>NW_027412545.1:1351-2401351 GCF_025532065.1 Leptinotarsa decemlineata | reverse complement strand
TGTTCTGCTGATAATTTTGTCACACTGTCCAAAAATAATAAACAAATTCATAAGAACTTCGTTTGAATAGTTTTGTTCCATCGTTTTGAAGGTATTTGCAACTTCTGAAGTGACGAAAATGTCGATATTATTAGGAGAATGTCACAACGCTACTGTCAAATAGTAATCATGGCCTGCTTACCAAATACCGAATGGAAATACCATTCTGAAGGGACATTTTCACAAATAAATGTTCATAAGTCCGAAACTTGACTAGTTAGGTATAGGTATGATATACATAGAAAGAAAGCAAATTTCAGCAGCTTTCCGAATTTTCAATAATATACAGGGTGTTCCATTTAAAATAATCAAATTTCAGCAACTTTTTCAAGCAAACGAAAAAACTGTATTTTTTTACCACCCTGTATTGAAGTAACGGAGATTAGGCTGACGTGTGGGAAGTGTCCAAGTATCACCTAACTCCAAACCAAATTTCGATATCATAGTACTTCTTAACTAAAAGATATCGGCATTTTTAGAAGTCATGATTTTCGAAGAAAAAAATTGAAATTAATTTTTATTTCGAAAACGGTAACAGATAGTTATAGGGAAATATCAAGAAAAGTTGTCGGGCAATTGTTGGAGATTCCAAAAATAATATTATATACAGAGTGTTACATTTGAGAAATCAAAGTTGCTACTGCTTTCTATTAGAAGCGGCAACACCGCATTGTCGAAAATATTTTAGTTGGCTAGAGAATTTCCGAATATGCCCTCCATTAAATTTTCAAAGTGATCCGTTGTCTGGTTCACCAGAAACGTCTAATGTGCCATCCACCGTGAATCAGCCTGTATAGTTTCAGACCTATATAAAAGAGGCTGTGTTGATGGGAGGGATTTTTCCTAAATAGCGGTATATCACTTGATTGGTTTGTGATAAATCGGGTTGAAATAGTTTTGTTGGGATTTATAGTTGGTTTTGTTTTTTATGCATAATATTTAGCAAGCATTGGTGCATATGTAGTTTGTCAATGTTAAAGATGTCTAGGTCTTCGTAAAGCCTATCTGTGGAGAAACGTTTGTTTTTTTAAACCTATTTTTAATATGCAGGTCTGAGTAGTTTTCAAATTTTGTAATGCATCAATAACTAATCCTTTCCATATTACTACACAGTATCTAAATAATGGTTCAATTAAAAATGTATATTTTAGTTTTAGGTTTGGATTGTCTAAAATGTATCTAAGTATGTAAAACTTTCGAATTAATTGCCTAGCTTCTTTGAAAAGATGGACAGTTGCAGTTTGGTTGAGAGCATGTATTGTCATGATGCATGTTATATGTTTTTTTTTCTAATATAACATGCATAAATATTATTTCTGTTTGGTTGTGAGTCGACATTTGTCGAAAATGTTATAAATTTACTCTTTATTCAGAGACAACTTGCCATAACTTAGCCATTGTGATATTTTTATGATCCTATTCAGCTTTATCGAATAGATTATCCCAGTTTTTATCAGTAAACAAAATTTCTGTATCGTCAACGTATGAAACAAGATGTCCTTCAAAATCTTTGATTTTTGCTATCGAGTTGATATACACAAGGAAGAAAAATACGCCTAGAACCGTATCCTGCGGTACACCTGTTGTTATTTCAAGTGGTATGCTGCGAATGTGATCAATGTTCACTTTCTGATATCAGTCTTTTGAATAGTTTTTCAAAATGTTTAACTAGATCGTATTTTTAAGAAGTTGAACGGGAAAGTAACCTTCGAAGCTTCTTGCTCACTCCAACAAACGTTAAGTAACCCTAAAGTCAAGATGTTGGGAAAGTGAAAAGTCGGGATATATGAAATTAGCCATGAGGACTGTGACAAAAAAATATATCGACCAGACTAAGCGAACCATTAAGATTATTTTGGAACTAGTCATTACCCTGAATCCTATTATTTTGTTCCATTTATGATTATGTATACAAAACTCTGATTACTTGACTTAAGCCTGCATGTGTAATGTTATCAGCTACAAAATGAAACTCAACTGGAAAATATCCTAAACAACTTGTTCCCAAACACCAGAACTGCAACACTCTTCCCGACCACTGAAATTGAGTAGACTTAAAAAGTCTACTTCATTTCCTGAAGACGTCAACTTCATTGGTGAAATGTGTATCGAACAGGGTGTTGCAGTTCTTGTGTTCGGAACAGTGCTTGTTTTGGCAACGGTTGTATGTTTTAAATGCAAAGATTGCTATTTTTAGACAACATATTTTCAATTTGATTGGATTACACAAAGTGTCTTGATTTACATTCAACGCTTTCAAATTACACACTGAGAGACATTCCCCGGAAAATCAAATGCAAACTACAAAATACACATTAGAGTTAGCGAATTTATTAAAATTTCTAACCAAATTACGAAATAACGATCAATACTCACCGTGGATTTGCTTTCGTATAACTTCTTGAGTTCCTCGTAGAGCCACATCTCCACGGCTAGCCTTTTCCTAATGAGACTCATCTGGTGGTGTCCATACTTAGCCGTTAGAAACTTTTCCCTTTTCTCTTTGATTTCTCCCTTGTCCTTGAAGTTGACGTGTAGGCCCGTTTTGGCGGGTGACCTCTCTGACCTTACGTCGGCCAGGATGCCTGCGGGCGTCGTCGCTCCATTAGTGTATCCCCCCGTCACGCCGCATTCCATCTTCAAAGGGTGTTTCTGTAATGGAAATGGGAAATTTGTATTCCGGAGCATTGTGCGTAGTCTCATTTAGACTCGCCGGGTGGTTGGAACAGTGAAACAAAGGAATGAAAATAAACGCAGAGGTCTATGAACTGAAAAAATTTATGAAAATAGTAGTCATTCGAAAACTAGGGATAATTTACGGTTTCAACAAGACACGAAAGCTAATTACTTTTTAGTTATCATCATTTATAAAATTCTAATATCATATTTCAGAAATATACCGGGTGTCCCACATTTTATGTGACAGGCAATATCTGGTTTGTTGAAGGAGATACACAAAAATGTTTCGTACAAAAGTTTTAGGAGTTCATGAGAGCTATATTTTGATATAATTTTCAAATATACAGGGTGTTTGGTGTAGGTGCTACAGACCAAAATTCCATTTTTTAAAATAGAACGCCCTGTATATCATTACATATTCAGATGCTACGTTGAATTTTGATATCATTTCATGTTTGGTTTTTGAAATTCGGTTACGGCGTTGTTGAGTTATTGCTTAAAATGTAAAGTCTTGAGAACGACTATTATTTTTTAAAATATCTCATACAATTATTCTCTCTGCATCAGATCACATGAAAATTAGTCAAAATTTTGGGTGTTCGAAGTAATGGTTTCAATTTTGAGTTGTGGAATTCAGTCAGGAATCATTTTGAATATGAAACAATTGCGAAATTGAAAGAAGTGTATTCGAAAACAAATCTTTAATTAATAACAATGTAAATAATATAACTTGATAAATCATTTCATAAGAATGGTAGGTACCTAGAAATAAGTCATAAAAATTGTTCAAAGTGATGCCCATTAGATATTATACAGGCTTCGAAACGTCGAATCACTTCTCTCGTACAAGTCGCTCTTATAATATCAGGCGTAATATCACTGCACGCTAGTCGAATTTTCATTTTCAGATCATCCACATTCAAAGGGGGAGTAGTGAAAACAATATCTTTTAAATAACCCCATAAGAAAAAATCAAGCGGTGATAAATCTGGGGAACGAGCCGGCCACCGAATTGGACCCTTATTACCAATCCATCTATTTGGGTACGTTCTATCCAGATATTCAGTAACAACCTGTGAATTGTGAGGAGGAGCACCATCTTGTTGCCACCAAATTCCTTGTCGTTCTGCTATGGGAATATCTTCCATCAACTGGATCAAATCATTTTCTAGAAAATGTAAATATCGCAATCCATTGAGATTTTCATTGAAAAAGTAAGGTCCTATGATGCGGCCATTGAACAATCCACACCATACATTAATACCCCAAGTAGTTTGAAAATTACTTTCGCGGACCCAGTGGGGGTTTTCTTGAGACCAATAGTGACTGTTATGTCGATTCACAACTCCATTATTGTGGAATCGCGATTCATCGCTCCACAAAATTTGACTGAATATGTTAGGACTTTCATGTAATATTACCTGAATACAAGCAATGAATTCAAATCGTCGTTCAAAGTCCGTGGGTTTCAAACCTTGTACCAACTGAATTTTGAATGGGTGGTATTTATTTTCTTTCAGAATTCTCTGTACATTAGATTTACTCACACCGACTTCTTCTGCAAGAGTATGGATAGAAACATGTGGATGAATAATAATATAAGCCAACACATTGATCTCTAAATCTTCAGTTCTAACAGATCTCGTATGATGACGATGCTTTATAGTAGAAGGAAATGACCCAGTTCGCAATTTTTCTACAACTCTCGAAAAAGTCATTCGTGACGGAATGGGTCTGTCTGGAAAACGTTCTTGATATAGACGTTGTGCTTGACGGCAGTTTTTCTGACATTCCCCAAAAGTTAATAACATATCAATGCAATCACTTGGACTAAACGCGAAAGGCATACTGGAGTTTTCGCACAAAGAACACAGTTACTGTTTTGCAAAGAATCACTGAATCGAACTGACAAGTAGATACAATTCAACAACATTTGTTACTATGGCATCAACAACCATAAGCTACTTGATGAAATTGTGCAATATAAAGCAATTCACCCTCAAGTTAGTCACATTCTCAAGAATTTCAATATTATATTCAACTGATATCGATATCGTATCGTAGAGGTGAGAATAATGGTTTGTATTCAGTAGTAGTCTAGTTCAATTTAATAAAAGATATAGACTGGATTCATGAACGAGTAAATAAGTTTTTTTGAAACTTTATATTTAAGCAAAAGTGCAATAACTCAACAACGCCGTAACCGAATTTCAAAAACCAAACATGAAATGATATCAGAATTCAACGTAGCATATGAATATGTAATGATATACAGGGCGTTCTATTTTAAAAAATGGAATTTTGGTCTGTAGCACCTACACCAAACACCCTGTATATTTAAAAATTATATCAAAATATAGCTCTCATGAACTCCTAAAACTTTTGTATGAAACATTTTTGTGTATCTCCTTCAACAAACCAGATATTGCCTGTCACATAAAATGTGGGACACCCGGTATATCCGAATCGTAAGAAATCAAATCAGAGAAAACGGAAGTTGTTAAAATAATAAATTGAATATTTACGAATTTTAACGGACTATACAGTGCATTCCATTTAAAACGAGCCACCCTGAATACCTTTTGGTATAATGATTTCCAGGAAAAATAGTATACAGGGAGACACATTTTGACATATTCACATTTGATGTTACTTCCCGTATCGCACCCCCAGAGCATGTTACCAATTTTTTTAAATGGATCAACCTATATTGTTTCTCATTATCAGATGCTCCATGATGAGCAGATTTCAACAAAGTATAAAACATATGATCTGAAGCTTATGGTTCGGGAGCTACACATTATTTGAGTTGAAAACGAACCGCCCTGAATAACTTTTGGAACAATGATTTTCAGGAAAAATAAAAAACACCTCAACAATAGTGTGCAGGGGGGCACATTTTGATATATTCACATTTGATCTTACTTTCCCTATCGCACCCCTAGAGCATGTCACAATTTTTTTTTAAATGGATCAATTGTTTTGCATCATGAGATGTTCCATGATAGACAGATTTCCACCAAATAAAATACATTATGGTCTGAAGCTCATAGTTTGGAAGCTAAAAATTATTTGAGTTGAAAACGAGCCACCCTGAATGAACTTCTGTACAATCTGTTACCTTGGTTTCATAGGTGTTTTTGTGAAGTACCTAACCGTAAAAAAAGTATCATTTCGCCTAGATAAGTCTGAATTCGATATTCTCTTCATTTTGTATTTGCCTCATTTTACAATAACGATTACCTACCAGGTGAAGTTACAATTGTGAATTCTTGAGAAGCAATGGTTTATACGCTTCGAAATAGTGAGTTTGTACTCGTATACTACCAGAATGGAAATAGTGCTAGAGCTGCTGCCCGTATGTTAAATGATAATCATGCAGGAAGAAATGTGAGACACAAATACTTTTCTGAATTATTGAACAAATTTATGGAAACTTGATCTGTTAAGAATAAAAAGCATAACCGTTCAGGAGGTTTCAACGATGAAGTTATTTGTACTGCAATTTTAGGGCACGTTGGACTAATGGAAAATTCGGAATCTCTTACTAAGTTATCTCGAGAATCAGGATTAGACTAGTTCATGAATTGAACGAAGATATTTTCGATAGACGTATCGAGTTTTGTGAAAGTTTCACTGAACGGATCAACTCGCATCAGAATTTCTTGTATACAATTTCAGATGAATGTACGTTTGGTTTGAATGGAGAGGTGAATCGGCAAAATTGTCGATGTTGGAGTGATATGAATCCTCATTTATACCGTTAAGTTCATACCCAACGACCTCAAAAACTGAATGTTTGGGCAGGAATTTTAGGTGACCACATCATAGGACTTTTTATTATCGATAATTTGACTAGTGATAAATATTTGAATATGTTGGAGTATTGAATAATACCGTGCATCAATAGGGCAATTGAATAGGATATAAATTTATTCGAAAATGAAATAGTTTTTCAACAGGATGGTGCACCTCCTCATTTTGCAGCTCCAGTGCGACACTTTTTGGATGATCATTTTCCTGGTCGCTGGATTGGCAGAAGAGGTTCTACAGAATTACCACCAAGAACTTCGGATCTCACTGCTGTAGATTTCTTTCTATGGGGTCATTTGAAGTCTGAAGTGTATGAGATAGAATCAACAACATTGGAAGATTTGAGAGAGAATATCATGAGGCATTGCAGAGAAATAACTCTCGAGATTCTCAACCATGTGAGTGCGGCAATGGAAGCTCATTTGTACCATTGTATGGAAGTTGGTGGAAATGTTTTTGAACATTAACTATATAATTTTTTTTCTCATTGTCCAGTCATCAGATTTTGATTCAAAAATCAATAAAAAATCTTTTTCTGATTTATTGCTTCCATATTTGTCTCTAGAACGAATATTTCAAAATGTTGTCCCCTGTATAATTGTTGACATGTTTCAATCATTATTTCAAAAGTTATTCAAGGTGGCTCGTTTTCAACTCAAATAATATGTAGCTCCCGAACCAT
Source organism: Leptinotarsa decemlineata (assembly GCF_025532065.1). NCBI lineage: Eukaryota > Metazoa > Arthropoda > Insecta > Coleoptera > Chrysomelidae > Leptinotarsa > Leptinotarsa decemlineata. The sequence continues at coordinate 2,394,138 of NW_027412545.1, read as the reverse complement.
AAGCTTCAGACCATATGTTTTATACTTTGTTGAAATCTGCTCATCATGGAGCATCTGATAATGCGAAACAATATAGGGTGATCCATTTAAAAAAAATGGTGATATAGTGACATAGGGGTGCGATAGGGAAAGTAACATAAAATGTGAATATGTCAAAATGTGTCCCCGTGTATACTATTGTTGACGTTTTTTTTTGATTTTCCTGAAAATCATTGTACCAAAAGTTATTCAGGGTGGCTCGTTTTAGATGGAATGTACTGTATATTGGACTATATCGACCATTTAAGAAACACTTACTGAGTAAAGACACGCCTGAAGAAGCTATTGTATAGAGAAACACGTGTTGTATTTTTGTAAAACTGTTTAGTGAAAATCTCACGAGTGTTTCTTGAATACATTATGGATTTTCATCCAGTATCGGCAGATTCCATCACATATACCCACTATACAGGGTGTCCCTGGACTTCCTCTTTTCCTCTCGGGAATGTATAGATGGGGTCAAAATATCACCAGTACTTCATATAACTTTTTTTTCCTAAAAGTCTTCGTAACCAAGTTACGGGCCCTCGAAGTTACAAAATGAAAAATGTTTTTCTTTGATAACTTTTCAAGTGAATATTCAAAATCATCCAAATTTTGGTAATTGACTAAACAAATGAATTACGTCGATGAGCTTTCATGCAGGAGTCAGTTGTTTTGCTACAAAGTCAGGAACGGACTACCCCCGATGGTCCACACCCCAAAACTTTGAAATGACAGATATTTTTCAATATTTTTCAACAAAATAAGGTTACTTGGACAATTTTATGAATGAAAGTACTCGTGTGGAAAGTCGATCGGAGCAACGAGTCTTGATAAAAATGTAGTTCTACTCGACGACATCAAACCCGCTCGTCCACCATTATTTGAAATGAATAATTATCAAAGCAGAAATAATAATGATAACGTTAATTCAACAACATTTATAACAGAAATAATACAAAGTATGCTAAAATGAAGTCGTAAACAAAAAGTACAGTACCTATATGGAAGTTTAAGTCACAATTGTGATAGCAGATATTTTTTCAAAAGAAATATCAAGTTCTGTAGATTCGTGGTGTTTTTAAACTAACAAGCTACTCTACTATGAAATATCGAATTCATTCCATATTTTGTATGTACATAATACGTGTGGAATAATCACGTTTCGTGTTGATCAGTTATCTGAATCTCATGAAACTCAACATTCGAATGTTTCAAATTCTTCTTCACAGCTAAACTGTTGAGGAGTTTCACTGATAATTATAATTTTATGGGAGAAATTTTCTAACACGAATCTAAATTTAGCTGAAAAAACGCACATCGGAAAAAATATTTACTATACTAATAAAAAGCAAACGAATGAACTACAAAAACGGCTGCACATGATCAGGTGAAAAATATCCAGGGAATAATTATGTTCCATTTCTTTCACAGATGTTGACAAAAAAACCTTTTAGAAAGTTTTGATAAAAAATGAGAAACTGGAATGCGATTTTGTTTTGTTGAGTGGTGCGTTGTCATATGACTATCATTGTATTGTCAATATTCTATAGGATATTTTGAATTTTTTTGATATGGCCGAACAGTTTACATTCAATGAATATGCAGATATGCATGTATTTTATGGACGAGCATTTTGTAATGCTGCAGAAGCTCGTCGTCTGTATTCCGAGCATTTTCCCAATCGAACGGTACCGTCAAGAGAAACATTCGAGCGTGTCGATCGCAGCTTGAGGGAGACAGGTATGTAATAATTGATAATTAATTTGAGCACGTTGTTTTATTTCGATATTATTGTAGGTACAGTTTTGCCAAAACGAGGTGGTGAGGGCGCTCCTAGGACTGTACGTACCGTTGTATTGGAGGAAAATATTTTGGAAGCCGTCGCTGATGATCCTTCAATGAGCATCAGAAATCTATCAGAACAGTTCCATACATCCAAGTCCACTATTCATAGAATAATTAGGGAACAACTGCTCCACCCATTTCACATCCAGAAGGTACATGCCATGACACCTCAAGATTTTCCAGCACGACTGGAATATGCCAATTGGTTCATGGATAGGCAAAGAGAGGATATGACTTTTATTAATCGAGTTTTATTCACTGATGAAGCAGGTTTCAGTAGAGATGGAGTTATCAACTCTCATAATCTCCATATATGGGCCGAAGAAAATCCCCATGGGATATTGCAAACCAAACACCAACGGAAATTTAACGTTAATGTTTGGGCTGGTATCATAGGAAACCATCTTATAGGACCATTCGTTCTACAGGACCGATTGAATGAAGAACGTTATTTGGAGTTCATTCAGAACGATTTGAATGGACTTTTGGAACATGTTCCATTGCAAACCCGAAGAGATATGTGGTTTATGCATGATGGCGCTCCTCCTCATTTTAGTTTGATTGTGCGTGACCATCTGAACCATATTTTCCACAATAGATGGATTGGTAGAGGTGGGCCATATTCATGGCCATCGCGGTCTCCGGATTTAAATCCATTGGATTTCTTTCTGTGGGGGCATCTAAAAAGCCTTGTTTACGCTACACCTATTCACACAAGAGATGCATTGTTGAATAGAATAACATTACATTGTGAAGCCATACGAAACGACCCTGGAATGCTATTTCAAGTACAGAGAGGGTGTCTTCGCAGACTAAGAAAATGTATAGAGAGAGAAGGTGGTCATATCGAGCAGTTTCTGTAGCAGATTTTTCATTTCTGTTTGCTCTTGAGGCTCTTGAGTTTCGTTAGTTAAACGTGTTTGCATTATAAAAATTCGTTATGAACATTTTACCTATCATTTCCATTTTCCTTAAAAACTAATATTTTCGAATACTGGTAGACATCTCAGGATAAATGTTGTTGAATTAACGTTATCATTATTATTTCTGCTTTGATAATTATTCATTTCAAATAATGGTGGACGAGCGGGTTTGATGTCGTCGAGTGAAACTACATTTTTATCAAGACTCGTTGCTCCGATCGACTTTCCACACGAGTACTTTTATTCATAAAATTGTCCAAGTAACCTTAATTTGTTGAAAAATATTGAAAAATATCTGTCATTTCAAAGTTTTGGGGTGTGGACCATCGGGGGTAGTCCGTTCCTGACTTTGTAGCAAAACAACTGACTCCTGCATGAAAGCTCATCGAAGGAATTCATTTGTTTAGTCAATTACCAAAATTTGGATGATTTTGAATATTCACTTGAAAAGTTATCAAAGAAAAACATTTTTCATTTTGTAACTTCGAGGGCCCGTTACTTGGTAACGAAGGATTTTAGGAAAAAAAGTTATATGAAGTACTGGTTATATTTTGACCCCATCTATACATTCCCGAGAGGAAAAGAGGAAGTCCAGGGACACCCTGTATATTGAACTATATCGATAACGGGGTAATGATATACCTTAATCATTGGTTCATTCAAATATTATTTTGGAGTTATACATTATACTACAATTTATGATACAATATTTTTATAGGAGAAGTGAGAAAGTATTATACAGGGTGTTTCGAGACTTTGAGGTGTTTGTTTCATTTTAGTGTTTGCTCTATGAACACTGAGCTGGTGTTAACTGTATCCTTTGAATGGATTCGTCTTTCCCCTGAATTTTCCAAAAATGAATAATAAAAGATTCGACACTGTGTTCTTATTTTGAAAAATACTGGAGAAATAAGACTACTTCAGGTGAATAATGAAAATTTTACTCAAATGGAAATATTTTCGAAATGTCATTGTGGTGGGACAGATGTGTTTCCGACAATGTCAAATATTCCAAAATACTGTTAATAAGGAATCGAAAACTAGCATGTTTTCAAGGGAAACTGATTCAGTTTGAAGATAAGACAAATTTTTGACTTTTTTGTTAAAGTAAATTATCATATCATTCATGTAAGGTGATTTCTGTAAACAAACTCATCATTTTGCAAACAGTGTATAAGTTCTTTTGACATTATTGCGAAAACTCTGGTCTGAAAATCAACATCGACGATTGTTCGTAAAGGAATAATTTTCCAGAAAGGATATTTTTTTAAAGTCCAATACAGAAAAAATATAGGTTGAAAATTTAAAAATTATTAAGATTTGTACGTAAACCTTCGAATAGTTTCGACTGCTCAGTTGAAACTAAATTGAAAATTGGTGCTATAGTTTCAAAAAGTGGGATTTTTCAGTAAATATTCTGCTTTTTCAGAATTTTTTTCAAATTTTGAATACCTGCAATAGTTCTTGAAGTATTTGCGAACACATTTTTTTTGTGATTTGTTTATAATTTGTTTACTATTTGTTAGCGCTATTTGGCTCAGATCATAAATTATGTGTGAAATTACGAATCGAAAGACCTCAATTATAACTTATGTGAAATGGTACTTGTGAATTAGACAATAATCGACAATAAAATGTATATTTATAACCATTATTCATACACCAGAAAATGACAAATTAATTTTGAGAATGGATAACTACGTAATTACTTATTTTACTTCCAATTGAAAATTGACAACGCATCACGTAATATTTTGGATGGGTCAAAATATCCAGAGATTGATTAACTGCAAATCGGAGTACTTGACATTTCATTAATCTCATAATCCTGCTTATCAAAAATATCACCATGAGGAAGGTTAAGTTATTATTCGTATTTTATTACCAAATAAATTGTACAAACTTAATAGTGTAAACTTATAGGTAATACAAAAAGAACAAGGCCTTCATGACTGAACTATCGATTGTATTATATTCAGCATAAACAGTAGATAAATGATGATACACATTAAGACGATGATCGATGACCAAAGTCCATTTGTCTCAAATATATTAAATTTCCATTGACGACCAGAACGAAATGACCTTGGGTACAATAATATTCATTAACTCAGTCTTTGTATGCAATTCTGAGAGTGATTCATATCAGTAATAAAGATTCTGATTACACCGTTTGTTTGAAGGTGGTTGACAATGTTTTGTGGTGTATTTCATCAGTTCGGACTTCCATTGTCTAATATAATATGAAATTGATTTGAAATCCCTGGAAAAAATAAAAATATTAACCGAAACTAACAATTTTATGAAAACAAAAAACTGAAATTACAAGGAAATAACATACAAGCTACAACCAGAAAATAAAAAATTGAAATATTAATAAAAGCTGAAAATTAAAAAATATTATTAACAAAAATGAAAAATTAAAATTAAAAGATTCCAAACCAAGTTACATCACGACGTTTCGATTGTTAGTATCCACAATCGTCTTCGGGTGATAACTGGATTTATTTCTCCGAGATCTGAGTATTTATAGGTCATTCGAGTGCTTTCACCTATCCCCTCTTCCCTCTTTCCGCTTCATTGGTTTTGGTGGGAGATGACCGTTTGGCGGGGGTTGGTTGTTTTTCGCTTGATTAGAGGTTTCCATATGTTACGTATCTCTACGCTAGCTTGACTAAATGCGTTGTTGAACATCATATACGCGGCTCCCTTGAATTTTCTCCTAAGCCAGTGTTCCTCTTTGTGGATGATTTCAGCTTGCGCCCATTTGATATTATGTCGATGAGTCCAAACATGCTCTGCTATTCCGAATTTGCTGGTTTCTCCTCGCTGTGTATGTTTTTTGTGCTCAGCAATGCGAACTTTCAATGGCCTCTTAGTTTCACCAATGTATGATTCTCCGCACTCGCAGGCCACCAAACGCGGACTGCGATTCCAAGAATTGCATTTACCGGATACCCTGCGAGTACTCTTGTAATTTCAGTTTTTTGTTTTAATAAAATTGTTATTTTCGGTTAATTTTTTTATTTTTTTCAGGGATTTCAAATCAATTTATATTATATTAGACAATGGAAGTCCGAACTGATGAGATTTTATTTACGTTACAATATTCATTACTCAATTTGATTTCATATTCTTTAATGTTGAATTCATAGAAACCTTGTCTTAAGATAGAAGTAAAACGCCAGTAAAATATTAATGAGTTTTACTTCAACTTAACCCCGACCCGACGAGCCCTGTTTCATAGAAATAGTGATGTCACGAAACATCATCCGTATAAACATCAATTACTTTGAATCGAATAATTTATTCACGTAGTTTACCAATAATCTATAATTTATTCGTCACGTTGTACAATATTACACTGGAGTGCAGTAGAGAAAATTACAAATATTAAAGTACAAAAATGACAAAGACAACCATGGCTTGTACTTCGAAAACAGAACTAATGGTGATGTGGAATGACTCAGTTTGAAATACATTTACATTTATAGACCTGCAGAAATGGATCGAAGAAAGATATGGAACGTGGCAACATTGTAACTATTATCAGAAAACACCTTGTATATCAGCCCGTCAATCAACAACGTTGAAATATTTCACATTTCATTTATAAAGTTTTGATATCTCAGCTTCTGAATGATTCATACACATACCTATGAAAACCAGTTTGTGAAAAATACAACATTCTCCAAAGTAAATAAAAGGTGTTCTTTAAGGGTCAGTTTCATGCCCCATCCTGTTATTACTTTAAATAAACGTTCAAACTTATTATTTTCATACAACTTTCGAGGTTTCGTTTCCGAATAGAGACTTCTTCAGGGCACTAATATCAACATAAAATAGAAAAGAGATTGAAAAGTGCACAACACTCACAAGGAATTTGATAATACATTTAAAAATCAATAATTATATACCAGAAAATGAATATTTCGAAATAAAATCTGGAAATATTCATCTCTCCCAACTACCTGCATCGTAGGTACTGGTAAAAGCCTGGCGAAAAACAAATACTTCCCCGGCTAATACTATGCTGATGGATATTGAATAATATCCGATAGATAAAGAAGAGAAAGTGCATGAATTCGGGAGAAAACATTTACGGATTATCAGCAACTAGATGAAGAAGCGGCTATGAAGGAAAGTACGGGACCAAACTTTCAAATAAATAAGACTGGCTTCCTGCAATGGCAATGAATCACCCAACTGGGTAGGTCGGAATAAAGCACACGAGTTGAAACGGAATAACTATACTCTGTCCAACCAAGTAACAGAGTGCTCCCTCCACAACATTATCATGTATAGTGCACATGATCTACCAGACAAGGTTGCTTGTACAGAGTCGCACTACAGGAATTTTTTCTAGGTGGAGTGTAGGGACACAAATAAGCAGTTTTAAATTTTCAAATACTGTATATGTACACTTGTACACATCACATGCGTTAAAACGTAACTCACCACTCAGACACTGTAACAGTGAATTCGGCCAGCCGATTGCAATTAAATCTGATTGGCCAGCGTAAGGAAACTTGTTTATTTCACCCAATAGATGCAAATGTGCGTGGTAATCATCCTGTGATCACGCATCTATCATTGTTTGTGTTGCTTTTTTGTTGGATGGATATAGTTTACTGATTGATTCGGCCGTTACTTGATCCATAGTAATTTCAAAAACTACACCTCACGATTTGATCTCCACCAACTTTATTTGAAAAAATATAATTAGAACATGTTTCGCTAGCACAGTAGCCTTTTCAAGTCATCTCTACAAACTTTATTTGAAAAAATATAATCACAACATGTTTCGCTAGCACAGTAGCTTTTTCAAGTCATACACTTGAAAAAGCTACTATGCTAGCGAAACATGTTGTAATATATTTTTTCAAATAAAGTTTGTGGAGATCAAATCGTGAGGTGTAGTTTTTGAAAAAAAAAAGGATATAGTTCAGAAGGGAGCAACTATTTGGCGTATAAAAGCGATGTAAAAAGGGTGTTCCAATTTAAGTCAGCACCATTGCCAATTCCATATTATTGATGCTACGAATTCGGTTAAATGGGCAAACTACTAGCATTTTTAATAGCCTTCTCGATGCCAAAAACAAAAAAAAAAAATAACAGTCGCGTTTTCAAAATATTTCAAAAAATTATATTTTTTTAAATGAAATTCCCTATACTTCATCCTGCATTTCGATTCGTAAAAACATTCTCAACAACAAAGCTCATATCACCTTTTTTCCTGGGGTATTAAGTATCAATGTACAAAACGATAATTTCCATCTTAAAACCATTCCATTAGCCGTATTTATTTTGAGTCTCCTATAATGATAACATCAAAGCCGTTTTAGTACAGAACAGATAATACTGGAGCGTCATATTAAAGCGGTTGGAAAAAAATGTGTTTTATTCGATAAAATAGAATTATTATTAGTAATCAAGTTGCCTTGAAACTATGTTGAAATACTATTTGTGAAATATTCTCAAGTACACACATCGGAAAAGTCTAGGGATATTTTTAAAAATGGCAATAATTTTTTTTTAGATCGCTTTAGGGAAAAAAAAGTTCACGGGTGATTATTAAACGAATGTAACTTACAACAAAATTTATTAAATGGTCAAAAATACTGAGTGCGCATATAAGCAAAACTAAAAAAAAAATAGCTCTTCTTTGGCACCCCGAAAAAAAATGATAATACAAAAAAAATTGGAATCAGTACAAAGTATGGCCTCCACGCTGGTTTATTACGGCCCTACATCTATCGTGCATCGACAAAATGAGATTGTCAATGTCTTGTTGAGGTACATTTGCCCATTCAGCGATTAAAAGCTCTCTCAATTGAAACGTTGTGTGAATGTTCCCCATATGCAGAGTAATTCCCACACATGCTCGATGGGATTCAGGTCCGGTGATTGTGCTGGCCATATCAATACATCAACTCCTTCGTTGGTGAGCCAGTCAGTCACTAGACGCGCGACATGTGGACGAGCATCATCGTGCATTAGGTGGAAGTTTTCATCAACAGCACCAGCAAACGGACGGACGATAGGTAGAAGAATGGTGTCGAGGTACTGTCGAGCTGTGTCGGCGGTTCTGCCGCCGATTATGATTCCGCCCCATAGCATTACCGTACCACCTCTGTATGTGTGGACTTCCTGGACGTGTCTCAAACGTTCATTATTTCCAGGTCGTCTCCACAGTCTTACTCGACGAGAATCTGGATGAAATCCAAATCTGGATTCGTCTGTAAACAAAACTGTGGCCCAATCATTTGCATCCCAGTTTTGATGTTCTTGACACCACTCTAATCTTCTACCGCGATTGCCTCTCGACAAAGGTGGACATCTAAGTAGCCTTCTGTTGTGGAGATCTGCTTCATGCAGTCGATTTCTGACAGTATCACGACCAATGGTTACCTGGTGCGTCTGCTGCAACACGTTAACCAACTCAGGTGCTGTGATTGTGGTTGTCTTCTTGCGGTTAAGACAAAAAATCGGTCTTGAACTGCAGTTGTAGCGCGTCCTCGCCCTGGATGTTGTTCGGCTGGACTGCCAGTTTCACGGAAACGCCGCCACAATCGACTATTAACACTTTGGGAGACCCCCAAACGAAGAGCTACATCATTTTGTCGCATGCCACCTTGAAGAAGCCCTACAGTTCTATTCATCTCAGCCAATGGTAAGTGATGGCGTTCCATGTTAAAGCACAATATTTCCAGTTTAATTGCTGAGCAAGAACTGCATAGAATGTACAAACTCGACACTTTCAGATTATTCATTTTAGCCGAAAACCTACAGTTTGTAAAAAACTTGATAAAAGATTAGTTACCGTTTTTGCAGGCTTTTTTCAACCCATAGAAATCTACAGGGTGGTCGAGTGTACCAATTTAATCGAAATTAAACGACCTCATGCATTTATTTTTATGATATTTAGTATGTTATAAAAATATCCCTAGACTTTTCCGATGTGTGTATATCATGACAATGCCATAAATTATGGTAACTGTCAACTACTGTTCGAATATTTTTTGAAATGTCGTTTTCCCATCAAGAATCTACTTGGTTTGCCAGAAAAATAGCGTAAGAGCACTCCAATACTACAGCAATTCGTTTTCCGATCGCGAATTACCTAATAGCCCTTTTTTTGCTGGCTTCATCGTCGATTCAGGAACAGTAAACGAGTTTTTAGAGAAAAAGAAATGAAAAAACGTTTTGTATTATCTAAAGATAAATAAATTGACGTTTTAGCCTACTTTGAGGTAAATTCAAATAATGCCATCAGAGATTTATCTAGAGAAATAGGAAATAGCCCTTCCACCGTCTGTTAATCAACAAATTCTGAAGAAACATAATATTTCTCTATATAAGTTAAGACCAGAGCAAACACTAGAACCTGGTAACTCTGAAAGACGATTGGAGTTTTGTTGGTGGTTTATGAATAAATGCAGACAAGATCCAAACTTCTATAGAAATTCTATATGGAGCGATGAGGCTGATTTTTAAAATTTTGGGATGTAGAAAGAGTTTTCATTATTGAAGTAGACATAATCCATTTCTAGTCCATCACCACAATCCGCGAAGACGATTTAGTATTATTGTTTGATGTGGTCTATTTAGAGGCAGAATGATCGGTCCATTTTTTGAACGGACCCCGTTACAATAATGTTGCGCGACTGTTTTGGAAACAGACTTGCTTCAAAGGGTTCTGTTAGGTGGCCTCCTCGTTCACCAGATATAATAATATATATGAACTGAAAAATCATATTCAAACTATAATTAATAGAATTGATGGCCGAATATCTGTTCAACAAGAAGGTGGTGTTTTTGAACATTTAATCGATATTTTATAGCTCTTTATTCGCCTAAACAAAGACACTTTTTGTAATAGTGAAAGAAATGAATATTTCCACACAAGTCGCTTATTTTCAATTTAAGGAAGAAAGATGATACGAACTCTGTTGAAGATTTTATTACGAATCGAAATGCATGATAAAATATAGGGTGTTTCATTTAAAAAAATATCATTTTATGAAATATTTTAAAACTGTGATTGTCATTTTTTTTCGACATCGAGAAGGCGTTTAAAAATGCTACTATTAGTTTGCCCATTCAACTGAATTCGTAGCATCAATAATAACGCAGTTGACCTTGTGCCACCTTATTTGGAACACCCTGTATAACGTAACGTCATGTCGTCACATTCTCCAATAAACGAGAAGAGTTCGAAGAATTGTGACAGGAAGAAGTAAGAAATATGAGGTTATAATTTTGTATTGTTAAAGTTGAGCATATTAATTGTGTAATAAAGACATTGCCATCTCCATCTATGAGATTGACAGAAGACTCAATTATTTATTTATCAAGTACCCATGTATAGACATAACATTGGTGACAAGAGATAGTGTGTAAGAATATTTTGTATTTATCTTCAAGAGATTGGATCCTGCTTCATAAAAGGCAGCTGAGATGTTTCAAACTCCTATTCGAATTATTTCTCATTATTTTCTATTCGCAAAAGCGCGATTGATAGTGTTAGTTTTCATTCACATAATGAACACCAGAGTATTTCTAAAATTATCAGAAACCATCCAGAATTCTGCATTTGTAATTGAGACACACTGTAAGTGAAATTGTCTCAATTGTTTCTCCCAAATACTACTGAATGCCTTTTACATCAGGACATCACGAAGTTTATTGCTCTATCGATTTTGCTGAACAAGAATACTCACAGACAGAGGTGTGTTTGGACGAGCAGTCTGCTACCATCGGGGACAGATCGGTCATTATACTGCTGTGTTTATTAGTACTGATTATCCTCTGAGCAACGCTTTTTATTGTAAACTTGCGCGTCTGTTGAAGAACTGCTGGTGTCAATGTTCTTTAGTCATGCACTTTCGGTGAGAACATGACAACAATGAAAGTGTTTACGAGGTGCGATAACAGTAAACGGATAGTATATCTTCAAAGTAATATACAGAGCCCAATATAAAAATTCAATAAAAGTTTGTTGTACGGAGAACGTCATTCATATTCATACTGTTGAATCTGATATAGAAAAAGTCGACAACGTACAGTATCTATCTATACATATAAGCTGCGATGATAGTAAACAAATTGTATATCTTCAAAGTAATATACAGGGCCTAGTATAGAAATTGAATATAAACTCGGTGTATGGAAGATGTCATTCATATTCGTACTGTCGAATCTGATATAGAAATAGTCGGCAACGTACAGTATATTCCTATACCTATAATACAAGTGTAGCTGATCGCTGTCTGCAGCATTCTCTATTGAGAATTGGTGATCTCCATTAATGCATTAGAACTCAAAATGATGATTTTTAGCTGTTTGCTTGTTTGTCTGTCTGATTTAGAAATCGAATTAACCTGCTTGGGTACGGTTTTTATTGATGTATTGTGCCAGATAGGCTTCACATAACATGTGTTTCAAATGTTAATACAAACTTTAAATTGAATAAATATAGTTTAGAAAACTAAAAAACACGCTTTAAAAGAACATCGAACTAAAAAGTTAAAAATATGAGCTTAAAACAATAACGAACGAAAAATACTAGTATTATTGTTCCCATTCCCATTCAGTTTTTACTCAAAATAGTATTTATGGAATTAAAACAGATATAATTCATAGGAACGCTACACAACACGAATTCCAACTGAATGAAAAAAGTGTTTTATGTGTAATTCAATGCAGTCGTATCAAAATGACTTTTTCCTTTTGTGAAATTCAATGTTCATCTGAATGCAGTTGTTTCGAAAGGATTTTTCTTCCAGTTGATATCTGAAAGAAACTTCTTTGCCTGAACCATTCAATTAATTCTTCAAGAATAAAAAAGTAAGAAATAGTTGTTGAATAAAGATGAGAAGTGTGACAATTTGCAAATAATCTTAAACTCTCATTATAAAAAGCTGTTAATTTATAGGATTTTTTTAAGAATAGGCCCGGAATAATCAAATTATTGATACATATACTTTCTAATGGATATGTATGTCAATGAACAATTGGATTAGCCTCCAAGATCTACCGATTTGACTCCTTAGATTACCTAATAAGACATAATATTAGATTCACTTGTTGAAATACTTCATGTCTAGTAGAGAATGAGGGTTGGTGACAATATGGATGATAAAAGTATTCGTTAGAGAATTATTGATGATTACTTGTAAATAACTGGCATACAGCTTTGCAAAAGCTAGTGAGAGAAGAACAAGGACGATCACGCGAACCAGAAAATCAAACTTGAATAATCAAATACTCATGTTATATTTATGAAACGAAAAATCGTCCGAGACTACTGGGTAGTTGTCAAGTGAGGATTGAAAGGTACAGATGGTGAAGATATTATAATCAACACCATCGGCAACATCAGAAATTCAATCTAAGTTTGAACTAACCACACTTCAGGTTCGGAAAACACTTGACCTATATTTAATTCATAATAACATAGTAAGTAGAATTTGGTCAGTATAAGTTTCATTTCATGAAAATGAAAAAGTTTCTTGTATTAGGTCGATTATCGATTTCTGTACCCTTATAATAGTCACCCAGTCACGCAATTGTTCGTTGATAGCTGCACTGTCGAGTAATTCACTTTCAATTGTTGTCGCGTATTACCCGGAATTGGTATTCTACACATCTAAAACAATAAAATACAAGGCACAATTTATCATGATAACTTATATTTAAATTGGTAGTCTACATGAGAGCCAAGTATATCATTGAATTCATGATTCATTTAAGAGTTGAATATTTCGCAAATATCATTAAATCTTCGTTCACTATTTGACACCAGCTGATAGTGGTTATATATTTATATCCCATGAACAGACATATTACAGTACGAAAAATATTACCAAGTTTCAGAAAAAGTAATATTCTATTGAAAATACTTTTCCCCCATCAAAATAAAAATGCTATTTTTTGAAAAGAAAGGTTTTGACTTTCTACTTCTCCATCTATATACAAAAATATTGGAGTCTTTCAAAGAAAGGAAGAAAGCAATCCAGTTTGTGCCTGAAAGTAACTTTTTTGCATGATCTACACACCATTGTATAGAGCTATTTTATTGAAATTGATTGCTTTCTCCTTTCTTTCAAAGATTTCCACATTTTTTTGTATAAAGATGGAGAAGTAGAAAGCCAAAACCTTCATTTCCCAAAAATTTATTTCTCCTAAAAATAAACACCTTTCAATGGAATCAAGATTCCTGTGGCTGGGATTTAATCAAGTATGCGAATGAATGTCATTACGCGTACTGTCATCGATGGCATTCGTGACATAAAGTCGTAATTTTATGAATGAATTGAGTGCTTGTTCTTTCAATGTTATCCACATTAGTGCTGAAGAGGCAATAAGGCAAGTGTCTCATTTCGAAACATAGGATGTCCACCACTGAGGCTGATTGTTCCATGTAAGTGAAATTTTACCTCTTTCGTTTACTTTATTGTGTAACAATCATATGAATGATATCTGATTCAATTCCATAACGAATGTTTGGAATACAAACTGAATGGAGAAAAGTTTTTTGTATTGTTCAGGGTTCATATGAAAGTAATTGTTTCAAAAGGGCTTTTTCTTCCAGTTTGTGTCTGAAATTCCTTCTTTGCATGATCTACACATTTTTGTACAGAGTTATTTTCCAAAAATCAATCTCATCTGAAAATGTACCTCTTTCAATGTAAAAATGCTATCTCTCGATGAGCGTTTCGTTATCCAAATTAGCATCATCAGAACATGATTAAGACGTTAAGGATATCTTCATCATCTGTCCCGCAATAATAAAATAATAAGTTGAACTGAATTTATTCTAGAAAAATTTAATATTGAAAACACATAATTTCTCTGTGAATTATTTAAAAGCTTGTTTGAAAACTGTTATATTCATGAACAACTCAGTTATACAAATCGATGTAGAGATAAATTGTGACAACTTGATGAAAGTTAACTTTCACTAAAAATGATGATGTGATACCCATGATATGATACGACACATGATGCTATACGATATGATATCACATTATGTGATATGATATAAACTATTTGTTTGAAAGTGATTTACAATGTTTCATGGTGAATGTCATTAGTTCGGAATTCCATTGTCTAATATGATTCTCACTTCTTCGATTGACGACTTGTTTATTTTGTGGAAATTCATGTGCACTGAGGATACACTACAAAAATACACTTTTGTCTATTTTCTACTATATTTCTTTATTGTTGACCGGTTTCGGCTATTACAAATCTCTGGGCTATTACGAGTTGTGAAAATGGTGTAATAATATAACTAATTAATATCTGCTCAAGATATTAATTAGTTATATATCGGCATGTTAGTTGCAGTATAAGTATATACACGGTTTTATGAAAAATCGTTCAACGGTCACCAATCTTCTGACTGTAACCCAACATATTGCTGAATCTATTGACAATAGGGCCCAAACTGATGTTATTCATACAGACTTTTCTAAAGCCTTCGACAGGCTTGACCATGGCATTCTACTGAACAAACTAGTAGCCTTTGGATTATCTCCATCCCTAATCGCACTCTTTCAGTCCTATCTACGGGATCAAAAACAATATGTTCAGCTCAATGGTTTCAAATCTACCGAATATAGTGCTTCTTCCGGTGTTCCACAAGGTTCAAATCTGGGACCGTTGCTCTTCAATATATTCATTAATGATATTGCAGATGTTATAGATGTGTATTTCCTTTTATATGTCGATGATCTAAAACTATACTGCCTCGTTGAGAATATAGATGATTGTGTGAACCTCTCAGCAAACGTAGCACGGGTTGTAGAATGGTGTTTTCGAAATAACTTGTCACTGAACCCGGATAAATGTAAGGTCATGTCCTACAGTTTGAAAACGAATATCTTGATCTTTGATTATTCAATAGAAAATGTTTCCCTGGTGAGACCAGAAATATTTACTGATCTTGGCGTCACATTTGAGACTGCACTATCATGTAATAGGCATATCGATAATGTTGCAACCACCTCCTGTCGTTTGTACGGATTAATTGCACGTAACAGTAGTGATTTCAAAGAAACTTCGACCTTAAAAACTTTATTCTATGCTTTCATAAGATCAAAGTTAGAAAACGCGTCAGTTGTGTGGAGCCCCTTTTATCAATATCACATTGATAGAATAGAAGCAATTCAACGACGATTTTTAAAACTGCTAACCCTAAAAACCGATGACATTTATCCTTCAATAGGAACAACCCACTCTGAATTGCTACAAAAGCATAACTTTTGCAGTCTCGAAAAAAGGCGTGAATATTATGTGTTGCACTAACCTATAAAATTATCAAAAGCATAATTGACTGCCCAACATTACTGGAAAAGTTTAATATTTACATTCCTAAAATCTGTTCCAGACACCCGAGTACTTTCTATATATAAAAAGATCTCGCACAAATGTTCTGGAGAATTCTCCGATCCATACCATGTGTAAAGTGGCAAATTCTGTTAGCGATCATTTAGATATATTTAGTTGCAAATTGTCAAATATAAAATCCCACTTCCTAAAATAATTGTTTTGTCACCTATAATAAATATAAAATGTGTAGTCTTTATAGTCACTTGTTTGTATTGTTTGTAGTGTTTGTAGACTTTACAGTCACTTGTTTGTGATGTATTTATTATACTCTGCTATTTCCTGCTCTGTAATTGGGATATGTCCTGTAGAGTATTGTATTACAAATAAATAAATAATGAAAGTCCGAACTAATGAAATTCATTATATAAATGGTCGCAAGTTATTTATTTCGTTTTTTAGCTCGTAGAGCTATTACCTAAGAAGCCGGTAGTTGAGCAAATTTCCAATAGTCAGTCGAGCACGAAATTCGAAATCTAAGTATGTATCAATTTCTGAAGCTTCAAAAGTGGTAATGTTCAATGATAATGAAAGATGAAACTCAACACATTGATATTAGATTTAAATATAACTATATGAGAAGTAGTCAGAATCAGTGATATGAAACTCATATATATTTACACACAAAGAAGTTGTAATAGGTCGATCCCACAAAAGCTTAAATGGCTCTAAACATAGATTCTGTGGGATCGCTGTAATGCTACATCAACGGTAACATTCAACAGTCTACTTTGAAATTTGTATTGGGTATTTTTAATCCAGATTCACGTATTTCATATATATATATATATATATATATATATATATATATATATATATATATATATATATATATATATATATATATATATATATATATATGTCGCAAAATGGATTTTTGGCGACAATGGTTTTCCAAACACCGTTGTAAAGAAGCTTCCAATACCTTTCAAATAAAGTATCACCCAACCTCTCCCCTATTCAAGTTTGAGGGGTAGAAGAGCCCCCTATTAAGGGGTTGCTCGTTCAAGCCTAAAATATACGTCAAAAGATGTCCCCCAAACAAAATCATTCGACGTGTTTCGGGAAAATTTTCCACTCGCTATGGGATGAGAAATATACGGGGTGGCTCGTCTGAGATGAAACACCCTGTGTACATGAATAGAGTTAATTTCTGCGTAGAATTGTACTTTGTTTAAGAATGCACTTTAGTATGTTCTACTCAGTTTCAAAATTATGAACCTCCTGAATGACTTGTAGATTTTCTTCAACCATTATTAATTTTTATTGTTTTTATTTTATTTTTATCGTTGTTTTATAATAAAAATATTAGTATTGACAAAAAAAAATTACAACACTATTTTGAAATGATAGAAAACAACCTACTAAAAATATATAATCATTTCTATCATGTGATTTCTCAATAGTGACTTCAATAGCAAAAAGATAAGCAATACATGTCCAGAAATCACAAAAGCCATAAAAATTACCTTTCCATCTGTATTTTACCAACCTGTGTTATCGTAAGGTCTGTGGTTCTAGACTTTACCAAGACTTTTGAGGTCTGGGTAATCTTCCGTTTTATGGCACTTTTTTTATAGATAATTATATTTTTGACCCTTAAAGTTCAAATTACTTAAAGTTATTCCTCGGAATATTCCATAATGTTTAGGGTTCGATAATCTTGTTATTTATTGAAGGTGACAGACAGCTGATAGCTGGTAAATGTACTTCGGATAAAATATGATAAATGAAATATTAAAAGGCCATACCTAGGCTGATAATGTACGCAAATATTTATCATACGTAATGTATATGTGTTCAACTAATTTCACAGATGTTCAGTTTTGAAATAATTATTTCGATGATATACGAGGTATATTCAAAATATAAGGAGAATGTTCAAATTTCGCAGACTACGAATATCGATTATCGATTTTTTATTTTTTTTATGGTTTTATGTTCAGTTTGTTGGTGAGAGGCCTAAAAGTTTTGCGAGTTAGGTGATATTCTGTTATCGAAAGAATGGATCAAAGAATGTACATCAAATTTTGTGTAAAAAATGAGTGCTTCAAAATACTTTGTATGTTGACAGTGGCATACGGTGATCGTACTCTCAGTCAGATAAACATAGTACAAAAAGTAGTACAAGTTTTTAAGAGAAGGTCGAAAAGATATGAATGGAGACGCTCGTGATGGACGTCCCAGCACATCAACAACCGATGAAAATATCAAGAAAGTAAAGAAAATTATTATGGAAAATCATCGAATCACTATTAGAGAAGTTGCTGAGGATGTCGGCATATCGTTGGCTCATGCCATGCAGTTTTTTTGGAAATTTGGGGCATGAAGCATGTGGCAGCGAATTTCGTTCCAAAATTGCTGACTCAGGAGCATCGCTCAAGAATAGTCGAATGACATCAACGGCGATCCAGATTTGCTAAAAAGGGTCTTAACTTGTGACGAATCATGGGTATATGGTTATGACATCGAAAAAAGAACCCAAAAGAGCCAAGACCAAAAAGCACATCAAAAGTTCGATCAAATGTCAAGGTGTTGCTCATTGTTTTATTCAGATATCGTGGCGTAGTGCATCATGAGTTATTCTCACATGGTCGTACAATTCATGGCTTTTGCATCACGATAATGGTCCTGCTCACTCGTCATTTCTTGTTCGTATTGTTCTGGCCAAAAACCAGCCACCGTATTCACCAGATTTGCTCCCATATGCATATCAGAACTGCTTCGAGGATTGAAACAAACGCTGGCACGAGTTTATTATTTCAGAGGGGGCTACTTTGAAGGGCACAAAATAGAAATTGATGAATAAATAAATTATTTTTTGAGAAAAAATAAAAATCACCAACTTTTTTTAACAGAACTTGTTATTGATAGTTATCGGACAGAAAATCGAAAGTAACCGAGAAAACATTTTTGCCGAATAAATCGTTTTTTTGAATATTCCCGAAATTTACCGATTGATAATTTAATTGCAATGTTATTGGAAGTACAATACAGGGTGATACATATCGGAGAAATTACAATTTTTACCCTGTATAATATTTATCAATATCAGGTTCAAACTCTGCTTTCAGATCATTAATTAATCTTCACGCCGAGGTGTTAGTATGAACTTGTTCTACTTTGATAAAATCGAAATACCCAACCATAGACCAACATCAACTAACCACTTGATATATTTCAAATTTGTCAAATATTCACACAATTCTCAATAATAAAGATTTTCAAACAAAAATACCAAATAGGAAAGATTATGAAATAATCTCACCAATCTCTATGTCAAAATTTCATGAAAAAAAGCACATGTATTTTGTTTTTCTACACAAATCCATCCAGATGTACCATGTATTCATTCGTCTGCGACTATACATACAAAATAACGAGACTAGAAAAAATGTTAAATAGAGATGTGCTGCTAAGTGATATATTGGGAGATGTAAATAAAGAGAGTCTTAACAATTTTTCAAGTAAGTTGAGACAGGTTCATTGGTATTGTTAAAACGAACAGATGCGTATGCAGCTAAAACAATAACAATTATAAAACCACAGCACGTGTGTCAGGTAGATATGTTATTATAAGTATCGAACGTTTTTATTCAAAACATAGAGCTTCTGCTGGAGTTCATCCACCTGACATAATGCTATTAAAAGAAAAACTCGGAATAGCTCAGATGTCTGACTAATACCGTGTGCTTCAAAGTATTTCCCCCTCTTTTAACTTAGCAACGAAACATTTAAGATACTTCAGACACAATCGAGGTTATCTGAAATAAAGCAACTTCACTGACTTCAGAAATTTTCGACACATTCCACAATCTGAAAAGTTTCAATTTATCCCGATAAGTTACTGCCAAAATTTAATATATTTTTCACAAAGAGAAAAGTGTTGTTTATCATGAACTTGACGTATTTGATAATCTTACCTACTGAAGTTATTTTAACGTTTCCATGATCAAAATCTTCCTTCAGAACTGAGAAATCAACTGTATTTTGTAGTTTCCCCTTCTCTAATTCATTTTATTTTCATAATTTTTCGATAGATGTCAAAGGAGATTTGAAAAATAAAATACATAAAATTGTTGATTGACTTTAAAATCATTCGATCTACAAGGTGTTCTCGATTACAAGTCTGTTACAATTCTGCCACATTATATATCTTCTTCAAAACGGATATTCAAGTAACTCAATTTCTAAAGATTCATTGGAAATATAGTTTTCTCTGGAATTAAGATTGTATGCAGATTCTTCGAGTTTGGGCCTCTTAGCTTGACGATTATTCTTGTCCTATTATATTTCTCTCATAGGATTTCAAATCGTGTCCTGACACGTTTGCCCCAGTTAATTGGTCTATTTCTGACGCAATCTTGATGTTGATTCTCGCGGTGTTGATATTTCATCAATATAATTTTCACCATAAGAACATCCAGATTGCAAAAGCAATTTTTTGTTTTATTTTCTGTGTTTTTATGATTTGTGTGTGAGTATAGATCTCAGTGAATTTTTTATTTAGTAAGAAGTTCCAACATCATATCTACTGCCAAATTTCATTATTTTTATTAAATTATAAGGTGCGATGTAGATTGTGAGAGGTGTCGCTGGTTGTTGGATTGGTGTTGTTATTTGTAGACCCATCTGGTTGTTATTTGACTGTTTATTTTCTAGTACGTTCATTGTAGAATACATATATGGAGGAATGCATTCTTTCTCTAAACAGTTTGTATCATTATTGACGTACCTTTAACCTTTAATCAAATTCAGTAATGATTCCTAAAGTTTGGGTTAACCTCTATTCTATTCTATTGCAATGAGCAATAGAATAGTGTAGAATATTTTCCGTATTTTTTGGGGAAGGTTTTGGCTTTCTA
Organism: Leptinotarsa decemlineata; assembly: GCF_025532065.1. Lineage (NCBI taxonomy): Eukaryota > Metazoa > Arthropoda > Insecta > Coleoptera > Chrysomelidae > Leptinotarsa > Leptinotarsa decemlineata. Next base: position 2,373,086 of record NW_027412545.1, on the reverse strand, counting down.
CTTCTCCATCTTCATACAAAGATATGTGAAAATCTTCCAAAGAAAAGAATGAAGCAAATGGTTTCAAAATACACTCTTTACAAAGATGTGAAGATCATACAAAGAAGTAACTTTCATACACAAACTATATCCTAATAGATCTCTCACTCAACTTTTATAAAAAATCATGGAAAATTCACTGTCAGTTTTGATACAGTCGTTCAGATAACCAGTTATTTGACAGCCCAGGACTGATGATAACATTTGAATCGATTTATTTTTTGCAAAAAACTTTACTTTATCGTTTTTTTTTCTCTCCCTTTATGCAATTATCTGACTAGAAGGGTTTAGATAATGAACAAAATTTTGGCAAACATAACTCTCTGGGAAGAAAATACTAAGATTTTTTCACAAAATGGAAGAATTACAATATAAGATTGTATCAAAAGTTTTGTCCGTTTTAATGTAATGTGTTTTCGATTTTTTCAAGGACAAAACACAAGCACTACAGAAAAATCCTCAAGGTGATCTCAAAGCGGTGCCTGTGCGAAAGTAGCGATTCACAGTAGATTAGAATCGCTGGAAAGACGGTCTCAGGAAGTTCATTCCACATAAACGCAGTTTTCCAGATGAGGGAGTTCTTAAACAGTGAAGTTCGAGATGTACTGAGTTGAACCTCAAAACGATGAGCAGCCACAATCCGTCGCTTATTTCTGATATGTACCGCTCTTCATAACTACCTAATCATTTAGTAACCCAAACAATACTTCTTTTCTTTTTGGTAGTATTTGATAAATTGGAGGTTGAAGTAGGTGCACGATTACAGAATATCAATATGTACTGGTTGTGGGTGGTGGTATGTAACAGAGATACTGCCTTTCGTTTTCACAAACGAGTACGAGATTTGATCACGCACTATGTAGGCGGCAGTGGTACTGTAAATCTCAGTAGGCGAAAAGCCAGTGATTCTAAAAATCCTTTCAATAATATATGTAGCATGAAAAAAAATTCCATATCGCTACCAATCCTATTCAGCGAAATTACCATTAAATTATCTACGACAGCTGCCTACGCGTTATTCAATGACGTTCATTCAACTCTTTTACTGGCAGAACCGGACGTATTAACATTTGAAAACATTGCTGGAGAATTCATCAAGACCTCCGTGATGAAATTAACTTTGACCTCCTCATTTCTTATCGATTTTATCATCACCATAATGCTTTGGATGATTCGAATATTGATATTGCATAAAAATCAAAAAACCAGTTTGAATAAAATGGTAGAAGAAAAAGCAGGTAGCGAGGTTTGTTATTACAAGGAAAAAGGAACAATTCACTTACAGGTAAACGGAGAAAAGTGATCAATGTTTCGACCTCCTTCCACGATATATTTTGGGGTTCAGATGGTTTTCGAAAATCCCAGGTAGAGAACATCCTATTCTTGAGCGTGGGATCTTCATAAGGAACAATTAATTTGAAAGTTCAGCATTTAAAACTCAATAAGAAAGGTAGTAAACGTTACCGCATCATTTTATAGTTCAAATGCATTTCTAGATGTCGAGTGATTCTGTTTCTCTGTTACTTATTTGTATGGAAATTGAATTAGATGTAATAAGAAGGTGCACCTTCATATTCATTTGCTATCCCTCATTAATCTTTTACTTTTGTGATTTATAAAACACGGTAGGGAAACAATGAGTATTGATATTTCTTCATATTTATATTCGAAGTTTGTATTGAAAATATTAGAAATAATTTCAAGTTCACTCAAATTTCCACTCTGTTTTACAGAATTATACCACGAAAAGGGCTGTTATTGAATCTCATCTACATACCTTCCTGGTCTTAAGTGCTAACAATTATTCAACGACAACGTTCTAAACAGGTGATTTTCCGATAATAAAAATTCAACCAACTGTAAAAATAATTTCGTATCATATTTCTTAACAGATTTCTTATCCGCTGATCTATCAAGTAAATGTATATTTTGAAGGTTGAAATTGATATTTTTTCTCATGTTCGTCGTCATCATGTGTTTTGGATAATAAGTTCATTGAAGTTTAAGTGATTCCGCGTAAAATTCTTTCGACATAATCTGAGGAAACAAGAAGTACCACCAGGCACCTTATTTTCAAATCAGGTGAACCCTCACATCTAGAGAAAAACCGAAAAAACTGAAAATCTTAGATATAGGCAATTTCCTACACCGAGTTCCATACCTACCTATTTTGTTTACCGATACAATTATTGCAAAAACTTATAAATTGTTCATTTTTAGTAGATTTGCCGAACACAGCACTTGATCATTAACGCAAATGATGATAAAAATAATTCTAAAATCATTTAGTTTAAAATACGAATAACTGTTGAGCTTCTACATTATGTTTTAAAATGTTGAAGTTAAATCCATATTAGACATGTTCAGTGATAAACACTGCAGTTCAATAATGTTTATCTTAATACATAATAATAAACAATGCAGATACAGTCGAGCTCTGCTTTCAACCAAAGTTATAGATCACATTTCGCTGCAGTAGTGTACAAAACCGGCAATATCCCAAATGATGACTTACATTTCGCCTGATATTTATAATCCTCCTCAGAAGTACAGAGCCACCGCCCGAAAATAGCACTTTAGGGCCAAATCACTAACACCAAACCGACTAAAAAGTTCAATAGAGGATCACAAAGACGCACCGGTTACAGCAAACGCCTGCGTTAAAATGCGTTCAGGCGGAGGAGACTCGAAACATTATCGGGTAAACTCGACTCACGTCGAATAAAGACATTTTTAATCCTGCAATGGATTTACCAGCAGGAATTTTTCCCGCGCTCGATTCTAAGTAATGAAAAAGTCTTTGTCCGAAGAGAGCGGTGAAATGATTCACCTTTGTTGCAGTGACATCATAGTCTATTCATTCACCTGTACTTCGCAATGATGATAATAATGAAAGTTGTTAATTTTCTATCGATAACATCGCTACTGCAGTATCGATATAACTGCAATTATGAAATTGATTGAACCGATATGAAACAATATCTCAAAAGTAATTGAAGCACTATCTACTGGGTCCTACTGGATTGTATGTAGGTTCGTTTTATGTTGCAGAAGTTCAATAAGGAAGGCTTTTCAAATATTTCAACTAGGACGTCAGTCGCGAAGGAAAGAGGCGCATTCATAAAATAAAGTTACCTGTTTGTCCATCCTCTTGAATTTCGGGCAGATGAATTTATATTTAGTATCAACACTGCATCCGTGAGGAGCCAGGGCGGTTCGCTAGTATCATATGAATATCACTATCGAGGAGAATATCCCCAAATGAGGTTATAATGAACGACCGAAGACCAATGATTCAGATTCATTTTGAACATGGATCTAATAAATAATTAATAAATAAAATGGATGATTCAGTCATCATAATACTCATTTTTGGGCCTATGAAAATCCAGACGTTGCCCGTGACAGGTATTTTCAAGAAAGTTAGAGTTTTAACATCAATATTGTGTTATAAAGAACAATAGGATTCTGTGTTTGTATACGTATCTATCATGAAAATTCGAATGGTGAAGGATACTGTAAGATACTACAGAATGTTATGGGAGTTTCAGTGAATAATTTATCACTTGAAGATGCGAACAATATTTGATACCAACAGAATGGAGTACCGCTTCATAATTGCGGAACTGTATTACTCGATCATTTGTTTTGATAGGCGGATTGCCAATAATGGGCCGTACCTTTGGCCAGCACGTTCTGCCGATCTGTCTCCTACGTACATGTATGGGGACATATCAAAAATATTTTGTATGCAAATCATGCAACAAGTGAGGAGAATATGGCTAGAAAAGTTTTACAAGCATTCAAAGCCCTAGATGCCGTTGAAATCTAACATATTTTGAGATAGTTTTTGTATTTTGTTTGAAAAGGCTGCAATATTTTTGAATTTTCGCTCTTTTATGAAACATTTAGGATACTTAATTTTAATGAAGAAAGGTTGGTTGGGTAACAGGATCAATTTTTTCTTTAAAAACAGTTGTTTTCTTGCCGACGTTTCGAATTTAATTAAATTCTACTGCAGGGCTCTGTAACAATGAATTTATATAAATATACCTCCCACAAAACTTATGAGATTATTATCGTTTCAATTCTACTAGAAATGATGAGTTCTTAATTGAATTACTCATCGAAAAGTATTTTCTTCGTGTTAAAACTACTATTTTAAAAACCATTAGACATATTAGATACATTTGAAAATAAAATTAAAAACATTGCAAAAACCAAATTTTTGAGACAACACCAACATGAAATAAACAAGTGGCTTTATCTGTGATTCTGATAAGGTGGTGTCGTGTTTTAATCAATGACAGAAAGAAACAGAATGAAAAAAAGGGTAAATTATTCCGGTATTTTACTTATCAAATTGAAATATGCAGTATTGAGGCCATATACATCTCTTCTAGTGTTAACATCATCGCATTTGAGGATATATATCATTTTGTTGAACATCTAGAATAGGTTGATGATCAAAATAAATAAAGAGTCAATATTATTTTTCATGTTCAACGAGGGCTGTGGGGGTTTTTATATTTAGTTTCTTAGAGTCTCCCATGTGTTCTGAAAGTCGTGTTTTAAGATGTCGTCCGGTTTGACCAACATGGCAATTGTGACAACTTCCAATGTTTTTGTTTTTTGTTCCAAGAAAAAATGCTTTCCAACTGTATTTTTATTTTGAAAAGACCACTTTGATTTGTTGGGTGTTGGGCACTGAGTAGCATTCCAAGTTTATCAGATACATTTTCTAGACTAGTTACCTACTTATTTTTAAATTCATTATTTATTCATCTGAAATCCTGTCTTCAATAAAAACCATGACGGCAAATCAATATCCCTAATGAAATTTCTGTAACTGTTCGAAATGAAGCTTTCGTAAGTAGTAAGTAGTTTTATGGTGGGCATGCGGATGTTTTATTTTTTCAAGAAAAACTGAAATATCTTGTGAACGGTTGATTTTTTGATATAGGAAATGTTTTATGAAAATGAGGTAAAAATCATCTCGGAATTTCAAAACTATCCCATTTGAGAAATCTGAGTTTTGGCCCATTTTCATATCTTCAGAATTAGTCATCGATTTCGAACACCTTGTATAACATTTTGGAAATGTTACTCCTACAAGACGATGGAATGGAGTATTTTGATGAACCAATAATAGATTATTTATGTATCCTATCTGACCTTTGAATTTTATGGGGGAATCACTCGAAAGCCGAATGCCTATTTTTTTTAAGTATAGGTGGTATAGCGTGTATTACATAAACTAAGATTAGAATTAAGCCAGGTATTCAAAAATGTGAAAATATACAGGATATTACATTTGAATTAAGGAAATTGGTACCAATTTCCGGTATAACCAGAAGTATTGGAAAATGCTATTATTTCCCAAAATATGGTTGACCAACAGTCATCGCGCTGTACCCTGCATGTAAGTAAAGGGTTTTGACGGAAATATAAAATTAAGTATTCGAATCTAAAATCTTAAATCTTAAAAATCTGTTTTTCCCTTAACTAGCTGTAGCAAACCTACGAACGACAACCCTCAGAAGTCGTAACTTGTGCGAGCTAAGGATATACGAGGTCTTACCTTTTAACGTGTGATTCCTAACACGGGTTGGACGATAGCAAGTGAAAATCGATCGTTCAGACTGGGACTTAAACCACCGACCAACACGGCAGTCAATTCGAGTGAGCGAACAAAGCACCCACGTCGAACCGCCTGGCTACCGACTCAATCGAGTACTAACGACAGATCGTCAATGTCTAAGAGAAAACAGATTGCACAGACTTAAGAGAAGACAAAGGATGCATCAATACTAGAAACAATATGAAGCTTTCCAATGACAACTAGACATCAAGAAGTATGCGCACTGAGATCGATGAAGTTAAAAGTGAAGGAGAGAACTATCTCAGAACCTGCATTCCTGAAGAAAGGAGTAATTCCTCAACCGATTCGTGATACAACTATTGTATTTAGTGGGACCAGACTTATGAACCATAAGAGAGAGCTAGAACAAAGATATTGTTTTGGGGACGGTTCAATGGTGGCTCAACAGCAGAGTTTTTCAAGGAATAGTGGCCTCGATGAAATATATCGCAAGCGGGCAAACTCAGACGAAACAACGAAGGTTCGCCAGCTGGTCTTACCAATAACACTATTGAGTCCACCTCAATAGAAGACGAACGTGAGAACACTTTCGGTATTAACCATGCCCTGGAGCGTGTTCAACAAACGTACTTGTAGTAAGACTTATATAGGAATGTAGGCTTTCAAAACTGACGTTTGTTTTGATTGGCTTCCCGGAAGCCAATCAAAACAAAGGTACTTTAAGTCAGCTATAGTGGTGGCGTGGAAAAATGGTGCCAAAGATGCGATCTATGTAGCTCGAAGGAAGAGCCTGCAACAAGCCTGTCGAGAACACCAAAGAACCCCGCTGGGGACCGAATCAGGTTTTTAAAGTCCGACAGAGCCGTACTCTTACCATCTGAAATACAAATATTAGAAATAGATTTATTTGGCATAGATATCCTAATATACATAAATATTACAGAAATATATCAGTTATTAAACAAAATTACAAAAAAATGAAATATATAAGACCTATATAGTGGAAAAATAGCAGTAGTAGGTGATGAAGAGATTAATAGAGAGAAGAATGATGAACAACTCAACTGGAATAGTATTGTGCCCGTAAATATTGAGATAAGGATCGTTTGAAGAGTTGGAGGGTGTTACTTTGTTTAATTTCATTAGGAAGCTTGTTATAGTCCAAGAGTCCTCTATGAAAAATATAATTCATTGTTCTTGCAAGGTAAGTTCGTGGGACAACCAACTCATCTTTTCCTCTTGTATCGTATTTGTGTATCTGATGGTTATATGTAATAAACTCATTGAAGTAATGTGGTGCTTTTCCAATGAGTATTTTGAATATGAATATCATAGAAAAATATTGTAATCTACATTTTATTGCCATCCAATTCAGAATATCAATCATTGATAATATAGGAGTATATTTATGGCATTTTAATAACAAGCGCATTCCTCTGTTTTGTAATTTTTGTAGAGTAGAGATGGAATTACCGTCTAGTAATGATATCAAAGTGGCACAGTAATCAAAGTGTGGTAGGATTATTGTTTATAAACAGTCAAATTAGATTGAAATGTTAATTGTCTACTAATTCAGTAAAGAAAAAAATATTTTTTTAGAAATTTTATCACACATATACTGGAAGTGTTTTTTTAAGTTCAAAGTGTTATCGACGATGAAGCCTAGGTATTTGAATTCTTCCACAATTTCTATAGTTTCGCCGTAGGTCTCAATATTAATGGAGTTGATATCAATTAAGTTATATTTATATTGTGTTGTCAATATCATAGCTTTTGTTTTAGTGATATTCAGTTTGAGATTGTTTATGTTCAAAAACTTCGCCGCGTTTTCAAGAGTCAAATTAATTTTGCGTACAGCATTATGAATATCAGAGTCACTGACCTGAAAGACCACTCACCATAAAAACTAATCGGCTTCGTTAAGAAGCTGGGTTTATTTGGTCGAATGTGAATAGGTTTGAGCCACAATAAACCCTTGCGGGTTGCGATGGAGGATCGAATAGACCCACTCACTTTGGACCTAACCTAACCTAACACCAAAGAAGGTGAATAAAGTCTGTGAGTTGAAGAGAGAACAAATACAGATGTGAATAAACTAGCATTTGCCAAACCATTGCTAGTAACTGATGATGATGATGACCCTTCATTTGAACAAGAGTATATTCACCATACGTGTCAACCTGAAATAAAAATACTATCTTAACCTTCAAAATGATATACTATGTAAAACAACCTTTCTTCATCATACGTGTCACATCGGTTTATTTCAGAAAGCATTCAGCAAAGTAGCTACAAATGGATTCCGTGTCACTGGGATAAGCCCGATTGATACGAATGTATTCAGCGACGATGGCTATTTCATCGTAAATATCGCTACCTCACTTTGGATCTAACCTAACCTAACAACAAAGAAGGCGAATAAAGTCTGTGAGTTGAAGAGAGAACACATATAGATGTGAATAAACTAGCATTTGCCAAACCATTGCTAGTAACTGATGATGATGATTAACCTTCACTTGAACAAGAGTATATTCACCATACGTGACAACCTAAAATAAACATACTGTCTCAACCTTCAAAATGATATACTATGTAAAACAATCTTTCTTCATCATACGTGTCACATCGGTTTATTTCAGAAAGCATTCAGCAAAGTAGCTACAAATGGATTCCGTGTCACTGGGATAAGCCCGATTGATACGAATGTATTCAGCGACGATGACTATTTCATTGTAAATATCGCTACCTCTAATGTATTCACTGACGAAGAAACTCAATCACAAGAAACATCTACCGGAGATAACGCTTGTAATAATGATGAATGTACCAGAAAGAATGCTTAATCTTGCTTTTTCTAACCTAAATGCTGTTTTGACACTTATATCTCCAGAAACATCAACCTCTGGAAAAGTCTGAAAACGAACAAGTATACAACACTCTCGAAAAATCACTTCCACTCCAAAAAGAACTTCATTAGAAGAGAAGAAGAAGCATCATCTCGTCAAAGAAAATAACGTACCAAAAAGAAAAACTATTGCAAAAACAAAACAATGAACTAAACAATTTTTGTTCGAAGATGATAACAGCTCATCTGCGATGATATTAGTCGTAGATGAAGATTCTAAAAAATGTATAATTTGTTGAATCAGGAAAATCGAATGAGTAATCATTTGAATGCTGGGCCTGTAGTAATGTTCAAGAAGTGATTCTAAAAAAATATGTCTGCGATATTTGTATCAGGAAATGATTGTTTTGAAGTACATAAAATCAAACTTGGTTTTGCATATTTCTCATAGTATAGTTTCATTTTGAAATTTGAAACCTTAAATTATAATATATAATATACATGTTTTAAGAAAATAATGTTTTGGCACATTTTTTGCTCGTTACCATTGTCTCAGTGAATCTCATTACCCCCATACTCTGGTTTAATAGATACCAATAGGCAAAGGTAGCCAATCTTTCTTTATATGTTGACTAGTAAAACTCTCAATTAATCATACCATTACAAAGTATTATGAGGAGTTTTTGGAGTTTTCCTCAAGTGACGGCAATTCCCCCGTTCTTCCCTTCGTTCTGCCATGTCAGCGTGTGACAGAATCATGAGTTGTACCTAATCGAGAATACTTTGGCAATAAATATAATTTTCTCTAACAATATGATTCTTGAAAAAAAAATTGCTCAATCTTGATTTGCTTCCAGATTTTCTAAGCGGAGGATTGAATTGAATTTGAATATACTCGAAGCTACATTATCGGTCTCCTAAGCGTCTACAAGGAAGAGCGTTGTACGAGGATGCGCAAACGCAAACTAACGATTATCGATCTGCCATTCGCAGCTGATAAGTTCAGTCATTTTCCTACAGAAATTTTGTACATTTTATACCAAAAAATTATCGAGATGTTATTTGTAGTGATAAATTATTCAGCCTTCTTTATATTGATATCGCTTGTGGGCAGTGAACGATTTTCAGAAAAAGTACGAGTGAAACGGTCCGAAATAGATTTGCAAACTTGCATTGATAACTTCAATGTACACAAAGATAAAATAATTAGAACGCAAGATTCTCAAAACATGGGAGCAAAATATCTGAACGAAATAGATTTGGGATCTAGGGAGGAATGTTTGCGGTTATGTTGCGAAACTGAGAATTGTGACGTTTTCGTATTCGAGGAAAAGGTGAGTTCTACCTTTGAATATAGTTCATATACGATAAAACCATAAGTAAAATGAATGACTGCAATGAATATGAGTGAAAGGTAACAACTGTTTCAATGGAAAATGTAAAAGTAATAACATAGAGGGTATCGTGAAGAATTTTTTCCTTTTTTTGACCGGGTGTGGAATAAGGTTTTGCTGGCCAAACTTGTCGGATCATATTTGTATATGGTTCTCCAGCTTCCTGAAAGAACGTTCCATGCAACTGGCCGTCGATGGATATCTCTCGAATACCATATTGTCTGCAACCATCTTGTTATTGTATACCAACGACTTAATGGAAAAAACGAAGAATCCAATATATTGCTTTACTGACGACGCGACGGCACACTTGTTTCGTCATTCCATTTAGATTCCAATACATCGGTTGCGGATGCACATCTTCACCGGCAGCAGGAGGTTGCATATCTTATGAGGATCCAGAAGTGATTTCGAATTGGCGTGAAACTAACCAGGTTCAATTCAATGCCATGAAAACACAGGAATCGGTTTTCTACAAAAAAATAAATGTCTCCGAACTGGTTATAATTATGTCAGACAATTCCGCTTTTTGCTTCGATACGTTTGTTGAGGGTTAAAACACCAATATGTCTTGGCACAATCATGTCGCTGGTATTGCAAAGGCTGCTTATCAAAAGCTTGGAACACTGTTCCGAACCAGCAAACTGTACACACCTCAGCAACTTTTGATGCTTCATGAAGCTCAGATCAGATCCAACGTAAATCGCTACTTTCGCACAGGCACCGCTCTTAGAGCGCCTTAAAGATTTTTCTGTAGTGCTTGTGTTTTGTCCTGCAAAAAAGTAAAAAAGTAATTATTTGGCGTAAGCGTTGGGAAAGTTGTTAGTTTGTTATAAATTCGAGTCAAATCCATATTGAAGAAATACTCATTCATCAACGACCAGCCCTAGAACCAGGGTTTTTCCAAATTATAATTTAAAGGGGGCACAAAAGGGTGGTGAACCTTCTCATGGCACATTTGTCATTCCTAACGTTGAAAACGTAAACTTAATAGGAAAACATATCAATACCAAAGGTTGTTAACCGAATAGCTCCAAAATGTACAACTTTTGAGAATAGATAAAAACCGTTTTGATACATTGAGTTGTCATTGTATAGTTTTGTGTTTACTGTCATTTCATAGCTGATGTTTTTGGATATTTGTTTCTTCTAAGAATTTTGGCATAATTTGATTACAGTAACATTGAGATCTACGTGATTTTATTCTAAGCAGGCGCATACTTTTCATTTCCGGTATCCCCATGTAATGTTGGAGTGTGGCAAAAATCAACCCTTAAGGAGTTGAAAAGGGGGCTAGACCCTTTAAATGTACTTCGGTAGATACTTGGGGATACCTATACCTGTTTTTTCAAATCCCTCTCTAAGGGGTGAAAATGGACCCTCTAATGGTTCAAAAAAACTCGACATAAGCTCGGCTAGTCTCCAGACCCTCCGGATCGAGCTCGGGCTGCAATAACTGCGGATCGGCTCGTGAAAAATTCCGCTACTCGGCCCGGTTTCGAGTCGAGCTTTGGCTCTGGCTCGAATACAAACCTAATCAAAGTCATAATCCAAATCACTGTTTTTTAAATTATTTATTAATGGATCTATAACGGTAGGAAACTAATTATATAAATTATCGCCTTAACATTTCTGTTACGGAATTGTTTCGTCTCTTGGGATTATGGGGAATGTTCCTCCTGACGAAAATCAAGTAGTTTTCATAAAAGAGCTCTAAAACAACGCATTTCAAACTTATCGTTTCAACCTTTTTCTTTAAAAAATTATTTAAATACTTAAAAAAGAGGAATGAAATAATGCATTCAACATTTAAAGGGATTCGTTTCTATTTCACCAACATCGGTTATAGCTATTAAAGGACAATTAATCTGTTACCTGTATGAGACAAACAAAGATGACATATTTCAGATACGTGCTGTTCTGTTTACTTATGTTCCTAGTTCCGATGACATTTTGTGCACCTAACCTATCTTCTTATATATAAAAAATAACAAAACAACTGTTGTTTATGTGGCTTGTGGAGGTGGTATTGAACTATAATTTATATTTTGCCTCAATTGTTGATTTATAAAGATAATTTTCCTTTTTTAAAGTAGAATATCTAGGTACGTATAAATTATTTCAACTTGATATAGGGCTCTTGCCAATATGTGAGTTAGAAACAAACCAAAGCCCAACATTTGAAACATCAATTTGAATACTTTTCGAAGTGAATTTGAAAAACTCATGAATTAAAGTCAACTTTACTTTGTTCAAACTTGCATTTGCAATTTGCATAACCCAAATTGAGGAACACTCCTCACAAGCTTGGCGATGTTCATTCATCATGATTGATTTGAGTTTATTCCAAAGAAGTATAAATGCATTATAAATGCTGGAAAATTGTCACACATATTAGACTTCTGAAAATTGAATGTTCTTACTATTTTAAGTAGCTGGTTTTTCTTGCATACCTCTGTTATGATTGAAACGATATATTTTATGATATCGATGAATTTGCTTAGCATTTTCAAACGGTTTTATTGAGCTTGCCCCGTTTGTTTGTTTAGGTCAAATTTAATAATTGAAGTTTGACCTCCTTCCTGTTGATATATTGATCTGATATTTGGTAAACACATTTGGTTTTGATGACAATACAATTTAATAAATTTTGTATCATTGTAAATCTAAGATGACCGCAGCTACAAAATGGCGGATTACATATTTTTTCACAACCACCCCAATATGGGTATCAAATGACAGGTTTTGACTAGTAGAATAGTGGTATTAACACTTTGAAAAAGATGCAAATTCAAGATGCGCGCAGCTATAAAATGGCGGGTTACATTGGTATACGCTTAACGCCACTGTAAATGGGATTCCGAAATATGTTGGATCTTTTTATTTTATGGAGAATCCAGAGTGTCGTAAATCGAGTGTTTTCATCAAAAACTTTTACATAGAAAAGGAATCAACCATAGTATTCCTATGCATCTTGTTTATGTTCAGAGACCCTCCAAATGGGCTACCACTACTTTCCATTTAAGACTTTTCGGGAAGTAGCTCCTGGGGGCAGATCACAACAAAGAGCAAAACAATTTCTGCTGAAAAATTGTTCATCTCAACTTTTTTACGTGTTTTTGCGACTTTCTTCCAACCTGCAGGTGTTTTTTGTTATTCTGAATTGATTCAAATCGCACTTTTTTTATTACTTATACCGGAACGAAATACCTGATTATTGTTTTAGTTATTTTTTATTTCTGTGTGAGTAACTTTCAAATGTTTTTAAATTTTATATAGAGTTCATATTTTATCATTAGATTTATACTGACGGAAGTAATCGTTGGCAAAAGTGCTCTGATTCAAATGGCGCCTAATTCTATTGAATTGAATAAGTATTCACTGAGATATTACAGTTCTATATAAAGATTGGAGCACTTCCGAAGGAAGGAAGAAGAAAAAAGTTTTGGTGAAAATAGTAATCTTCAACTAGTCTACTACTCAACTATCAGCACCTTTCGGAGATCTCTGAAAAATGTTGTTTTCACCTGAAACGTGTCAAAGTACTCCTAGGAATTGAGACTTTTCTTGCAAGTGAAAATTTATATCAATACGTTTTTGTATATTCTGTTGTATAGCATTCCTTGGTATATCTATTTCAATTTCATTATAAATGTTTGATGTGGAAATTGAATAAGAACAGTGATTTCCGTGTATTCAATGATCATAATTGACATAATGTACTTTTTGTTTTAGTTTGATTCTGAAGCTTCATTTCAATTGATACATTTGATTTTCCTTCTTTCTTACATTGGAAGTTCCCCAATATATATTGACGTAGACTTAGACATCAAAAAAAAAGTTTTCCTGATGCATTTAGTGTTTTGTAGCTTTATTAAAGCACTATTAGTTGAATACAAAGTAGTCTAACATTTTCATATTTAATTTTATTATTTCCATAAAATAATTTCTGGTCTGATTCAAACTGAGCTATACTATTTGTTGGATAATACAAGTGAAAAATAACAATTCAACTTTGAATTGAATGGGGTATATTTTTAGGAGAGGTAAATTTTTGGGAATGATAGGTTTTGGCTTTCTACTTCTCCATCTTTATACAAAAAATGATGTACCACATAACTCTGTTGATTATACCAGAATTGTAACTTATTGATTATTTTTCATATATAGTAAATATTTTCAAATTGTAATGTGCATAGTTTTTTTAGTGATTTTATGTTTTAGTACCTACTGGTATTTAAACTTTGTGGCTTTTTCAACTTTTTTTTTGAACAGATTTTTTTGAACTGTATAGTTTGAAAATGTTCACGACGTACCTATTAGATACTTACTTTTATTTTCTATGCATTCGCTATTTATATTTTATGCTTTATAGTTTTTATATTCTTATATCTACATTTATGTGTTGCATGAGAATATTCATCATTATTTATCTCAATATGTAGCATATGTTGTATATCTTATATTTTTTAAAATAGTAGGTAACACTTTTTCAATGAGATTTTATCTTCGACAATATCTTTTAATTTGTTTATATTATAATAGTATTTCTTAGAATAGTAACACTGTGTCAATGAGATTTTATCTTAGACGATAAAGTACATTTTGATTGGTTTTGATTTGATCCATTATTCAATAAAATATAAAGTATGCATTTATCATTAGTCGTTTCATCTAACATCGCAGTTTCCTAAGGTTTCCGAACCAAATTAAGATGTGCGAGGATTTTGTAAGGATTTTCATTAATTTGTCGGTAAAATACAAGCATTTTGTCTCAAGTTTTGGAGTATTTTGTGCAATTTCTATTGGCAACACTACTCATCCTGTAAAGTAACTTCCAGCTATCCTCCTTCTAGGATGATTATGCCGTAGTTCAATTTTTTTATAGTTTTCAGAAGAATTAGTATCGTTTTTTTCCAGACTAATTCTTATACGTTTTTTTTTCAAGAATTCTGGTAGCTGTTACCTCTTCCATTGTGGTCCGCCAGAAGATTTTAAATGTAAATTCACTCATCACGTGAACTATTCGAGCGCCGTTCTAGCCATAAATAGACATCTGCCGGATTTAGAAAGCCAAATTAAGCTCACCAAGCACGAACAGGATTTAACAAAGCTCAGGTAATATTTGCTAATTATAATCTATTCTCATTGTAGAGGTTTACATGAAGACAAGTACGATAAAAATTAACTAGGAGGACGAAAAGGTAATGCAAGTGAATTTATAGAACGTATGTGGGATATTTTAATTATAATCAGGTTAGAAATTAACTGTGCATTCCATTTAAAACGAGCTACCCTGAATAATTTTTGGTACAATGATTTGCAGGAAAAAATAGAAAAACACGTCAAGCATAGTATACAGGGGGACACATTTTGACATATTCACATTTGATGTTACTTCCCGTATCGCACTCCCAGAGCATGTCACCAATTTTTTTAAATGTATTACCTATTTTGTTTCTCATTATCAGGTGCTTCATGATGAGCAGGTTTCAACAAAGTAGAAAACATATGGTCTGAACCTTATGGTTCGGGAGCTACAAATTATTTGAGTTGAAAACGAGCCACCCTGGATAATTTTTGGAACAATGATTTTCAGGAAAAATAAAAAACCACTTTAACAATAGTATACAGGGGGACACATTTTGTCATATTCACATTTTATTAAACTTTTCCTAGAGCACCCCCAGAGAAGTCACCATTTTTTTAAAGGATCAATTGTTTTGCATTATCAGATGTTCCATGATAAACATATTTCAACAAAGTAGAATACATTATGGTCTGAATCATAGTTTGGAAGCTAAAAATTATTTGAGTTGAAAAGTAGCCACCCTGAATGAACTTCTGTACAATCTGTTACCTTGGTTTCATAGGAGTTTTCGTGAAGTATACTACAAAAGGTCTTATTTTGCCTAGTTGAGTTTGAATTCGATATTCTCTTCATTTTGTATTTGTCTCATTCTACAATAACGATTACCTACCAGGTGAAGTTACAATTGGTGTTTCTGTTTTTGTGAATTCTTGAGAAGCAATAGTTTATACGCTTCGAGAACGGATTGAAATAGTGGGTTTGTACTACCAGAATGGAAATAGTGCTAGAGCTGCTGCCCATATGTACTGCAGTTTTAAGGCACGTTGGACTAATAGAAAATTCGCATTCTCTTACTAAGTTATCTCGAAAATCAGAAATCAGTCGTACAAATGTTTTCAGGATCCTTCATAAGTACAAATTTCATCCATATAAGATTAGACTATTTCATGAATTGAACGAAGATGATTTCAATATACGTATCGAGTTTTGTGAAAGTCTCACCGAACGGATCAACTTGCATATGAACTTCTAGTATAAAATTTGTTTTTCGGATGAATATACGTTTAGTTTGAATGGAGAGGTGAATTGGCAAAATTGTCGATATTGGAGTGATACGAATCCTCATTTATATCGTCAAGTTCATACCCAACGACCTCAAAAACTGAATGTTTGGGCCGGAATTTTAGGTGACCACATCATATGACCTTTTTTATCGATGATAATTTGACTATTGATAAATATTTGCAAATGTTGGAGAATCGAATAATACCGTGCATCAATAGGGCAATTGAGGAGGGTATAAATTTATTCGAAAATGAAATAGTTTTTCTACTATCTACTCAACAAAATTTTTTCCTTTTCATTGTCCAGTCATCAGATTTTGATTCAAGAATTAATAAAAAATTCTTTTTTCTGATTTACTGCTTTCATATTTCTCTCTACAACGAATATTTCAAAATGTGGCCTCCTGTATAATTGTTGACCTGTTTTTTTATTTTTCCTGCAAATCATTGTTTCAAAAGTTATTCAGGGTGGCTCGTTTTCAACTCAAATAATTTGTAGCTCCCGAACCATAAGCTTCAGATGTTTTATTCTTTGTTGAAACCTGCTCATCATGCAGCATCTGATAATGTGAAACAATATTGGGTGATCCATTTAAAAAAATTGGTGACATGCTCTGGGAATGCGATAGGGAAAGTGACATACTATTGTTGACTTTTTTTAATTTTTCGTGAACCAACAGTTATTCAGGGTGGCTCGTTTTAAATGGAATGCATTGTATATGTTTTATTGCTAGAGAATAATCATCTACTGACATTGCAAAATAATAATTGAAAGTGGTTTAAAATATTCTTTTGATGGTGGCTTCTGGTCAAATGCTAGCGTATCTGTTTAAAATATGTTTTTCCGTTTATAATCAGCTGTCGCCCCCATACGAACGACAACTCTCAGAAGTTGAGAAACTTGTGCGAGCTAAAGACTAACGAGGTCTTACCTTTTAACGTGTGATTTCTAACACGGTATGTTTCTGTGCAATCTAGGGTCTGAGATAGTGTTTACTCTGGCGTGAATATGTCTTACCAACTGATTGCCTGCCTGTTTGTCTCTTTGTCGAATCTCAAAAACGACCTAACCGATAAACTTCGCTCAATATTCAGTTTATTCGAATCCGTTCAAGAATAAGAAGTTATGTCAATTCAAGGTATCACTTCAAATATTTGTTGAAGTTTTTAACTATATTTATAGTTTGTAATTGAGTAGAATTGGTCGATACTTGATGATAATCCATATTAAAATTAAATAATACAGTTTATTGTATAATTTTCAATATAAAGGGTTTCACAAAAACCGCGACACGTATTTCGCTATACAATATCTTCCTCAAGCGTAAACTGTTTACCCTTGAGGAAGCTATTGTATTGTAAAGAGTAATTTTTATTATATTCGATTTGAGGTTCCATCACTATCAAAAAGCTACTCAATCAAGTAAAGTTTGTGAATGATGAATTCAACAGTAATATTCTAGCAAGGATGACATATTACATAAAAAAACAGTGTATGTACTAAATGTACGGACGTAAGAAGTTATACTTCTTTTTAAGTTCGTAAGTTTAAGTTTATTCATATATTCCACCTATTCATTAAAATTCATTTAGATACTATCGTCATGCTGTACTGTGTATGAGACAACCTGACGATAATTTTTATTATTTAAAATTTCAAGAAAGAAACATTAAATTCAATTTAATATTTGGAATGATTCAATTTCTCAATACAGTTGCCACTTCTCAAGCAATACTATGTAGATGTCTTCAAGTTTACTCTGTTTGAACCTTTTTTGAAAAACTAGAATGTTGACTAGGTAACTTCAGGGACTTTCTCTCCGATCGTGACAGAGGACGGTTGTGCTGATAACGACAATTCTCAAAAATGGCACGTGGATGTCGTGGTCGGAGTCCAAAATTGAGGTGTTTAAAAAAATTGAGTCAAGTTCGAATAAATATTGAAGTGAAAGATATTTTGAGAGGACTGGCGGCCCTCTACGCCTGTAACCAGGCTGGATGTCGACCGATTCGACGAGTGTTTTTATAAAAGAAAAAGTGAATGGGAAAACTTAGATTTACTATGGACAGGAGGAGTCTGGCCAAACGCCCGCGACTGAGAAGCAACGTTCATATAAATTAAAGAAGAAGAAGCTAACTTCAGGGTGTCGGTTTTTCGTGACGATGTGCGCGCGCATCGTAAAAATTTACTTTTATCCAAAAGAAGTATAATTTCCAAAAATTAAGGACGAAAATTAAACCTGCTGGAATTTCTGGAAAATAATAAACGAAAACATTCAAATTACCTATTAAACTTTACCCGCTTACCTATAATTGATTTCATTTGACCAATTATTGTGTATTGTAACTTATGTTTGCAATTTGTATGAAATTCATTGTAAAATTGAGGTAACCGGTTCCACTGAAGAAACCACTGTGTAGTGTAATAAGAAAAAGGTTCATAATGTGAGAATTGTTCAATTATTATGAATTCTGATGATTCGTTAGCATGCCAGTAAAGGCGGTAATGGCGATATGGATTGAAAGAGAATGTTTGTAAGTCATGAACAACTTGAAAACAAGAGTGAGTTTGCCCTGGATGTCATGATACTCAGGAGTCATAGGAAACTAATGGACTGTTGAGTGTGCCAGATCCGACAAACTGGAAGAATAAAAAACTGATGATGTTTTAATAGACTAAGAATAATCACAGGGCTACTCAGAAAACTTTCCTTTTAGAAACTACCTGAAACGAATAGGGCTGTATAAGGCAGCAGAGCATTTTATGAACGACCCATAACTGATCACAAAAGAAGGAAACGAACATCAGGAGGTTCTATAAAAAATGGTTGAGAAAACAACTGTTCTAATAGATGCCAAAAAGAAATTTGAGAAAACTCAGTAGGTCCATGAAGTGGCAGAGCTTTCTGTGGTCTTGTAATGAATAGACAGGTTAGACGGTTCGCAAGGTGAAAAAATACCAATTTGCTGCTTGAATTTTTTTCCAGATACCTGAAACAACTTCATGAACAAAAAATTACAACGACAATCTCAGATCATTACCATAGAGTCCCCCACATGGATGCAGGGGACTCCATTAAAGTGGACTCAATAAAATGGTTAATTCATAAGTATATCGACTTTGAACTTGAGAATTTTATCAAATTCCGACTTTTTTAACTCAGAATTTAGTGATTTCCTTTTCAAAATCATTTGTGGCTCGTCCAGGCCTTCGTAGATTATTGATTAAGGAGGTAACTTCATTATTAAACTAGACACTAACATGTTTTCTCTGAATGTCAAAATCCACATAACATTTATTTTTGTCACTAGAATGTGAAGTAAAAGTTATTCATACTTTCGAATCAAATTAAAGATATTTTTTGTTTTCTTCAAACCAAAAAGACATCAAATGAAATATTACATTTCTTTCAAATTTATTTCAGGAAACCAGAAACTGATCCGGAGGTCCTGAGACCGATTGTTCCTGAAATTATCACAACACATGCTCCAACAACTACCACCATGGTTTTGTCGAAGGAATTAATCCCTATCAACAAACCCAATGACGTCTCAGAACAAGGTACTAGCGTAGGTATTATTATTGAAAAATCATCTTGATCCAAGCATTGAATTTTTTATCTAACGACAGAACTTTCCACGTTCAGGAATCAATTCTAAATCCCTTATATTTACAGTATATGAGGTATGCTAAACAATGGAGTGAATTGTCATTTTCTCAAACAATATTCATTTATTCATCGATTTCTACTATGTGCCCTTCAAAGGAATCCCCCTCAGATATTGTGCCAACATTTTTTTCAAACTTCGAATCATTTCTGATTTGCACTTTTTGTGTGTCCTTGAGCTCTCTCAGTGTTTCGGTTTTTATCTCCTCAATCGTCGTAAAACGCCGTATTTTCAAGACCACGTGGTAAGAACTCCTGATGCATTACGCCACGGTAATTGAAGGAAATAGTGAGCAAAACCTCATTATTTTATCGAACTTGTCGTGATATTTTTGGTCTTGGCTCTTCTAGACTCTTTTATTGGAACGAATGGAGTTTGATTTCGGTGTCATAATCATACCTCATGTACTTATGATGCACTGTTTACAAACTTTGGCGAAGTAATGAATATTACTGGAGTTTTTTCCCAACACCAAATCGTTATTTTTAACACCTCGACACGTGTTTTGATCACCAAGTGATCATCTTCAAAGAGGAAGATGATCACTTGGTGATCGATACACGTATCGAGGTGTTAAAAATAACGATTTGGTGTTGGGAAAAAACTCCAGTAATATTCATATACTCATGATTCATGACCAATTATGGCCCTTTTAAGTAAATTTTTGGTAAAAATAGATCAAAAATATTGATATTTGGTTGAAGAAAACACAGAATTATTTTAAACATTGATGGTATGTGATTTTTTCTCAAAATATTGATTTATAAAAAAATGTGCGACTTACAAGTTCAGAAAAGTATAGGATCACGATGCAGAAATTCAGAAAAGATTGGTTTCAAAATGCAGAAAAGATTGGTTTCAAAATAATGTGGCAGATGAAAGTAGATTCATTAATAATGGCATGTTCAATGGCAATGTTCACTTTTATTAAAGTGAAGTGAACAAGCGTCCAACCCCTGATATAAATTTCTAAGAAAGTTTTGATATCAATGTTTGGAATGGTATATTGGATGGAATGTTGAAAGGGCCATATTTTTTAAGGAGATTTTGATTGGGGTAAGATATTTGTTTTCTCTACTGAACATTTTACGATATTTTTCATGTTATTGTTTTTTTTTTATTTGGGGCCATATTGAAAATAAAGTTTATCGTTATCCACCTAATAGAAGTGGAAGACCTGAAACAAAAAATCCGTAATACTTGTGATAAAGTTACACAAAATATCTCAACAACAGTTATAACAGATCCGAGGGATCTCATTCAATGTGTATTTTATTATTCCTCTTTGAAGATGATCACTTGGTGATCGATACACGTATCGAGGTGTTAAAAATAACGATATGGTGTTGGGAAAAAACTCCAGTAATATTCATATACTCATGATTCATGACCAATTATGGCCCTTTTAAATAAATTTTTGGTAAAAATAGATCAAAAATATTGATATTTGGTTGAAGAAAACACAGAATTATTTTAAACATTGATGGTATGTGATTTTTTTTCAAAATATTGATTTATAAAAAAATGTGCGACTTACAAGTTCAGAAAAGTATAGGATCACGATGCAGAAATGCAGAAAAGATTGGTTTCAAAATGCAGAAAAGATTGGTTTCAAAATAATGTGGCAGATGAAAGTAGATTCATTAATAATGGCATGTTCAATGGCAATGTTCACTTTTATTAAAGTGAAGTGAACAAGCGTCCAACCCCTGATATAAATTTCTAAGAAAGTTTTGATATCAATGTTTGGAATGGTATATTGGATGGAATGTTGAAAGGGCCATATTTTTTAAGGAGATTTTGATTGGGGTAAGATATTTGTTTTCTCTACTGAACATTTTACGATATTTTTCATGTTATTGTTTTTTTTTTTTTATTTGGGGCCATATTGAAAATAAAGTTTATCGTTATCCACCTAATAGAACTGGAAGACCTGAAACAAAAAATCCGTAATACTTGTGGTAAAGTTACACAAAATATCTCAACAACAGTTATAACAGATCCGAGGGATCTCATTCAATGTGTATTTTATTATTGAGTTTTTCATTGATCAAAGCATGATGATGGTTATCGTGAATCGAAACGGTTGATAATACATTTGATTTTCATGAAATATCTTGAAAATGCCTCATGTTTTATTCGATTTCAGTACCTTTTTGTAATTCAACCGATCTTTTAACTTTAAAGGTTTTCTAGGTTCCAATAATGGTTCGCTTTAAAAATCAGCCTGCATGATTTGGTAGCACAGATAAAATCGAATTTTGTTTTTTGAAGGTTCTTGAACTTTAAAACACTTATTCGAAGTAAAAATTTCTGACAGAAAATCAGATCATCAGTTATTTAACAGGAAAAGAAGAAACACTTCTATACTATTATATCTGACAAAGGAATGAATGGTCAGATATAGGTAACGACTTTTGCGGGACGCAACATGCCATGACCAGTGTTTTGGACTACTAATTTTTCTGCTTCAGAATTTCACGCTTCCGCTGATTTTAACTTCCGTGAAAATTCGAATGATTTGCATTTTTAGATATGCACCGTCAGATGTTGATTTTGTTATTTTTGAACTAGATACAAAGCACTTCTGGAAAATAACAGATGATTCTCATCAAATAAAAGCAAAATATTTTTTGCATATTTTTGATAATATCAACGCTGCTATATTTACAGTATTCATTGAATATTTCATAGAAAAATACGAAATTTGAACAAAATTACTTCAAGAATTGTGCCAAAGTTACCATTAATCTCTAAAACACAATGCGGTTCAATGTTATTAAATAAATCCGTCTCCTTCGCTGCTGTTTAATAACTGAATGAGGTAAATAAGTATTATTAACGAAATTATCTGGCTTGAAAATGTCACTACCACTTCAAACCCTTCGAAATAATAGCTAACCCCATAAAAATGCTCTCTGGAAGAGCAAGGGAGGTTATTTAGTATCTCTTTTGAGAGGTCTTTATTGAATTATGTCAAATGTATGTTTTTAGGACAAGTGATTATTAAAAGTCCATAGCGAAGCAAGGGTGTGAAAAATTGAGTTATGTAGTCAATTGTGAGAGAGCCAAGGTTCGCAACATATTCAACCAAGCAATTATTTTCGCCAGGTCAAATATACCAATCAATCAAATTCGTCTCTTCTCCAGAAAAACGAGAACGTTATACCTGGGGTGGAAATTTCTATATCACCTGAGGCATTACCTGAACGGAATGCGGCATAAACAATATTTTCATGGAATGATAATATCAGAAATATTGCCATCATGGCGAAAACTTGGTTGTCTTCTTCATGACAGAACCATAGTAAAAATCAACCAGTAACTCCACTCCTACTACTCTCATTCACAAAATTCTCGGTGACCTCGAAACGAAGTGTGGAATCAATTTCATTATTTTGCTTCAGGCGTGCGCTCATATAAAAACGAAATTCAAGGTTATTATAGAATATTTTGTGGTAAATTAATTATAACCAACTACAAAAACTGCAAACAATAATAACAACAGCGAATAAACTGAACACAATATCAATTTCCGACAGTTTATTATAACTAATCCGATGTCCGTGGTACCGTCAAATCCTTCGATACTACAGCATTGAACGCGTTGGATGAGAATCTCATCCTGAGAGCGGTTGGAGGTCTTCGGCAACTAGGGCGGATCACGTGATAAGAGAGCCTACTGGTTGTATTATTCTACTGTGACAGAACATAGCTATTCAGATTCGACCAGTTTTGGAATACTGCTCAGGTATATGATGCTCATCGCCCAGACAGCTTCTATATGTTTGGTGATTACCTATCGACCTTACAAGGGGAACTGCCAGGAAAAAACCTTTCGCAAAAATACAAAAACAGGTTAAATTTATTAGTAAGGGAAACATTCTGGAAAATCATCTCTTTTTTCCTTCCAGTGCTTGCTTAGAAGATCTGTAGCATTTAAATGCCAATACGTAGACTGAATTTGATCAACAGGTTTTGAATATTTTTCCAAATGTGGAAATAGGTCGTTTAATTCATTACAAACCCAGGTACGTTAATAATTGGCTAGGTAAATCTCAGGTACTGAAATTTAGTTCCTTCAAATGGGTGTTACTTTACATAAATAAAATGGGAATTCACCTTTAATGATGCGAAAGTTCACGAAGTGCACGGTTTTTTGAAATGTCAGGAATAATGTCTGTGCTTATGCTATATAGGCATTCATACTTGAGCTACTTTTCAAGGAGATTCTGACGAATCTGACTTCATTTTCATTGGCGGGAAAATGTATCTCTAACACTAATTTTCAGTAGCTCTTTTTTCTGTTCTTGCAAATTTTCCAATAAGGTTTCTGATCATGGTGGAAATGAAATCTTGAAAATCATTTGCTGGCCTAACCTACACCTCCATTACCTGAGTAATCTCTTTTTTCATTTATACTTTTTCAAGCAGTTTTGCGTTCATTTTTGTTAGTATATTTTTGTAATTTTTACTTCTGACTCATAGGGACTTTGAATTTTCGTTAGGCCTGATTAGTATTTAAGTCTTCTGTTGAAATTATGTCATTATTTTTCAAGAAGTTGTTACATTTTTCTCTCATGACTGTCACCAAATAGGCTTTGTTGTTTTTTTTTGTTGGAAACTATATCTAAATAGCAATCACAGAGGTATTTAGCAGTCATCTTGATACGTCTGTTGCGTAATAGTCTTTCCAATTAATTTTGCAGCTTCAGCCCAACTCTAATGCTCAGATATCCAAAGGCTTGATAGATAATGGAATATAATTCCTCGGAAAGAGTTTATAGTTACACCAAAGCCACAGTGTTGACTGATGAAATTGCATGATAATTTTCTTCGAGGTTTCTTTAGTGACACAGTTTAATACTTTTGAGTGTGGCTTTAATGAAATTGTTCTTCCAGATATAGGGAAACTTTTCTCTTAGATATGAAATGATCACAGCTCTTAATTAGTTTCCCGGTAGGGTATGTATGATACTCAAAGTGGATTGATCTGCGGTGAAATGATTAATCCCCTAATTAATTGATTTAGACTAGGTGACTTGATAACAAATCATTTCTAAAAGTGAAGAACTCGATGGGAAAAAGTATATTTAAGTAACTCGTTTCATATCATGATGATTGCCTAATATTTGAACACTCTGTATAATCCATGGGTTTGAGAACTTTACTCTGTATTTTATTGATATAATTTTCTAAGACACTTCATTTTGCTTTAATTATCACATTATTCAAGTAAAACAAACTTATACACGAAAATTTATGGAGCATATAACTCTGATGATCTAGAATTCAGAAAATTAGAACAGCGCAATAAATTCTTACAAAATCAAAAACAATGTGACATCCGACGCAACAGAATAAGTATATTTTACAACATTAATCATGTTACATTCGTAAAATTGTCTAATTAATCCTAGAATCGCAACTTTCATTTGTTGAGAAATGAATGAACTGATTCAGTTGGTTATATAAAAACAATAGATATTGCGTGTCTTAATATTCTGGTAACATGTCGAAATCATCGTCAACAGAATGAAATTAGTAAATGACTAATGAAGTGCCATTATGAGATAACTGAGATACTTCCCAGGATCATATAGTTATTATAGCGTTGTTGAAATATAATGCATATTGCAATTTATTAATGTAAGCTATGCATACCTTACCTTACCAATGTGGTATTATGAATCATGAAGAATTCTATTTCTTATAATAAATTGATGGATGTAGTGGTAGGAGATCATAATGAGGAAAAGAGAATTAAAACTTTTTATATTTTTCAACACTTTTATTTGTAACTAACGTTACTGCAGTTTCGTGACATTTTTAAACTTATACATTAAACTAACAATGGTTGATTACATTAGCCTTATATAGCACCCCTATAGATAATAATAGATGTACTTGGCTTGATTGAGTACCTGAATTTTGTTTACTAGTTACAATGCGGATATGCTAATTTGAAAACCGGTGATCATTTAATAGGTGGCACCCGCAATGTTTACGATTGTGAATTTCCAAGGATTCTAAATAATTGAGTTTGCAACCCTTCCTTGCATAGTGCCTTTGTCTGCTAACAATCTAGATAGGTAAATTGATATAATTACACAGATAGGTCGCAATAATGGTTTCAACGCAGATAATATCC
This sequence comes from Leptinotarsa decemlineata, assembly GCF_025532065.1. NCBI lineage: Eukaryota > Metazoa > Arthropoda > Insecta > Coleoptera > Chrysomelidae > Leptinotarsa > Leptinotarsa decemlineata. The sequence goes on along the minus strand of NW_027412545.1, from coordinate 2,347,011 downwards.
AGAAGTTGGTCAGAAAACAAAGCCGTAAATTCACTTACAGATTAATACATCCTCAGGTGAAACAACCAGAAATCAAGAAATGGGTAACTCTAACATATTTTGGAAAAAGAACAGATATAATTGCGGGTTTCTTCAGAAGAAACAATGTGGAAATGGTATTCAGACCACATGGAAGAATATGTGATTCCCTTTTCAATGCCAAAGATAAGGTGGACAAGTAGGAGAAATCTGTATAATTTAAAAGCTCAAGTGTCCGGAGTGTAATAGTGTTTATATTTATACTGGCATATTCTATGCCCTCAGGAGTCCTGTATTTTTATCCAGAACAAATAAATTGATAAAGTGGATCACAGACGTAGAAGAAATCATTTTGAACATCAAGCGCCTGGGGAAAAACAAAGCCCCAGGCATTGATGGAATTGATGCAGTTCTGCTCCGCAACCTACCGCGAAAGGGTATCGTACAACTGGTGCATATTGTGAACGCAATAATCAAGCACCAGCATTACCCAGATTGTCTGAAACATGCGGTGGTAGTGCCCGTTCCGAAACCAGGAAAAATCAAAACACGTATTGATAGCTACCGACCGATCTCGCTTCTCAGTTCGGTCGCGAAGGTTATTGATAAAATCATCCTAAGCAGACTTCTCCGCCTGGAAGATAGGATGAAATTCATCCCCGAGGAGCAATTCGGGTTCCGGCGAGGTCGGAATACGACATCGCAACTGGTCCGGGTTGTTCACGGGGTGAGGGAGTCCTTCAACCAGGGGAAGAATACAGTTATGGTCCTGTTAGATGTCAAGAAAGCATTCGATAAAGTTTGGATAGAGGGGTTTGTCGCCAAAATGTGGTCGGCAGGCATGCCTTTATTCGTGATTAGGATTCTAGAATCCTACTTGAGCAACCGAACTTTTCGTGTAAGAGTGGACCAAACCACATCTGCAAATTATTCAATCAAAGCAGGTGTCCCGCAGGGGTCCTGTTTGTCACCGCACTTATATTCATTATATACGCATGACTTCCCTATGTTCTCGAGGACGAAGGTGGGTATTTTCGCGGATGACACCGCGATTTACGCGCACTCTTTCTCGAGCGAGGTGGCGAAGCAGCAGCTTCAGATCCACCTCGATAGGCTAGTCGTGCCGTATTTCGAACAAAATAAAATCGAAATAGATCCCGATAAAACTGAACTCGTAAACTTCACGAGGAAATTCACGAATGTGAAAATCTTCAAGAAGTTGCGAGTTAAGGATAAGTGCATTGACGAGCAGAAGAGTGCGAGATATCTGGGAGTGATCCTGGACAAGCGCCTGAACTTCCAGGAACACTTGAGTATGGCGATCCAACGAGCAGGTGCGGCGATAAAACGCACGTATCCGCTCATTGCACGGAACTCTAAGCTCAGTGTTGACAACAAGTTGCTTATTTATAAACAAATAATTAGGCCGGCTATGTTGTACGCGAGTCCTGTGTTCTGCAGTCTCAAGAAGTCCCCTTTAATGAGACTCGAGAGAATGCAGAATGAGGTGCTCCGTATTTGCACTAACAGTGACAGATACATTTCATTGAACAATCTGTTAGATCTGGCAGAAGTGGAGTCAGTCACCGACCATATCAGGAGACTGGCTCAGAAATTCTTCAAGTTCTTTCTACCGAAGAGCCCGCTGACGAGGGACGTCACGGCAGTTAGAAGCTATCATGGACAGCGCCGTAAGCACGGGCTAGTCTATGAAGAACTGGAGATATACCGTGAACGGCGCGAATGCGATCGCGCTTAGTTCATGGAAAAATTGGATAAGAGTATTCACGCACACATGATGACGTGATAGCAGAAATACTCTTACCTGGTTTTTTAATGAACTTTTTCCAGGGGGATATCGACAACTGCTACCAACAAACAGACGAATGATTCTCTGAGAAGTACCGAAACGCGACAGAATGACAACTTCCGCGCAAGCCTCGGCAGGAAGCGGAAAACTATAGATGAGGCTGATATAAGGCGTTTTTGAGTGGAGAGCCAACCGCCAACACCAGCGGGGGCGTCTCCCACTGTCCCATCGGGGGACTGTGTGGAGGCGCTTTTCTCTTCCGTGCGGAATTCTTGAGAGCGCAAATGTATCGGGGTCTTTTCCTGCCACTCCCTCTACCCCATTCACTACCCATCCCAATCCTTCCCACTGTCCCACTCCATTGGGGAAACCCTTGTGTACATTTTGTATATTTGTATATATATTTTTTATTGTATATATTTTATAAACACCACAAAAAAAATACCTTAAAATTGTATGGAGAATAGTTAATAAAGAACATTTTGATTTTGATTTTGATTTTGAATAAATTTTATCTATCTATCTATCTATGTGGGACAATATGGTCGAAATTTCCAAAAACGGTATGCTGAACATGAAAGATCCTTCAGACTGAGAAAAAAAAAATTGACGTTATTCAAACCATTGCTTGACATGCAACCGCAAGTTCCCGAATCTAAACGATACGGAAATTTTGCACTATGCAAGGAAGGATTGCAAACTCAATTATTTAGAATTCTTGGAACGTCACAAGCATAAACATTGCGGGTGCAACCTGTTAAATGATAAAATTGATTTAGTTTACTCGCCGGTTTTCAAATTAGCATATGCGCATTGTAACTATAGTAAACAAAATGCATGTACTCAATTAAGACAAGTACCTCTATTATTACCTACAGGGGTGCTATATAAGGGCTCATGTAATCAACCATTGTTAGTTTGTATTGTATAAGTTTGAAAATGTCCTAATAGGACGAAACTTCAGCAACATTAGTTACACATAAAAGTGGTAAAAACATAGAAAGTTTCAATTCTCTTTTCTTCTATTTCTTATGTTTCTTGGTTGAAACATACCAAAAGTAACATTACAAAAGGCGCATAGAATATCTCTCAATGTTCACTGAAATTGCTACTAATTAAAACTAATTAAGTATGCAACAAATAGGATTTTTTATCATTGCACAATCAAAATTTAAATACTTCAAAAGTAAAAATCTGATGCTTTTTCTATAATATTTTAATATACTCAGAGTGACTTCAAGTTGAACAGTAGCCAAAGTAGGTCAATACATTTTAAATATTACTTTTATTACGAAAAAATAACAAGATGACATAGCGTTCCATTAAAAGGAGCATTTATAGAATCTGTAGTTTAGCAGTTTAATTTTTGAAACTCATCTGTCTGAAATTTTTATTCACCAAAATTCTGTCTTAGAAATGCATCTTACAATATTGTTAACGTTCACCGAAAAGTTATAAAGACTTTCGATTTGTGGAGAAGACTATAAGGTTGTTACTGTGGAGTAGGAGTTATTTCTAGCGAAAGACATTAATAAAAATGTTCGCTATTCAGTTTAATTTTGAAAAAAAAAACTCAAAATCACTGTCCAAGAAATAGGGATAGTTTCAATAGAAGAGGCAATGAACATCAATAAAATCTGGCTACCTGTCCAATAAAACCATTACTAATAATATAAAACCAGAGTCAAATACCAGAAACGTAGTTACCGCATTCGAAACGAGAACAACTCTAGCAACAACTCGGGACCTGCGAACAGAACAACAATAGTAGTTGAAACGTCAGGCATAAAAACCTGCAGATCAAAAAAAAAAACGGAAAATAGTTCTCACACAGTTACCTCCGGTTATAATATATTTGTAATATGTTATAACCATATCCATATACTTAATCATGTCAGGTATTTTGTTTTAGCACTGCCCGACAATCCAGGCAATTTGGTAGGCAACATATAAAAAAATGGTGAATACATGTCAAATTAAAGCAGTAGTTAGCGTTTTGGTGATGCAAATCTGTAGAAATTCTCACCAAGGTTTCAATTTTGGAATAAAAGGGTCAAGTTTACTTTGGGGTATGGTTGCCATATGGCGTAAAATGTGTTAATCCGTCCCTGCTCTAAACATTAGTTACTTATATTCCCATATCCCTCAATTGTTCCATTGGATTTTGTATGGATTTTAACGGATGTACATATTTATATTCGGTAGCAAATGGTTCAGTAGGTACCCCAAGACGCTCGTAAGAACAGTTAACTTTTCTGCGACTAAATTCGACGCATTCAAAATATCTTTCATATTCCAATTTGCTGAAATATTCCTGAACTAACAACTTCCGTTTCAAACAATGAACAAAAGACAATGCATTATTTCAAATTTCTAGTTTAATTCTAGCAATAAGTAAAGTGCCAGTTGTGCGCTATTTTTGTTTATATGTTTCAAATGGTAATGACTTCATTAGTTATTAAAATATTATTGGTGTTTTCTCCTTTGGTGGTCTGTAAGTTTTATTTCGAAATTTTGTAATTGTCAGAATCACGATATCTTGAGGTTTGATGTACTGAAAGATGAAAAAATCGACATTGAAATTTATATTATAGGTAATTGTGGAACTTCCTCGGAATTAATCGTTTAGCGTCAAGAAGGGGAGGTACTAGAGTTTTCATCGACCACATAACCTACTTTCAACACCATACTAGTTCTGGAATATGCAGAAGATTTACTTATCCTATTCCAAGTAATGGGATGCATCAGAAGGTTCTTAAGACGAACCAAGGAAGAAGGGCATTGAGTCCTTTTCAATCGGCCATCGAACATTAAGAGGCCTGAAATAGAGGAACAATGATCTCTAATATTCCTAGGTGAAAAGATTATTATGGGTATTTTTTTAGAGGCGAAGAACTTCAAGTTGTCTATTTTCTATGACAGCTGATTTGACAGTTCTCGATTGTTTTGAGGATAGTTTAGTTTGACAATGCATCATGAATAGATTCACGCCGGTAACAGCTTTTAAAAATTTTTCAGATTTATTTTAAAAACTATGGTTTTTATCAGACATTACGTACATTTTATGAAGCCATTCTTTCGATAAAGTGTGAATTGTTTTCGTAAGACTTTATTCCGAACGATAACATAACATGTTATTGGATAACATAACATACAGTGCGTACACAATAAGCAATTGATAGTGTGTAGGGTGTTAATGATAAGTGTGCCAATTAAACTTATTTCTATCCACTTAATGAAAGAGCTTACAATATTCGACTAAAAGGATGTTCCAAAACCACAGGCTTCAATTTTTCTATAGAAAAAAACAAATAAAAACCACATCAAATTCTAAGGAATGATATTCGACCAACAACTGAATTGGAAGCTTCATGTCAGACATCTAGAGCTGTCATGTCAAAAAGGAATGAACTTACTCAAACACCTAGCTCATAAACAATGGGGTGCAGAACGTTCAACAATGCTGTTGCTGTATAGATCTTTTATACAGTATAAATTTGATAATTGTTGTATTGCATATGCTTCTGCTAAACGAAGAACATTATTTCAATTGGATTCAATACACCACTCTACTCTGAGCATAATCGCAGGAGCTTATAGGACTACGACAGTGGAAAGCCTCTACTGTGAATTAGGAGAACCTTCCCTCAGTTTTTGCAGAACTCAGGTTGAGTTTGTCTTATGCTGCCCCAGGTGCATCTATGAAGAACACTCCCACTTACACCATTTACAAAAACACAATAATGAATCAATTTTCAACAAATTACTATCGACCAAAAACTGATCTTCCATTCTATGAAAGGATCCGACGATACATTAGCTACTTACAAATGGAGTAATTCCCAACCCCTACCCTATACCGATCAAATCTGCACAATAATGGCTCATACAGACTCCTATCATAAACGCTCGCCTACCCCAGTTTCCCAAACACGATACGAATAACAACATTATCAAAAAAAATTCGACAACTCCTCGACCAATACGATCACTCTGAAGAAATTTAAACAGACTCATCCAAAACTCATCTCGGAGTAGAAGCTGCAGTAGTGACTGACCATGTTACATTGACCTCTAAACTTCCAGAAACAGTAACAATAGGTACTAACTGGAGCATTATTCGTCATTCTTCAATTGTTTCAATTTATATATATATATATATATATATATATATATATATATATATATATATATATATATATATATATATATATATAAACAATTCGTTTTTCTGGTGTTTCTGGCTATTGGCCTCATCAGCGCGGTGCAGCCAAGTGCAAAGATGGGCAACACTTGTTTGCCGAAAATAGGAAACAACACATTCGCAAGGAGTCAACAACAGGAGCCAATCGCACATTTGTTAGAAGACCTAGAATTCCCAGGCTACATTTAACATGACCACGTAGGTAGCTATAGCTACCTGTGTGACATCCGGGTTCGGGATATAAACAAATATATAGATGCTATCTAGTGTGTATGATATAAATCAAAAATGAAACAATTCGTGGACACAACACTCCAAAAAAGGGGCAAACCACGGACACGTGTTTGATGCTATTGGCCTCATCAGCGCGGTGCAACCAAGTGCATCTTTGTTTATATCCTGGACCCAGAAGTCACGCAGATAGCTATAGCTACCAACGTTATGTTAAATGTAGCCTGGGAATTCTATGTCTTCTAACTGGAACCACAAATGTGCGGTTGGCTCCTGTTGTTGACTCCGTGCGTATGTGTTGTTTCCCATTTTCGGCAAACAAGTGTTGGCCATCTTTGCACTTGGTTGCACCGCGCTGATGAGGCCAATAGCCAGAAACACGTGTTCGCAGTTTACCCCTTTTTTGGAGTACTGTGTTCACGAATTGTTTCATTTTTGATTTATATCCTGGACCCGAATGTCACGCAGGTAAGTATAATTTGGAATGCCGTCGAATGAAGCTATTAAAAACATTTTTCCCCATCATAATAAAAATGCTATCTTTCGACACACTAACCAAGTTAGCATCATCAGGAGATATCTAAAACTGTTTCAGCCATCTCCAGTAGATAAGTCTTTTGTTTGAAGTAAAGCTTTTGTCTATAATGTTTGGACACTTCGAAGTATATTATTTGAATATTGTTTCTAGATAAATACGTGATAAATACAAACAATTTCAAAGGTCTATTTCAGAACCACTAAGTTTTATCAAATATTCGTAATTGGTTATATGGAAATTTCTTTAGAAACAAATATGCTATATATAATGATACGAATAAATGATTGTATTTTGAGATTATTTTATTTTATTTTTATCGTTATTTGAAAATGATTGTATTATGTAGCACTTAAGAATTACTTTAAACCTTAGCTTTTCAATTTGGCAGAGCGATTAGTATATTATGTGACTGCCAAAAATTAATTTAGCAGCTAATAAACTTCTACATAATTGATACAATTTACTATACGCTTTTCAGTATTTAGGGTTTTACAAAAACTACGACACATGTTCCGCTTTACAATAGCTTCCTCAAGTGTGAATGTTAAAATGCACATAATTCAACTACCTAAGGAAAATACCGAATCTAATTCATAAATAAAATTAATGATAATACATAGTAATTTATTCTAAGTGTCGTTTTCCAGTAAACACATGTTATGTAGAGGCGAATTATTCAAATTAATTTGATCATTAATTATATATTGGGAATTTTAGAATTTATTAATCTCCATACTTTCCAGAATGTTGAGTTTCCAACCTTTCTTCTTGAAATGAAGAGTTTTGAATTCATCATTGAACTCATATCCCTCTGTCAGAAGGCGAAGTATCATACATTGAATTAATTTTTCCAATTTGCAAACAATTTCTGTTTGTTGTACGGGTTTTGAATGTTCTTCCAGTTTGATCTATGTAAACCATCGGACATGATTCAAATGGCAATTCATAGACTCATGATATCTCTGGCCACAAACTCTTGTCTTTGTTAATTTAATTTATTCAAATGTATTCCATTATTTTTTATTATCACGAATAACAGAGATAAGAGTACAAAGATAAGAGTTTGGTTTCAGATAGATCAGGAGTTTATAAACTCTCATGTGGATCATATGGTTGTATATCATGAGAAATTTATCATTCTCGCCTGAGGAAGCTATTGTGAAGCGAAACACGTGTAGCGGTTTTTGTGAAACACTTCATACCGAAAATCCTGCAGTAAATTATACTACATAACCCTCATTCTTCACAGATAAATCTCAAAAGCATTTAAATTATCACTTGGGAACTCAAAACAGAAATACTTATGAGAAAATGTACCTGGTAACATACACGAAAAATCCTGTTTAAAACGGACCGTCTAAGAAGAAAATCGAAAAAATGCTTCAACAAAGCAGGGATTGGCTCAGAATAATTTCAGAGCTACTCACTGAACCTTGTACATTACCAGGACGGCTGAACAAAATAGAGCTTTTTAAGGTAGACCCAAGCTACTGACAAATGCAATGAAGAACAGAGATAGAGACTCATAACAGAAATCAAAATAGTTTTGACATATCTACATGTAAACAAATATATAAGTACCTTTACAATGCGTTCTGGTAAATACTAGCCGAAAAACAAATACTTCCCCAGCTAATATCACGCTGAACATGGAATTATATCCGACATGGAATGTGAGGCACTAGATCACACAGTACAACTCAACAAAAAACTCATACAGGTTGTTGAAATTAGTGTGATAGAAAGATGACCCCCAAGTTCTACAGACGTAAAAAAGGCCTGTATATAATTAGTAATACTATTGTATTGAAATATCGAAAATTTATGACTGACGACAGTGTGAAGAGCAATGATGCTGCTAAGGTGGCTCGTAAAATTATTATCATAAATAAACTACCTAGAACACGAGGCTACTGGCTATAGTAGTCGACACCTAAAAAAGAATACTGATACTGCCTGCAATGTATCAATATAATAACCATATGCAAAAAATGAATTTTAAAACATATTACCAAGTTGACAAACGAATAAGAATTCAATATTGAATCCTTAATGAAAACAATCCTGTAATCTTGATCAGTATTTTTTTCTTGGGAAATTAACAAGTGCAATAAAGTTGGTTGCCCTTTTTCGTTTTTTTTTCTTTCACAATCCGAAAGAATATAACTGTTTGAAATTCTGCATTATTGTTGCCAAAGTGTAGGGTGCTTCATAGAGTGCAGAAGGTGAAATAGCCAAAATGAAGACAAATCTTCTAGTTAACAATTGACGAGGTCCTACTTTTTAGCGTATGATTTCTAGTACGACCGCGAATATTGAATCGCTTAAGAATCATCAATTCAAAAGGCAGCTATACTACACGAGGAAAAACATTTTTTTTTTGGGAGGAAAGTATTGTTTCAAAGTAACACAGTATTTTCACATATATAGGTTCATTGTGAATCTGCTTATCACTATCCACCAAATCTCAGGTAATCATTGAAGTTTGTATAAAAAGAAATAAGCGACTCAGTTAATTTGGGTCCTCAAAGAGAAAGATTCAACCCACAATTTAAAATTAAGATGAAAAAGTATTGTTAAAATGTTGTCCCTGTAACTATCAACGTCGTCAGAAACTTTTATTTGCTGAATTTCGATTTCAAACCGTTACTTTGTTCTTGAAAGTCCACCTTCTTCGTCAATATTGTGAGCTTTTTTTGAAATTTCTGCAAATATACCTTTCCCGGAGTTCTCCTTTCATCTTACATCGTAACGGTTTGAAGTAAATGCAAAGTAAAGGCAAAATACTCACCGCAACTTCACTCACTACTCCTCGAGGACTGAAAAAATCGCTTTCCTGGGAATAAAGTGGGGTCCTTCGGAGTTTCGATGCCATCCTCCCGGTATTTTATCGGAAAACAGAAACGAATGCACTTGTGAGTGAAGACGCCGCATGAAAATTTGAACACTTGTTTTGAAGTAACACGCGCCGATCACAGAAGATGGATGAAGAAAGTAAAATTGACGAGAACTGCAGCGTCTCAGTCGCGGAAACCGTTTGTTTAATGGCACGAGAAGAGAAGCTCTTTCTCCTCCTATAAGGCGAACGTTGAGGGGAAAATCTCGATTAAAAGCCTATGCCCGTTTATGATACATACACCAGCTGTGAAGGGGCTATGATTTTTCAAAGATTTGTATCGAATGAAATATAATAAGGATACTCTACTATTTAATGAAAGATATTCTCACATTCGAATATAGGCATATATTTACATTTCAATATATATCCTTTCATCAAATCAATCAATTAATAATTATATGATGGAACGTATTGAACACGAATTGAGGGATCATTAGAAAAAAAAATCAAATCAAGTCTTTCGAAATTATTTGCCACTTGGACCCATTTCCTGTTGATGGTATAGCCTAAACGAAGTCAATCCGAACAGCTAAATAATGGACTAATGTACCTGATTTAATGAATTTACTAGTTAATACCATATAAAACGTTACACATAAAAATAATGAGTAAACAAAAACATTATACTACGCCGCCCATGCCATACAAAAAAACTGCCGACGTTCGGTAACTTTTTAGTTTTTATGACAATCAAATTGATTTCGTATATACTTTACCATATACCCCTCTTTGACGTTGAATTTCCAACTCTAAAAATATTTTTTGAAACTATCACCCATGAATATAAAATTCATTGATTTTTCAAATTGACACCGTATCAATTGAATATTTTTGTCGGCGACCCAGGAAAAAACCTTTGCTTTTATTCTGTTGAAGAATATTGTCATTGAGACGGGCTCAGAAGTCAGGTTTTTCCTTAATATTATGATTTAGTAGTAGTAAAAGTTTTCAAATACGTCATCAATTTTTAAGATGTTCTAAATAATTGTTGTTTCAACCTAGCATGCCAAATATTCCTGTGGTACCTATTTGTGTAGATAGAATTTAGAAGTTAAGATAATAGAATAATGCTTATAATATATAATCATTTTATATCCTCTAAAATAAATAAGTCCACTAAGGATGAATAGAAGTGACTTTCGTTATTTTATGTAATATCAACTTAAACTTTCATTAACAACATCAATACAATCTGAGGGTTCTAATTAAGTAAGGTTCCGAATGAGAAAATAATGAAACAAGATATTTTACCAAAACCTCTTAATTTAAAAATGTGACATTATTATTGATATTATTATTGATATCTCTATTAGTATATTTGATATTATAAAAAATTTTCATTCTTATGAATATCTTAATTATGTACATTTTTGGAACAAGGATGAAGAAAATCTACATCCTTCATTAGGTTGAATAATATATTCGAAACTGCTCCCCCAGTAGAAATTTCTGTAAAACGATTTTTAAATAAACATTTCAACTGATATATAAAATCAATGAATTCTTCTGGTGGTGAGCGCAAATTTCCAAACATGTTTTTTTCCGTAATATAAGCTTAACAAACGATTAACAGCCAAAGTCCTGCACTTCGTGCTGAAAGAGTGAGACACATAACATGTATGAACTTGAAGAGCTTTTTTTAAAATGTATCCACAAACGTAACTGAATGAATTCTGAGTACATACATCTTCATTTTAATAATCATAATCCGGAAGGGCAAGGGCTGGAGAAAAGTGATTCTCATCTGATATAAATATATCATTTACGTTTGTGGATTGTATATACTGATTAATGAATCAACTTAATCGTTCTTACAATTCATATGATTGGAATGAAAATAATTTTGGCAAAACAACTTCCAGAATGCCCTTTGAAATTGTATGGGGGTCGGATTAACATTATTTCCGCATTGTTGTCTTACAGCACCAAAAAAATTTTCAAGACAATCTTAATTGAGTCGTCTCGTTTTTAAATATTTATAATTTAATTTGGAAAGCTTATCCCATATTTCAATTACACTATACATGGAAATAATCCAGAATTTTCCAAATTTGACTCGATTTGTGACATTTTTGTTCTCTGAATTGAAAATATCAAGATTTTTCAAAAACGTTAGAACCTCTTCAAAAAAATCTAATTGGAATTTCGAAGCTTCAAAAACGTTTTTGTATTTATAGGGATGTCGTAAAGAACACGAATTCAACAAATCAAAAAGGTTATTGAATGTCTCTATTACTTGAATTGTACCAAAAGAAGAATCAGGAAGTAAGTTCATTGCCACGAATGCCTTCATTCCACTGGCATCTGTACGGCTTAGAACTTGTGTTGCTAGACTCACTTTCATTTTTTCAAAATTGTTTGGAGTGATATGTGATTTGGTGAGATTTGGTGCAAATCTATAAAATTGCCCTATGTCTTGCTCATAAAAAGAGCGCACAAAAGACCAAGATGTACTTTTGCCTTCAAAATGAATTGAATGTTTTAAAAAATTGTTTCTAGTGGCTTTTATCAAATGACTTGGATCAAAAATATAAACAAGTTTTTTACCACCGAGCTCAAATTCAGATTATTCTAAAGTGACCCCTTATAACTTTGACAATTCATAAAAGTTAGAGCCCATGTCACTCACGATGCCATCAACATGCAGACCTATATTGGATAATGTAGAAATGTACTTATCCAAAATATCACGTAGATTTTTTGCTGGTAGCTGTGATTCAATAAAAAAAAGCAATCGGTTGTTTCCAGGGAGAATAAAGTCCTCTAGCCATAATAACGAGAACATTTCTATATATATGGAATTTCTCTTATTTGCCTCTCCAATATTTTCGAAACCAATAATTTCATCACATCCTGTATCAAAAAAAAGATTGGATTTTAAAGCCATCTCATCTATAGATATCACACATCGCTTGTCCTGTTCGAGCATTGTTTTAATTTTAATTTCAAGTGCCTTGAATATTGCTGAATTTTCCAAGTCCGGCCTACATGATATTTTTTGGGTCATCCTTTGCAAACATCGTTTTGTTGGAAGAGTCAATAACTTGCTAAGATGTCTATAATTCCTAGATCTTGAAAAGTAATTGATCAAAGCAAACTTCTTCACTTCTGAAGAATATCTGCGAGATTTAGGTTTCTTGTTCTTTTGTACAACATGCGATTTTATCACTTCCGATAAAGATTCTCAAGAAACGCATCACACCCTTTTAAAAACGTATTCACTGATAAACGGTTGTCGCCTTAGATCCCTTTTTGATTTTCTCCTTCCGTAAAATTTTCAATTTACTTCGCAGTCTTCGTTTTCGTGGAGTATTGCTGCTTAATTTTAACTCAGTTTGCGTGAAAGTAGATGGCGAAAGAAGAGGTGGTGAAATTCTTTCTTCGCATTCCACATTTACACTGCAGGTTGAAACATTCTGCAAACCAACTTCTCGAGAAGTACTTGGATCTTAAACAAAAAAAAATAAATCTGCTTATCTATTCAGAAAAATCGAATTTTTGGTCAGGAAAGAAACCTGAATAAGAGAGTGCTCATTACAAGGTGTAATTTATATAATATCTAAAAATATAAAATTCAAATGGTGTAACCACTTACTAAAATTAAAAATAAACTTACCATCTACGGTCAAGGAGAATGAAGGCATTTCATCATTTGCGTTTTTTACAAAAGAACACTTTGAGGGTGGAACAATTGTGATATCTGAAAAAAGGATTAAGTCTCAATTTCCATGTACCTACGTTACATATCTGGCAGAATGATCACTTTTCTATCAGGTACTTGAGATTGGTCTTTTCCTGTTTTTTAAATGTGTGGAAATTTTATCGGTACTGCTTCAGGTAGTAATGTATTTTTCACAGTTCCCTTTGATATGTACCTACTTTAAAAATGATGCTCACAAATTCTGTAGTTTTTGTGAAGTGAATCGATTTTTGGTAGTAAATCTTGCCTACTGCAAGCTTCCAACCAAACTTTTGCCCTGTACGAAGAAATAATATATCAGTTTTGAAGTTGTTCTTTTGTATTTTTCTTTTATAAACAGATCTATTTAATTTTAATTATTTGATTGAAAGTATATTCAAGATTCCCATTCATCGTCACATATTTCGAAAATCGAACTTTGAAAATAGTCAGTAAGTTACTTTTAAAATATAGCAAATTTAATTTCTCATTACTATCAGTTTAGATATACATTTCCCAAACATATTTCCCAAGATGTATAAAAATATTTATTTTTCACAGTCTTGGGGAAATCTGAAAATACTCTTGTTTGAAGATGATTGACAATGTTTCATGATGAATTTAACTAGTTCGGACTTCCATTGTCTACTATATAAAATGATTTGAAATCCCTGAAACAACTAAAAAAGAATAATTAAAAATGAATAGCTGAAAATAACAATTATATTAAGCAAAATAAACCTGAAATGAAATAATAGTAAAATTAACTACAAATTAAAATATAACAATTGAATAAATAAAAACAAAATAAAAATAAAGGAATGATAAAAGAAAATAAAAATAAAAAGTGTGGAGATTCCAAATCACGTTAGTTCACGACGTTTCGATTGTTAGTATCTACAATCGTCTTCGGGTCATCACTAGTGAAACTGAAAATACTCGTTTCTTCACCGGTTCTAGCTGAACAACCGCGGAAAATACAATAGTAACCAGGCATTTTGATTTTTACTTCTTATAAATACACACAAAATCTAGTTTTATGTTGATATTAGTTTAACTCGTAGAATTTCACTCGAAGATTGTCACTAGTGTCGATTCAAAAACACACAACTACTGTTTCTCTTACGATGGATTCTTCAAAACTAATTATCTCCTGAAAACTCTTGCTTAAATTGCATAATTTTAATGTATGCAGAGCTAGGTAGGTAACTTTTGTAACTAACTACCTAACCATTATGTTTGCTCAGTGCTCACATACTAATGAAGACAACTAAGCCCGAGAATGACGTGGAGACAACCAAGTCGACGCATGCGTGTACGAATCAGGGGCACAAAATGGCCGTCTTTGTCGCTTCTCTGTGGTAGGTATTCTCGGGTGGAGACAACCAAGTCGACGCATGCGTCTACGAAAAAGGGACACAAAATGGCCGTCTTTGTCGCTTCTCTGTGGTAGGTATTCTCGGCTAGTACTATGTTGCTGTATCGCTGCTGTTCCAATGTTTTGACAGAATCAGAATCAACGAACTTAGGCATGCGCTGCGTTTTAGAACAGTGCTTTCAAAAATTGTTCTACAGCGCCATATAGTGGCGAGTTACCGAAAAATTGATAGCCTAAAACCTTCTATATGAAAAATTACATGTCAAGTTTCATTTTGATCGATCTGTTGAGCGATTAGAAGTCACTTATCAACCAACCAACAAACAACATTAAAGTTGTTATAACCTAGCGTGCCAAATATTCATGTGATACATATTTGTGGTTTGAATAATGAAAGAACAACCAAATGTATTTTCAAACGGTATTATTTAGCTTGCCCTGTTTGTTTGTTTATTTGTTTGGGTCTAATTTTGTATTTGAAATTTTACCCCCTTTCTGTTGACAGATTGATTTGATATTTGCTACACACATTTAGTTTCGATGACAATATAATTTAATAAATTATGTTTCATTGAAAATCCGAGATGGTCACAGCTACAAAATGGCGGATTACATATTATTTCACAACTACCTCAATACGGTATCAAATGACAGGGCTTGACTAGTAGAATAGTAGTACACTTTGAAAAAAAAATGCAAATTCAAGATGGCCGCAGCTAAAAAATGGTGGATTTCATATTACCTTCTAATACTGAGGTATTAATTGAACTGAACAGAATGAGAAGAATTGTGTAACAAAATCAGAAACTAAAAACTATAAAATAATTGAAAAAATAAATGTGTTGACCGTTCTATTGAAAAAAAAAAGATGATAATGATGTAGATAATGTACTAAAAACTAAAAAAAGTATTCATAAGGTCCTAGGCAGCAGTCATCACACCACTATCCTCAGCAATTTACGGTATTGATCAGATAAAAAAAAATAAAATCGTTGGGCGTAGTATTTACATATTTACTCAAGTTACGCTACGACCAACGATTTTATTATTTTTTCATCTGATCAATACCGTAGATTGCTGAGGAGAGTGGTGCGATGACTGCTACCTACGCCCTTCCGAATTATTTTTTAGTACATTATCTACATTATTATTATATTTTTTCTCAATAAAACCGTTCAACCTAATTTTTTACTCATTTTAGATATACTCATTATACTCAGTTTTACGTCGATACGCATCTAAAGTAATGATTATTGTTTTATATATCAATTTAAGAACCCACATTGTATGTTCCGACTATTCTAGAGAGTAGACGTTTTAGTTCGGCTCTGGTAATTTATTAGAAATAGTAGGTATATTGGAAAATTATAACAATAGTCGATATCATTTAATTTCTCAGGAGTAATAAAAACGATTTGGCTAATCCGATAAGCGGGTAAAAAACTTTGTAAACGAGTTCATACTGGAATAATGAACGAGTTGTCAGCCCAGCAAATATCTAACTCATAAATTCACACTATTTGAAAAGGAAAATAAAAACCTCAATGAAAAGAACGAAATGTTGGAAAGATTGAATTGAACAAAATTATCACCTCTGATTGAAATATAAAGAAGAGTGAATTAACTGTCGACACTGTGTGTATTGAACTGGTTGAAATTGAAATAAGTAGGAAACAAGGATATTAATAACTTTCATTGATTTGGAAACAACATTAATAGCCCGGTGAAAATAGAGCCTGTATCATATTTGGAAAGAGAGACATAGTTACAAATTATTGTTAAAAACTGAAAGGAACTTATATAACCATAGCGCATGACTTTCCTTCCAACAACGTAAATAATTTATTATATTGAAATACAATCTAGTCACAGAGCGTCAAAAAAACAAAAAATGCTACATAAGAGGCAATAAACTAGTGGTGAATGATATGTAGAGTAGGGAGGGTGAGTGTAGACCCACAGAACTTAGGCCACATGTGACCCATTGTACATCCTCCCGAGGAGTTGTCCTCCTAGGTCATCGTCCATCCTGTCCTTTCCAGGAAGGTGGACAGGTCACTAGGAGACATCTCCTTTATATTGGCAGGTGTAGGCCAAGACTCGCCGAACACACACTCTCTTTGGCAACCTTGAGGTGTCTCACGGTGGCCTCCGCGAAGTTTTTGGAAGGTGCAGCGACATTACTGTCGTTGCGCGGTTTCTTCAACCTTCTTGGGGTTCCCTCTGTGAAGGTGCACGAGTGAGGGAGCTTTCCTGCAGGGGCAGCCGGTTCCTTGTCTTTATTCAAGGCGGAGCACTTGGCGCCCGCCGCAGGAAGTGTCCTTACTGTTGAAGGTGGAGTGGGGGAGGAGGATGGTGCACTTATAGTTGCTGCCACTCCTGTCTCTTTCGCTCTCTTTTGGCCCCGGTGACGCAAATGCGCTTACGCCTTGGCCTTTGTATTACATCACGAGGTGATCTGCTATGTCCAGCCCCATTCCAAGCGGTAGATTGGAGTGGACATTTCTGTTCATTCTCTGCCACCGCCTTAGATGGGGGTGATCACTTCTGTCCAGCCTCGGGATTGGTTTTTGATTTTGTTTGTATTTGTTTGTTTTATTCATGTGAATTCCCACGAGTAGCAAGGGAAGAGTTTGTCCCTTCTGGCAGAGCCCCGCATCACCAGAGATGGGCTGATTACAATGAGGTTTCGCCCAGTTCCCTAAGGGGATCGTTCGTAAACGCGTATCACCCGGCGGCCAATCAACTGTCGGCACGATTCTTTACACCTTAGCTTGGATAGGCTGGTCCACGGTGGCATGTTTTACAAAGGCTTTTGGGGAGTTTCAGTTCCCCCCACCTTCCTTATTTCTGCCACTGACCAGGAGTCCGGTGACCCCGCTCGTAAGGCCACATTGGCTTTCCGGACGGGGCCTCTAGTTCCGTGGCCGTTCCCCTATCCGCCACCAGGGGATGCGCCTGATAGGTATGAATGAATGAATGAATGAATGAATGAATGAATGAATGAAAGTTTATTGACTACCTTACATTACATAATGTTTGTAGTAAGTCCAAATAATATCTAAAAAGAGTACAACACATAGAGAAACAAAATAAGATAAAATAAAATTTTAAAATATAGTACACTACTACTAGCTATTGTAAAGTGTCGCAGTGGCGAGTGCATTCCATAGAAATACACTAGCGATGTCGAAAATGCTCCATGAAATCACTGACAGAATAAAAACAATTAGTTAGTAAAAAATTCTTTTAAGCTCTTCTTGAATTTATTGTTTGATAGGATTTTGTATTCCTGCGGTAACAGGTTGTAAAGATTATAATTTAGAGAGTTTTTCTGTGATTTGGTTAAGCGAAAACGATCAGTACGAATATTGCCTGCAGCTCTGGTATAATGATTGTGAATATCGGATTGTTTGCGCAGACACATTCGATTTTTGTGGATCTCGAGCAGAACCGAGAAAATGAATAATGAAGGCAAAGGCAATATGCGTAATTGGGCAAAAAGGGGCTGGCAGTGATCACGAAAACTCACATTGGCAAGTATCCTGATTGCTTTTTTTTGAAGTCGGAAAATATCTACAGCACTAGAGGCATTCCCCCAGAGTACAATCCCATAAGTAATGACAGAGTGAAATAATGAAAAATATACATTTTCAAGTGTTGGAAAACTTGTAATTGGCTTCAGTTGACGAAGCAAAAAAATTGAGCTGGCCAATTTACCTCGTAGATAATTTACTATCTATGTTTATGCCTAACAATTTCACACTGTTATCACTCGACATAGTACTAGACAAACAAAAGGTGAGATTCTTTGTTTTTTCATTATTCAGTTTTAGTTTATTTAATGAAAACCACGTTTCAGCACTTGAGAGTGAAATTTTTACAGACTGTTGCAAATCCGGCAAGGTGTCACCTGAAAAGATGAGCGTAGTATCGTCAGCAAATAAAACTGACTTATAGGGATGTAAAAAATTAGGTATATCATTGATGTAAATGATGAACAATAGAGGGCCGAGGACTGAGCCCTGGGGCACTCCATGTTTGATAGGTTTATAATTAGATGTACAGCTGTTATATGTGACAGCTTGTAAACGATTTGTTAAATATGAGGCAATGAGCGATAAAGCTACACCTCTTATTCCATAGAACTGCAGCTTATCCAGAAGAATAGAGTGAGAGATGCAATCAAACGCCTTAGATAGGTCGCAGAGTGTGATGGCGGTTATCTTGCCCTCCTCAAGGCCCTCGACCACATCACTCACCACCTTGAGAACAGCTTGCGATGTTGATCTCTCTCTTCTGAATCCGAATTGTGAGTGGGTAAAAAACCTGTTTTGTTCAAAATAGTTGTATAGACGCTGTTTCAGGAGAGTCTCGATTATTTTACTGAGGATAGAGATGATAGTTATTGGTCGATAATTATTCGTATCCGAAAGGTTCTCTTTTTTATGAAGAGGTAAGACTTTTGATATTTTGAAAGCATCCGGGTAGATACCGGACAAGAAAATCAGATTTATGAGGGAGGTGATATGCTTTACAATTATATCAGCTACTTCCTTGATGACGAAGCTGTTCAGTTCGTAAGAATCCAAGCAACCTGAGTTGTTTAGACTATTTATGGTAGTTAGGACTTCATGTTCTGTGACCGGAGATAGAAAGAATGAACTGTTTGGGGTAGGGAAATTACGATAGTTTAAGAGTTCCGTGTCCGCCGTTGCAGGAATTGACTTTATTATGTTAGCGGCAATTTCAACAAAAAATTCATTGAAAGTCTCAGCAGACAAGAAGTCATCTTGGAGGTTGCTTGCATTTTTATTTTTATTTCTTTCGAAATTTACAATTTTCCATGACGCTTTACACTTATTCTTAGCTGACGAAATGAAATTGTCATAAGCTAATCTTTTGCTGTTTTTTAATTGTTTATTATAATCTTTCTTGAAACTCCTGAAGACAGCAATGTCGACAGGTTTTTTGCTGACCTCTAAAATAGCTTTGAGAGTGGAGAGTTTGTCTCTTTTTTCCCTCAAAGAATCATCAAACCAATTTACTGGAGATTTCCTGACTTTTTCACGGCATTTTTTCAGAGGAAAAATATCAACGATCAGCTGTCTAAAGGTGTTTGTTATAAAATGAGATAAGTGATTAACATCTCGATTGGCTTCAAAAATAGACCAGTCCATATTTAAGAGGGAATTTCTTAGCCTACATATGCCATTTTTTGAAAAAAACCTTTTAACTAAAGGTTAAGGTTAAGGTAGCCCAACCTACGGGAGTGGTGGATGATATAGTGATTACTGCCAATGACCTGATAGAAGGCGAAATGAGTGAAATGAAACCAAGTAGCCTTCCATCAACAACTTCCCAATTGCTGCTTCTACAGAGAGTAACATTGCTTATAAACAAATTTTCGTAACCATACTATGGAGTGCTCGTTTGGAACCATGGTCGCGAGTACATATAGACATTCCGGACCTTTCGAGTGAGAAATGTGACTAATCATAGTATATGCTCATACACGCTAGCTCGAGATATTTCTGATGAAAAACATCACCACGTTGTCAACAATTAACGTGCTTCGTGAAGTGTTTTCGATATTAGGTTATCCAAAAATAATTTCTGTCAAATAATGGTCCTCAGTTAACCGCTGAAGAGGTCGGATTATTTTGCCAGTTTTACACATATTCGATCAACATCGTATTATCGCAAGACAAATGGACCCATAGAAAGAACAGTGAAGATTTTCAAGGATCGCATGTCAGCTACTGGACAGGAGAAGAATCAAGATAAACGTTTACAAAATTTTTTACTGGCTTATAGTGATACTATACAACGTTCAACAGGTAGGGCTCCAAGCGAATTGATGTTTGGACGACATTCACGTACTCTGTTCGACCAATTGAAACCCTTCTCATTGCGAGACATGGGTAAAGCTAAACTTGATCAGAAACCAATTCATGATTGTTTTGAAATGACTCGATCTTCCATCCTAATCAGGCAGTCTGATCGAATAATCCACTGGTTAAAGGACCCACACCAGTAACAGTAATAGATCAAAGTGTATCTTATTCATATATCGTTGAGGTAAATGGAACGTCAAAAAGAAAGCATGGAGACTAATTGAGACCCCGTTTAAATCAACCTAATCAAGTTAAACAAAAACAGGAACATGCCAAAAATTCTGAGGAACCTTTCATGCATTGCGAAATGAAGATTCTACCAAAGAAAGTTTGACACAACCTGTGAACCTCCGAAACTCATTCCTTGTTTTGTTTTGGTAGGAAAAATTGTAGTATCATGTTCCATATGCTTTGAAATCGATTGTTAATCATGTTCATATAGCGACTCTAACTTGTTTACAGTTTTGATTTCGGTTTTCAACTAACGTTTATAATGTTATGTGACTAACAGAATAGAAAGTGATTATTGCAATCAGCTCAACCGTATCACAGTACCTGATGTTTTTCATGAAGAAACTTGAATCTTTCAAAACCCAGATTCGAAATGTATCAGATTCAGATTGGACAAAATTTTTCAAAAACTATCCCGATATTCGTCTAAGAAGAGAGAAACCTGTCTGCTGAAATAGAAACACCACTCTCCAAAAGTGAACATTCATTAAAGGAATGACACGTTTACTGTAGAAATCGGAAGGTGAAACCTATGATGAAATTCTTTAATAAAAACTGAAAATGTATTTTAATGCTTTAAAATTTATATATTTCATATTATTTATTAATTTTCAGATCGCAAATGCAGCCGTTTCCAATTCGAATGTCGATCAACAAGAGAATGTATTGCAATCTACAACGCATGCGACGGTATTCCTCAGTGTGCCGATTCTAGTGATGAAGCTCCGGAATTAGGTTGTCCATATTCAATGACCACTCCTTTGCCTCTTCCGGCACATGTAAATAATCCACCTGCGGCTGTTAGATACGAAGCTAATGTGAGTACATATTATGAATAAGGTATTCTATTTTTTTTGGTCTAGGTAACACTATATTGACCACTTCATTGAAAGGGGTATACTTTTAGGAGAGATTAATTTTATGGAAAGAAAGGTTTCAGCTTTCTACATCTCCATCTTTATACAAAAAAGAATGTGGGCTTCTTGAAAAAAAAAGGAGGAAAGCAAAATAAACTCTTCATTAAGATGTATACATTATGCAAAAGAAGTAACTTTCAGTCACAAACTGGAAGAAAAAGCCTCTAAAAAAACTACTTTTATATGAACCTTCAATTTTACAAATTTGTACTCCAAACACTCTTTATGGAATTGAAACAAATATTATTCAAATGATTGCTACGCAATAGAGTATATGAAAGGGGCAAAATTCCACTTACATGGAACACTGTTATCCTTAATGGTGGACATCCGATGTTTCGGAAAAAAACGCTTGCCATTTGCCTCTTCACACCAATCTGGATAATACTAAAAGATGAAGCACTCAATTGATTCATAAAATTACGACTTTATGTCACGAATGAGTTGAATCTACTCACGTTATCGATGAAAGTATATAATGACATTCATTCGCTTATTTGATTAAATCCCAGCCATAGGTACCTTGTTGAAATTGAAAGGGATATATTTTTAGGAGAATTTGACTTTTGGAAAAAAGTTTTGGCCAACTTTATACAAAAAATTGGAAATCTCTCAAAGAAAGAAAGCAATTCATTTCAATATACACTCTTCACAAAGATGTTTAGATCATACAAAGAAGTTACTTTAAGACACAAACTGAAAGAAAACAGTTCTCTCGAAACAATTACTTTTATAAAAAAAATTGAATTATATAAAATAACATCACAAAATGAGGCAATCAATTCATTCATAAAATTACGACTTTATGTCATGAATAAGTTAATATTAAAAATAAAATAAATACAACAATAAAAATTAATTGGCGGTCCGGGGCGACTTCATTGATTCCAGTGGCGCATTTGCTTTTTCAGCTGCAGGAAAACCCGGAAAAACCTGCAGCACCACATCATCTGAAGATCTTGATCTAACAATGTCCTCTCTCTCATAAAACAAAATGAAGGGTGTCTCCAGAGGCTCCAATAAATTCAATGTATCGCCAGAACACTTCGTGACACGACTATCGTCAAACTTAAACCAGTCCGTTTCTTCTTTGACCAAGGCGTAATAATGACCACATTCAACGCCAGAACCACAGTGAACAATGACTGCATGAATATTATAATAGTGGTCTGCTAGGTTGAAATGTTCATCTATTTCGAACCTTCCAAAGAGTTTCTTGCTTCCGTTAGAGGTTGAGTCTTGTTTGAATAAGTTAAATCTACTCATGTTATCGATGAAAGTACGTAATGACATTCATTCGCTTATTTGATTAAATCCCAGCCATAGGTACCTTGTTGAAATTGAAAGGGATATATTTTTAGGAGAATCTGATTTTTGGAAAAAAGTTTTGGCCAACTTTAGACAAAAAATTGGAAATCTCTCAAAGAAAGAAAGAAGGCAATTTATTTCAATATACACTCTTCACAAAGATGTTTAGATCATGCAAAGAAGTATCTTTCAGACACAAACTGAAAGAAAACAGTTCTCTCGAAACAATTACTTTTATAAAAAAAATTTAATTATATAAAATAACATCACAAAATGAGGCAATCAATTCATTCATAAAATTACGACTTTATGTCATGAATGAGTTAAATCTACTCACGTTATCGATGAAAGTATATAATGACATTCATTCGCTTATTTCATTAAATCCCAGCTATAGGTACCTTGTTGAAATTGAAAGGGATATATTTTTAGGAGAATCTGACTTTTGGAAAAAAGTTTTGGCCAACGTTATACAAAAAATTGGAAATCTCTCAAAGAAAGAAAGAAAGCAATTCATTTCAATATACACTCTTCACAAAGATGTTTAGATCATGCAAAGAAGTAACTTTCAGACACAAACTGAAAGAAAACAGTTCTCTCGAAACAATTACTTTTATGAAAAAAAATGAATAATATAAAATAACATCACAAAATGAGGCAATCAATTCATTCATAAAATTACGACTTTATGTCATGAATAAGTTAAATCTACTCATGTTATCGATGAAAGTACGTAATGACATTCATTCGCTTATTTGATTAAATCCCAGCCATAGGTACCTTGTTGAAATTGACAGAGATATAATTTTAGAAGAAACCGATTTTTGGAAAAAAGTTTTGGCCAACTTTATACAAAAAATTGGAAATCTCTCAAAGAAAGAAAGAAGGCAATTCATTTCAATATACACTCTTCACAAAGATGTTTAGATCATGCAAAGAAGTATCTCTCAGACACAAACTGAAAGAAAACAGTTCTCTCGAAACAATTACTTTTATAAAAAAAATTGAATTATATAAAATAACATCACAAAATGAGGCAATCAATTCATTCATAAAATTACGACTTTATGTCATGAATGAGTTAAATCTACTCACGTTATCGATGAAAGTATATAATGACATTCATTCGCTTATTTGATTAAATCCCAGCCATAGGTACCTTGTTGAAATTGAAAGGGATATATTTTTACAAGAATCTGACTTTTGGAAAAAAGTTTTGGCCAACTTTATACAAAAAATTGGAAATCTCTCAAAGAAAGAAAGAAAGCAATTCATTTCAATATACACTCTTCACAAAGATGTTTAGATCATGCAAAGTTCAATTCATTCATAAAATTACGACTTTATGTCATGAATAAGTTAAATCTACTCATGTTATCGATGAAAGTACACAAAGATGTTTAGATCATGCCCAAAGAAGTAACTTTCAGACACAAAGTGAAAGAAAACAGTTCTCTCGAAACAATTACTTTTATAAAAAAAACTCAACTATATAAAATAACATCACAAAATGAGGCAATCAATTCATTCATAAAATTACGACTTTATGTCATGAATGAGTTAAATCTACTCATAGGAATTTTGTTTAAATTGAGACGAATATATTTTCAGGAGAGATCAATTTTTGGGAAAGAAAGGTGTTAGCTTTCTACTTCTTCATCTTTATACAAAACAAATGTGAAAATCTTCCAAAGAAAGGAAGAAAGCATGGCTGACATCCAGTATTTCGGAATGAGACACTCGCCTTATTGTCTCTTCAGCAACAATCTGGATAACATCACAAGATGAAATATACTATTTCTGGAGTGCCGAGGTGTTGAAATAACGGTTTGGTGTTGGGAAAAAACTCCAGTAATATTCATTACTACACCAAAGGTTCCAAACAGTGCATCACGAATATGAAATACTACTCATGTCATCGATAACAGTAGATACGTTATGACATGCATTCGCTCATTTGATTCAATCCCAGCTATAGGAAACTTATTTTAATTGAAAGGGGTATATTTTCAGGAGAGATTAATTTTTGGGAAAGGAGGGTTTTGGCATTCTATACCATTGACGACGACAGTGTTTCATGTAAGTGAAATTTTACCTCTTTCATATGCTATAATGTGCAATAATGGTGTGAATGATATCTATTCAACTGCATTACAATTCCAATTCAGTACAAACTGAATAGGAAAAAGTGTTTTTTGTATAATTCAAGTTGTGCATTTACCTGACTAACAATATGCCGTTGAGAAAGTTCTGAAATTCCGAATATATCCGGAGATATCCAGAAAAAACAGAAATTTCGAAAATGGTTTTTATTTTTTTCTGGCTTTATTTTTTGAAAAATTCGAAAATAAATTGCACTTCCACATTGCCACTTTTTCCCTGCTACATAATGATGTTTTCAGATTTACTATCCGACGTTTCATCTTCCGGCCACCGTCATTAACTTTATTTTTTCTTATGGGCGCTACATTGAATTCTTTCTGTTTTGAATAGAACCAGATTTTACTTTCTCGATGATGTATCATGTTTCTAAATTTGACTTTCAATTTTTTACACCCAATGTCATTTTGTTATTGTACAAGCCATTGAATTTTTGTCGAAAAATCGCTTTCACGAATGAAGAAAAAAGAGATATGATACAAATGTATTACAAATACGATAGAAACAGTGTTAGGACATCGAACTATGTTCAAGTTATTGGATCAAAATCTCACCGAGTTTAGGTCATTTGAAAAGCCGAGGAAAAAATACGGAGACATAATGGACCAGGAAACTAAAGAAAATTTGATAAATGAGGTATGTATGAGGTAAGTTAGACATTGTGTCCTTTTCAATAAAAATTAATTATTTGCAGATAAACATGAACCCGGAAAAATCTAGACGTCAAATTTCCTGTGAAATGATTTTTTTATCACAAGTGCTTGGAGACATCTCAAAAAAGCGGTTAAAAATGTTACAAAATACACATATCTCAAAAATTGCATCCAGGTGATCCCGAAAGGCGATTCGAATTTTGTAATTGGCTAATAAGACCTGATTTTCCTATTTTCCTGTTTTCTTGGAAAATATAATTTGGACAGAATAACGAACACATTTGGAGCATAAATAACCCCAGGCAGTTCCGAGAAATTCGACCTCAAGTGCGATTTAGTATTAACGTGTGGGCAAGAATTTACAAAGATATAATTTTGTGTCCTCATTTATTTGACGGAATTCTGAATGGAGAAACCTATCAGCAGTTTTAAATGTCGATTTTCGAAGACCATTAGGATGATCTACCTTTGGCTTACTATAAACAACATCTGGTTTCAACATGATGGTGCTCCACCGCATACTACCAGACGAATATCTAATTTCCTGACTTTAAGGTTTGGTGATAAATGGAGAGGGAATGATGGGCCGGTGAGGTGACCAGCAAGGTCTCCAGACTTAAGTGTTATGAATACATTCTTATGGGGTACACTGAAAAATAGGGTTAATTGTCAGAGGGAATATCAAAATATTGAGAACCTTCAACACATCATTGTTGGGTAGTTCGGAAGATTGAGGAAGAGTGAAATTAATCGTGCAGTGAATAATATTCAAAGATGGGCACAGTTTTGTTATCATGAACAAGGCCAGCATTTTGAGCATTTGCTGTGATTTACTTTTGTTTTTACATTTAAGTTAATCATTTTTATTTGTTCAAAGTTCTATTTTCATTGAAAAGGACACAATGTCTAATTTACCTTATATACACCTCATTTATCAAATTTTCATTGTTAATTCTGTCTCCGTATTTTTTCATTGGCTTTTTGAACGAACAAAACTCGGTGAGATTTTGATCCAATAACTTGAACATGGTTCGATGTGGTTTGTCATCTTTCGGTATACAAGTTTAAATAAATTTCCGATGTCCTAACACTGTTTGTATCGTATTTGTAATACGTTTGTGTCATATCTCTTTTTTCTTCATTCGTTAAAGCCATTTTTCGCCAAAAATTCAATAACTTGTACAATATCAAATTGTCATTGAGTGTAATAAATTGAAAGTCAAATTTAGAAACATCAAAGTCAAAGCATATTATGATAGGAATGATTTTTTTTCAATATCTCCAATTTTTCGAAAAAGAATGTTAACTTATGATGTATCATTGAAAAGACAAAATCTAGTTTTATTCAAAACAGAAAGAATCCAATGTAGCACCCATAAGAAAAAATAAAGTAGATGATGGTGGCCTGAAGACGAAACGTTCAATAGCAGGGAAAAAGTGGCAATGTAGAAGTGCAATTTATTCTCGAATCCTTCGAAAAATAAAGCCAGAAAAAAATAAAAACCATTTTCCGAAATTTTAGAAATATCCGGATATCTCCGGATACACTCGGAATTTCAGAATTTTCTCAACGGCATATTTCTAGTCAGGTAAAAGCGCAACTTTGCCCCAATTCAACCATCTTCGTATCTCTCATAGTTTCCGAGATCCCAATGGTGAGGATTTGAATTTGAAACACCCTGTATACAGCTTATGGCTTTATGATGTCGTTAAGCGATTTTTGGTCAATTTTGCCTACGAATTCAAATTGAATCGAAGCGTTACCGAAACAGCCCGAAAAATTTGTGATAGTGTTAATGGACTCACTGTTCGACGTTGATTTCAACGAGATTTCAACCTCGAAGATGAGCCCCGAAGTGGTCGACTTACAGTAATCCAGAAGGAGAATTTGAGGACTCTACCCATCCCAAACTGGGCTTCAGCTCCCATGCGGTTTTTGATGGTTCAAAACGTATTGGAAGGGTCAAAAACCTCGAAAAGTGGATGCCCCACGATTTGAACGTTCGACAAAAATTATCACGTTTCGAGGTCTGTTCTTCGTTGCCTTTGGGCAATCCAAACGATCCTCTTCTAGATCGAATCGTCACGTGTGACCATCTACGACAACAGGAGACGTTCAGGATAGTGGTTGGACACCGATGAGCCACGCAGGCACTTTCCGAAGGCGAAAACTCATCAAAAAGATCAAAGACTATATGCTACCGGTCGAAACCATCACAGCAGGGCCATATTATGAGGAAATCAAGAAAATATATCGAAAATTGCGTCAGCAGTAGCTGGCAGAGGTTAACAGAAGTGCTCTAATCCTGCTCTAATCTCTAATCTAATCCATTCTTCTGATTAGAATTGTGACCTTCGTATGAGCATCGTTCAGGAATTATTGAATGACGTCAACGGCGATCCAGTTTATTTTGAAAGCGTCATAACTGGTGACGAATCATAGGTATATGGTTATGACATCGAAACAAAAGTCCAATCGTCCCAGTGAAAGATTCCAGGAGAGCCAAGACCAAAAAAGCACGTTAAGTTCTTGCCACATGGACGCACGGTCAATAAGGACTATTATCTTGAAGTTATGCGTCGCTAGCGAGATGTAATATGAAGAAAACGTCTGGTATTGTGGAGGAACAATTCATGGCTTTTGCATCACGATAATGTATAGTCGAAGTGAACGATATTGTGCATATTTTAAAGTGACGGCACTCTCCAAAGTCCAAAAAAACCAATACAAGCTGAACTAGTCCATGTGGACTGTAAACTTGGCGGTTCGTATTGGTTAATTTTTACCAACCGAGTTTTATGATTGGCTGAAGAGTCATAAAATTATTTGAAGTCATGTTACGATGACGAATAGAAATCGGGGGATGTTATCGCCGTTTGGTTCAGTTCAGGAACTGATCGCGATTTGAGTGTTGAAATTCAATATTGATGCAGTTATAATTTTTTTAAATTGCTGTTATCTGTTTAAAATGTGGCGTCCTTGAACAAGTACTAATAGTAATAATTAGTGTGAAAACAACGCAGACTTTTTCCAGTGCAGTGATTTCAATAGCGATGGTGAACAATGCGAAAAAGATATACCAGTGAATAAGATTCGGATGCATTTGAATATTGAAACACAGAGAGTATGTTTCAATATATATAACAATCTACATCGCAAGTTTGGTTTCGAGAGAAACAAACTATTACAAGCAACATTATTTGATCAAAACTCCTTTCTCAACTGTACGTAAAATAGTCAAAAACAAATCTTATGAACGCAAGACGCGATGTGATACGGAATTACCAAAACCTTCAAATGTTCATCTAATAAAATCATAAAAAAAACAATATACGAATTTTACAAAAGTAATAAGATTCCTACAACTGAAATCATAAGGAAGACATTGAATACTTCCGGCCATAACGTGAGCTGTTGTGACAAAACACCTCAGAATTGGGTAAAGAAACTAGGATTTAGATTTAAAATAATAAACAAACGACAAACAGTTATGGAAAGCAGAAGAATAGTGGATTCGCTTAACAAATACTAAGAACAAATAACTAAATATAGACAAGAACAATGGCAAATTTTCTATTTGGACAAAACTTGACATGACACTCACGACACAGTTCCGAAAGGGTGGACTGATGGTTCGAGAATGTGTACGCCTAACATGCATCCATTGATCCCAAATTTGGATGCAAATAGTGTACCTAATAGTTATTGACAACGCTTCCTATCATTCGCGACAGTTCATCACAGTACTGCATTAAAATTCGGGGAATGATAAAATACAAAGTTTTTCAACGAATAACAATTTGTATTTTGAAGATTACTATACCAAAAACCAAGTTTAATAGACGAAAACATTTGAAAAAGTATGGCCCTTGAGAGTATTGCTGAAAAGTATGGACACACACTTCCCTCCTATTTTTGTGTTTTCAATCTCATCGAGTTGATTTGGGAAAAATTGAAACAAAGCATCCGGTGTAAAAATAATTTTCTAAAATTTGATAAAAGGTGATAAAGCTAATTAAGTAGAAGTATCTCATATCACCGAAGAAGACTGGCAGAAAATGATTAAAAACAGTAATTTTAGTTGAAAAGACATATTAATGGTAAAAAAAAATTCATTATTTTTTCAAAAGATGACGGTGATAGTGAAACAGAGAATATGGAAAACGAATTATCAGAAACGTTCGAAGAAAGTTAGTGAAGTGTTTTTGAAGCGATCAATTGTATATACATGTGAGTAAGTATTATTCAAAAGTATTTTCAATTATCACCCTGTTATTTGAATCCCTACTTTCTCACTCACCTATATTCAGGAAATATACATATATATATATATATATATATATATATATATATATATATATATATATATATATATATATATATATATATATATATATATATGTATATATATATATATATATATATATATATATATATATATGTATATATATATCAACCCGATTTGGCGAGGATTGGAGAAACGCTGGCACAAGTGTATTATATCTGAGGGGTATTACTTTGGAGGGGACAAAATACTGATTGATGAAATAATAAATATTTTTTGAGAAACATGAAAATTCACCTTATTTTTTCAACAGACCTATTACATTTTTGATTACAGGTTATTTGAATATGCGATTCGAATATTCTTACAAATGAAATGCTTTAGAGTGTTTTCTCTTTTCATTCCATAATCATCGGGAAAGTTTACCATGAAGAATGTTGTATAAGTTTCATGATTTTTGTTTTCAATCGTTCTAAAAAATTATCCAAAGGTAGCATATGTGTGATGTTCAATGCCCATTTAAGACCGATTTACTTTATCACTATTATACCAAGATCTTTAAATATAAACAAGTGGCGATAAACGTTTCATATCTCCTTGTGTGGCTAAGATAATAAATCAAATTAAAATGGTTCACATTCGCGTACACACTCAACTTATCTGATTGAAAAAGAATAGGATTTCTCCTGAATTCTTATAGTGAAACCACCTGTGAATCTTTAATGTATTAATAGATGCATTAAAGTAATTAGGTAGAAAAAATTGAGAGTTTAATGTCGGAACATGAACATAATAGCCGGTGTTTCTTGAACTTCACTTTCCGTTTCGAAGTTCCCATCGACGGCCACAAGAATAATTTCGTAATTAACGCATGCGTTGAAGTTTTCCAGTATCGTGTAATCCTCTTCTAGTTCGGGAGCCGTTTTCAAAAATTCTGGTTCGCCCTTTATTCTATATTTCACGTAGAAATGTTCACCGGGTATGTTGGTTACATCGGGTATCCACTTGATGAGAGTGTTCACAAGACAATTTGAATGTACGTGAATCCACTCTTTTGGCAGGGGACTGTGGGTTACAACTTTTCCGCTTTCTTGTTCATTTAGAATATAAAAATCGTCCGCCGAACCGTCTGATTTCGGATATTGCCTAGTTTCGTAACACTTAGCTTTCATCAGGTCATTCTTATCGGTTATGTTGAAGTCAATGTGGTATTTGAACGTTGGCATCGAAGGTTTCTGGGGCGTTTGTGTTTCTAACTCGATCTCCATAACTTTGCTGAAATTGAAAATAATATTAATCGATACTGGTAGTTACGAAGTTTCATTTTTAGTTTGGAAATTGTATACCTATTCATCTAACAAAAACAAAATATTTTATAGGTACCTACTTCGAACATTACATTATTTACAAACGACAAAATTTTTTGATTTACTAGTTAAACGGGTAAATATTGCAAAAAAGCTATTGATGTAACCTTTAGATATCTGCGATTTCTGCGGAACGAGAGTTGGGAGTTATGGAATCATCGATACATATAAAAAAATTGGAGTCTTCCGCCGTATTTGTTTGTCTTATTATTCAAAAATTTGTTATTAACAATGCGTTGTTTATAAAATCTTTTTTGGGAATCTAATAATATGATTTTGAAAAAAAAAAATTTCATAAAAACGTAGTTATTGATAAACTTTTCATTTTTGCCAGCCAATATCAATATTAACGAGCCATTTCATTGAACCATTATTTTTACTGCTCTTCTGTATTCTGACAAACAATGTTTTTTATATCATCAGGTTTTATTTTTTGAATAAAAATAATAATAAAAAAAATAATAAAAAAATGTTTTGTAATGAGTGTTTTTTTCAGAATAATATTTAGTTATTTTCATTTGAAAAAACTGTGAAAATTCATTTGTTCGTAACAATTTCTATTTCAAATAAATGAATAAATTAAAAAAAATAATATATTTTCCCAAAATACAGAAGAGTATCGGAAGGAAAAAAATGTTTCGAAATAAAATATTTCAATATTGATACTTACTGGCAAAAATAAATACTTACTCAATAAATGTGTTTTAATGCAATGAAATTTTTTTTAAAAGAGATTTTCAAATCATTATTTGATTATATCAGTAAAAATCAATTACCTCCACCTCCACCTCCACCGCATTTGTTCATAATAATTTTTTCAACAATAAGAAAACAAATCATATTGATATAATTTTCATTAGGTAATAATAAAACAAACCAATCAGAATATTTGAACAAAAATGTTCCATTTTTGCTCTTAGATTTTTAAAATGTTTGATTGTTCATAAATAAGTGAGGAATTGGAATTTTTCAATTTTTCAGTGAGAACATGAAGTCTTTAAAGAATATCTCTAAGAAAGAAAAAATCCAGTCTTCATTTTGAAAATTATCAAAGGTAAACCTTCAGCAAAAATTGTTAACTAACAAAAGCATAATTGAGATAAAAAGTACAACGAAAACGTTTCACCACCTCATTATTGCTTATTCAATTATCAACTATCTACCAAGTATCTAATTTTTTCTATTTCTTAATATTGATACTCAATGGGTTTGAATCTTTTTTGTTACACGTTTTTTCACCGCTCAATGGAAACTATGAATATTGGTGCTACAGTTCTGGGAATTTTGAGATATTTAGACAAAATAATAAAGCGAATAGTTTGTCGAGAAGAATGAATATCGAGTCCAATATGACATAACAAGATCTGATATCATATATTCTTGTCCAGAAATTGAGGACTGTGTATAAAAAAAGACTTGCTGATGTTTTGGCATAAAAAGGCTAGAAGGGTATCTCTATATTTCTTTTTTCTCTAGGTTGGGAGCAACAGAGTGAATCTCCAACCCCAACTGTGGTGCATTTCTTCTATTGACGTCTTTACAATTTGTCAACTCAGAATAAGTTAATATATTTTACGTGCATGCTGTAGTTGTTTTGAATATTCCTAATGGTTCTTTTCACTCAGCCTTCACATCCGGATTGACGAATAAAATTTACTACATACAGTAACCTTGATACGTACTGGGATTTATTTGGATCATTCTGATATTAATTATAGGCATTGGGTCTTTAGTTTATATTTGTCATTTGTATACATATCAATGTTTATATTTTTGTTCTCTTATCTCTGTACATCCGGTGAGGTGCAGTTATCATGAGTACATTCTTACACTTTCATTATTAAATATATTCTCAACCTCAAAATTTAATTTTTCACCATATTCTCAAATATTGATTCAGTTGTACTTACTGGTCGCTTTCTCCAGCACAATTGACAGCTCCAATTTGGACGAAGTATTTGATTCCTTCCTTCAGACCGGTTAGTTTGGCTTGAAAATTATCGGACCCAGATACGAAATATCTCACGGTAGATTTTTCATCTACTGTGTCCCCCTTCATTTCACTGCAATATACATTGTAGCCCAATAAAATTCCGTTCGCCTGAGTCGGTTTATTCCATTGCAATAACACAGAACTAGATCCAAGTTGGTAGTGTTCAAACAAAAATGGCATGTTGGGTTCTGAAATAAACAATGGATTATTGCTATTTTAAAAAGAAAGTATAAAAACACGGCCGCTCTCTAGTACCTATGCCGTTTAGATTAAATATTATATTTTCAGGTATGTAAAAAGTTGTATCACCTAAGGTTAAACTCCATTCAAGATCACTCGGAAAAATAGACCCTCACTTGGCTTTGATATTCAAATTTGGCTTCATTCATCAACGTAATCTCCATCAAGAGCCACACAATCATTTCAGCGCCGCTTTAATATTTCAACAATACTTTTGTAAAATGATTTATTTTTTGCCTCAAAATAGGTCTCAGTTTCAACAATAACCTCTTCATTCGAGAGAATTTTTTTTATCGGTGAGCATTTTTTTTGAGGTCTGCGAACAGCCAGTAGTCGCTGGGAGCCAAATCTGGCTAATACGGTGGATGTGGGAGCAATTCAAAGTTCAACTCATGTAGTTTTACCATTGTTTTGATTTACTTGTGAGACGGTGCGTTGCCTTGGTGGAATAATCTTTTTTATTTACCATATGCGGTCGTTTCTTTGCAATTTCAGTCTTCAAACGCTACAATAAACGCTATATAATATTCACTGTTGATCAAGATAGTTGATGAATATTACACCACGAATATCCCAAAATACCGAGGCCATAACCTTTCTAGTCGACTGTTGTGCTTTCGGTAGCTTTGGACGAGGTTAACCAGTTGCTCTCCACTCAGATGACGATCGTTTTGATTCCGGAGTGAAGTGATGGATCCATGTTTCATCCATTGTCACATATGACGAAAAAATTCCGGTTTGTTATGTTTAAACATGAATATTACTGGAGTATTTTCCCAACACCAAATCGTTTTTTTTAACACCTCAACACGTGTTTCGATTGGTGTTGGGAAAAAACTCCAGTAATATTCACTACCACACCAAAGATTCCAAACAGTGCATCATAAATATGTTTGAACATGGCCAAAAACTACTCAGAATCATCAAGACGTTCTTGATTTTGGTCAATAGTGAGCTCGCGCAGTACACTCTTTGAACAGAGCTTTCTCATAATCAAATGTTCATGCAATATAACGCCAACACGTTCTATTGATATCTTTACAATGTCAACTAAATCACGCAACTCCACTTTTTCGATCATTCAAAACGATTTTGTGGATTTTTTGGTTTTCTGGTGCTCCTGCCTCATTTGGACGTCCACTACGTTCTGCATCATCGGTTTTTCTACGACCACGTTTGAAGTCATAAAATCAACGTTTAACTGTTATTTCTGATGGAGCGGAGTGCCTATAACACTTTTCAAGCCATTGCTTCGCTTGAACGGTTTTTTCCATAAATTGTTTTTGATAAATTGTTTTGAAAATAACAAAAGTAGCCAGGAGGTTCGACGTGGGTGCTTTGTTCACTCACTTGAGTTGACTGCCGTATTGGTCGGTGGTTCAAGCCCCAGACTGAACGCTCGATTTTCACTTGCTATCATCCAACCCGTGTTAGGAATCACATGTTGAAAGGTAAGACCTCGTTAATCCTTAGTTCCCACAAGTTTCGACTTCTGACGGTTGTGATTCGTAGGGGTGCGACAGTTGGTTAACGGAAAAACAGGTTTTTTTTCTTAGCACAACAACTCACAAACTCATGAGTAAAATAATATTAAATTTCAACAGCTTTATTTTAAGGGTTAGTACTAATTGAAAAAGCGGTGAACACGGTAACACTAGTTTAGCACCATCTATGTGTTAGGCCAGAGACTTTTCAGCCCAGGTAGTACACAGTAACAGATCGCTTTCTAATTCTAAACTGAATCGGGTTGTGTATCGTACACTACATATTCTCCCAAAAACATCTAGAGGCTTCATATCAGGTGATTTAGTTGGCTCCTCTAAGGGATCACGTTTGTCTGTCTACCGGTTTGGGATGACTGACTCGATTAATTTCAGCGTGGTCCTGCTGCTGATAGATACAGAAAGACAAAATAATGAAACAAGTTAATCACAACTACAACTTGCAGATACAATCTAGGAATAAAATCGACACAGAAAAAGATATAAAAGACAACTATGCAGGACTAGACACGTAATCATTTTGGATGTCGATTTTTTTTTCACAGTTGATCGTACGAATAACAATTCTGTAAATAAATTAGTTGTTTTCAAGACATGTGACAATGACCTATAATTCATCGATAGTAGATTTTATCGGTTTCTGCTCATATTTATACTCGAACCATCGTACAGAAGTAAGCACTCTGTACGGTGCTCCAACCTTGAGTCCACTGATTTTGGCTCCTGGTGAGTTTGAAAGATTGAGTTTTTTTTCCAAATGGATAATCTTTCAAGGGCAGATTTTTAGTGATTATTTTTCTGTCTCCACTGAATCTATTCTAGCTGTTTTGCTCGTTGTGGATGTGCGATACACTATTTTGTGTAGCATTGCTTGGATTGTGGAAAATATTTATTGCTGAATACTACTTCCTTCAGTTACTTCTGGACGTATTAAATAAAGTCTGTAAACTGATCGATGAAAGTCGCAACTCCGATTTGGACTCGGTAAGTCTGTTCTTGATACTTCCATAAAAATTTGTCATTGAAATTTGAGTTATTTATGGCTTTGGAATGTGATATTCAGATTATCCATACGATTTATTATCCTTTTTGAAAACGGTTGTAATATGTATCTTTACAGAACATTCTATACTTTACTGAAAGTTTTGTAATGAGTTAGTTTCTGTAAGAACAAATGGATGTGTTCTTCATTACCTATTCAGAAAAATATGTGCAAATCAAATAAATTATTGTTTTTTTGTCGCTTTGCAAACCCTGTACAAAGCAAAACAATATCTTTAGAAAGTGAGAAACTCTTCAAACAATAAATAACCTACAAAAAAGAGAATACTCGTACATGGAGCGGTCACTCATCATCCTATACTCTGTTTTCTCATGTTCCCTCCTATTTATCTATGTATCATCCAGTTGTCATCACTTTGAAATATATTTGAGAACACATGTTATTGGAAGTAAAATTCACTACTTTATTTAAACAGCTTCTCTGAGACAACGAGGGTGCTCCAGCTGTTGACATATTGCGTTGTACCCCACTGAAAAAATGAGTTATCCTCCAAAACAGTTGAATATTCAATGAGGTTGTGTAATTCAATATCAAGAAAACCAGAGATTTCGAGAGTGGTTTCACAATGTAACTGTGTAAAAGGGGTCCCTAGACGGTCCATAATATTGTCAATGTGATTGGTGATTTCGATTGATAGTTGTTTCAATGTTGTTTCAATCATTATGTCAAACTCATTCAGTGAGAGTATTTCAAAGGAGCGTGACATGTTTTTTTTATTAAAATGATTTCGAATACTGATTTGGGCCTTCAAGCCTTAACTTTGGCTGTCTGCAATCAGAAGAAAGAAAAGAAGGGGAAAAGACGCTGGTCCAAAGAATGGTACAAACTGAGAAGTCGTTTTACCCACGAACATTTATTAAACCTTCTGCTAGATACGGAACCAGACGACTAAAAAACTTTTCTCAGAATAGACCAGGAAAGTTTTGATAATTCACTTCAGTTAATTCAGCCAAAAATAGAAAAAAGACACTTCAATGCGTGAAGCAATCCCTGCCAGTCAAATACTTTCCATAACATTAAGATACCTAGCTTCTGGAACGGATTTGGAAGATTTGAAAATCATGTGTGCCATTGCCCTTCAGACTTTGGAAAATATTATGGAAACCTGCGAGGCACTAATTGAGGCAAGGAAAGGCAATGCTTCTTTTATTTTTATTTAAGTAATCGTTTGATTTCACTTTCCATAACTCAGGATAGTCACGATACAAACTAATCAAAAGGGTTACAAAATCTCGTTCACCGACGGACTCGCCTTCCTTGCAGCTCGATACATTCGTCATCTTTGGTATCTTGAAGTACCACTGGCAGAACTATTGACAATATTTCTCATTTACACTATCAATCTACGCGGCCAATGGCGCCAGGCAATGACCTTCAATCAAATTTTATATCTATTTCCGTCCATCGATTGACAACCGCGTCAATCGCCTCCTACACGATCATTTGTGTGCTTCAATGAGCATCATTGACAATATTATTAATATTATTGACTGTCTAGGGACCCCTTTAACAGGAGTCACCTGTTTATCTGGTGTTTCGCAAAAAGGTCGTCAATAATTGGTCGCGCAAACAATGAAACACTCGTTTCGAACATATATTCTCAGTTTTAGCTGTTCAGCATATTTGGTTTATTGGTGAGAGGCATAAGAGTTAGAAGTGCTTTGCGTGTTTGGACTTGCATTGAATTTTGTGTAAAGAATGGAATTAAGTGCTCAAAAACACTCGAAATGTTGACAGTGGCATACGGTGATTGTGCTCTGAGTCAGAAAATTTTTTACAAGTGGTACAAGCTATTCACAGAAGGTCGAGAAGATGTGAATGACGATGCTCGCCATGGATGCCTCCGGCACATCAACAAACGATGAAAATGTTGGAAAAGTGGCGAAAATTGTTAGGGAGTATCGTCGAATAACTATTAGAGGAGTTGGTGAGGATATCGGCATATCGGTTGGCTCACTCCATGCAATTTTTTCGGAAATTTTGGGCATGAAGCGTGTGGCAGCGAAGTTGGTTCCAAAATTGCTGAATTTTGACCAAAAAAACCGTCGCATGAGCATCGTTTAGGAATTGTTGAATGGCGTCAATATGGTTATGACATCGAAACCATAATCCAATCGTCCCAATAAAAGCACGCCAAGTTCGATCAAGTATCAAGATTTTGCTCACTGTTTTCTTCGATTACCGTGGCAAAGTGCATCAGAAGTTCTTGCCACATTGGTCGAACTGTCAATAAGGACTATTATCTTGATGTTATGCGCTGCTTGCAAGAAGCAATACAAAAAAAACATCCGGTATTGTAGACACGGAGTAAAGACACGCCCGAAGAAGCCATTGCATGGACAAATACGTGTTGCGTTTTTGTAAAAGTGTTTAGTGAAAATCTAACAATAAAGTGTTTTTTAATACATAGTTATGAGGTTTCATCAGGTGTCGGCCAATTCCATCATATATCTTGAAACAATTCATGACTTTTGCATTACGATAATGCACCTGGTCACTCGTCATTGCGTGATCGTATTTTTTTTTACCAAAAACAACACCGCAATTATGCCTCGCCTCAGCCACCTGAGGTGGGTTAAAGGGCACGACAGGAGTAAAAATAATCGCATTGCCGACTCTTTAGCCAAGGAAGTGGCTGAACTAAGAATTTTAGGACCCAGTGGCACCTACGGCCTGATGACTTCGATAATTGCGGAACTAGCCAAACGGCACACCCATGGTCAATCCCTAAAGAGATGGGATGAAATTAAAGAATGAAATCTTGAAAGGATCACCCTGGGAAGCTGGCGCCAGGAAAAATCTACGCTTAACAGTAGAATTTCTGACTGGCCATTGTCAACTTAGGAAACGCCTCCATTAGTGGACACACCTCTATGCAGGATGTGTGGACAGGAAGATGAAAATGTCAGCATGTCCTATGTGAACTGTGACAGTGACCTGTCCACCTTCATGGAAAGGATAGGATGGACGATGAGCTGGGAAGATGTACAATGGGTCACATGTGGCCTAAATGCTGTAGGCCTACACTCACCATCCCAAATCTACAGATGCCTCGGCCACTGTATTTGGCCCTCTGCGACTTTTGATGTGAAACATCTATAGCCACACGTGAAACCGATTGCTGGCGAGGCGACTCATGCCGTGACGACGGTTTTCCATGCGCAAGCGATTGTAGGATTATCTTCCCACTGGTTCGGCGTTACACTATATCTTTTGCCATACTGATACCTATAGTGTATACAGTTGTGTTTACTACAGTATACATAACCTGTGTTTCACTTAATGAATAATTTTAAAAAATAATTGAAAATAAAACATGTCTGACAGTGATAATTCAGAAACACACTATCAAGTCATCAGTAAGTTAATCATATTTTTATATATTATAATCGAGGTGTGCATTTATCTGTGCATCAAGCCCGAGTATATTTGGTCTGTCTCAAGGGTCAGTAAATGTAAAATATAGTCGTATTCTCTTAGTAGATTATAATATATTATATATATATATATATATATATATATATATATATATATATATATATATATATATATATATATATATATATATATATATATATATATATATAATTAATAATTAATTTCAATTTCATTTTTATGAAAAATAATGCACCAAAACACTTACTTAAAGAATTAATTTCATTTAGACTGACAAAATTGTATTTCAAAATCAGCAGATAGCGACTAGCGCACTAATGTTTTTCTTATTTATTATTGACAGGAATATCAAAAAATTTATTAATTTTTTTCCGATGATGATGAAATTTATATTGAAACATTCATTATTGATATTTATAATCAGTAATATATTGCAATAACTAGCTAATATTCTAGTATATTGAAGTATATTGAAATATATTGAAAATGTTTCCTGTATATTTTAATAACATATCACAGTATCACTGTATATAGTATACTATTCTCTATCGGTCAGTGTATACCACGACAGAGTAGAATAAATATTGATTGACATATGGAGCTACAATAACACATAACATTGAAACAACCTAAAATTTGAGCATTGACGCATTCATCAGAAATCACTATCAGTACAGAGATCAAACAAATAAAACGGAAAGCAGAAGTAAATACTGGCAAATAACTGGTCATTAATTAATAAGTTCGCAACTAATTTAAAGTCTGTTGAAACTCATAGCATTAAATGAAACTCCAGTTTACATAAATTTGTGTTGCTGTTGTATAGCTTACCTGTTTGAGGCGCATCAAAACTAATAGTGTTACTTCTTGGCCCAACGTACTTGTCGTTTCTGACAGCAACAGTCATGAAATTCTTGGAGTAAGGAAAGAATTGTACTGACGTTTTTGTTATGTCCGGAGGAATTGCATACACTTGACTCAAAGCATGATTCCAAACTCTCAACAAGTAACCTTTGAAAGTACCTCTAACAGATTCGGGTTCTATTGAGTCCCACTGTACAACCACGTCTTTGTCTTCAAAGTTGAGTAGTGTTAAATTTCCAGGGGGTTCCATAGGAATTAGTTCTCCTGGAAGTATTTAGCAATATAAATGTATTGATTTTAGCTATCTCATTGAAGAAAAATGTATAAACTAATAAATCAATTAGAGCTACATACTTGCTTACAAAAAAGTCACTTACGATCAGCAAAACTTTTCGCCAAAAACAAAAGTGAACACAACACGGTACTCCACATTCTTACAAATGGAATGACAGCAATCCAGAAAACTACTAATACCAGGCAATCTTGTGTAGACATCAGTTTATTTCATAATTAACAATTTCCTCAATTTTTATTATTTAATTTGGAAATCATTTCTGAAGTGTGTGGTTACTGGATGTAGTCATGTCGTTCATTCAGTAAATTATTTTACTACACCATAGTTACGTAGGTAGTTAGTATAGGTCACTCTTTTATTTTGAAATATTTCAAACGTTTGTGGTTTGAGGCGCATGTTGAAGCTTTTCTTTGATTAATCAAGCATATTAACGATCTGGACTTTTCGCTGATTCAATTCATTCTGAGCCCTCTTGGGTTGATGTAACTTTTTTACAAACTGTTTGTTCAATGGATTCGCTAAATTTCAATATACAGTGTGTCACTTTTTAGGTAACCATACCAAAAACGGTAGATCGGTCCTTAATTGAAGTAGTGACGATATCAATAAATGTTTCCTATATTTTATGTTTCAATGAAATAATCAAGGGTTACCTATATCCCGTGGACCAAATTTAATCAGTTAAAATATGTGCAAATCCATAAATGTTTAAATGTTAAATGACTTGTGCGTTGAGCAAATAATTTTATAAAATCTAGAAACTGTGGGTCGAGGTGTTCTATTCAATTATACAGATATCATGCACGAATTTTGATCAATGGAGCCTGGTTTTCGAGGAATATGTTGAGATTATTACCAGAAAAGGAAACAATGATATAGGGGAGAGTGTTGCAAATCCGCCACTGTGAATAATACCGCCACCCGTTGCTTTTGGTTCCAAATTACGAGTTATATGCAAGTCTATAGCGCTGTACCACGGCCGATTTAGGAAGCTTCGGGAAATACCGCCATTTCACCTGTTGTGTTCAAATAGTATATAACTTGCACGTAGATGTTATGAAAGCAGAATAATGTACTTTCAAATATACATTTTGTGTTGGAAAACAAATTACTGATACATTTGAGTACTAGCACTAAAGATGCAGGTCAAATTGAAGCCACAAAAATTAACTTTCTCTAAAGGTGGTGCCATTACCCCACTCTTCCCCAAACTCCAAGAACTTATTCGAATAACATTCAGTAAAAATTGCATACTGAACAGTTTACAAAACCGCAACACGTGTTTCACTATACAAAAATTCGTTCAGGTGTGTTTTACACGCCTGTGGAATAAATATAATATAAATATCTAACAATTAAAGTGTTAACTTGAATACGTTATGGATTTTTATCAAGGATCGTCCATTTCCATCAAATATTCAAAAATCAAATTTTTAGGGTTTATGTGAAATATGGGCACCAACTCATTTTCATTTTAATCGATTAAAACATGTCTGCCTAAATGCTGCCTAATCTTTAACTGTTTTTACTTGTGTATTGTCAGGACTCAGGATAGAATTACTTGATGTTTATAATACTCAGGACATGAAAGGAAATATCAAGTATAGTCTATATAGTCAAACCCAAAGACTTATTTTAAATATTTACACTTGCTTGAAAAGTGAAATACTTGGGCCCTCACAAAGCGAACTTTTAAAAAAGATTTGTGAGCTGACCAAACCTGCTACTACAATTTATATTGTTAAAACAGGAGATGTCATTGATCATTCCGTGAATCAGAAGCTTAAAAAGGTTGAAAATGCCGACAAAGATGTTACACGCCGAATTGTATATAAGTTTTACGAAGAAAACAAGGTTCTAACTCTAGAAATGATTCGTAAAGAGTTAAGGGACTATCCCGATTTATGAATATAAATATTTGGACACACTGTCTAATATTCTACTGGATATTCTAGATATATCTGTGTATTTTTCATTCCACTTTTCAGCCGTTAGTACTTTTGCTAGGTGTAGATGTGTTTCGTATAATTTTTTGGTGAGGATATTCTTCTTCTTGTATGCTTCTTGTATTTCGTTTTGGATCCATGTAGTTTGGGCTTTTTATATTGCTTTCTTTGCGCTGGTACTATTGTTTTTTATCTGTATTTTGG
Organism: Leptinotarsa decemlineata; assembly: GCF_025532065.1. NCBI lineage: Eukaryota > Metazoa > Arthropoda > Insecta > Coleoptera > Chrysomelidae > Leptinotarsa > Leptinotarsa decemlineata. Next base: position 2,303,932 of record NW_027412545.1, on the reverse strand, counting down.
TGTAGTTTGGTTTGACGTTGGATTCGAGGCATTTATTGTTGAAGTATATTTTGGCGTCTCGTATCCAACGTCAAACCAAACTACACCAAAATACAGATAAAAAACAATAGTACCAACAGTATATAAATCCAACAGTATATAAATCAAACCTTGCAACACACGCCATACAAAACAAACATAATTTCCCCCCACCAGAGAACATAAAACTCATAAAACAAGTCAACAAGGAAAACCGCATGGACATTTGGGAAAACTTGAACATCCATAAATTTAACAGTCATAAATCACTTATCGAGGAACAAGTACAAATCAAAACACAACAAGACCTCACATTCAATATATTAAACAAAACCATACACATTCCTAGAGAAGATCTAACACGAAGAAGAGCACCTGATGCAGAACAAATACAGGCAAATTTACCTAAAGTACCTGAAACACTTGAGTTAAGACGCTCTAATCGTATAAAGAGGCAGACAACAGGATGACCAGTTCAGTTTGAAGGGTGCCTAGAAGATGACAGTACTACCAAGTGTCGAAAGCGCTCGCAGATAATTTATAGAAGATATAAAGCTTCAAATCCTTTTTGTAGAATTTATTATTGAAATACTCAAAATAAAGGAAAATTAGTTGCATCAATCAATATATATATATATATATATATATATATATATATATATATATATATATATATATATATATATATATATATATATATATATATATATATATATATATATATAAAAATATGAATACATGAGTACTTTCTGATCATGCTTGTATTGATTTCAATTTAAGAGCCACCGGATGCCTATTGGGCATCGTCAGTACCGGGCAGGTGCTCCTCGATTGAAGACAAAATGTGAAAAACCAGAAAAGTACTTGATAAAATACTTATTCATATTTTAATTTTCATGGAATTATTTTCCAGCAGCTTGACTGCATTAACCTTTCTCGATTTATATATATATATATATATATATATATATATATATAATTTATTTTTTCTTAACTCCTCGTCTTATTGTTTTTTGTTCTTCATTTCTCAAATTGTAACTTTGTAGTAAAAGGCAACTATATTATCTTTTTGGAACATGCTTGGTAAACCCTGTAAATGGTTTTAAATGTTGGGTATTGAATGCTATTATTATTATTATCATCCTAAGGTTGCGCTGACCGGACCCTATCCCCGGAGCCCCAATACATTCGGGAGTACGTGCCATCAATATCAACCAATAACCACTCCCCACATCGTTGAATAAGTGATCAATGGGTGTGAGAATCATGTGCCCTACGCAAGCGCAGTGCGCCAAGAATAACATCACTCTGCATCCCCAATAACAGTATTTCTAGAATATATACATGTACAGATGCTGATCAGTTACACTTTTATCACATTGATGTTTTTCATTCAGATTCAGCCTCCATTCATTCCGCCAAATACGAATCAGCAACCTGGTTATCTCCAGCCGCAAGGGCCTCATGAGTCTGGACAACTGCAACAGGCAGCCTCTCGTCCCGAAGCGGACTTTCTGCGACCAGCCAATGATCCACGGAACTCCAGGGCCCAGTATGAACCGGTACTTCAGCCTTTTGTGCCTCAGTTACCTGCACAACCAGGAGGCAGTAATTGGATTTCTCCCCAATACAATCAAATGCTCCCGCAGGTTCCTCAATACGTAGGTGAGTGACACAAAAACCAGATTAAGGCTTTTTTAAGTAGGTATATGATTCACCGAGACGGAACTAGTCATGCGAAAGGCACATATAACAGCCGCAACGATCAGCTCTGGCAATGAACCTCACTGCTCCCCCAGAAACAAACTCCGTACCGCAAGTGGGACTCCAAAGAGTTGAAGATAAACCTTATCGCATAACAACCTGAGAATAATTTTTTGCATAATATACTAACATGCGTTCCAAATTTTGATTTGTTATCTATGTTGAGGCCTAAAAATTTGTTCTCTAGTTTATGATCAATGATGTGTTCTTCAAGAATTATATGGTCCAGGTTACATTTAAAGGACATTGTATTAGTCTTTGATATATTGAAAGATAATAAATTGGCATCACACCATTATTTAACTTTGCCTATATCATGCCCTACCCTCATTTTCAGTACATCAGTGCTTGTACCATGCCAAAGTATAGACGTGTCTTCAGCAAATCTTGTGATTTTGCTTTCAATCGATATATATGCTAGATCATTCATATACAATAAAAACAGCAAAGGGCCGAGGACAGATCCCTGAGGTACTCCTCATTTGATGCTCATTTTATCTGAAGATGAACTTTTTAAGTTCACTACTTGACCGCGATCTGATAGATATGACTCAAACCACAACGAGATGTTTCCTCTGAATCCGTAGATTTCAAGTTTTATAGAAGCAATATTTTGTGATCACCGAAGAATGGGATCTTCTTCAACAACCTGAAGACATCGGCCTATCAAAGTACCTGGACGTGTTTTCCTCGAGTCAACTGCGTGTTCATCTTGGTCTGCTAAGATGAAACAGGCGGGAATGGATATTTCTGAAAGTAGATGTTTTCAAAATGATGTGATATAGGTTTTTTGTTGCATGCGAACTGCCTGACTTGTACATTTCTTGTAGGTTCCTTGAAGGCACTGTAGCTCAATGAACTCATTGTGTTTTTTTCTTACCTTTTCATGACAATCTTATTTCCTGCCCTAGCTCGTACAGGTCTTCACTGAATGTTGGTCAAATTGCCGTGTTTAGAGATAAGTCATCGTTATAAAATCCAAATTTGTTGAGGTGTCCTCTGAATGAATAGAATTCTCCAAAATGAAGTGTTCTACTACTACTAAGTGGTCTACTATGAGTCGATTTTTTGAGTGAAGTAGTTCCTCGTTTTCTTCCTCAAACGGTCACTGTATGAAGGTTTTCCTACATGTGGCCAGATATATTTTCCTAGTAATTTTGAATTCTTACTGACAAATATATCAATGTTTCGTGCTAATGATTTTTGTAACACCAGAGCTGGTTCAGGGTTCATATTATGTGAAGCTGAACTTTGATATACTTTTCGGCACTTTTATTTCTTGTGTTGTTCGGATGTCCTGGCATATAATATGCAGTAAACCTTTTAGTGTTTAACATTTCTTTTAGTTTTTTTACGGCATTCCAACACCAATCTAAATATTATTCTTGAGTTCAGTGTCCTAAATACGATTTTCCGAAAGACGAATGTTTACTGGGACTTATTATTAGGGATATTAAATACACTTTTTCTGTTAAATTTGCAAAACTATTGTAATTAACGAAAAAATATATATCATATTTGTCATGATTATATGATGAAATGCGATAATACTAATGCTTACTAGTTATGGCGGATAACGACTCAGACGTTTGAAGAAACAATCGAACGTGTATCCTTGATCTTATTGATAAATATAATGGATTTATAGGTATTTGAGCAAAAATTAAATGATCTGGATAGTTTGGCGTCTTGTGATCATTTATTCGCATTTATTATATTAGCTAAAAACATCTTTTCTGCTTGCTATGAATGATATTATTTTATCTGAAGCCAAGGGAATGGGCATTACATCCATGCCCACCCTCTTGTCTCCTTGTAGTCGCCCTCGGCCACTCTTTAGGACTCGTGTCACTATAATAGCTCCCTAGCTCTTTCTACACTATTGAAATTTTTCACTGGGGGGATAACAAAATGGCACTACAAATATGCTTGCCGTTCTTATCTTTCTGATCAGAAGAAAATTTCAATTCCATTAATTCCACGTTTATACATATTGGGATGCCACGGATGTTTGAGTTTGGAGTATCTAAATAATAGAATGATTCTGTCCCCCAAAGTCATCATGAAAAGTTTGGACACCCTTTCTGCATGCGACCCTGTGAATGCGGCAATTGGAGCGTTTTTATTCAAGTTTTTTCGATACTGAACGAACCAAATGAGGTGACCAAAACACTGTCACTGACTTGGATTCCTTTTAGTGAGAGTCCACGTAGAATCAGAAGAGATTACTTGGCTTCCGCAACTATATAATTTTAAGTCGATCAATGGGGCTTTTTCAAGAACATTGACGACCTTGACTTATCAAAGAATTTGAGGTTTGCCTTTCGATGGTGGCCTCGACACCTTGGCTTATTTTAGTAGTGTAAAGATTCATTTTACCAGATACAGAGTCTGCAAAAGAAGACATTAGTAAAATAAGATGATATTTGTCGTGAAGTTTCCAGTCCTGGGTGAGACTGTTGGTCAATCTTCGCAGACGCAGACTCTACCCAAACCATTCTGGTTTTCTGGTACTTCATCCAGACCATTATATTCATCTGGAATGTACTCTTCGTTCATAACATCATAACAAATTATAGTAATACTATAAAAACCATGGTCTAACAAATGTAAAAGTCTGTCGTCCTTGGTATATTGCGATATCTCCGGACACATCATACTCAGACCCAATTAGATTACATTTTTTATTGGTTAAGTTATTACAAATTAGTGCTGTGACAAGTCAATAATGTATGAAATAAATGTAAATTACAATTAAAATTACCGAAAAGGAGTAGGTAGCACATAAAATGTGTATATGATACAAGCACAAAATGAAGTAAATAAATATATACATAAATATAAAAATAAAAATGTAAAAATAAGGATACATATATACAGTAGGTACCTAGATTGACAATAGTCTATAAAGATGAAGTCAGACGCATCATAGTAAGCATTCTCTGAGAGATGTTTTTTCAGTTACCGTTTGAAATTAGCGAGGGTTGCATTTTTCATTGATTGGGACAGTGAGTTGTACAATGATATGTATGAGTTACATCTTCTTGTTATTTCTAGTCTTTGGTTTGGTGCTTTAATATTATCCTTTGTCAAAGTATTATACGAATGGTTGTTATCGTTTGTAGTAAACTTTTGTAAATTTTCTTGAATATGTATCAAATTGCAGTATATTACACATGATGGCAGAGTTAATATATTGAACTTTATAAACCAATTCTCACAGGAACTATGAAACATTGCATGATACGCGGTATGGGCAGCTTCTTACCGACTTTATTTTTTATCTGCCTGATTGCATATACCTTGTATGGTAGATTTTTTGCTAGTTTGTCAATATGGGGTTTACAAGTTAACTTTGAATCAATAGTTATAGCAAGACGTTTAACATTATTTGAGAGATTACGAGACAGCGAGAACATAACTGTTTGTGTCTTGCTTTTATTCAGACATAGGTTATTCGCATTAAACCAGTCCGTAGCTTCTTGAATAACTCGCTTTTCTAATTCTGATGACTCTTCAATATTTTTTTTCCAAATGGCGAAGGAAGTGTCATCGGCGAATAGTATTGTAAACATTGTCATTGAGTTTGGCAGGTCATTAATATAAATTAAAAGTAGTGGCCCAAGAACACTACCTTGTGGAACACCATTCAATATCGTTTGAGCTACAATGTGTATCATAAAATTATACACATTGTTTTCTCTCATTTAGATATGATGCTAGCAGATGGTGTGCTATGCCTACAAATCCATAGTATCTCTGTTTTTCTAATAAAATGTCAGTAGAGACGCAGTCGAACGCTTTGCTCAGATCGAGGAATATGCCAAATTTTGATTCTTTGTTTTCGAAACCTTCAGTTATGAAGTCGACTAATTCGAGCACTGCTTTCGACGTGATTCTTCCTTTCCTGAATCCAAACTGTCTATCTGTCAAGATATTTTTGAACTCTAAATAATTTATCATTCTTAGTGCCATTATTTTTTCTACAATTTTTGCAATTACTGGAAGTAGTGCAATTGGTCTGTAGTTTCAATGAAGATTGATATCACCACTTTCAAAGACCGGAATTATCTTTGCAATTTTTAGTTTTGTTGGAAATACACCAGATTTCAGAATCAAGTTGACAATACACGTAATTGGTGGTAGTAGCACAGTAGCACAGATACATAACCACTGAGTGATGTAAATATCAAGCGAGCCCGAGTTTTTTAGGGATTTGATGACTTCATTCACCTCTGCAGTATCAGTTTGATGGAAATGCATCGAGTTATCAGCATTGCATGTAACTTGGTGGAGATAGTTTGAGAATTAATTATTGGGTGTACTCATTTCATTATTCATATCCAGGGCTACATTTATAAAAAAGTCATTGAACTGCTCTGATGTAAGAAGAGCTATTCGTGTGATTATTCCTAACTATGTTTTTATTTATAAGCTGCCAGATTGTTTTTTGTTTATTGTTCGATTCGTTCAGTTGTTTCATCGCCTTTTCTCTCTTCATTTTTATAAGTAATTGTTCGTATTTATATTTTTTTATTTAAATTCCAGTTTGATGTTCTCATAGTTGTTGAAAAGTTTCAATTGATCGTTCCGTTTCTGGATTTCATTTTTTGCAGCAATTACTTCTGGATATGAATAAATGGTAGGATCACGCTTAGAATTCATTCTGACTTTCATAGGAGAAAATTATACTTCCGTATAGTAGTTCAGGGTATTATAGTAAACTTGGATCATCTCGTTTATCTCATGTTTAAATAGTTCAATCCAATTTTCACTTATCACGGTATGGAAAGTGTTCATTGGTTATCAATGCCGACACGCCCTCTGATTATATTGAACGAGTCTCTGATCACATCGTCTTATTGTGAAAGTTATAAACAATATCAATCTATTATCAGGAAATACGTTTCTTCAGTTAATGAAACCTTTTCGAAGTACCTACTATTAGTGCAAATAATGAATATCTTGACTTACAGTTTCTTGTCACAAAGTATACCTAAGTCAGCCTCTCCTAATTAGGCAAGAAAAAATAAGCATGAAGAATAAGAAGTATTCAAACAATCTTTTTCCTATAATATAGCGACTTTGGGCGATGTCCTAGATGTAGGTACCTAACTTTTCGTTGTCGTATGATGCATTAAAATCTAGGTATAAACGATTCTTATTTAGTCAACAATAGTTTGATTATGATCATGAAATTCTACTTATCATCCATAGGTGAAGAACAAAATATTTCTTTCGAAAATGTATGTGTGTGTATTTATTGGCTTCTCAAGGGGGACTGTGGAAAAATTAGCTGCAGGGTCTAACGGTTTTCCTTTTATTTCCCTTCATTAGATATTTTTGTATCGAAAAATTGTTTTGTATTATTTTATATATTGGCAAATAATAAATGTATTATCATTATTATTATTTGTTTCACTATTATTACTTCAAGGTTCTGTAATTCAAAGATCACCAGAATAAAATGAGGAATAGGAAATTATAAATCAAATAGTTATCATATTTTCTGTTTTTCAGATAAAAACTCCCGAATATTCAACCACAAGGAAAATGGCTATCAAGTGCCTGATGGACAAGAAATCAGGTATAATAAATATAAGGGAGCCATGCAGTATTTGCATCGCGCTCTAGGATATCCGGGTGGTGGAGGGTGAGACGGCTATCCAAACAGTAGACATAGATAGAAACTACCAAGAGCTTTCGATTCAGTCGCATAAGATTGCATAGACTCCAAATTTCTATCATCAAATGAACGATCATTTTTTATGAAAATTATTATTACAACGGTCATAGATTTTTCACTGCGTTAGTACCTTCTGAAAGTAATTATTACCTATTAGGTACGAAGGTTACAAAACAGACAGCAATGCACATGTGGGTACAGAATTATTTCTTCGAGATATACTGAATTCGTTTTCAAAATCGTCCACCACCCAAGAGTACACACCATATAAAAAATTATTAGTAGGCTAGAAAAAATATCGAATTTTTATAAACACAATATTTGATTATGGAATTGGCCCAAAACTTTATATTCTAATTTAGAGATCATTTTAAACTTTTCTTACTCACCAGTTCCAACAATTTTCTTATACGACTGAACCTAAATCTAAGCACAAAGCATGGTCCTAGCACCATAGAAGTAGCTGTATATAGAACCGACTGAAAATACACGCTTTCAAATTGATATTTCTGCATACAAAAATATTTATCACGAGGATAGTTTCAACGGACAATTCAGTTTGAAGTTTCATTCTTTTGTATATACTGTTTGTATGGTGTTTATTAAACATGCGGTAAAAATTTGAGGAACTATTCCTTGGACTATTTTGAGGATATTTTGCCCTTTGATGATTTTTGATAGGGCGCGTTGTTTCGAAGATACAGAATGAAAAAGAATTTCGACAATAACAAGTCATTACCAAAAATTACATGTAATATTTCTTAATCTACAAGAACTGTTGAAAATGACTTTCCCCCGCTCGGATGCAAGAATCCAATCTTCTCCTCATCGACTCCCGAACTCTTTCAAAAACACCAGGATCGTTTTTGATTGCTTCACACCCAGCAAATTGAATGTCTGCAGCCGTTTGTAGTAATCGGAATGTTGTGGACAGGTATACCAACGGGATTGTTAGATTTTTTAATACTTGGTAGGTCCAGTGTAGTACGCTATATTTTTATTTCGGCTACGTTGATAATTTTAAAATTTATCAAAAATCATCAAAGGACGAAATATCCTTAGAATAGTCCCTTAATTTTTTGCCGCATGTTTAATAAACATCCTGTATAACTAATTGTTAATATACATATATTCGTGTATGAATAATTGAATGAAGAATGGTAGATATTTGGATTTCGTCCCTAGGATGTACCAACTGCTACAAAGGAAGGACATCACATTTATAATTCGCAAATAATTATTCGGGAGTTTCTCAAGAAAGCAGGAGTTGAACAATAAATCAAGGGAAAAATCTAAAAACGACCAAGTTGTACTTGAACTGATGGGCATTTTATGCCGTTACACATTTCATTTATTTATTTCAAATGTATTCAAATTGTGTAATATTTTTAATAAATGAAACTTGTGTTAGTATTAAAACACTTGTATCAGGAAAAATTTGTCTGCACAACCTAATACTACTTACGAACTTAAAAAAACAAGATTCTCAACTGAAATATTATTTCATATGAAAAATTTGAGATCTAACCTAAATAGATTTAAGTTTGATTGAAAATAAAAATAGCATGGTTTAAGAAACCATCGCGATTATTTAAGATGAAAAACAACTATTTCAAATCAAGTGATATCCAATCATTCTGCTTCTGTTAAAAAAGTAAGTTCTCAAGATCATGGCAAACGATAGTTTTACTGCCACTACTATTCAAGAAATAATTGATATTGCCAAAAAATTCAGTAACTTGCTAAAACGAAACAAATAGACGAAATATCGATTCATTTTTACAAAAAATTGGCCTCGTTACTTTCTTCCTTTCCTTAATAACGATATACTATATCGTTATTAAGAACTGAATACAAAAATATGTCGAAGTTAAAAAAATATTTTCATAGCCGAGACAATATACAAGATTAAATATTCTGTGTATTTATTTATTTTGCTTTAATTTTCAAATACTTAGGCAATAGTTTCTAATAGTTTGTATAATTAATCAATTTTTTAACCAGATAAAGTATTTCAATAAGGATAATAAAAATCATTATTATGCCTGCTATTCAATTGATCTGCAAATGAATCCACATTTTCTGTAATAATGATAACAATGAAACTTGGATCGTATTTCGGAACATGACACAAACAAAAGGTTACCGAAAATTATATACTTGTTAGAAAATGAGAAAAAGGAGTAACAATGCACGAACAAATCATTAAAAATTAACAACTCTACTTGCCAAACAATGAACAAACTTTATTCTTCGAGCTCAACAACAACCCAATAGTTGTTTTAATTATGTTTAAAAAATCCTCTGCGAAATTCTTGGATAGCTTTCTTTCTTTCTGACAATCAAACGATACATCATACAAGGAATACGTTATAATTAGAGTGTTAACTAGTTTCCCATAATAAATCAATTCTCACTTCAAGATTATATCTATGTTCTAGCCAAGTTCAGTATTCAGCGGAAAATGTAAATGGGCGAGATTATCCTAAAATGAATAATTACTATGGAGACAACAGTTACAGGCAGCCGATTCAACAAGAAAATTGGCCTTCAGGTAATGAATAAATACCTACTGTTATCAGAATATTTTTTGAGAAAAGTTGTATGTAGGTTATGAAACGTTCCACCCTATTCTTTAATATATTGAATTATTTCAAAAGTTTTATCTGTTTTGATGAGTCTACTTTAAACTGTCATACATCATTGAATACTTTCAATTTAATTGAAATAGGCGCCTTTTGCCAACGTAACACAAGTCGATTGATTCCGTCAGCATAAAAATTGTGTGCTTGGGATTTGATCAAGTCGACGAAGTGCTTGAAAAGATGATAGTCGATTGGCAAGAAGTCTGGAGAGTATGGTGGGTGAGGCAGCTCAATTCGTTTAATTTTCGGACGGTGATTTGTGAAACGTGCGGACGGGCGTTGTCGTGGATCAGGATTGGGCCTCTTCTGTTGACCAGTGCCGGCTGCTCCAGGCGCAATTTTCGGTACATTTCGTCGGTTTCTTCACAAAAGGACTTTGCTGTGATGGTTTGTCCTGGTTGCAGAAAGTTATAGTGAATTACACCAGCCGCTGGCCACCATACAGTAACCATGGTCTTTTCTTGGTAGGTTTTCGCCTTTTGGAAGTACCTGGGTTGTTTATCAGTGTCCAACCACTGTCCTGAACGTTGTTAGTTGCGCAATAGCAAAGAAGTACAGATTTCCACACGTGACAATTTCTGTCGATCGTTCAAATGGTAGGGCACCCACTTTTCGAGCTATTTGACCTTTCCGATACGTTTCAAATCATCAAAAACCGCATGGGAGCTAACGCCCAGTTCTTCCGCCATCCCATGCACTGTTTGTGATGAGTCAGTCTCCACCAGGGCCCTCAAATCCTCGTCCTGGGTTACTGTAGCTCGACCACTCCTGGGCTCATCTTCGAGGCTAAAATCTCTGGAACGAAATTTCGCAAACCAACGTCGATTAGTGCATCAACACTATCATTGCGTCTTGCGTTCATAAGGTTTCTTTTTGACTATTTTACTTACAGTTGAGAAAGGAATTTCGGTCAAATCTGATGTTGTTTGTAATAGTTTTTTCTCTCGAAACCAAACTTGATATGTAGATTCTTATATATATTGAAACATACTCTCTGTGTTTTAATATTCAAATGCATCCGAATCTTATTCACTGGTATCTCTTTTTCACAGTATTCACCATCACTATTGGAATCACTACACTGGAAAACGTCTGCGTTGTTATCACACTCGTTATTACTATTAGTACTTGTCCAAGGACGCCACATTTTAAACAGATAAATTTTTTTAAGTAATTATAACTGTACCAATATCGAATTTTAACACTCAAACCGCGATCAGTTCCTAAACTGAATACGACGGCGATAGCCATTCCCGATTTCTATTCGTTGCCGTAACATGACTTCAAATTTAATTTTATGACTCTTCAGTCAATCATAAAACTCGGTTACTACAAGTCTACAATCCACGTGAACTAGTTCGCTGCCGGTTCATTTTTATGTATTGGTTTTGAGAGTGCCGCAAACTTCAAGAGTACACAATATCGTTTACTTCGACTATACCTACTCACCTAGACAGCCTCATATTAAAAAATTATCATTTCACAGACACCTTAAATTCGAAATGAAATATGAAGTCAAATAGACTTTCCAAATGAATTTTCTATGAAAATGAGGACGGTTGAATAGATCAACTTTTTGACTTGATTTTTCAACCGCTCGGAATCCGAATATGGAAATCATTCAAAAACATTTCATACGCCACGCTTTTATTGGGTACCCTATATATTGGAGAATGTTTTTAAAGAACCAAATGCATTGGTATCTGGAACAAGTCAACTATTTTTTGTTAACTTCATTTTTCATCTGTATAAAGATAAAGTTTAAGCGCTGATGTTCTCCCCAAATATTTTTACCGCTTGGGTAAAAAGGATAAAAAAAACTCACCAAAGTTAGATTATTAAGAAAAATTGGCATTTACAATAAAATATTAAAGTTGACAAATGAATAATTCCAAATGAAAATTAAAAGTAGAATCATTTGTCATAGCACCTGAGAAATTGAATTTAACATGTTTTATATGTATAGAAGAATGATATAGATACGTTTTGTCATGATAGAAAAGATATTTTAATTTTTTTTACTTCAATTCAGTCAACAAAAGTTAAAATGTTATTGTAAGTTATGCATTTTTATTTTAGTTTGAATACCTATATATTGAAAAATATAAGTAGTAATTAGACACATTTAGAACTCTTGATTATGAGACCACAGGTTTCACATTAAACTTAAAATTCCCCCAATACTTTCAACTGATATTAAAAATTTCTATTTTAAAGAAGATTCATTTAAGTTGAAATATTTACAATTATCCCATATATGATTTCATTTAATTACTTGTCCATTTGTTCTAGGTGGGGTTGTATATGAACAAAGGAATAACCCCCAGGAAGAGAGCCGGTCCCAAGGTAAGAATGGATCCATAAACTCGTTAATTAAAAATGATCATAAAATGAACTGGGTATAGAAATGAAGTTGATCTCAACTTCGGGAGATTAAAAAAGTGAAATTTTCCGCTAAACGTTTCAAATTGTGACAAAAAAAACACTTAAACAAAGGACGGTTAACATTTCTAGAACTGACAGTCCTATATAATTATATTAATATTTTTTCCAAAATAATTTGCTTGCTAGTCAGATTTGTCTGCGGAGCCGACAAATTCGTAAGGCGAGCAGACATCGTTATGGGGCGTCCATTAATTACGTGAAGGTTAGGTTAGATCTCCACTCTCTCCCACTTGGGAGAGAGTGGAGATCTCCGCCAATATTACACATTTTTCCGCAAGAAACACTGAAACATTTGACGTGGCTTTGTAAACCATTTATTGTGGAAATCTTACAGTACAATGTATTAGTAGTTTTTCACATCAGACTTATTTGATTTGTTCAAGTGCGAGTAATGAGTAGTCTATTAAATTCAATAGCCCCACTGTGTAGAGCACCTTCTATGTCTTGTCAATACCATTTGAGTACCGAAGATGGTTAAGTTGGTGGATATAAACTGAGACTATATACTACACTTCAAACTCAAAAGTCCTCCCAAGATATCTTAAATAGTTATTCTTCAACAAAATAATTATTCCACATTCTATAAATCGTTAATTTTAATTACACTCAAACTTTTATTCAACAAAACAAAATTCGCTATTTCGTCATCAGCCAAATATGATGAGAAATAAATGTATAATACTAACACTATTCTGAATTTTCAGCACAAAACGTTAAAAATCCATCAGGTTTAAAATCAACTCCTGTGAAAGTTCCCATTGTCAGGAATGAGAATGGTGAGTTCGACTTAAAGTAAATGTAACATAAAGAGTGACTGAAAAAAATATTTGTATTTCGAGGTTTTTGGTAGGTTTGCAATAATTATGCTTCTTCTTTCTTCATTTTGAACCATCTGCCTTGAGTTATCATCTTGATATGGGTCGCATAGTGCAATAATGGACTCAACGAAAAATGTATATATTTGCTTGGTTCTTTCAGATGACTTGGAATGTTAATATTATTTTCTTGGGGAAATTCATCTGCTTCCAATGTTTTCCACATTCTTTGGGGGTAACGTATTTAAATTGATGAAGAAAATGACCCCTCTTCTCTCTTAACATAAAATGATTTGTGAAATTGCGTAGTTTTGTATAAGCTTCCAAATAAATATCGGATTTTGTTCTCTTGATTTTTTTCAATACTGATTCATTATATTTGTCTGATAGGATACGTCAAATAAGTAACTTTAGCTTTCGTACTCTGGGAGTTTTAATTGGAGTATGCCTATTAAACAAATCATTCTAAGAATTAACCTTTCACACTATTTACTTGATCATGAATTTTAAAAAGATTGACATCATTTCTGAAGTTTCTACAAGTGATAATTTTCGTTTATTTTCAGATACCACAATTCACATATGTAAACCAACTTGTTTGTACTGACTCTTCTATTGTACTGTAGAAATAGGTATATGAATTCAACTTTTAAGCATTCACGTGCTTCAATTTAATTCCTTCACAAATGCTGTTTTCACATGCGATCTTCAAGAAATTATTTGTATTAAATGGTGAATTTAGTGACAGATTTATTTCATTGTTTTATCTCTCAACTTTTCAATTTCATTTTTTGTTAAACCCAAATATGAATTTTATTAACAATTGAAAATTAACAAAATTCAAGAGAAAAGAGAAAAAAAACCACCTCAAAAGTGCTGCTTCGTTCTCTCCTGTTCATAAAAGAGGACATATGCCTCCTTACTCACAAGCGAATTAGGTGAAATTGGGGACACATTCATACCACGTGGCACTATATGGGTGTCTGCAATATGCTGTGTAATGCCCGTTGTAAGTAGTCCCACTGTGATTCGAAAGTGCATATAGAGTATATCGACAAGGGGCCACATTGTCTGCTGCATCTTGTTTTAGAGATTTAAGTTTGTTTGGGTTTGAGTGAGATCATACTTATCCTAAGAATATATTCTGCTCTTGATAAATAAATTGAAGCTCTGAAGTAAAATGATAATCTATCGAAACACTTTTCCTGCACCAGAACAAAAGTACTGTCTCTCAACGTGCGAAACGCACGTTGAAAGACGCCAGACCCAAACAGAGTAGTGCAATGGGTTGACAAACCATTATTTATTCTGGTAACTCGTTTGCGATTGGATAGATGGTCAATTGGAGGATAGTATCCCTCAAAATTTACATCACGAGGGCCTCTAAACAATGAAAGAAAAATTTGTAAATACAGCTAAATGATGAAAACATTGACAATTCGGTTTAGAAGCATGTAACCTGATGCAATAAACGTGGATTGTAGATAATTCTTTAGAGTATTGATGGCTTATATAATTGTCATGGAAATAATGAAGACGATTGCTTTTATTATATGCCAAACTCTCGAGGTAATTTATGCTCACTGCTTATATGAATGTTTCAGCAAACCCAAAACATATTCAAGAATCCCTCGCGCAAGACCTAAAGCACTCAAAGGACAGTATGGAACATGGCAGCAATGTGCCTGAGAAGATAAAGATAACCAAACATGTTCACCACGAACAATATCCTGATGTAGTGGCCTACAAAATCAGTGACGAAAATGATCTGGAAGACGGTATTGCTCAAACGCAAAAAGGAGCTGTTTTGTCAGTTTCTTTAGGTATGCATAGCTAGAGTTATCACACATAAAAGTAAGAATAAAAACTAGAGTTAGTAGGTATATTTTTCAAACATAATAACAAATGCAATAATTTTACATGGTGTCAAACAAATTTCAAGGTCTCATCATAACATTCATCATGGCCGTGATGATTGGATGCAGACTGAAGATGGTTCGAAGAAGAATACGAAAAGGAGGAAAGGCTTATGCCCACGATGCAGATTACTTAGTTAATGGAATGTATTTGTAACGACTCTCCTGGAGAAGCTACTTAAAAATGCCTTTTTATTTGTTGAGCATATTGTTCAAGATATTGTGTAAATAATTTACTATACTCAAATCTTATGAAACTTTAAAATAACATCTTTACCAAATTTCTGAGAGCTTTATTCAACCTATGAACATTTTTCAGTTTACTTTTTTTATCTCTCTCTCTCTCGTTTATTATGCTCTATAGCATCATCTTAGTTTTCTTTCTATTGATTTGAGGAATTAAAACAAAACTGTGTTTTCTATGTAAGAATATGTAGAAATAACACAACTTTACCTTCAAATATATATTTCCAATCCATCAAATGTGACAAAAAGAAGGTGGATGAAGTACCAGTGTTAATGAGTCATGAGTTGAATCCTGTATTTCCAATGTACATACACAAATGTTTTCAGTAGTAGCAACAACTGTTGCGAATTGGAAATAATGGATGCGCTTTGGTCAATTCATTGAAAGAAGTTGAAATGAATAATCGACTTTGTTCCTGGGAAAAAAAGGTGTAATATGTTTATCCTCTACTCCAATTTTCTTGAAATAAATAATCAGCCTAGTTCTGATAAACAAATCCAAAATGATTTGTGTTACCTTGAACTTTCAAAACAAAATTTATGTTTCAAATCAGGGTAATTTTTATTACAAACATGCGCTGTTCAAAAAATAAGGTGAACTTTCATTCTTCTGAAAAATATTCATTTATCAAGTCCAAAATCCCATTCATTTGTGGTTTTGGACTTGACTTCTCTTCGCCGACCACTATTACTCTATTAATATGTGGATAAATTGTGGAGGTTATTGGAATATAAAAGTTTTAATTTGAATATTTTAACTCCGCACAAAATATCCCAAGCTAGTTTTTTTAAAAATATATACTCTACGTTACGTCTCAAAAATTTGAATATAACAAAAAAAACAATATTTTGCATAAACTATATTACTTGAGTTCATTCACATTCTTAGTATATTACTAATATGACACTTCTGATTAGTAAATATATAACAAATATTTTACATAACATATATTAACATATTAATCAATAATGTCTTTGGATGTTCCTTAAAACTGATATGTAATAAACCTTTAACAAAATCAACATTCAACACTCATATCTTTTTTCAAGCAATCTCACTTGAGGTGAGATCAGAAACACCCTAATACTCATCCAAAATATAAACTCTTCTTTCAACTCAAAAAAGCAGATTTGAAACAAAAAGTCTTCAGAATCATGTAATGTACAAAATCAAAACTATTTCAAATGCCAACTCCCTAAAAAGATATATGTACAATTGCTTTATTTATTGTGACAAAATATTTGTACTAAATTAAATTTGGCAACTATAAAATTTTCAAAATGATTAGGTACAACAAAAAGTTTTGTAAATTACTGGACAAGAGTTTCACTTAGGAGATTCAAATGTTACTATTTTATACAAAAGTAGTTTGAAAATCTAGCAAAATACTTTGTTATTCACCCAGGTCTAAGCCAATTTTCTCCTTTTTTACTTTCACTATTTTGAACTGGACCATCAATATGCTTGATTAACATTTTTGCACTTTTGGTTTCTCAAATCAACTTTTAAATTTTAAATGGAACACCCTATATGTCATATTTTTGGATCCGTCATAATTTCATGAACAAAATGTTTATATAACAAATGATATATTTTCTTTGTATAATATCCTGATAAATCTATCAAAATTCAAGCCACATGAAAAATATTTAACAATGAGAAAAAATAATAGCAATTGGAAATCATTAAAAAAACTTTTCAGGTAGAACTATAATGGTATTAAGACACTGAAAGAAATTATCATTCAGAAAGAATCTGCTACCTTTCAAGGCTACATGTCTGGCGCTAAAACAGATTTATGTGAAATTTTTTTGAACTAAAAATTAATGAAATTATTCAAATAGATATTTTATAAGAAAACATATTCATGAATGTGATGAAAATGAATGAAAATGGAGTGACGGAAATGAATTAATATTCTCTTCGAGGCAGATCACTTATGCGTTGGATGGAAATCATTAAAAATGAGAGAAATTTGGAAAACTCAATCTTAAAAAAAATTGAATACTAGAGATTAACAATAAGAATCCATCCAATTTCATGCTTAGTCATTTGATTCAACTTTATTAGAGCCTTTATAATAATTTTTATTATAAATGGCCTTTATTTTATTGAGCAGAGTCCATTCAACCAAACATACATAATTAGATACATACAAATGAAATAAATATGTTTTAAAAATATGTTTAAAATATGTTTTTTCCGTTAACCAGCTATCGCACCCCTACAAACGACAACCCTCAGAAGTCGAAACTTGTGAGAGCTAAGTACTAACGAGGTCTTACCTTTTAATGTGTGATTCCTAACAACGAATACAAAAATCAATTTCATAAATCTGTTAAAAAATGAACTAAAACCAGAAATAATCTGGAGAATTTTTTTGGTCTATTGATTTCACGACCACTGTTTATTCAGGTACATTTTTTAAATTCTATATCCGAAATATAATGAAAAAATGTTGTTTCATATTTTTGTCGATATTATTATGGATAGTAATGGCCTGATAAGAGAATGACCTTTCAAACTGTTTGGTTTTATGCTGTGGAATAGAATATTCATTGGGATTTCTGAAACCTTTGTTATGTGTATCAGGTCTCTATGTCAACTTCTTTTGAAGATACTTAGGTTGTTCCTTAATCCCCCTTAATCGGGACTATGTAAAATTGCAAACAAAAAATTCTATTCCTTTCCCCCTAATACTTTCTTTGTCATACACTGACCCAAACTTTATAGGATTTTTCCCACAGGCTATGACTCAGTTGGTTAACTGTACATAAATTTAAATTCCTTACCTTATTTTTGGTACTTTGAGTAATAATCTTGGTATCAATATTGTATCGTTTGAAAAAATAAGTTTTGAATTCAAAATCACATTTGGTGTTTTTTTGTCACATGAAGTGTCAGATATTTTTACCATTATTATGTTCTTTGGATAATCTTAAACAGGTTATCACTCTAAACTGGAAAATAAAATGAAAAAAAAATTTGACACCTGTAATAAAATTGAATTTATAAAATCATGTACTTTTCAAAACATTATGATATACACGGTGTCCATTTAAACACCATAAAATTGATGTCATTTTCTGGAAAGTCAAAAAACCAAAAATAAGCCAAAGCATGACTTTAAATCTGTTAAAATCTATTTTACCGTTAATCAGCAAGTATATTCAGTTCAAGTTTTAAAAAATAAAAAAAAAAAAGAGAAAAAGGCATATACCCTTTGTCATTCACTTACAGTATAAAAAAATACCTTACGATTATTCCCTTTGTAACACATCAGAGAAGTGAATGATGACATATCACAAAAAAGTTTAATTTTTTGCAGACATCGCTTCATGAAATGGTGATTCAGTGATGTATTAATTTCAATTCCATGCTCAACTTTCAAACATTAAAAAACAACAATTTACTAGGGTGTTCAAAAGATTACACTTTGAAAATTAAAGTATATGTCTGAAAAAATTCAAACAGTCTTGTAAATAGATGCCCTAGAACTTTCTCCTCATTTCAGTTACTTATGAGAAGAGTTTTTCAGGAATGTGTGTATATATAAAGAAAGAAAGACAATATATACTGTCAGAGAGTTCAAATTTTTTTTCCAAAATTCATTTCAGTACTTCTCGTAAACCTCTCTCTCTCTCTCTCTCTAGGCTCTTCAATTGCTTGCAATAACAAATAAAAAAAATTCAAAATGTTTGTACAAAAATAGTAAGTGTGTAGGTGTAACACTAAGAACATGATTTCATGAATAGAATTTTTTTTTAAACTATCGAGCTTATTGTATTTTTTCATTTCCTGAAATCTAATAAGTATTGCAAAGTTCATTATCATGCTCTCAAGTAACTGTTATTATAATCAAATCAATCAACACAATATTTTCTACTAAAAAATTACAGGATTTCAAAATCACAAGGGCTTTTAAATTCCTCCATATTGCATAAACTGCATTATTTAATCATCAACTTGAATAGTATAATTCTTTTTGCAATGCATCATGAAATAGACACCCAGTTTTATATGAAGGTAAGTCTCAAATTATTGAAGACCTTCACCACATGAGCAAAATTCATTCTTTTCTCCTTACCACTTGAGAGTATACTCAAAGAATCCAATGAAATAATCTGATTGAAAACTATTGAACGATGATTCTATACAGAACTTGAATTGCAAAGACTCGTTAACATAGTACACTGTAGTTCCAGTCTTTGAACAGTGGCAAGAAGGTATGAGTTTTCAACAAAGAGATCCTTAACGAGCAGGTCAGTACTCTCTAACTTGTCTAGTTGTTCCTTACTAATTCTCACTTGTTGTTCCAACTTGTCTTGGAAATATTTTAGCTTCGAATGGAGGTCTGATCTTTCACCTTTGAACTGAGCCCAGTAATCTGGAAAGGAAACCAAAATTAACACGGAAAGGTGGAACCTAGGGAGTAGAATGAATTCAACAGAAAATAATTCAACGCAACCAGAAGTTGGTATAATATGAATCATACCGTATATTTCATCTCCTAATGACGCCAATTTGGTTAGCTGAACACGTGTCAAGTAGAATGTTACAGTTCTGGAGTGTGGTAGAAGTATTTTTATAAAATTAACAGTTTTGAGCTGAATGAAAATAAATACATTTGAAATGGTGTCTGTTATTTATAAGGAAAACAACATTTTTCAAAATGTAAATGAAATTTCAATATTAGTTACATTCCTGTAATGAAAGTCCTGTAAAAGTGGCAAGCATTATGGGAGAAATTGTATTAGCAAGGGTGGGAAGGGGTTGTCTTCAATGTGGGGTTTTATCCCCACTGTTGTGGAAATTTGTAATGGACCTGTTCTAGACCATAATAAGTATAAAATACTGCGCTATGTAGACGACTTAGTAATTCTATTAAAACTAAAGTCGTTCTATATCGTAACTAAATGGTCCAGTGAAAGGACTGAAAGTAAACACAACGAAATCGACTGAAATAGAATTCAGCAAAAGGACCAAAGTAGGTGCCTAGGACCTCTAAAACTTTGAGGTAAAGAGATACAGCTGTCGGGGGAGGTCAAATATTTAGGAGTTATATTAGATCCTAGGCTGAGCTGGAACCAAAATTCATAAAGAGTAAAAATAAAAATGAAAGTAGTACTGATGCTGGTTAGACAAATCTACTAAATTACATGGGGGTTTAAATCACAAATGATGTATTGGCTCTACATCATGGCAGTTGAACCCAGGATAACAATTGCATCTATGGTCTGGTAGCCAAAGATGAAAAAAAAGACCGCTATTAACAGACTAAACCTGCTGCAAAGATTTGCTTATTTGGGATCAATGGGAGCAATGAAAACCACACCACCAGAGACATTGGAGATGTTTTTGGATCTTTCTTCTTTACCTCAATAGTAGCAGAGACAAAAGTGAGCCAATTCAGACCAGAAAATTTCTCAAGTTTCAAGGGATTTCCTGTGATTTGACTAAATTCGACAATTCTTTGAAGCAAATCTTCTAAAGACCCTGCTTGTGTCCTAACAATCTCCCCCAGAAAAAAAAGGCGACAAATCTAGTGACCCTGGAGTACATTCAATACTTTCTCTACTCACAATCCAGTGTCATGGAAACGTTCAGATCAACGGTAAGATGAAGGTCATTGTATGCAGGAAGGTGATCCTCAGTATTTTTTTGATTGTTATTCAGCATTAGGAACAACATTTTACTTGGCACCTGATGAGTAAAAGATGCACCAACGAATGGCCTCCACGGATACCAGATTCGACACCCTCTGATTTTACTACATTATGTTTACACTGGTATCCAGTTTTTTATTATCTTTTCAGGTGGAGATATGTTCCATTAGTTCTGAGGGAGTACTGATGAATATTTTGTAAATACAGTAGAATTCATATATAACGACTCCGGTATAACGACTATCCGTTTACAGCGACAATACTGTTTATTCAAGTTTAGTTTCATATTTAGTTACTGAGAAAATATACCGTTTAGTGCGACTCTGGTTTAAGCGACCAACCGCTTATAGCGACGGTTTTTCATGATAATACATCTGGTGAAAAAATATCGCGCAATGTTTTGTTTACACAATCTGCGCACCAATACCTCGGCGCACTCCCTCTTCTTAGGTTCCTCTATAGATAGGTTACTAACAGATATCAATAAATTGATTTTACGCCAGAGGTTGCAGAATGAAGTCTTTGTCACTTGTAAGTTCATAAAGTTCGACAAAATGAATTCTGTGAGCAAAAGTGTTTTCCAACTTGAAGAAAAAAGTTCAATATTACACCGATTAGAAGGACTTCTACTCATGAGCAGTTGGATAAGGCATTGCGAAATAATATAGAATGTAGCCTAACTTCAAACCCAGATGATTTCAACGAAGAAGACGACATAACGCTGAACATTTGGGCTAGGGCTATTGATATGCATCAGTTACCCATAACAAACGAGGACTTTGAAGAATACGCGTATGTCGATGATACTGTCGCCACTTGTGAGTAACCGTCTGATGAAAACATTGTGGAAAATATAATTGCCAATGATGCAAATAGCAAAGGAACAAAAGTTTGTCAAAAACAAACTCAGATAAGAGACTTTCTACGTTAGTAACACAGTTTTTTCATGCATTTCGTGTTCATGTGTTTGTACATTAGGATATTTAAGAACTATTAAAATAAAGCATATGTGATTCCTATAAAATGCTTTATTCACCTATCGATCAGCAATCCGAACAGATAAATGAAAGACTAATAAACTAATGTACACTTTACTACCACAAAATTAATCCGTTTTGTGCGTCTTCTGGTTATTACGACATAGTATATCCGGTCCCTTGAAGGTCGTTATATCCGGATTCTACTGTATTTAAATGTCTTGCAGTATTTTAAGTATCAAAAAGTTATTCTGCTAAAATCTCTTTCACTAGGGAATATGAGACCCTTTCATTAACAAATATATTTATGTGAAAACTACTTACGATGTAAAGTTTGTTCATTGCGAAAATGTTGTTGTTTCAGACAAATCTGTAGATGCCTCACCCTCTGCTCTAGATGATTTCGCCTCGTGTTCAAATTTTGAAACGATCTCAAAGGAAGGATTATTGATTGTTCGGGATTACAATTAGAATTCTGGAAATTTTTAGAGTCCATTTGTGGTCGTTTGTCTATTTCAATATCTTTCACATCTTTGTCTTGATTATTTTTCTTATATAAATTTTTATCATACTTTCGTGTCCTTTTAGGCCTGCATGGTGCACAAGGTGTTGAGTTATCTAGGCAGGTTGAACTTGATGAGGTAGATGCATTTGATTGTATCTTCGTATCATTTGTGAAATTCCAGTTCACAGGCAAAGACTGGGAACTTTCAGTATTTTCTGGAGGATTAGGTTGCTGATTCCAAATCAGAAACTGGTTTACATATTCCAAATTATTAGGCGGTGGTGATTTAGGAGTTGATTGTGTAGTTGGAGGAATAATTTCTTCAGGAAAAAAGTTGCTGCTTTCTATTACGTAACCGGAAAGATTTTTCATTTTATTTAATAATCTGGATTCTTCAGTTTCTATGTTAACTTGAACAGCAGCTTCATTGAGATCTTGCTGTCTCAAAGCTAGCTGAGTCAATTTCTCTTTTAATATCTCTATTTGTTCGTCTTTTCGCAGCAACTCTGATTCACTGTGCTCCTTGTAAAGTTCAAACTCCTGTTCCAAATCTGTAAATTGCTTCTCCAAGTTGTAAGTCTCTTCAATTGTTGGTAGGCGATTGTCAACGAGTTCTTGATTTGCATACTGTTCTTCATAATCTTTCATTTTTAAAAATAGTTCCGACAGTTTATCACTGTTGATTTTTTGTTCAGCTTCAAACATTTGACGTTCCTCATCCACCTTGCTTTGCCAATAGTCCTCGCACTTCTCATATTCGTTTCTCAAAAGTTCAACACAGTTCTCCAACTCACTACACTTTGTACAAAGTTCTCTATTTTCAGACTCTAGTTTGGTCACTTTATCCTCAAATAATTCAAGAAAATCTGTTTGTGCTCCAACATCAACACCTTTCTTTTTCTTTTCTTCTAAGTCATAACTGCCTTCATTTACATTTCCCGATAAAAATGTTTGTTCCAATTTAACAGACACTTTTCTCAAACTATCGCTGTTCATAGTGCCTTTTTCTATCATCATTTTCATATCTTTTCTAACTATCTCGATAATCTTTTCCAGTTGTTTTACTCTAACAACTAAATGACATAAGTCTGCGCCCGAAAGTAATTCTGGGTCCTAAAAAAAAATATTATATTTTTATTCACAGAATTTACAATTCAAATTCTCAAATAGTTTACCTAATAATGCCCAAATGCCATTTCCAAAGTACATGTGTGCATTATAAGTCATACCTTAAAATTTGAGATCCCTACTAACGTATCTAAAAACTGTATCTAGACCTTACAGTTAATTTTCCATAGTATGGAATGTACCAGCTGATAGATCTTTATCCATTTAATGCACAAGTACTGATATACTACAGCTATAACTAATAATATATCATGCATCCCAGTTAAAATCAGCCATACCGAATAAGTCATTTGATATATAATTATGTTTGCATATGCTACCACAATGACAATTACTGGGACCGCAGTAGAAGATACACTAAGAAGGGTTAAAGAGGTCATCGATAGATTTAATCCATGGTGCCAACGCAATCATTCAATATTGAATACCTGTAAATCTGTCTCAATGAAATTTTATAATAGAAAAAATAACATCCCAGGGGAAATTGACCTTCCTTACTGATGAAATAATGATGTCACGTGACGTAAAATTTCTTGGAACTGTATTAGATGAATCTCTAAATTGGATCTACATATTGATTGATGACTGCAAAAAACTCAATTCAGCTTTTTTGCAATAAAATAAATGAAATTGTATGTAGATAACCATATACTTTGCAATGGCATATCCACATATTTCTCTAAATATTATATAATGGGGATGCGGTCGAGATTTTAATAGAATATTTGTTCTCCAAAAATGTATTATAAAATTATTTTTGATATGGACTATAGTGACAGCTGCAAACCTATACTCATAAGGAAAAACTTGTTATCATCTCCATGCATATATATTCTGAAATATATAAGAAACAATCTTGCCTCTTATGAAGTTAATGCGGCTACTTATAATTTTACGAGTAGTACACGTCATGGTGATATATACCCTATCACAAAACAACAATATTTAAAAATTCTCCACTATATAATTGTGTCAGACGTCTATAAAGTCTGACCGAATTATATACAATAAACTTCCTAATTCAATTAAGGAGTCTAAATCTTTTGAAATATTTAAAAATGACATATATTCAATTACATTTTTTTTTAATAGCTTACAGGATTATTTGGGATAATAATTCTTATTTCAATATACTCATTATGTACTTGTTACTCATATATCACATGCTGTTGTGATATTTATGTTTTAGTCTTATTTATATATGATAAATTATGATTTCAATTGTGTATACATTATGTAGTACATTTATCGACTTACCATATGTACATAAGTACCGAAATTATTAATAAATATTGATTGATTGAGAATAAAATTGAATTGAATAAAATAAAGTGTGTGCGAGAGAGATATCATCGAAATTTTATACACCAATGACAAAAAACAAGACTTCTCTCGACGTTTGTATTGTTTGAGAATTATCTGCCATCATACGATACATTGAAATACTTGGCAAGGTCTCTATGGAGTTCTTTGGTAGACTTCGAAATAGTCCAAAATTGGCGATTCTTTTTTTATTGGTGTTTCAAGAAAAATCATGTTATTACTTCAAAATTTTCAGTACATTTTCGAAGTAAATTGTTCTTGAAACACATTTTCTGTTTACAAGATAGGCCTTTATCATATCACTTTTATTGAGAGAATGGCATATTGTTAACAATTAACAATGCAATTAGAAACATCAAACAGACATTCGTTAGAACTGGTTTGATACTCCTGATGTTTAAATTTCAAATTGATTCCATTACTCTATTGGTAGACGGACAAATGAAAACTAAGAAGACTTGATGATTGTTTCTAGTACATACATGGCTATCCATTAGAAAAAACTAAAAAAGTTATAGTTGCGTTATTTGATCGGTTTTTTTGCCAATTTATATCATTTCATACCTCCAATAATAACATAAGGAATCAATATCTTACAATATCTAGTCAGTCTTGCTTCCTTTTTTATATTATATTTGTTTCACCCTCATACTCAAAAAACAAACAAAAGAAAATGATTTACCCTGGAGGTGAAGGACACTATGTTACACTCACTACATTTTACATGATAGCTATTATGAGAAATAAGCTGTTGAATTCCTCTAAGAAATGGACCTGGTGTTCCTTTCAAATCATGTAACTTGGTCACATCTTGGTGTCGGACACTGAATAAACCATTGAACCACTGAATAGAGAACAAATTCCTATACGGTTAATGATATAGTGTCCTTTACCTTCAGGATACAGAACTGTAAAATCTGATTAGTACATGCAATATATTAAGATGGAGAAATGTGATTCGTGAATACTTACCAATTTAAAATAATAATGAGTAAGTACTTGAATGAGCACTTTTGTATGCTATTAAAAAATTGCAGAGCAAACATGAAGCTTCTCCATAAATGAAACACATAAAATAAATAGAAACTTTTATTATCAAAAATTTAAAAAACAACAAGCTCATTTAACATAATTACTATGGAGAAGCTTCAGAATGATAGCACCAGAGCAAATTTTGCACCCTATCGAAATAAACTTAGTACTAATATAATACTGCCTTAATCACCAGCTACTAATTAAATGAAAATATTCATTCAATGCTAAATTCCTTAGCTTCTCCCAAAATCATAATTGGAACAATTAAAATGTCAAGCTCTTAGTGCAACTACCATTCCACATATACTCAAAATTTTAACAATCTAATCTAATGTTATCATCTAAAAAAATGCACTGTTGATTAATACAGAACGAGTTTCAAAATCTACGGTTATCATTTGACATAGTTCCAGCTGATGTCAGAAATATGCCAGTTCACACATTTGAAATTAATGCTAAGTTAAAAATAAATATGAGCAATACTACTGATAAATTTAGAAAACAATTCTAACTTTATTAACCATGCATGCTCACTCTAATTAGAACTACTGTCAACTATATTCTAAGAGATATTGAAACTCACCTCAGCCTCAACGACTGGAAGAGGGATTTTGTTCTGTATCAAAATTTGTTCGAGAAAAGCTATTTTAGCTTGCAACCGCGTTATCTCCTTGTTATCATCTGTAGAAAGTGAGGAAGAGGAATCAAAGCAATCCACTT
The DNA here is from genome assembly GCF_025532065.1 of Leptinotarsa decemlineata. NCBI lineage: Eukaryota > Metazoa > Arthropoda > Insecta > Coleoptera > Chrysomelidae > Leptinotarsa > Leptinotarsa decemlineata. The sequence goes on along the minus strand of NW_027412545.1, from coordinate 2,277,042 downwards.
CTGTATCGAATCCACTCTCACTTGACGCAAATGGAACATCGAGGTTATCCTGTTTTATGTTATAAAACTTCCTAATCTTACCCAATCGGGGACTACCATCAGCTGAAACGAGAAAAACAAAATTCAATATTTTGGAATGTATTTCTTTGAATAGGTAATTTCTCTATAGGAATTATTACATAAATATTTGCAATTTTTTCACTCGAAAAATCCTCACGTAAGTCGATTATTGCTTTCAAATATTACTTTTAGCACACACATTTTTCACCTACTTTTCCCTTCACTTGCCTCCTCAAACATTTCATTATATAGTCATAAAATCTTTAGGTGTGAAATTTCAGATCATTTACATTGAATTCGAAATCGTTCGCTAGAAAGAATATAGGATAGCATGAAAAAAATTCAGGGAATCCTGGAGATACATAACTCAGAATCGATATGGATCTTTTCAGTCTATAAAACGTTTTTCAATCGGCAGATTGGAGCTTTCTAGGGGATGAAAGTTCAGATATAAATTCAGTATTTACAATATTCATTGATACTAACACACTACAAGTGGATATTACATTCCCAAAAAAAATCAAAGATTATAGTTCATAAACCAAAAGAATTGAATTGGTTCACCTCCAAGCTTAAAAAAATTGAACAAAATAAAAACTAATTGCAGAATCCAACAACAAACGAAAAACCATGTGGAATATAATAAAGAAAAATAATAGCAACAACGTTAATAAAACTTAAGTGTTCTCTACCACATCTCAAATATAAAAATTGATGTTTGTTGGTTGGTTGGTAAGTGATAAAACTTCTACATTGCTCAACCGATCGTGATGAGACTTGACATGTATAAGTAATTTTTCATAGAGAAGGTTTTAGGCTCTCAATTTTTCTGTAACTCGCCACTAGATGACGCTGTAGAACAGATTTTTTTGAAAGCACTGTTCTATAACGCTGCGCACGCCTCGTCGATTCTGATTCTGTCAAAACTTTGGAACAGCAGCGATACAGCAACACAGTACTAATTAGTGCTACAACTAATAAATTCTACACGGGCAATAACTAGTTTTCTATAAAACTGCGATTACTCAAAACATTTTGATGTACAAGTGCTATTTATTTTGTTTACAGTGAGTTAAGAAAATCAATTTGACCAAAAAATGAAAATTTAAAGGTTTGGTTGGATTATTTTTCACAACTTTCAACGTGGATTATCTCAACAATGATGTGTCGATGAACTCAGTTCATTGTATGGCGATAAAACACCATCAAAAACCACAGTATATCGCTGGTCTAGTGAATTCAATCGTGGTCGTAGTTCGGTCGCCGACGAATTCTATGAAGGTCTTCCAAAATCAGCTGTTGTGCCACAAAACATCAATGTAGTACGTGAACTGATAATGTAAGATTGTCATGTAACATATTGTGAGATAGAGGCATCCTTGCATATTAGTTCCACTTCAATACATTCGATTTTGCATGAACCCTTAGTTGTAAAAAAATGTTCTCGTTGAATTCCCCATCATTTATCAATCGCTCAAAAAAAGGCTCGCTCAAGTGGTGTAAGGAAATGGCTAAAAAGTTCGACCGTGGTGCTTCAAAAGACGTGTATAAATTCGTGACAGGTGACGAATCATAGATATATGCGTATGAGCCGGAAACAAAACGGCAACGCAACGACCGTGCGGGTATTCCAAGACGAGCTGTATCCAACAAAAGTTTCGTGGAAGAAGCACAGCAAAGCAAATGGTCGCCTGTTTCTTCAGCCGAATGGGTGATGTGGCCAATGTTCCGCTTGAGCAACGTAGAACGATCAATTCTGAGTGGACACGACCATTTGCTTGCCGGAAGTCTTCGTAGAAATTCATAAAACTAACCAATCATTCTCCATCATGACAATGCGAGCTCTCACATGAAATTTTGAGCGGTCAAAACATCGAATTGATGACTCATCCTCCTTACAGTTCTGATTTGGCACCCAATGACTTCTTCTTGTTCTCGAATATCAAATGTAAAGTGCGTGGTCGATTCACGAGCGCCCAAAAAGTAGTTGCCGCGTTCAATGCCGCGTTGGATGTGTCTCAAGAGGAATGGAGAAACTGCCTTGACAAATGGTTTGAACGAATGCAAAAGTGTATTGATCATCAAAGGAAATATTTCGAAAAAAAAAAAGCCATTTTTCTTCAAAAAATTTATTTGTTATTCCCGAAATATAAATTGTACCCCTCGTATATATCTATCTTTCTAGCACAGTGAAAGAAATCTTTTTGCATCTTCCACCTTGCATTTTTCCCAAAATTTCGTTTTTTCCAAGTAATTTTTATACAGCTCAATGATCAACCAATGAAATGGAGAACTGGAACCTTTGGCGTAGAATAAATCCAGAACAAGCACTTTTCTTAAACAACAGAACTGCAACACTCTTCTCGGCGCGAGTTTCATCAACCAAGTTGGCGTTCTCATACATGAACAGGGAACTTTAAATAACCTAGCGAATGTTCGTACTACAGTAGTTCTCAATTTTTTGAACAAATTTTTGAAATTTCAATGAACAGGTACCTATATGAAATCAGGATTGTAATGGAATCTTGCCTCTGCAAGTGCGGAAATTCCGCATGAAAAGAACTCCATTCTCCTCTGAATCTTTTCAACGGAGTTTTATTTATGAAGAAGCTTACTACAAAACTGCAAAACTTTTGATGAGTTGGGAACGAAAAAGAATTACTTTCCCCAACGTGTTATTTTGAGAAAGCTAAGTATGTAAAAATTATTTCATTGATATTGCAAAATGTATGAATTCGGCAATTTACTAACTAATGATATGTATAAGAAATTATATATTTCGAAATAAAATATCGAAACATTCATCTCTCTAACGTACCTACACCGTAGGTTCTGGTAAATGACATGATTATATGGATTATATTACGCAGAAGCCAACTTCTGCATTTACGCCCTCGGTAGCGTGGCTCCGTTACAACAGTAGGTACATATATGGAATCCAATGAATATTTCACAGATGCTCAAATTGATTTCAGACAGAAACATGCTATAACCTTGACATTAAATCTTTCACAGCGAGCGTATCAAAATGAAACACTCGTATCTATTCAACAGAATTCAATATGTCAAAACTGTGTATCCAGCTTAATATTTATGAAATATGGAATGCTTCAGGGATCCATATAAAGTCCACTAATTTATCTCATTTTATAAATGACATAATGAATGCCTCACATGACTGGGACTATGTACTTTATGCTGAAGATACAGCTGTAATTCACGCAAATAACGACCTAAACTATCTTACCCAAACAGTCAAAAATTCGACTTATAAATGATTGGTTTTTAAGGTACAGGCTCCAAGTAAATGATTCGAAAATAAAAAACATAGCATTCTCATTGAGAAATAAAGACGATCAATCCTATCGAGACCCTGAGAGTTCATCTGAACTATCATTTTTTTTTCACGTTTGAATAAGTTTTTTATTGGCAAATACAAAATTAAATTTGGCTGTTAAAAAAACACTTTATTCGATTCGATAATAGTAGTAGAACTTAACTATTATCAGTGTCATAGTGTGAGAATCTATTAAAAGGGGAATCACATACTGACTTGTATGCAAAATAATTTTTGTTAATAAGTACACTGGCTGAAAGAGTGTGAAGAAACCCTCATGAAATCATTTGATTCATACTATTTCTTCTTATGTTATTCTCTCAAGGGGCTATAGGATCAATAGGAATACTTATGCACCTGAATTGCCGTGTTAGGAATCACACGTTAAAAGGTAAGACCTAGTTAGTCCTTAGCTCGCACACGTTTTTCAACTTCTGAGAGTTGTCGTTGGTATGGGGGCGACAGCTGATTAACGGAAAAACAGATTTTAAACAGAACTGAGATGTATTTATCTTGGTTCCATACCACCAATATACGAGGAACTTTGGAAAGATTTTCAAGGAACTAGGTATGAAGGTGGTTTTTAAAACAAGTCATACACTACAGAGCCTTTTGGAAAGTCCAAAAGACATAGTCGAGAATTCGTAAAAGTCTGGAATTTACGAAATTAAATGTAAGGACTGCGATGCAAAATATTATGGACAGACAAAAAGATCTATTAAAGTAAGATATCGTGTTAGGAATCACACGTTAAAAGATAAGACTTTGTTAGTCCTTAGCTCGCACAAGTTTCTCAACTTCTGAGAGTTGTCGTTCGAATGGGGGCGGCAGCTGATTAACGGAAAAACAGATTTTTAAACAGACAGACAGAAGATATAAGGAACACATAGCACACTTAAAATATGGAAGACCTGAAAAATCAGCAGTCGCCCATCATATTTTGCAACAAAATAGACTTCAGTTCATCAAGATTAGTTAGACAAGTTAACAACAACAGGCAACTAGATGCCTATGAGAGTGTAGAAATTAGTAAACACAATAATATTATGAATAACGATGACGGACCTATACCAAAGAGCATACTATATAGCTTGTTAAAATAAAATAATATTGTCGGGTTTACTGATTACTACATAACACATTGCAAAAATAAATTTGGATAGGCAATATTGTGAAATTAATTTTTATATAGTTGAAAATTGTTTCATATAAACATATATTGTAAAATAATAGATAAGGCAAAATGGTAAAATTAATTTAGGTTGGTATACCTGTATGGGTGGTACGCCTGGATGATTTACCTGTATGGGATACCTATATAGCATAAATAGGGTTAGCTTCGCATTAGTTTCTAGTTTTAATCTTCCTCTTTGAAGGTGATCACTTGGTGATCGAAACACGTGTCGAGGTGTTAAAAATAACGATTTGGTGTTGGGAAAAAAAACTCCAGTAATATTCATTACTACACCAAAGGTTCCAAACAGTGCATCATAAGTATCATTTTATACTTCATCCAAAACTCATTAGCCTCCTGTTCTAGGTAGGCAATGGTTAATGACTCCCCGAGCATCATGACTATTCGCAATCCGTCAACCATACAACGTTGCAGAATCATCCCAACTTCAACTAAATATATTCTCTCGAAAAAATATCTAGTCGAAGTTAGGATTGAACTCACGATGAGTCCACTGCGCCAATTCACCGTTATTGAAATTATTATTAGTATTATTATCATTATCATTAATTTGATGATTCTGTAAAAACAACCCCCCTTATAATCATTTTGATGAAATTCAATATTATTTTAATGTGTTGGTGAATGGGATTTTTTACATGATTCTATACTATGAAATGCGAGACCTGTGTCTCGCGTACAAAATTTCAACTTTGAACAAATGTTTTGATGGACTCGAATGTCCTTAATGGAATAAATAAGGGGCCGTCCATTAATCACATGATGTTTTTTAGCATTTAATAAACTCTCTCCCACTTCGTGATACGTGGTGAGGTTTAAGACTAACCCCCCTCTCCCACACCCAAAATCACGTGTAGTTTTCAGTACCTACAAAGAATCTTTAAATGTTTCTCCTTTCTTATACTCTGCAAATAGGTCTTTTATACAGATCACCTACTTTAGACATTGTTTTATTGAAAAACCTACGAGGTAACAGTGTATGCATGTATTCGGCGCCGAAATAACAATATAACTGGCAAGCCGAGCCGGGCGTTCGTTGTGGTGCGCGGCGCGCGAAGACTTCGTTCGTTGCCTTGGAACGGCGAGTCAAAGTCACATTACACGCAGCTTTTCGGTTTATCGCACGTTTCACGATAAAATAAATACGCGTGATATCTTACTACACCCCCCTCCCCCTGTGGTATTTCGTGATTTTTGATAAACCCTCTCCCCCGTTTCAAGCCTCACGTGATCAATGGACGGCTCCTAAGTAAGGGCGATGACATCTCTCCTTAAGAAGACGCCAATTATGGGAGCGATCCCATGCATTTGTGGTTCAGCCTAGCACCACTAATGAGACCTATGGCATGTCGAAGCAGCGCTGTCCGGTGTCAAATCCACGAAGACATTTGAGAATTTTCTCTCTCTCTCGCTCTCATAGTCTTCTAACGAACGCACATCTAGTGGGCGGGACCATAACGGAATTCAGAAAGCTCTTTTTACATTTGACAAGCTGTAGAAAGAAAGAGGACGAATCTCGCCAGCGATCGATGTCGAAGCTTAGCTTTGCAACTGACCGCCTGGGAAGTCTCGTTTATCTTTGATATTCAATTCATAGATGTCGTCTTCGTAAGGATGTCATCCCCCTCACTGGAAATACCGAGTATTCAGTCGAAATTTCGTGATTAAAGTCGAAATTTCGAGATTAATGTCGAAATTCCGAGATTAAAGTCGAAATTCCAAGATCAAAGTCGAATTTCCGAGATTAAAGTCAATATTTCGGGATTATAGTCGACACTTCGAGATTAAAGAAGAAATTTTGAGATTAAAGAAGAAAACCCGAGATTAAAGTGGAAGTTCCGAGATTACAGTCAAAATTCCCAGATTGAATTCGAAATTTCGAGTTTAAAGTCGAAATTTCGAGATAAAAACAGAATTTCCAAGAAACAAATAAAAAATATATATAAAACGTCTGCGTTTTCTTAGGAAAGCAGTTTCTTACACAGGATCATTCCAAAAAATCAAATTTCCTACATTATACCTCATAAGTCATTTGTGTATGAGAGTGTACCAGAGTAAAGTTGAATACATTCTTCCTAACTTATTCAACCATTAAATTGTACAATAGTTCAACGACCATGTTGTAGTCAAATAAATATCTCTCAGTCGTGTGGACGAGATGAAACACAAGAGAAATGCATTAGGTACACATTAGAAAATATTTTCTCTACAGCATGATTCAACGCTTTCATGTAATTCTTCACAAAATCAAATACTAGTCGAGTCGAGTCAACTGATGGTCAGTATGATCTCGATAAATCACCGACTGTTTCTAGTCTGATAATTATGATTATTGCGCTATATTTGCTAATTTATGGATATAACTAGCCACTTTCATATGTTTATCCACATCAGATTTGAAATATTTTATACAGAAGTTGCATCAAAAAGTAAATAACAGTAATATATTTTTAAAACCATTATGACGTGTAGTTTTCCATCATTCGTATAAAAGTTTTGTAAAGAAATTTTACTGTTAGAAACTTCGTGAGTTCTAGGTTAGGTTAGGTCTAAAGTGATTGGGTCTATTCGACCCTCAACCGCAACCCGCAAGGGTTTATTGTGGCTCACACCTATTCACACTCGACCAAATAAACCCAGCTTCTCAACGAAGCCGATTAGTTTGTATAGTGAGTGGTCTTTCAGGTTAGATGGTAAGAGTACGGCTCGGTCGAACTCTAAAAACCTGATTTGGTCCCTATCAGGGCAGGCACAAAGTATGTGCTCTGCTGTTTCATCACTTTCTTCCGACAGTCCGAGTGTCTGCATATGATGATTCAAATGACAGTGACCTGTAAGAAGTCCTAGTTCATCCTTACTGTAGTCCAACAACTGTTCGGTATCAAGCTTCGAAGGGTGAATAAACGCCTTGGACTGAGCCAATCCAGAAGTCCATAAATCTTGCCATCTAGGCGTTCAATATTTGTTTGGCAAAACCTAAAGCGATGCCAATGACAGATTCTGGTCCGATGAAGCTGCTTGCAGCACCCTCCTCTGCAAGGGAGCCAGCAGCTTCATTGCCTTCCAGGCTAGTATGGCCAGGAATCCAGACCAGAGACAATCAAGTCTTCCTATTGAGAAGAGTCGTTTTTGGCAATTTGCTACCAATTCATACGTTGCTCGGTATGAGCCAAGAGCTTCCAACGCCGCTTGACTGTCCCAGAATATTTTTATTGACTTGTGTTTGAGGTTGGATTCTTCCATCTCTCCGCACACATTTCAATAGCGTGAATTTCCGCTTGAAATACAGTCGCATAGGTTCCTAGGCAGATTGATATCGCTCTCCTGAGTCTGCGACTGAAAACACCTGGAACGGAATCGGCAGGTGTTTTTGATCCATCTGTGAACATCAGTTATTTTTTCCGAATTTAAAAATAAAAAAAATAATTGTGGCATACGGCAAAGACGGACGCGTCTCCACTTTTTGACAATCCTAGTTATAAACTTTGTCATCTAGGTCAACACATATACCACACTGATGATGCCTGTCGCAGTAGCAGACGAAACTTCAGGTTCCATTAAACCATGTCCCACCAGCCCCTATTTTGTTCTAATTTCAAATAGATATTTCAGAAGAATGAATGCTTGAGAGAAATATAAAATTTAAAATGAAAAATTAGTCATCAAACACATATGAAACTAAATATCAAGTACAGATAAAAACTGAAAGTATGCAATTTAACGAAAATTGTCTCGATGCGCGTTTTGCTAACCAAATTAGCTTGTGTTATTCATCAATATCCAATTATTTAATTTTTTCTGTGGTTAACGGATAACAACTTAATTATCCGATGATTTTTGCCTAGATTCTAATCGGGAATAAGATAAATCTGGAATACAGCAATCAATTTCTAGGACACCCAAGTTTTAATAACTATATCAAATCATATCTAGTGACAGATCACAGGGAAGCTCTAGAATATAAAACGAGTGTGAAGTTATCCATATTTACAAAGTACACTGAGAAAAAAATATTGTGTTTTTCATTTAACGACTTTGTACACCTACCTGTTTCCAATATGATACACTCACTGACATGTAAATAAATTTTTAAATATTCCCACCCCCTCAGACGGCCTGGAAAACTCAGACGTGAAGTTTTTTTTTGTCGACTCGATCATCACAAATATCATATCTCAATCTTATAGGTGTACACATTCAATTATCGATTATACGAGTTTTCAAAAGTTCTCACCCCATTTCCACCACCTCAGGCGACCTGTAAAACTATGGGGTGTAGTTCTTTTGTTGATACGGTCATCAGAAATAATATATCTCAGTTTGATAGGTGTACAAAGTCGATTTTTCATGTTACGAATTTTTTTGAATATTTCCACACTATTTTCACCCCTTCAGGCGGCCTTAAAGCTCGGAATGTTCTTTTTTTCACTAGGTCAGTCAATAAGCGTACCATATTGAAAAATGGTAGGTGTATAAAGTCGTAAAATGAAGAAATAATAATCCATTATTTTTTTCTCAGTGTACTTTGTAGATGTGAATAACGTCACACCTGTGAATATAAATACCTATAATTGCTTTGTACCCTTCAACATGCCACCTATTAGTGTCGGCGAAACATTGAAAAACTCCCCCAAAGCGAGCGACGGTCAGCAATTCCGAAAAACGACAATTGTAATAAAACTCGAAGTCGATTGTCAACAATCATGTAGAATGTAGGATTATCCAATTATATATGAAATAATAATAGATTTTGAAAAATTTTCAAAAAATATCAGAATTAAAATTTACTATCACAATATTGAATGGATACAAATAAATAATGAAGTTGTATAATCTTTACAATAAAGTGAAAATAATACACTGATATATCTTTCTCGAATTATCTCTGAGGATGCAGAAAAGAGTATTCTCCAAAACAAATCAATAAAGTCATCAACCTTGTCAATCACAGCATATCTTGATATTTTCAGCACTCTAGTTTTTTATTTACAAACCTGGAGTTGATTGATTGATAAACAAGGAAAAATGTCAACCTCGTTTAAATATAACGATGATGTAACTATCACTTCACACGAACACAATTACGGATACCTCAACGAGAATGCTACCCAGCAGCAGAGCTATCGCAGTGATCACAAATTATCATACTTTCACCTCATGAAATCATTGACTGCTTCAACGATCCGCTAACGAGTCAGTAAAACATATCTAGTACATACACATACACTTTTATTAACTATTGGTACAACAACTAAATGAAATTTTTCAACACAAGAATACTCATGATATTTGGCCTTGATTCAACAAGTTTCTCATTCTGCACAAGTATGCTAATTCAACTAAAGGATCTGATATATTATCAAATCGATCTTGAGTGGGCAGAGATGTACAGGACGTTTAATGTACTCAGAACCTCGTGAGGTTTGTCTTCACTTATAAATCATATGTCACTGACACCATTGAGTGAGAGAATCAGATAATTTTTATTAGAATGGAACTGTCTTTGGAAGACAGACTCTATTTATAGGAATAGAAAGAATAGTGCAATTCGAATTCCCGTGATGATACAGATAAAATGTTCTTGTTTATGGAGATGCACAAGCACTGCAGAAAACACTTAAAACGCTGTGAGAGCGGTGCATGCGCGAAAGTGGTGATTAACGTTAGATTTAAATCGCTGTAGATGATATTAATTTGAGAAAACTATCTCGGGAAGTTTATTCTACAATCACGCCGTTCTCTAAATGAAAGTGTTCTTAAAAATTGTAGTTCTAGTTGTATTTGTTATATAATGTTCTCGGTGGAATCAAGCGGCCTATAACAATTGAATATATTCCGTGAAAGTATCTACAAAAAAGAGTCAAACTTCCAACCTTCTTTCGTTGTTACGGGCTACCAAGGTTGGTGTGATGCTTGGCACCCTGTAGGGGGGGGGTAAGGTTAGGTCAAAAGTGAGTGGGTCTATTCGACCTTCCACCGCAACCCGCAAGGGTTTATTGTGGCTCACACCTATTCACACTAGACTAAATAAACTCAGCTTTTTAACGAAGCCGATTAGTTTGTACGGTGAGTGGTCTTTCAGGTCAGATGGGAGTACGGCTCTGCCAAACTATGAAAACCTGATTCGGTTCCCAGCGGGGCAGGCTCAAAGTATGTGCTCTGCTGTTTCATCATTTTCCAAACATAGACGACACACAGTCTTCCGACAGTCCGAGTCTCTGCATATGATGATTCAAATGACAGTGACCTGTGAGAAGGCCTTTTAGACATCTTAGTTCATCCCTACTATAGACCAAAAACTGTTTGGTATCAAGCTTCGAAAGGTGAATAAACGCCTTGGAGTGAGCCAATCCTGGAAGATTCTGCCAGAAGTGTTCAATGTCAGCAGCCGCATTGCCTTCCAGGCACTATGGCCTGGATTCCTGGCCATAAGTACTAACCTATGGCCAGGAATCCAGACCAGAGACAATCTTCGAGTCTTCCTATCGAGGAGAGTCGTTTTTGTCAATTTGCTACCAATTTAGACGTTGATCGGTAGGAGCCAAGAGCTTTCAACGCCGCTTGACTGTCCGAGAATATTTTCATTGACTTTTGTATCAGGTTGGATTCTTCCATTCTCGCCGCACACAATTCAATAGCATAAATTTCTGCTTGAAATACAATCGCATAGGTTCCTAGGCAGGTTGATATTTCTGTCCTGGGTCTGCGACTGTAATACCTGCACCAGAACCTGAAGGCGTTGGGGGGGGGCAGCCTCAGAGTATACTCAAGGTCCAATTTGAGCTTTATTAAAAGTTTTGTTGAGGTGAGTGTGTGCATTATTCTAGTTCGAAATAAGATTCCAAGTTATCAGTAGTGTCTACCTTTGTTATTCTAATAACCTGATTGTGGTACGTTATTTTGTTATACAATGTGTCATTGAAAATATTAATCGATGCAGCCAGCTGAATTATGCGCCCTAACACATCATTTTCTGCCATCTTTACTTTGTTAGAAAAAAATTATTAGATTTTTCTTGGTGTGGTAGAGAACATAATTGCGTCCATTCGGTTCAAACACACTTACAATCGAAGTATAGTAATGGAATGACATTTGGGCAAATATTTTCTAGGAAGTTATTACGAAATATTCGACTGAATGCTTTTCGAAAACTCTTAAATTTCGTGAGACATGCAAACAACAGCAAACGCCGCCTATTTATGACATAATAATTATGGACAGTTATATTTCACAGAATAATCATAACGAAGATTCCGATTTACTTATATGAAAAAATTTAATTTCGAACCGATCTTCACACAATCAATATTCGATTTAAAGGTATTTTAACACCACCAATTCACCATCATGAATTCTTTAAACGACCCTTCAGTTACCAAATTGGCTACGTATGCAACGGTATTCCAAACGAAATTAAAAAATAAATGTGATTAATTTCAAGTACTACTATAAGAATGTTTTGTTGAAGCAATAAATCAAATAATACATTTCAGACCCCTAAGTTGTTAAGAGTCCCTATTATTGTTTTTTTTTCAAAATCTGTATTATAGGCATATTCCATAATGTTGAGCTTGTATGAGGTTAAGTGGTAGAACAAATTAGTAATTTTGAAATATTGATTTGAACTTCGCCTTTGACGTAAGCCCTAGGATCATTAATGTTCCAAATGTAAAAAAATCTATATATATCCTAAATTGACAGAATAAAGACATATTATTATTATTATTATTTTTCACCGTAGTGTGCGCTGGTCAGGCCCTATCCCCCGAAGCCCCGATACATTCGGGAGGGCGCGCCAGCATTATCAACCAATGACTACTCCCCACATCGTGGGGTAAGTGATCATTGGGTCAGAGAATCATGTGCCCTGAGCAAGCGCAGTGAGCCAAGAATGACAGTCTTCCGCATCTGTGCGGTTAAGATTTCTGCCTTAGTGCGGCAAGCCGGTATGATTTTAAGGTTCGAGAGTAGAGAGGACATCATTTCACCAAGAACTCCAATAATCAGAACAACCATCTTGACAGAGTGATCTGGATAGAGTCTGCGGAGTTCGAAGAGAAAATCTCGATATTTTATCCGGTTTTTCTCCTCTTTTCTGACGATATTCATCTCACCAGGAGCTGAAAACTCCACGACAAATATCGTTTTGGTCTGGTGGTCGAGAAGGACTACATCAGACTCATTAGCTTGTATGAGTCTGAGGGTGGGGAACAAATAGTTCCAATAAATTCGGCACTTCTCGTTCCCCACAACGGATTCAATATCCCCCGGAGCGTAGGGCAACACCGGTGTCTCGTCAATCCCGTAAGAGTGAGTTAGATGGATAGTGAGTTAGTTATGTCGATGGATATAGGCCGAGACCGCATATGCTGGACAAGCTGATAGCAAGTGCATTAGGGTCTCGGGCTTCCTGCACCTTGTGTCAGGAACCTCTAAACACATCACGCGACTGCGGTAGACTAAGGTGTTGAAGACACCATCCTGGCACCCCTCAGTTTCCGACTTCAGCCCACTCGACCTGAGAAAAGCGAACGTCAGGCGCTTTGATATTATTCTTATATCCCTGAGTTGCTAACATCAAGAATTGGCGGGACCTTGAAAGAAATTTTAGTCAATTTTCATGCTACAAATACTCATAAAATAGAAATTGGGTTAACCCACCTATTGAAATTGGAAGTTAATATTGAATAACAATTTTTTATTGATTCTTTTTGAACAAAAATTATGTAACTGATTGAGTGCACACACTCTTAGCACACTTAAAATATGCAAGACCAGAAAAATCAGCAGTCGCTGATTTGCAACAAAAACATTCCATAGATTGTAGTTCATTGAGATTAGTTAGACAAGTTAACAACAACAGGCATCTAAATGCCTATGAGAGCTTAGTAATAAGACAACATAATAATATTATGAATAACGATGGTGGACAAATACTTAGTAGTTTACTATATAGCTTGTTGAAATAATATTTTTAGTCATCAGATTTACCTGACTCGTAGATAAAGCAACATTTTGGAAATTAATTTCAAGACATTAAAGACGCAGGTACCTATCAGAGGTATCTTTGTTATAAATAAGGCCAACATTGTATGTAGACTTAGTTTAATCTTCGTCTTGAAGATGATCACTTGGTAATTGAAACACGTGTCGAGGTGTTAAAATAACGATTTGGTGTTGGGATAGAACTCCAGTATTTTTGACAGCTGTGGTTTTCCAAAATTCATGAGAGTATCACTTTTCCAACTGAGTAACTTATTTAGCGATTTCTCATAAAATTGTAATAGAAGATATGTAGTTAACTTTTCTGTCATTTCTTCTTGACTAGAATTAGTAGAACTTTTGCGGTGTTTTTTTCTGCTACATCTTCAATTTATTTGAATAACATAATAGAACGTAATATCATATTATATCGTATTTGTATTTCTCACAGGTAAAGTTCTGGATAGGCTGCACCACCTGTTGATTTTGAAAAAAAAATTGTTCTTGCCCATTTTGATGTGTACATTACGAATTCGAAAGAAAAAATTGGTGTTTTTCCTTATTTCTAGTGTTACAGCCCTCCAAAGTTCTGAAACTTTTCAGCCTTTTTTTTGCACAATACAAACTATAGAAAAACACAAGTATTTATTCACCATATTCACCTCTTATTTCACCTTCTTTGACAGTTTGATAATTATTATTTTTTCTACAAAAAACTTTATTATTTGACGGAGCTGCTTTTTCCCGATATGTCAATAGTATAGAATAGAATAGAATAGAATAGAAATTTATTCATCATTAAAAGATTTTATACATGTGGTACATACAGCATAAAACTTTATCAGACTAGTCAGAACCGAACATAAAGCAATTGTGCTTATCTATAGTTAGTGTATATATACATGTTATTAGAAGTTAAGTAGACATAATAAAAAGATGCAAGAACAGTGACAAATAATATATGCAAGTAGCTTAAATTAGTTAAAATTGTGAAATCTATTTTTTTTTTTATTATTATTTGTACAAGTAAAATAAAGTAACTACACAATAATAGCTAGAGTTGAAGAAATTCTTCAGTACTATAAAATGCATTTTTGGTAAGGTAATCAAGTAAAGAACTTTGGAATTCAGTGAAATTACAAGTGTTTCCAAATAGCTGAAGTGCTTTATTATAGCAGATGATACCTTGATAACTTGAGGATCCCTGACCAAGAGCCAGTCGAGAGTAGGGTAGTCGCAGTTCATTACCATTCCGAGTGTGATGTTTATGTATCATGTTATTTTTAATGTAGCTTGATTCATTTTTCTTGATATTCATTGTTATGATTAATATATACAGTGAAGGCAATGTTAAGAGTGCCAGTTCAGTGAAGGTATTTCTACAGGATTCTCTGTGACGTAGACCTGCCATACATCTTATTATCCTTTTTTGCATAGTGAATACTTTTGTCATATGGGCGGAATTTCCCCAAAAGGCCAGCCCATAAGACATTGCAGACTGTATGAGTGCAAAATATGTCAGTTTGAGTACCTGCAATGAAACAGTTCCCCGTAACTGTCTCATTACAAAACACAAGCTACTCATTTTTGAGGTAAGATTTTCTGCATGTAGTTCCCAAGTCAGTTTTTGGTCAATTGTAAGTCCTAAGTATTTAATATGACTGACCTGCTCTATAGATTTATGATCGATTCTTATGAGGGGACTGTAATCATATGTAGTATTTTTTTGTTGGAAGAGCATGAAGACTGTTTTGTTTATATTAACTTGTAAACCATTATTTTTACACCAGTGTGAGAATTCTTCTGCAGTTTTATTTGCAACTTCTATCGAGAGTGGAAGGTTGTTTTTCGCTACTATTAGGCTTGTATCATCTGCATATGCTATAGTTTTATTCGGTAACAAAGATGCAAGTATTATATCACTCATAAAGATGATGAAAAATAGCGGGGCTAGTGTTGATCCTTGTGGGACCCCCATTTTAACAAGGGCAGGTTCTGATTTTACCGAATCAATAACTACTACCTGCATCCTGTTTTTTAGATATGAGGCAACCCAGTCATTGGCTATCCCCCTAATCCCTATTCGGTTAAGTTTTTCAAGAAGTAATTCATGATTAATGGTGTCGAAAGCCCTAGTAAGATCAAAATATAGGCAGACTGGAAATTGCTTCTCATTTAGGTTCATATATACGTGATCACAGAGTTCATTTATCGCAGTAGATGTTGATCTTTTCTGCCTAAAGCCGTGCTGGCAATCAGGAATAATTTTGTGCTGTTCAGTGAATTTACTCAATCTCATATAGTAGCTATAATCAATTATTTTTGCTAGTTGTGATTGCAGACATACGTTTCTGTAGTTTTTTACTTCATTTTTTGATCCTTTGTTTTTATAGATCGGGACAGATTTTGATATTTTGA
This sequence comes from Leptinotarsa decemlineata, assembly GCF_025532065.1. Taxonomy (NCBI): domain Eukaryota; kingdom Metazoa; phylum Arthropoda; class Insecta; order Coleoptera; family Chrysomelidae; genus Leptinotarsa; species Leptinotarsa decemlineata. The sequence goes on along the minus strand of NW_027412545.1, from coordinate 2,261,050 downwards.
GCGCATCCGGATAAATCCCTTCACAGAATGATTTGTCTATAATGTATGATAGAGGATGACATATAATGTCACTGACAGCCCTCAAGGTTTTTCCATGTATTTCATCTACACCTGGAGTTGGCGTTTTTGTTGTTTTTTTTTATAATCTCTTGAACCTCCATTGGGGTTGTCGAGTATAGAAATAAACTATTGTTAAAAAATGATGCTAATTTTATATCTTTCTTTGGCTCGATTTTCTCAATATTTATGAAGAAATCATTGAAGTATAACTCAACAATGTAGGAATGTCACCAAAAAACGAATCCATTGTTGAATCAAGTTTTTTATAGAAAAAATGTTGATTATCAAAGTGAAAAGTATCAAAGAATGTGAAATAATGTGTGAAGGTGATGTGATGAATGAATACTTGTGAGTCTGTAGTTTTGTATTGTGTAAAAAAAAGGTTGAAAAAAATGCTTTTAGTTAAAAACCTGCACGACACGATTTCGCTCTTGTTTTGACAATTGATTAATAATATTACCTTGAAAAAATTCGAAATCTAAATAGACGGAATTCCCCCTGCTGTTTATGCTTTCGCTAATGTCATTAGACAGGTTCTGAGATTATTCATTTTAGAAATATGACGTTTTCTGATAGAGCAAACAATTCTGTGATATATTTTCATACATGCATCTCAAAATTCAAAATATTCAATTTTCCTGGTCTATATGTATAAACATTAACTAGAACTAGAGGAACTCCTATTTCTAGAGGCGATACATTTGTAACATTATCATGACCAGATTTTTTGTTGAGGTTCACAATTAGTGAACTTTTTTCAAAATTGAAAATAATTGGCATTTGGTTCTTGAAACAAGGGTGTGATGTCCAGGATGTTCAATTAAACACAATTATTTCATAGACATAATAAACCACTCTTTTCAAATTTAAGTACATGCAAAATCCTTCAATTTTAAGGACTCGTCAAGGAAAAATGGAACTTACCAAACATGTTTGATGACAAACAACTGATATAAAATACTATCAGTATGACAAAACCAGTCCAATTTCTGTTACAAATCTACCTTTGGAGTGAATTTATCAAATTGATAAGAATTGATGCAGGGTTTATTAGTTTGATATTTACGATATTTTGATTCAAGTAAAGAGTGTGTTTTATGTGAATGAGAACATCCACAGTTTTCTTTTTTATTCATTTCAACAAATAATTTCAGTTTTTACAGAGCTGTTCAAATTCCAGTATGAGAATCTTATAAATGTAGAGAGAGAGATAGTACTTTAATCTGTGATCAAGAGAACTATTTTAGAATTCAATAAATCAACTCTAGTTCTTTTTATACTGGAGCAAGCAAGTAATACCACATTAAAAACAAAACAGTTCAAAAAACACATAAATGATCAACACAAGAATTCCGATTTCCACAGATACCCCACACAATATGGAGACTCTATTAGACTTCAAAAACATTCAATTTCAATATTCAAAAGCATATGCTGTAGGGAAGTTTTTTAATAAATTGGCCAAGTCAATTAAAAATGAAACCATGATAAAAATTTCAAATTTTTCTTAAACTTCTGTAGAGTCAAAAAATTTCTACAAAAAATTCAGGTCCATATTTAAATTTTTGAAGTTGATGGTAACCCAAGTCGGATCACATCCTGTATTAAAGTTCAATGAACAAGTTCGCTGAGTGAAGACTTCCAATGTTTATCCCACCTATCTATCCAAATATTCTGATAACCCATCAAAAATTCCCATGACAAAGTTTCAATAGATTTTCAATAAAGATACGACAGAGCTATCGTAGATTATTGATATCATTAAAATAGGCAACTTTGCTAAACTGATCTGACACTACATGCAGAGACTCTAACGTTACAAAAATTAAAATATTTTTTAGAAACTATGATCAATCATAAGTAATGCAGAAACAATAACACATATATCTACCATTATCTAAACTAAATATAAATAAAGAACAATCACTTACTAATGTTGAAGAGTTTGGAATCTTTACTAGGTGAATAGTCACTCCTACGTTTTGCACCAACTCCAACTCCTTCACAAATAACTGAAATATTTTCCTCCATTGACTGGTCCAAAGGATTCATGCTGAGTGTTGGGGTACTAGAAACTTTCATTCTCATAGTCGCCATCTGGTTCGACAAAGTTTCAATTTCGGAAACCATCTCATCGTTTCGATCTTTCAACTGGGAATTTTCCAATTGTAAAACAGATAATTTTGCCAACAATAATTTGCTTTCCTCCTGTTCCATCTCACTATGTTCTTGTTTTTCATTTTCAAGGATTTCGATTTGGTTATTTAAAACGGATTTATCTTTTTCCAACTCAACAATTTTACCTGACAAAAAATGGTTTTCTTTTTCCATATTTAGGGAATATTTTTGAGCAACAAGAAGATCATTTTTTATTTTTGTTACTTCCTGTTCTAGGCTGATAATTTTACTTTCAAGACCCTGATTAATATTAGAAAGCTGCTCTTTGTCTCTGGAAAATTGTGTAGTAACTTCTCTCAATATATCAGAGTGTCGTTGTTCCAACAACTTCACTTGATTGAGAGTGTTTTGTTCCATTCTCAAATGATTGTCGTCAACTTCCTGAGCTAAAAGAGTTGCCCTGTTATTTGCTTCAGAAACATCACATTTTAGTTTCTCACGTTCAGCTTGAATTTGCTCTAAAATACTTTTCAAAGTTTTTATTTCTGATTGGTACAAAGTTAAATTTGCTTGTAATAGAGTGATATGAGGATTTTGAAATGCAGTTCTGGTTGCTTCGTGGATACTTTTCATCTGTTTTTCCAAAACTTCTGCCAACTCTACAATTTTTATCTGTCTGCAATTGAAACCAAGTTCTTGTAACAGTTCTTTTGGAGAGTGTACTCCAATACTCTCCCACATTTCAATTAAAACATCTGTTTTGATGATCCCATTCCCGTCAGGGCCTAAGGTGATAAAATGGAATGTACGAGAATCAGGAAAACTAGTACTGTTTGACTGATGTATGACAGGATCATTGCTGTTAAGTGGGCTTTGATTAAGTACTTCGAACCAAGTTTCATCTTGCTGCAATGTTGTCAAAAGCTCTTGAAAGCTGATTTTGTGATTACAATTAATATTAAGTTTATGTGATAACTGTCTTATAACGCCATCTGCTAGTTTATGGAGCCCTATCGCATCACATACCAATATAAGTTCAGTTCTATTCAAATACCCATCCTCGCCTACTCCAAGTTTTCTCCAAGCCTCACGAAGCATTTCTTCTGTGCAAACTAATTCAAGTTCACTGGACAGCATGTGACAGTTATTATCTGTAGTATTGCTTATGAGCACATCATTACTGCCTGGGAGAGAAGTACATCTCTTAAGCTTATAATTCGTTTTTCTTTTTTTTGAAGATACTTCAGACTGAGAGTTAGATCTTTGTACTGATACGATGTTCTGGCTTTTATTCAGGCTGATATCATTTTGCTCATTATATATGCTAGTTACTTCATCGTTTCTAGGGCGTGACCTGCGACCGTACTTCTTTGAACCATACACAAATTTTGGAGAAACTTCTCGCTCAGGAGAAGTTTTCGTACAATTGTCAACAGTTTCTTCATTTTTTGAATTTTTACTGCTTTGCATATTACCCAACAAAGCCAGTAATGCATCTTTGAACTCTGAAAATGTAGCCCTCGAATTTCTATTTTTCAAAAGACATTTCACTAACTCTATACCCTGCTCTTCAAGTTGAAGAGTTTGACATAATTGTACAAGGCCTTCTCTATCCAGGCTGCCACAGTTCTCTTTGTCATGGCTATCAAATACTTTCAGTAACTGTTGTTCATATGGATCTAATGCAAACTGTTCCATTGTCATTGCGACCTGAAATGACAGAATAATAGGTTAAGGATGATATATTTGATCCATATATTCTACAGTAATCTAAGCTGATGGTGGTTACTTGGTGGTGTAATGAGCGTCGAGAAGAGTGTCACAGTTCTGGTATCTGGGAGAAATATTATTGTTCGATTTTTCCATCAAGCACTAGATTAGAGTAAATAAATTATATTATCAATTATATTTTCAGCATGACTCATACGGCTTCAATGCAAATGAAAAACAAAAAACAAACCAGATAACCTAAATTAGTAGACAACAGAAAGTAAAGAAGTGGTTTGTTTTTATTCACTAGTGAAGATATGAAGAAATTTTATTATTTACTTTGTAGAAAATATGTGGATGAAATAAAGAATCTCATAGTTTACTGAGTACTTAAGTTAGTTTTCAAAAACTAACAGTAGCCAGTTGAGTTAGCGTGAGTGGTTTATTTGACTCATTCAATCCACCGCTATGTGAAACAGTGGTTCAAGTCCTACGGCCAGATAATGAATTTTCACTGCCTATCTCCAATCCATGCCAGGAATCACTTTTTGAAAGGTAAGACTTGTTAATCCTTAGCTCGCACAAGTTTCAACTTTTGAGGATTATCATTTTCAGGGAAGTGACAGTTTTCAACAGATTTTTTTTCACATAACCTAAGAGTTTTTCAGAAAATTTTAAAAACATATGTTTCCGTTTTTTCTGCTATAAAAATCATTTGATTTTCAATATATTCAGTGGAAACTACCTTTTTGTGTTTTTCATTGCTGTATTTTTTAATCAAAAGATTCAGTACTTATAACATTTTATTTTGATGCTAAAGATTAAACATAGGTACCTCATTTTCAGTCTAAACAGTTTTTGTTTTGAAATTAACAGTGTGTTTTTCTATGTTTTTACCACTTTTATTTGTAACTAACATTACTGTACATTTTCAAACTTATACAGTTTATTGTATAAGTTTGAAAACATCCGTATAGGACGTATCTGCAGTAACGTTAGTTACAAATAAAAGTGGTAAAAACATAGAAAGTTTCATTTCTCTTTTCTTCATTATGATTAACTATTACGTAGTTAACGGCTACATCTATCAATTTATTGAACAGTGTTTTTTTTGGTTGAATTATATACTACCAGATGGAGTGAAAGAAAAGTAACTTTACTATGGAACATTTTTGATATCAGAGAACATTTTCATTTGCAATTCTTGCAAGATGTTATAGGTAATGTTGCATTATTAAATGGAGTAATTAAATCATTGCAATATGAGATTTTGCCAAAAACAAATCAATTTTCTGGTTATTAAATGTTAGGTTTCAAATAGATTCTGCTGAAAAAAAGACTTCAATAATTTTCAATACATAAAAATTGATTTATCAGATACCACTGACATTGATTAATAAAAAATTTTATCTTAGAAAAATGAAGTTAAGCAGTACTTATATTTCAAAAAATATACATATTGACTTGAAAAATTATAACAATGAATGTAAATTGATGGATGTAACTTCCTATGTGTTTATACCATTCGTATTCGTAACTAACGTTACTGTAGTTTTGTCCTATACGGGCATTTTCAAACGAATACAATAAACTTTTATTGTAATATTAGTTACAAATACAAGTGGTATAAAAATATAGGAAGTTACATACATTAATTCACATCCATTAATTTACATTCATTGTTATATTTTTTAAATATATGTAACGCTTAACTTCAATTTTCTAAGATAAAATTTTTTATTAATCAATGTCAGTGGTATCTGATAAATCAATTTTTATATATTGAAAAATATTGAAGTTTTTTTTTTCAGCAAAATCTATATAATAAACTTCTATTTTATTTGTTTGAAAATGTCCGTATAGGACAAAACTGCAATAACGTTACAAATACAAGTAGTATAAAAACATAGGAAGTTTCATTTCTCAATGTTCACTATGAATGTAGGGCACACATAACTATTATTTTTCAAAATGAAATTGAATTTAATACTTATTTTATGAATGGATGACCCCTTACCTAAAAAACTAATCAATAGAGTTTATTCTATGATTTTCACTATAAGGGTTTTACAAAAACCCGTTTTGTTAAACCCTTATAGTGAAAATCATAGAATAAACTATTGATTAGTTTTTTAAATATGGATTTTCATCAAGTATCGACCAGTTCTATTCAATGACCCCTTACTTGATGAAAATTGATAACACTATCCGTGATAATAATTCAACAATTTTTACAAACATTTTTTATTTCTACAAAATAATATTTTTGTTCATATTTATCACAGTAATTGAAAATACACTTAAATCATCCAGATTCTTTTTGCACCACTCATTTTGTTTAAAAAAAAATCTATCTCAATAAATTTAGTAATCTACTGAGAGCCATCCAAATAAGTTCTAATTTTTTTTTCTGTTTAGGAAGTATAAAAGCCTATTAGGAAAAACACATAAATCCATTATTTTTATCAATTAATAAGAAATCAATAATAACAATAATTATGATCAGAAATAAAAGGAAATATTGTGATTATAACAGCAAATATAATTTAGTGTCAAGAGAATTACGACACAGAAAATAATTTCATAAAAGGTAGTAACACAGGTTAGAATACTGAACAAAAGTAACAAATGCATTATATACAATGAGATATTTATATTCCACTGATATAGCACATACTTTATTATAGGTTCAGTGCAATGTTAATAAATAACTTGTTTACCATTGAAAAACGTCAGAGATTAAACTGATATTTTTGAAGAATTTGATATATTTTTCACTCCAAAGTTTCAATACAAAATATTCACTCAAACTTTTTTTATCAAGTGATAGCATTTTTGTTTTCTTTTATTCACGCACATAACAAGAAGGTCAACAGCACCTGGAAGAAAAACTGAAATCATACACAAATGTATGGATATCCCCTTACAAAGAATGAGTTAAAAATTTATGTTAACAATGAATTCTACATTAAATGGACTGTATGTAGTGGTCCCCAAAATCTTTAGATAAATTATGTGCAACAAATTTATGATACTGATGTGACCAGAAGTAACCAACATGATTACTCTCCTAATTTGTGGTCTATTGTCCAATAATCCTTGGATAATTTTCTAATATAGTTTGCAGAGAATGACAATATTGTTATTGCGTGTTTTCTACTCAACCGCGCCTTCCAGGTCGATTCACTTGTAGGTTAATGAATTCTACTTACATTTATTTTCATACGGCAACTCGAATTTTAATGCTTTCTTTCAACATTTCGGAGGGCGAAAGTATATCATAACGGGAAAAACTTCGTCAAACGTCACTGATTTAAAGTAAAACATTAAAATCATAACAAAAAAACTGGGTTAGCAGACTAGCAAAAGAAATGTCAGTATTGTAAATTGTGAAACAGTGTGTTTTGTCACAGAATAGTAAACAATCTGTGGTCTTGTGATAGTATAATTTTTCAATGTTGCCAGATCAAGATTCTGTCTCTGTGTATACCTATTTGACAAATGACTTTGAACACACACACACAGGCGTCTCTCTTAGAGATCCTTAAGGACTTTCCTGTAGTGCTTGTGTTTTGTCATTAAAAAAAACCAGGCTGGATGTCGACGAATTTGACAAGGTCGCCAGTTCTATGAAATATATGAACATGTGTATTTGTGTTATTTTTATAAAAAAATTAAGTGATTTTGTTAAAAGAAGAAGTGAATGAAAAAACTTAGGGTGGCAACTTTGCCTCGAGCAAATCGGCTGCGCCCCTATATGCAGGAGGAACCTGGCCTTATGCGCTCGAATGAGTGAGAGAGAGTAATATATTCAGCCTTATTCAGGCCGTGGTCCGAATCACGCTCACAGCTCATAGCGTTCATAACGTACCAACGCTCGGTCCGATTCGTACTTTTCACGCTACCGTTAGTGCTGTGAACGCTATGTCGTCACATGTGACGTCACACCGTGTGCTCACCAGGGTTGTCAATCTGCCGATAATTCCTGGATTTGTAAGTAATTTTACCCTTCTGCAGTGTTTTGTGAGTAATAGCGAATTTCCAGCCCTTTGTAAGGAATCCGGCTCACCGATAGATGACATGATTGTGAACAAGAAATGGTCACACCCAGATCACATTTTTATCTTTGTTGGCCATGCAATGAATGAAGAGAGAAATACGTCATTGATATTAACTCTTGAACCAATTTAGTATTCTGTGTTTTCTGTTTTATGCCATGCTGGGCGATGCTCTGTCATCTGCCACGTCTCATTGACAGCAGTACTTTGATAACTGTCAAATTAAAGTCGAACCTAACCTAACCTAAATCTTTGTCAAAAATTATTTCATCTAACATCAACATCGTAACATCTTCATCTTTACTTTTTGCATCCATTGTTGTGTATTTGAGATTTGAGCCTCACAAGGCATTTTTTTAATTAATAACTTTAAAAAATTTCTTTTGAAGAAAAATGTGAATAAAAAAATGGATAAATGGTTGAAGTTGAATAGCAAAGCTGGAACATCTAGAGAGGTATGTATACATTTTTTCTCTGATTCATATGACGATTGTCTAATAACACAAGTCTTTTAGGAGTCTGCAGATGTCGAAAGCATTGAATTAAACATTACCAGCGATAGCAGTTATGAGAGACTAACGAAAAAATTATTTCAAGGGAAAGAAAAATCAAGAGATATTATAGATTCCGTCAAGAATGGTTAGAACTGGAATGTTTCAAAAATTGGCTAAAAAAATCTGATAAACCCAAAGATAATAATATTGAGTATGCTTTCTGTAAATTGTGTAATATGGACATATTTCCCAATAAAAATGATATTTATCGTCACAGTAAACGTGAGCAACACATTTGGCGCTCCAGGCAAGTTTCAAAATGTACTGACATTAGTGACATTGCTGAAATGGCACAAACGCCTAAATTTGATGCCGTCAAATATGCAGAAATAAAACTTGCAGGTTTTGTGGCCTATTGTAATTTACCATTTACAGTAATGGATACATTGACCACTGTATGTTCAGATATTTTCAAAGATTCATCTGTTGCAAAGGCTCTAACATGTAAGAGAACGAAAGCCACAACTATAATAAGAGAAAATTTAGGAAAATATTTCCGAGAGGAATTATTTGCAGTTTTAAGAAAGCCTGGAATGTTTTTTTCTCTCATTATGGACGAAACAACGGATATAGGCACAATCAAACAATGTGCCTTTTCAGTAATATTTTTTTCTGAAATTGACGATAGAGTTATCACCAAATTTTTTTATATGTTGGAGGTAGAGTCAGGAAAGGCTGATGATTTATATAAAGTTCTCAAAACATCTCTGTATAGTAAAGGCATCCCTTTTAATAATTTGGTGGGCTTTGCAAGTGATACAACCAACGTTATGATTGGAAATGAGAATAGTATATTTTCTCATTTGAAAGCTGATTTGCCACAGATCGCTTGCATCAAATGCTCTTGCCATTTGATGCATCTTGCAGCTAGTAAGGCTTGTATGGAGCTTCCAAAAAGAGTAGATGATGTTCTACGAAACATAGGGGCACACTTTAGTAGAAGTTCTTCCAAACAATTGAAATTTAAAGAATTTCAGTTGTTTTTCGGTACCGAGCTCCATAAAATCCTACCAAGCCAAACGAAGTGGTTATCAGTTGAGGTATGTTGTCGAAGATTTTTAGAACCGCACGAGCCCCTGAAAGCATACTTTCGTGAGATAGCCTTCGAAGATCCTTCTTATACCACGGATGCTATTTGTGAAACCCTAAATAACAAGTTCACCAAGATATATTTGGAATTTATGGCATACATTCTCCATATTTTGAATGATTTCAATACGTTGTTTCAAAGTGAGACTCCTCTTCTCCATAGACTCAAACCGGAAATATTAAGTATCCTTAAAATTGTTTACAATAATTATTTAGACATAAAGCATTTCGAGAAAAAAGATCTTTTTAAATTTGATCACAAAAATCCACATTATTTTCTTTCATTTTCTGAAATTTACATTGGCATTGAAGGACAGGAGTCTCTTTGAGAATTTAAGAATGAGTCTAACCGTGAAAAGGAATTTGATAGTTTTTTCAAGTCATGTTTGAAATTTTACATAAAATTAGTAGATGAGATTAACAGTAGATTCAAATTTGAGGATGAAATTTTTGAAATAATTTCTGTTGTTGAACCAAGCGTGGCTCAGAAATTTGAAATCAAGTCATTGTTGCCTATTTTGAAGAGATTTAGTTTCTTAACCAATTTTGTGGACAAGCAACAATTGGATAATGAATGGAGACAACACAGTTTATTGGACCGCAAAGGTTTAAATTTAAATGATAGTCACCCCACTGCTCAACAATATTGGTTAAGGGTTTATGAGTTGAAAGATTCATCAAATTTACTACTGTTTAAAAATTTGAAAATTGTCATTATCTTGCTACTTATATTACCTTTTTCTAATGCTTCTGTAGAAAGAATCTTTAGCAATTTGAATAATATAAAAACAGATTAGACTGATACAGTGGTTGCTCTTTTATCCACCAAAGAGGGGATCAATGATCGAGGAGGCTGTGTTAAATTCGTTCCTTCAGAAAAAATGATGTCCTGTAATATTTGGAAGAAACATTAGAACATTAAAAATGATCATTCCCAAATCTGGAAGTTCTGTTGTATATATTTCCTTTTATGTATTTCATACATGTTGTTTTCGAAAATATTTGTTTTGCCAAAGGTTTCATTATTTTTGTAGGAATATTGTAGAATGACTGACTTAGTAAAAAAAAACTGTTTGTAATATATATTAAGTATGTATGTATTAAAAAATATTAATTTATTGTAAGTTGAGGCTGAATTAGTATAAGAAAAGAGATTATTTTTGTTATGGTTTTATGTTATGTGAATATTTATTTTCATATCAATTATGATATACATTTGGAGTATTGAGAAATATAAGTTACTTTTTCTGTTATAAATAAAAATTTTAGACATTTGGTACCTATTTTTGTTTATTTTATTCAGGAATATTGAATATATTTCAAAAAAATTAACTTTTTGTTTACATTGGAATTTGAATATAAAAAACCACTCTCCCCACTTTCGATCAAAAATCTTCTTTTTTTTATGTTTTTGGTCCTTGTTTTCTATGAACATTTGGCCAATCAAAAATTTTATTTTCCAGACACTTTTATCCCTCTGGTTTAGTGGCGCGCAGTCACAGTAATTAAAAGTATTTTGTGGCGCAGTAACCTACCCATTATAAACCGGATTCACTAATTCAGAAAAGATGTATTGTTTGTAAATTTTGATCAAGACAGTTGCAGTAAAATGTAAGTAATATCAAATTTTCTGCAAGTGATTTCCAGGAATCCATAGTAATATTGCCAGTATTTGTGATGAGCAGCGTTGGCAACACTGGTGCTCACAGTACTCACGGATCAGATCGTTAGCACTGTGAACATTGACGTTATTTTGCGCCATTTATTTGAACTATCGAGTGTTTTATTTCTGTGAATTCAAGCGTCCGAAATGAAATTTATTAAAATGTCAGTGAGTTTTTCCGTGTCAATTGAAGAAACTGGCGAGATAGAAAAGCTGGGAATCGTTTCTTCGACGTAACGTTGAATACGAGGTCTAACCTCCAATTTTCCTCGTTTCTTGTTTAACACGAGAATTGTGTTAACCAATTCATCTTCGGAGCTACTCGATGATGACGAAGTATCTAATATATCTTCCACATCAATATCACTCTCGTCACTTTCCCCGATTGCAGAAAATGCTAGAAATACAATTGGACTTCGTGGAATTCGTCAGCCGCTCACAAGTGATCCGAATTATTAACACTGCAAACAGACGTTGGCGCGCTCACGTAAATCGGACCTGACGTTAGCAGTATACACGTCGTAAGTGCTTACAGCACTTACGAATATTTTTCAATTTTTCTTATTCAGGTGACCTAAAACTTCCAACAACAATTTTCAAAGTTCCATATATCATAAGCAAATGATTAAGGAACTGTTTATAAAGTTGTATCTTGAAATATTGAATATTTTTTATAGGTTATATAGGTATTTATATTCAGCTAGTCTGCTTTTTTAGTGAGAAAAATGGGCGATTTATTAAATTTTCCTCTTTCAATTGCAGCATTGCAAAACGAAGAAGAAAGGGTAAAAGTAAAAACAACAGAAATATACAAATAATTTTTTCTGTAGGTATTTACAAAACATATTTTCAGACTTGAGCACAACCTGAGGAAAAAAAATTTAAGAAATACATCAGATCCTCTTGATCTGCCTGAAATCGTTTTCAAATCTGTGTATAGGAGTCAACAAGGATACATCAAGATACCTAATGCACGTCGTCTTGATTTCAAACAGGTTGGAGCCTGGCTCCTTTACCCTTTGGACTGATAAGATACCTAATAGATGAAATTGGACCATTTATAGGCGACCCAGAAAGAAATTAATTAAAAATCCCAGAACCTTGGCGTATTACTCCTGTTTTATAGGAGATATGAATGAGCAGGAAAGAAGATTTAACATTTTTTTCAAAAGAATAAGAAACATAACTGAGCGAGTTATTGGCAATCCAATTCCAGATTTAGATGCTGCTTTGGTCACAGGGCCATATATTATGCCCCATTGGAAGCAGCAAAAATTGTAAATGCTTGTGCTGTTCTTCACAATATCACACAGGAAAAGGAGGACTTAAGAGAGCTCGGAGGATGATGCGCCTATTCAAGATCAGCCAAGCAATTTTGATGATCTGAATATAGGTCAGAATTACTTTAATGAAGGTGTACGCACCAGAAACAGGATAAGCAATGATTATTTTTGATTTTTTTGTCACTATGAAATATACTCAACATTTTGAAATAGATTTTTATTTAAATAATGTTAACATTCGATATTCATTCTTTTCAACTCAAAAAAAAAATATCTTTCCATAGCATCTACAACTTTTTTGAATGGCTATAGGTTAATTCGTTCATGCTTTCTCCATCTTGTTGCTTGTAGCTTTCAACAAATTTAAAACTGTCTTATATTTTTACGTACTTCTTTGTTTCCTGATATAGCACCATTTTTAATTTTTTTTGTTGTAGGTTGCTTGAGCTTCATCATATGTCCAAGTTCCTAAAATCATGGTGTGGTAATACTTAATAGTGCTTCAAGGCCACATGCCTTTTGTTTTAAAAACCCTAGTTCGGGAACTAACATTGTTTTTTGTAACATTGTAAATTGTTTTTTAGAAGTTCTCTTACTTTCCATTGTCTATTGTTTCATACAAGTAATAGAATGAATAAATCCGAACCCAAATCCACCTTCAAAACTCAATGATAAACGAACTACTCTGCCAAAAATTTGTAATTTGTCTGAATTTCCTTTGTTGCCAAGTCTAAAAATTCAATTCAATAACAGTGTTTCAACATTCAAGAAAACGACTTTCAAGAGTGACACATGAATACAAATACTTATTGTTATTGAAAAGTTTCAATATGCAATGTTGAAAAATATTCAATATTCAAGTGGACACCTGAATAAGGCCCATTGACGCTTGGGAGTAGGCAGATTGAGACCCGGGCATATGCCTATGTTCTGGTGAAAATGACAAGCTTTCGCCATGGCGAAAGCATCAGTGCTCTGATATGATGGATTTGGCCGATGAAAATTCATCATGACGTATTCAGACAAACCCTTGCATCATATATGAAACCTACAATTTTTTAGGTATGTGTGGCACATACCCGACGGAAAAACAACAGTTAACCCTGCAAGCTGAAGTGAAACCATCGAAAACCTGTGCTACGTCTTCCATTCGTAAAATTCGTCGCAAGTAACTTCCTATATATGAAAAGCTGAAATTAATTACATTCAGTCGGGATGACCACCGACAGATTGGTCTCGGAGTTCTAGCTCCTCGTCAGTGTTGGGTGGGTCATTTTAGTCGGAGCGAACCGTCTGAAAATCCAGAACAAACAAAATCAATCCCAACTAGTAAAAAACTCTACCTGCAGTTGATTCAATAGGATGCTACACTGAATCACCTGCAGACAAAATTCGAAAGAAACTTCACAGACACATACTCCGGGTCAGAATGATAAATATATTCTGGAGAGGTACATTTGATATGGTAATTTGTTCTGGTGAAAATAACAAGCCTTTGCCTATTAAGTGGGACCTACGATTTTATAGATGAGTGTGGCAGATACCCGACGGAAAAACAAATAACCCATCCGGTCATATATCATTGATTTTTGGCCCTTCTACGCTTTCGTAAATATTGAAGTAGAGGCTGTATGATTTATTATAAACAATAACATCAATTTGAATTGAATTACTGGCACAAAGAAGCATTTTTACATTTAAGATCAATAAGAATTGACTGATTCCATCATGTTTGCCAAAAGTCATTTACATTATTATATTTTATGTTTCAATGAATAAGGATTTTCAAAATTCTAACAATTCAACAACCAGGTGCTTACTTTTCACAGCCGTCATTTTTTAACAAATTCTAGCGCCCTTCATTGTTTAATTACGTTCCCTATTGAAAAACTTTCAAAGGAATAATTTTTGCGAGAGTTGATTAATATTTGTGCAACCGTCGTGGCTGTAATAGAAAAATTTTAGATGCATTTAGATGATGAAAACGGTAATTTCGCAGAGTATTATTTACTTCCACGCTTCAATCTGCTCGGTGGTTTTCTAATTTGTTTTCATAAACGAGTTCCTTAAGCGATTCCCTGACAGTCCTTACTTTCTAAATTTTCGGTGACATTGGTACGATGTATGCTCGACTTTAGTTGCCCCCCAAAGATGTCGCTTATCGTTGTCTTGGCGAAGTCGATCCTTCTGGTTACATACTCTTCATTTTTAGATCCCATTTTACCTTCCACTCATCATTTGAATAACTGCCCATAGCAGAGTCAACGAGAGATTTTTCGTCTCTAGTGTAACATTTACCCACTTCAATAACTCCAACATTTCATCATTGAATATGTTCAACAGGAAACCCAGAAACTTTTCCGAATCTTGCTGTTCACCCTAGATCCAGTCCGTCTGCATAATATGCAATATTTTATAAATCTACGTTGGACTGAATGATGTGCCCTTGTTCACTATAACTGCTTGGTCATTTTTGGCATTTTTATCCAGTCTCCTGTCTTTCATCCTAATGTTGGAAGGTAAGTAATCAAAAACTACCTCATGAAACGACACATTTAACCTAAAACAGGGATAGATTTCCTTCTCTCGTTCGACGAGATTTTTTTGTTTAGGCTGTTCAGCAAGTTGTAAAGTGGTGGACATGCGATCAAGGCTTGCAAAATCAAGTTGATGTAGCAGTAATTGTTTTGATTAAGCATACCATTTGGCTGCAAACTCACTGCCTTACCGTCGATCGTGTATAAAGATAAAAACTCGCTCATCCTGTAACAGTCAGGATACACACAGGATTTGAACAGACTTGTCCACGATTTTGCGACATGAGTAGGGTTGATACTCGTATCTACTCTTCTGCTGATATTCGTATCTACTCTTGCCAGGTAACCGTGAATGGTGAGATTCTGTTAGGAAAAAATATGAGCATTAAGGGGGCACATTGGGGAAAGTGCATTGTAATAGATAACGCTCGATTGGGGAGAAGGATAGGACAGAATCTGATGTACCATTATAAGAGGATGTTGGTGATACATCATCCGAGAGATCGAAGTGAGCAGTTAGTGAGCCGTAAGGCGGAGATATGACCATTGATTGGATCTCGACAATATCTTCTCGGGTTCGGACGTTTCTTCTCTTCTCCATTTGCCCTGGTATGATGCTTGAACTGTTGGTGCTTAGGCTGACTCTTCTTTCATATTCCAAAAAATGTTCAGAGCTATAGTTTGATTAACTTTTATCTTCATTTGAATTAATTTTGATAGATCGTTCTTTTCATTTCGCACATACTACCTGATCCATTTCTACCTAAGACAAAATGCGACACCTTTCTTACTCGAGAGTACCTTTCAGTCCAAATTTTACGCAACTTGAAAATTCTTCCTGTTCCATATCCCAGGCCCAACATTGGTCACTGTCATTGGATAGACACAAGGGACCAGAATGTATACACTAACAGGGTTGTCACTTTTATTATTTTACCATCAGGTTCCCAAATTGAACCCTTTGGACTCGGAACAGAACAGTTATTGAGATGTAGTAAATTTCTGGAGTAGAGATGAAAATGTCGAAGTATGTGCAATTCCATTGGCTTTTGTGAAGGAATCTGTGAATTAGATTGAATATTGATTCAAATGTATAACAGAATTTCATTTCACTACTTACTTGTCAGTTAATCATTCAACAAATCTGAACTGGATTTGTCAAAATAATAATGTGACGCTATCCATTCAGATAATCAACAGATATTAAAATTTGAAATGACAGCTGAAGATTCGTTTTTTTTTACCAGGAACAATAAACATAACTTCCATAGAAACCTACACAAACGTAATAAACATGAGATCAGTCTTATGTTTTCTTTTTATTTTTTTGAACCTTGTCAACAGTAATAACAAAAGTGCCTTTTTTGTATATTTTTCAAGTGTGCCCAGGTGCCAAAATTTTCAAATTGTACCTCACTGTATGCAACACACACTTCCTAGGCTAAGAACAAAGAGTTCGACCATAAATCAACGGTAGCGTTTACTGCGTTTATGGAAACTTGACTGAGACACCGGCACCGTATAGAAGTAAACACACTGATACTAATAAGAACTATGCCTAGGAATTTGGTCAATAATTTTATTTATTGCAAATAAGGCTATGTAATTATTTTCATTAGTGCCATGTACTATAAAATTGCAAAATATATTAGAGTGATATTTTTTTAAATATTTTGAGATAATTTTAATAATGGACTGATTTAAAATTGAAATAACTCATTTATGAAATAAACTTTCATTTGTGTGTATTTTTTTGATTAATTGCACCAATTTTTGTCTGCATAAAAATATTCAGAAAACATTCAGTATATTATAAAATCTTTAATCAAGGTGAAACTAAAGGTGATATTAAAGCTTCAAACAGTTCAGACTCTAAATTCATGCAACATACATTTTGTAAGTAATATGTCACAAGCACTAAACCATTGAATTTCAATAGGTACATTCATGCACCACGTGATAGAAATCACACGTTAAAAGGCCAGACATCGTTAATCGTAAGCTTGTACAAGTTTCAGCTTTTATTTATGTCGTTATTAGGGGAGCGACAGCAAAATAGGACGAGCTTCCTATGTGTTGTGAAATTTACCTCGAGATTAGGTGCACCTCAGCATTGCCCTTGGTTTCCTTCGTGTCCAGGTATCCATGCTAGAGTAACCTTATTTTGGGAACCTAGCTCATTGAGGGCTCCATCCAAGTCGCGAAGAGACTCAATTGTAGTCTGACTGTCTGAGAAAATAGCAATGGTTTTGTTTGCAACTTCTTCCTCATCAATTCTACTATATATACAGTGTTCGATAGCGGCAACTTCTGCTTGAAACACTGTTACCTTATGTCCAAGGTTGAGTGCGATTCTCGTCTTCACTCTGCCTCCATATATTCCAGCTCCAACTCCTTTTAGGGTTTTTGAGCTGTCCGTATACAAAGTTTCTTCCGCTTCAATCGGTGGACCGTTTTTTCAGTCCTCTCTGCTTTGTGTGAGTTTTGAAGCTTTTATAGAAATTGTACTGCGAGACTGTTGTCCACTGGCATACCCCGTATTGGATTTGCCTGCAGTTCTTTGTAGGTATAGTTTCACTTTTTCTTCCCGTGCAACTAGCTGATCGGAGTTGGCTCTTGCATCGGTCTGCATGTCATCACTCGGGCTCCTTTTTGAATATAGAAATGCAGTGGTGGAAGACCACGCAGAACCTCAAGAGCTGCAAATGGGGTCGTTCTCATGGCTCACGTCATACCCAGATATATCAATCTTTGAATTCCACTTTTAGTAGCTTAGTTTTCCCCAAATGCTTGTTCTTGTCCACCATGTTACGACACCATATGTCACTATGGGACTCACTACCCATGTATATAGCCATAGTGTCATTTTTGTGGGCAAATCCTATAGCAGCCTCTCCTGGAGTGGTGGATATCCTCCTTCCTTAGCTAGATTTCATCTACCGGCAAAGAACGTTTGGGATTCCTCTTCTTTCCAATGAGTTTATGAGTGACTTCGTGTAGAGGTTGTTATAATTCAGAGAGGCAGCTACTGTCATTTTTTGTTTCCTGGAGACTTAGATAGTAGCCTGTTGAAATCGTCCAGTGCTAGATCTATTAATTTCTTAGACTGGTACACATATTGATGAGCACCAATATTTATTTCTTTAAGTGTTTTGTCTCTTATATATCGGTCTAGCAACTTTTCGATGGTTTTTATAAGTAGAACGTTGAACTTATGGTTCGCTGTATGACTAGGGTGTCCGGTCTAGTAAATTGAGTATTTTGGACAGGAAGGCTACTTTCATCTGTTGCCATGCATAAGACGGTTTTTTCTCTATAATATTTCGTCTTTTCGGGTCAATTTTTGGTAGGCACCTATAATTGCCTCGTTTACCTGTTCAACCTCCTCATCCAGGACTTCTGATGTATCCCTTATAATTATGACTATTTTGTCGAGGGACTCTATGAGTGACCAAAAATGAGAAATAAAAAATAAATTACATACAACAATAATTTTTAATTTTATGTCATTAAAAAAGGAGCAAACAATAAAACCATTTTATATCACTGAAGAAGGCTTAAATATTCGAACACCAATAGTTTTCACAGTACATTTGAAATTCATTAAGATCAGTCTGACACTGTTTCATTATGTAGATAACCGCTGCTGAAAAATTAGAAAAAACAAAGTTGAATAATCATCTACAAATGAAATATTACAGCTCATATCTTGATTCACCCCTCAGGAAAGCAAACGACAGACAAAAATAAAAAGACAGCTCAACAACAAAAAACAAATACTCAATATCATAAACTGTAGTTTTTCTATGGGTCAAAAATTGTATAGATAATCAAGAGATTTTACTGATTTATGAGATACAATATTGCTCCCTAATCAACGTATTCAACTGGAGAAATTTTTGCACAATATAGGTGAAAATTGAATTTTTTTGGAAAATTTGTCCATAAACAATTTTTTCATTTCACCTATTTCGGTATTGATATTTACATCAAAAGATATAATATAATATATAATTTGGTGGCTCGTAAATGAAATCAATATGGGAATGATCAGAATAGTACTTATCTATTTATCTTTTGATTTTAATGGAATTATTTTCCAGCAGCTTGACTGCATTAACCTTTCCGACTTCATATCATTTCTAGAAACATGTGGACAGAGGCGGCCTTAGGGGTGGCGAACGGGGCAAAATCGCCCGGGGCCTCGCTCTTGGAGGGGCCTCGCGCAGCAACCCAAGTAAATTTAAAAAAATACAGATTAAAATGAAGTTATAGTTAACTAATTCATTCATTCAAAACCTAATTCTAAAATTCATTATGTAGTAATATAAACTAATATTTATATGAGTTTTACAATATAAATATTTCCCAGAACTAATCTTACTTACTAAGTAAAGAAGTAAAATGTGGCAAAGTGAAAACATGCACTTAGATGTGGCTATACAACACCTAGACGCATTCACAAATTGGCTCGATAATTATCGAAAAAATGGTTTTCAGTCATCCCTTATATCAGCGAGAGAAATAGCCGAAGAAAATTATATTGACAGACAGTTCAAAGAAGTCAGAAGACGACGTAAAAAAAACATTTTGATTATAAAGGAGAAGATGAAGCTCAAGAATTGAATGCGGAAGAGACTTTCAAAATAAACTATTTTTTGTAATTGTCGACAATGTGCGCGCAAGCCGTCATCCTAGGTTTGAGGCACTTAAACATCATGAGAGCATATTTGGTTTCATGTATAATATAAAAAAATTAAAGGATATGAGTGATAGTGGACTTTTGAAGAAATGCAACGACTTGCAAATATCTATGACAGTAAGGGAATCATGTGATATTGATGGACATGAATTTTACGAAGAACTAAGTATGTTTATTCACGTATATGAAGAAAACGACGATATTATCTCGGTGCTGAAATATATAATAGAAAAAAAATTAACCGAAGTTTACCCGACTATCGAAATAGTCCTGAGAATTATTGCCACCACACCTGTAACAGTTGCGTCTGCTGAATGGAGTTTTTCAAGGTTTAAAATTATCAAAACATATTTGAGGAATTCGATGACACAAGAACGGCTTTCAGGTCTTGCTATTCTTTCAATCGAAAATGACGTAGCTTATTCGTTAGATTATTGTGCTTTAATTAAAAAGTTCAGTCTTAGGAAAAGCCGCAAACATCAATTTTAATTTCTGTATTTATTAATTTGAAAATCTTTCAAAATAAAATATTTTAAAACTCAAATTTTATTTATTTGTATATCTATAGCATTTCTCGTCATTTCGTTAGACGTGAAAAATAGGTACCTTATAAACCAAACAACCAGACGGTCTGGTTCAAATCTACTTTCGCATCACATACTTTTTAAGAGAGGCAAAGGGCCTCACAAAGACCTGCCGCCCGGAGCCTCGCAATGGGTAAGGCCGCCGCTGCATGTGGATTCGTTTTTCGATGGCATTTCAGGTTAGCTTCTCAAATTTCTGCTACCGCAGTTGTCGGTTGATTGGTCAAACCACCAACACTGACATAAAAACTTAGCAAGTTAACTTGGGTGTCACACCAATAGGTGGTTCCACATATGCCTCGCTTGCGTTTACGCAGTTAATTTTATTAAGCACTTTTCTTGGTTATTCGCATTTTGTCTTCAATCGAGGACCGTCTGCCCGGTACTGACGATGCCCAATACGCTGAAACAGCTGTCTACCGGTGGCTCTTAAATTGAAATCAATATGGGAATGATCAGAATAGTTCTTATCTATTTATCTTTTGATTTTCATGGAATTATTTTCCAGCAGTTTGACTACTGGAAAATATTCACATCAAAAGATTTAGAAGAAGCAATATATATATATATATATATATATATATATATATATATATATATATATATATATATATATATATATATATTTCGTTTGGTCGATACGACCAAATATTATCTCAACAATTTGAGTTCAGAAAAAGGCATGTCAATTGAACTAACAATATATACAACAATATCATACATCACTCAAAACCTAGACAACAATAAGTTTCATCAAGTAACGGCCATTTCCATTTAATTAACAATAAGTTAGTTTCAGGGTTATATTCTGACCTCTCTAAAGCCTTTCATATGGTGAACCATAAAATTCTACTCAGTAAAATTGATTATGAAATATGAGGAGATGGATACGGATATGACATACTTCATTTTATAGAGATAAAACTTGAGTGATTGTAGTGTTCTTAACATAGCCCAACAAGAACTTGGTTTATTGATACCTCAAAACGCGTTTTATCGGAAACAACTTCTTTACAGGTATTCAACTGTTCTAATTAAATATATCAACCCTACCAGTAACTGAATTTAGTATTTGGCATATTTTCGCAGATAACTTCTAATGCTCAGTACAATATCAAACCATTCAACCTTGAGAATATTGACTATTAAGATGCTGGTCTGGCAAAAAACCTGTTTGTTTTCTATTGTTCCATTGATATTTAAAGAATGGAGAAATTTCGATTATAGGACGGAATTATTATAGAGAAATCACTTTTATGATACAAGTAGACATAAGTTACACATTTCATAAAAGCAGTTAATTATTTTTTTCTATAAATTCAATCTACTTAGAATAGGAATTTTGACTAAATTTTTAAAACCCATTCCTTACTATATTTTCGGAAAAGGTAAGAATAACATTTGAATATGAATATTTTTTATATGTGATTTTATTATTAACAGTTTCCATCAGAATATGCAATTTAATAAAAATAACTGCAATATTTAAGACCCACACCAAAAAAAAAAAAAATCGGAAAATGATGAGGCCAAAGATTTGAAGGGAGGAATCATTCCCTTTTATATATATATATATATATATATATATATATATATATATATATATATATATATATATATATATATATATATATATATTTTGACATATATATGAGCAAAACATTCACCTTTTAATTGTTGTTCTGTTCTAAAAAATCCTTGGCCAATATAAGAAGCAATCAGGTCCGTTCGAGAAAGTAAACCAATTCTATATTTACAAACAAATGTTGCAATCATGTGTATGTCATTTGCTGATAATTTTCGATGATTTATTTCAGCCTCCTTGGATGCTTTACAATATATCTCACTGAAGGCTTGCTTAACTTGGTCCTTTATTTCCTTTTCGAAGTCCACCGATTCTTTTCTCTGAAATAAAATTCAAAAAACATGCTATTAATCTATGGGATCGACAGATGACTCAATCCAAGAATATCAGTTCAAAGCCTTTCGACATCGACCACTACGTGCCCAACGAAATTCGTTCTCTGTCTTTCACTGCAAAGCAGCTAGATGACACCATAATTCAAAAACATAGCATTCGGTATATAATACTAGACAGCGTTGTTTCGATTGTTCAAGGTATCGTCAGTGTGGCTAGGCTGAATCACTAATGCATTGCTGAATTCAACTGTCCTTAATGGACATCTGACAAGGTAAAGGCGATGACCGCCGAGTGAGATTCGTCTCTTGTCTCAGTGAAAGACAGAGGACAAATTTACTTGCCTGTAGTGAGAAGTGCAAGGCAACTGGATTCGTCTTCTTGTGCTATTAATATTATGGGAAAAAATAAGGAAACTATAACTCACACGTAAAAATTTGAAATGGCCCTTCTCTATCCTTTCTAGCAATTTCAATAAGCCACAAATTTTCATTTCATCATTTATTTTATGATTATGTTCTACAGCTTGAACGAACATAGAAAAATATTTGTAGGCACTCCTCGCTAAAGATTGTAGTTTCTCTTGATAAACAACATCGACTGGTGGGAGCTAAAATTTTAAGAGTAGAAAAACAAAACAGTAACAGAAAATAATTTGTAACACAACTTACTGTACTTTCATCTTCCTCAATGCTTTTTGAGAAAACGTTCGGTTTAGACTTTCTTCGGTTTTTTGTATGGAAAACTTTCTGAATAAACATTTTCATTTTATTTCTCACTATTGATTTTTTACTTAGTTCCGTAGCCTTTTCCAGTTTATCAATGGCGAAGTGAAGTAAATGATTTTCTAGAAAATTCTTGTCTTCCAAGAGTGCAGAACAAATAGTAATTTCTTTTTCGTAAACTTCCAGAAGATTTTCAAAAAATTTTTTGGAAACACTGTTTTCGAATTTTCTCAACTTGTAGTCTAGTATATTACAGTTTGATGAGATTTTTCTTCCTTCATTGAATTCATCTTTAAGTGCAGAAAAGTCATCCAAAACATCGTTTGATGACGAACTTTTTTCATGAATTTCAGATTTCAGATTTTGAGATTCCACTATAGTTATACAATAAGTACTGAAATTCGTAGAACTCAAAAACACCTCGGAATTTAATATTTTTCTAAGCAGTTCTACATCCGATTTAGAGTCTATTTCACTCAATTCTAGACTTTCTACAGACCGACTTTCGGTCACATCAAGATTTCTGTCGTTTTCTTTATGTGGTTCCTCTTCCGTATCATCATCTTTCAGTCGACAAGAATCGTTATCTGCCATGTTTTCATAAATCACTGAAACTTGATTATTCTGAGTATGATCTTTAGACTGTAGAGAGCAATCGAATTTTTGTATTAAATTTATACTCGAATTGTTTTGTGTTACATAATCTGTGGGTTCACTCTCTGCAAATTCCTTTTTTTTAGATTCAATTTTTTTTTCCAGAATACTGTCACTCCTGAACCTTATCACATTGAGACCATTTTGTTTTCCAATGAGTACTTCTAGCGGTATTTCTTCATAACCTGCATCCATACATATCTTTGATTTACTGAACTCCGTTACTTTATGAGCATACTCCTGGCACTGCTTCTTCATTTTTTGATAATCTGTGAAAATGTGTGTACTTGAAGTCGATTTTTCTGAATGTAGGTTTTCGTCTGAATGAAACCAGTTCCTACTCTGTGGTTTCATTAGTGCTGCAATATTTGGTTTTTTAAAAAAATTTGGAATAGATAAACAACTGTGCCTTGATCTTGTACTGGAATAACCGCTTTCCTCGGAACACGGTGCTTCAAAATCGACTTCAATTAAAGAACTAGCCAAAAGAGGTTTGAAACTTGTTTGTGACGTGTTACCATTTAAAGCATATCCCAAAATTGCGTTCACCGGTTTTTTCGGATTCAGAAAAGTTCCAATATTGTTCAGTTTGTCATCAGACTCTATTTGATATAGATAATCGAAAGAGGAGTCACGTTCCCTTAAGATGGGGCAACTCAAGTTACCAGTAATTTCTAGTTTTCTGTCGATGACACATTCTATATTGTCCACATTGTCTCTGTTAATTAAATCTTTTTCATGTTCATTTTCATATGAAGCAATGCTATCGGCGATACTCTCTTCTTTTGAATCAGTACAGGAGGAGATGTTATATTCTTCAAGAGAATATGAAATGGGTCGATCAAGACGATTCTCATCAATATTCATATTGTTGGATAAATTTTCTGATAACAAATATTTACATATGCAGTCAATGAAAAAAAATGTGTTTTTTCCTGTTAGACATTCATAATTTCTTTGCAATGCTTCACCCGCTTTCATAATGATATTATTACCTTCGCATGATGAATATGAATTGGGACATTTGAGAGCTTTTTGATAAAATTCCCAGAGTTTCAATTGGTGCATTGGTGTTTTAATTGGTGTAAAATTGATGTTTTTTTTTAAATTTCCTTCAAAGTAACATTCAGGAATCTTCGATCTATAACCTGTCCTTGTCAGCGTATTTTCATAATTGGTTTCATAAAAATCACCCTTTTCCACAGTTTTTGCATTTTTTAGGAAATTACCATGAAAGTTATCAATTGTTACAAATCTCACTTCAAACACTTGTGGTGCTAAATTAGTTTTACTTTGTATGCCAGCCTTCCTTCTCATTTTTCTTCGGATTGCTTCATCATAGATTTTTCGTTTTTTGTATGCACTAATATCAGATGTTCTGTAATCCTTTGTTAAAAATAATCGACTACTCTCTCGATGTTCGCTACTTGGATAGTGGTCTAAAGAATGAGTATTTGATTTTGAACTTGTTTCATATTTAATAATATTGCAATATTTGTGAAGACAAACCAAGCTAGTTATTTTGCTCTCCTCGGCTTCAATATGTGTTTTTCTGAAACTTATTTCTGATTTAGATTTCTTTAACTGTGATGATGCTTTAAAGCCATTTAATTCAGATTTTTCTTTCTTCCTAGGTTTATTATCTTCTGATGCATCAAGCACCATATGTTTTTTGCTGATGGGCATTTTGGATTTGATAGATTTTGAATCACAAGAGCCATAAAGATCATGTTCTTCTTTCATATTTTTCAGTGTTTTGGTCCTAACAGAACTAGATTTTAATTGAATATGTTCCTTTCTATCATCCTTGTTTCCTACCACTTGTTCTTGTATCATTTCACGTTTATCCTTTCTTTTTTTATGCGAAACAAATTGGGGTTTATATTCATTAATTGGTTTATGTAGTTGGTTGAGCGAACTCTTTTCTTTAGAAATTCTAAAGGAGTTTATTTTAGTTTCAATAGCCGTGTCTTTAGTAATTAGTCTATGTGTTTCCGCAGTGTTCACTCCTACTGCCATATCAACTTTTTGTATTTTGGCTGTAGATCCCCACTTTGGGTTTAATAACTGATTAAGAGAACTCGACTCATCAGAAACATTTAGTTGCTTCATTTTACTATCTAGAGAGGCATTTATTTTTAGTCTGTCGGCAGCCACAATGTTTCTCATATGTTCTTCTGTGGTATTAACTTCTACTGCCATGTCTGCTTTGGGTATTTTGGCTGTAGACACACATTTTGGTTTGAATAATTGGTTAGTTGAACTTTTTTCTTTAGAAACTTTCATTTGACTCAATCTATCTTCACGAGACATATTTTTCATTTTTAACTTTTCATCCTCCAAAGCATCTTTTATATAGTCTTCTGTGGTGTTTACCTCTACTGCCATGTCTATTTTTTGTACTCTGTCTGTAGATATACGCTTTGGTTTGGGTATCTGGCTAAGTAAACTCTTTTCTGTAGAACGTCTTGAAATCATCATTTCATCTTCAAGAGATACACTTATTTTACCTTGCTCTAAAATATCTCTGAAAAGGTTTTCTGCAGTATTTACTCCTAGTGCTAAGTCTACTTTTTGTATTAATGATGTAGATACACATTTTGACTCGGATAACTTATTAGGTGAATTTCCATCCTTATGAACTATCGGTAACCTCATTTTATCTTCAACAACCGGGTCTCTAATTTTTAATAGATGTTCCTCTGGTACATCTTTACTATATTTTTTTGTAGTATCTACTTCTATAGCCATGTCTATCTTTTGTATTTTAGAAGCAGCTACATATTTAGGTTTTGGTAATTGTCCAAATGAATTCCTTTTTTTGAAATTTCTTTGTAGGTTCATTTCATCTTCAACGAGATTTGCTGGTACATCTTCCACATGCTCTTCTGTAGTATTCACCTCTACTGCCATATCCGTCTTCAATATATTGGTGTTGGAGATACACTTGGCATCTTTTTTTGTGCCACCGTCATGTACATTTATACCAATATCATTGGCATCAATTTTTTGAGTAATAACATCTTTTTTATTTCCCAATATATTTGTTGATACATCAGCTTCCTTGTCTCTGATACTATTTTTATCCATCTCCGTACCAATATCACGAGCATAAGTTTCTTGAGTTACTACATCTTTCATAACCAACTTGTTGAGCTTCACTTCATTAGTTTTTTCAGCTGAAGTATATCCCTCGAACTCTTCATGGTAAGATTGTAAATCTTTAGTACTAATTTCTTCATCTTGCTTGCAGGACACTACTTGGACTTCTTTTTCTTCTTTCATGTCGATTTTGAAGACTTTAGCGATTTCAGACTTTTCACGATTTTGATTTTCAATCAAATTGTATATCTTACGTAGCAAACCATTTGTATGGTCCTCATCTATGTTGGTTTTGTCGTTGGATTTCTTACTAATCTCACTGTAACCAGTTAAGTTATCAATTAAACATTTCTGTATCCCAATTTCATTATTAATGAAATATTTTTGGGGACGAAGTGTTTCGAATCCAAAATAAATTTGTTGCAATTTCTGTACGTACTCTTTAACATCAATACCGATGTCATCTTTTTTCGGATAACCCAAGTCAATGAAAGATTTCACATCATCTATTTTTCCAGTGAAAGTGCGACTTTTTCGATCAACAACCGTTTCTGGTGTCCTAGAAGATTCTTGAGATGAATGTTTCTCCACTTCACTAGTTTCAATTGATGATTTCATTAATCCAACTAGAGACTTATAAGATATATCTACATCAGATTTAGAGATAATTTTTTCTTTCTGTTCTTTAGGTTTTTGTGTAGTATTTCTAGTTTTTCTCAGGGTATCATTTGTTAGATCCCTTCTTCGTTTTGGTTTATTGACATTAGTGATGTTATCTCTGTACTTGATTGGAACTTTATTATCTGTTTTTTCGCTGACATTCATTTTATCATTTTTGAAAGGCAAACCATATTTATTTTTCGATCCCATGCCATAATCAGAACTACTACTTTGGAGAACTCTAAAATACTTACAGTCAATTTCCAAATTCAATTTTTTGTGTTCTCCCGATGATGATAGACTAGTCTTTTCTTCGATTATATTATTGAGCTTTGAATCAGCTGAAGTTTTATGTCTTTGCTTCCCTGTATCTCTATATATAATGTTTCTATCTGTGGAACGCTTTGAGAATATATTACTTGGCACTGACGTTTTCTGGTGTTTCTTGTAACATTCAGAGTTGTCGGTCAAACCATGTTGTTTTTTAATTTTGCACATTTCAATATGGCATTCAGAATCGTCTGAAATAACTCTCAAACTGTCACTCACTACACTTTTTCCTTCCGAAGAATTACCACTTTCAGCATAATAATAATTGTTGTCTCTTGAGTATTGATAATAAAGTTTGAACCTCTTTGTTCTCTTTTTTCTTTCTACAGATTCTTCTATTGTCTCAGGGTTCCTGAAATACTTTTTTCTCAGCTGCGAGGGTATTCCTATTATTGAAACTGTTTTACACTCCAAATTTCTTTTGAATCTTTGTTTTGATGGTTTGTTTCCAGATTCCAATAATTTTGCTGGTTCTATCCCCTCCACTCGAAAAGAATTTTCTTTGTGTGGTTTGATTTTCCTTAAATTTTCCTTTGAGGGAGTAGTGCAACTGTCCTTGAATTCTCTATGGTCTACATATCTGTCTACGAGATTTCTTCTAATGCATTCATTCCCAATAGAATTTGATAGCTGCTTTGTACTCGTCATTTTATTATTTTCCACTTTATTAACTTGGCGTGAAGTGTAACAAGGCGAATCTAGTAAATTTTCTTCTACAGAAGAATTTTGCTGATGAAATCGTTTCCAGCTTTTACCTGGAAATTTGTTGGATTGTGATGGAAATTGCGATGTTTCACAATCAGTTTTAACTGGTGAATAGCATGGCAGAGCTTCATAATGTCTTCCTGATGATGTACTATGACGCTGTAAAGATTCGTGCCTTCTATCAACAGGCGAATTATGATGACGAGGGCTTTCAAAATTTCTTTTTTCTCTTGAATTAGAATATTGAGCCATTTCTTCATTTTTACTTGTTGGTGAACATTGTCTAGGATGTTCATGGTGTGTAAAAACTGGTACACTATAGTTAGCAAAAGTATCATGATTCTTTCTTTTGAGAGAAGGACCTTGCAGCATCCCATCATGTTTCATGACTACAGGAGAATTACAGCGAGGAGGAGTTTTACATTTTCTCTCTGGTGGAGAGCTATGTCGTGACGGTGCTGTTACAGAATTACAATTCCTGTCTGCTGGGTTTTGGAAACTTCTTTCTCTTCGAGACATACCGCACTTTTTTTTAGCGTCACCTTTATCTTTGTTTGATGTTCTATGAGACGACTTTTTTCTTGGCTCATGGTGGTGATGACGGCTGTCCTTATTGTAGTCCACATTTGCACCGTGTTCCGCTATTTCTTCTTCTATCGCTCCTTTTAATTTGATTTTACTCTTGTAATTCTGAAGAAGGGTATCTATTTTCTTATCTATCAAACTTTGTATTCTCGTGAAATAGCTTTTCAAATCGTCTTCTATTTTTTCCTGAAATTGTGGTTTTGTTGATGGTGAAATATCTTCGGAGTAATTTTCAACAAGCTTTCTTTTATTCTTCTTGGTTTGAACATTCTTCAGACTGTTGACGCTCATTTTGTAGAGTTTTCTATGTTTTCTATGGTCGGAGCTTGAATTTGGTTCGAGTACAGAATATTTGAAAGGTTTCCTGCCAACAACTAGTTTTGGTCTATTTTTTTTATGATGAACATGAGCATACAAGACTTCTGGTGAAAAAATATGTTCATCAATTTTAGCTCTTTTGTGAACATTTTCTTTCACTACATTTGAATCATTTACTTTGTGTAACTTTTCTTTACAACTTTTCGGGGGAGAAAAGCTTCGAATTGCTTCTTTTGTTGTTGTTTTTTTGAAAGGATTGGCATTTTCAACTTGACAAAATAGTAACTGCTCAGTATGATGTACTACTTCATGTTGGTTCGATTTCTTTTCACTTCTTGACCTGTGCTTATGTTTCCTCACTTCTTTCTCTTCGCATTTCTCCTGTTTCATTGATTTCATACTGTGGGAGTCTTGTTTATGATGAGGATATTTCCTTATTTTCTCAACATGAATAGTTTTTTCTCTTCGCAAGTGTCCTGGTTTCACTTTAGAATTTTGATTGAAATTTTCAGAAGAACGAGAACGATGTTTTTTGATTTTGTTTTCATTTTCCACGTGTTTTTTGGGGTTACTCAGTGAGGTTTCTTTGAACAATGCCTCAGACTCATTTTTTGACCTACCACTTTTTCTCTTAGATTGAATTGATACATTTTCAGGTTTTTCCCTTGATTGCTTACTATGACTTTTGTATTTTTTATTGGTTGAATCTTTTACTTCATCTTTACTGAAATTGTCAGTGTTTTTAGTATTATTTTTTTTCTGTTTTCCAGAACGTGCACTCTTATTGTTCATGTTGCTATCATTGCCAGAACCAAAATATTTCTATATATTACATCACTCTCACCTCTTATAACAAACTTATCCTTCCCTGACAACAAATTTATATTTAAATTCTTTTCATTGATGAAGTGACATACATGATTGAATTGAAATTATGATTTGTAACTTCACGACATTTTGAATGTCAATTTCATAGGCCAGAGAATTTGAGGTCATCATGTGGAAATGATGACCTAAAATGATGTTATATTTCTTAATTGGTAGAACATGAGTCACAAAATGTATCCAAATATATATTTGTTTTGAGGGAGGAAAAGTAATTTTTCCCTCATATGGAAATCTCAATTGATCAGACTCAAAAATACAAATTTCCTTTCTTCAAAGCTTGTAGTGGAGAGAGATTTAAAAAAAAAACATTTTGAATTTCAATTGGAAATTATAGAGGCTATCAATGCAATAACTGCATTTTTCATTGCTTGGCTTTTGCTCCGCTCAGTACCCAAAATAGGAAAATACAGATTAAATTTTTTCTTGAATGAGCCTTTTTCCTGAAAATAGTACAGCGAACGTGTCAGGAGAGGCAGCACTAGTAGTAGGGACAAACAAACTATTCACATGAAAAACAGTGTTATTTATGTAATATTAATTTATTATTAAAAAATATGAATCTGATAAAAATTATTTTGTGCTTATTTAATGCCAACAAAGCATTGCTCTTTTGCGAATTGTACGTTGGATAATCGATATCCGGAAGAAAACGTGTTTTTTATACCATTTATAAAACCTCATATTAATGAGGTTAGATGTAAGAAATGAATACATGCTTCGAGAAGAGTGGATTTAACAGTGCAAAAAATTAATAATTATTGATATGTATGTTCTAAACATGAAATGAATAATAAACTTTTCATAGTTAATTACCATTGATTACAATGAAATATATTATTAAATTATATTCATTATATTTAATTAAATTTATTTCATTACCATCTATATTTGATTCATATTTCACTCGGAAATAAGTCTGAAATTCATAATTATTTTAAATTTCTTTTATTAGTTTGAATCTACCGCTACTCTTTTATTGAGTCTGTATACTAACCTGTCTATCAATTCACTTTTTTCCAGTTACTTTTAAATTACGGCATGCAAGCCAACGTTTTAATGTTACAACATTGTTATCCTTTACAGTTGCAAATTTTAGTTTTGCTCCAGGAACATTTCCTTCTGTTAAAAACATTCTTTTTTAATTGTGCTTTACCATATTTTTATATGAAGATTAATTAGGCAGTGTTTGTCCCTACCGAACTACTAGCTCTGCTAGTGAGTGATTTTTCGTACTTCAGGAAAAAGGTTCATTTTTTGGGAGAGGATAATATTATTCAGTAAGATGACTGGTTTGTATCATATTCTGTTGACACCGACTGGTTAGTGGACCAAAAAAACCATTAATACAGTTGAGTCGACGAAAATATGTGATAAAACACATACTTTTATATACCATCCTTTTCTTCTACGAGTGAAAAAAAAATCGAATAACTGACGATCCAGTTTATTCACAGGGAGAGATAGGCAGGTCTTGTTTGGATGACAGTTGCATTCAGTGTGACTGAAGAGAGACAGTTATATCAACGTGAGTCACGGTAATTTCTTAGATTTTGAGATCAATTGACAGTTTATGTTTTCATGTTGTTTATTGAAGATTTTGAAGTGTTTTAATTTTGTAAACTACAAAAATAGTTGTTTTCACAACTAATGAACTAGGGTATTTCATATTTTATAGAAAATAATTTTATACTGTAATTATAAATTTCAATTTCAAATTCAGAATGGCTGAATTATGTTGTTGAGAATTTTGAAAAATTTGAATTGCCAGATATTGGAGTTAAAAAATGAATCATAAAATATGATTTTACAATATAATTAATAAAGCGGTGACAAATTTTATGAAACACACAAACTCGTAACATGGGGTTTTCGCTATTAGTGAATGAAAAAAAATCAAATCAAATCTTTACTAAGCAGTTAGATTTGCCGATTCATAACAGATACACAAATTATTAAGCATGTATATTCCTCTTGTCGAGATAATATACCAAGTAATAAGAATTTGGATCCAATTTGGTTGGCATAACGCCGCCAAGAGAAGTGATATACATACCAGATACGGTGTAAGTATGACAAAAATATATTTTTTTGATAGTTGAAATATTCATTTAGACTGATTCACATCATGAATGAGTATGAATCATCGTTGCGTCATTCATTAAAAACTGTTAAATCTGCAAGAACCAATGTTTGAGTTGAAGAAAGGCTATTTCATCTGAAAAACTCGTTTAATATAAACTGCTCCCAAAACATATAAAAAAAAGCAGAGAATCCAATAAATTTAATTTCAACGGGACTTTATACACTTTTTACATATTTATGAAAATTGAAATCCATGAATATGATCATATATATCAACAGATTCATAAATAACAAAACATTATGTTAGGCATTACATTTTTTTACAAGAAGCACAGTTATTGAAGTAAAAAATAATAATCACAGTAAGTTGAAAATTCTCTGAAACAACGGTAGAAAATAGAATAGAGTGATTTTGTAGCCTGTAAAAATATAAATAAACAATAATAATCGACGCTGTTGTTGAAAATATATATTCACAAAGTAAACAACACGAACTATGACTTTCTGATAGAAGAACAAAATAAAATATCAATAAAACAGTTTGAAGATCCTAAAACAGTACTTCTTCAGCTCACCTCTATCACTCTTGATTTAATGTATACACAAGAAAATTATTTGTGGTGAAAGCAACAACTAAAATGCTACACCATTTTTGATTGTTTTTTATTAACTTTATCTAAAGAGTCATTTGAATGTTCTGATCCTGAACTCATTATTGAACCTAGAAAAAATAAAAAAAGTTCTGTAGTAACTGAAAAGAATGGGCTTGTCCTGACCTTGAAATGAAGGAAAGTTCTTAATTATTTCATCCTTGTAAGTGAGCCAACACAAATATTCAAAGAAAGATCAAACAAAAAGTAAAGAATATGTAAAATGTATTTGAGTTTAACATACACGTACTTGTGTAATATTCAAATTGTTTGATTTTTTTTTGAACAATCACTTCGAGAGTATTCTGCAGAAGGTTGCAAAAATTCCACATGTTTATGAAACAATACTAATAACATATATCCAATCCCGCGGCTGGACATGCCTTTAAATCCATAATGATGAAGCTTCTGTAGCAGTATTCCATGATTGACGCAGTCAAAAGCTTTCGACAAATCACAGAATACCGCAACCAGAGCTTCCCCATCATTTATGTTTTTATAGGCCATTTCTAAAAAATTAAAAATCGCATCATTTGTGCCCTTTTTTTGTTGAAAACCAAATTGATGATCACTAATTATTTTGTTGGCCTCTAAAAATTCTATTATTCTATACTTGACTAATTTTTCAATTATTTTGGCCAGGGTAGGAATTAAACAAATTGGTCTCAAATTACTTGGGTCTCTTTGATCTCCTCCTTTGGATAGCGGTATGACTACCGCCGTTTTGAGAAAATGAGGGAAATTTCCTGTTGAAAATGAGTGATTTATAAGAGTGGCTAAGACCTCCAAAGCGTTGCCAGGTAAATTTTCAAAAATTTTTATCGATTGACAGTCTATCCCTGACGTTTTTTTATTTTTGAAACTTCTAATTGTTAGTTTGATCTCCTCAGCATTTGTTACATAGAAGTGAAATGATTCTTCAACCTGAATGTTTTGGAGATATGTTGAGGGATCGCGGGATTGCTCAAGTGGTGCTGTTATCTTTTCTGCTATAGTGCAGTAGTAGTGGTTAATTACGTTGGGATCTAGCTTTATTTCTGTATTTTCTTTGTTTTGTTTGCCTCTCAACTGGTTAACAATCTTCCAGGTTTCTTTTGATTTGTTATCAGCGTCATTGATTCTAGAGTGATAATAGTTATTTTTTGCTCTTCTGATAATAGTCCTATATAGTTTTCGGTAGTTGTTATAATAGTCCTCAAAAAAAACGTTGTTCAAATATTTTCTGATGTAATGGAGGGTGCGCATATTTTTAGCAGAAACTCTAATTCCTTTTGTGGTCCAGGGTTTCCTATTTTTAATTTTAATTTTTTGTTTAGGGAAACATGTTTCGAAAAGGCTGGTCATGTTTGAATAAAAACTTTGGAATGGATCTGCTGCTGATAAGGTATTATTCCAGTCAAAATTTGCACAAAAAGTATTGAATTTTTGAAAGTTACCCCTGCTATATATTCGACCAATTTTTTGTTTTGTTTTCTTTCCTTCAATATCAATTTGTACAGTGCAATATATCGTCTCATGGTCAGATAAGTTGTTTGCATTTACATTACATAATATTTTAGTTTCGTCGAAAGTAGTGCAAAAGTAATCTATTAAGGTTGAAGAATACTGTGAAATTCTGGTCGGCGCGTTTACATGCATCACAAGATTAAAATTTATAAGTAGGTTATTAAGCCTCTGAGTGTCAGCACTATTCTGATCCTCGAAGTTAATATTCAAATCTCCCGTCAGTATGATCTGAGACTTAATAGGTACTTTCGTAAGAAGACCTTCTAATTTATGTAGAAAAGCATTTACATCCGAAGCAGGAGCTCTGTATAAGCAAATCAAAAATGTATTTATTGTTATTATGTGAAGCATTGTAAATTCAAAAACTTTTTCTTCAATGAGTTGGTTATATTTATCTATACTTCTGATTGTAAAGTTCTCAAATAGAGAATCGTGAACAAGGATAGCTGTGCCTCCATGTAAATACTCACTTCTACAAAACATAGACATCGCCCTGTAACAAGGTAGAGGTAGCGGTTCTGTCTTTTTTAGCCAGTGTTCGGTTAATGAAAGAAAATTTGGATATTCGAGTTCTTCCAACAATAGTGTGAGTTCATCTATTTTATTACGAACAGATTGAATATTCAAAGTGAAAAAGGTTAAGTACTTTTCGTGACATTTTGCTTTCTGGCTAAAAAAGACGAATGCGTCAAATGTGCCTTTATTTGGAGGTCCGATCTGCTTCTCTCTTCAGAGTAACTTGAAGTTTTGTTTTGTGTTTTTTCCTCATCATAATTATTATTGTTTCGATAGTGCCCGTCTTGTTTCGTGGGGTTGTCAACATTGTCGTGAGCTGGAGAAGTTTATTCACAGGGAGAGATAGGCAGGTCTTGTTTGGATGACAGTTGCATTCAGTGTGACTGAAGAGAGACAGTTATATCAACGTGAGTCACGGTAATTTCTTAGATTTTGAGATCAATTGACAGTTTATGTTTTCATGTTGTTTATTGAAGATTTTGAAGTGTTTTAATTTTGTAAACTACAAAAATAGTTGTTTTCACAACTAATGAACTAGGGTATTTCATATTTTATAGAAAATAATTTTATACTGTAATTATAAATTTCAATTTCAAATTCAGAATGGCTGAATTATGTTGTTGAGAATTTTGAAAAATTTGAATTGCCAGATATTGGAGTTAAAAAATGAATCATAAAATATGATTTTACAATATAATTAATAAAGCGGTGACAAATTTTATGAAACACACAAACTCGTAACATGGGGTTTTCGCTATTAGTGAATGAAAAAAAATCAAATCAAATCTTTACTAAGCAGTTAGATTTGCCGATTCATAACAGATACACAAATTATTAAGCATGTATATTCCTCTTGTCGAGATAATATACCAAGTAATAAGAATTTGGATCCAATTTGGTTGGCATAACGCCGCCAAGAGAAGTGATATACATACCAGATACGGTGTAAGTATGACAAAAATATATTTTTTTGATAGTTGAAATATTCATTTAGACTGATTCACATCATGAATGAGTATGAATCATCGTTGCGTCATTCATTAAAAACTGTTAAATCTGCAAGAACCAATGTTTGAGTTGAAGAAAGGCTATTTCATCTGAAAAACTCGTTTAATATAAACTGCTCCCAAAACATATAAAAAAAAGCAGAGAATCCAATAAATTTAATTTCAACGGGACTTTATACACTTTTTACATATTTATGAAAATTGAAATCCATGAATATGATCATATATATCAACAGATTCATAAATAACAAAACATTATGTTAGGCATTACATTTTTTTACAAGAAGCACAGTTATTGAAGTAAAAAATAATAATCACAGTAAGTTGAAAATTCTCTGAAACAACGGTAGAAAATAGAATAGAGTGATTTTGTAGCCTGTAAAAATATAAATAAACAATAATAATCGACGCTGTTGTTGAAAATATATATTCACAAAGTAAACAACACGAACTATGACTTTCTGATAGAAGAACAAAATAAAATATCAATAAAACAGTTTGAAGATCCTAAAACAGTACTTCTTCAGCTCACCTCTATCACTCTTGATTTAATGTATACACAAGAAAATTATTTGTGGTGAAAGCAACAACTAAAATGCTACACCATTTTTGATTGTTTTTTATTAACTTTATCTAAAGAGTCATTTGAATGTTCTGATCCTGAACTCATTATTGAACCTAGAAAAAATAAAAAAAGTTCTGTAGTAACTGAAAAGAATGGGCTTGTCCTGACCTTGAAATGAAGGAAAGTTCTTAATTATTTCATCCTTGTAAGTGAGCCAACACAAATATTCAAAGAAAGATCAAACAAAAAGTAAAGAATATGTAAAATGTATTTGAGTTTAACATACACGTACTTGTGTAATATTCAAATTGTTTGATTTTTTTTTGAACAATCACTTCGAGAGTATTCTGCAGAAGGTTGCAAAAATTCCACATGTTTATGAAACAATACTAATAACATATATCCAATCCCGCGGCTGGACATGCCTTTAAATCCATAATGATGAAGCTTCTGTAGCAGTATTCCATGATTGACGCAGTCAAAAGCTTTCGACAAATCACAGAATACCGCAACCAGAGCTTCCCCATCATTTATGTTTTTATAGGCCATTTCTAAAAAATTAAAAATCGCATCATTTGTGCCCTTTTTTTGTTGAAAACCAAATTGATGATCACTAATTATTTTGTTGGCCTCTAAAAATTCTATTATTCTATACTTGACTAATTTTTCAATTATTTTGGCCAGGGTAGGAATTAAACAAATTGGTCTCAAATTACTTGGGTCTCTTTGATCTCCTCCTTTGGATAGCGGTATGACTACCGCCGTTTTGAGAAAATGAGGGAAATTTCCTGTTGAAAATGAGTGATTTATAAGAGTGGCTAAGACCTCCAAAGCGTTGCCAGGTAAATTTTCAAAAATTTTTATCGATTGACAGTCTATCCCTGACGTTTTTTTATTTTTGAAACTTCTAATTGTTAGTTTGATCTCCTCAGCATTTGTTACATAGAAGTGAAATGATTCTTCAACCTGAATGTTTTGGAGATATGTTGAGGGATCGCGGGATTGCTCAAGTGGTGCTGTTATCTTTTCTGCTATAGTGCAGTAGTAGTGGTTAATTACGTTGGGATCTAGCTTTATTTCTGTATTTTCTTTGTTTTGTTTGCCTCTCAACTGGTTAACAATCTTCCAGGTTTCTTTTGATTTGTTATCAGCGTCATTGATTCTAGAGTGATAATAGTTATTTTTTGCTCTTCTGATAATAGTCCTATATAGTTTTCGGTAGTTGTTATAATAGTCCTCAAAAAAAACGTTGTTCAAATATTTTCTGATGTAATGGAGGGTGCGCATATTTTTAGCAGAAACTCTAATTCCTTTTGTGGTCCAGGGTTTCCTATTTTTAATTTTAATTTTTTGTTTAGGGAAACATGTTTCGAAAAGGCTGGTCATGTTTGAATAAAAACTTTGGAATGGATCTGCTGCTGATAAGGTATTATTCCAGTCAAAATTTGCACAAAAAGTATTGAATTTTTGAAAGTTACCCCTGCTATATATTCGACCAATTTTTTGTTTTGTTTTCTTTCCTTCAATATCAATTTGTACAGTGCAATATATCGTCTCATGGTCAGATAAGTTGTTTGCATTTACATTACATAATATTTTAGTTTCGTCGAAAGTAGTGCAAAAGTAATCTATTAAGGTTGAAGAATACTGTGAAATTCTGGTCGGCGCGTTTACATGCATCACAAGATTAAAATTTATAAGTAGGTTATTAAGCCTCTGAGTGTCAGCACTATTCTGATCCTCGAAGTTAATATTCAAATCTCCCGTCAGTATGATCTGAGACTTAATAGGTACTTTCGTAAGAAGACCTTCTAATT
The DNA here is from genome assembly GCF_025532065.1 of Leptinotarsa decemlineata. Lineage (NCBI taxonomy): Eukaryota > Metazoa > Arthropoda > Insecta > Coleoptera > Chrysomelidae > Leptinotarsa > Leptinotarsa decemlineata. Next base: position 2,222,664 of record NW_027412545.1, on the reverse strand, counting down.
TATGTAGAAAAGCATTTACATCCGAAGCAGGAGCTCTGTATAAGCAAATCAAAAATGTATTTATTGTTATTATGTGAAGCATTGTAAATTCAAAAACTTTTTCTTCAATGAGTTGGTTATATTTATCTATACTTCTGATTGTAAAGTTCTCAAATAGAGAATCGTGAACAAGGATAGCTGTGCCTCCATGTAAATACTCACTTCTACAAAACATAGACATCGCCCTGTAACAAGGTAGAGGTAGCGGTTCTGTCTTTTTTAGCCAGTGTTCGGTTAATGAAAGAAAATTTGGATATTCGAGTTCTTCCAACAATAGTGTGAGTTCATCTATTTTATTACGAACAGATTGAATATTCAAAGTGAAAAAGGTTAAGTACTTTTCGTGACATTTTGCTTTCTGGCTAAAAAAGACGAATGCGTCAAATGTGCCTTTATTTGGAGGTCCGATCTGCTTCTCTCTTCAGAGTAACTTGAAGTTTTGTTTTGTGTTTTTTCCTCATCATAATTATTATTGTTTCGATAGTGCCCGTCTTGTTTCGTGGGGTTGTCAACATTGTCGTGAGCTGGAGAAGGTGTTGATGGTCGTATAGACTCAGCGGTTATCTTGCATGTTGTGGTGTTATCATCCGCGCATTTGAGAAGGGCCTTAGAAAGAAGTGCTCACCTCAATTTACGGCGGTGGCTGGGGATGAACAGAAATGTCCACCCCAATCTCGCTTGGAATGAGGCTGGACATAGCAGATCACTTCGTGATGTAATACAAAAGCCAAGGCGTAAGCGCATTTGCAGCGCCGAGGCCAAAAGGAGAAATAGAGAAAAGAAGGCAGGAGTGGCAGCAACTATAAGTGCACACTCCTCCTCCCCCACTCCACCTCCAACAGCAAGGGCACTTCCTGCGGCGGGCACCAAGAGCTCCGCCTTGAATAAAGGCAAGGAACCGGCTGCCCCTGCAGGAAAGCTCCCTCACTTGTGCAATTCCACAGAGGGAACCCCAAGAAGGTTGAAGAAGCCGCGCAACAACAGTAATGTCGCTGCACCTTCAAAAACCTTCACGGAGGCCACCGTGAGACATTAAGGTTGCCAAAGAGAGTGTGTGTTCGGCGAGTCTTGGCCTACACCTGCCAATATAAAGGAGATGTCTCCTAGTGACCTGTTCACCTTCCTGGAAACGACAGGATGGACGATGATCTAGGAGGACAACCCCTCGGGAGGATGCACAATGGGTCGCATGTGGCCTAAGTGCTGAGGGTCTACACTCACCCTCCCTACTCTACAGATACAGAACATATATCACAATTCAATTTATTTTCATAAAGTGAAGAGGTACAAGATTTGTCATAAAAAAAAAGTTGTAGAAGTACGACCGATAATACAATTGAACACAATTTATTTATAATTCCAACATTTTTTACACTTTGTCAACAAGATACCTTCTCAGATATTCCAACAACTCATCCTAATATTTTGGTCCGGTATTTTTGGCTTTTTCAAAAATTTTAAGATTTCATTAATTTTCATTTTGGTTTTCCATTGATTTCAAATATTTCGACACCTTCCTAGACAAAGAAAGTCCAAACTTTTTCATGTTATATGCATATTTCACAAGATTCCCTCATCTACAATCCATGCCTATAAACTTGAGGGAATTTCTGGGACTTACTGTAAAATCTTAGAGATTCTGTTTTCAAAAATTAAATAATTTGTTTTGTGTTTTGAAGTTCCAAAAAAGTTTTTGGCTTTCACTTTTCTCGAGAGGTACAACTGGTTATTCTCCTACTCATGTCAAAGGTTTTGTTCAATCATCAGTATACAAATTTGGGACAAAAATATGTGGCAAACGATTGATATAGATTATAAACAGAAAGTGGACCATAAAAAAAAACCACATCACACGTTTATTTGTGAGAAAAGTTATAAGCCATAGACAAAATCATTAATAAACAATAAGATGATGTTTGTCCTGCTTTACGTTGTATGTGGCACCTCGAAGGAGTATTCTACACGACAGATTAAACTTATCCAGGCTGGAAGTTCATGAGCAATTGAACGTTAAAGTGTTGACAGATTTTAGTAGACCACCAATTGCTAACTGTTGTTGCTGTTTAAAAAGTTCTGAATTGGTCATCATCTTAAATTATGTGCAGTAGTTTTTCATTCCAGTTCAAGCTCTGATTTGGGTCAATTTTATATTTGGGCTCTGGACGGTTCTGATTGGTGCATATTCAATGATTTCTTGGCAAAAAGAGCTTTGATATAGAAGTTGTAGAAGCATGGTTCAACTGACTTTATAAGAGAGTATTTTTGATAAGAAAAAACTCTCTTACCATGACGGAGTAAAAAGTTTTTTCCAGGGTTTTCCCTGGATTAACTAGGTTGTTGTTTTTTATGTTATTGTAATTTTAACAATTTTTATGTTCTATTGATTGTTAATTTTTTTATAAATTTGAGGTCAATTATTTGGGTATTTGAAAAATCTGCTTTAAAATCTGTTTTTCCGTTTACCAGCTATCGTCTCCCGTACGAACGACAACTCTCAAAAGTCGAAACCTGTATGAGCTAAGAACTAACAAGGTTTTATCTTTCAACGTGTGACTCCTAACACGGGTCGGAAGATAGGAAGCGAAAATTGATCGTCCGGCCTCGCCGGTTGAACCACCGGTTCACGCAGCGGTCGATTGAGTGAGTGGAGCAAACCACCCACAATAACCTACCAGGCTACCGTCCCACCATTTATATTGGAACTTTGAGATTTATATAGGGAAAATAAAAAAAATATATTGGCTTCTCTAGATTTAAGGATTTTTTCATCAACATCTTTCCTCTATTTTTCAAGGTCATGGCGAAGTCGGACATCTACATTGAAATTAAATAAAAAAAAATACATACCTCTAAGATTTCGTCCGTTAGACATAACATGGGGTGGTCTTTTATAGTCTCTCCTTTCATCTCTTTCATAAGGGCTGTATCTCCTCATAGGAGGTGGTGATGCTCCATATTCTGAATCGTATGGAGGAGAAGGGCTATTTCTATCGTAGGGTGAGAATGCTGAAGTATCAGGAGAGTATCGCGAGTTCAATGGAGGAGGGGAAGACATTCTACCCAACGGAGGGGGTCTGTGATCAACTGGGAACATGGTTGGCGGGGGTGGCAGAAAGGGCATTCCGGGCAAAGGAGGCGGCATGAAAGGTGCACCTGGAGGTGGAGGTAGGAAGTGAGGTGGAAGAGCTGGTAGTGGAGGTGATTTTGTGATGTGATCCCTGCCGCCAAACAATAATTGTGGTGACGCTGCTGACTCGATCGGATGTGGAGATAAAGGTAGTTCTCCGTTTTGGTTAAGTGGAGATTGTAATCCTGAAAAAAAGAACAATTATTTTATTTTAGTCTTCAGATTGAAAGAGGCATGTAACATTAAACAATAGATGTGTCAAACTGAATTTTGCAGAGGGAAATATATTAAATTTAAATTAGTGTGTTTTAATACCAACCCAATCATCAGAGACTATCTACGTACAGCATTGTCAAGTTTTTGAGAAGGTATTTCAAAGATATAATCATTCTACGTCCTTCGTATATGGTGATAATAATTTACCAGAGACGAATTGGTCCAATGAAGATATTAAAAGTTTTACTAAACAATTCACAAAGATCCATGCACTTTCTCTGATGCAAAGGTACACAATTCTGAACTGATATCAAAACAACTCTATTACTAATGCAAAAAGTGTCTTTCCAGATGTGTTCGCTAACGAAAGACAGCTAATAAGAGACACTTTGTGAGTCCCCATCCTACTAAATTACTAAATAGGATGCATTATGTGAATTATATATCTTTTTCTATATTTTCTATAGCACTGTTGTAGTAATGATCCATCAGATAATAACTTCCATGCAAAATACTTTCAATTAAAAGCAAACTTTCAAGTCAAATCATGGTTACTCACTATTTTGTGCTCTTTCCTCAACCATAGCCCGTTCCCTCAGTGTTAATCGATTCCTCAATTGAGCAGATTCTTGTCTGGCATCTTCCAATTTTCTTTCCATTTGCCTTGCAGAAACCCAGTTTTCATGAACCTTCTTTTCCAATATGGATATTTGACTTTTCAATTCGATTTCTTGAGATATTATTTCTTGTTTTAAGGTTTCGTTTTGAGATCTGCAATTATTCGTTTTATAATAATATCAATAATAAAAATAACAGTGTCACATTTTGCAATATATATGTCGCAAAATGTGGAACACTTATAATTTGTTGACATAAAGACTCACTTATAATTTTCGATTTCTTCCTGCAAAAGCCTGATTCGTTCGGAAGTAGATGTGGCCTCACCTTCTTTCGCATTCCAAATTGATTTATATTTCAATATTTCACTGGAAAAAATATTGGTATATAAATATTGGTATATATCATGATTTTTCAAATTGTTCATTTCAACGATGAAGAATCGTCTAAAAAAAATCGAAATTAAGTGTACCTTAGGGATCTGTTTTTGGTCCACTATCATTTAATATTTACAGATAGATATATATTCATTTATTTCTACAGAGTATGTGTAAATCTTGCAAAAAAGTTGAAAGAAATACTTTGTCCGAGAAATACGTCAGTGAACAAGATTACAAAAGATTAATAAGATACAAAATTTGAATACAACACGTCACATACACATATAAGTGTAGAGTTGATAAGATAAAATTTAACATACACTGTTGAAATATTCATCTATAGTATAAGGCTCTATATAGCATAAAAATTCTTTCACAGACTTCAGAAAACCGCTGGCCAACCCAATGTCTCTTATATCCTGTGGCAGAGAATTAAAAAATTTAATCGCACTGTATACAGTACTTCTTTCATATAGAGATTTTTTATGTATCGGATATAAAATATCATTCCTAAATCTTGTTCCATACTTATGTGTTTTATGATGCTTTTCAAAGTAGCTTGGTTGATTTACTAAAAATTTTAATGACTCAAAAATGTATATCGCTGTATACTGTTGATAATTTGTTCATTTTAAAGATTCCTCTACATGAGTCTTTGACCTTCATACCAAAAAGTATTCTGATTACCCTTTTTTCGCAGAGAAATACTCTGTTCAGCTCATGACTGGAGCCCCAAATGATAATACCAAACTTTATTGCAGAGTAAAAATTATCGTAGTAGACAGTCATCAGAACATCACTGTCAAGGTTTTTTTTGAGAATTCTCATAGCATATGTAGTTGAAGAAAGTTTTCTGCAGAGATTGTCTATTTGATTTACCAAACTTAAGGTGTCATCAATATACAGGGTGTCCCTGGACTTCCTCTTTTCCTCTCGGGAATGTATAGATGGGGTCAAAATATCACCAGTACTTCATATAACTTTTTTTCCTAAAAGTCTTCGTAACCAAGTTACGGGCCCTCGAAGTTACAAAATGAAAAATGTTTTTCTTTGATAACTTTTCAAGTGAATATTCAAAATCATCCAAATTTTGGTAATTGACTAAACAAATGAATTCCGTCGATGAGCTTTCATGCAGGAGTCAGTTGTTTTGCTACAAAGTCAGGAACGGACTACCCCCGATGGTCCACACCCCAAAACTTTGAAATGACAGATATTTTTCAATATTTTTCAACAAATTAAGGTTACTTGGACAATTTTATGAATAAAAGTACTCGTGTGGAAAGTCGATCGGAGCAACGAGTCTTGATAAAAATGTAGTTTCACTCGACGACATCAAACCCGCTCGTCCACCATTATTTGAAATGAATAATTATCAAAGCAGAAATAATAATGATAACGTTAATTCAACAACATTTATAACAGGAATAATACAAAGTATGCTAAAATGAAGTCGTAAACAAAAAGTACAGTACCTATATGGAAGTTTAAGTCACAATTGTGATAGCAGATATTTTTTCAAAAGAAATATCAAGTTCTGTAGATTCGTGGTGTTTTTAAACTAACAAGCTACTTTACTATGAAATATCGAATTCATTCCATATTTTGTATGTACATAATACGTGTGGAATAATCACGTTTCGTGTTGATCAGTTATCTGAATCTCATGAAACTCAACATTCGAATGTTTCAAATTCTTCTTCACAGCTAAACTGTTGAGGAGTTTCACTGATAATTATAATTTTATGGGAGAAATTCTTTAACACGAATCTAAATTTAGCTGAAAAAACGCACATCGGAAAAAATATTTACTATACTAATAAAAAGCAAATGAATGAACTACAAAAACGGCTGCACATGATCAGGTGAAAAATATCCAGGGAATAATTATGTTCCATTTCTTTCACAGATGTTGACAAAAAAACTTTTTAGAAAGTTTTGATAAAAAATGAGAAACTGGAATGCGATTTTGTTTTGTTGAGTGGTGCGTTGTCATATGACTATCATTGTATTGTCAATATTCTATAGGATATTTTGAATTTTTTTGATATGGCCGAACAGTTTACATTCAATGAATATGCAGATATGCATGTATTTTATGGACGAGCATTTTGTAATGCTGCAGAAGCTCGTCGTCTGTATCCGAGCATTTTCCCAATCGAACGGTACCGTCAAGAGAAACATTCGAACGTGTCGATCGCAGCTTGAGGGAGACAGGTATGTAATAATTGATAATTAATTTGGGCACGTTGTTTTATTTCGATATTATTGTAGATACAGTTTTGCCAAAACGAGGTGGTGAGGGCGCTCCTAGGACTGTACGTACCGTTGTATTGGAGGAAAATATTTTGGAAGCCGTCGCTGATGATCCTTCAATGAGCATCAGAAATCTATCAGAACAGTTCCATACATCCAAGTCCACTATTCATAGAATAATTAGGGAACAACTGCTCCACCCATTTCACATCCAGAAGGTACATGCCATGACACCTCAAGATTTTCCAGCACGACTGGAATATGCCAATTGGTTCATGGATAGGCAAAGAGAGGATATGACTTTTATTACTCGAGTTTTATTCACTGATGAAGCAGGTTTCAGTAGAGATGGAGTTATCAACTCTCATAATCTCCATATATGGGCCGAAGAAAATCCCCATGGGATATTGCAAACCAAACACCAACGGAAATTCAACGTGAATGTTTGGGCTGGTATCATAGGAAACCATCTTATAGGACCATTCGTTCTACAGGACCGATTGAATGGAGAACGTTATTTGGAGTTCATTCAGAACGATTTGAATGGACTTTTGGAACATGTTCCATTGCAAACCCGAAGAGATATGTGGTTTATGCATGATGGCGCTCCTCCTCATTTTAGTTTGATTGTGCGTGACCATCTGAACCATATTTTCCACAATAGATGGATTGGTAGAGGTGGGCCATATTCATGGCCATCGCGGTCTCCGGATTTAAATCCATTGGATTTCTTTCTGTGGGGGCATCTAAAAAGCCTTGTTTACGCTACACCTATTCACACAAGAGATGCATTGTTGAATAGAATACCATTACATTGTGAAGTCATACGAAACGACCCTGGAATGCTATTTCAAGTACAGAGAGGGTGTCTTCGCAGACTAAGAAAATGTATAGAGAGAGAAGGTGGTCATATCGAGCAGTTTCTGTAGCGGATTTTTCATTTCTGTTTGCTCTTGAGTTTCGTTAGTTAAACGTGTTTGCATTATAAAAATTCGTTATGAACATTTTACCTATCATTTCCATTTTCCTTAAAAACTAATATTTTCGAATAATGGTAGACATCTCAGGATAAATGTTGTTGAATTAACGTTATCATTATTATTTCTGCTTTGATAATTATTCATTTCAAATAATGGTGGACGAGCGGGTTTGATGTCGTCGAGTGAAACTACATTTTTATCAAGACTCGTTGCTCCGATCGACTTTCCACACGAGTACTTTTATTCATAAAATTGTCCAAGTAACCTTAATTTGTTGAAAAATATTGAAAAATATCTGTCATTTCAAAGTTTTGGGGTGTGGACCATCGGGGGTAGTCCGTTCCTGACTTTGTAGCAAAACAACTGACTCCTGCATGAAAGCTCATCGACGGAATTCATTTGTTTAGTCAATTACCAAAATTTGGATGATTTTGAATATTCACTTGAAAAGTTATCAAAGAAAAACATTTTTCATTTTGTAACTTCGAGGGCCCGTTACTTGGTAACGAAGGATTTTAGGAAAAAAAGTTATATGAAGTACTGGTGATATTTTGACCCCATCTATACATTCCCGAGAGGAAAAGAGGAAGTCCAGGGACACCCTGTATATACCCAAAAACTTCACAGACGTGTTGCAGGTCACTCTAAAATCATTGACACTGATGCTCTTCGGTGTCTCCATGCTGTTATCAATTTTGAACATGATGCAATCTGTTTTTTCATAATTTAAAATCAATTTATTTTCTAGAAAAAAGTTTTTCGTCCTTTCTATTACAATACTGCCATGTTTTATTATGTGTGGTAAGTTTGCACCTGTCAACAATTGGTTAGTATCATCAGCATAATTAACTATGTGAGCGGAATTTGAATTTACCACCATGTTTATGTCATTTGTAAATTAATGAAGAGTATTGGGCCCAATATACTACCCTGCGGAACTCCCACAGATACAAGTGATATGTTGGGGTTTTAAAAAATTGGTGAGGTTTAGACCTACGTGGATGGTACTCACTGCCTTGACTCCAAGTAAGTCTCAATTTTCATTCAAAAAGTCAATATCTAATTATAGAATAATATTTACCAGTATTTTCTCATTTCAATATATCCAATAATCTTTTGGTACTTTGAAACTATACAACTTAGTCACAAAAAATAATTGGGACCATTCACAATATGATGTCTTCCATGAATCTTAACTGAAATGGATAATTTTTGCAATCTTATTTAATAAATATTGAAAATCCAAAAGCCTAAATAATGAACTTATCTGTCTTCAATGAAAAAATAAATTAATTGAAATTTTCTCTAAATTGATATTTTGAAATAAAATCTCGAAATATTCATCTCTACCAACTACCTACAGCTTAGATAGTGGTAAACGCCCGCCGGAAAACAAATACTTTCCCGGCAAATACCACGCTGGATATTGAATTATATCCGACAGCCATTTATGCAAGATACCTCACTGAGGTTAGTCTCGCAAATGTTTCTCGTTCAAATAGCAGCAGGAACATGCTGAAATCATTCAAGTAGATCACCTACAGACCGGTTTCAAAGAATTACCTCTCATCAGTGCAGGAAAGACCTTACCTAAACAGCAAAGTGCCTAGGACACGAATAACTTCAATACGGCTCGACTGCATGTATGAAACCTTTGTCTAACAGAAAGATTGTAAGTGGGAGAGATGACCATTTCGAGATTATATTTCCAAAAAATTTTTTCTGTATATATCTCTCCTCGATAGTCTTCACTTATCCTTAATTTGTTTTCCTGTGTTGATATTACATAGAGTGCTGTACCGGGAATTCTCTTTTTTGATTTGAATCATACACACTCGATATACATTTTTTTTATATTTATATCCTAGACTCGGAAGTCACAAAGATAGCTGTAGCTGTCTACGAGGTAATGCTGGGTGTATTCTAGATCCTAGAAATTCTATGTCTTTTAACTGGAACCACAAACGTGCGGTAGGCTCCTGTTGGTAAGTCTGTTCATATGTGTTTCCGTTTTCAGCAACCAAGTGTTGCTGGATAGCAACTTGTTGCACTTGGATAGCCAGAAAGACGTGTCTGTTGTTTTCCCATCTCTTTTCCAGAGTGCTGTTCCGTGATTTCTCCACTTTCATGATGTGCATCAATATATATCCATTATTTATATTAATATAATTGTTAATTGTTTCTGAACCAGAACAAACTAGAGACAGAGAGTGAGATAAGGGGGAGAGAGGGGGGATAACGATGGGTGAGGGAGAAGGGGGGGAGAGGGAGAGAGAAAGAGAATTCTTTACCGCAATGAAGTTTGCAATATGAAAAAAAAATTAAAAGAACATTGTCAGATGAAACTCACCCTTGTAATTCTTCTTCTTTTTTTTTGAAATAATTGGTCAAAACTTCCAGTTTCATATTAATTTCAACCTTTTCCTTATCAGCTTCCTGGTATTTTATCAAAAGAGAATTGTTTTCTTCCTTAATAATTTCATATTTATTTTCATAAGCTATTTTCGCTGCTTCTTCTTGTTTCAACTGAGCAATAAATCTTTCATTTTCCATTTTGAGCTGTTCATACTCCGCCTTCTTTGATGTAGATTCAAGTAATAAGTCCATAACATTCTCATTATTTTTTATGGATTTCAGTTTACCCAGACTTTCTTTCAATAAATGGTACTCTTTGACTCGTAACTCCGCTTGTCTCTGAGCATCAGAAAGTTGATTTCTCAGAACCTGAACAATAGAAATACATCGGTATCAGAATTCATACCTAATTTAGTTGTATGTCTAATACAGTGGTGAATGTGGCATCTATCTACTATAACAAATTGAAAATTTTTCAAACATTTCCAGAACTTATGAATTTGATATGGTAATTATTTTATCAAAAAATCTACGTATGTATGAAAAGTGAAGTTTCCATGTTGAACATACTATTGTTTTTCAAACTACTGAAAAGATAGTGGTTTTTGTAATAATAGTAGTAATAAAAATATAAGAAAATGGTTTCATATATGGTGGAGTGGAGAAATAATATTCAGTTTTGCTATAAAAATAGTGGCAAAAGATATCTTACCTGTATTTCATTATTCAAAATTTCACTTTTCACCACATTTTCATTATACTTTTGTTGGTATGCTAGCAGTTCATCCTGAAGAGAGTTTTGCTGTTGCTCTTTTTCTTTTTCAATTTTCAGAATTTGTTCAACTCTTTCATCCAAATCTTTCTGTAACTCAAGTATCTTTCTCTGGCTTATTTTTGACTCTTCAAGTAATTCAGCATTTTGAGACTCCTTAGTTTTTAATGTTTTGTTGACGCTAGCAATAATATTTTTTTGTTCCATCAACTGCCTCTGCAGTTGCTCGACATTTTCTTGTAATTTTTCACTTCCATTTGTAGCATCCAACATTTCTGCTATAATTCGATTGAGTTCCATTCCAACTTCTGTGGAAGTTTCCAACTCCTTTTCCAAACTCTCGATTTGCTCTTCCAATGCTTCTTTTCCATCTAACTCTTTTTGAAGATCTATAACCTGCATTTCGAGAACTTGTTTTACCTGTTCCAATTTTGCTAATCGTTCAGCCAAAAGATTGTATTCATCTGTTGGTGTACTATTTACATTATTAGAACTATGAAACGATTCTCTTTCCTTGAGTATATCATTCTCTTTCATAATTACAAGGAGTTCCTTTTCCAATTTGTTGATTTTAGAAATCAAAGGAGTCATTCTCTTACTGTTATCCATTGCTAGATACATGAATAAGAATATTATACAGGATACTGCAGTAGTGACAAGATACAAAAATACATCATAGTTGAAACTTAATGTTATATTATCTACAAAACTACTGTCAGCAATTTTATCGCAGTTTTCTACATCACAATAACCTGTATCAATGTGATCAGACTCTCTGCTAGGATTTGATTCCAGAGAATCTAATGAAAGTTGCTCCCCTAAACTCGCAGGAGATGAAACTGGTTCTGATTTCTTTCCAATCTCTTCACTGCCTTTGATTAATGATAAGAGGTTCGCCACTACTCCTTGACTTTCATCAACTACTTCTTTTCTATCAAGTATCTGCTCACCTTTTTGTTCCTCAATCAAAAAAGTTTCAGAATATGAATCTTTGTTTTCCTGAACTAAGTTTCCTTCATTTGTGGATTGTTCTGAGAAAAATTTGTCTTCATTATTGTCAATATTGGATTCAGTTGCAGTATATGAATAACCTTCAGCCAATATTTCAGCTACATTGTCAGAAGAAATTTCATTGATTTCTGTCGATGAATCAGAAGGCTCCAATTCAATATCATTTGCAGTAGGATGATGACTTTTCTCTGTATCTTCCTCAGTTCGATTCTCTTCAGATGAATCCAAATTGATATCAATTCCTGATAAACTTTCAAAATTTTCTTTTAAATTTTTTTCATCATGAGATAAAGACACACTGGCAATATTTTTTTCTGGAAATTCTTCAAAAACAAAATCTTGAGCATGCTTTGACGAATCTTGAGAGTTTGAATCAGTCATTGTATTGTTTTCATTTGCGTCTTCTTTTCGATACTTTTTTTCTTCATTTCTTAGTTTATCTGGAGGATATAGAAAATAGTTGTTATTTAGAATAGTTTCCTCTGGTGTCGTATCTTGAATATTATCAGAAACAGCATCTTCATGAGATATTTTTTTTTCTGTAGATGTGCTTGAGTCAAATTTTTTATCATTACTCATTGCTTCCAAATTTGCTGTAACTCCAGGGAAATTTTCAATGAACTGCTCATGTTTTGAATCGCTATTCTCGTTTTTTTCTTTTGGATGAATATCACTCATATTTGAGTTTGGAATGTTTTCTTGGCCATATTGAAGAGAAGGAGAACTACTTTCTGGACTATCACTTATTTTGGTTTCTAATTTCAAAGTGAGGTTTTCTTTTGTCAATTCCTTCCCAATGTCATTTACTGATATATTGTCTGTGTCTGTTGAGTTGTTTTTTTGTAAAATTTTGCTTTCCAACTTCCGATTTTGGTTTTCTTTTGTCAAATCCTCGACATCATCTCTTAAAATTTTCTCTGCGGTAATAACAGTATTTGACAAGTTTGTTTCCTGTATTATTTTGCTTTCTGAATTCAGATTTCTGCTGTCTTTTGTTGAATCTTCAGTAGTAATATTATCTGTTGAGTTGGTTTCATGTGATTTACCTTCTTCACTAATAGGTTCATCTACTGAGTCCTTCTTATCATCTTGTTGCTGTTTTTCCTTGGGATTCTGGCTTATGCTTTTGTCAGTATCACCTACATTCGTTGGTAGTACATCCGATGCTGAGCTATCAGTTTTCTTAGTTATATCATTTACTGAATTGATTGCCTGATAAGGATTTTCAGTGATCCCAACATCTTGAATTGGTTTGGGTACTTCAACGTCAACAGACATCTCTGTACTGGTTTCTAGAGTTTGTTCATCAGTCTTAGTAAACAATTCCTTATCAAAACTTTTCTCAACACTTAACTGAGGAATATCGGGAGTCGACTGACCATCACCACCAGACTGATTCTCAGTTGACGGAATTTCATTTTGTTTTTGTGCTCTTTTATCTCCCTCAGCCTCTTCTCCTTCACCATCATCATCATCACCATCATCATCATCATCATCATCATCATCATCACCATCATCATCCTCAAGACCATCCTCATCATCTTCAGAATCAACGACATCATCTTCAGAAACTGAGGAAAACGTGTCCAAATCTTTCGCAACTTCTGAAAATATATGACGGTGTATTATTTTTCATTTACAGACAATGATTTCGTAACAAATCAGCCACAATTTGAAGATTTGTGCAGTATTTTGCAATAAAATTTTAATTTAAAATTTAAGTTAGGCTGGAACGTATGGTAACACAATATGAAATTTGAAGCCGTTCGTGAACCTGCGATAATAGTGTCCCTCTCAAACACCGGACTGTACACACCCAAATGGCGTGTGTAGAAGAGGGATTATCATTACTATTATTTGTTGTGGCGCTTCAGACACATAACTCCCTTTTAGTGACGTATTTGCTATTTCAATTACAGAGAAACCTGGAACTGTTAGTTATTTGATGATATGCATCGAACACAAGAATGGGCATAGGAGCAACTCACATGATATCTCAGTTATTGGCTACCCATCGAGTCCCAAAAACCCCGTGATAGGAATAAAAATGAATAGTTAATAAAAATGTTATTATCATTTACGATCACATGAATTGAAATAATTCTTTATTTCACAAATAAAATATAATAGGGGCAATGAAAATAAGTAAGCAGTTTATGGGTTACATATGTAGAAAAATACAAAACCCCTCAAGAAGCATGAAACATGTGAATTTGAATAATTGCAATTCTATATAAGCAAATTTTGATGCTTTCCGGAAAACGGATAAAATTAACAAGAAAAATACCGGTTACCATACTACATGTAACTACTCAGTACGGTATGCATTAAAATTTAATTTTTGTTTCAAGTCAGCTTATTTAATGTTATTGTTGAAAAGCTGTTCCCGATTCAAGTTAGTTTATTTTATTGTTAAAAAGTTGTTAATTAGTCTTTTAATGAAGCAGCCAGCTGGACTTATTATTAATCTACAAGGTAAGTAATTTAGTTGAATAATGATCATTATTTTTATCGAATATAATGTTCTTCGTAAAGAATTTTGATTTTAATTCATTATGAAGCACCTTTATAAAACAGAAGAGATAGTTTTTGAAGAGTCTATATACTCATTTGGTAAAACTAAATGTTATTTTAAAAGTCTCGTTAGTTTTATTGTCATGTGTTTTTGAAGCTCCATATATCAATAAATATTTATTCTGCTATGTTGTGGTATATACTGATCGACATCAACAGAGAGTTTTGTTCTGTATAGATTTCAGATTATTACCCATTTTCGGCCAATTTTGCTATACGGATTCAAATTGAACCCAAGCGGTGCGTGCGTTGGCGGAAGAACTGGGCGTCAGCTACCATGTGGTTTTTGATGGCTTAAAACGTATTGGAAAGGTCAAAGAGCTCGAAAAATGGGTGTCCTACGATTTGAACGATCAACTGAAATTTTCACGTTTCTAGGTCTGTCTTCTTTGCTTTGGGCAATCAAAACGATTTTTTTTTTGGATCGGATCGTCATGAGTGATGAAAAGTGGATTCTCTACGACAACAGGAGATGTTCAGAACAGTGGTTGGACACCGATGAGCCACCCAGCCATCAAACAAATTGAGTGTTGAATATCATTCCAATAATAGGAGCCATTTTTTTTATTGTTTAAAAATGTTGTGTCCTCTACCATGAATTTTCATGTGTTATGGAACTGAACAATTTCACATTTAGAGAGTATTTGATATAGGTATTCATTATGGAATTTTGAATCAACTAATGTAGACCTTTATGTTATAACCATGTATGAATATTTATGGAAATTTAGTGACAATTTTTGAAAGATATTTGATCCAAGATTTTTCAAAACGAGTATCCTGATTATATGGATATCAAATGAAATGGTTCAAGGAGGCAAAATTCAAAATGGCAAAAAACAATTTTGAATAACTATGGTTTAGCAAAGGTTAGAGATAGTTTTTTGGTGGTGTTTAAGCATATGTTACAAAAATTGAACGATAACACATTAAATGAACTGAACAAACTTCGAAACATATCCAGCAATAACTAAAAAATAATAATTGAACACCATTTTTAAAAATATTGTTTCATATATATTTTAAAAGAAGAAAATTGACTTTCAATTGAATCAAACACATCAGTTATGTGTTATAAAACCATGTGTAGATAAAAAGAATACAATTTGTAACTTGATCCTGTTATAAGGTTTTCTAAGAGAAAAATTACGTTTTTTCCATAAAATGTGTAGATTTTGCGATAATTTTTTATATCATTCCAATTGTGTAATGTAATAAACTGATAGGTGGGTTTTATTGAAAATTTATTTCTTTGTCTTTAGAGCATATATGCTATAGGTTGACTGCCAGAGTAACATTTCATTTTGTGATAAAATTTGTGAAATTTTTATCAATCTCAAAAGATCTCCAAACCAAGGTTTGAAATATTCTCAAAATTTCACTGTTTCATGTCAAAGAATTTAGATATGTGATTCTTGGAGTGTTCAGTAAAGTACAACTAATACAGCATAAACATCAATTTTGTTAATCCAAGCTAACTAGAACCAGACCCATGTGGATTATCAAGACTCAACCTCTAACGGAAGCAAGAAACTCTTTGGAAGGTTCGAAATAGATGAACATTTCAACCTAGCAGACCACTATTATAATATTCATGCAGTCATTGTTCACTGTGATTCTAGCGTTGAATTTGGTCATTATTACGCCTTGGTCAAAGAAGAAACGGACTGGTTCAAGTTTGACGATAGTCGTGTCATAAAGTGTTCTGGTGATGCATTGAATTTATTGGAGCCTCTGGAGACACCCTACATTTTGTTTTATAAGAGAGAGGACATTGTTAGATCAAGATCTTCAGATGATGTGGTGCTGCAGGTTTTTCCAGGTTTTCCTGCAGCTGAAAAAGCAAATGCGCCACTGGAATCAATGAAGTCGCCCCGGAGCGCCAAATAATTTTTATTGTTGTTTTTATCAAGAGTTCAAATTCATTTATCATCATTCAAATTATTCACATCAATCATCAAAATCATTTCCGATACTATTTTTTTCAACAATGATTAAGTGAATTAACAAAATAACTAACATAAGGGTGGATTCATGTACTCAATGTTAAGTTTTAAATTGCAAGTCATAATAAATTGTAAGCAGTTATTCATCAATTTTCAATGAAAACATTCTATGAAAAGCATATATATTATCTAATATCATCATTCATAATGTCTATGTACAGGAAGTGTAAGTTTTTAGTAGTAACAAATGAAAATATGAAATCTTAAGACTTGAAACGACATGGACTTAGAACTGGGGCCATCAATCCACAGTAAAAACAATGCAAACTTTTATTCTTACCAGTTGTTTTAGAGTAATCTTTGTTTTCACTTGGGACTATCGTTGAAAGAACTGAACTCTCAGTGGAACTTTGGCTGATGGACTCTGTGAAATCCTTTAATATGGTAGTACCATCAACAATATGAAATGAATTTTTCACCTTATCTGGATTGATTTCTTTTAAGGGATCTACAGTTTGTTTTGATTCCGTATCAACCAAGAAAGTTGGTTTCGAAATAATTTTAATTTCTCGAACGTATTTACTGGGTATGTAGCCCCTCTTTCCATTTATTTCCGTTTCCCACAATATTGTGGAAGAACTATCCTTCTTACTACTAGCCTCCTTACTGAATATCTTGATGTTTTCATTCGATTTGAAAGAAAGTACCTTTGGGTCAGGACTACTATACCTCAAAAGAGTCTTTGCCAAAGATATGGGTTCTGAAAAGTAATGTTCCAAACAATGTTATGGAAATTAGGTTAATAGATATAAAAAAGTGTACCTTTACAGTCTTTATCCACGCATAATCTCTTGTGTGATATTTCACATCTGGAACTACATAGAATCAACAAAAAATTAACAAAATATATTAACTTAAAACTATACATTTTTGTCAAATTGACAATTGAACCCTAGGCCACATCACTGTTTTTGAAAAAGTGTCGCCATCTGGTGCATCTGGAGATTATATCTAATGTAGTGTTCGAAAAGCTGCGTTCCAATAATTCCGCATATCGCTAACAAAAGTTGTAAAAAATTAACACTGCTCATTTCAACCTCTGATCATTTACGATAAATCGGAAAAAAATTAACCATTTGATACACTCAACCCTCAAATTTATCATTATTCAAAAGTAACATTTTGGTTTTTTTTATTCGATCCAAAACATCCAGAAGAAGGTGCGAATAACTTTTGTCAGAAATGAAATGAAAAACGGACACTTTTGTATTGTTTCATTTCTGACAATTCTACACAGATTTCATAAACTCATCTGGCTTATCATTAGTACAAGTTCAACTGAATATTTATAAAAATTAATAAAATCGATAATATAAACATCGTAAAATTCTTAAATTTAACAGAAAATTTCTCAAAGAATTGCAATGCGCTAGATTGCAGCTATATTAAGAAAATCCTCTTTCAAATCTCGATATCAACAATGTACTTTTATTTATTTTTGAAGTATTATTTAATTACCGAATCAATACTAAAGTAATTGAATAAATGTTGATATATAATAAGATTAAAATTTAACTGATAGATTTTTCAATCCTATTGAAAGTCAATCAAAAAATTTCCGTCTTGTGGAGGTGACAGAATTATCAATCCACATTTTTGATTTGATATGTCCGGCATTTACCCAAGTCTCGTCAATAATACAGAGTAAATCTTTCGATTTTCATTCCTGTAGGATTTTATTTTTTTTAATACTCTATTCTTCATAGAACTATTTCACTAGTGTCTGAAAGCAAGCAATTTCTTCGTTTTTGATATTTAAAATGTAATGTTGTTAATATCTATACAATATACAGCGTGTTTGAAACTTGGCAAGTCTGGAGTGTCACATGTCTTTAAGTACCTTGTCAAGAGTAGGAAGTTCGTTTATAAAAAAATATTGATCACTATTCTTCTGATTGAATGTCTATAAAAGCATCCATCAAATCTACAATTTTGATTGGTTATTGGCAAAATGTATGGTTATTGCAGTGTTTCTCAAACTGTGCGCCGCGGCGCCGTGGGCCACGGGTGAGTCTCAAAGTACAATGTTTTACAACATAGATCATGGACGTAGAAAAATATTATTTTTCTACGTCCATGACATAGATAACTGAGAGTAAAGGTACCTATTAATAAAAATCCTCTGATAATATGATAATATCGGTTATTGCAAAATCAATCCGTTTAGACAGCCACATACCTACTTTTATTAATTAAATACCTAGTGTAGTCTTTACTTTTGGGGCGCCGCGATAACCTTCAAAAAACATAAGGGAGCCGTGAATTCGAAAAGTTTGAGAAACACTGGGTTATTGGTATATTCTCTGATAATTTTGTAGACTCTGCGACTACACACTTCTGTTTTATTTCTCATTTTGTTTACAATTTCATCTTTGAGTCATATTGTATTTTCTTGAGTATCATGCTCATACATGTTTAAAATCATTTTCTTGATTTTTATGTCAAAATGAAGACTCTGTAGACTCATCAGCTGTATCCGTTCTAGATATATTTGAGAATTCTGGATATATTCTCCAATATATCAAACCAATATTTAAACTTTACACTAAAAATATTGGAGGAGAAAACACACTGTTATTCTATACATATACTTAGAAAGTATTTAAATACAACTCAATATTCAAACTATAAGGTATGGTTTTTAAAAATACGTAATTTAAACCCAGCGGCGGCTCGTCAGAGGAGGCAAGGGAGGCTCAGCCTCCCCATAAAATTTGAGGCTATTCATCGCAATAAATTAAAAGACATTCTGTCTGTATCTGTAGAGTAGGGAGGGTGAGTGTAAGCCCACGCACTTAGGCCACATGTGACCCATTGTACATCCTCCCGAGGAGTTGTCCTCCTAGGTCGTCGTCCATCCTGTCATTTCCAGGAAGGTGGACAGGTCGCTGGGAGACATCTCCTTTATATCGGCAAGTGTAGGCCAAGACTCGCCGAACACACACTCTCTTATTGACGATAACTCCGGGCACTCGCACAGGACATGCCTGACAGTCTCATCTTCCTGTTCACACATCCTACATAGAGGTGTGTCCACTAGCCCCATATTATGTAGGTGTTTCCTTAGCTGACAGTGGCCAGTCAGAAATCCTACTGTAAGGCGTAGATTTTTCCTGGTCATCGCCAGATATTTCTTCGGCGCCAGCTTCCCAGGGTCGCCCAAGGTGATCCTGGCAAGATTACATCCTTTGATTTCATCCCATCTCTTTAAAGATTGAGCATGGGTGTAACATTTGACTAGTTCCGCAATTGTCGAAGTCATCAGGCCGTGGGTGCCGCTTGGTCCTAAAATTCTTAGTCCAGCCGCTTCCTTGGCTAAAGAGTCGGCAATGCGATTATTTTTACTCCTGTCGTGCCCTTTAACCCACCTCAGGATAATGTTATTATCTATCGAGGCTTTGGCGAAATCTTGGTGGCACTCTAGTGCTAGCCCTGAAGTAACACGGTGTCTGTTCAAGGCTAATAGTGCTTGTCTGCTATCAGTGCAGATTGTTATGTTTTTGCCAAAAATTCTTTTCTTGGTTATTTCTTTTGTGGCGATTGAGATACCAGCCAGTTCTGTTTGGACCACGCTGGTATTTCTTCCCATTCCCCACTTAATCCTTAGGCTTAGTGATCTGGAGTACACTCCACATCCTGAGCCTTCTTTGGTTTTTGAGCCATCTGTATAAATCCGTATTGCATTTGTAGCATCTGACTCTGTGTTCTGCTTAATTTGTATTTTGTAGGGTTTATTAAACACAAACCTGGGTTCAATTGCATCACTTGTTGCCGACATTGCTCATAAGCCACGTATGCTCTTTTTGCTCTACTCTGTAGATGAGAGTTCCATGTTAGCTTCTTGTCGAGGATAATACCAAGGTATTTCACCTCTTCAGAGAAGTTTAGTTCGCTTTTGAAGATTTCGGGAGGTTTTAAGCCCATTAAACTTATTTTCCTGGTTGAGAGACATTGACAAATAATTATGATTATTTTTTTCTAAAAATGCTTGGGTATGGTTACTTCACCATTAATTTTTAATATAAATACATAATATGCCCGAAAAAACACTATCACTCACTACGTAGTACGTACCACACTGTATCCTGCATCAACAAAACGCACCGCCTATGAACGAATAACTAATAAACTGTCAACCCGAAATAATAAATGTCATACGTTGCAAGGGAGCCAAGCCTTCGACCGCTTTAAAAAACACAGGCTCCACGAGACCGATCCAATCAGCGACATACGTCCTGGTTTGTGATTTCAGTTGCAGAAATTATAGCGTCAGAGGAGGCTTGCCTCCAGTTGGTCTCCGTTATGGTACGAATGCGTTTGTTTTTTATTTAATTATTCGGACGGGATACCGTGACGTACCGGGACTAAAAATTATTTCGGTAAATCGTTTTAGTGTTTCTTGATAATATTTGTTATTTGTGTATAAAACAGGCTGTATTATATTATAGCAGTGCTTTTTGGTAATATTTTTAATGTGTTTTTAAAGTGTTTTCTTTCAATTTCAAGGTGTTTTCAGGTTTTCATTTTTCGGTAAGTTTTTTTTTTATTCATTATGGATAAGTTGGACGAAATTAAAAAATCTGACGATATAGTCGATTGGTTGCTGACAAATAATTTTGAGTCTTTATCTTATGATAATAAATTTTACATTATTAAAACACTGGGAAGGCCTCAACTAAATTGGATTTCAATTATATCGTCAGATAATCGACAAAATCGAGGATTTAATATTAGTTGGTACGATAAATGCGATTGGATAACCGGCTCCATTAAACGAGAAAAACTTTTTTGTTGGCCCTGTGTTTTATTTTCCGTACAAACCGATTACCAAACGTGGTCTAAAATAGGATACTCCGATTTAAAAAATTTACCTCGTGTTATGGACAAATATGATTCACAATTTGGCACTTTTTTAAATGGTAGCGTTTTTTCGGGCACCTCAAAAACCATTCAAAATGAGCCTATTATAGACAGTGTGGCATGCATTATTAAGGAAAATATAAGCAACGAGATTGAAAGTGTGTTTTTTTTGCATGGGAAATTAATGGAAACTACCGATATTACCTGTACATCACAACTTTCAATCGTTTTTAGATATGTCAAAGACGGTAATGTGGTAGAACGTTTTATGGGTTTTCATGATGTTTCATCTGGGCCCACAGCTGACGATTATCCTTTTGCTGATCAAAAAAGAGTTAGGAAATTATACAGAAATTATATTGACGTTTAGGATGCTAAAAACTGCAGCCGCCTCAGAATTGGAAAAAATCTAAATCTATAAGCAGTTTTTCCTTCGATGATCTCTTTACTTCTAAAATTCCCTGACAGATGTCAAATGTGAAATATGTCAATGTTGTTGATTTACTTCTGAAACATTCGATGTAGTTAGATAATACTGCTTTGTGGATGACAAGGTATTCTCTGACATTAATCTGTTTTGCTAGTTCGCCACTATCCATATTCCTCTTCAAGACGGGTAGCCAAGTACTCAAGTACAATCCATTTCTAGGCTGTTCAATAAAGTTCTCTCCAGATATAAGAAAAAACACTGATTCCTTGAGTTAACGTCTCTTAGAGAATGTAAGAATGTTAGAGGATGTATCTTATGAATGCATTTTTTCCTCTGTTAGGTTTTGTATGTGTGGGTATAGATATCAGTGTATTTGTTGTTTGGTTAGAAATTCTAACAGATTCAAGATACTCACAAAGGAAATCCTTTGCATGGGTATACTTAGTTTCATTTTCTTGTTATTGGTTCGAAATCAATGGATACATTATGTGCTGCTGGTAATATGAAAATAAATAAATAAATTTATTAATTTCGTTAGAAATATTTCCGTAGATTGGATTATAACAGGGATACCGAGTTAAGTGTTTCAAATGAGTGAGAAAAAATATTAAAAATCCTGGGTGCAAGATATACAAGGCACCTCTGCCTATTGTTTTCAATAAAGAAGAAACTAATTGTGATGCACTGTTTGGGACCTTTGGTATAGTAATGAATATTACTGAAGTTTTTCCCAACACCAAACCGTTATTTTAACACCTTGGCACGTGTCGACGCGACGTGTTGAAATAACGGTTTGGTGTTGGGAAAAACCTCCAGTAATATTCGGAAGAGAAAGTAATACAAATCATGAAATTATGTTATACTTTCTTCTTCAATGAACAAATAATATATTTATTTTCAGCACATAGGGTACACTTAGGGGACATTCTTTGTATCTAGTAACTATACTATTTTTATTATTATATGCATTTACACACATCGGAAAAGTCTAGGGATATTTTTATAACATACTAAATATCATAAAAATAAATAAATGAGGTCGTTTAATTTCGATTAAATTGGTACACTCGACCACCCTGTAGATTTCTATGGGTTGAACAAAGCCTGCAAAAACGGTAACTAATCTTTTATCAAGTTTTTTACAAACTGTAGGTTTTCGTCTAAAATGAATAATCTGAAAGTGTCGAGTTTGTACATTCTATGCAGTTCTTGCTCAGCAATTAAACTGGAAATATTGTGCTTTAACATGGAACGCCGTCACTTACCATTGGCTGAGATGAATAGAGCTGTAGGGCTTCTTCAAGGTGTCATGCGACAAAATAATGTAGCTCTTCGTTTGGGGGTTTCCCAAAGTGTTATCAGTCGATTGTGGCGGCGTTTCCGTGAAACTGGCAGTCCAGCCGATCAACATCCAGGGCGAGGACGCGCTACAACTGCAGTTCAAGACCGATTTTTGGTCTTAACCGCAAGAAGACAACCGACAATCACAGCACCTGAGTTGGTTAACGTGTTGCAGCAGACGCACCAGGTAACCATTGGTTGTGATACTGTCAGAAATCGACTGCATGATGCAGATCTCTACAACAGAAGGCCACTTAGATGTCCACCTTTGTCGAGAGGCAATCGCGGTAGAAGATTAGAGTGGTGTCAAGAACATCAAAACTGGGATGCAAATGATTGGGCCACATTTTTGTTTACAGACGAATCCAGATTTGGATTTCATCCAGATTCTCGTCGAGTAAGACTGTGGAGACGACCTGGAAATAATGAACGTTTGAGACACTTCCAGGAAGTCCACACATACAGAGGTGGTACAGTAATGCTATGGGGCGGAATCATGATCGGCGGCAGAACCGATCTCGTTTTTCCAAATCGCTCCCTCACAGCTCGACAGTACCTCGACACCATTCTTCTACCTATCGTCCGTCCGTTTGCTGGTGCTGTTGGTAAAAACTTCCACCTAATGCACGATAATGCTCGTCCACATGTCGCGCGTCTAGTGACTGACTGGCTCACCAACGAAGGAGTTGATGTATTGCCATGGCCAGCACAATCACCGGACCTGAATCCTATCGAGCATGTGTGGGACATGCTTCAACGAAGAATTACTCCGCATATGGGGAACATTTACACAACGTTTCAATTGAGAGAGCTTTTAATCGCTGAATGGGCAAATGTACCTCAACAAGACATTGACAATCTCATTTTGTCGATGCACGATAGATGTAGGGCCGTAATAAACCAGCGTGGAGGCCATACTTTGTACTGATTCCAATTTTTTTTGTATTATGATTTTTTTTCGAGGTGCCAAAGAAGAGCCTAATTTTTTTTAGTTTTGCTCAGTATTTTTGACCATTTAATAAATTTTGTTGTAAGTTACATTCTTAATAATCACCCGTCAACTTTTTTTCCTAAAGCGATCTAAAAAAAATTATTGCCATTTTTAAAAATATCCCTAGACTTTTCCGATGTGTGTATGAGTTCTAAGACAATTCTTGAGTATTGAATACTTCAGCACTTTGAAAAGCTGTTTACTAGAATATCTGTAATAATTTTTACTGATCACCTACAAATATCCATTTTTGTGTGGTCTTTAAATGCCTCATGTATACATTTGTAGTTTCACCCCATTCTATGATATTATAAATTAAATGCTTTTGTACTAGCGCAAAGTACATTATTTTTAGGTAGGTATTCAATACCAAAATCTAATTTTTTTATGGCATCATCAATTTGAATATTCCATTTCAGATGATGTCAAACTAGATCCCTAAAAACTCAACTTTCTTATCGCATTTGTTGAGCATTGTCTTATCTTCATATTTGAACCCGATTTTGTGAATTGAGATAAGTTCGATTCGTAGCTTGTCAAGGGTAGATAAATGGGTTTTTTCATATTAATAGTAAGCAATTTACTCTACAGGAAATTCATTACTAGGAGAAATGATTTAATAATTGTTTTGTTTCAGACTGGAGCAGTTGCTGTACTTGAAGAATACAACGGTATCATCTGCGAATGCACTAATTTCGCCAGGTAAGTTAAAAATATCATCAATATACTGAATAAATTATGAGATATTTCTAAATGTTTCACTTATACATACGAAAACATTGGGTTTTAAAATTATAGTTATAGATATAGGCAGTATCATTTTTTGGATCTGGTTCCTAAAAATCATACATCCTCTTTTATCAAATAAGAAAAAATTAAAAAATTTTACCTTTTAATTTGTAGAAAAATTGAAATAGAAAAACTGTTTCTGGTTAAAATAAATACATATTCTTATCAGTTATTGGTTTAATTATCACCAGTGATTAATTATGTTATTAGTACATAGTTGAAAAAATTGTAACAGACATAAACTCGGTACATCTCTTGACAACTGAATTCCATTTATGCTTCGACATTCCATGGCGTGAAGCTTCCAGGCTCAGGATCAATCAACTGAAAATTTAAGTATAGTTGGTATATAAAAACACGGAACAAAAATATGGAATAATTATGAGTAGGTATAACAATTGACCTGTTGGATACTTATTTTAAACAGAAAGTGAAAGTTATTTACTTCTTTTGTTTACTACTACGCCCGAATTATCGTAAATTACTCCGGACAATGAGATGAACAAACTGACCAGCTCGAGCACAGCGATATGTTTTCTCTTATCAGAGTTAGGGGAGACCGAGTATAGTCTCAAGGGTTGGTTGTCACAGCAGCCATATTGGAAAATTGAATGAACGAAAGAGTTCATCGAACGCAATCGAAGGATCGGATGAGCAATACGCCAATCCTAACCTCACTTCAGTTTACTCTCATACTTTGTGACGGAAATACGTACATTTGTATTTTTCGGACGGCAAAAGTAAATTTTTGCACATTTGTGTCGAGTCTGGTAAGTATACTAGAACTTTCCGTAGATATATATTATTTCATGTATTTTTTATGTGACACATCTTGTTCATGATATCACTATTCGTTTTTATGAAAAAATATTTATTCAGAGTTATTTTAGGGGATTATGTTCTCTAATGTGTTTTGGGGCTGGTTGTCTTAACTTTACGGGGGCTATAGTAGTCACATGTGACAGCAACGCCATATATGTGTGCTGCATTTTTTGTTGGCTTTTGTCTGCTACATACAATTTTGTTTTTTTTTCAGAGCAAATCATAGAAATGTCATGGCAGAAGGAAGATTGGAAAAATACCTTCTTATGGCTTTAAGTATTTATTTCGGTTTGTCTTCCAAAGATATTGGAAAAATAGCGTTCGAGCTTACCGTTTCCAAAAAATTTGAAAATTCCGTTATTGGGAATTGAATAAGCTAGCTAGTCCCGATTGATTCACGTCATTTATGAGGAGACGCAGCGGCGGCTTTACCCATTGCGAGGCTAGGTTCCGGGCGGCAGGTCTTTGTGAGGTCCTTTGCCTCTCGTGTGATGCGAAAGTAGATTTGAACCAGACCGTCTGGTTGTTTGGTTTAGGTATTTGTCATGTCTAACGAAATGACGAGAAATACTATAGATATACAAATAAATAAAATTTGAGTTTTGAAATATTTTATTTTGAAAGATTTCAAAATTAGTAAATACAGAAATTAAAATTGATGTTTGCGGCTTTTCCGAAGACTGAAATCTTTAATTAAAGCACAATAATCTAATGAATGGGCTACGTCATTTTCGATTGAAAGAATAGCAAGGGCTGAAAGCCGTTCTTGTGTCATCGAATTCCGCAAATATGTTTTGATAATTTTAAGCCTCGAAAAACTCCTTTTAGCAGATGCAACTGTTACAGGTGTGGTGGCAATAATTCTCAGGTCTATTTCGATAGAAGAAATGCAACGATTGCAAGTCGTTGCATTTCTTCAAAAGTCCACTATCACTAATTGCCTTCAATCTTTGTATATTATACATGAAACCAAATATGCTCTCATGATGTTTAAGTGCCTCAAACCTAGGATGACAACTTGCGCGCACATTGTCGACAATTACATAAAAATAGTTTATTTTGAAATTCTCTTCTGCATTCAATTCTTGAGCTTCATCTTCTCCTTCATAATCAAAATGTTTTTTTTACTTCGTCTTCTGACTTCTTTGAACTGTCTGTCGATATAATTTTCTTCAGCTATTTCTCTCGCTGATACAAGGGATGACTAAAAACCATTTTTTCGATAATTATCGAGCCAATTTGTGAATGCGTCTAGGTGTTGTATAGCCACATCTAAGTGCATGTTTTCACTTTGCCACATTTTACTTATAACATTTATCTTTGTAAGAATGTCATACCATATGACAAGTGGAACTACAAATTCGTAGGTAGTTATTTCCTTTTCTATAGAATGGCATTCACTGACCAACTGACAATCTGTTGTATTTTCTGATAATTCCTTTGAAGCATCACATATATCACTTAGTTGATATTTAACGGCCTTCACCGAAGCTACCCTGCACTCTCATCTAGTTTCAGAAAGTGGTGTTAGCGATAACGATTTCACATGAGCATTTAAAATAGCCGGCAAACAAAGTGTACAACCTTTGTAGCAAAAGACAAAAAAGATTTTGCTTGGACACAAGACGATGCTGCATCTCCTAGGATGAGATTCCAGCTATGATTCGCACAAGGTAAAAAATAAGCAAGTGGGTTAATTTCAAGAATACGTTTTTGGACCCCACTTTTCTCACCACGCATATTGGCACCATTATCATATCCTTGGCCTCTGCAGTTTTTCAATGATATACCTAACTGTTCTAATTCTGTGATTATATAGTTAGTCAAACTCTCAGCTGTAGTTTTTTCGACAGCTAAGAAACCAATAAAATGTTCTTCAATTTCAGCTGTATTTGTATTAAAAAATCTTATAATAATTGAAGAATAATAGAGTAATAATTATTATTTATTATTTTTTTAACAATTTGAGTCTTCACGTGACTTGCCAAATATTGTATGAGGTCATTTTGAATATTTTTTCCAAGATAGTGATCATGAATCATCTTATCCTGTAATTGTTTCTGGTGAAGTCTCAAATCGTGATATTAACTTCACTGAATCTATAAAGTTGCTGCTTGTCTCACTCGAATCTGAGTCAGAAGTTAACTTTTCTCTACGACCCTTGAAGGCCAAATTGTGAGATGCTAAAAAATTTACGATTGCGAGTAATCGTTCTAAAGTATCTCTCCAACGTTGCCTTTCTTGTTCAATTTTCGACTGATGCAAGGAGTCAATAGTGGAACAGCTTTTTGAACCATTCTCTAAATTAATCCATTTCAACATTCTTTTCCTTGTGCTTTCCTCCTTCACTTGATCCAATCTTTGTATTTTCTATCCCGAATATTCTACACGGAAAGCAGTAAACGGCATTCTTTGTTTGTGAATAAATCATCCAGCGTTTGTCAAGCTTTTCACCGTTAACTAATATCTTATTATAATGATATTCGCTGAATCGCCGTTATCATTTACGGGAAATACATCAACTTCAACCCGGATTGGACCTTTTAATATAATCTCAGTTCGGTCTACATCAGTAATTGTTATGGGCCACAAACCGGGGTTATTTTGATGATTCAGATCTTCCATTCCAGCAGTCATAACTGTAGACATAGACTCGGGCTCAGATTCGGGTTCTTGACTGGAAAGCGTTGACGGCGACAATGATGTAGTTAATTCATCATCATCCTCGCTGTTTTTACTTGATGACGGCGGCGGCACCCATGATGATGTGGAAAGAATGCTGGACGAGGATTAGAGTCAGAGTCACTTTCAGTTAATGTTTGTTTTGTAGAGGTTTCTGTTTCTTGATAATCACTTTTTATATATTTATATAAAGATCCACGTAGATTTTCTTGTACCTGCTTTCTTTTCATAGCTCGTTTCCTTTTTGAACTACCTGACTCAAATTTTCTACCGGCATCACGACCACGCGAACTCTTTTCGTAAAACACTAGTTTCTAACTGTAAATGTCTTTTTGAATAATCAACAAGTTGTAACAAAATATATAATCTAAGGAACTCGATTACTTAAACTAACTAAGAGGAGGATATTATAACAACTAACTTTGTTTCCTACCAAACTGTTTCAAAGTGAACTATGGCAGGTATTGAAATTGGTAATTTAAGGGCCTAGGTAAGATTAGTTCTGGGAAATATTTTAAAACTCATATAAATATTAGTTTATATTACTACATAATGAATTTTAGATTTATGTTTTGAATTAATGAATTAGTTAACTAACTTTATTTTAATCTGTATTTTTTTAAATTTACTTGGGTTGCTGCGCGAGGCCCCGGGCGATTGCCCCGTTCGCCACCCCCTTAGGCCGCCTCTGAGGAGACGTCCTTGTCTATCATTTAGAAAATTACCAGCTTGACCCGAGCCACGAGTTTCAACCCAGATAATGTTAGAAGTTTTTTCGAAAACAGCTCTCACTTTGCTATTGAAGGAATGAACTTTGCAAAAAAAAGTGGCATAGTACTGACACCACATGGTACTCACCGCTTACAACCTTTGGCAGGTCAGTTTAGGAACCTTTGAAAAATACATTAACAACGCAATGGATCAGTGGATGGTGAATAATCGAGAAAAACAAATGACGATATATGAAATACAAAAAAAATATTGCAAAGGCTCTTGCATTAGCAGCAACTCCGTCAAATATTTTTGCGGTGTTGAAATACTGTGAAATTTGTCCATTCAATCAGGACATTTCAGGACAACGATTTTATACCACTGTCCATCACAGATAGACCACTAGTGACGATTACAAGCATTGCGGCCTGATGGACTTATAGTTTTGTTATTTAGTTTACCAGATGGACGTTATTCATTTGGAGCAAATATGTTTTTTTCTACGAATGAAACACTTTTTTCTCTTCTAGGATTCAATAAATTACGTTTATTATTCCACTTTCAATGAAAATATTCATTAGAATATTTTTTTATACCTCTCAATGAACTATGTGACTACCTATCCCAGATATTGTGACAACCATCCGGGGCACGGGGTTGAAAGTCACACTTTTTTTTTCCATAAGAATTGTTATTTTTCTTCTATAGATGATGTTAGAGAAAAAAAGAATATTTCTTTGCAAAATAGTATAAAAACACTATCTATTGGTATAAAAATATTCATCAGCCATAAGAATATCATGAGTTTTAACCCTAAAGACTTCGAGTTTTAATGGACATATATCGTAGGCTATTTACCGTCGACTTTTTGAAACATCAGCAGCCAATTATCTGCAAGGTCACATATTAGAAATACTGCAGAATATTACAGAAAGCTGTCACAACTACTATTCAAATATTATGGAAGCTTTAGAAATGAAATATGGACAACAATATTTGAAATAATATAACGTTATCAATAATCGTAAAATACCCTGCAACGGTACGAGGCAAATATCAAGAGATTGTTTGATTTTTGACTTATTCTCAGCAAACACCACAATAATGAACGATATTGTGGATTAGAGCGCTGGTCTTCTTCTTAATATTTCAAACTTACTCTAGATGTAATCTCATCTTGACAGGCCATCCTAATTTTTGCCGATGTAGCCGGTGCGTCCAATCTGAAGTGAGTTCCTTCGATATTATTTTCTTCGCGAGCTGCTTTGATAGCGTCTCTGATAGCAAATAATGCCGAACTTGCTAGAAAAAGGGGTGGTTCGCCAACTGCCTGAAATAACAAATCAATTTAGATGGAAACATTGCGCTAGAAGCAAGTGGCGGAAATTATTGTTTCTTCCCTAGGAAATGTGAATTGTCAAATTATAGAAAATAATTTGAAAGTAATAATTATTCATTGATGTCCGTATAAAACTGCCTGTTACGTTTTTTAAAGAGGATAGTTAAATACTCAGGCGAAAGAGAACACTTAAAGACTCGGGTGGAATAAATGATAATTGTATCTGATCTCTCATTTTGAACAAAGGAACCATAATGAAAAACTAATATGTATCTGTCTTTATAGAGAATAAATAATTATTGAAAAATACAATTTGCTGGCAGTGTCAGGAAGGTGTTTGCCAGCCGGACCCCCAAATTATTTTTGCTATAACCACTTTTCAATATTGGAACTAATAACGCTATTTTAAGAACATTGGGTAGCCTCCAAAAGAAATACACGAGTTTATTAGATGCGCAATTGCTCAGATAAAACATCAATAATTTCTTTGACAAGTTTAATAGAAATCTCGTCATATCATGTACTTTTTTATTAGGCGGTATTTTCACTTTTTTAATCTCTTCTCCTGTTACTGGTACGAAAAACATCGTTGATTTGACATTTGACATTGCATTATATTTCCGCTGCCTGAGATGCCACCATTGAATTGCCTCTTGATTTTCTTGTCTATAATAGGTGATGAGAGAATAAATATTTCGGAATGGAATCTCGAAATACAGTAGGTACATTAGGAATTCCTGCCGAAAAAAAGTACTTTTCCGGCTAATAAAGAGGTTAGTCTTTGCTAGGTATCTTGCATAAATGTCTGTCAGATATAATCCCATTTCCAGCGTGGTATTAGCCGAAGAAATAGTTGTTTTTCGACAGACATTTGCCAGAACCTATCGTGTAGGTACATTGTGAGAGATGAATATCTCGATATTCCCTTTCGAAATACGCATTTTCTTACAAGTCTGTATCTCTCCTCGATACAGACTCCAAACTCACATATACCTAGATAGGAATCTAGGTTTATGCATCATCGTATCCAACAACATGAAGTTGAAAATCAGAAGTTATTCTATACTCTGTCCATCTAAGCAACAGATTATCATACATAATGCACGTGATCTCCCAGACAAGGCTGCTTTTAAAGAGTCACACTAAGGAACGATCGTAGTTTTTTTTTCATAATATGCGGTTGGGTATAGGAAATTTTTTTAGGTGGAGTGTAGAGACACAAATTAGCAGTTTCTTCAGTCGTATCAGTACTTAACATTTTGAAAATTTTACACTTTAAAATACCGTACATGTATGTACACACTACAGGCGTTAAAACGTAATGACTACTCCGAAATTGTAACAATGAATTCCGCCAGCCGATTGCAGTTAAATCTGATTGGCCAGCGTGAGGAGGTTTGTTTATTTTACCCAATGGATGCAAATATGTGTGGTAATCATGCTTTGATCACGCATCTATCTTTGTTTAGGTTACTTTGTTTGTTGGATGGATATAGTTCAAGTTTCATATTCTTTTCATGTTATATTATAAATGGTAATGATTTCTATAATGGTTGACAAATATCCGAAAGTTTTTGCCACTTATAATTTATTACTGATCAAATTATTATGATTCAGTGGTTTACTTTTGGATTCATTCAAGTTTAGATGTAAGGCTGTTTTATGCAGTTCCACAATGTTCTACTTTTTATTACCATTTTTTCATTTTTTCCTAACATATCCCATTTTCAACAATCTTTTTAGATTGGTTGTTAATCAAGTTAATCATTTCTACTAGTGATAAAAAAGTAAGGTTGCCCAAGATTCGTCCGAATCCCTTGATAATGTAAATCAAAGTGTATTAGATACTCATGATGTTGAATAAACAGAGGCCTTGTAACCTTGTATATGAACCAAATCATAAATAGAGCACTAGTCTTGATCATATCACACACCAACAATACTCGTAAACTCTGCAGGAGATGATAATAATGACTTGATGAAGATAATAATATATAAATACTTACTTTTGATGAATATACAGCTCGCGGGTTAGAAACACCTTTTAAAAGCGAAACATTGAACTCAGCAGGAATATCAGAAAATCCAGGAAGTTTATACGTTCCCGGACCTCTGGTAAAAGTATCACCTTTAGGGGAGTAAACCATTTCTTCCAGAACAAATAGCCCGTAACCTTGGACAAATGCACCTTCAATTTGGCCAATATCGATTGCGGGATTCAAACTTTCTCCTGAAAAAAAACTGTGGTTATGAAGACAAAAACATTCTTATTTTACTGATTAAAATCTGGACTGGAAGGTGGTGGTCGAATGAAAGTACCAAACGTTTTGCCTGCTAATGCGTCAGACATCATCAATGTTATTTGCGTTGACCGTGAGAACGACGGTTATATCTCGAAGTATCAGCAACGACTGGCTATTCTAGTTTTACTTGAGTAGATAAATATATAATATAATAACGATTAACTTTCTCTAGGCCTTCAATGTGATATCTAAGGAAAATAATGAATATGCTCGCACTTCTTTGTGTATTAATTCTATTTATGCAATAGAATCACTCTCATTCAATTTGAGAATGCATATTGTAACAGTGTATTGTGTTTTTGTAGCTCCATATTCCAATAAATATTTATTTTACTGTGTCGGTGTACTCTTTTGATGCTCTATGATGTCGTTAAACAATTTTCGTCCAGTTTTGCTCTACGAATTCAAATTGAACCAAAGTGCTACCGAAATTGTCCGAAAAATTAACCATGCAGGCATTTGGCAATGATAGTTGGTTTGCGAAACTTTTTTCCGGAGATTTTAGCCTCGAAAATGAGCCCCGAAGTGGCTCAGAAAAATACAAATACTGCGTTTTTTCTGATTCATGCTAAGAATTGTACGTTGAAAGATTAGACCTCGTCAAATCTTAGTTCACACATGTTCACATTAGACAATTATTGATCGTGAAGGAGCGACAGCTGGTTTGGAGAAACCCTTTTCAAAACCCGTTTTCTTGAAATAACTTGCTTGAAACACATAAAATATGTATATCTTGAATGAGCTTGAAATAAATAACCGATTATTGCACTCAAGGCCATTTTCTATGTTGTGTATTTCGTTTATGGTGTGGTCAATAGGATTATTATCATAATTCTTAGATTTTCATAAACTACACCTCACGATTTGATCTCCACAAATATTTGTGGTATTTGTGAAGATCAAATCTTGAGGTGTAGTTTATGAAATTACTATAGATCTTCAATCGAGTAACGGCCAAATCAATCAGAAAAAAAAATCTTAGAATTAGGAAATGAATTAAGTAGATAGGTGGACCTCAAATTTCTTTTTGGAATATTGAAATGGACATTTCATAGAATTTTAGTTGAAAAAATTAAGTAGTTGTAGTTTGTATTTGAAAATTGAATCAGAATTTTCTTTTCTCCGCAAAACACTAAGATTGAGTATGAAATCGAAATTTTGTTTTTTCCATAGAACACTAAGATCTATATTTTCGAAAATATTAGTATTTTCAGGGATAATATCGATATTTATTTTCTAGAGTAACAATATGATTATCTAAAATGCGGCCTTTATCACAGCATGGCTCAAGTGTTCTGAAAATCGAAGTTGTTCTTAAAAAAACAACATCAGAACTTTTAGAATATTAATGATCATTGATCGATTATGTAGTTTCATATTTTTTTTGTAAAATCTAATAAAACAGAACTTTTCATT
Organism: Leptinotarsa decemlineata; assembly: GCF_025532065.1. Classification (NCBI taxonomy): domain Eukaryota; kingdom Metazoa; phylum Arthropoda; class Insecta; order Coleoptera; family Chrysomelidae; genus Leptinotarsa; species Leptinotarsa decemlineata. Next base: position 2,188,646 of record NW_027412545.1, on the reverse strand, counting down.
ATTCAGTCTGCAGTCATGTAAAATTGTAAATTGAGGTCAGGTCATGAAAAGTCTCACGTAATATTTTACGAACAGTTGAGAAAGGAATTTCGGACAAATCTGATGTTGCTTGTAATAGTTTGTTTCCCTCGAAACCAAACTTAAGATGTAGATTCTTATATACGTTGAAACATACTCTCTGTGTTTCAATATTCAAATGCATCCGAATCTTATTCACTGGAATCTCTTTTTCGCATTGTTCACCATCGCTATTGGAATCACTACACAGAAAAAAGTCAACGTTGTTATCACACTCGTTATTACTATTATAGGTATTTGTCCAAAGACGCCACATTTTAAACAGATAACAAAAATTTCAAGTAATTATAACTGCACCAATATCGAATTTCAACACTCAAATCGTGATCAGTTCCTGAACTGAACATTGACAACACGACGGCTCGCATTCTATTCGTCACCGTAACATAACTTCAAATTTAATTTTATGACTCTTCAGCCAATCATGAAACTCGGTTAGTAAAAATCATTCAATACGAACCGCCAATTTTTTAGTCCACGTGGACTAGTTGGCAACGGCTTCATTTCTCTGTATTGGTTTTTTTGGCCTTTGAGAGCGCCGACACTTTAAGCACAGTATACTTATTTACAGTAGTCTCACTTAGCGTCAGTCCCTTTGATGTTGGTGTCCAGGAGTTTCAGTTTTTACAATGCTGACGTATTTGACACTAATGACATTTCTCCCTACTACAATCTCAACCAAAGCGTCTGTTCAACATAACAACTATTCACATAAACTGCTCAAAAAAATAGTCGATGAAAACCATGTTGGCCACCTGAGAAAATTGTACAAATGATAATTTTGCATTTGTGTAATACTCAAGTAACCCAAGTTACGTGGTCATAGTTCCCACGACACCGCCATTCACACGGAGATTCAGCTGAGTAAGAGATTTTCCAGGAATCCCTTATCTCGACATGCAGTTAGCATCCAGTTAACATTATATTAATTATCATCTCGTAAGAGACAGTCGTTTCTAGTTTGTAAAATAAATCCTTTTCAAAAAGTTTTCTCGTTCCAATCATTTAATTGGCGCAGTCGGTAGGATTGTACAGCGTGAAAACGAACTTTTTGCGTCGTGGAGTTTCAACCCCTTCAGCACAAATTCAACAAGAATCCTTCGAAGACCACCCAGAACGAGCGGACAAGGAGACGACAGAGCCCCAGGGAAGCTGCAAGGAATCAACGGAGAAGGAACTGGAACTTACAAGTAAGTGCCAAATATTTCCTTCTTGCCTTGACGAACCCTCTGTATACGGACTTCGGCGAAGATATATAGTATCGTTCATTGCGAACAAATTGTTGTCTATTCAAGACGAGTAATTTTAAGTAACTATTAGGGATCCAGAATCCTTCACGAACCCTCTGTATAAGGACTTCGGCGAAGATATATAGTATCGTTCATTGCGAACAAATTGTTGTCTATTCTATTTATTGAGAAAAACAATTATTTATTTATGAGTGAAATTGAAGATATTTTATCACGATTGAATAGTTTATCATTTCAAGAAAGTTCAGCAAATAATACTGAAAATTTTGATAATACTTTTCAACCTACAATGATTCCACCAGTTCCGCCCCAACCAACTCAAATGAATTGGAACCTTTTCAAATCTAGAATAAACAATTTAAAAAATTTTGATGGTGATACGTTGAACAAATTTATCAGTAGATGCGATGCTATAGTTAACGCGTACAATGTGTTTAATGATGTTCACTTAATGAACACGTTCTTGAATGTATTCAAGAAAAAATGACAGGTAAAGCTGAGTATATGGTTGGTAACAGAACCGAACTTAATACTTGGGACGCCTCAAAATCTGCTCTGAAACAATGTTTTTCGGATAGGAGAGATTTGGACTGTTTAGTTCAAGAATTAACTAGAAGTCGACCCTATAGGGGAGAAGACCTAATGACTTTCGGTAGTAGAATTCAATTAACCAAAAGTAATGTAGTTCAAAGAGTCAGTAACAACCCATACTTAACTCCAGAAGAAAAACTTTACCAAACAACTCACTACGATAAAGTAGCCCTCAGTACTTTCATTGCTGGTTGTCCTGGTATTTTAAGAAATACTATGCATCTTAAAAAGCCGGCCTCACTGGAAGATGCCATGGCATACGTAAAAGAAGTTCTTACATTTTTCCATCTTTATCCTATCATCCAAAATCACAGTATTTTTATACCAAAATACCCATATTTGGCACGAGCAAACCACAATATCCAGTTCGAAGACAGTCCATGCCCAGTATTAGAGAAAACGTATTATTGTCCTGAAGATTACTTTTCCGAAGACCAATGCACATCCCACCTGATCGAAGGCAAAGTCGCCGATAATTGTCAACCTCTTCTAATCAATGTGGCAGAGTCGATTTTCGAACAAATCACTCAAAAAGAAATCCTGGTAATTCCGATACAGAGCGAAAGAATATTTTCCAAGAGTAAAACCGATCAATATTTGGAAATAAAAGCGCCCACCCTAGTCAAGATCCCGAAAAATTGCCAAATTGAAGTGAGAAACAAGATTTTCACCAACGTGAAAATAGGGAACAGGCAAGCCACTGATCTTACCTAAAATTGAAACGAAAAATATCGAGAAGTCAACAATATATGAAACACAAAATTTCTTTTGAAGAACTCTACAAAATCAACAATATAGTGGACCGATTGAAACCAATCCACAACTTTAACAACTCCGAAAATAACACTATCATTTTTGGCGTCTTTGCAGGAGTTACTATCACAATAATTGTCCTGATATTGGCAGCTTTTAACCCTTTAGTGCTCGCGCCGTGGTCAAAAAGACCGCGCAATATAATAATTCTGCGTAAATCTGAAAAAAATCGCGATACGCCGCCGTCGCCTCGAGTAGCTTTGTTCAAATAGGAGCCGCGTTAGTACGTTTCGACAGTTTCAAAAGAGCACTACAGTGGTAAAAAACGTAAATTGGTCGTTTCGACCGCACGCAACTATTACACAAAATTTGTTTTGTTCACTCTGAAAATTAGTTCTATAGTTAGAAACGTAAGTATTTTTGATAATTTGAATTTGTGTATGGTCATGATTTGTTAAAAAGGATTGTTTTATTATCACCTACAATAATAATGTTTCTTTTTTCTGTGATGCGGTCAAAAGTTCCACATGCGACTATTATCTCTATATTTTTGAAGTGTTTCATTTTGGACATAAATAATATACTGTGTTGATTTTTTGTCTAACCTAATACAGTTTCAGGATGTGTTCTTACGAAAAGGAGCAGCAGGTCCTTCAAGCTCTCATGGAAAAGGTGTTCGAAGATGAATCTTTATTAGATTCTGAGGAAGTTGCGGACCAAGGAGTTATAGAAGCGGACCAGCAGCATTTCGAAACGAGATATGAAAACTCCGACACCGAACAAGAAGTAGATTCGGATGACAACAATGATTTAGTCGATGCTGTATTTCGAGAAAAGGATGGCACGATGTGGCGTAAGCATTCAAAAACAAATAAACGAGTTCGAAGATCAAAAGGCAATATTATAAAACAATTACCGGGGCCAAAACAATCAACGAGGAATCTCAAAGATATTATTGATATTTGGAAGTATTTTTTGAATGATTTTATGATTGATATAATTGTTCAAAATACCAATAAATATAGCCCTAATAGGTCTATTATATTTAGCTGGCACCTATAAAGCGAATCATCTGAATGCTGAAGACCTGTGGTTGACAAACGGTGAAGGTATTAAGATTTTCCGGCTAACGATGTCATTGGCTCGATTCAGATTTTTGTTAAGATGCGTCAGGTTTGACGACAAAAGTGATCGTGAAGAACGTCAAAAACTGGACAAGCTGGCTGCGATTCGCATTTTCTTTGACAAATTTGTAGATAATTGCAAATCTGGATATAATTTATCGGAATTTGTCACCATCGACGAAATGCTCCCAGGGTTCTTAGGCAACTGTTCTTGGATTCAGTACATTCCTAGCAAACCCGCCAAATACGGGATTAAAATAATTGCAATGTGCGATGCGAAAATGTACTACACTTCAAATATGGAAGTACATGTGGGCCGACAGCCCGATGGGCCATTCTCAATAGAAAATTCAAGCAAAGAAGTTGTGAAAAGATTATGTGAACCAATGTGAACTGGACGCAACGTAACATTAGATAATTGGATTACCAGTATTCCTATCATTGCTACTTTGAAAAAAGATTTCTCATTGACGGTTGTTGGAACAATAAGGAAAAACAAACGAGAATTACCTCCTGAGTTACTCCAGCCATCTCGTCCAATAAATTCTAGCATGTTTGCTTTCAGTGACACATGTACATTAGTGTCATATATCCCAAAAAAAAAGAAAATGGTGCTATTAGCATCAAGTTTGCATGACGACGATGAGATAGATCCCGCAACTGGCGAGTTCTTCAAACCTGCGCTTTTAACATATTACAATAAATATAAATGTGGAGTAGATGTGGTAGATCAGCTTTGCTCAACGTATAACACCTCAAGAAAAACGCGAAGATGGCCAATGGTAATTTTTCATATCATTCTAAATATCGCTGGAATTAATTCTTTAGTGATTTATATAGCCAACAATCCAGAGAAACAAAAAATGGTACGATGAAAATTTTTGAAGAAGTTGGCATTTTCACTGATTGAAGGTCATCTGAAGTTCAGAGCAACTGTACAGAATTTAAGTAGAGATATGAAATACCGTATTAGAGAAATATGCAACATGCCCGACGAAATTCAGAAAGAAGTAAAAAGCAAAAGAGTGGGAAGATGCAGTTTTTGCGATCGGAAAAAAAATCGTAAAACCACTACTTCTTGTTTCAAATGTAGTAAATTTATATGTAGAGAACATACAACTTGTGTATGTGTAGAGTGTCGAGTAAATGTAGTATGATAATTTGAAAAATATTCAAAGCAAACAAAAATGATATTTATAGTAACACAATTTTTCGCAAAAATTTTTCTGTTGTATTAATTTCAAGTATTTTCTGTCTTTTTTCCACATTTATATTGATTGAAATAAACTAGTTTTAAATAAACCACAGCCTTTTATCAAACTGCATTATTAAAGTTTAATGGAATTACCAAATAATCACAGCGGTCATTTTGACCGCAAGCGATCACTTATGAATCAAATCTTCTAGCGACCACTGAAGGGTTAAGAAAAATTGGATTGAAACCCGTATACTGGGATGTTGTTGCTTCAAAACACCCCAAAAAGAAGAAAATACCAATGACGAAGATATGGTTCCAAGCCGCCAAAATAATTCCATTATTTTTTCGGCCTAAGGAGGGAGGAGTTACGTGGTCATATTTCCCACGACACGGCCATTCACACGGAGATTCAGCTGAGTAAGAGATATTCCAGGAATCCCTTATCTCGACATGCAGTTAGCATCCAGTTAACATAATATTAATTATCATTCTGTTTGTAGCTCTCGTAAGAGACAGTCGTCTCTAGTTTGTAAAATAAATCCTTTTTAAAAAGTTATTTTCTCGTTCCAATCATTTAATTCCCAGATCATTTAGACAATGATAAACTGTTTCAAGTAGATTTTAAAAATTCATGGGATCAGCAGATGCTCATATTCGGATGTGACAAAATATATTTTCATTTCACAGTGGGTTGGGTTAAACCCATGAAATTCGACAACTATGGAAGGGATGCGTGCCTGTCTTGGACTCGTCGTTTGCGCAGACCTGAGACTGCAACTCCAAAATTCAAACCAAAAATCACCCGAAGTGGGATTACTGTATATAGTATACTGGGCTTTAAGTATGCACAATACCGGTTACTTCGACAGTAACTGAAAAAGCGGTGAATGCGATAAAACTAGCGTCATCTATGTGTTAGGCCCGAGACTTTTCAGTCCAGGTAGTAGCAATATTTTTGTTTGGGTGTGGGAAAAGTGGATAGAGTGTTTTCAGTACACCCATTTTACGCCAGCGGTTCCTATTCTATCTATTAAGATGAATGTTATGTTAGACAAGATTCTATTGGGAAGAGAAAGCTTATCATACAATATCAATATACATTTTTATTTTCAAATGCTGATTTTTTATATTAGTTGGTGAAGGGATCAAACTTATTTTCGTATATGAACAATTTAGTTTTTGCCAACGTTTCGGACTTTATTAAATCCATTATCAGGGCTCTGTAATAAAATAATTTCATAAGAACCCTGCCCCGATGATGAATTGAATAAAATCCGAAACATTAGCAAATAATTGAATAGTTTATCTGCGAAAAATTTGTTGATCCCTGTTCCAACTAATATATAAAAAACATCAATTGAAAATATTATACATTCTTATCTATGGGATGTTATGAAATGAAATAAGAATCATTGGATATTTATTTCTTTACTCACCTAGATCCATAACTATATCCGTTCTGAGAACTTGGTGGTCTCCTGTAAGAGTATCAATTTCAACTTCTGTGCCTGCTACTCCGTAAGTGAAGTAACTAAACATATTTCCCGTTGATGTTTCCCAGTTATAACCCAAATCGGGTGTTTTGTGAAAACCACTGGCCGCTAAACTGACTCTATCAAAATAAGCAGATTTCACCCATTGCTCCCAGGTGCCATTTGGATTTGCATCTTTGTAAGGTCTCAGTCGTTCTTTGAGGATTGTACAAGCCTCCTGAATTAAATCAAAAACAAAATTCTGAATCAAATTTCTGGATCCCTAATTATCATTGAGTCGTTAAAAAATGACTGATATCAAAAGTTTTTTCCTCTTGGCAGCTCTTAATGAATTGACAGTGAATGTTAGTTACTGCCACCATTTTGGGTAAAAACTAAATCTAAATCAAATAGTCACAGAATACTAACCAGTACTGCCATTCCGTTTAAATCTGAACCACTGCTGGCAGCCGTTGGAGATGTGTTAGGCACTTTGTCAGTTGCAGTTTCACTGATATGAATTTTATCAACAGATATTTCTAAAGCCCTACTGGCAACTTGGATCATCTTTGTGTGGAGACCCTGGCCCATTTCAACGCCACCATGAGATATGAGGACCGATCCATCTGTATAAATGAGAACTAGTGCACCTCCTTGATTTAGAAAAGGGGCACTGAAAGCTATTCCAAATTTTGTTGGGATGATACTGATTCCCCTCTTCTTGTAACGATTTTCCCTGAAAATTAAGAATAGTAACTTGAGTACGAGGCGACTTATATTTCTACTTAGCAATCCTAATCTTCCTTCCTCACAAAATGATAGCTTTCAGCAATTCAAATTACAGACACATCACAGGCAAACAAACTCTTGCACATACAAGTATTTATTAGAACTGCCTCAGATATATTTTCCTGATTTGTTGGGCGTGATATATAGGTTTAGCTGCCTGAACGGACCAAATGCTCGGGTTGTTCTCGCAGCAGATACTATATTCAAGGTTTTTAGTGCAAATAGCCAGACTTTATTCATATCAATTTCTTTTTTTGGGTTTTTGATTTTCTATCGCCTACCTATATAGTCTTGGGTAGTAGTACTGATTTCTGTCAAGTATTTGTGTATCTTCAGCTAGTGTATGTTCCGCTACTGCTAATTTGTTGGTATGCTCCAGGGGACTATTTCTCTTGTGTTTCGGATACTTACACTTCTCTCCGATCCACATTTTCAAGGGGTTCTATATACCCCTGGTATGGCTGAAGGCCCTTTAGACTCTTTCTGATGGTTTTCGTGGGTCTGAATACTAATTTCACATTGTGTTTCTTCAGAACACTTCCAATCCGGTCCGTAACATCCTTCACATAAGGCAGGCAAACTTTTCCATTGACATCCTCATTGGGAGTTGCTTTGGTATTCTCTTTTCTGAGTCATATTGCCGGTTGGAATTTGGTGAAATTTAATGAAAATCATACGGTGAATCAATCTAATTGTAATCTTTGAATAATATTCAAAGTAAGTTTGATTATTTTTTTCATCAAACGTTCGGGGTGTGGGGTTCTGACAACTGTAAACCCTGTGGGTACGGTTTTGCTTGGCACGAAAACTATGAATAGCAACAAAAGTTCAATTCCCAAAAAGGCTATTGTTTACATTTTCACTAAACTTCAAGTTAGCGAGGAATTGTAGAATGTAATGGGTTGCAAGGATTACATCGAGCTCCAAAATGACGAAAATTTGTTTTTTGGATAGGCAACTCCTTAGATTATTCCCTTATGGAACTTTAGTCTTTCACAAACCAGAGCTTCAGATTCTAGAAGCAGGTGTTCTGTGGTTTCCGGGGTACGGTCACCATAGCGAATTTCAGGAAGAGACAAAACCCGTTTTCAAGTCTTTTTAATGCAGTCTTTGAAACTAATCAGCTTTCTTCAACAACATGCAAATGAAACTTTTTGCTGGCCTTCGTCTTGGAACTTCATTCCAGTGGAATACTAATTGAGCAAGTAATCATTGTTGGAATTCCTCCTCTGCGAGGCTTTCCGAGAGTATACGAAAAAGTGCCCTTCAAAAGAAAGAAGTATTTGTTTTTTCCTCGCTAGATTATCAGCTTCCTCATTTCCTTTAATTCACTCTTGACCTGGCACCCACATCAAAGTTACTTAATTTCAGAGTTCTTGGTACTACTTGATTGTTTGATCATAGATCATGACGCCACGTGTGCTTTTCAGGTACAATCCAGAATACATGTTACTATAGCCTTGCAATTCTGCCTAAAATATGAAGGAGTTTGGGAAGATTCAAATAAGTATTTGAGAGGGATGTATTGATTGGATTTATTATATTCCAGAAGTTTAAATTATACCTATTTGTGCAAAACTCAGCTTCCTTTATATTAGTCCACCTTGTTCCTCACATGAATTTCATGGATGTGATGAACTCATTTGTCAGATGAATCCAGAATTGACTCCTACTCACCTATTGAATTGTTCCACTTTCTTTCTTCTACCATAGTAATCGAATGACTGCATACATTCTTGCCAACATTTGTCAAGGGTACAATTTATTAATGGTTGATTGAAAGGAGTTGTATCTCCCTCTTTATACAAATTTTTCTCGCTTATGTTTACTGGATCCCTTTTCAAGTAATCTGCAATATGACGAATTATGCATTCAGCCATGAACATTCCCTGTGGTCCACCAAATCCTCTGAAGGCAGTATTGGAAGCCAAGTTAGTTTTACAACAGAAACCTTTCACTCGGCACGCTGGAATTCTGTAAGAATTTTCGAAATGTGTCAGAGCCCTGTCCATAACCTGAAAAATATATTGAAATGAACTGATGATATCGCAAGATTTGATATAATTCGATAATATGGAACAGTTTCAGAATAAATAACTTTTTTATTCATCTCGTTCTCCGTACCTAACCGGATTTAGGGAACAGGGTATTGATAATAAAATATCAAAAAAATATGATATCTGATTGAACAAAATCAACCTAGCCCATGGAATGAACGAAACAATTGGTGCTTAACAGTTATCTGTTGAACACTACTTCAACAGTGTCACTATTTTTCGGGTTTGAAGGCCGTGGATTTTTGAAATATCTTCCTGACGTTTCGCTGGCGAGAGTGGCTAGCTTCTTCAGAGATTCATACATCCTGGGTTTATACAAGTACAGGTAATTTGTCAGTAACATTCATTGACCTTTTTTACCTGTGATCGTGCTGTTCGCTATCCTTGAACTTCTCAGAATGGGATTCCATATTCCATTGAGGTTCACCGCATCTTCTTTTCTGTTGAAATTATCCGTGTGTTTGTGGATCTCTGTTGCCTCCTGTCGGCTATGGTATCCCTGGTTAGGGGCAATGAGTTCTGCGTTTTCAATGAGAATCCTAAGGTTTCCTTCACTGAGGGCGTAATCTGCCACAGCCGACCTAGTCTGCTGTATCTTTCATGCTCCTTCAGCCTTGTTTCCATAGATCTTTTGGTGGTTCCGATATATACTTTCCCACAAGTGTACGGTATGCGATAAACCCCTGCTGCTGATAGTGGGTCCCTTTTGTCTTTTGCAGACCTGAAGCTCTGTTGTATCTTCCTGGTGAGTTTGAAAACTGTCCAAATGTCGTGTTTTCTGAATAGTTAGTATTGGGTTAGTATTAGTATAGTTAGTATTGAGGAAACACGACATCAAGACAGTTTTCAAACCTACAAGGAAGATACAACAAAGCTTCAGGTTGCGAAATCCTTAATGAATCCTCAAACATTTCTTCAGATTCGTACAAGTTGAGAAAAGTATGCTATTACATCTCAACGCAGATCCACCATCTATCCAAAAAGTTTATCAAAATTAATTTTGAACAGTTATCTTTTACCCACGAAAACCAAATGCCAATTGTCTGAGTTGTACAATCTAGGGATTAACGAGGTCGTACCTTTGATGTGATTTTCCTAGCACAGGAATGAAAATATTATTTTTGATGCATTTCACATTATTGAATGTGAAATTATTAATGATTTATATTCAAAGAGATGAAACACAATAGTTTTAGGTATACATAGAGATATTCAATTGAAAATCTTGGGGTGTAGGATATTTTTTTTGGAACATCAACTCTTTATTTCAACTCAGGTTTCATTATTAGTTTAGTACCCTTATAAATAATTCTGATTTCTTTAGCATTTTTCAAAAGGAGTTTTTGTGAGTGCTCAAAAATGAACTACTCTGATTTCATTTCCGTTTGTGTTAGAACAGATTACATCAAAAGACATGGTTACCATTAATTTTTGAATATACCACGAATACATTACTTTTACCCTAAATGAAATAAGTAAAAAAAATATGTCGAACAGTTTCATTGAAAAAAAGATTTTTAATGATTCAGGTAATGTACTAAAAACTAAAAAATAATTCGTAAGGTCCTAGGTAGCAGTCATCACATTACTCTCCTGAGTAAATTTATAAATACTACGCCCAACGATTTTATAATTTTTTCATCTGATCAATACCATATATTGCTAGGGAGAGCGGTGTGATGACGGCTACCTAGGACCTTCCCAATTATTTTGTAGTTTTTAGAACATTATCTACATCATTGTTATTATTTTTTTTCAATAAAACCGTTCAATATAAATTTTATTTTTTTACTAATTTAATTTTCAAGTTTTCAGTTAGTAATGTTGTTACTCAATTATTCTGTTTAGTTCATTAGGTGCCTCAGTATTACAAGGTAATATGTAATCCGCCATTTTGTAGCTGCGACCATCTTGAATTTGCGCCTTTTTCAAAGTGTACTACTATTCTATTAGTCAAGCCTTGTCATTTGATACCCATATTAAGATAGTTGTGGAAAAATATGTTATTCAAAATTTTATAGCTGCCACCCACTTGGATTCACAAGGATACAGAATTTATTAAATTGTATTGTCATCAAAACTAAATGTTTGTACGAATTATCAAATCAATCTGTCAATAGGAAGGGGGTCAAACTTGACCCAAACAAACAAACTAAAAGGGCAAGCTACATGAAACTGTTCAAACAGTCCAACTCTATTTCAAAAGGTCGGAGAAAAGCAGGTAAACATATTTTTGTAGCAATGCAAAATCGATGTAACAAATGTCTTTAGCTATTTCACAATAGATATCATCAGTTATTCGGGAAATAGTTTATGAAAAGGATTTGAGTAAGTAGGATTTCACTCAATTGGAACTGGTGTAGAAATAGACTATTCTGTCAATTTTTTGAACATCCACAGACAGTATAAACTTTTGTCCTTAGCGAAATGAAACAGACATGAGAAACATAAAAAAATAATAAAATTTCCCTTTCCTTTGTGGAATGCCGAAGACAAAGTCCACCATCGAAACTGTAATTCAATAAAAGTATTTTCATCTTCCTCAGAATTAGTTGTCTTTATCCAGGGTTTAGGACCTCGTCTGTATATATTCATGTATAAATGTATTTTTCTGTTACAATGCTGTATAACCTAGAGAATGGAGGATAAAAAATGTTGAAAATGCATTTTGTTACCGCTGTTTCCACGAATGTTTGTGGATCATATACTTACTGAAAATGAAAGATCCGCAGAGTAGCCACAATTACTGTACAGTTCGGCTTCACAACCCAGAATATTTCCGTCATCATCAAATCCCACTTTGTATTTGAAATAAAACGGATGCCTGGTACCAGTCATGAGAATATCCTCGTCTCTATCCAGCATACATCTGAGCGGCCTGTTGAGTTTTCTTGCAGCTACGGCCATCGGTAAAACGAGTAAACTTCCTTTAGACTCTTTACCACCGAAGCCCCCACCTAATCTCTTCGCTTTGGTTATTATTTTATTTTGTGGAACACCAATCACTTCAGCCACCAATTTCTGAAAGTGAATTCATTAATTATCGTGAAAAAGAGCTCTGGGAACCTGAACCTACCGATATTTCAGTTGGATTTTGAGTGGAAGAAAAAATTTCCATTTCATCATCTTCAGGTTTGGGTATTACAATACAACCTTGAGTTTCCATGTAGAAGTGTTCTTGCCCTCCTAGTTTACATTCACCTTCAAGTACATGTGGGGCCGCTCTCAATGCCTGTTCGATATCACCTTTTACCAATACGTGAGAGAAGTCATAGAAGGACTTATATTTTATTGCGTCATATATACTTATTATAACAGGTTCTAATTCTTCGTAGGTCACCCTGACTTTTTTAGCAGCTCTTTGAGCAACTACTTGGTTTTCCGCAACAATCATACCAACGATCTGCCCTTGAGCTGTTACTTTGTTAGAATAAAATACTTCTTCATCATGTATGATCGTTCCCCAAGTGCATCCTTTCTTGACGTCTTTATCTGAGAAAAAACCAATGACTCCTTCCATAGACAGTGCCTCAGACTCGTCTATTTTAAGAATATTGGCGTGTGCTTTGGTGCTCAAAACAAAAGCACAGTAGAGCTCACCTTCTTGATGAGGAATATCATCACAGTAAACTGCTTCTCCAGTGGCCTGTTTGTAGGCTGACATATGCACTATTGGTCTCTGCAGTGAATCCACTTTTTTATCCAAGTCGGGAGATATGTTGTAGTATTGGGAACTTTTGAATTCGGAACTAGTGTATCCGTGTATACCACTCAGTTCTTTCTCATCTAATTTTATGTCAGGTACATATTTTTGTATTTTTTGTGAAATTGCAAGAAACGTTCTGAAAAATAAGCTCAAAGTGAGAGACCTCCTGTATTGAATCATGCCACCAGGGGCACCAGGGTCCAAAGGTAAATCTTCCAATAAACTGGTGAGGGCTAACTCTAAAGTTTTTTTGTTCCAAGGCAAACCTTTTAATTTTGTTTGAGTTTTGGGTGCCGATACCGTTTTGAAAGACATACCGCCGAATCCAAAACTGATATCATAGATTATGCTAGATTTTGGTTCAAAAGTGACGTTAACTGCTTCCGTCACTATAGCTATATCATCTTCCCTTCTGCGAGCTTGTTTATATGCCTGAAAGTACTGGTCTTCCCCGTAAATGGAAGGAGAATAGAAACCAATATTTCATCTGCATTTACGATATTTTTTCTATAACCGACAAAGAAATTATTGTCTAAAATAACTTTTCTTGTACCATTTGCTTCACTCCTAAGTTCAAGTTGTGCCTTAGCTGCCATGAGAATTGGAATCATGTCTGAGATAGGACTACCAGTCATAATATTACTACCCAGCGCTCCAACACTTCGAATTTGCTTACCAGCAAACCAATTGAGCATTTTCACAGCAGCGTCAAAAATTCTTGTTTTATGCTCAGGATGTAGTTCAATTTGCTTCCTGAGAAAACATTCGATTTCAACTAGAGTCGCCGATGCTCCAATTTGTATACCTTTCTCTACCTCCTGAATCTGGGTCAACTCGTTTATAAGTACTGGGTGTATCAGGATAGGGTAAACCATCTGTTTGAATTTCACTTCCACTCCAATTTCTGTATTTCCAACAACGATTTTTGAATCTGGGAATTTGTGTTTGAGTTTTAAAAGTTCAATCACAGTAGTTGGGCGGTACCAAGTTACCCTCTTTCCCTTGATAACTAAGTATTGATTATCATATTTGTTAGATATCCTGAGTTCTGGGGGGAAAAGTGGTTCTTGTGATGGATGGTAGGGAATAAATTGGTCAGAGTGGAATAATGCATCTCCAGATGTCTCATTTTTTGAATGATCAGTTCCATTCTGTATCCTACAGCATTTATCGCCCATTCCGCAAATTGTGTTATTTTGGGAATATTTATTTCCGTTCTGGATATTTTCCCATTCTTCTGTGAAAGTTTTGTACCCTTCTATTATTGGCCTGTAACCAGTACACCTACAAAGGTTACCTTGGAAGGCTACCTCAATGTCTTTCATCGTTGGTTTTGGTGAGTTCCTCAACAGAGTATACATTGACATAACGATGCCTGGGGTGCAGAACCCACATTGGGAACCGTGAGCTTTGGCGATTCTTTCTTGAACCGGGTGAAGTCTACTCTTAGTCGATCCTATACCTTCCACTGTGGTTACTGCTAGTCCGTGTAAAGAACATACTGGAGCTAGACAGGCATTGACTGGTAGATGTCTGTATATTTTATGTTAAAGATAATCAATTTCATAGTTTTTCTGACTTGGTTTTGGGATAATTGAAAGATTATACTGATTTCATGTCACCTGTTTTGAATAGTTAGTTTCCTAAATAACTTTTTTCAAATGAATATATATAATTTCAAAGTAAGTGAATACAAATTATCATTTAATTACTTACTGTACGTTTAAATCGAATACATTGAAAGCTAGATGATACCAGAGTCCAAAATTATTACGACAACAGAAGATTTATAAGTGAGAGTGGAGTGAATGGACATCTCTCCTTATGGGATGCCATCTATGGGATCAATAGAAAACTAAAATCTTACTTATATAAAATAAAGAATGAGGGGCTATCGGGGCAAAGGTTTTCTTTCACTAGCGACATATATGTCACATTAGCTACAAGCTAATATATATGTCATATTAGCTACAAGCTAATGTGACATATACGTCGCTAGTACAAAAATGCTTGTAATTAATGCTTGTAATTAATGGTAATGACCTTTAATAAAAAAGTATGTTCAAAACTATCGATTTTAATTTTGAACTATTTAGTATCTTTCTGCCTTAAGACAACACAAAACAAAACTGTCACTTCAAACGTCAAAGTGATTCACCAAGTTCTTGAAATGCTTAAGGAAACTGACGTATTTATTTGGTGTAAAAGATGAACATATGTAGTGAATTGTTTTGTTATATCTCAGAGCGTCCTCGCTGGAAACCGTATGGAAACGTGGAATCCGTTCAATATTTTTTAATCACGTTCAGACAGACAGACAGACACGGCGACTATGATTTATAATATGTAGTGATGAATATGGTTTGAATTTTCTACCGATACCACAGATGGAGTCTTTGTGAGGGGAGATATTGATACTTACTTTTACTCCGAAAGCAATTGGGTTCACCAATACATTTGAGATTTAATCTTGCACCACTGATGATACCTATCTATGATAGGCAGAAACAGCGCTGTCTAGTCTAACAGAAGATTTGAATAGATTTATGACTATGTCTGGTAGTTTTCAATCCATAACGATGAACTTATGAATTTATTTTTCAAAAAGAAACAATGGAAAATATAATTAAAGAAACTACTGTCCTTTCTTGATAAATAGGTAATAATATGCATAACATATACAATGCTTCATATTTAAAGAAATGAACTTTAAACGTTCAAGCCAGTCTCGAATATACCTACACAGTAGGTTGAATGGACTGACGCCTATCAGAAAACAACTACTTCCCTGGCTAATATCACGAAAGGCGTTGGATTGTATCCGAAAGGCGTCAGTGCAGGAATCTTCCTAGAAAATTTCCTGCATATGCAATTGGCAATACAACTGAAAGAGTCGACCCTTAATTTTTGAACGGGCACACTTCCAGACCGGTTTCGGGCTCATTAGCCACTCATCAGTGCAAGATAGTGGCCATCATCGACCTAAAGTCAATTATATTCCATAATTGAAAATCGGAATTCTTTTAGAGTATTTCATTCCTCTTCCTAAGTTGAAGCGAACAACAAAATGTCACTCCATCTCTGTACCTGTTGGTTAGTACCTCGCCCATCTTCTGGACGAGGTATCCGAAATGTGCCCTATTCCTCTGAATAAGCAAGAAAAACTTTCTTATTAGTCAGTGGGCTATGTTTGAAGACTGGCCTTCGTGGTATTAGCCAGGGGAGTAGTTGTTTTCTGATAGGCTTCAGTCCATTCAACCTACTGTGTAGGTATATTCGAGACTGGCTTGAACGTTTGAAGTTCATTTCTTTAGATTTGTTTACTGCCAGTCTTCAAGCATAACCCACTGACTAATAAAAAACAATGTTTCATGGTGAATTTCATTAGTTCGGACTTCCATTGTCTAATACTATGACTCTGAATCTATGAAAGAACAAATAAAATTGGAATGAATAGCTGAACTATCATTTATATTAAGCAATAAAACGTGAAAAGAAAATACAATGAAACGAATAAAATAATCAGGATACAAAATGAAAATGACGACTGTAAAAATAATAAAAGAAGAATGAAAATGAAAATTAGGCAGATAATCAAAAAACAAATTGAAAAAAGATTGCAAACCAAGTCACTTCACTACGTTTTGATTGTTAGTATCCACAATCGTCTTCGGGTGAAAAGTAGATAAGTATAACAAGAATTGGGTCCAAGTATATCAGAAACTGCTCCAGATCCGGAAATACCATCCGTAGTAGCCTCACGAAAACCAGTCCACCAAACGCGGACTGCGATTCCAAGAGTTGCATTTACCGGATACCCAGTGAATGCGCCAAATCCTATATCGGTTAAACTAAGAGGCCATCTAAAGTGCGGATTGCCGAGCACAAGAAAAATACACAGCAAGAAGAAACCAGCGAATCGGGATTAGCAGAGCATGTTTGGACCTATCAACATAACATCAAGTTATCCCAGGCTGAGATCATCCACAGGGACCAACACCGGTTTAAGATGAAGTTCAAAGAAGCTGCATAAATGTTGCCCAACGATGCATTCAGCTAAGGTAGCGTAGAGATATGCAACATATGGAATCCTTCAATTAAGCGAAAAACGAACAACTCTCGCTCTCTCGCGGAGAGAGGGAAGAGGGGATAGGTGAAAGCGCTCGAATGACCTATAAATAGTCATCTCTCGGAGGAATAGTTCATCCAATATATTTTAAATGTTTTGCATATTTTTTATTTATTTTTACTCTGTGGTCATTTCCATTTCCGCCGGAAAGGATTTCAGCTCTCTGAAGCTTGTCGCTCACTTGTCCGGCACAGCACAGCACGGCGCTGTCCGTCGCCTGATGACAACGGGTAGTAGCATCGCCCACTTGTCCAACTACAACAGCATACTGAAGGTGCTGTTTGTTCGATTTCAAGAGAATTTCACTTGAAATTTTTCCTCGACCATTTTCATAGGTACCGTCTGACACTGTGCTGTCAACTGATGGAATAACAAAACAGAAAGACTGAAACTTCTCAGGCACTTTTGGACAGGATGATGCTGGCCGGCGCTGGCCGGCGACGGACGCTCTTGGCTGTGCCGTGCCGGGCTAGTGGGCGGTTGTCCATTCATTTTCATTGTTCCAATCCTATCCGTATTTTGACGGGACGGGCCGTGCTGTGCTGTTCCGGACAAGTGGGCGATAAACTTGATCCTGTCCGGCAAATAATAGTACGTGCTGTGACGGACTAGTCAAGTGAGCGCGTAGCCGGCCAGCGCCTGCCAGCATCAACTTTTCCAAACGTGCCTGGGAAGTTTCTGTCTCTATTTCGCTTTTCCATCAGTTGACAGCACGGTGTCGGACGGTACCTATGAAAATAGACGAGGAAAAATTGAGTTATTTGTCAAGGCAGGCTTCAGAATATCCAGAAGTTCTGAAAATTTGCCTGGAGTAATTCGGAAATACTGGAGAAATTTCTCCTCGTCTTCTTTCAGGTCGCTGAAAAGATGATGAAACTCTTCCAGATTTGGCCTCTATTGATTAATGGGATGGACCCACACCCTTTTTTGTGACTATTTTCTTCTACATTCAATAACGTGGCCACGACGACTTCTTCGTCAGAACTGCTAGCGATAGATTTCTGTCACCCCTCGATGTCAACTGAAATTTCCTTAAAATCGAACAAACAGCACCTTCAGTATGCTGTGCCGAAGAAGTGGGCGACAAGCTTTATCGTCCTTTGATCAATGTTTACTGCAGTAGTGAACAAAACGTAAAGCATAAAAACATGCAGATCACGGCCAAAAATCTGAAAAATAGTTTCGATACTCTTCTCTCCGGCAGTAAAGTTCATGACCATTCTTTAAAACAAGTTTCAGTTTCAACTCTGACTATCATTAATAATACACTTAGAAATCAACTACCATCTATGGAACCAGTTAAATCTAATGCGGTCATGGGTAACATATTAATGAGAATTCTTCAAGCAATTTTTGAATTGAAGAGGACTCATAATTTGATCCTGGTACATATCATTATAAAAAGTGAATGGTTTATGTAACCATAAAAATTATTCTTAAATGATTAACATTTGATATAAAATATTGTTATTAAATGAATATTATTAATGAAAATCTGCATAATGTTCTCAAAAAGGATACGTAACTTTGTTGGAATTCCTGTCATATTTTGACACCATTACAGTACAAGCGCCACAACCACCTTCCCCACATCCAAATTTGGTACCACATAAACGCACTAAAATCAAATATTAAGGAAAATATACATGCTCTCGAAAATAGAATAATGAAAGGTCAATATACATATAATTTCTCACTCAAGTAATTCCACAAAATGAAAGTCTGTAACCCTTGGAAATGACCTGTTACTGAAACATCCAATGTCATCTGAAGGTTTCGAGATCTGGCGGTGATGTTTTTTTCTATGTGCCTTTTGTGAATTTTCCGACGGCACCCTGCTATCCACATCTCCAGTAATGAGACTTTTTATGAAGTAAATTTGACAGATATTCTATATTTACTATTTTAAGGTACGGGGGGTACCTTTGCAATTCATTAGACAATGCAATAACACAACCAACTTCCCTATCTTGGGTCAGTATTCTTTGATAACTGAATCTCCAGTCAGTTCTGGGTAATTAAATTCTTCAGCTACGTTTAGATTATTGACTTTCTTTTTACACTTTTTTTTCTCAGCAATCGACAATCTTTGAAAATCCTATTTCAGTTTTCGGGTTTGTTGTTTCTTCATCATTACCAGTTCGTAGATTGCAATATAGCACGCAAGAATCTCTTTTAGTTCCGTTTACTTTTCGAAGTGTAAGAGCACTTTATCGGAGGTACAGTTAAAAGTGTCTGTCATACTGTTCCGACAGGTCATTCTTATTTTTACTTTTTGCCTCATGAAGTATGAAATACTATCGTGTGAAAGAGTCGTCACTGGAATTCAGTTCTTTCAATTTGTGATTCAATCCTCATAAATTATTTTCAATGACTCTTCAGTTCTGTATCTGTATTTGTAGAGTAGAGAGGGTGAGTGTAGGCCCACAGCACTTAGGTCACATGTGCCCCATTGTACATCCACCCGAGGAGTTGTCCTAGGTCATCGTCCATCCTGTCCTTTCCAGGAAGGTGGACAGGTCTGTGGGAGACATGTCCTTTATATCGGCAGGTGTAGGCCAAGACTCGCCGAACACCACTCTCTTATTGACGATAACTCCGGACACTCGCATAGGACATACCTGACAGTTTCATCTTCTTGTTCACACATCCTGCATAGAGGTGTGTCCACTAGCCCCATATTATCGAAGTGTTTCCTTAGTTGACAGTGGCCAGTCAGCTAGCAAGGCGAATCCAGCAAAATTGCAAAAAAATACATCAATTCGTAGCTAATTAGTTGCCAAAACAACGATTTTGTTGCTCGTGCGGATCCCTAGAAATCGCAAATAATGCTATCATGATATCAAGGCAGCAAGGCAACTCAATAAATTATATACTTTCCCTTTGATCTATATAGAATATTCAGTTGCTATTTAGTTACTAAACCTTGGATATAGCGAAAAATTTTTAAATTTTTTTTTTTTTTAATTTTTCATGATCTTGCTATCCTGAAGATGTGTTTTCCTGGAATTAAAGATGTTCTAAATTTGTTGTTCACCAAGAGTAATCTTAAACACATCTTGAGTAACAGCAACAAAATAGTTGAAACCGATCGGCCGATTTTGAATTTTTTTTCTTTTTCCTCGTTTTTGCTATCTTGAAACTGGTTTTCCTTAGAATAGAAAGTGTTTCAAATTTGTTGCTCGCCAGGAGTATGCCCAAATACACCTTCAGTATCAGCAACACAGTAGTTGAAACCGATCGGCAGGTTTTAATTTTTTTTCTTTTTCCTCGTTCTTGCTATCTTGATACTGGTTTTCCTGAGAAGAAAAAGCGTTTCAAATTTGTTGCTCATCAGAAGGGTACTCAAATACACTTCGAAAATCAGCAACAAAATAGTTGGCCTTGATCGGCCGAATTTTATTATTTTTTTAAATTCTCCCTGTTCTTGCTATCTTGAAACCGTTATTTTCTGGAATACGGAGTGTTATGAATTTGTTGCTCGCCAAAAGGGGACTCGAATACACCTTGAATATCAGCAACAAAATAGTTGAAACCGATCGGCCGATTTTTAACCTTCTTTTCATTTTCCTCATTCTTGCTACCTTGAAACTGCTTTTCTTTGGAATGAAAAGTGTTTCAAATTTGTTGCTCGTCAGGAGGGTACTCAAATTCACCTTGAGTATCAGCAACAAAATAGTTGAAACCGATCGGCCAATTTTTAATTTTTTTTTTCTTTCTCCTCATTCTTGCTATCTTGAAACTGGTTTTCCTTAGAATAAAAAGTGTTTCAAATTTGTTGCTTGCCAGCAGTATACTCAAATACACCTTGAGTATCAGCAACAAAATAGTTGAAACCGATCGGCCGATTTTTGAATTCTTTTTCTTTTTCCTCGTTCTTGCTATCTTGAAACTGGTTTTCCTTAGAATAAAAAAAAGTTTCAAATTTGTTGCTCACTAGGAGTTTACTTAAATATACCTTGAGTATTAGCAACAAAGTAGTTGAAACCGATCGGCAGGTTTAAATTTTTTTTTTCTTTTTCCTCGTTCTTGCTATCTTGATACTGGTTTTCCTGAGAAGAAAAAGCGTTTCAAATTTGTTGCTCATCAGAAGGGTACTCAAATACACTTCGAAAATCAGCAACAAAATAGTTGGCCTCGTTCGGCCGAATTTTATTATTTTTTTAAATTCTCCCTGTTCTTGATATCTTGAAACCGTTATTTTCTGGAAAACGGAGTGTTATGAATTTGTTGCTCGCCAAAAAGGGACTCGAATACACCTTGAGTATCAGCAACAAAACCGATCGGCCGATTTTTAATCTTCTTTTCATTTTCCTCATTCTTGCTACCTTGAAACTGCTTTTCTTTGGAATGAAAAGTCTTTCAAATTTGTTGCTCTTCAGGAGGGTACTCAAATTCACCTTGAGTATCAGCAACAAAATAGTTGAAACCGATCGGCCAATTTTTAATTTTTTTTTCTTTCTCCTCGTTCTTGCTATCTTGAAACTGGTTTTCCTTAGAATAAAAAGTGTTTCAAATTTGTTGCTTGCCAGCAGTATACTCAAATACACCTTGAGTATCAGCAACAAAATAGTTGAAACCGATCGGTCGATTTTTATTTTTTTTTAAATTTTCTTCGTTATACTATTTTGAAACTGGTTTTCTTCAGAATAAAAAGTGTTTCAAATTGGTTACTCACCAGGAGTATACTCAAATACACCTTGATGATCAGCAACAGAATAGTTGAAACCGATCGGCCGATTTTAATTTTTTTTAAATTTTCCTCGTTATTGCTATCTTGAAACCGGTTAAACTGGATAGTGAAACTGGATAGTAAGAACGAGGAAAAAAAATAAAATAAAAATCGGCCGATCGGTTTCAACTATTCTGTTGCTGATCATCAAGGTGTATTTCTGTATACTCCTGGTGAGTAACCAATTTGAAACACTTTTTATTCTGAAGAAAACCAGTTTCAAGATAGCAAGAACGAAGAAAATGAAGAAAAGAATTAAAAATCGGCCGAACGGTTTCAACTATTTTGTTGCTGATACTCAAGGTATATTTGAGTATACTCCTGATGAGCAACAAATTTGAAACGCTTTTTATTCTCAGGAAAACCAGTATCAAGATAGCAAGATCGAGGAAAGAGAAAAACAATTTTAAAAATCGGCCGATCGGTTTCACCTATTTTGTTGCTGCTCCTGATGAGCAATAAATTTGAAATACTTTTCATTCCAAAGAAAAGCAGTTTCGAGGTAGCAAGAATGAAGAAACTGAAAAAAAAAAAAATGGAAATCGGCCGATCGGTTTCAAATATTTGTTGCTGATACTCAAGGTGTATTTGAGTATACTCCTGGTGAGCAACAAATTTGAAACACTTTTTATTCTGAGGAAAACCAGTTTCAAGATAGCAAGAACGTGAAAAAAAAATGAAAATCGTTGCTGTTACTCAAGGTGTATTCAAATTTACTTTTGGTGAGCAACAAATTCAGAACATCTTTAATTCCAGGAAAAAACAGTTTCAATATAGCAAGATCATGAAAAATAAAAAAAAATTATTTAAAAATTTTTCGCTATATCCAAGGTTTAGGAACTAAGTAGCAACTAAATATTCTGTAAAGATCAAAGGGAAATGATGTAATTTATTGAGTTACCTTGCTACCTTGATATCACGATAGCATTATTTGCAATTTCTGGGGATCGGCACGAGCAACAAAATCGTTGTTTTGGCAACTAATTAGCTACAAATTGATGTATTTCTTTTGCAATTTTGCTGGATTCGTATTGCTAGCCTGATAGGGTTTTTTCCTGGTCATCGCCAGATATTTCTTCGGCGCAAGCTTCCCAGGGTCGCCCAGGGTGATCCTGGCAAGATTGCATCCTTTGATTCCATCCCATCTCTTTAAGGATTGAGCATGGTTGTGACGTATGGCTGGTTCAACAATTGTGTGTTCAGTTATTTAGCGTTTGTTTCTCAAATTAAATAACCTGTCGTACTTCTGATTTCCTCCAAAAATCTATAAAAGACCGAAGTTTGATGCTCAATGAACTTCTTAGGTTTGCGGAGAAAGGTTGGATTTTAGAGTGAATGTATCTTTCAAAATGTCTTTGTTGTTACTCTCTTATCGTACTCCACTAGTTTTTTTTTATTTATTTATTAAAAACCGCATCAGCCGTAGGTATTAGCGGCAAACATATAAAATATATCTAAAACATGCAGTTGTTTACATTACAGTTTAAATAAAAAGTTACATTCTTTAAGAAATTCAACAATATTGTTGATATTGGTATTTTGGAAAATTTCACTTAGTTTGGAGGGAATTTTATTGTTCAGTCTCTCAACTGTGAAGAGCGGGCACTCTACCAGAACATGCTTAACAGTCACAAGCACTTCACACTCGAAACATTTTGGTGGCGGTTCTTTCCTCAACAGATGTGCATGCGTAAGGCGAGTGTGGCCCAGTCTTAATCTGGTAATTATGACTTGATGGAAGCGGTTTCTTGCTTTGTTGTTCCAAGGATATAATGTAGCCTTGATTTCCTTAAGTTTGGAAGGTTTTTGAGACCAGTGGTGATTCCACATTTCTACAATTTTGCAATGGAAATAGGATTTGAGATCTATCGGCAATGCTTTCATACTGATATTACATGCTGGATGTTCTACAGCTTCTCTGGCAAGTTTATCGGCTATATCGTTTCCAGAAATCCCAGTATGTGAAGGAACCCATAGGAATGTTACTGTCCTGTTATCTAGTTGTTTCATATCCTCTTTAATCATATTTACCAGTACGTGATGGGTATATATTTTCGACAAAGAAATAAGGGAGTTGAGAGAGTCCATATTTATCAAAAACTCTTTACCAGGTGTCATTTTAATGAACAAAAGAACTTTATAGATGGCATAAAGTTCTCCAGTGAGAACAGTGGCAGATTCATGTAAAGAAAATTTACAGGCGTTCTCATTCGTTACGAATGCACATCCTACACCACGAGTTGTTTTTGAGGCGTCAGTGAAGATTTTCTGGTGAAGTGGGTATTCAGATATTATAGTTTGGTAATCAGCTTGGATCAGCTGGGGATTTGTGGTTTCTTTGCTCATGGATAGTAGCTGAGTATTTATATTCGGTAAGGGAATACGCCATGGAGGAGTTCTTTTTGAAAGTTTGGATTGGATTTGTGGAAATTCTTGCATCTGTATGAGGTTGAGGGAAAGCATTTTTCGTTCATGAAATGGAATATTTGTTTTTGTAGTGGGAGTGACTGGGACAATGACAGGTTGTCGAGTTTGATGGGCTTGTCGCCTGGCTGCATATGATAGTGTCAGTTCATGTCTTCTGAGCTTCAAAGGTAACTCTCCAAGTTCACAGAGTAGGCTGTCAACCGGACTTGTAATAAATGCTCCAGAGATGATTCTGAGTGCGTTGTTATCTATTTTATCCAGAGCTTTGAGGGTGCTCGCGGAAGCAGACGAGTAGCATATGTAGCCGTAGTCTAATTTTGACCTTATTAAAGTTCTATATAAAGTCAATAATGTCCTACCACTGTTTATTTGTTAGGCATTTCAACAGGTTTAGCCTTTTTTGACACACTGTGACAAGATATTTAATATAGGTTTTTCATGACACTGACTGGTCAAATATCAATCCCAAATATTTTATTTCATTTGTGTATCCTAGTGTTTCATTCTTGAAAGTTGAGGTTGGTGGATTTTGGATTTTATTCGGTCTTTTCGTGAAGATAATACATTTAGTTTTATTGGAAGAAAATTGAAAACCGCTTTTCCTTGACCAGTCTTCTAACTTATTTAATTCCCCTTGCAGAATATTGACCATATTTTGGTCATTAATGGCCACAAGGAATAAAGTGGTGCTGATTACAGAGCCCTGCGGTATCCCATTCTCTACGTATCTTGGTGATGATAGTACACCATCCACTTTGACTCGAAAATATCTCTGAGAAAGAAAATTCTCAATAAAAGCTAAAATATTTCCCTGATATCCCCAGGATACTGAAGTATTGACAATTTTATGATGCCATGCTATGTTGAATGCCTTACATAGGTCAAGGTATACAGCGATACATTTCTGATTATTTTTGAATGCTTCATTGATATTACTTTCCAGATCAACTAGGTTGTCTGTTGTAGATTTTAGTGGACGGAAGCCAGTTTGTTCACTTATGAGCTGTTTGTTTTCCTCAAGAGTCCAGATAAGTCGCTTATTAATGATTTTCTCAAGCAATTTACATAGGTGACAGGTGAGAGCTATGGGTTTTTAAGAATCCACTTTATCAGGAATTTTTTTACTTTCAATATGGGAACTATGTTTTCCAATTTCCAGAGTTCAGGGAATTTGTGTTGTGTCCGGATTTTATTGAAGAAAATGATAATAAAATCCAGAACTTCTTCCGGTAGGTGTTTGAGGAAACTAGAGGGGATATCGTCAGGCCCTGAAGATGTGTCCTTTAGTGATCCGAGAGACTCTAAGAGTTCTGCCATGGATATGGGAGTGTTTATAGAATCTTCGTTAGGAACTATCGGGATACATTCGTTCTCATCTACTTCTTTGTAAGCTGAAAAAATCGGATCGTATTCAGTGTTGGAAGACATATCTCTAAAATAATCGGCTAGTTTTCCAGCGATATCAATTTTGTCTTCGAAAGTTTTCCCTTCTACTTTCAGTGCATTAATCTGAGAATAGGTAGTAATGCCAGATATTTTCCTAACCTTTTTCCAAATTTGATTCATTGGTGTGTTGATGTTAAACGTTTCAACATATTCTGCCAAGAATGTTTTTTTGCTGTGGTAGTTACTAGTTTTGCAATTGCTCTTTTCAATTTTAAGTTTATCAGATTTTCTGTTGTGTTATGGTGTCTGTAAGCATTGAGGGCTTTTTTGCTTTGCTTTATAGCAGTATCACAGTCAAGATTCCACCAAGGTACTATTTTGTCACTCTGGATGTATTTCGTCCAACCTATCGCCTTAGTAACCGATTCAATCACGATACCATTGAATTGTCGGAGAGTGTTATCAATAGAGCCTTCAGAAGAAATATTCTGCATGTTTATTTTGGCGGTCTCTAACTTCCACTTTGGTTCGTGTATATAAGAATTGCCAGTGTGGCGATTTTTTGTTATAATTATTGGGTGGTGATCACTTCAGTGTAGGTCGTCATGAACATTCCAAGTATGATCAATGAGAATAGAAGGGCTACAAATGGAGAGATATATGGCTGTTGAAGTTCCCGAGGACATATCTAAATGAGTATTAGAGCCATAATTGTTTATAGATATTTTGTAGGATATATAAAATAAGAAAGTACCCATATGTTCAAAGTCGAAATAAATAAAGTCCATTCATAATTCAAGAAGATTGTTGTCAGAGTGGTGTTTTTACAAATTGTAAATGGGACTTCCCTCAAATGAAATCTATTTGTTGCATCTCCAATTTTGAGTTCGATTCGATCGCCTAACATTAACGGTTCTTGACTTCATCTGAATTTTTTGGATTTCACCTTGGACCGCAATGAGGAAATATAGAAATAACCGAGTTTTCAAAATCTGAGTTGACCGTGTAGGTATGGTTAGTTAAAATGTAGCAGTAATTAGGTAGTATTGAATCTCAAATTGGGAATAACTCTACTTATCTAATATTCCGCATAATAGATTATACAAATTGTGAGATATGGGAGATTTTAAGTGGAATATATAATATATATTTACATAATAGATAATAAAGTGCTCACGAATTTTATGGAATTTTTAATGGGTTTACTATTGAATGAATTTCAAAAAAGGAAATCTCAATTTAAAGATTAAGTAGCTCGAAGCCATATTTGTATTTGTTCAATTGTCTTTGTTCAAATAATTTGTTTTTCAGATATGCTATGAATATGTATGATTGTCAGCCAATGAACTATTGTCTATAGGAGGAGCTGCTGCCTGATAGCTAATGGCCTTCCGATAAATATATACACGATGCGAGTATACAGGCCGTATTTTTTAGCTGATACCACTATTGCTATCTCGGAAACGGTAGGTCCTACAAGGACGGTTGAATGAAACAAAAGTTGCCTATTTAGGGATGCAACACACTGGTATTTTCAGATCTATAAAATCATCAACGGTTTCTGAGATATTTGCAAAAAACTGAAAATGACAGATTTTATTTTTTGGCTCTACCGCCTCCGTTTTCAATAATATCAAAAAATGACAAATAAACTTTTTGCTTTATTTCATGTGCTTTATAATCTGGGTTAACTCATTTTTCAATGCAACATTTTGTTCATTGAATTCCATCATCAATATATATTTTTTTTAATACGGACCTGTATATTTTTTATACATTTTCGTAGTCAGTATAATTACAAATTCGTTGACATATCACAACATATGTATTTCTCGACGTTTCTTCCCGAAACCACATCATCAATATTCTATCATTTAACTTTTTTTATTCAATGAGGAATCAAATATCAAACTATTGTTGTAACATATAGTTAACAGTATCGTTGATACATCACATTGAAAAAAAGACAGTTGCGAAAGAAAATGTAACAAAATTATAAATGATAGTAAATGAACACCATAACGGAATGTCTCACGTTACATTTTTTAAGTTGCCGTCTTACGCGGTATCGCATCAAATGTTCAAATTGTCTTCCATCATTTCTTAAACAAATACTTGCTCTAGAAATAGTGTGCTTGTGGTAGTTCTCTAACATCTGTGGAGTAATAGCGATGCAGGCACTCCTTATTGAATCTTTCAATTCTTCAATATTTTAAAAATTTGTTCTGAATATTTGATCTTTTTTAAAGCCTCACAACGAAAAATCGAAAAAAGACAGGTCCGGTGAACGTGGTGGCCATTCAATAGGACCATTATTTCCTATCCACCTTCTTGTAGTTGTATTGAGGAAATCTCTGCAGATTCTCCTGCGATGTGGTGGAACTCCGTTGTGTTGGAAATAATCATATTTTCTTATGAGGCTAAATGGCAAATCTTCTAATAACTTAATTAGAATCCCTGATAAGAAATCCAAGTATAATTCTCCAGAGATGTTTCAAATAAGTGGGGGCCAATAATTTCATTATCAAGAACACCAAGCCATACGTTAACACCATATCTCTCTTGAAAATTAGTAACTCTATGTAAATATTCATTTTGTTGTCGCCAATGATAATGTATATTCCTGTTGAACCATCCGTTATTGGTAAATGTACTTTCATCACACCACAATTTTTTTTTATTTTATTATCTTGGCGAAATTTTCCATCTACAAAAACTTTTCTCCTGTTGAAGTCCTTCAAACGCAAATGATGAACTTTCCTGACTCGATAAGGCTTGAATTTATTTTTCTTCAAAATTTTCTGTACAGACGTAGTGGATATGGCCGAAATATGAGCAATCTTCCTCAGAGATACTTCCTTGTTCTCAATTTTTTTATTTTCCATAAATTCTAAATCAATTTAATGTCACTTTATCATTATTGTGAATTTTCTTTGAACTCACCTAAAACGCCGATTTCATTATCGCCACCACATTCAGTAACGGTACATTTTCTGTCAGAGGGTTTTTCAAAAGATCCATAATTCCGTTCAGGATACAAATTCTGATACATTACCAGAGATTTGGTAGCATTCCTCGCACCTAGAATATACGAAAAGCATATCCACTTTTTCGTCATTGGAATAATTCATGTTTCTCCCTTAAAATCGCTCAACGATTTGAATAACTTTTATTTTGTGTGTGACAAATAACTTGACATTCACATTCATGTATTTCATGGCTTACTTCAAAAAAAAATTATCGCTTATCATGTTTCTCGTGAAAATCATCTATGACTTTTTTAATACAGTATTTTTATTAGTTAATTCTTGTTGATATCCTCATTTTCTGAACAAACATTTTTGGGTAGCTACAAATTTTCAAAGACATTTGGAAATTATGAATGGCTTGGCATTGATACAAAGATTATTGGTCTCTCTTTTTCAAGACGACCCTGACAAAAATTTAGTTGGATTTCAGTGAAAACAAATATTTATAATCTCAATGAACGACATTATCGACAGGAGAACTCTGGATTTCAGTAACATTCGGAAATTCGAGCTCCTAATAAAAAAATTATAGTGATGATATGGTTTCGGGAAGAAACTTAGGGAAATATAGATGTTGTGATATATCAACGAATTTGTAATTATATTGACTACGAAAATGTATAAAACAATATACAGGTTCGTATTTAAAAAACATATATTGATGATAGAATTCAATGAACGAAACGTTGCATTGAAAAATGAGTACACCCAGATTATAAAGCACGTAAAATAAAGCTGAGTTTTTTGTCATTTTTTAATATTATTGAAAATGGAGGCGGTAAAGCAAAAAAATAAAATCTCTCATTTTCAGTTTCTGCAAATATCTCACAAACTGTTGATGATTTTATGGATATGAAAATACCATTGTGTTGCATCCCTAAAAAGGTAACTTTTGTTCCATTTAACCGTCCTTGTACGACCTACCGTTTCCGAGATAGCAATAGTGGTATCAGCTAAAATAAACTGCCTGTATATATCTGAGCTACGCTCAATTCAGTTCACCATAATCCTTTTGTTTATATTTACTAGTATGCTCATTATAACTATTTTTTCTTTCGGTGAATGACGAATCTGTATGTAAAGGATTACGTAACATTGCATTGAAAATTTTCTAATCGTTGACGTCTTCAAGATATATTATCGTTTTGATTTGAAATTCAAATGATTTGAAACGCATTATTTTACAACTACTATTCTTCCTGAGAAGGATACATTTTTCTCGTAGATAAAATAATAATGTCCATTCTGGATCCACATGGTCATCCTCTATCTGAAATTAGAAAGAAAGGAGAATTAACAGATTGTCGTCAGATTGAATATCTAGCATCTTAGAATTCGAAAAGTCGAAGTGGGGGTCGTTTTCTCTAGTACCTTCAACAAGAGCCGTGGGATTGGAATCACAGATTTTTTGTCTCTTTCATGTTCTGATATACGTTTTTTTAGAAAGCGTCCGGTTTAACCTGTGTAACATTTTGAAGAGTCACTGTAGTCAATTGGGCCGGTAATACAACACAAAAAATGTCAAAATAACATCAATTATATATTTTGAATATTTTATATCTTTATTTTTATTCGTACCTACTGAACACATTTTAGAATTCAAATTTTTTTTTAGATTCACGTTGAAATAAAGAATTAAGGCTGGCTTAAAAATCCATACATGGTGTTGGGTCATGAATACTTTATTTTTTGGGATCTGGTTTCTTCCAGTTACCTTGTTTTGAAAGCTACAGAGAGAGACAGGAGGCGATTTCTCGTTAGGCGGTCAGTGTCGAAACAGAACCGATGGGTTAGTGCTGCCGAAGGACAAGAAGCATTTGCCGAGGTTATGAGGTTTCTGACAATCGAATGTAATTCAGTTTACCGATTTTGGCCAGCCCAGTATTTATTTTCTGTCAAATCCTGTAGTTTAGTCAATACTTTTTAAATTATCACGCTAGAAGGTATGAAACTTTCTATTCAATGCAATAGTCGTTATGGAAGCAGTTTGTTCCTGATGAATTCTTCGTTAGATTTTGTATCTGATACAAACCTTTATAGATTATTCCTTTGTTTTGGAAATATCCACCTTTTGAAATACAGATAATTGGCATAAAGAAGTTGAGAACCAAGCATACGAAAGAATCAGATGATATCGAATCCCAAGATTGACAAAACCAAAACCTGATGAAATCTCTTGGAAACTACCAAATGCGTTTGGAAAGTTTTTTACCAATCTCATTGAAGGGATGTTTGTAAGGTTAAGTATTATCTTCAAAAATGGATTGTGGATTTTTTTTTAAAATGATTTTTTTTTCTAACTATAAGCACTCCGTTTTAGAATGATCCGAAAAACATAAATCTTTCTCATTTAATTTCTTAAATTGCTGTTTACGAGAAAAAAATAATAGGCTGGGCATTAATATATGTTTTCGGTCCAATAACATATGAGGGATGATATTTAACAATAGATAGTCCAGTTTGTGATGAATAAATTAAACAAGTAAGGTGGCATATAACAAAAATAAAGATTATTTAAAAAAAAATGATGTTTTTGTAATACCGATGTTCCAGAAGAAAGAAACATAAATTTGATAACAATATGGATAATGCGAAATAAGTCTTTCCTTCTATTTATTAGAAAGATAAATTAAACATGATAATGTGAGACCTAATGATTTTGGATAGCTTAATAGCAGAGGAGCCCACGATGCAAAATGGGGATTTACTCGAGCGTCATTGAGACATAATAGGTTGCAAAGCTTGGATGATAAGAAGAAAAACATGTACATTATATATACCTTTTCATCGGTGGAGGAAGCGGCTATAGATTTTCAAATATGTAAAGAAATACTATTGCATGGACATACTCGAGCGCGTCAGATATTGATAGCATCAATGCCCTACGTATTTTTAATAATGTTGGTATGTTAATCTGATCGTTTGCATGATGTGGGTGGTTGTACTTAAGGGTTAAAAGTGAAAAGGAAATAAATTTAATCGAGCCCGTCAGGTTTTCTAAGAGGGTGTTAAGTGCAAACAAAAAGGTCTCATTCAATAATCTGACGATTTCGATCTGACCCAAACTCGCGGCCATTATAATAATGTGCAGAAAAAATTCGACATTTTGAAATACTCAAGCGCGTCAGATTAAGATATATATGGTTAATCTTTATGTTTTAGACGTACTGTCTCACAATCTGACGATTATCTAGAGGGATTCGCTTAATCTGACAAAAACAATATTTTTTAAAATTTTTTTTCAATTAATTGAACTGAGTTAATTGAAATGCTCAGGAAATAGCATGAAAATAAATAAGTGTATGTTTTTTAAGTAGAATACTTGTATTTATAAGAAAATAATTTAAAAAAAATATTTTTTTTTTATCAAGTGAATAATTAATGAAGAAAAGAGGAATGAAATTTTCTATGTTTTTTACCACTTTTATTTGTAACTAATGTTACTGCAGTTTCGTCATATAAGGACATTTTCAAACTTATATAGTGTATAAGTTTGAACATGTTCTTATATATTGTATAAGTTTGAAAATGTCCTTATATGACGAAACTGCAGTAACGTTAGTTACAAATAAAAGTGGTAAAAAACATAGAAAGTTCAATTTCTCTTTTCTTCATTATGATTTCCTACCACGTAGTAACGGCTACATCCATCAATTAATTGATTAATTAATCATCATCTTCATCTTCATCACGAACGAGTCTCTGTGATCAGCTGTGATGGCGTCATGACAACAGAATTCAAAGTGGGGACGGAGTGAGAGAGTAATAGATAGAGAAAAAGTGAATAGAGAATAGAGGAATAGAAACTTGGAGAGGGAAACACTGATATCACACTGCTGCACGCATTGAACTTTATCGACGAATTTTTGTTATTTCGGCTTGCGGAAATCGTCAGATAATATATTTTTCGTCATCCTTGAATTATTTCCTTCAAAATAAAAAAAAATTAGCTACGCTCGAGAATGTTGAAATGACGTTATTTTTTTACAACTTTGCTGCCCTCCACTTTCTTTACGTCACTCTCAAATGATCAGATTACTGGAATATACACTTTTTAGCAGGTAATTAGCGCTCGAGAATTTCTGATGATCAATTTTTTTTACTAATCTGATCCTTAATCCCTCACAGGCGGCCTTATATATGGGGCTGATATATTTGGTGGATGTACTTAACCGGGTACAAGGTATCCCCCTGTATATTAATCTGCCGCGCTTCAGTAAATCCCGAAATCCCCGCTTGGGCTCTCCTATTATAATAATCGACTATAATCTATTCTTTAGAAACGTCAGGTAAGTTGACATTTTAATCTCTCATATTATATCAGATCATAAAATCAATATTTTTGCAGTTTTTTGAAAAAAACAGCGTACTTGTGATTATAAAACAATGCAAATATTTACATATTCCATTGGGCAATCTTAGAAAACATTGAATTAATTTTCTTTTCTTATCTTATAAAAAGCTTACACGTGGATTTGTGTACTTAAAAAGTATGATAAGAAGTAATATAGAAAAGTAAATAGTTATGTTCACATGCAGTGAAGACAGTGAATGACAAAATTTTTCTGATCATAAATGCAGGGTGTTTTCTAACTACGGTACTAAACTTCAGAGGGTGATCGTTTCAAGAAAAAAGTTCTCATGAACATATGTCCGGAGTTGCTTAGTTTCTGAGATACAGGACGTTGAAGTTGAAAAAAACCGGTATATTTATAAAATATCATAAATATCCTTACACCCACTCAGTTGAAATTCCCTACAGTTACTTGAAGTAATGAGGCGCTTATTTAGCCCTAACTAAATTGAAATAATTATGTCCAGTGGAGGCTTAGTGGGCATCTCAGCCAACACTATTGGGAACAAAAGTACGCCACTGACATGCTGTGGTAGTTTTATCTTTTTCTTTTTGGAATAATCAACTAAAAATACAATTTTTTCGTCGCTTGTGTTTTCTTCATATCTAGCTTCATTTCCGAGAAAAAAATTTAAGCCACTTTGCATATCATGAGCACCCACTTTGGAGACCAGGTGAAAGAAAGTGTTGTAATATCAGTGAAAATCAAAGTTGTCAAACAGCAGTGATTCCATTATGAATTCCATTTATGAATTGGCACATGAAAATGCGGAAGAAGCACGGCGAATTTACTAGGACAGATATCTTAACAGAGTAATTCCATGTGCTAGTTTAGTTTGTAACTATAGGCCCATTACAGTTCTGTCATCGCCATCAAAAATCTTTGAGAAAGTTTTATATAATCGGATATATCATCATGTGTCTCCAGTCATAATTAACGAACAACATGGTTTTGTACCAAAAAAATCAACTATAACAAATTTAATCCTCATTAGTGATTATATTGGTAATAATATTGAATTTCAAGTTGACACGATATATACCGACTTAGCAAAAGCCTTTGATAAGGTCGACCACAATATCTTGATGAAGAAATTGCATGCATATTCTTTTTCAGAGAACTTATCATCTTTACTCAAGTCGTATCTTTCGAATCGCGAGAATTTTGTGAAATTCAACGATAGAAAATCAAATACTTTCGTAACATCTTCGGATATACCACAGGGCTCAATACTAGGTCCTTTGCTCTTTGTTATGTTTGTCAACGATATATCTAATTATATTAGGTATACAAAATTTGTGTTATACACTGATGACTTGAAAATTTACAGATCCATCAAATCATTTGAAGATACTGATTTCATACAAAATGACATTATCTCCATATCTGCTTTCTGTAAAGATAATGACCTGGCTTTGAATGTATCCAAATGTAGAATAATAACTTTTACCAGGAAAAGAAACCCTTTCAAGAGACTCTATAACATTGATAATATTCCTATCGAGAGAGTCAATGAAATCAAGGATCTAGGTGAAGTGTTTACTTCAAACTTCAACTTCAATGAACATATTGAAAGACTGCAAGCGGAATGTTTCAGATGGCTTGGATTCATCCTCAGGACTTGTCATGAATTTACCTTTAAGACTTATAAAGTACTTTTTATTTCTTACATTCGTTCAAAACTCGAATATGCGTGTGTGATATGGTCACCCCAAACGCTGACGCATTCTGATATGCTGGAAAAGGTACAAAAACGATATCTCAGGTCAATGTATCTAAAAAAATATGGAATATACCCTTTTATGATATCCTATGTAAAACAAATGGAAGATTTTAATTTAAGCACCCTTAAAGAAAATTTTCAAATATTATTCATATTCAATTTATTACGAAACAACATTTTTCTTCCCGATGTACTCGCTTCCATCAATTTCAGTATACCAGATATCTGCCTGAGGCGAAGAGATTGCATATTTCATAACTTCAACGTAAATTCTCCAGTTGATTGCTCCTTGATAACTACAAACAAATTAGTTGAAAACACTGATATCGATATTTTAAACATTACCTCAACCAATCCCAGATCTCTGTTATTCTCTATTCAATAAGAATGAATTAATGTTACATGTTTCTTTTATTTTTACAGATATGACATATATATTATGAATTTACGCACTAGCCCGTTTCTATTTCCTATATTTTTTAACACCTATTTGCAATGATTTTATATATTTCATTATAGGGACTTTATATTTATAATAATTTTATTGTCAATTGTATCTTTTTATCTATATATGTGTTAGGTTTAGTGTAGTTTAGGTACTGTGTATATGTAATTGGACTCTGTCTGTATATATTCAGGATAAATGAATAACGCATTTAGAACGCTACATGCAAGATTATGTGAAACTGGGAGTTTTAACTAAAAATGCAGGTGGTAGAAGACCAGAACCTGTAACAACGCCTGAACTAGAAGAAGCTATACTTAATGTAATAGAAGAAGATCCTTCAAATAGTACCAGGAATTTTGAATGCCCAAAAACCGCATGGAGAGTTCTAAAAAAACCTTCTATACCAATATCATATACAGCGTGTTCAAGCTCCACTGCCTCGGGGGATTTCTTCCAAAAATCAATGCTTTGCAGGTGGTTGATTCATACGATGGCACACGATAATAATTTTTTTCCAAATATTTTAAATGCGAACGAAGCAAATTTTTCACGAGATGCTATTATGAACTTTCACAATGACCATTTTTGGGCCGATAAAAATCCCCACGTTATTAGAGACAGTAATTTTCAGCAACAATTTTCACTGAACATTTGGGTAAGAATAATTGGTGACTACCTATTTGGCCCATTTTTTCAACCAGCATGAATAGCAGGTGAATGCTACACGGACTTTCTGCGAGATCATTTACCCATTTTGTTGGAAGAAGTGCGGGTACTTGTAAAAGGTAACATGTGGTTTATGCACGACGGAGCTCCAGCTAATTTTAGTGTTCTTGCATCTCAACCCTACCCTAATCGCTGGAATGAATGTGCAGGACCTCAAAATTGGCCACCTCGCAGGCCTGATATGAATCCTCTAGATTTTTATTTATGGGGCCATCTGAAGGCTCTTGTTTATAAAACTCCTGTACTTGATGTGAATGACTTGAGGATCGAATAATTGACAATTGCAATGTCATAAGGAATACTCCAGATATTTTTGAACGTGTCAGACATTCAATGACAAATCGATTGCAGTCATTTATTCCACCAGAAGTTGGATATTCTCCTTTCTTTTTTAAGGTCAAAATTGATTATTATTTACGACGAAAAAGTTGTGTTTTCAATTGCTTAGTCTTAAAACAAACTACAAAAAAAGTCTGTGGTGGTTTTTTTCCCAATATTATTGGCTGTGATGCCCACTGAGACACCACTTGATCTAATAATTTAATTCGGGCTAAATAAGTGCCTGATTATTTCAAATAACTAGCAAATTACAACCAAACTGGTGTAAGGATACCTATTATATTTTATAAATAAGGTTTTTTTAAACTTCAACGCCCTGTATTTCAGAAACGAAGCAACCCCGGAAATATGTCCATAGGAACTTTTTTATTCAAACGACCTATCGAATCACCCTCTGAAGTTTCGTACCGTAGTTAGGAAACACCCTGCATACTTACTTACTATGGTGTGGTGATGACTGATGCCAATACAGTTTTAGATATCTAAATCTTTTTTCTAACGATGGGTTAGAATTTGAGCCTGGTTGATTTTATATGATAGTAAAACTCCTTATACAGTATGTCCGCAAAGTGTGGAATAAATTCGATATTTCCAAAACCAAAGGTCGTTTTACAAAAACCTGAAACATGTCAATTTTTAATTTTAATATTCTACATTTTACAAGAAAATTTCATTATACAGGGTGATCCATATTAACGTCATCGGTAATTTTTTTAAATGCAACACCCTGTATTTAGTGTCAGTTTCAGATAATCCGTCAGCTGATTCCGAAAAGGTATGGTACTTGAGGTCTAATGGACAGAATTTGAAAGATGTAAGCTTAGGAAAAAATTTTCATTGATATCTAATAAAAGTAGAAATTAATTAATTATTTTATATTTTTTTCTAATGATTAATTTCACAATGGTAAAGTAATCCAGTAATGAATACATGACTTTATTTTAAATGTTCGATGGTCCTGTTTCTTACAATGCCAGCCCATACATTTACCTTTTGCGGGTATTGTGTATGATGCTCACGCACCCAGTGGGGTTTTTTTGGCCCAGTACCTACAATTCTGACGGTTGACCCCACCATTTAATTATATTTGATTAATCATATTTTTTACGAGAAGACGGTCACGGTGACAGTTATCAATCATGGCTTCACAAAATTATATTCTTCTATCTGGATCATCCTCGTTCAATTCCTGTAGAAGTTCGATTTTAAAGTACAGTTGTTTTACTGACACCGAAATCACGACTAACCTTACGAACAGAAGTGTGTACATCTTCTTCAAAAGCAAGTAGAACATCTAGTTTTGTATCATCATTTACAGGACGACCTGATTTGCGTGTATTTTCTAAGGGCACATTTTTCAAATTATGTCCGTTAGACTCCAAGTATCATACCTTTTCGGAATCAGCTCGTTACGGATTATCAAAAACTGACACCAAATACAGGGTGTTGCAATTAAAAAAATATCGATGACGTCATCAAATTAATATGGATCACCCTGTATGATGAAATTTTGTTGTAAAATGTAGAATATTAAAATTAAAAATCGACATCTTTCAGGTTTTTGTAAAACGACCTTTGATTGTGAAAATATCGAATTTATTCCGTACTTTGCGGACACACTGTATGTATCTCATAATGAATAATGAACATGATATTCATCTAAGACCAATCCTCAGTTGCGTGTGGAATTGTATACTTTCATCTAAAAGACAAGTTCATCGATGGGTTTTGAAGTCGTATGTAGTTGAGATACATTCTACAATATCTCATCAACTTTGAAATTCACAGGCACACATATCTCCACAGAAAAAATATCTGTGAATGTTTCTGGCTTTGAAAATTTCAACTCCGTTATTATCGACTTTGATTCGGCACGTGGTTCTATTTTCTCTCAACAATCTTCCATAGGTCAGTTTTTCCACAGATATCTCTCATAACGGTCATGTTGAAATTAGCAGAAATTTATCTTTCATTATCAGTCAATGGGTTGCATAACATAAATATCATATAATTTTATAATATAATGTCGAATGTTGCAAAACTTGGAGGTTAATATCTTATGATTTTAATGTGTGTCATAAGTGCCCAACACTCTAGTTTGAACAAAAACGGTTTCTGATAATCGGCCAAAATAATTCGAACGATTCACACAATTTTAAGTTTCTGCCACTTCAGATTCCAAGAATATTTTTAAGGCTTTTTTATCATATGGTCGCTTTTATAAATAGGGATACTGAATATTTTTGGGAAAGTGTTTGATAACATGCATACGTATTCGAAAATTATAATTATATTTGGATTATAATTGCATATATTCATAAATAAATATGTGATTTTATTTGTGAAATTATGAAACAACGATAAAAATAAAAACAACAATAAATAATTATTGGCACTCCGGGGCGACTTCATTGATTCCAGTGGTGCATTTGCTTTTTCAGTTGCAGAAAAACCCGGAAAAATCTGCAGCACCACATCATCTGAAGATCTTGATCTGCCAATGTCCTGCCTCTCATAAAACAAAATGTAGAATGTCTCCAGAAGCTCCAATAGATTCAATACATCGCCAGAACACTCCGTGACACGACTATCGTCAAACTTAAACCAGTCCGTTTCGTCTTTGACCAATAGTCTAGTTCACATGTACTTTTTTTGTAACATTTTTCAGACCTTTCCAAAAATTACGACCAAGGTGTCATTCGATTCGTATTTTTGCCTAGAAAGTTCAAGGAAAGGTCCGAAAACGCGCCTATAAAAATTACAAAAGTTATAAACAATTAAGTGAAAAAAATGGGGCCTTAGTTTTATCTTAATATCTCAGAAAATTTTCAAAATTTTGGAAATTTGAAAAAAGATTTGAAAAGATCAATAAATTTGCGTAAAAAAGTCCCGACCCCCGAAACTGTATCTCGATTATTTATAATTTTTACAGAGCCCTGAAAATAGAGCCAAAAGCGGGCAGTCTGGCTTCCGCGCGCCTTTCGTCACTTTGACATAAAAACAAAAAAAA
Organism: Leptinotarsa decemlineata; assembly: GCF_025532065.1. Classification (NCBI taxonomy): domain Eukaryota; kingdom Metazoa; phylum Arthropoda; class Insecta; order Coleoptera; family Chrysomelidae; genus Leptinotarsa; species Leptinotarsa decemlineata. The sequence continues at coordinate 2,149,324 of NW_027412545.1, read as the reverse complement.
ATATTTAAACATATTAAATGTAAATATTAAGGAATGAAAAAATTCATGTAATGTTGGGATACATCAATAACTAATAATCCGCAGTAAAAAAAATTTATCCCAATTTTAACGTTAATTATAAATTTGTTAGTTAATAACTTTTTCTGAATTGAAAGATAATATAAAAATCCCTATAATTATTAAACTAAAACCCTGGCATTTTTTTCTTTGGTAAAGTTATCCTTAATAGGCAAAAAAATAGATTACCGTTGCCAAAATAAAAAAATTGTTATTTTCTATTTTTTATTAACAATTGAAAATTATAATTTTATAAAAAAGGCATTACATTTTTTTAAAATTTTTTATTGTTTCAATGTCTCATGGCTAAAAACTAATTGATAATATTTTTTTTTTATTTTTTTTACAGCTATTGTTAATAAATTTATTATAAACAAATACATTGTTTACAAGCAATACGAAAATCTTTGTTTGCATTATGTTAATTGGAAAAAATCATGATTTTCAGAAAAAAAATTTCTTTGTTGCTAAAAAATGCGTTTGTTAATTAACAATCGTTTTCTGCAACTAAATATTAAAATCAAGGAACTGTTTTTTTTAATCATAAATTATATTGTTCTTCAAGGTTTTGAAAAAAAGCCTCATTTTGCTCTGCTCTATTTTCAGGGCTCTGTAAAAATTATAAATAATCGAGATACAGTTTCGAGAGTCGGGACTTTTTTTACGCAAATTCATTGATCTTTTCAAATCTTTTTTCAAATTTCCAAAATTTTGAAAATTTTGCGAGATATTAAGAAAAAACTAAAGCCCCATTTTTTTTCACTTATAATTGTTTACAACTTTTGTAATTTTTATCGGCGCGTTTTTGTGCCTTTCCTTAAACTTTCTAGGCAAAAATACGAATCGAATGACACCTTGGTCGTAATTTTTGGACAGGGCTGAAAAATGTCACCAAAAAGAGCTAAATCGAGTACATGTGAACCAGACTACCAGGCGTAATAATGACTAAATTCAACGCCAGAACCACAGTGAACAATGACTTCATGAATATTATAATAGTGGTCTGCTACATTGAAATGTTCATCTATTTCATAAATTATCATTTCAACACAATTTCAAAACATTTTCCTGACCTTGACCCAGGCCATACTATCAAAGTTATAACTTTTTGTGATCTAATTTTGTAATGCTCGAAAGAGCAAAAGGATGGATTCATGTATGGTTTTTGGTATTGCTTGATTCTTTCCAAGAGAAAATTTACTATAAATGAAAAAGAGGTGAAAATGTCGAAGATATTTATACAAAGAAAAACAAGCTGAGCATAAACTAACATATTGAACTAAATGGAAAGGGTATACTTTTAGGAGAAATCAATTTTTGGGAAAGAAAGTTTTTGGCCTTCTACTTCCCTATCTTGATACAGAAAATGTGGAAATCTTCCAAAGAATGGAAGGAATAAATTTCAAAAAATCAACTCTATACAAAGATGTGTAGATCATGCAAAAAAGTAACTTTCAGATACAAACTGGAAGAGAAAACCCTCTCAAAACAATTTTTTTCATATAAACATTAAATTAAACGAAAGAAAGATACTTTCGAAACAAATACTTTCATACGAACGCTTAATTATACGTAAATCACTTTTCTCCATTCCGTTTGTATTCCAAACATTCGTAATGGAATCAAATCAGATATCATTCACAGGATTTCTACACAATATAATTAATGTGATTTTTTCCAATGAGTTACTGGAAAATTCTTTGATTTTTCACCCGTAATATGCACCCTAGGCCATTGCCTAGGTTGACATTATGGATAATACAGTCCTATACATAATCTCAGTATACTTTGATTTTCAATACATGTGTTGTTATGTATTTTTCAAATGTCAGTTGCAAAAATTGAAGTGGGTGATTCTCACGTTGAAGTTCCATTTTAGGTACTTCAACTACTCTGAAAATTTACCAGGCGATATGTACAACCAACTCTTTTATTAATATCATGTAAAATTATCCTGCATTCACTGAAGAGGGAATAATGATACAGTGCTCCTCCACATTTTTAACAAAACATGCGTAATTTTTCAAACTTCAAACAAAGAATTTCGAGGTCGCCAGATAGGATGAAGTAGCCTCCTCGGTCATCCGACTTGAGTCCTTCTTATTTTTTGTTGGATCACATAATGATTGTATTGCACTTCACCTACTCACCGTGAGACCTGTGAGGACAAAACATTAGTGTATGTCGCGAAGTAATAAGTGGGTACTCCAAAATATGCGATAACGGTTTGGAAATGAATTATAATGATATTTGAAGGTTGACAGATACTATTTCCAGCAATAACTTGATCAATATGGTAGGTTTTCGCTAGAGTCAATGAGGCAAGTGTCTTACAGCGAAACATCACTGTCATCCAGTGAGGATGACAGTGTTCCATGTAAGTGAAATTTAATTTCTTTCATTAATTATATTGTGTAGGAATCCTGTGAATGATATCTGATTCGATTCCATTACGAATATTTGAAATACAAACGGAATAGAAAAAATGTTTTTCGCATAATTCAACGTTCATATGGAAGTAATTGTTTCGAAAGTATTTTTCTTTCGAAAATAGCTGTTTCGAGAGAGTTTTTCCTTCCAGTTTGTGAAAGTTACTTCTTTAAATGATCTACAAATCTTTGTATAGAGTTAATTTTTGAAATTGATGGCTTCCTTTCTTTGGAAGATTCCCACATTTTTTTTAATCAAGATGGAGAAGTTGAAAGGCAAAACTTTTTTTTTAATTAATCTCTACTGAAAATATACCGTTTCAATTTGAATCCATTTAATTTTTGTATTTTTTGGAAAACGTTTTGTTGACATTTCAAAGTTCCGTTTTTTCTGAATAAGAGAATATATTTTCAAAAGCATAATGAAAAGGAAATCGAAAGCTCTTTTCAATGAGGTATAACCCGATCTTCACTGCTATTAGAGAAATTGGGAGGAGTATAGCTCCTCTTAGAGATAGCTATAGATCTCATTGGTAATAATAGGCCGAGTCACGATTCAAAGTTTGACCTCTTCTATTCTTAGCAAGAAATGGTGATAACGACCTCCTCTCGAAGATATCATTAATGGAAACGAAAGAAAACTCAATGATAAAAGAAGGTCCTAACGGCGGTCAGTTGTAAAGATGATCGAATGAAAAATCGCTGTCTACCTAGCTCTCTGCAGCTTTGACAGCAATCAGGCAACCAGAAAAATAACAAAAAAATGTTTACACAATTTATTTTTCAATCATTCAAGATTTCTATCGTTTAGGGAAAATCAACTGGGTTTTGTTATTCTCTCGAAGTTTGATATATAAGAAAATTCATGCACGTTGTGAAACTCTCATTCTTTTGAAATATCAGTATTTCAGGAGGAATCTATTTCACTTTTTTTTGATAATCATAAAGACAATTCCTAACCTCAATTCCTTACAAATGAAAATCAGAATCAGGCAACTTACTTTTTTACCATTTACGAAAAACACCAGAGTGCTTGTCTCTTTTTCCGAAAATATCACCATTTCTTTGAGAAGAATTTTCAATTGCACAACAAACTTGACACTCGCTGGGTATTTCTATAAGTTAATTAACAATTGCGGTCGCAGCCATAAACTCGAACTACGTTAACTTTCGAATAGTCATGTGATATCAAAACAATTCCCCACATATGCTGAGAAAGATTAAACTTTTATTATTTTGATCCGAAACATCACATCATATCAAATAACACCCAGAATAAACACTGCAGTGCTTCAATGCATGAATATGTGATATACTGTTTGCTAAGGATTTTTGATAAGGTATCTAAACGTGTTTTTTGACCAATTGAAATAAATTTCGATAAAATAAATAAATTATCACATAAGCGTAGTACTTTCAAAATTATCATGAAAATGAAATCAGGTTAGTCGATGGTGTAGTTGATTCTTGCAAACGAATTTGACGACACGAACTTTTCCAATACAAAAAAGCGAAATCAATCGCTTTTCCAGCATGTAAATCGGCACTGAATAGACGTGTGTGTAGAGAGCTCTCAATTATAATCATACTACTTGAGTGTTTCAAGAGGTATAAGTGGGACCATAAGTCCTACGACCCAGATAAGTGCATATTGCAGGTGCTGAAATGGTAATAACATGGAAAATAGCAGAAGAAATCAAATCCGCAGTATACTCTTAGTAAGTTTTTATGATGCACTGTTTGGAACCTTTGGTGTAGTAATGAATATTACTGGAGTCTTTTCCCAACACCAAATCGTTATCTTTAACACCTCGACACGTGTTTCGATCACCAAGTGATCATTTCAAAGAGGAAGATTAAAACTAGAAACTAATGCGAGCTAGCCCTATTTATGCTATATAGGTATTCCATACAGGTAAACCATCTAGGCGTACCACTTATACAGGTATACCAACCTAAATTAATTTTACAATTTTGCCTTATCTATTATTTTACAATATATGTTTATATAAAACAATTTTCAGCTATATAAAAATTAATTTCACAATATTGCCTATCCAAATTTATTTTTGCAATGTGTCCTTATGTAGTAATCAGTAAACCCAACAACATTATTTTATTTTAACAAGCTATATAGTATACTCTTTGGTATAGGTCCGTCATCGTTATTCATAATATTATCGGGTTTTCTTATTTCTACACTCTCATAGGCATCTAGTTGCCTGTTGTTGTTAACTTGTCTAACTAATCCTAATGAACTGAAGTCTATGGAATAGTTTTGTTGCAAAATATAATGGGCGATTGCTGATTTTTCAGGTCTTTCATATTTAAGTGTGCTATGTGTTCCTTATATCTTACTTTAATGTATCTTTTTGTCTGTCCATAATATTTTGCATCGCAGTCCTTACATTTAATTTTGTATATTCCAGACTTTTCCGAATTCTTGACATTGTCTTTTGGACTTCCCAAAAGGCTCTGTAGTGTATGACTTGTTTTAAAAACCACCTTCATCTCTCCTGGTGCCTTTGCAAGAGTCTACGTTAGGTCAATTAGATTCTGCCAGTTCGTAAGAAATCCATTGTTGTCTGCAAATACCACATACAAATCTCAAAGAAGAATTGTTTTCAATATACCTATACTATTGTGAGATTATTTTTGTTGTTTGAGAGGATCATTACTTCCAAATCCGCAAAAGAAAACCTCATGGGCTAATTGTGATTTCCTTTTCATAACACTCCAACAACAGGTCACTTGCTGTTTTTCTCCTATGATCCAGTGACTCACATTCATATAAAATATGACGAGCTGTCTTATCACATTGTTGCATTGTCTGCAGCTGAAGTACCCATTATACAACCGTATTTTGTGCAGGTATACGCTAAAAGGGCAGTATCCAGTGAGTAGCCCTGTAATTAGTCTGAGTTTAAGTAGTTCTTTGGTTCCAGTGTGTTTCCATATTCCATATTCGTCATGTTTCTTATTGATCCATTTCCTGATCTGGTTCCTTAACATGGCTTTTCGTACCCGCACAACTGGTTCAGGTCCCATATACGATTGTGGAGTTGATGTTAAATGTCTAACACACTCAACATCTTTTTCTCTGTTCTAATTCCTGGCACTTTGTATAGAGTAAATTTCTCAGGTACACCAGTTCCTTCATGACATAACAGATTAATACACTTTTTCCTTGAGGCCTTCTTGTGCATTGAAGACTGAATTTAATTCTGCCTGGAAGACGAACGGTTAGGCCGGGTAGGTAGTTATAAATTTCTGCCTGTACCATTGAGTATAGGTGTAGCCTGAGTATACATCTTGTCTGGTTTCAGCCCCGTAAATGCGCTGGAAAGCATTTGCGGAATTATCGTGTATGTTCATCATACGTCTTCTATAGAAGAGTTGGTCGAAAACGCATTACATCCTATTATACTCGAGAAATCTAAAAAATTATTTGATACCGCCTATGATCATTCAATCTCAATTACCTTCAACAACGTGTGGTTCTGTTATTCCCTAACTGAATGGCATCCCAACAATGGCTTGATCCTAAGGTATGTGCATCCCTGCCGAGAGGAGGAAAGACACTGATCCTATCAGCTGTCTCTACGGAACCTTCGAGATACCGGGCGCCCTCTCGTCGTAGCGTCGTGTTGTCACGGTAATGCGGGGCTCTGCTGTGATTGACCTTCTTTCCCTAGCTACTCGTGGGACTTTTATGGACAGAGTAAACTTAAAAATTCTTTTTGACGCTGAGTCTATAGAGGAGATGGATGTCGAGCTTACGACTCCAACTGACCTCCCTGTAAACTTAGATCAGGAGGAAGTCTACAGAGGAGATGGATGTCAAGTTTACGACCCCAACTCACCTCCCTGTAAACTTAGATCAGAAGGAAGTCTATAGAGGAGGTGGATGTCAAGTTTACGACTCCAACTGACCTCCGTGTAAATTCAATTCAGGAGCGAGCCTACAGAGGAGATGGATGTCGAGTTTACGACTCCAACGGACCTCTCTGTAAATTCAGTTCAGGAGCGAGTCTATAGAGGAGATGGATGTCGAGTTTACGACTCCAAAGGACCACCCTGTAAGTTTAGTTCAGGAGCGAGTCTACAGAGGAGATGGATATCGAGTTTACGACTCCAACTGACCTCCCTGTGAATTTAGTTCAGGACCGAGAGCTTCTCAACTCCCCAACTCCTGACCCAATAACTGATCCTCAAAAAAAGGTTTGGTGGTGCAGCCAGGAAATGACTGAGTCGTCTTCTCAAGAGCGGGGTACCTTATAAAACCGCCTTGCACCAAATTCTTAAGCGGCGTACGCAGAATCTGTCTCAAGTGGGGGAACAAACCCCCCATGAGCAGGTTAGCAAACGTTTGCGCTCAAGTGATGATTCACCAAAACCAGAGGCGAAAAAGCCCTGCACGACTGAATGTAAGGCATCGTCAGGTGTAGCTGACGTGCAAAAACCCTCATATGGGAAGGTTGCCGTGGGTATCAAGGTGGAAATTTTGCAACTTGACTATTCGACTACCTCATTAACAGAGCACATACTTCGTGCCTGCCCCGCTAGGGGCCGAATTAGGTTTTCATAGTTTGGCAGAGCCGTACTCTTACCATCTGACCTGAAAGACCACTCACCATACAAACTAATCGGCTTCGTTGAGAAGCTGGGTTTATTTGGCCGAGTGTGAATAGGTGTGAGCCACAATAAACCCTTGCGGGTTGCGGTGGAGGGTAGAATAGACCCACTCACCTTGAACCTAACCTAACTTAACCTACCTTCAACAATTTTTTTTATTCATTTGGAAAACCTAAAGATGCCATTAAGTGTGGAATATACATCCTTCAAATGTCCGCTATGGCTTCTCTGGGTGGAGCGCATCCGAAACTTCCAATTTTCCATGACTTTGGCGGCGCATAAATCAGGCTGAATTTGACCGATTGCAAGAGTTATGTTGGCTTGAAGAGAGGCTGCGGTTTGTGGCTTATTTGCATACATCTGCGAGTTAAGAAAACCCCACAAGAAAAAGTCTAACTGCGTCAAATCGCACGATCTCGGTGCCAGTTTATATTACCCCATGTGAGATGACCATGCTCTCAAATGGTTCGTTCTGAATATCCAATGTGGCATGAGCTGTTAGGCACGTAGCACCGTTCTGTTCAAACCAAATATCGTTGGTGTCAAAATCATCCAATTCAGGCCAACAGGGGATGGTAATTGTGAAACTAAAGTTAAATTACTGGGCATTACATTAGATAATAGACTCAACTGGTCTGCACATATTTCTCAACTGAAGAGAAAACTCTCGGGTTCACTATTTGTTCAATTGAAGTACTTCACTAGTGCAAATATATTTAAAACCTCATATTTTTCACTGTTTCACTATCATATTAGTTATGGTGTACAACTTTGGGAAAATTCATGCCATTCCATTCAAATATTTAGGATGCAAAAGAAGGCATTGAGAGTGCTGGCTAATATTGGATTCAGGGATCACTGTCAAGAATATTTAAAAAAACTCAGAATTATGCCATTGCCAACTTTATTTCTTCATTACGTTTTGATTGAAATCCATAAGAAGAAACCATCCTTGGCGAAACAATGTCATATCCACGAACATAACACACGAAACGCTCACCACATTAGAATAAATCGATTTCGTCTTCACTTATCGCGAAAATATTCCATAAATTACTCTCTGTACAATATTTTGCCCCAAGATTTCAAAGAAATCAGTCTAAACACATACACGTACCCATTCTTACAGAAATGGGCCTCATCGCTGAAGATGATTTCTCGATGAAAATTAGGGTCAGTTGTAGATGTAGCTTCAACAAGATGGGCGTTATCAATTGTCAAAGTTTGGAAGTTCCTGTTGGAAAACCCTATATAACAGAGAAGACCAGTAGTTTATGATTCAATTTGAGAAATATGTGGATTCGTTTCACGTAATCGATGACAAAATTATTCAGTTCTCGTAATCAAATATTAAAAAACTAAATTTTTCGTACATGGTTACAAAAATGCCATTTTGTATATCGAAATTAGAAACACATACTTCCGGTAATCCAAAACCATTATTATGTTATGCAAAAGAGTTGAATTATGAATACTTTGACCTCTTACAAATAAGTTGATGTAACGTGAAGTTTCCGTCGGTTTCGAAAAGTTTTTATTGTACTTAGCAAGGTACCGTGCAACACTTTGAGGCTTAAGAAAGTACCAGTAAATCTAGCCCAGAAAAAGTATCCTTATGATAAAAATCCAACCTATCTTGCGTACACAGCGGCAGAAATCATAGTGTTATATGTTATATAAATAACTGAAATAAGTCTGCCCTAGCTTTCTATTTTGTAACCTTCAGAAAAGGCCCCTCAGCGTTTTTTTTCCAATCCTCGAAGCAATTCTGATATGCACTCGAGATCTCTCAGCGATTCGATTTTCATCTCCTCAATCGTCACATCATCCTTTCATAGGTTTTTTCAATCTTGGGAACGGAAAAAGTCACAGGTTGGCGAAGCTGGTGAATATGGTGGCTGAAGCATGATTACGGTGTTGTTTTAGGCCAAAAAATTACGAGCAAGCAATGACCAGTGAGTAGGTGCATTATCGTGATTCAAAAGCAGTTATTTGTTTTTCCACAATGCCGGATGTTTTCTTCGCATTGTTTTTTGCAAGCGGCGCATAACTTCAAGATAATAATCCTTGTTGACCGTACGATCATGTGGCAAGGACTCTTGATGCACAACGCCACGCTAATCAAAGAAAATAGTGAGCAAAACTTTGACATTCGATCGAACTTTGCGTGCTTTTTTTGGTCTCTCCTGATTCGTCACCAGTTTTTATGACCCTTTTAATCAAATCTGGATCGCCGTTGACGACATTCAACAATTCCTGAGCGATGCTCATGCAACGGTTTTTTGATAAAAATTCAGCAATTTCGGAATTAACTTTGCTGCCACACGCTTTATGTCCAAGATTTTTAAAAAAATTGCCTGGCTTGAGCTTGCCGATATGCTGATATCCCAAGCAAGATTCCACGATTCTCCATAACAATTTTCTTCACTTTATCAACATTTTCATCGGTTGATGATGTGCCGGGGCGTCCAGGGTGAGCGTCGTCATTCATATCTTCTTGTATAGCTGAGTATAGTTCATTGCAAAACACAAATAATCTTGGACAAAATAAGAATCTGGTGTAACCAGATGAAACTAATTTTTTGGGAAGCATATGCCTCGATTCGCATATCTCCTGAAAGAACTTTATTTTGAGACATACTATGCATGTATTCATAGTATTGTTTCTATGGTATTCTCTGCTGGGGTAATTCGCCAGACTCTAATAGTGTTTTAGTATGGCAGAAGAGAATTTTGTTGAAATAACAATATAATACCAGTTAGAAGACCTAGAATTCCCAGGCTACATCTAACTGGAACCACAAATGTGCGGTTGGCTCCTGTTGTTGATTCCGTGCATATGTGTTGTTTCCTGCTTTCGGCAAACAAGTGTTGCCCATCTTTACACTTGGCTGCACCGCGCTGATGAGGCCAATAGCCAGAAACACGTGTCCGCGGTTTGCCCCCCCTTTTTGGAGTGTTATGTCCACTAATTGTTTCATTTTTGATTTGTACATCATACACACTCGATCAAATCTTTGTCTGTATTTATATCCTGGACCCGGATGTCACGCAGGTAGCTATAGCTGCCTACGTGGTCATGTTAGATGTAGCCTGGGAATTCTAGGTCTTCTAACTGGAACCACAAATGTGCGGTTGGCTCCTGTTGTTGATTCCGTGCATATGTGTTGTTTCCTGCTTTCGGCAAACAAGTGTTGCCCATCTTTACACTTGGCTGCACCGCGCTGATGAGGCCAATAGCCAGAAACACGTGTCCGCGGTTTGCCCCCCTTTTTTGAGTGTTGTGTCCACAAATTGTTTAATTTTTGATTTATATCATGCACACTCGATAAAATCTCTATTTGTATATATATATATATATATATATATATATATATATATATATATATATATATATATATATATATATATATTACAATGTAGGTTTTCACGGATGGTAGAATATGATGTGTTGTTCTTCCGGGTGTTCATCCGTTGGCGAAACGTCCGACTATTCGATAGTCGACGTTTCGCCATCATCTCAGATGGCATTATCAAGACGAGTTACTGCTTCGCTTCGCTTCGGAAGAACAACACATTATATATATATATATATATATATATATATTACAATGTATTTTTTCACGGATGGTAGAATATGATGTGTTGTTCTTCCGGGTGTTCATCCGTTGGCGAAACGTCCGACTATTCGATAGTCGACGTTTCGCCATCATCTCAGATGGCATTATCAAGACGAGTTACTGCTTCGCTTCGCTTCGGAAGAACAACACATCATATATATATATATATATATATATATATATATATATATATATATATATATATATATATATATATATATATCAAGTTCGTTGATTCTGATTCTGTGAAAACATTGCAACAGCAGCGATACAGCAACATAGTACTAGTCATATACATATATAAAAATGAAGTTTGTTGGTTGGTTGGTAAGTGATAAACTTCTACATCGCTCAACCGATTGTGATGAAACTTGACATTTATAAGTAACCTTTCATAGAGAAGGTTTCTAGGTAATCGATTTTTCTGTAAATCGCCACTAGATGGCGCTGTAGAACAATTTTTTGAAAGCACTGTTCTATAACGCGCACGCCTAAGTTCGTTGATTCTGATTATACAGAAATACTGTGCTGATTCTGTCAAAACATTTCAACAGCAGCGATATAGCAACATAGTACTAGTCATATATATTAAAATGGATGTTTGTTGGTTGGTTGGTAAGTGATAAACTTCAACATCGCACAACCGATCGTGATGAAACTTGAGAAACTTTTCATAGAGAAGGTTTTAAGGCTATCAATTTTTCTGTAACTTGCCACTAGATGGCGCTGTAGAACAATTTTTTAAAAGCACTGTTCTATAACGCTGCGCACGCCTGAGTTCGTCAAAACATTGGAACAGTAGCGATATAGCAACATACTACTAGTTACCTATAAATGAAAATATAGATTACTTCTCACTTTATGGGAAATCTGATGAATTACTTATTCCAGAATTACTAGTATTAGAGTATATAACCACATTTCTTGGGAGTTGAAGAAAATGAACAATATCATTTGACAATTTTATATTCAACGGATGATAATAATCGAAACTGCATGTCTGTATTTATGAAATGTGTTCTAATATTTTAGTTTATTGCAAATGAAATCTATTTGTAGAATAATTTCGAAATGGTTCCTGACCTTTTGGTAAATATCACTGTACATAAAGTGGAAGTCAAAAGTTGATTCAGGATAATACATATTCAGAATGACTTCATTAATTGATGTTCAATTTTTTTATTTGCATCAAATTCTATTATTCGAACAAGTGAAATAAGTTTGGTTTTATCATAAGAAAGGTTTTGGCTTCTTCGTCTTCATACAAAAAAATGTGGTAATCTTTCAAAGAAGGGAAGGAAGTATTCAATTTAAAAAAATTACTCTAAACAAAGATGTATAGATCATGTAAAGAAGTGATTTTCAGACACAAACTGGAAAAAAAACACTGCATTATACAAAACACTTTTATCCATTCAGTTTGTATTTCAAACCTTCATTATGGAATTGAATCAGATATCATTCACAGGATTACTACACACATTGTAGTAAATGAAAGGGGAAAATTTCACTTACATGGAACACTGTCATCCTCACTGGTGGACATCCGATTTTTCGGAGTGAGACATGCCTTATTGTCTGTTCAGCACCAATTTGGATAACATTATATGTATTGAAAACTAAATATTCTAGACATACCACAGATATGTAGACCAACCTCCCTCTCCACTTCATTAATTAATAACTTTGAAATGATATACAGGCCATTTTTAGCTTATCCCACTATTACTCGGAAACGGTTTGATTGGACAGTGTGAATGTCAGTGTTTTTTTCAATTATCTGCCAAAAACTAGAATTGTCGAATTTCGTTTTTGGGCTCTATCGCCTTCATTTCGACTGATAAAAAAGGGCACAGGAAATCCCAATACTGTTTCATATTTGTCATAATCTGATATAAACCAATTTGCAATGTGACGTTTCATTCATTAAATTTCATCATCAACTTAATTTTTTGAATACGGGCCTATAGTTTTTTTCATCAATTCGATTTGTTATCAAAGTGGCTACAAATAGATTGCTTTGTGAAATTCTTTTTATTGTTTTGTGAGGATGATGTGATTTTAATAATCCCCAAGCAATCGGAAGGAACTTTTCTTTCAGAAATAAATACAACTTTGTAATTGGTTAAACTGAACCCGTTTTGATAAAACCATAATCTATTACCGGACAGCTCGTCCTTATTTATACTTTTTAAAAACTCAAAATCAATGCAGAGAGGAAGTTTTTTCATAGAATAATGAAATTAATTTGATTACAGAAATAGATACGATCAAACGTAAATTTGGAAGTTTCAAAAGAAAATTGAAGAAAATTGAAGTTATTATTGTATCTATTTGACACATGGCGGAGTGGCAATATATAAGAATAATGAATGTCAACTGTCTCTATATAAGTTAGACCTGAATGATATCTCTGTAGAACGATTACTGATCTCAAACTATTTTCAGAATGTTTTGCAAATATGTTGGAAAAAGTTGCTTCTCATTATAAAACTATTGTTATTGAAGGTGATTTTAATATTAATTTCTTGGAATGTAGTAATGGCAGGACACTCTTTGAGGATTTGCTGGGATGTTATGATATAGCAGTAACAATAAGGTCTCCAACTAGAGTGACTGCAATTTCTAGTACTTGTATAGATACTATTTTTATACGCTCCAATATAAATGACTGGTGATCAGACGAATTCTCAGAAAATAATACTCTGAAGTTTCTGAATCAATTGGAAGATGAACAATGGGAGAATATTTACACTGAAAATGATATCAATAATGCCTGGAACAAATTTCTTAATATCATTAGTGAATTGATAGATTCCTGTTTGCCTATTAAAAAAATATCCATTAATAAAATAGGTGAAAAGAGAATTTGGTTTAACGAGGAGTTTCTGCATTTAAAGCAGCAATTAACTCTCAACTCTTCTGAAATCTTTCCTGCGAAATATTTATTTATGGCTACTGGGTCAGTACAAAAAACAAACGATATGATTTTAGATATAAGTATTCAGTTTATCAGATCATTGAGATGGCCACATGTGAAATGTAATTGAAACTAATCAAACTAAAAAATAAATAAATATACTTATTCTACTAATCTAAACTAATTTTCTGAAGACTCTGAGGATGAAGACGAAACATCAGAAGAGCCGTGTCTGAATCTTGATGCTAGATTACTGGCGAGCCGACTGATTCCGTATCTATAACAAAAAATGTTGGTGATTATTGAAACATTATTATTTTGTTCTGGCAGTAGGTAAATTGTAAAAGGAAAAATACCTAACATGTCTAGCTAAAACCTTAAGTATTTCCAGAACACCTCATTGGTCTACTATGTGATTATGGTTAAAAAAATTATCTTGACTTGTAATGAGCCTTGTCTTGTATGAAAGAGAAAACGATATATGTTTTCAACTTTTCCTCAGAGACCTAACTTGAGATTTACACTTGCTCCTAAAGACGAAAATTTCTTCGAAGGATATTCATTTCCCTGATGTATATTTACACGGTCCATAGTGAATTAATGAGCTTAATGTAATCATGATATTTATTCACTACTGGTCTTAAAGTTGAGATTTGTTTTCTGTTTCTGGACGAAATATTTCAAAAAAACATTTAAATTTTTTTCATTAAAATATAATTCCCTTCAACAATGGTTTCAATAACTTAGCAAAGTTTACAATATATGAAGAATTGGTAACTGCAAATCTTCTTCTCGATTATAGGTATATTTGAAATTCTTTAGAAAGTTTCTATTATATTACACATTTAAAAACGGTATCGAACAAATTTACTGAAAGAGTTAATAGAAGTGAGGCTAATCATCAAATTAGATGATACAAAAAAGATATGTTGAATATTTTTCAGATTAATATGATTGCATTTAATATTTGTGAAACATGAACTCAGTTTCAAGCAACAGACTATAGGAACCACCTTGCATAATTGGGAAAGAACTCCAGAGTAACAGAAACAGCATCAGAGACAGATTTGCCAAATCACCAGGAGCTGGAGATAGAAATCAAATGGATGCTGATAGTAATATTAATCTGAAGGCAAGCTGTTATTTGGAATACATAGGATTGATGGCTGATTATCATATGTATATATTCGTTATCCTCGTAGCAGACCAATGCCATATCCACTATTTACTAGAGTGAACCCGCAGATCATATTGAACAAATAGTAGAATCGCTGTCATTGATGGGAAATCCTCGTTGTTTCGGTAAGACAAAAATGATCCTTTAACAAAAGATTTGACCACTTTCTTTCGAGCTAATTGATTTGAATGACATACAAAAATACAGAAAGATATATAAGACCTTTGAAAGTACTGAATTTTTAAGCTCTGGCGTGTTACAAACGTTGATGATGATGCTGAGGGAACTGGAATTTATAAGAAAAGGGTTAAAAAAGTTTAAATTTTTCAGTTTTTCAGACACTTTGAATTTTATTGTAAAATTTCCATTCAGGATGTAGTTTTCAACCGTCTACTCACTTTAAGATACTTCAAACATGAATTTCAACTGAGTCACATTTAGGATTACTATGAATCTTTCGAAAGTTTTCAAAAAGATGAGATTTTCACTAAAGAGTTTTACAAAAACGCAACACGCGTTTCGACATACAATGGCTTCTTCGGGCGTGTCTTTACTTAGTACTTTTCTAAGGACAAAACACAAACACTATAGGAAAATATTAAGGCATTCTCAGAGCGGTGCCTGCGCGAAAGTAGCGATTTATATTGGATTTGAATCGCTGGAGATTAAATCCATTTGGAAAAACGTTCTCAAGAAGTTTATTCCACATAAATGCAGTTCTCCAGATGAAAAAGTTCTTGAACAGTAAAGTTTGAGGTGTACTGAGTTGAATCTCAAAACGATGAGCAGCAACAGTCCGTCTCGTGAAAGTATCTATAGAAGAGAGACAAATCTCCAACCTTTCTTCAATATTCCAGACTATCAAGGTTGCACGTGATGTTCACGTCTCCAATCAGGCAGATGACTCTTTTCTGGATGGAATCCAGCAACTTCAGAGTATGTTTGGGGGTAGAGCTCATATACATGAGAACAATACTTCAAAGAAGGTCTGATCTGAGCTTTATAAAGCATCAAAAGTTGCTGAGGTGTGTATAGTTTTCTAGTTCGGAACAGTGTTCCAACTTTTGAGAAGCAGCCTTTGCAATTCCAGCGATATGATTGTGCCAAGACATATTGGTGTCCATTTTAACCCCCAAAAAACTTATCGAAACACACCTGACCTGACATTATTATATTCGGTTCGGAAACATTTATTTTCTTGAAGAAAACCGATGCCTGGGTTTTTGTGGCATTAAAATGTGCATCCCCATGCTGCCGGTGAAAATGTGCCTCCGAAGCCGATGTCCTGGAATCCAAATGGAATGATGACCAGACAAGACGAAGTTTGGCCAGCAAACCCTCATGCGACACACGGTCAAAAGCCTTTGAAATATCAATAGCTCTTGATTCTCCATGTTTCTTCTCGATTGCGTTATTCCAAATATGGATGACGTACGATGGAAGGTCGCCAGTTGATTTTTGTTTCCGAAAGCCATATTGATGATCGCTGAAGATGTTGAAGCCTTTCAAATATTCGAGGATATGGTAGTTTACGACTTTCTCCATGATTTTTTATATCACTGACAGCAAAGCGACATTACTCAGGATAGACACGCCCGAAGGAGCCATTGAATGGCGAAACACGTGTTGTGATTTTGTAAAACTGTTTAGTAAAAATCTCACAATGAAGTGTTTTTTGAATACGTTAAGTATGGATTTTCATCAAGTATCCACCAATTCCAATCAGTTTGTAATTTTCAGAATATTAAATGTTGAACATACCAATTGTTATTTCTTTCATTCTTATACATATATTCAGCATTAAAGCATCACTACAATCTAATTTCTGGTTGACTAACCATTCTTTGCTATCTAACCTGAGCCAATAGTTGCTTTATTTGAAAAAGGAACGCAAGAACTACTTGCGAACTGTTGTTGTTGAAACATTTTTATTTTTACCTTTAGTCCTCTTTCGTTATGTTCAAAATCGAAATTGTTGAATAAACTGTTTGTTGAATGAACTCATAGCACAGTATATCAACTGTATCTGACGGTGAGGTTGATTTTATAAAATTGTAGAGACGTAAATAATACTGAAATGTTTTCAGAATTTTAATATTTCAGAAGCCGAGAAGGGCTTCTAAAAAATCAAAATTCAAAATAGATGTTAAAAACTTCAGTTCGGGTTTTGAATAAGGGGCCTAGTAATAAAAATCAATGTCAATTCAACAAGTTGAATCAAGAAAATATTTTCAAATAAAATTTGTAAATATTTCTCACAAAATTCCAACATTGTATGATCTGGCAAATCCCTGTCGTAAACCAACTGTACCGGCTAATACCACGGTGGATATTGAAACATGGAAATTCTCGCAGATGTTTGTTGTGGTCACCTACAGCCGGTTTCGGAGTATTACGCCTCGTCAGCGCAGGATATATATCCAACCAAAACAGTAGTGCGTCCGGGACTCGATATAAAACAGATCCCATCTCAGATTGATTGCTGTCTTGATAGAATCTGTTCAGCACTGACGAGGAGTAGTACTCCTAGACCGACCGACTGATTTCAGCGATGTCCTGCTGCTATATTCTGCTTTGTGAGAAAACTTGAAGAATTGTGTGTAGTATATAATGTCTACGTGGTATTAGTCGGAGAAGTAGTTGTTTTCTGGCAGGCATTCACCATGTCCTACTGTGCTGTAGCGTTGGGAGAGGTGAATATTTCGAAATAATGATACATATGTATATCTCTTTGAAACAGTGGCAAAGCCTATTTTGATCTCAAAAATTTGTTTTAAAAATATCCACACTTACTGCAGATGCGGAGAGGAGTTTCCGGGTCGTCGGACTCGTCTGCACCTTCCCCTCTTATCCCTCGAGAAACCAGAAGCACATCGCTTCAATTGCAAAATCTCTCCTTGAGGCAAGTTTTCACTGGGTTCATGGACATCTTCCCCAGGCACTATTCCTACACTGACAGGGGTTTCAATAATTTGTACTTTTATCTTACCAGGTGCGCTGTATTCATCTTTTCTTAGAGTTTTTGGTGTAGTAGTAGAAGAGCCAGTATCTTTAGAAGGCTCGTTGCTTTGACTTTCGGTGGAAACCGAACTTTCTTCGGTTTTCGTGGGTTCCTTTTCTTTTGAGCTCTCTGTGCTTGGAGAGACAATCGGGTAGGGGTGATTAGACGGTTTGACAGTTGAGGATGGATTGTCCCCAACGGGAGTGCTAGAAGGAAACGCCGATGTTGAAGATGAGGATATAGAAGCAGTTTCTGTTGGCTTTTGTGTGGCTGGTTTCACGGTGAAATCTGAATAATCATAATCGTAATCGTAATCCTGAAAATAAAAAATTATTTAATGAAATATTAAGAATGATTTTTCAAATTCAGAATCAGAGTTTGGATAGCTTCGTTATTCAATACCTTCAAAGATAGATATTATTATTCAATGAACCCAACGAACTATACATATAATTCAGGTTTTTTTTTTCGATATTTATCTTCATGTTAAATATTTTTGTTTCACCTTATCTGTCGAAATACATTTTAAGTGCCCAACATTAATTAGTTCCAGAAAAAAGTCAACCATACAAGAAATATTTAAGACTAATCATATTTTTCCATTATTTAAACATTGTTTTTTAGGGAAGATTAGTTTTTGGAAAACGCTTTTTTTTTCTTTATCTCCATCTATATACAAAAAAACCTGTAAATTTTCAAAAAAAGTAATTACCATAAAAAGAAACTCTTCGCAAAGATGTATACCTAAATCATCAGATACAAACCCCAAGTCATCTATGGGATCGATAGAGAACTCAATTTCCAAATATCAAAGATAAACGACGTTCCCTAAGGCAGTCAACTGTCTTTTAAGAACAGTTGAGTCCAGGAATGCATTTGTGGTTCAGCCTAGAACTACTGAGGAGATATATGGCGAGTCAAAACAGAAATGTCTGGTGTTAATTATAAATGCGTTGTGTTTGGCCTTCCATTTCTAATATTTGAAAATTGAGTTCTTTGTCTATACCATAGATGGCGTCTTCGTAAGGGAGGATGTCATCGCCCTTCTTTACTCAAGCTTGTCCTTCAAGGACAGTCGAGTCCAGCAATGCATTTGTGATTCAGCCTAGCACCACTGATTAGACCTACGACTGGTCGAAACAACAATGTCTGGTATTGAATCATAAATGCGTTATATTTGGGCTCTGGTTTTCAAACTTATGCCTTGCTGTGGAAGATGCACTGAAAGGCAGGGAAAGAATGTCTTTGGCGGTAAATGTAGAAGCTTGACTTAGCAATTGACCGTCTAGAAGAGCCTCGTTTATTTTCGAAAGGAAAGATGTCATTGCCCTTCTTTATTTGAAAGAGTATTGAACTTTCTAGATGCATATGTAGGGATTATAGTTTTCCATATAAGCAAATGATGTCTGTTTCAATTCCATAATGATGTTTGGAGTACCAACTTATTGGGAAAAAGTAATTTTCGTAATTCAATGTTCATATGTTTGAAAGCAATTGTTTTAGGTGAGCTTTTGCTTCCAGTTTGTAAAAAACTTCTGTGTATGATACATTAATACATTTCACTAGTTCGGACTTCCATTGTCTACTATAAAATGATTTGAAATCCCTGAAACAAGTAAAAAAGAATAATTAAAAAAGAATAGTTGAAAATAACAATTATATTAAGCAACAATAAACCTGAAATGAAATGATAGTGAAATAACCTACAAGTAAAAATATAATAATTGAATAAATAAAAAATTAAAGGAATGTAAAAAAATAATAATAAAAAAATAAATAAATAAATAAAAAAGTGTAGAGATTCCAAGTCACGTTAGTTCACGACGTTTCGATTGTTGGTATCTACAATCGTCTTCGGGTGATGACATTTTATAGTAGACAATGGAAGTCCGAACTAGTGAAATTCATCACGAAACATTGTCAATCACCTTCAAACAAACATTAATACATCTTTCTAGAGAGTTTACTTCGAAGTTATTTCCTTTTTCCGGAAGTTTCTCTTGTTAACGTAATAAGATGGAGAAGTAGAAAGCCAAAAGGCTTTTTCCTAAAAATGTTCTCATTATTTTCGAAAACGACTGAGAACATTGTTACTCGGCATAGAACCAATTCCATTTATACTAAAAAGTTTTACAAAAACTTTGAACAAAATACTTGAGGGAAGTGTAAAATTGAACCGACAGAGGAAACATCGAAAAAAGATATTGCACAATATTTATTGCCCTAAAGTAAATTTATAACTTTGAGTTTTTCTGTGATCCTCACAGTTCAGAAAATAATGTCGAATTTAAAGAAAACTTAATTTCATTAATGGCCAGCAAGCAGATTAACAAACTCATTAGTGAAGCAACTAATGAAACATAGTTACTCCTAAATCTAATTTTGATAAAAATCACGATTGTAGAATATGAAACTATCAACTTAATTTGCTTTATTTTCAGGTGGTGATAATTATTGGGTACCGGGGCGTGTAGACGGGAAGTACTAACAAAAATGTCAATTGATCTAATGAACGACATGAAAGACATGTTGCTTGTAAACATGACAGATTTCAAAACACATATTAAGAGAACTTTTATTGTACTTGGGCATGAAAACCTTCTGTTGTACTGGCAATATTTGTCTATACTGCCATACCATACTCCACATAACACATTATTCGTGATTAAAAAAAAAGGGTAATGTTAAATTCATCCTGTTTATATCCACAGTTTTGGAAATCTCTGATTGAGAATCGCAGAATTTTCAAATTTAGCCAATCCTAAAAATAACACAGGTCATAGCAACAACGGTATTTGCTGACAATGGTGGAAACATCACAAATTTGAAGAGACAAGGTGGCTGGAAGTCCACCAATGTTGCTGAAGGATATACAGACAATTCACTTACAAACTTAAAATTGCCAAGACCATTCAAAAATTATCAGATGAAAACAAATCAATATGAAACGGAAACCTTGTTCTGTCTTCAACAAAAAGAATTCAAATATACCAAGCATTACAAACAAATTGAATTCCTTCAATATTAACAATTGCTGGAATTGTCTTATAAATAATAATATTAATAAGAATGGGAATGTTTCTGTTAGTGCCGATCTGTTCGAATTTCAATTTTTAATATTAATAAGAATGAAAATTTTCCAAATTTTGTTCTTCAAAAAAAATATAATGATGAAATGTGTCTCATGGATTTGTTATTTTACACGGTTGCCGAAACTTTTTCGTGAGGACTTCTTTTTATTTCGATATCGATTTTGCAAAAACTAAATCTTTATTTAAAAAATTGTTTAGAAAATTTCAATATTTTCCTGAAGTAAACTGATTCAATTATTTCTGTATAAGAAAGAGTGAAAAAATATATCGGGAACTTACCCCCAGGGAGCTGGCCTCGTCCGACAGCACCGCAATTATCTGAAAATCTTTCAGATGCAATTGGATGTTGTAATCTCCCGTCTGCTTCTGATCATACAGGGTGTGGGGTGAATGATGATCACTCTTCTTCGACTTGGGAGCGCCATCGCTTGGGATTACAATCAGCAATGAAACTAAACATAAATAGCATTGTTTAATTGCCATCTCGGGGCAACCGTTCGTTCACTTTTCTGGTTTCTTCTTCGATGATTTGATATGAACTGAAGAGATATTTCGCCAAGAGTACTCCCCATATCATGGCCAAGGCCAGTGGCGGCTCTAAACCAATTATCTCCGCATATTTATACGGTATATTTTGTTGCAAGCTGCTTTATAGAAAACATCATGAATATAATGGCATTCTGGCTATTTATAGACGGAATTTTTTCAAAGAAAATATGACTGTTGATTCTTTTGTTGTGTAGTGACTGGTGAAATTTCACCGTTGAGAAAATTAATGCATCGCAAATCGTTAAAAAATAATGCATTTCTAAATTATTTTCATCCAATCGCCAGAATTTTGTTGTGAATCTGTTTAGAAAAAATCTGTTTAAAATATGTTTTTCCGTTAATCAGCTGTTGCCCCCATACGAACGACAACTCTCAGAAGTTGAGAAACTTGTGCGAGCTAAGGACTAACGAGGTCTTACCTTTTAACTTGTGATTCCTAACACGGTTGCAGAATGATCCCAGCTTCAACCAGATAAATTCTCTCAAGAAAAATATCTGGTCGAGGCGGGAATACTCAACAAATTGAAAAATTTGCAATAGGTACTGTTATCTGAGTCTGAAATGGTACATGCTTTTCACAGAAAGAAACGACGATGCATGACGACGCTTGTCCTGAACGCCCCAGGACATCAATGACCGATGAAAATGTTGAGAAAGTGAAGAAAATTGTTATAGAGAACCGTCAAATCACTGTCAGGAAAGGTGCTGTGGATGTCGGCATATCGGTTGGTTCAAGTCTTGCAATTTTTTCGGAAATTTTGGTCATGAATCGTGTGGCAGCAAAGTTCGTTGCAAATTCTGACAGAACAACCGTTGCATGAGCATCGCTCAGGAATTGTTTAATGACGTCAACGGCGACCCAGATTTGCTTAAAATGGTCATGACTGGAGACGAATCATGGGTATATGGTTATGACGTCGAAACAAGTCCAGTGGAAGGGACCAGGAGAGCCAAGATATATATATATATATATATATATATATATATATATATATATATATATATATATATATATATATATATATATATATATATATATATATATATATATATATATCGATCCCTTCAAAAACACTTCACTAACTTTCTTCGAAAGCTTCTGATAATTCCTCTTCCATATTCTCTGTTTCACTATCACTGTCGTCATTTATTTCCACCATTCATATGGAAGTGTCCAACATCCACATAGTATTTTTCAATTAAAATTACTTTTTTAATCCTTTTCTGCCAGTCTTTTTCGGTAATTATTCGATAATTCTTCTTTAATTACGTCTATTACCTCCTTATCAAATTTTTTAATATAAGGGCATACACTTTTTCAAATGTTTTTGTCTGTAAAATTTCAAGTAGTTGGTTTTTGGTATAGTAATCTTCAAAATACTTATTGTTATCCATTAAAAAAACTTTGTGTTTCATCTTTCTTCGAATTTTATTCAGTACTTTGAGTTGTCGCGAATGATAGGAAGCATTGTCAAGAACTATTACACTATTTGCATCCAAATTTAGGATCAATGCGTTTTCAAACCATTCTTCGAAAATATTAGCTTCCATGTCCTTATGATAGTTTTCATTGCAGTCCTCGAGTTTTTTTCCACATAACTTCAAAGAATTCGAAACCTATTCTTTACTTCCTTCGCAATGCACAATGATTAGTTGTGATCCTTTGTTTGCAGGCATGTTAGACGTACACATTCTCGAACCATCAGTCCACCCTTTCGTAACTGTGTCGTGAGTGTCATACCAAGTTTCGACCGAATAGAAAATTTGCCGTTGTTCTTGTCTATATTTACTTATTTGTTCTAAGTATCTGTTACGCAATTCCACTATTTTTCTGCTTTCCATAACTTCTTGACGTTTGTTTATTATTTTAAATCTAAATCCTAGTTTCTATATCCAATTCTGAAGAGTTTTGTCACAGTAGTTCACGTTGTGACCGGAAGTATTCAATTTCTTCCTTATGATTTCAGTTGTAGGAATCTCATTGCTTTTGTAACAGTCGTATATTATTTTTTCAATGATTTCATTAGATGAACATCTAAATGTTTTGGTAATCCTGTATCACATTGCGTATTGCGTTCATAGGGTTTGTTTTTGACTATTTTATAGTAGTGTGTTTCCACCGAAACCAAACTTGAGATGTAGATTCTTATATACATACTATCTGTGTTTCAATATTGAAATATATCCGAATCATATTCACTGGTATCTCTTTTTCGCATTGTTCACCATATTTATTGGAATCACTACACTGGAAAAAGTCTGCGTTTTTATCACTCTCATTATTACTATTAGTACTTCTTCAAGGACGCCACATTTTAAACAGATAACAAAAGTTTTAAGTAATCATAACTGCACCAATATCGAATTTCAACACTCAAATCGCGATCAGTTCCTGAACTGAACATTGATGACACGACTGCGATAACCATGCACACATTCCCCGGTTTCTCTTCGTCACCGTAAAATGCAAATACAAACCGCCAAGTCTACAGTTCACGTGGACTACTTCGCTGCCGGTTCATATCTATGTAATGGTTTTTTGGCCTTTGAGAGTGCCGCCACATTTAAATGTGCACAATATCGTTTACTTTGACTATACCAAAAAGTGCATATCAGAACCTCTTCGAGAATTGGAAAAAAAGCTGACAAGTGTATCATATCTGAGGGAGACTACTCTGTAGGGAACAAAATAGAAATTGATGCAAAAATAAATATTTTTTGAGAAAAATTAATGTTACCCTTGTTTTTTAACACATCTCGTATGTAAAAATATTTTAATACGGAATAGAGAATATCACGATTGCGTTATACATAATAATTCTCGATGGATTCATATTCAGGCTGGATATGTATGAACTAAAATATGAATAGTTGATCGCCGATGAAGATGTTGTAAGAGGTAGTGTTTACCAAAGTATTTTGAACATAAAGCCTTATGGAGATGCTATTTTGAAGAAAATTGAGTGTAGAAATCATTTAATATACGCACCTTTCCTGAATTGTGTAAAATAATTTTGTTTTTCTTTGTTAAAATTATTATTTTTTTCAATTTTAGCAGCTTGACTTTCTGCCCGAAATATTCATCTCACACTACTCCTTCTATTTGAATATTTTGAAAATAAATAAATGAGTACAAAAGAATAGACAATGGGACGTTTACTAAACTTACCGAATTCATGATTGCGGATGTCCACCACGTATTTATGAAGCGAATCTGCAAAAACCAATAAAAATTATAATTTCAATAAAAAGTTCGTTGAACATCCCATTCACTTCTTGACATTAATAAAGCTTGTTTACGAATCGAGTTCCTACATTATAAAATGTTTCTAGGGCAAATTCGTTGCAGGCACCTCGTTTTCTATCCATGAGTTCGAAAGATGTAAGAGCATCCCAGATCAGGTGATCTAGCGGGCCGTTCTAAAAGACCTCGCCTGCCAATTCACCGGTTTGGGTAATTATCTTTCAGCTACACTCTATCCAGCTTGTCATAATGAAGAGGTAACGTAAGATCAACTGAAAACTTATTTGGATTTGGCTTTATGAATTCGGTTCATCCCATGAATGAATGGTCGACACTAGGTAGGTAGGTAGGTATGTTGATAAACATAAACTGAACTTGTTCATGGAAATTCTCGTATATTTAGGTATTATAAACAGAACTGGCTAGTGGATCATGACATATATTTTAATTTTCATTAAAAAAAGGAAAATTGGTAATTAGTCGAAGTGAAATCGCACGAAAGCACGAGAGTTTATGATCTAGTGAACTCAAGTTTCATATGAAAGCAGTCGTTATCAATTCATGAGCATCCAAATAGAACAGCTCCAGAATGAAGTTAGGAGTGAAATCAAAGTCTATATTACAACACAGAATACAAAACCTTCACCAAGAAGACACTAGATAATTATACCTCGTTTACGCATACAACGACAAAAGTTCAATATCAATTCGGAATTGAAGACTGTTTTTGCACATCAATGCAACTTTGGAAGTTTCATCGAGTTCTAGGGAGAAATAGAGATTCTAATAAATTGATGGATGTAGCCGTTACTACGTGGTAGGAAATCATAATGAAGAAAAGAGAAACGAAACTTTCTATGTTTTCACCACTTTTATTTGTAACTAACCAATAAAACAATTGTATAAGTTTGAAAATGTTCGTATAGGACGAAACTGTAGTAACGTTAGTTACAAACAAAAGTGGTAAAATACATAGAAAGTTTAATTTCTCTTTTCTTCAATAGAGATTCCACATAAACTATAGTATTCTTAATGTCACTGACTTACTATTGTATGTTTTTAAGTAGTACTTTATTTAGGACAATGTTTTACTGCTAATAACGCAAGTTGTCCATTCAACTTTATATTTCAAATGAAATATGTTTCACGACCATCCTTAATTTAATTATATTTCAATAAAATCACATTTCGAAACTGATATTGAAAAATTCTCAAAAGTATTGAAGTTATTCTAGAAGTGACTGTAGAAGCATGAGGTGATTTGAATTGAAAAGACATATTTTAGGGGCACCCTATATATATGCGAAAACAACTGAACTTGAAATATGTATTTCCAAACGTTTTGAACTAACTGAAAGGAAGCAAAAAGTTGCAATTTATCTTCGCGGATCCCATATACTCAAGTACCTACCACCTTGAACAATAAGGATCTGGTTTATGACTGATAGATAGATAATTTATTGGTGTTTTATACATTCATCAGTATTTACATGTATTGAGAGTGAGTCGAGTGTGTTCTATATAAGTTTTTAACCAGTCTCATCACCCTGTATATTCATCTCCAAATTTTTCAAATTCACCTCTTACTTGATCAAGTTCACGAATTTTTATCAAATGTTTCTATTGATATCCTCATTTGAAATTACAAAGAACACTCTGTAAATGATAGACACCTTTCAGAACCGCTACCGATTGTGGTCAACGACTTTGAGGTGAGATGAAAGAAAACGCCACAGGTCAAAAAGCTCTGGTGGGAGTTCAGAATTGGCTCAACTTGGAATCATCAGATTACCGCTAGGTTCTTCGAACCTGAAGATTTAATGGGTTTCGAGATCTGAAAAACATCTCACACACCACACACGTTTTTATTCATGATGACTACTAACTAATTTATGATGCTGGCATAATAGCCATGTATGAGGGCTACATAGTAAGTATAACGGAAACTCCGTTGAAGTAGGTATTGATGTGGAGATTCGAAAGGTATATACGGTGTTTTTTATAAGCAATAAAATTGAGTTCTTCTTTCGGAGCGCAGTGGCGTGTAGTACAGATGGGAAAATATCTATATAAAAGTTTAAAATGATATTTGAGTATATATTCACCTTGACTATTTCCTTCAAAACGAAAAGAAATGATGAAAAGGAGGGACCACAAAAACGAAGATTTACGATAAAACTCTTCCATCCAACTGCGATCAATCTGACAGCTTGTAACATTTGGTCATAATTCTTGATTCATACGTGACTCTTGGGCCTGGTTTTGCATCAATTTCACAATTTCAATCACTGCCACTATCCTAATCGAATTGAACCAATGGAATCAAATATTCAAATATAATTATGAGTAACTATTGAACCTTTGCAAAAAATTCTACAGAAATTCACAGGTTTCATTTAATATGATTATGACAATGGCTAAACCCTAACTCTACTAAGACAACTCAAATTAATATAATAATGATAATATAATAATAATATTCTTTATTGCCATAAAATCAACTGAGGACATAGCACGTCAGGGGTTATAAAACAATGCATTAAAATGTATGTACAGTGACAAAGATTATAATACAACTCATTAACCAAATAAAGTAAATACAAGTACGCATAAATACATTTACTAAAAATTATTGTAGTTCGAAAGTTTATGAGACAACTACATCAAGACCCATCACCAGCTGTTGAAACTGTAATAATTTTTTTCTTTCAGAAACTCTATCGTTAGGAGTCTGAATTTTCTCAGGTACTGAGTATTTTTTATTTCAGTTGGGAGTGACTGATATGCCTTAATGGCTTTATATTGGGGTCCCTTCTCATAAAACGATGTTGTGTGTTTTGGTATACTGAGGTCGGTTCTCCTCTAGTATTTATTGCCATTTGATCGGAATAATGATCACAGTTCCTTGTAAAGATGTGGTAGTGTTTTTTTGCAAAAGTTACTAATTGAAGAAAGTACAAGGAAGGAACGGTTAATATGGCAAGTTCTTTGAAGTATGGTCTACATGTTGACCCATAAGGTAATTTTAACGTAGAGCGAATTATATACTTTTGAGTTCTGAATATTTTGTTCGCCATAGTAGATCTGCCCCAAAATATAATGCCATATTGAATAATAGATTGAACATCTGCTTAGTAATATACCTTCATGCTGTTCAACGAGACTTGGTCCCTTGTTGCTCGAATTATTCTTGGTACAGAACAGAGCCTTGACTTCAGTTTATTCACGTGTGTGTCTCATCTGATACTGTTATCAACTGTGACCCCCAAAAATTTCAAATCGCTTATTTCTGGAATAGATTGATGGTTCAATTTGACATAGATCGATTCCTGTCTATTTTGGAAAGTTCTGGAGTGGATTAGTCCTGTTTTGTTTGTATTCAATTTTAATCCGTTCTCCGAACACCATCCGAACTTTTTTTCCGCTACCTCCGATAACCCTCTGGAGAGAGCTCCTGAATCAGACCCAGACACTGTTACCGACGTATCATCTGCGAATTGACAGACTAGACTTGTACCAAGTGATTGTGGAAGGTCATTCACATATATCAAGAACAATATTGGTCCCAGGATAGACCCCTGTGGAACTCTTTCAGTAATTAGATTTCTATCAGAATAAGTTTGTTGGTCATTTTGAATGTCTACGACTTGGTATAACGTTGCCTCTAATTCCATAATTTTCTAGTTTATCTAGACTATAGTATGACTGAACATGTCAAAGGCCTTTGATAGATCAAAGTACAAGCTTCCTACCCTATTTTTTTCTTCAATATTATTCATAATTTCTGTTATCGCATTATGACCTTCCATTTTAGTTGACATCCCTTGTCTAAATCCATATTGTTTTGGAGCAAGTATCTTATTCAGATTCAAGAATGTTTGCAATCGCTTGTAGATTACTTTCTCAAAGACCTTTGAAGGCGAAGGTAGAATGGATATCGGTCTATAGTTATTTATATCCGCTTTCGATCCTTTTTTTGTGGATCGGTATTACTCTTGCTATTTTATAGTTTAAAAAACTAAGAAAACACGCTTTTAAAGAACATCGAACTAAAAAGTTAAAAATATTTTTTTTTAAATAAGCTTAAAAGAATAACGAACGAAAAATACTAGTATTATTGTGAAAAAAGCGACGGGCGCTTGATACACAAAAAATATGGCACAAAGCGCCCACACTTTTTTCACAATAACACTAGTATTTTTCGTTCGTTACTGTTTTAAGCTGAGTTAAAAAAAATTATTTTCAACCTTTTAGTTCGATTTTCTTTGAAAGCGTGTTTTTTAGTTTTTTAAAATATATTAATTTTTAATTTTTTTCATTTCGTATGCTATCAAAGCGTGTTTTTTTAGTATTTTTGAACTATATTCATTTTATCTTAACTTTGGAATCAATCAGCCGTATATTGTTTAGCAAAATGACCATTGATATTTTCCGATTCCGGAGAGGGAGCCCAAGGCAGCTGGCGTGCAAAGGAGGGTTACAAATAAGGCAGCAGAGGCGCGTGTTAATAAAAAAAAATGCTTTTTTCAAATAAAGAAATACATGTAAATTGAGTTCGAATTATATCAAGGAGGTTACGTACATCGCCATCTGCCCGCAAATAGATCAAGCAATAATGTCGATAATTCTGTCGAATACAGATCTCGAGCATCCAAACGGGAATAAATATGAAATGAAAAGGAGAGTTACAAACAAACTGACTAACCAACAAATATACATACATGTATACAGGTGAAGCTAATAAAAGCGTGTTAATTAAGAACGAGTTGCAACAATTCACTGATTCACATAACCTCACGAAAATAAGACAACAATCCTTCGATTCAAACTCCACCAACAGATTATATATGATATTCACAAATCTCAATATCCTAATAGAAACTTATTGGTATAATAAGATATTTTTTATTCGAATCGAAATATTTTTCTGTTTCATTGACGTACAGTTAATGCATCTTGGGTGCCGGCTCTGCGGTCTCACAGCAAAACACGATGGATTTTAACAATGAAATTCTACTGTTGAGAAATACGAGATTAGTCATTTAGGCACTCTGTTTATATATTCAAACTTTGTGTCTTTAATAATTGCACTTTTAAACAAACGTTCTTATTCGAATTTCCCGTTATGTTGGTAATACAATTGATTCAATTTGAGAATTGACATTTTCTTCTTATGTCGATGCATTCAGCTCAGAATATTTCAGGACATAATATTTACAAACTACCAGTCGACCTCGAAAATTTCTCAGAAAAATGTCCATTTCATAAATTCAAACTTCGTTATTTTTGGAAAATACCAATTGGATAATCTATCTGTATATGTAGGGTAGGGAGGGTGAGTGTAGTCCTACAGCAATTAGGGCACATGTGACCCATTATACATCCTCCCGACGAGTTGTCCTCCTAGGTCATCGTCCATCCTGTCCTTTCCAGGAAGGTGGACAGGTCGCTGGGAGACATCTCCTTTATATCGGCAGGTGTAGGCCAAGACTCGCCGAAAATACACTCTCTTTGGCAACCTTGAGGTGTCTCACGGCGGCATCCGCGAAGATTTTGAGAGGTGCAGTGACACTACTGTCGTTGCGCGGCTTCTTCAACCTTCTTGGGGTTCCCTCCGTGAATGTGCTCAAGTGAGGGCGCTTTCCTGCAGGGGCAGCCGATTCCTTGCCTCTATTCAAGGCGGAGCTCTTGGCGCCCGCTGCAGGAAGTGCCTTTGCTGTTGGAGGTGAAAGGTGCACTCATAATTGCTACCACTCCCGCCTCTTTCGCTCTCTTTCTCCTTTTGGCCTCAGTGCAGCAAATGCTCTTACTCTTTGGCCTTTGTATTACATCACGAGGTGATCTGCTATGTCCAGCCTCATTCCGAGCGGTAGATTGGGTGGATATTTCTGTTCATCCCCAGCCACCGCCATATATTGAGGTGAGTGCATCTGTCCAGCCTCGGGATTGGTTTTTGTTTTTGTTGTGTCTGTCTTTGTGTATGTTTCATTCATGTGAGCCCCGCATTACCAGAGCAAGGCTGATTACAATTAGGTTTCGTCCGATTCCCCAAGGGGATCGTTTGTAACCGCATATCACCCTGCGGCCATTCAGCTGTCGGCACGATTCCTTACACCTCAGCTTGGGTAGGCTGGTTCACGGTGGCATGTTTCGCAAAGGCTTTTGGAGAGCTTCAGTTCCCCTCACCCTACTTATTTCTGCCACTGACCAGGAGTCCGGCGACCCCATTCATAAGGCCACATTGGCTTATGGATGGGGTCCTCTGGCCGTTCCCCTATCCGCCGCCTGGAGACGCGCCCGATAGGGAGCCCAACATACGGGTTGAATCATCTAAAAGGAATAATTCGTTCGGGCCAGTCTCAACTCCCTACACTGTAGGTTTATGGACTGACACCTATCAGAAAACAACTACTCCCCTGGCTAATACCATGAAGGTCGTTGGATTATATCCGACAGGTGTCAGTGCAGGATTATTCACTGAAGTTATTCCTGCATATGCTTTTGGCGATATAACTGCTACAATAGATTTTCAATTATTGGAACACACTTGCAGACCGGTTTCGGGCTGTTTGGCCACTCATCAGTGACATTAATTCTTCATTCTGAAAAATGGCGTCTTTTCACTTCAGACTTCCAGAGATGATTTTTTAAATAGATATTCAATGTTTTACTACAGCATAAATCGCGATGTTCGCGCAGAACTCTTTCAAGATTATTTTGCAGTTCCAAGGGAATTCTGAACCTAACGCACATACCACTGATGATATCTGTCGCAGTAGAAAACGAAACGTTTGTTTCTTCAGGTTCCTTTCGGCCACGGCCTACTAGCCCGGGTTTTATTCCCTTCATTTGATATTGATGAATGTACCCAGTACTCTTGTTATAATGAAGGCGAACATACACTTTTTATAACGTAAATGTAGAATCTGCCATTCGTAAGTCCTTAATTATGACGTACTAGAAAAAATGTACCACCAAGGTTCGAACAAACCGACTGAAGAGGAAACTTAGTGAAATGCATCGATCATACATTCATCTGAAATAACCGAATATTAGAGTTGTTAAAAAATGTAATCAGTATAGAGAATATTTATTTTCGTAATAAGTTGTTCTTTATTGTATTTGTAACTTAGATGTTGCTTTCATTCTCTGGTAGAACCAACAGTGTGCGACGTAAGAACATTAATATTTGGAATTAAAATTCTCCCAACGTCCATACACAATAGAATATGGTATATGCCTACCGAAAACAACTACATGCTTGGCTAATACCACGACGGAAATGATTATATCCGACAGTTATATCTGCAAGTTTTCTGAGAGAGGAAATTCTTGCAGATGCTTCTAGTTCATCCTGCAGCAGGAAATTATTGGAACGATTACCTACAGACCAGTTTTGAAATGTTATTTCTCTTCAGTGCAGGATATCCAACCAAAACATCGACTGATTTCATCGAAGCTCGACGGCATTATGCTCTACTGATGAGAAGTAGCACTTCGTAACCGGTCTGTGACCGGTCTGTGACCACTCAATCGATTTTAGCGAGGTTCTGATGCAGGACGACCTAGAAGCATCCACAAGAATTTTTCCTACGAAAAAACCTGCACAAATTGCAATCGATCAAAATGCAATTTCAAATTAAAATTCAAAAAATTTACATTTCTAACCCTTTTTGCCTCTCCCATGGTACTTTTGTTATGGTACTTGTTTTAGTCCCATCCCTAAGAAAGAAGGCGCCGTTAGTAAAACGCACTACTGTCTCATATACTCTTCCAAAGCGTAGCACTCTGGAAGTATAATTGTTGGAGGTTTCATTTTTTTTACAAAATTGGCATCGTTGTCTCGTTCAAGACGTTTAAATGTTTTCTCAGTGGAAAGTGTTCGATAATAGGAGTTATCTGTTTTTCAAAGTTATTCTTTATGTCTTTTGATTCTCTCAGACTTTAAATCTGTACAGTTCACTTTCCCTTCTAGAATTCGGACTATCATGTTTTTTCCTCATTTCATTAAGTAATATATATAGGTACTGAAAGGTAGAATAGTAACGTCTGGCGTAGAATAAATTCAATCACTGCAGAAGTACAACACTCCTTGCGATGCGCGCTTCACCAACCAAGGAGGTGTCATCAGGAGAGGAGCAGTACAGAATTACTACGTAAAATGGTATTTTCGCCCCTTTTTTGCTAACTTACCCTCTAGTTCGTTGTCCTGCATCCCGTTTTTCTCGTTACCGATAAGAGGGTAGAATTTTTCATGCTTAGTGAACCCTAAACAAGTGGCTGCTTGACTATCGGAAAATATAATCGTTTTTTATTTATATATTACCCGATAAAAATGTTTATTGAGTTTTAAAGGAGTCCGAATAAAATATACCACCGACCAACAACATAGAAAAGCGAGGAAAATAAAGTAAATAAAGATCTCGTTAAAGTTCCCGTTAGGGGCCGGCAGTTTATCTTACGGTAAAACGAGTCTTGGCCAAAACATAGAATTTAACTCGGACAGTTGATAGTTACTTTTCGATCGGTGTGCAGCTAACATGCTGATTAAAACGATATTATTGATTACTTTCAGTCTGTCATGCGCCATCTCATCGCCTGTGCCATCGAAAAAAGGAAAAGATGCCTCTCATCCTAAAGAACACTATGATCAGCGACAAGAAGGTGAATATTTATTTTTATTCATCGTGAGATGTGGGAGCTTTTGCGTCCGTCCGTTCACATACTTCATATGCGATGTTAGATGATAGTATATACAGAGTTAGTCAAAAAAATTGATACTTTGATGCGAACCACTTTCTAGCTCGATGAATGAATATCAACTGCTTTTCTCTTTCGAAACGAGCACTTTTCCCAAACACCACAACTGCAATACTTTTCTCGACGCGCGTTTCTAGTGTATTTTAGATGTATTCTACGCCAGGGGTTTCAGTTTTACCATTTAAACATTTCTCTTGTATATAAACTAGAACTTCTAACAGAACCGTGAAACGCTGAATTTAACTCGACAACAAGGGGAATTAAAAATTCAATCTATAATTAAATTCAATTAATCAAACGTAAAGACCTGGAGGTTTGCAAAATATTTCTAAGTTCATATTTCAATGTTTTGTTTTGATGTGACTATTTGATAAAAGCCTCAATACTATAGTTCCTCCTTTCTTGTAGTAAAAAATAACCGTTTTTAAAAGGTTAAACAAAAGAAAATAATTTTCAACAGGCTAGAAGACTTCTTGTTTCAAGTTTCGACAATTAAACAGGCAGTTCATTAACTTTGTAAAAATAATTTGAGCGAGACTAGGATTAGCGAGGACTTACCTTTCAACATGTGATTCCCAGCAAGTCAAAAGGTAAAAAACATATAACATCTTGGTATCCTCAGATGAGTAATTTCATTTGAAATGTGAAGACCAAACTAATACTCAGGGTGTTCCTTTTGGGAAAATCACAAAGGTTTACATATGAAAATGACCTTTTCATTACTTTCTCCGTACCGGTATGTTTTCGGAGGCTGAAATTTTGTATGTAGATTCCTTTTATATCGTGGATGTGCAATAACAAAGGATTCTCAAAAATAACCTGAATTTTTCTCTCTTCTGATAGCCAATGCGTTTGAGAATTTTTTGCTCCAATCACTATGACAATCGAACACACAATGAAAAATCAATCTTTGTTTTTTCTACGGTCTGAAACTCGGGAGTAAAAAACAAAAAATGCCTTATCAGTTTTGAGCAAATACTGTTTTTGTATTTGAATTTTTTTTTTGTAAATGTCTCAAAAAAGTGGTTCGACAACATATACACACACACACATTCTGCGTGGAATGTGTTCTAGAACATTAGCATATTTTGTGTGGATTGTTTGTAGTTTTGATAAAACTTTCCATACAGTCTCTACCACAATATATTAGTACCTTATTTCATCCTAGTTTGAAGTACCTTCACATTTTCTTAGGATTTTACAGACAATCAAGTATATATTACTTAAATATTAATATTTATATTCGATATAATTTATTTGTTCACTTTGAGTTGGGAACTGGTAAATTTTGTTTGAAATCTTTCCTCAAATATCTCCGATCATAAAGACGACCTTCAATCAAAATACAGGAAGTAAGTGTTAATTGCTTCAGCACCAAATCTTTCCAGAGTTATTTTTTTTTTAAATCTTCTCTGAATTACATCTTAAAAATTTTCTTTTCTTCATTTTCAGGACAATGGAATGTCCGTGCTCACCTAGACAACTTTGTAATAATGATAATTCCCACTCAGTCATTAGTTGGTCCTAGCTCTTCGTCTCCAAGCATCCTCGATTTCTTCAAAAAAACGTTGCCAAAGCGAAACCACTTGAAGCGGGGAAAACATGATCAGAAACATAAGAGACCTGATTCAGCTCAAGAAACTATGCACTTCATCGAATCCAAAACTGCTCCGTATCACGTAGATATTACTAAATCTAAATCTACTACCAAGGATGAATTAGTTGAGAGTACCCCTGAGATCGCTTTGATCACATCAGATATTCCTATGGCAAACATTGACCAAAAACGTATTTCAAGACATTTTATTTTGACAGTTCCTGCAGACGAAGAATACACATTGACAAGGATGCCAGGGAATATAACAGCTTCGAAAAAGGTCAAGAAAACCTCAAAGGAAGTTATGAAAAATGAACTAAAACTTTTGGGTGCGGAAAACGAAGAATGTGGTCCAGGATTAGAAAGAGATTCTATTGGAATATGCCGAACTTCCATGAAAGTTTAAAAACTGTTATTATATGTACTGATTTTATTTATTTATTTTTTCATAGACGATATGAAGAAAATTAAAGATGTAAACGTTGTTTTCTGTGATTATCGAATAAAAGAATAGTTAAACAATATATATGTTACGAACCAACAGTTGACAAATAAAGCCTTAATATTTAATACTGAATGAACAGCATTTTTTCAAATGGATTCACCTGTAATTTGACTTCTAGTTACAAGATTTTTCTTGGCAAAGCCAATATTGACAGTTTAGAAATAGCCGATACCATGTCGGTCGAATTCAAACAAAACTTATGTGTTTAGAGGAACAGTACAAAATAATCATGGAAGATTAAAAATTCACCATTTGTTCAAAAAAAGCAAGGTACTGATCTTAATGTGTAACGCTAACAACTCAAGATTATCTCACTCAATCAAAAGAGACATTTTTCAAATCTTGTATATGTATGTGTGCGCCTCTAGGACTTCCAGCCAGTATAATAAAGTGGATACAATCATATATGACAGATAGAACCATGATAGTGAGATGCAATAATTCAATTTCACACAGTAAGGCTGTGAAACTTGGGGTACCACAGGGTTCAGTTCTTAGGCCACTGCTGTTTCTTCTTTATGAAAATGATCTTCCACAATATTTAGAAAACGTTCATGTTACCATGTTTGCCGACGACACAACGATAACAATATCCGATCAGGATGCAGAACAGCTTGCAGTTAAACTGAAAATGATTGTAAATATATTTTCATCCTGGTGTCAGAGAAATAAGTTAATTCTAAACACGTCCAAATCGGTAATAGTCAAATTTTTTCACCGAAAATTGTTACCCAACGAACTTTTTGTAATTGACGACATCCAACTCTCTATGGAAACTAAATTTTTAGGCACTCATTTAGATGAGAGTATAAATTGGGGTAGACACATTGAAAGTGTATGTTCAAAACTAAATAAAGCCTATTTCGCTATTAAACATATGAAAACAACTATGAATATAGCAGGCTTGCTAAGCATTTACTATGCTATGGCATATGCACATATTAATATGAATATATTGGCATGGGGTCGAGCAAGAGAATTCTTGAGAGTGTTTGTTTCCCAAAAGCGTTTAGTAAGACTGATTTTTAACTTGAATTATCAAGACAGTTGTCGATCTATCTTTAAAGAAAATAAAATTCTTACGGTGCCTGCTGTGTACATTTTTCGATGTATTATCTTTGCCAAACAGAATATAGATAATTATTCGTGTAATTCTGAGAAACATGAATATAACACCAGACACGGCAACTTATTGAAAATTCCTAAACATAGAACGACATTCTATGAGAGGTCTCCGGATTACAATGCAATCATATATTACAATAAACTACCAGAATCACTCAAACGGACTGGAAGTAACATCATATTTCAAAAGAAAGTTAAAGACTTGCTATTAGAGAAATGCTACTATAGTTTCCAAGAATTTTTAGACGATAATTTCTGAAAAATAAAATATGAACTAGATCTGTATACGTTTTTATATATTTCAATTGTGTATGTGTTTATATGTATAAATTTATTTCTTTTTTTTCTTTTTAGTGACGTCTTGTATAAATATTAACATTTTTAAATTTATACCTAGTATTAATTCTGATTATTGATTGACTTACCATATATACACTATGTATCGTGAATGGTGAATAAAATATTATTATTATTATACGTGTGTGTATATATCAGTATATATATACATTAAAGTAACATGACTCGACGATGGGGTCGTTATCTACCAGAACACCAAGGCTCATCAACTTCTACTCTACTGAAGATAAAGTAAGATGATTTTCATTCATTTAATAATTTAAAACGATTACATTGAACTCTAACTGATGAACTTGTAGTAACTTTTTATCAGAAGTGAACAAAGGGAATACATGAACATGTAAATGATGAATAAAAGGGTTTCATTAGCATTTATGCTAAAATTGCAAGACATGCCACTAGCCTATATGATTTTCATTATCTATATGAATCTGAAATGTACTGGAAACAGGTGAATAAAAAACAAACCATATGTTATAAAAACAAATACATTTATTATACAATTTGATAAATCTAAACAATCAATTAACAGTAAATTAATAAAATGAGATTTAAATATTGTTACTCTATTTGAACAATGTAAATAAAACAATCATTGACAACATATTTCGAGTAAATCTGAGATTTGGCAATTAAGCTTTAGTGCGTATTAGATTCGTATTAAATTCAGTTTTAAAGTCTTATAGGTATGACTATTAATGGCTAAAATCCTACAATCTATTCGTTACTGCCTAGTTAAATCCGTTAATGTTCAAGAAGTATATTAACAAAAAATATATATAAATAGTTATATCCGGTCACCTTTTTCAGTCAGAATTGAAAAATAGGACAGATAAAGAAAAATAAATAGATTAATTGTAATGACGTGAAGAAGGCATCATTTTTACAGTAGTTCTCAATTAAGACACTTAATTCAAAAAAGTAGGCACTTTTTCACTCTTATGAAAATGGTATATTCCCAAGTGAATGTTCTTATATAATAAATTGCAATTCAAACATTTCAGTTTGAACATTTCAGGCATTTTTTAATAGGGATGAATCGATGTATTAACAATATATTTCCCCAATTTTGAAAAGTATGTCAATCTATTACATTGAAAGTTTTAACATGAAAGTTCTCATTATCAAGGAATGAAAATACCCGATTTTTCACATTTTCTAGGCAATTGTCTCACAAAAGGAAAAATATCATCCGATAGATAATCAAATTTCTGGTATGAATTCTTCACAAAATTTAGAAAATATACTGCCTAAAAAACAAAAATTCTACCCTTGAAAGTTCACAGATTGCTGATTTCTCTCTTAAGACACTGATTATGGCACAAGAATGTTTATTTTCAAGGAATTACCCAAAAGTATGGATATATCAAAATTAAGCAGACATAGTACTAATATGGAACACTAGTTGATCAATTGATACCACACAAAAACATTTTCTTCACTTAAGTAATTAGTATCGATTTAGAAAAACATTCTCACAACTCAAGTCAGTGTAATATCAATCAAACATCATAAAAATTCCTACTTTCATACATAAATTAGGACTGTGGCAGTTTAACAAGAAGTCATAATTGATCCCAGCATTTCAGTGTTTAGCCTTTGCCTGCATATGTTGGATTTTTGAACGTTGATGTAGCTTGTTTGTATATAGGATTTTCGCCCTGTAATATATTGGAACAATGAAAAATTGTTGAAATAATTTTTAAAAATGCTTTTTCCTTGTAGAAGTTACTACGTACCGTGTCCCACTTAGCCATCATTTTCTCTTTTTCGAACCTAGCAAATTCTCTTCTATCATGAATAGTTGTAAGCAACTTCCAAAGCAATAAAATAGCCATTCCGATGAGAACAATAGCAGCTATTACTCCCAAAACAATTCCAGGAACATACACCTATAAACATTCAATATAAAGATTAAATACCAATTTGTATTATAATAATGTGTTTATAATTAGGAACAACCACCTAAATAACCTTTGGAATTAGTGAAAATAACAGTTATTGTAGTATATGTTCATTCACTTCGAGTTTAACAGGTAAAAAACTGAAATAATTATGTCTATCACAGGATCATGCAAATGGTGAAAGAGACTTTGAACCGATAATGATATTTGGAAATGTTCTTAGTGTATTAGAACACTGAAACTCACTCAGTATTCATCGATAACTATTGAAATATAAAAAAGTATTAATATCTAAGTTATACATTTGCATTATTTTCATAACATTGCAATTGAATAAGTGAAACATCTATTCCAATAATTGGATTTCCAAATATATTACAAATTACAACTCTTAAAAATGTCTTACCTTATCCGGACATTCCCTTTCTTGTTGGGCTCGAACTTGAATTTTGTTTTCATTATCAAAATAATAAACATATGTGAACCTACATTCATCCTCATCGTAATAAGCACAGAGAATTTCATTTTCTTCATTAGCTGAAAATGAAAATGACAATGGAGCATTTGCATAAAATGATAACTAACTTATTAGCTATGTAATATTTCCACAACATAGCGGTTCAGTGAAGGCAGAGACAGTTATAAAATAGAGGGAATGATGGTAATGAAAATAGCAAACAAATAATTGTACCTATTACTTCAACCACTGGTATGGGAACAAACTTGGTGCAATTTGCAGCACAATCTGCCTTATCTTTCAAAGGTCCAGTCTTATATTGTTGGCATTGAACACAATCTTTGAACTCGATACATCGATCTGAACAAGTCTGCAAGTATCATATTAGAAAGAAACAAAATTTAAACCTGAGAAATACTTACAGGGCACTTCTCACAGAACTTTCCAGAGTAGCGTCCATCTTCTGTCGTTTCACATTTGCACACCCCGCATTCACATATTCCATGACCTGAACATATTTCCCCATTGTCCACTCCAGGGACGTAACATGTTGAATTGGATTTTTTGCAAGCACAATTTGAACCAGTCCAGTCATCTGTACAATCGCATACACCACAGTCACAAATTCCATGTTTAGGTCCGCTACAGAGTTCACCATCATGACGTTCACAAGAGAAGTTGTCACATTCGCAATACCTCCCATAAATTCGCTGAAAATCACGACTCATCATATAAAGTATGACCAAAATTCAATACATATATTCAAAACTCACGAGTGGTGCTAGTTTGAACCACGAATCCATTGTTAGTCACAAATGTCCTTAAAAGAAAAGCCCAAATAGGCGATGACATCTCTCCTTACGAAGGTGACATGCATAGGATTGAGTGAAGACTCAATCCACAAATATCAATAATGAATGAGGCTTGAATCTTCTGTCAATTCTATACATGGCGTCTTCATAGTAGGGGAGATGTTACTGATTTTTTTAATCAAGTTCGCTCTTGAGTAGAAGTTCAACAATGCATGTATTCATGCATGTATGATTAGACCTAAGACAGGTCGAACCAGTGCTTTCAAAAAAACATACTATTCATTATATGAATGAAAAACTACATATTAATTGAAACTGTCATAAGTATTCTTGTCAGTTGTAATAGAACTCTTCATTTGGGAAATATTTGACCAACTTACAGAACACATTAATTCTGATATTATCTGAATTGGCAGGTTGTAATGGAAAGTGATATTATATATAAGATTTTTTTTAATTATATTATCAAGTGATTGCCATGACCTGTGCAATAATTAGGGAAAGATAGATCGGTCAAGAAAGATGAAGGGTTCTTTCTGGCAAAAATAATACATTTTAAATAATACACTGTTGGAACTGTCAACAGTTTCCTTTTTTATGAATACTGATATTCCATATTGAAATTCATTCTCAAAATATGTTAAAAAAACACTCTTTCCAATCGGCAGAACTACTATACTCTTTTCGAAGCACGTTTAATCACCAAGTTGGCGTTTTCAGGGAGATTTCCCGTTATTGTCCCATGAATAGCATATTGAAATCCGTACTGCATAAGATATGACATTATCTCAAAAGCCTTATCCCTTCAAATAAAGACAAATAAGTCCTTGAATTATTTACCTCGTTATCGTTCGTTCTTGATTCACAATCGCAACGACCACAAACACATTGTCCTTTTCCCGAGCACTCTGGGCCAGAAGTACCAGGAAGAATACAGTCTGTGGTAGTTATGTTTCGAGATATTTCATCTAAAGTACATTCACAGTGTCTGCCAAATGCCCCCGGATAACATTCACATACACCACATTTGTATGTTCCATGATGAGAACATGCCGGAGCGTTTTCCAGGTAAAACTGCAATAAAAAATGTCTTCAGATGAACTTTATGTTTAGCATTGACATACCCTATCGCCCGGTTTTTCACAGTTACATTCACAGAGCATTTCTAAATCAATAGTCAGACTTTCATTAATTCCAACAGGATAGATCTGAATGGTTTGGAAATAATCTGATCGCTTTTCAGGACATTTCAGTACTTCGATGTCGATTTTGAAATTGATTATATCTCCTACCTAGAAGGACAAATGAAATTATGGTTAATATTTCAGTATCAAGTCAACACATAATATTGTTTATTAATAATAATAATAATAATAATAGAATTTATTCATCAATCAAAGGTTATACAAGGCATTATACATACACATACATAACACTTATCAGACTAGTCAAGAAAGAAAAGAAGGTAATCTACAAATAAGTTGTTAATCGGAAACAAACCAGATAAATTGTACATACAATAGTCAGTCTTACAATTATGAGATATCACGAATTATAAAAGTCTTCAACATTATAAAATACTTTTTCAAGAAGAAAGTTTTTCAATTTATTTTTGAATAGAATGTCATTCAGATTCACATCTATCAAATCTCTTATTTTATTGAAACACTTGATACCAATATGCTTTGGTGAATTTTCACAGACTGATAACCTTGAATAGGGTTGTCGAAGTTTTTCTTTATTCCTAGTATTATACATATGAGTATTATCAAAATACCTGAAATATTTCTCAATGGACAGTTACTGAATATAAACATCAGTAGTATAAATGCATTAGTGGTTTTTATATGTTTATGCTTCCGGGACAAATAATAATAACGATTTATGTATATTATGTCACAACCATTGACATGAAAAAAGATATATTTACATAAATCACAAAAATGAGAAGAATATGTATACAATGTATATTGTCAACAAAATCAGATGAAGAATAAAAACAGGTTTGTAACAGATAAGTCTTGTTTTTTTTTAACTTTGACATGATTTGGTTGCTGCACATTCATCACTAGCACTCTCAGTTTGAGCACTGTTACAAGCATTTCCTGCCATTTACAAGGTTCCATGCAGATCTGATATTTGATTGTTCTATGGTTACCTTGAAAGAAGCATATATGTCTGGAAACTTTTAATTAAGTTATCAAAGGCCATTTTTGGAAAATTCTTTGTAAAAAAAATTCTTAGCTTTTTTGGAGTTATATTTGGTACAATTATAGATACATGAAAATTCATCATCTTCTGTATACCTTTTATTGTTAAGTTTTCATTATTTTTACGTAATGAGATCGTCTTTTGTTACCAACTATTATTCACTACTGGGTGTTCCCGATGTTTGTGATGTGTTTTCCGAATCCTCCAAGAGCGAATTTATAGTTCCAGTACCCGTTTGTTGAGTTTGAATATTCAGAAGTTACTGGGAGTCTACTGTCTGTTATTATTTCATCACATTCCTGTCAAGATTAAATTTTTAATAGTTTTTTCATCTCAGAAACGATTTCAAGATGTTCATTTCCTATTTTGATGTTCAGTGTGTATCATGGTCAATTTTGTTCAACTTATATTTAGACCCCATCATCATCATTTTGCTTTTATTTACAATTAGGACAAGTTTATTGATCAGTAAATATTCAACAAATGGATCTATTATACCTTGCATCTCCTCTATTGCATCCTTTGATATGTATAATAAGTTGTCATTTGCAAATAAGTCAACCGATTGTCTACCTGCTAAATAGTAAATATTATTTAGACATATAATAAATGAAAGTTGCCTATAATGAATTTGCTCTAAACCACCGGAAAACATTTTTTCTTGTAAAATTCAGTGAAGAGACTTGAATATTCAGTTACAGACATCTTTATAATGGTTTCAAATGATATTTCAAAGTTGTATTTAAGAGATATCTTAAAGATGTCTTTCAAAGATGACTTGAAGATGTCTTTCTCAAATATCTTCTTAGATATCATTATTTGTAACAAAATGTATCTTCAAAACGATTTCAAGATATCTTTCTGGAAATAGAGAACAATCCTTATAAGTCTGTTACGTCTTGACAACTACTCTACAACTATAATGATTTTATATTTCCTAAAATAATGAGGTTAGGAATGGTGCGAAGTTAATTTTACTCAGCTTCAATATGTCATTTTGAGTGAGTAGTTTATTTTTGCTTATAAATGCAAATCACAATGTCCGGAATAATAGTTTTTTCAGCCAAAAAAATCTTTGTAGTAGTGGGGTTGTATTCAACGAGTTCACTGGAGATTTAAAATTAAACTTATACCCAAAATTTAATACTAGATAACAAAACTGAAAAGGATTGGGAGTTCTGACTTTTTCACTTTGTGTTCAATTTCACTTCATACAATCATTTACCACTCTAATTCATATGTTTCCCAATTACCTAGACCGTAGAAGTCACATTAGGTACCTGACAAAGAAATTTCTTTCAGAAGTGAATTCAAAAAATGTTAATACCAGATAATTAATTTCAAAATACTTTTGATTTACCTTTATATTGCCACATTTGTTTGTATTCACCAAAGCTCCTGTAGAATTCAGACATCTAGTGAAAAATTTAATGCTGACCGCGCTAGAAGCATTGTGCTTCATT
The DNA here is from genome assembly GCF_025532065.1 of Leptinotarsa decemlineata. Taxonomy (NCBI): domain Eukaryota; kingdom Metazoa; phylum Arthropoda; class Insecta; order Coleoptera; family Chrysomelidae; genus Leptinotarsa; species Leptinotarsa decemlineata. The sequence goes on along the minus strand of NW_027412545.1, from coordinate 2,105,409 downwards.
TCAACTGTTGAAGATATTTGTTCATATTGTTCTTTTATTAATGTTACGATATTGGAACTGTCCCCTTCCAGTTGGCCAACTGATGCACCCTCAATGGTTTTAGCAAGATGTTCGTAAATTTCAAGTGTTGATTTTGTGACAGCAAATATTACGTTGATTGAATTTTTTTTTACATTCAAATGAATTTGCTCAATTGATGGATAGTCCTGATGAGATGACTCAGTGTAAATTCCCTCTCTCGATAAATGACACTGACCATCGTTTGGTTTGACAATTCCACCCAGCTGCAAATAAGAAATTCAATAGACCTTTTCTAGTCAGTGTCGATTCTAGTACCTTTCCATCACCAGCATAGTGAAAACTAGCATCAGTTGAAAATACAAGTAACCGTCGAGCTTGTTCTCTCCAACCAATTTGATCTCTACATACCACTGCTTGCATGATGGCATCAAATCCACCTTCTGGAGCATCTAAGTTTCCGGAAACATTTGCCGCCTTCACCATTTGCTACAGTAATAAATCAACATCAGTACAAAGATTCATAAATGTTTTGAGTAAATAAATGTCTTATATATTTTAAATGAAAAAAAATCCGTATCACAGATCAAAACTCATCAATGGAAATCAAGTGAATTTGTGGTCAATTTATTCATTGCTGGTAGAAAGATAATCCCAAAAGTACCTGGCCAGAAGTATGAAGAGCAATTGTTGTATAAAGAAGGAAATTACTAGACCTGAAAGTACCAGCATAAGAGGTAGATGTGATGTTTGAATTTCCTTTCCACCCATTGATAGTCAACCCTTTCAGTGAATTTATAATCAAAAAAGATATTTGTTGAACTTCCCACCAGTTTCTTGTAAAGATCTTAGCAGAATTTGTAACGTCATAAGTTCTGTCACAGTGATTACAAGTATGAATAATTGAGACCAAACCAGCAATGTCTGCCATTAGTATTCAATTTACAAAAAAACTGTAATAAAATGAACACTATAACCAACATTTGTGTTCAAATGATAATTCTAATTTATTCGTAATATTTCTCCAACTATTTTATTAGCTAAGCTGAACGCAGACTTAGTTGGGTTGGAACAATCTTCGAATTTTTGTGTCTAGAATAAATAATCTGAATTGAAAATTTCTGAGTTTTGCCCTGATACTATTCAAGTAAGGTATATCCTAAAATTATCAAAAGTTTTTCTACCTTGATAAACAATATAAGACATTTGGATATTTTATTTAAGAGGTAAATTAGTAGAAACATGGGAGAGATGTTATTGCATAAGAAAAAGGATTATTGTAAAATAAAGCTGCAGATATGAGTAAATTAATTCAATGTCTGTTAGTATAGCATATCCAATTGACAAAATAACAAACAAAAAAGTATTAGTAATATTATCACTACCTAAATTATTTACACCAACACTATATTAGCTTTCAATCCAGTTTAAAGAAGACGGCCAAGACTGATAACCTAAAATGTTAAAAAATAAATATAAAATAAATAATTTCTCCTCCACCATGGGAGATTAAAAAATTGCAACATTCAAAGCAGTCAAGAGATTATTTTACAAAGTAAATTAGCAGCTAATCAATTACTCCTGCACAAAATATACAACAGAATAATTAAAAAAACTATACAGGAAAAACTGCAGAATAAGGTTTAGATAATATATTGGCATATTGACAAAATAAATTTGTCCTACTAGTGGAGAATATAACTAATTTAGTTATTTTCAACTATAACACCTTGATAATTCGTAATTTCCATGTAAGTTAATTCTGTTAATATCTCCATGCCTGAGAATTTATGAAAAGGATTTTAGGTCTACATAGGAGTCACTTTTGTTAGGTATAAACAGCAGCAGTTTAAAATTTGGTTCCAAATCCATGGCAAAGCATTATTACCAAAACAAAAAGCTATAGTATTTCTCAGTAAGTGAAAAAAAAGTTATTAGTAATAAATCATTGACTCGGCAAGGGCTGTTATTTGCTTCATCTTGCCAACTTACTGAAAATCGTTGAGTGTTAGTCGACAGCCTCATGGCATGTTTGTAACCATAAGGTGCATCACAATCGGTACATGGATGTCTTAAACTATAACGAAATAACAAAGTTAACGTCTAACAACATATTAATACAGTTTTCAGTGATTTGTAAAACAGAAAGAGTACCCAATATATACAGAAAAAACAATTGGAGAAAACTGCTGGATCTTCTCTGAAACCATTTTTTGTTTTAGGTTTCACTAATGTACATTCCTTTTCAAATTCATAAAATTTAAAAATAAACTCAATAAACTGGAATCAATTTTCCTATATTTATTTAACTTGAATAAAATTACTACAGCACATAATCTACAGAACTGAACCATGAGAATAATATTGAGTTGTGCTGACTAACTCCAATAAACTTGATGTTGGAAATGCTGGACTGGAGAGGAGTTAAAAAATGAATTTATTTTCTGACCTTGGCCTATATTTATAAACTGATGAATTATTTATTTCCAAGTTATATGAATGATTACGAGGGAGGTCCCAGAAATACCCAGCCTGACCTAGAGATGGCTGTTTTTGAAAAATATCACTGTATTATAAAGTACACAATCTATGAAGCATATGTTTCAAGTTTGAACACGCTGCGTTGTTTAGTATTTGTTTAGCAGCCATCAATAACGAACGTTTTTGGTGAAATTGGTGAGTTGGTCATCGTTATGTGGTACAATACTTTTATTTAAAAGGCCTCAGCCCAACCAACATGAAATCTGAACTGGATTCTACTCTGAGTGGGTCTGCTCCTTCGTTTACAACAGTGAAATATTGGGTAGCATAGTTTACACGAGCATCGCAATGGTCGACCAAATGGGGTGACGATTCCAGAAACGGTGACGAAAATCCACAAAACGGTACTGAATGATCGTCGACTGAAAAAGTGAGGTACATCGTATATTATCTGGAAATTTGAAAATGAGAATGCTGTGTGCAAGATGGGTGCCGCGTTAGCTCACACTCGTGCAAAAACAGTGTCGTGAAGATGTTTCAATTGAGTGTTTAGCGAAGTTTCACTGCCAGTTTCAAAGCAAATTTCTTGCTTCGTTTCATAACGATGGATGAAACATGGGTCCATCACTTTACACTTGAGACAAAAAAACAATCAAAACAATGGACTCAAAAGGGAGAACCGGCTCCAAAGAAGGCGAAAACCATATCATCTGCAGGCAAGGTCATGGCATCGGTTTTATGGGATAATTTTCATTGACTATCTTAAAAAAAAAGTTAAATTATCAACAGCGAGTATAATGCGAACTTATTGCAACGTTTGAGTGAAGAAATCAAGCAGAAACGGCCTCAGTTGGCTGAGAAAAAGGTGACAATGCACCAGCTTACAAATCCATTATCACAACAACCAAAATTAACAAGTTAAAGTTTGAATTGCTATATATGCATCCTATGAAAAAATGGCTCACTGGTCAAGGATATTCCAACGATGAAGAAATGATATCATATATACTCCTGATTTCTCGAATTTGTCGATGTTTTGACAAAACATTCAAATTCAAAAATGTTTTGACAAAATATGTTTAGAGAAAACATCCAAATTCGAAAAATCAGGAGTATATAAATTAAAGTGTGGAACGTGCCGTAAGGTGTATATTGGTCAAACTGGATGTTTGACAAAACATGTTTTGACAAAACATCCAAATTCGAGAAATCAGGAGTATATAAGTTGAAGTGAGGAACGTGCCCTAAGATGTATATTGGTCAAACTGGCAGGACATTTAGGAATCGAATCCAGGAACATCATACGAGCTATGTAAATAAGAAAACAAAGTCAACATATTCAAATCATCTTCTAGAAAAAAATCATATCTTCAACGAACAGTTCGAAATTTTGCACATAGAAAATAAAGGTTTGAAACTGAATCAATTGGACGCAATGGAAATTAATAAACTTAAAAATTCAAACATTCTAATGAATGACCAACTAGATTTGAATAGATCACCATTATTGAACTTGTTTTCTTAAAAACCGAGAAAAAATTATTATTGATGTAAATATGAGGTAATATGCTTCAGGTGATCATAATTAAACAATGTGGCAAACTATTCGAAAAATACAAAAATCGGGTAACAAATATAAAGAAACTATAATCTACGATGGTGAAAATGAAGTTTCAAGTACTGATGTGGCCAATAATTTCAATATCAATTTTACTCGCGTCATACAACACGGGGACACTGATATTAACTTTATGGAAGGTAATGTTGATAATTCGCCATTTTCCGTATTCATACGTCCAATTACAGAATTTGGTTATTTTGACATGGTGAATAAACTCAAAAATTCAGATGCTAGCGAAGTTGACAGTATCTCAAACAATCTCCTTAAAAAATGTGCTCATGAGTTGTGTAATCCATTAATATATCTAATTAATCTTTCTGTTGAGCATGGCATATTTCCTGAAAAATTAAAAGTTGCACTAGTTAATCCAATATTCAAGAAAGGAGACCCTAATACATATGATAATTATAGAGGAATAAGTTTACTATCCAGTATATCCAAATTATTTGAGTTAAATATTAAAAATCAACTGCTAACATTTTTAACAGCAAATCACCTTCTCTCATCGAATCAGCATGGTTTTACGAATAATACTGAAACAGCTCTATATGACTTCAATGAACACTTAATAACTTCTCTTGACTGCAAATTTCAAATATGCGGTTTGTTCATAGATTTCTCAAAAGCGTTCGATTGTGTAGATCACGAGTTATTACTTTTGAAAATGAATAGACTTGGAGTGCGGGGAATTGCTCACGATTTGATAAAGACATATCTTCAAAAATAGGAAACAGCAAGTCATTGTACAAGGTGTGAAAAGTCAATCAATAACAATAAATCAGGGTGTCCCTCAAGGATCCATACTGGGACCACTTTTCTTTTTAATTTATGCTAACGATCTAATAAAGTACCTTCATGATCTTACAATGGTACATATAGTTGCATATGCAGACGACACCAACCTTTTGATTAAAGTAAAAAATCCCATAGTACTTCCAGAATTAACTGAAGTGGTCTATAATAAAGTAATTACACGGGCTACTAAAAACCATCTACCACTCAACATCAACAAAACAGTGTTAATGAAATTCTCATTAGGTAATAGGAATGACCCTCTTAGTATATTTAAATATAACGATCTGGAGGTTACATCTTGCCCAACAACAAAAATACTTGGTCTCACTGTAGATCACAGACTTACGTGGAATCCACATATTGACCTACTCTGCGATAAATTGAAAAAAAATTGCTACGCACTAAGATTCATGCGAAATCACTGCAGCAAGGAAGTTCTGCTCAGCCTGTACTATGCGACCATCAATTCTCATATAAGATACGGAATTCTAAATTGGGGGAAGGGATCTTCTGCACAAAGAGTTTTTAAACTCCAAAAATATGCTATCCGAATAATTGATGATCTAGAATGGCAACAGTCATGTAGACATTCCTTCAAGAAATTGAGAATTCTCACTCTTGCTGGGTTGTATATATATGAATCATGTATTTATGTGTTCAAAAATATATCTTCATTTGAAGCGAATCGAGAAAATCATGGCTACTCAACTCGATCAAAAAATTTTTTGGTAACTGCTGCACATCGGACTGCACTTTTTCAGAAAAGTTATCTATACCTTGGCCCAAAATTTTTCAATAAGTTAGACGGCACAGTGAGATAATCTCCTAATATTTCGATTTTTAAAGCACGATTGAAAGCCTATCTCATCCAAAAAAACTGCTACACCATCAATAAATTTTTTGCAAATCAATAATTCTTCACTCTAGACGGGCAGCTATTAGTAAACAATTTACCCTCTCATATGTATGTTGACTATAAATGTTATAAATTTGTATTGTAATATATTTATTATGTTTTACACCCCATTTGTATGTTAGACGGTAAATGTTTTTAAATTTGTATTGTTTTATATTTAATATGTTTTACACTCCATTTTTTTAATTTGTATTGTATTATGTTTATTGTGTTTTACACACTATGGACGTCTTCCTTGTTACTGTGTACTATTTTGTGAAAGAAATTTTATACTTTTTAACGAGAGAAGTTAATAAATATTATTATTATTATTATTATTATTATTATTATTATTATTATTATTATTATTATTATTAATTACGTTAAGTTCAGGTAATTTTTTTGGAGGTAGTTTCAATTATGGTTACCTGTAGTATATAAATATTAATGTTAAGAACAACTTGAAGCATAAATCACTTGAAAAAGTCGATGTTTTAGCGAAACATGTTGTGATATATTTTTTCAAATAAAGTTTGTGGAGATCAAATCGTCAGGTGTAGTTTTTGAAATTATTTTGAGACTGTTCTCATTATAAAAACGGTATCACACTTATTGAGAGTCACTAGGAAAAGTGTATGGAGCTACAAGGAGAATAAATACAATTTTTCCAAAATTTTTGTTTTTTTGTTGGGCCTGGTACTTCTGTGACCACCCTCGTGTTTATATCACTCAAAGCCATCTATTGATTAATAAAAAAAAAATAAACAACATATCAAACACCAACATTTTCAAAGGTTTTTAAAAATTTCAATAGTTAACCGAAAAATGTGAAATTCAATTTGATTTAATAAAATAAAATCCTAGAGAATTTAAGTACTTATCCATATAACAAGTAGTCATTCACATATAAAGCAGGTTTTTTATATTCTTTCAGAAATACCAAAGGTTCAAGTTGGTACTGATTTATGTAAATTACGAGGTAATGTTCTGAACTTGTCCATATCAACTTGTGTAGGTAGCGGTACACCGATATCAATAAAATAATCATTTTCCACATGCTTTCACTACCCTAAACCAGCAGAATTATTCACATAACTGAAAACAAACCCAATAATCAACATGCCTCTATAGTACCTACAAATGCTTTGTTCACGGAAAACAGCACATGTCACTACAACATAACATCATAGACATAGTATTTGACACAATAACAATACAAAACATGATATTTTCAAAGCATAATGTCACAGAATAGAAATGAAAATGAGGTAAGAGTTACTACTGGCTCTTCTGGAATGACTCCAACATTTGACATATCATTTTTTAATTTGCAAATAAAAATATTAACCATTTCTATCAATAATATGTTACTGTTAAGTACATCATTCCAGGAGCTTCAGTGAAAATGACTGGAATGAGAAAGTTTATATCACAGAAATCATCGAATGGGATAGGCTGTGGGAACAGGATGTGTTAAAATGCTATGATTAGAAGGAAACTTACTGAAAACTTATGGGTATCTTTGTTAAGAGTCATGTGATGACGAAATCCATATGGAGCTACGCAAATATCACACGGTCGTTCCAACCTAAAGTAGTCAACAAAATACTCTTAAAATTTTTAGGATCACATAATGCACATTGAGAGAGCTTCACCTTTAAAATATCAATCAAAATAAATACAATGCAATAAAACCCAGTGAAATAATGTAATACTCAGTATGTCCAACTATATCTTTAGATTGTTAGATAATCTTGAAGGGAAAATTATTTTGAAATCAATTTTATAATCTAATATTTCAAAATCTAACATCAAATGCTCACTGATTTCTCAGAAACATACACTAGTTTTGAATTAGCAAAATCAATTTATAACTTACCTTAATTAGAAATTTTGATGAGGTTTTACTAGATATAACTAGAATTTATTTTAATGTTTTTACATTTTGTTGATGTTAGGAAGGAGGTACTTATTAGTGATGGAGCTTGTAAGCTTTCTTCAAGTTGATTGAGCTAAATTGTAACAAATTATGAAAAAAAAAGATATAAATGTTGAATCGAAATCAAAAAAGTATTTCAGTATTTGCTGAAATATCTGTTGATGTATTGGAGAGAAAAATCGTCATCTTTTCATGGAAGCATGTTTTATTGTGGAATTAAAAACTCCAATGTCAGTCTGGCTAAGTCTCATAAAAAAAACAACACATGGAAAAATGAAATCAGTCAGTGCTGGAGCAAAATTATACTTCACTTACTTTTCTGGAAGTGTACTGACATAAGGCATAACGACTTTATCAACGAAACTCCCGAATCCTAGACGAAAGTTTGAAGTAAGTTTTCTCATGGTATATGCCAATTGATCGCCGAGAGAAGATAATTTCTCTTTATCATCGTTCATCGATCTACTGAGATCCATAAGATAGTAAAGGTCTACAGGGTAATCTTCAGCTTGGGTATAGTTCATGTATATGCTGTATGATTGTCCTAAAAAATTTGAATAATAGAATACATATATTGAAGAACAGGAACGGATTCTAGTTGAACTTTACATCAAACATTAATTCTTAGGTAACACTGATTAATTTTTTTTGAGTTGTTTCCTGAAGTAAATATTTTTATCTCATTTGAGGGTGAAATATTTGAAATCTATTACAGAGGTATTATATAAATTCATTAGATATATAGATATTATTTTTTCCTTGTTGGCACTTTTATATGGATTAAGTGAATCAGTAAATTACATAAATGAAAAATATAAAAAGTAAATTTGATAAAAACACATAATCCATGGACATGGACACCAGGACACCATGACATGGACTACAGAAGCTTCAAAACATATCCATGAGGGCAATATTAAGTTGTAATAAACGCACATCTGTGGAATACATGTAGGAAACACTGTCTCTTATGTCTGCTAAACAAAGGATAACACTGAATATGCTAATATTTATATTTAAAATTGAACACAATATGTTGCCAAATTATCTGAGTGATCAGTTAACCTACACAAGTAGTATTCATACACACTCCACTAGAAATAGAATAAGAAATTTTTATATCAACAGAGAACATATAGGTTGTGACTCGTCGTATAGTTCTGGTCTGATTGCATTTAATAATTTGCCAAGTCATAATATAAAAAGCTGTGATTCATTAAATTCATTCAAAAGAAAATGTAGTGAATATATTTCAAGTAATTGTCATCAATAATTCGTCTTGTTTTATAGTTTCTTGTTTTAAAAATGTGACTTGTCTCTAATTTTATTTATATATTTTTTAATTGTTTTGTATTTTATAAGGGACTGTACTATGAAGAGCATTATTTGCTAATAAAGAGTAATAATATAATATGATTGATAATATGTTTATTGTTTAAGAATAGATTCTTGTTACAAACAGGATGTCATAAATAAATATCAATATAAACATGAAGTATAAGATGTGATGTGTAAGTGTATACAATATAAATGATTAAAATAAAATATAAACTATATATACATACATATGCAGAGGTTACTTGACAAGAGCTAGGACAACTAATAAAAATATATGTTTCACACACAGTTCAATCGCAGTTTCATCACATTCTAAATTACAGGGCATAGTCAAAATATTCTTGTAGGTCATAGGCTTTATCACTTGATAGTTTTGTAGATTTCTTTCTAAATATGATGAAAGGAGTCTCTTTGATTTCATTGGGAAGTTTATTGTATATCCTGATTCCATTATACAGGGTGTTCCTGGACTTCCTCTTTTCCTCTCGGGAATGTATAGATGGGGTCAAAATATCACCAGTACTTCATATAACTTTTTTTCCTAAAAGTCTTCGTAACCAAGTTACGGGCCCTCGAAGTTACAAAATGAAAAATGTTTTTCTTTGATAACTTTTCAAGTGAATATTCAAAATCATCCAAATTTTGGTAATTGACTAAACAAATGAATTCCGTCGATGAGCTTTCATGCAGGAGTCAGTTGTTTTGCTACAAAGTCAGGAACGGACTACCCCCGATGGTCCACACCCCAAAACTTTGAAATGACAGATATTTTTCAATATTTTTCAACAAAATAAGGTTACTTGGACAATTTTATGAATAAAAGTACTCGTGTGGAAAGTCGATCGGAGCAACGAGTCTTGATAAAAATGTAGTTCTACTCGACGACATCAAACCCGCTCGTCCACCATTATTTGAAATGAATAATTATCAAAGCAGAAATAATAATGATAACGTTAATTCAACAACATTTATAACAGGAATAATACAAAGTATGCTAAAATGAAGTCGTAAACAAAAAGTACAGTACCTATATGGAAGTTTAAGTCACAATTGTGATAGCAGATATTTTTTCAAAAGAAATATCAAGTTCTGTAGATTCGTGGTGTTTTTAAACTAACAAGCTACTCTACTATGAAATATCGAATTCATTCCATATTTTGTATGTACATAATACGTGGGGAATAATCACGTTTCGTGTTGATCAGTTATCTGAATCTCATGAAACTCAACATTCGAATGTTTCAAATTCTTCTTCACAGCTAAACTGTTGAGGAGTTTCACTGATAATTATAATTTTATGGGAGAAATTCTTTAACACGAATCTAAATTTAGCTGAAAAAACGCACATCGGAAAAAATATTTACTATACTAATAAAAAGCAACCGAATGAACTACAAAAACGGCTGCACATGATCATGTGAAAAATATCCAGGGAATAATTATGTTCCATTTCTTTCACAGATGTTGACAAAAAAACCTTTTAGAAAGTTTTGATAAAAAATGAGAAACTGGAATGCGATTTTGTTTTGTTGAGTGGTGCGTTATCATATGATTATCATTGTATTGTCAATATTCTAAGGGATATTTTGAATTTTTTTGATATGGCCGAACAGTTTACATTCAATGAATATGCAGATATGCATGTATTTTATGGACGAGCATTTTGTAATGCTGCAGAAGCTCGTCGTCTGTATTCCGAGCATTTTCCCAATCGAACGGTACCGTCAAGAGAAACATTCGAGCGTGTCGATCGCAGCTTGAGGGAGACAGGTATGTAATAATTGATAATTAATTTGAGCACGTTGTTTTATTTCGATATTATTGTAGGTACAGTTTTGCCAAAACGAGGTGGTGAGGGCGCTCCTAGGACTGTACGTACCGTTGTATTGGAGGAAAATATTTTGGAAGCCGTCGCTGATGATCCTTCAATGAGCATCAGAAATCTATCAGAACAGTTCCATACATCCAAGCCCACTATTCATAGAATAATTAGGGAACAACTGCTCCACCCATTTAACATCCAGAAGGTACATGCCATGACACCTCAAGATTTTCCAGCACGACTGGAATATGCCAATTGGTTCATGGATAAGCAAAGAGAGGATATGACTTTTATTAATCGAGTTTTATTCACTGATGAAGCAGGTTTCAGTAGAGATGGAGTTATCAACTCTCATAATCTCCATATATGGGCCGAAGAAAATCCCCATGGGATATTGCAAACCAAACACCAACGGAAATTCAACGTGAATGTTTGGGCTGGTATCATAGAAAACCATCTTATAGGACCATTCGTTCTACAGGACCGATTGAATGGAGAACGTTATTTGGAGTTCATTCAGAACGATTTGAATGGACTTTTGGAACATGTTCCATTGCAAACCCGAAGAGATATGTGGTTTATGCATGATGGCGCTCCTCCTCATTTTAGTTTGATTGTGCGTGACCATCTGAACCATATTTTCCACAATAGATGGATTGGTAGAGGTGGGCCATATTCATGGCCATCGCCGTCTTCGGATTTAAATCCATTGGATTTCTTTCTGTGGGGGCATCTAAAAAGCCTTGTTTACGCTACACCTATTCACACAAGAGATGCATTGTTGAATAGAATAACATTACATTGTGAAGCCATACGAAACGACCCTGGAATGCTATTTCAAGTACAGAGAGGGTGTCTTCGCAGACTAAGAAAATGTATAGAGAGAGAAGGTGGTCATATCGAGCAGTTTCTGTAGCGAATTTTTCATTTCTGTTTGCTCTTGAGGCTCTTGAGTTTCGTTAGTTAAACGTGTTTGCATTATAAAAATTCGTTATGAACATTTTACCTATCATTTCCATTTTCCTTAAAAACTAATATTTTCGAATAATGGTAGACATCTCAGGATAAATGTTGTTGAATTAACGTTATCATTATTATTTCTGCTTTGATAATTATTCATTTCAAATAATGGTGGACGAGCGGGTTTGATGTCGTCGAGTAGAACTACATTTTTATCAAGACTCGTTGCTCCGATCGACTTTCCACACGAGTACTTTTATTCATAAAATTGTCCAAGTAACCTTAATTTGTTGAAAAATATTGAAAAATATCTCTCATTTCAAAGTTTTGGGGTGTGGACCATCGGGGGTAGTCCGTTCCTGACTTTGTAGCAAAACAACTGACTCCTGCATGAAAGCTCATCGAAGGAATTCATTTGTTTAGTCAATTACCAAAATTTTAATGATTTTGAATATTCACTTGAAAAGTTATCAAAGAAAAACATTTTTCATTTTGTAACTTCGAGGGCCCGTTACTTGGTAACAAAGGATTTTAGGAAAAAAAGTTATATGAAGTACTGGTGATATTTTGACCCCATCTATACATTCCCGAGAGGAAAAGAGGAAGTCCAGGGACACCCTATATATCAACGAGTTTTGAACCAAACATGTTTTTGGAATTGGTAGACTCAGTTCATTTGACCGCCTTGTATGGTATGTGGCTGTAGCTGTAGATTCATAGTTCTCCTTATTTTTATGTATAATTGACACGGTTTCCAATATAAATATTGAAATAACCGTAAGGATTCTATGTTCTCGAAAAAGGGGTTTACATGAAATCCGCCATTTTGCTTTACATAAGTACCTGATAGCCCTTTTCTGCAAAAACAAAAACCGACTGCATGAGTTGTTTACTGCAAACACCCTAAAAGGGTATACCATACCTTAGATGAGAGTCTATCAAGGCATAATACACTACTTTCGCTGCAGCAAACCCCAGTTCTTTTGAGATGTTTCTCAGTGCGAAACATCCTGATGCCAATTTTTTGTTGGTGTGTGTGTGTGCAATATGCTGAGAGAATTTTAAATTTTCATCTAAATGAATTCCCAAAAATTTCAAAGTGGAGTTATTTTTTATCTTGTTATTGTCTAGGGGGATATCAGGTATATTACACTTGAATGCTGATATATTTGTTTTGCTAGTATTCAACGATAGAAGATTCGAGTCAAACCAATTCTCCACTTTTTTCATGTCTTGGCACATTTTGTTATGCAATCTGTTTTTGTCTTTGTCATGCCACACTAATGTGGTGTCGTCAGCTTCCTGTAAACGATATGTTGGTCAAATCATTAATGTATAACAGAAACAGTATAGGACCTAACAAAGGGCCTTGAGGTACTCCACAATTTATATCTCCCACGTCCGAGTTAGATGACGTTCTTACAAATTGCTTTCTGTCAGAAAGGTATGAACTAATCCAAATATGACTGTTGTCCCTAAAACCATATCTTATGAGTTTCCGAAGCAATATGCTGTGATTGACACAGTCAAAAGCTTTGGATAAGTCACAAAGCACTGCTGCTCTATTGATTTCATCCTCGAGACTCAAAAACGTATTATTACCAAAAAAAAATCTACATTTAGCATGAGCAATGTGTTTTTGAAAACAATCTCATAATTTGTTTTGGTTGGTTTCTGAGTTTTGTCGTGGTCTTCTTTGGTTATAATCTCCAAACGTTTCAACTGCAAGTGCGGTAGTCATCTTCAGTAGCTTGGTTGAAGAACTGCAGTTGCAGTTGAAACGTTTGGAGAATATAACCAAAGAAGATCTTGACAAAACCCGGAAACCAACCAAAACATTGACGCAAGCCCTGAAAGACCACATTCCTTAATAAATCTCATAATTTGTTTGAATTTGTTCTTCTATTTGAAGAACAAAATGAATGACATATCAAAAAAAGAAAATATAAAAAATGAGTAATGAATAATGAGTACAAAATTTCAAAGAAACCAAATTACTGTGGTCTGAAATTAGAATGAATGAGTCAATGGGTTAAACAATAAGTGAAAGGTTATGAAATGTACAAACAACAAAAATAACCATATATGTATCTTATTTGGGATTTGAAGGCCATTATAATGTGGAATTTCACTAACACACATAGCTTTTTATAAAAATGGTTCCATCTCACATGTTGAAAACAGATTGTTTTGGCTTCTGTCAAAGTGTTTTCCTTTAGTAATTGGAATAGGAACACATTACCTCAGCTATAGAGAATTCAAAATAAGCGATATTCTCCCTGGTGTCGATATTGTGAACTATGGACCAATACACAGTTCATCTTAGTAGTTAATGAGTGTTTACGTTTATCGCTCTTATATCAATTCTTCTACTGAATTTGTGAAGATTTTGTCAATTATAATTTTTTCTCATTTCAAATATTAGTGATTTGGAATCCAGTTGAAACTATCAATACTATGAGTACCTCAATGTGACTTGTGGGCAAAAATATCTAAATGTTGTGACATCAATTTTCATTATTTTCCACAAAAAGTCAACTAAGAAAATTATAGCCTATCTTGGTATTTATGGAGTTACCAAGACGTAGTTAGAACTCAGCTAGTCGATGTTTGTTATGGATGGCCGTGGGGATGAAAAATACGTTTTATTTTATTCTGAATGGATAAAAAGTCTTGGGGTGGCAGTCAAATGTATCCAACCGAAAAGAGGTGAAGAAATAGCTCAAAAATTCACGAGCTTCATAATAAATTGATAAGCAACAGGAAATATTTACAAACTGCAAGAACAGTTGGTGTATAATAACTTCAAAATGATTGCTATTTGCAAACATTAAAAGTAGAAGAGGTATACACTTATATACACCCTGAATTCAAAGAATAATGCTAAAAATTAATATTACTATTAAAAATATAAACCTGTGGCTATTACTACACCAGTACGAGTGGGGGATTTTCACTAAATAATAATATTTATTCAATATACACAGTTACAAAACAGAAGTCAAAAATCATTATAAGGCAAATTAAATTAGGGAACGAAATAAGTCAGGGATAACTTTTATCCTTTTGAACCTACCCAACACCTACTTTTCAGTCAACCACAAATAAATTCAATAATCATTACCCCCTTTGACGGATGTTCCTGGGATCACGACATAATAAAGTAAATGAATTTCACTTACTTGCTCTCAATTTCAAATTCAGTCTTTGTGGTGATACTTGGACTATTTGGCCAGCTGCCCCACCTCCTGCACTTCCCTCAAACTGGCCACTCGTAGAACCACTGGCAGACCAATGTTCTGAGTGATTGTAACTTCCTTCAAAACCACCAACCATCATCCCACCTCCTCCTGAACTGCCTTTTCGTGCCCTTGTTAATTCGTAGGCCTGTATTGTGCTCAGGATATTGTCAGGATTTAAAACATATTCTTCAGGGCATTCCTTAAAGTGGGTTTGTGATGGTTGAAAACAACGAGCGCTATCGCCAAAGTTCTGTAAGTGAGAAATTGTTCAATTACTGTATTAGCAGGGTTTTGAATATGGTAGAAGCCACGGGGAAAGTCATACAATAGGTCATTAGATCATTAAAAACCTCTCTCACTGCATATAATGGAGAAATCTGTATCTGTATCTGTAGAGTAGGGAGGGTGAGTGTAAGCCCACGCACTTAGGCCACATGTGACCCATTGTACATCCTCCCAAGGAGTTGTCCTCCTGGGTCGTCGTCCATCCTGTCCTTTCCAGGAAGGTGGACAGGTCGCTGGGTGACATCTCCTTTATATCGGCAGGTGTAGGCCAAGACTCGCCGAACACACACTCTCTTATTGACGATAACTCCGGGCACTCGCACAGGACATGCCTGACAGTCTCATCTTCCTGTTCACACATCCTGCATAGAGGTGTGTCCACTATAATGGAGAAAATGTTACTCTTGAGTTGTCTGACGTGTTTCAGCCTGTTGTCAATAAAACCAAGAAATTTTGTTATTAATTTTATTTAGTAATATATCTTAGTTTATTGGAAGTTCATCAAGCAAGCATTTGAACGATCTGATGTTGCCATTTAGTAACTCGGCTGAGTTTCTTTACATTCAAAAATATTATTGTATCATCTGCGATAAGAGGGAAACATCCAGATATATCAACTATAGTGATGTTATCAACATATAAAAAAATTAGGACCTAACACAGAACCCATGGTGAAAACTGGTTTTGGCCCACTTTGAAACTTCTGATTGTTGTTCGTTTTGAGTGTTCATCAATGGATGAATCATAACTCAATATCTACCTTTATAAAACTCGTCCCAAATTTGACATATGAACTGTCAGAATATTAAACATGCTTTGCATATAAATTAGAAAATTGTATGCCACCAATCAAGTGAGGGAAAAATCTATGAAAAGGTAGCAGTCTCTTATCAATTATAAAGTTACATCTCAATATATATAACATTCTTTCTTTTTTTATTGAGACAAGCAGGCACTAAGACCTTATCATTATCTCACATATTCCCTTCATTTGTTGAATCACACTTTTTAAAAACAAATTACTTTCTGATACTATAGGGGACTTTCATGTCTCTAACTTGTTACAACCCTTATAGTAGGTATTTAAATGATTCAACAAATACAGTTTTATAATGCTAATCATATTTCCAGAAGGTTTGATGTTATCAAACTGGTTTGATAACACTGGTTGAAAATGGTGTTTATTTAGGATGTTAATGTTGGTTTTAGTGAAATCAGTTGTTAGAAATCCTTCGTTAAGATGTAGTGTAAACATGGTCAATCACTACCGAGTATCCCGAAAACCAATAAACCATGATGAAACTTCACCATGAGAGCATTATTCAACTTATGAATTTGAAAGAGTGTTTTACAAGTTTTTGTTTGAAATGATGTTTGAAAATTATTTTCAGGTACTCACCGGATCGTAACACCAAGCACATGATGGTGTTTGAATACATTCGTGGCACTTTCCTTTTGATGTGCATGGATTAAGTGAAGTGAATCTTTGGGGTATTTGTGCTATTACCACAGTGACTATCACAATGATTATAAAGCAATTCCTTGAAAAATATCTTAACAGGGACTCCATCATCTGAAATCGAAAAGCAAATAAAAACTTATATCATTTCAGAACAGTGATAACTTCTAGTTAGAAGGAGATTTCATATTAATTACAAAGAGTTAGTATTGTAATGGAAGGTACATGAAACTAACGAGAAGGGTTTGAAGTTTTTGTGCTTCACAATACCCTTTTCACATTGTAAGTAATGTGTAATGAAAAAATGTATATAACTATTCTACTAAGTATTGCGGCAATAATTAACCTCCTGTAGCCTCACAATGAATATAAACTTGTCCCATCAACTATTGGAATACCAGTTTTTTAAATGCATCCGACTACAGTGTATGTTTTACCTTCCTTATAAGGTAAACTCTTTAGCAACAAGATCATTCTCAGTTTGAAGAACCACTGATATACCAAATGTATCAGTGTTCCAGAAATAAAATCCAAATTGCCCTTTATTATGTAATTTAGCACACATAGCCAATGAATAATTTATGAGATCTAGAGGGATAATTCCAACTAGGGATAGTTTAATTACATTCAATCAAGAAACAATTATTCTTTTGTACTTCATATGAAGTTTATTTACAATTTTTAGCAAATTTTTATATCATTTGGATCTATCATGGAAAACAAATAGTGAATGATCAAATATTTTTAGAATATGAGTCACTTATTTATAGGCTATTAATTCACAGAAAATCAGAATTATTTCGGTAGGCTGTTTTACTCAGTTGGTATTGGACAAGGTGTCATTACAAATACGATTATTGAATGAATGAAATACAAATTTTAAGATTGCATCCACTTATTGGGAAACCTTCACTTCACACCCACACATACTTGGAAGTATGGAACTTAAGATTTTGATATCAAGTTTAAAATGACTAGTTTCGAAGAATTTATTGAAGATTAGAAGATATTTTTGTTGAAATTATTCATTTCCTGTTAATCCCTATACTTAGAAATCAATTTATAAAACAAATGGAAAATTTAAAAGTGGTGTTGTGTCCATTGAAATGGATAACTTTTGAATGTAATAAAATAACTATTTATATTTCATATTTGTATAAAAATCAGATAAACACTTACTTTATCTTCAATTCAGATGCTTCGATTTGTATTTCCACATCAGGGAGGGGACACCGAATGATTGCTGATCTGTTCACACAGGAAGTATCACAAACAAATCGTAGTGAGAAAGAATTGCGCAACCGAAAAATGATTAATATGGTGTAAGGATCTTTGTTGAGAAGTTACTCATTTCAAAAACATCCCAGCACATTGAATACGACCATTTTTGAAAAGAAATGGAAGGAAAAATGAAAATATTAAAATCTCGGAGCAGTGACAAAAAATGTCAAGATGTTGGAGATGACAATGACAAATGGCGATGACAGATGACAGGGACAAAACATCGACAAAGCAATCGGTTCGTATATACGAACCCTGCTGAGTGTCAAAAAATTTGTATTGCTTTGAGAAACTACCTCTTTTTTTGACAAGTATATTTTAGAAGAGTATTTGAATTCTTTGGTAAATCCACCGATGGATTCAATGGATTCATCTATTGCTTTATTTGAAACGTTGGAGTTTTTCTATTGGTCGAAGTAATGCAAATTATAAGCGATGGAAGTAAATTGTATTAAAACGATGATAAAAATTAAATAAAAACAACAATAAAAATTAATTGGCGCTCCGGGGCGACTTCATTGATTCCAGTGGCGCATTTGTTTTTTCAGCTGCACGAAAACCCGGAAAAACCTGCAGCACCACATCATCTGAAGATCTTGATCTAACAATGTCCTCTCTCTTATAAAACAAAATGTAGGGTGTCTCCAGAGGCTCCAATAAATTCAATGCATCGCCAGAACACTTCGTGACTTGTAATGTAATGCATTGAAATTTTTATGATGAATTTAAGAACTCGCCTTATTTGTGTTGAGAGAATAGGATGAAAGCAAGCATCTAGCTAGAGCCAACAGCGATTGTAACATAAGTAGAACGCATGAACTTTTTTCAAATTTTGTTTACGGTCTAAAGACGTGGTTTTTGACGGTAATTTTTGTTTGAATTAAAATTAGTCGTCATTGTTACGTTTCGACAACAGTCAAAAGAGTTTTTGAAGAGGAGAGAACGTTGAATATATACTTTTTGTATTTTAAAGTTTGACAAAGAAGGAGGTAACCGGAAATATGCTTCGGTCCGAAAGTCACTACCGATATTCAATAACTTCTCAACTGGAAAAAATAGGTTATACCTAACATTTGAACAACACTTCAGCAAAACTTATTCAACATAAAATACTGTGCTTATGTTTGTGTATGTGTTAGCACATTCTATATAGGTACCAGAAGTAAATGGTTGAAAAGATTAAAAAATGAGTGAATTCATCTCAATACCAAGGATCATTAACATGGATGTGATACATGCACTAACCTACACCAACCTAATTTGATTACATTTTTTGGATTCACATCTCACGTTTACGACTGATGAATTGGACAGCTATGGTCATTAGCCTCATAGCCACATGTTATGGGTGGGAATAGAATTTTAAATTGAAAGATTTATAATTCTTGCCTTTATTTTCAATATTTATAATGAAACAATATATCAACTATATACTGATATGAATACGTTTTTATTGATTATAAACTTTTTTGTCAAATAAATAGTAAATTGGATCATACGAGTTTGAGTTGTACCTATATATCTTCGTTCAGTCCATAACGAATCAGTTTCATCATCAAACTCTTTTGTTTCCAATCCATTAGTTGCAGCAATATATAGCTGAAAGCATTCTTATGGTATCGAATCGAAAAATGGACCTAAAGGTTTTCACTTAGTCATTGCCATTTTGTTGCGAGTATTTTTTCCTTATGGGAACACCATCCTTTTTGTCTTCAACAAATTATCAAAAACATATATATTAGCCATAGTCGGTTGCAGTTCGGTCTTATCCTTCACTGATGTGAAAAAAAAGTTTGTGGTGTTGTTTCTTATACAATAGAAATATCTGACTTCTTAATGTCCTGAAAAATAAAAGGAAAATTCTTAGTATTCCATCCACAATAAAATTTTTGAACAATATTACGTGAAATATACAAGTGGAGAAAACTATAATATGTTTGAGATGCGCAAACCATTCGCGAAAGCAGGAGGATAGCATTACGTCGAATTGTCACTACGGTACTATCTACCCTTTTCACTAGCGCCAATAAAACACGAACATTCTTGAATTACTGAAACCTATCCGATGCATTAAGATTTAGGAAGATTTCGAAATGTCATTACGAATAAGGGTGACAATTCGTTTTGTTCTATATCGAAATCCTTTGTTAATTATGTTGAACAGATTCGAAAAATGCCCTAAACTTTTTAATGGAACTAGCTGATATAAATATCAGCTGAATGAGCCCCGGGTCCCATTGATAGTTATTTTTGATATTTTCCGATCCAATATGTGATCTGAACACCGAGAGGTACATATGAAAATGCAATGCCAGTTGAATGTAATAATGCTTCTTAACTGTTTTTTTGAACGATTTTACCCATAGGTAGATATTTCAATATTATTGAATGAGAATATTAGCGGAGAAAGAGCAACTTGTTCTCTTATTAGGAATATACTTCTATTTATGGTTAATATCAATAATGTAACATTACCTTAAAGTTTGAGTTCAAATTTCAGTATTGTATTTTGGTTGAATAAACCAAATGAGTGAAATGGTACATTTGTTCATTTATCAAAAGGTCAATCAACATTACAAATTATTCTAGAATACTGAATTTGGAATAAATGAAGTAATGAGAAGATGACATCTAGGTAGGTACGTTCATAGTTGAATTTTTCATTAGCTCACTTGCTTTACCATTATTATTTCCAGTAAGTAAGTATAGGTATAAAAGATTATATTTTCAACAGAAGCTTACCTTATCTGGACACTTTCTTTCTTGTTGGGCTCGAACTTGAATATTTTTTTCATTATCAAAATAATAAACATATTCGAATCTACATTCATCATCATCGTAGTAAGTACACAAATTTTCATTATTATTTTCATCGACTAAAAAAATGGTTATTTACCTCATAGTGGTAGAAAAATAAAAAAAAATACCTATCACTTCAACTACAGCTATGGGAACAAACTTGGTACAATTCGCAATACAATCTTTCTGGTCTTTCAAAGGTCCAGTCTTATATTGTTGACACTGAACGCAGTCTTTGAACTCCATGCATCTACCAGAACAAGTCTGCAAGTATCACATTAGAAACAAACACAATATAAACCTGAGAAATACTTACAGGACACTTCTCACAGAACTTTCCTGAGTAGCGTCCCTCTTCTGCTGTTTCACATCTGCAAACCCCGCATTCACATATTCCATGACCTGAACATAATTTCCCATTGTCAACTCCAGGAGCGTAACATGTTGCATTGGATTTTTTGCAAGCGCAATTCGAACCAGTCCAGTCATCTTTACAATTGCAAACACCACAGTTACAAATTCCATGTTCAGGTCCGCTACAGAGTTCGCCATCATTACGTTCGCAAGAAAAGTTGTCACATTCACAATATTTCCCAGAAATTTGCTAAAAATTACAATGACGTAATATATACATTTTGGCGTGGGATATATGGACTAGGACTTTAAGGTACGTTAATAAAAAATCGAAACCCCAAATATCGTATATAACTTCTTGGAGTGTGGTTGAAACGCTGAATTAAGTCACAAAAATACTATAGATGCCTGTTAGCAGATGTCGCTAGATCAGTGAATAAAAATGACATTATCAGTTCTAGAGATGGAACTATATTAATTTATCATCATGCCTTTTGTGGCATGATGCGGCAATGCATCAAATCAAAAATTATTGTTCGATTTTTTGGCTACATTGAGAAGTTTTACAGATTATTTTTAACTTATTGAATTGTACTGCCGAATGGAATAAATTCATTATTTATTTTATTTATTTAAAAAAAATCCCGAAACACGTCAAATGTAAATTATAATTTGACATTCTTCAGCCTAAAAATGCCACCCCTACCTTCAACCCCCTTCGAATGACAGGTACAACCCCCAATTTTTTAAATGGGAAGTATAGGTTTGTCATATATCGTTTGAAAGGTCTCATTTTCTATTAAAAAATGTTACCGCTTTTAAGTTTATTGAAACAATTAAGATAAAATAAATTAAAATCATGTGATTATCAAAATTCGATAAAATACAATCAAAAACTGAAATGTAATGCAAAACGTAATGAAATGTAGAATACGAAAAAGAAATATGGATATTAACGAAGTAGATGTTCAAAATGTTCATCGTGAACGTCCTAATCTCAAGTAAAACTGACTTCTAACATTATTTAGTAAATCAGGCGTGACCGACCTAATCGCAAGAGTTATTCGTTTTTTTTTTAAGTCATTCAATTCTGAAGGTTTAGTTTTGTACACATTGCTCTTTACATATTCCCATAGAAAGAAATCTAATGATGAAAGATCAGGCGATCGCGCTGGCCATTCTTGAGGGTTTCCTGGATCAGGAAACTGCTAAACTTGGAATTACATTATTTTGAAGTAGTGCCAAATAATTATCGCCATTCAAGTTGCCCTCTATGAAAAAGGGACCAATAATATGGTTTCCTACAATCCCTGCTCAAACATTAACTTTTGAGGGTATTGCGTGTGTTCTTCTCTCATCCAGTGAGAATTTTCCGTTGACCAGAAGAGGCAATTTTGTCGATTAGCATACCCGTTAAGAGACAAAGTACACTTATCAGAAAGCATAACGTCTTCTAATTGGATATTGTTATCCAACATGTCCATCATTTGCTCACAAAAATAGATTCTTCTATCAAAATCGTCTTCCATGAGCTCCTGAGTAGGTATCAATTTATAGGGATACATTTTATTTTCTTTTAATATGTTTACTAACATTGAATGCATTGGATGCCTGTCTACTCCATGTATGTGGGTTTTCCTCAAGCTCAAGCATCACATTCAATTTGAGTTCATCACTCATTGCATTGGCAGCTGCTTTTTTTATATGCCCCACATGAAAAAGCTTGCGAAACTGATTCTCTATTTTGCTTATTATTCCTTGAGATATGGGCAGTAAATTAGGAAATAGGCGAGCTACTTCCTGTTGTGTTCGGGTTTTATCTCCGTAGCAATCATTTGTAAAACTGTTATTTTATGCATTTCCGTTAATCTAACCATTTGTCAGACTTGAAGTTAACGAACATTAAACTTAAATTAAAATACTGACAACTAATATTGTAACATGCAAAACAAGTTGACAAGTCGTTTTAAAATAACGTTTACTGTTTTTTCAAGGACACCATCTAAAAAAACACTGCTATGGTTTTTGTTTACTGCTTTCTTATTATCAATCCCTCAACATGAAATACGTTTTGAGTATATTGCAATAAGTTTTGGGTGTATTTTATCGAATTTCGATAACTACATGATTTTAATTTATTTTATCTTAATTGTTGCAATAAACTTGAAAGCGATAATATTTTTGAATAGAGAATGAAGAGACCTTTCAAACTATATATCACAAGTCTATACTTCCCATTTAAAAAATTGCGGGTTGAACCTGTCATTCGACGGGGGTCGAAGGAAGGGGTAGATAAAAAATCTGGTAATTTCGAGATAAGTTTCCTAGAAACTGGTATATTCTATTTTCAAAAGCAAAAGGTAGAAAGATGTGGAGTGACAAATATACAATAAAAACTAAGTATGAAAAGAAGCAGACGACAGAGTATGGCTCAGTAGGTAGATTTAGTTTTCGACTGTTTTAGAGAAAAGTGAACCAGAAAAGTTTACGAGATCAAACAATGGCATATCTTTGAGTGTTGAAAAATATTGTTTTTTTTTCGGAAGTGAAATAAAATCATTGAAAAACTTGTTATACCAAACAATGCAATACGAAAAATAACTTCGTGTTTATATTTCACAAACGATTCACTTATTGAATGTTAAAAATTGGGACTTCTATTGTCTTGAAAAAGCGTTTTAACAGATTTTAAATCTATAGAAGAGCAAATGAAATAAAAATTATTGAAAGATTAAAATTATTTTAAATAATACAAAATCATCGGAATGAACTATTCGGATGAGTTAGTTAAAACAGAAAAAAAAATGAGCAAAAATGTATTAGCAATGAGTAAAAAGAATAGAAAAAAAGAAAGAATAGAAAAAGTAAAAATGCTAATTTGGGATTATTTTGGTCTTGAAGTTATCGAAATCATCAACTGACTTTTTTAATTTTCATTTCATTTTCGTTAATTGTGAATATTTGATAATTCATTTATTGTTAACCAATTTTCATTTTCATTTAAGGCCACAATAATTTGTTGGCTTTACAAATTAGCACTTTAACTTTTCCTTAATTCATACTCATTGCTCATCCGGCAATTTTTAGTATTTTGAATTATTTAAATATTTAATTCTTCTTCATTTTATGGTTTTTTCATAGATAATGGAAGTCCAAACTTGTTACATCAGCCAAGAAACTTAGTCAACCATATACACGATCCACTTACTGTTAATAGTCAAAACAACTTTAAATAACATCCTACATACTACATATACATCATTTCTTCAAAAATTATGTAGTTAAATTAACAAATTAACTGTAATGTTTCATCTTTACAGTTGACATTATCACTTCAATTATGAAATAATTAATAAAAATGTTCACCTCATCGAAGTTCTCCCTTAATTCACATTCACAAACACCACATATGCATTGTCCCCTTCCCGAGCACTCTGAGCCTGAATTATCAGGAGGAATACAGTCTGGGGTAGTTGTATTTCTAAATATTTCATTCATAATACATTCACAGTGTTTACCAAATGACCCTGGATAACATTCACATACTCCACACTTGTAGGTTCCGAGATAATTGCAGGCTGTAGCATTTTCCATATAAAACTACAATGAAAATATCTATAAATCATAAACAAAAATACTTTTTATTAATAGGTACTAACTCACCCTATCGTTTGTTTTTTCACAATCACATTCACAGATCAGTTCCAAATCGATAGTCAAACTTTCGTTAATTCCAACAGGATAGATCTGAATGGTTTGAAAGTAATCAGATCGTTTTTCGGGACATTTCAGAACTTCTATTTCAATTTGGAAATCGATTATATCTCCTACCTAGAATAGCAGTATTAATTCAAAATTTTCATTATTGCAGATTGTTTTATTATTGTAGATAACCAGATACATATTTCAATATTCATTGGAGAGAGGTGTAAAATGCAATAGCGAAACCCAACTGTTAATATAACAAATGGATTTGATGCAAATTTAATATTTCGAGTAACAACTAGATTTAGAACAATATCACTAGTTCTTAAACCTTTGTTACTAACTACCAATGCGAACATTTTTGAAACAAATATATATACAAATTTTTCCCTATGGAAAAATATTAGTCATTCATAACAAAATAAAACCGATATGTATGTGAGGACGTAGATAATAAGGTTTTAAAGGTGAATCATAATTAATTTGGGTTAATATTCGACATTTTCCTTAAATTTACTTCACAGTCTACAAAAACAGTTTTAATAGCATTATTATGCGACCTTCTGTAATTTTTTCAGAATTTTGTGGATTCGATTCAAATTATTTTGTCAACTCCTAGGTCTTACAAGTGTTCATCATCAAAAAAGAACAATAAAAATTATTTGAAATACCAAAAATTTATACTTCATTTATTATTTCATTAACTCCTTGCCAACTTTTTAGAAGTTGTAACATACATACATTAAACAAAAGTGTTAACTCATAATGATGGAAAATAAAAAAGAGAAGATACATTTTTTGGGAAAGGAAGGTTTTTGCTTTCTATTTCTTCACCTTGATACAAAAAAATCTCTCCTAAAAATGTACCCTTTCAATTTGAAAATATACCTATTCTAGATTTCAGATTTTCTGATTATAAATTAGTCTATTATCTAACATAGTCCTTATGGAAGTGAGCATTTAGTGAATATAGTAAAATAAATTGAATGATCAGTAACAAGACAACCTCGAATTCTCCGCCACAAATATCTACCTGTAGAAACTTTTGAATTTTTGGAAAATGTGGACAAAATATCTTTATACACAAAAATGTGGAATATATTTCACATTTTTTGTATAAAGATGGAGAAGTAGAGAGCCAAAACCGTTTTTTTCCAAAAAATTATCTCTCCTAAAAATATACCCCATTCAACTTAAATATTAGTATATGTTTTGATAAATACTTCACAGAAAAAAAAGTGTTATGTTACATAAACATCCACCTTGGAATTTTTCTCAATTTTCCTGCCTGTCGTCGTTGTTGAAGGAAGGATATCTGTATATTCAAAACCTTCCTCCAGGCATATACTATACTAGAGTGTCTATAGTTCGTTCAGTCTTGTCTGAGAGTCAAATAATTTCAAGAATGCAAACATGTCGCTACATCAAAGAAAGCAACATAGTTGTCTCAAGCAAATAGCACTGCCATTTACCCACAAAATCATTGAGATATGTCTACCCTCTACATCTCTAACGCCGCTAACGAGCCATTAAAATAAGGATATGCGACAATAACGCGAAAACACCGACAAAGAATGCGAAAATACCGCCAAAAGAACCATTCGATGTTTTTTCTGATATTACGTTTAAGATAATATTAATAGGAGTCGGACTGGGGGTATTAATATAGATTTTCCATTGATATATTCTGTATTTTGAGCAGATAATTAAAATATGGTGAAAACTAATTTTGTTTAAATATAAAACATTATAATTTGTAGTTATGAATTAGAAGAATGTAAAATAAAAATTGCTAAGTATACCCTGATCCAATGATACCCTGCAGGTTAAGGACATCATGTCTATTTTAAACCAAAATGGGAATAATAAATCAACCATACAGAAATTTTGTTCTCTACCCAGTGTTACACATAAAACCCCAGGTGTTACACCAAGACTTGGCCGTGTTCATGATTTGAAAGACATATGTATACTTCTCATACAGCACGTTGTGTATCTTATAATGATTCTCCTCCTGAATATAGTATATGTGACATGGTGCTCTCTCTATACCTCCGGGGTGCAGAACTATCAAACTCAATAATTGAAAGTAGTTTTTGCAGTAGTATGGATGTATTTTTCTCAACTCAAATTCATTCATTTCATTCATCATTTATCTACTGTAGATATATTTGAATTCAGGGATTATTGTGCAAATTCATTGTGTATGCGAAATGTTTTGATACGGGAGGATTCATTTAAAAATATTGTAATGAATCTGAAGCTGGCCCTGACCGATATCTCAGCGAGCAAACGCATGACTCATCGGGAATGCACTCGATAAGCCACCGCAAATAATCCAGGCCAGTGAAGAAATCCCTAGAGAGATCCGGAGCGTTCGTTGACGATATAAAAAGCGCCACTTCTAGTCGGCCAAGGAGTCTGTACCTAGAATTCGAACTGTAAAGATAAATTAAGCATTAGTTACTAAGTGTTGTATATAAATTAGTTGTGAAAGTGAAATATTGTTAAAAATAAATTTGTTTAAGACAGCTAATTCTTTAATTCGTTGCAATTGGTGATCAGAAGTGGATTTTTAAAATAAATTTGTGAGCGCTTGGTTGACAATTTTTGTATTACGGTGAAATTGACTATAAAACTTTCGCGTAGATAGACGGGTGATTCGTTGTGATTCGCGAAGTGGACAGTACCGGACTACGGAAACATAAACTGAAAGACCTTTCTCGCGAAAAATAGACTTGTGAAAATAAATAAGAGTTTCGGACTCGATTGAAATAAGTGGACATATTCAGTGGACTTGAAAGTTGCTGAGTTGAAGCAAGAATTGGAGGAGAGAGAGCTAGATTGTTCTGGAAAGAAATCAGTACTCCAGAAGACACTATGAGATAACTTGATTGAATCAGGAGAAGATCCCAAAACATATTTATTCGAAGTTTCGGGGGGTGTTTTGGGGTCAATAATGAGCAAACTCGATATGAACACCAAATCGCAACAAACTTCGAAGAGTTTGAAAGATGAACTTCAACAAAACTCGAAGAGTTTGGAAGATAAATTTCTAGAGAATTCGAATAGCTTGAAGGAAGAACTTCTAGAAAATGCAGAAGGCTTGAAGAAAGAGCTTTGTAGTGTGGCAAGCCTACTCGAAGAAAGGTTAGGAACCATCAAGGCAGAGATAGACAAAATCAGAGAGGAAATCAAATGGGAGATCAAATATAAAATCGGAGCAGAAATGAAGAAAATGGAAAAAAAGTTAGCCAATGAAATCAAAGGCGGATTCGAGGCAGAAATCAGCAAGATGAAGAAAACAATTAACAAGTTGCAAAACCAAATCATTAATTCTGCCCACACCACAGAAAATGTTTCCGAAAACTCCATTCCGGAACTGGAAGAGTTCAAAGCCAGTTCTGAACCAGGAAAGCTCTCCATGAAGCCGCCCCAGTTCGATGGAAAAACTCCTTGGGCAAATTACCTCCGACAATTTGAAGCTGCGGCCAGAGCGAATGGATGGAATGCAAGAGAGAAGGCGGTATCATTAACATTGGCGTTTTGTGGAGAAGCAACGAATATTCTGCAAACCCTCACGGCCCAGGAACAGGAAGACTATGACCAACTTGTAAAGCATCTTGAGCTGCGGTATGAACAGGCCCACCTAGAATACGTTTATCATTCACAGCTGAAGAACCGCTGCCAGAAATCAGGAGAATCCCTACAGGAGTTTGAAGCCGACATAGCTCGATTGGTCCGTCTGGCATATCCTGCTACACTTCGCGACCAAGAAACGAGACAGGCCTTGACGCTAGCTCATCCCAAACATCTCGTGGATGCACTGGCAAGCGCTCTAGAGTTTGAGGCTGCAAAACAATCCTACAAGAGCCAGAGCAAAGTTCGAGCTATCGAGGAAGATGGACAAGTGCCTGCTGATATTGAGGCCACCATCAGGAAAGTAATGAAAGAAGTGTTGCCTGAGAGGAAACAAATAAGATGCTGGAACTATGGGAAAATTGGACATGTGCGTATCAAATGTCCAGCTTTCAAAGAATCGACACCAAATCAGGAAAACTAAAGGGGGTCGATGAGAAGGGACAATCGTCGGCCTGTACCCAGCAAGCCGCCGTAAAAAACGCATATGTTGCTGTTCTCCAACGACAAGACAGAGGTGTTTTTGTAGAAAGCCTTGCACCATGCTGCTAGATACAGATGCGACGAGAACCATTCCGAAATATCGGCAAGAATTGAACCGTCAAGCTGGAAGCTACGCACCGTAACAGGGGAGCCAGCCAGTGTACTTGGAGAACTATCAATTGAATTGGTGTTGGGCAGCACTAAATTGAAACATCGTGCATTGGTGGCGGACATCGAGGACGATGCAATCATTGGAATGGACAGGGCCAGGCAGCGCGCTGGATTGAGAGACTACAAAAATTTGACTTCGAAATAGAACATCGAGTTGGGACTAGCCATAAAAACGCAGATGCCCTGTCACGGAGACCATGCCCCGATGACTGCTCACATTGCCGACGAGCAGAAAAGAAGGAAACAGCTATTTGTAGAACTAGAGCTGTGGACGACAACTGAGAGGATGATAAGATCAAGAAAGACCAAGAGAAAGACCCAGATCTTGGTTTAGTCATCGCATGGAAGAAAAGTAACCGAAGACCATCGTGGCAGGAGGTAGCAGGTTATTCGGCAGCGGTTAAGTCCTACTGGGCAAAATGGAACTCCCTTACCTTAGAAAACGGGATTCTGAAGCGGGTGTTGGTGTTGGTGAAGACGGTGCAGAAGAAAGGCGCCAGACAGTGGTACCCAGGAGCAGACGACGGGAGGTGCTCAAAGAAAAGAAATACATGATGGAGTCACTGGAGGACATCTGGGAGTAACGAAGACCCTCCAGAAAGTAAGGCAACGGTTTTACTGGGTTAATTGTCAAGCCGACGTCAAGGACTGGTGCAGAAAGTGTGCTGTATGTGCTGCCAGTAACGGACCTAGGATACGACCGAAAGCCCCAATGCGCCAGTATAACGTGGGTAGTCCTTTTGAGATAATTGCCATCGACATCGCCGGCCCGTTCCCAGAGTCCAACCATGGGAATAAATACATCCTAGTAGCCATGGACTACTTCAGCAAGTGGGCAGAAACCTATGCCCTGCCCAACCAGGGAGCCTTCGCCGTCGCTAACGTCCTGGTAAAGGAATGGATATGTCGAGTCGGTGTCCCATTGGAGCTGCATTCGGACCAGGGCAGAAATTTTGAATCCAACCTGTTCCAAGAAATATGTAAACTGTTGGACATTCGAAAGACCAGAACCACAGCCTTATATCCACAGTCCGATGGAATGGTGGAACGAATGAATAAAACCATAAACCGCCACTTGTCCAAGATAGTCTCTGACCATCAAAGATACTGGGACCAATACCTCCACCTGTTCCTGCTGGCTTATCGTTCGGCAGTGCACGAGTCAACTGGCCAAACCCTTGCCAGGTCATATTAATAAAATAGACTCATTTGATTTAAATCATCGTATAATTGTTTCCGATTACGTTCAAAAACACAAAGAAAATGTCAAAAAACTGTATCAATCTATTCAAAATTCAAACCAAATTACTAAAGAAAAAGTCATTGAAAACAGAAATACCCAACGAAATGAACCCCCAAAGTTTGCAAATCAAGAAGTTGCGTATATTAGAACAAAGGCGCGAAATAAAGATCGACCGATATAAAACTTAAAACAAATAAAGGCACCTACCACAAAACAATAGCCAGAAAATCAATCAATTTTTATAATGGGACGAGAGCTGCGGCTTCCTTGCGACCTGAAATTTGGGACGCCGCCAGAACAAGACACTGCGGGAGAAGACTATGTCAGCAAGCTTCGGCAGAGAATGGACGACATCCATGAACGAGTCCGTCTGAACATCCGGAGTGCCAGCGATAGGATGAAGAAGGCCTATGACATCAAGGCGAATGCTGGAGAATTCGAAATCGGTGACCTAGTTTGGCTGTACAACCCTAAGCGACGCCGTGGTTTATCACCGAAGTTGCGGAACTCGTGGAAAGGTCCGTACAAAATCACGAAAAAGATTAATGACCTCGTCTACCGAATCCATATACAACCTTGAGGAAAGCCTATGGTCGTCCATTTCAATAGATTGGCTCCTTATGTTGGAAATCACGATCAAGTTCGCGCCCTCAGACCACCAGAGGATGAAATGACGTTCTAGGAATTCATGTCCTTATACTCGAACGGACAGAAGGTCATACATGGGGTAACTCGAGAAGAGCCACGAGATCTTTTCAAGGTTCCAGTTGATTACGCACTAGTTCACTGCGTGGCAGAGGATCTCCAAACGTCCAAGGGTATCGCTGTGATATTCAACAAGAAATTCGGTCAGCTTCCAACATTACGAGAACAGAATCCAGAAGTCGGAGGACTGCTACAGTTGAAGAAGGGTCAGAGAAACATCTTCTACTTGGTGACCAAAAAGCATTCTCGAGACAAACCGTCCTATGAAGATGTCTGGAGGAGACTTACTAGACTGAAGGAGACGATGCTCGACCAGAAGCATAAAGACTGTGGAGTGTTACTTCCATCGAACTTCACAGTGCAGATATGGGGAGTCCTGCAGGTATCAACACACGCCAAGGATGACATTTCGGGGCGAAACGTCTTCAAGAAGGGGGCAATGTAATGAATCTGAAGCCGGCAAACGCATGACTCATCGGGAATGCACTCGATAAGCCACCGCGAATAATCCAGGCCAGTGCCAAAATCCCTAGAGAGATCCGGAGCGTTCGTTGACGATATAAAAAGGCGCCACTTCTAGTCGGCCAAGGAGTCTGTACCTAGAATTCGAACTGTAAAGATAAATTAAGCGTTAGTTACTAAGTGTTGTAAATAAATTAGTTGTGGAGGTGAAATATTGTTAAAAATTAATTTGTTTAGGACAGTTAATTCTTTAATTCGTTAGAATATTCTCAACTTGCCTTTAAATTGCCACATATATTTGTATTCACCAAAGCTCCCATAGAATTCAGACATCTTGTGAAAAATGTAATGCTGACGTCGGTAGAAGCATTGTGCTTCAATTCAACTATAGATGATATTTGTTCATATTGCTCTTCTATCAGTGCTCTAATATTGGAAAAGTCTCCTTCCTGTTTGCCCACCATTGCTCCTTCAATTGATTTGGTGAGATCTACATACATTCCAAGATTCGACTCTGTAACTGCGAAAATAACGTTAACTGAATTGCTTTTAACTTTCAAACCGATTTGCTTGATAGATGGATAATCCTGTCGAGAAGACTGAAAGTGATTTCTCTCTTCTGACAAATGACACTGACCATCGTTGGGCTTGCTAGTTATACCAAGCTAAAAACATGAATATAAGTAGATACTTTTTAATCATTACTACAAAAAATTACCTTTTCAACTTTTTCATAGTGAAATCTAGCATCAGTTGCGAATACAAGTAATCGTCGAGCTTGTTTTCTCCAGCCAATTTGATCTTGACACACCATTGCTTGCATGATAGAATTTAATACACCTGGAGCATCTAAATTTTCGATTAGACTGGCTTCTTTCACCATTTGCTACAGTGTAAAACAATAAGTTACTATCTTCATTATTATTATGTTATGTTATAATATGTCTATATTTATCATATTTCGAAACAAAATCTCCTAAAATTTGTCTCCCCCAAATTACCTACACAGTAGGTTCTGGTAAATGCCTACCGAAAACCAACTACTTCCCGGCTAATACCACGCTGGACATTGAGTTATATCCAACATACATTTATGTAAGATACCTCATCGACGTTAGTCTTGCAGTCTTTATACCGTTAAGGATGATAGTCGATGTTAGCTCATTCATATATTTCGTTGTGTAATGTTCCTATGAATGATAACTGTTTCAATTCCTTAACGAATGATTAGAGTACAAACTGAATGGAAAAAAATTGGTCTCTTTTTTCCAGTTTGTATACGAAAGAAACTAGTTATTTTCTTTCTTTGTTTTTCTGAAAGTTTTCCGTATTTTTTGTTCAATGGTGGGTAAGTAGAAAGGTAAAAAACCCCTTTTAGAAAAAACTAGTCTGTTTAAAAAACATCTGTTTAAAATCTGTTTTTCCGTTAACCAGCTGTCGCACCCCTACGAACAACAACCCTCAGAAGTCGAAACTCGTGCGAGCTAAGAATTAATGAGGTCTTACCTTTTAAAGTGTGATTCCTAACACTCCTTGAACATTCCCTTTTCATTTTGAATAAATGACAATATTAAAACTCCATAATACAGTTTATTGTATGATTTTCACTATAAAGGAATTCACAAAAACCGCGACACGTGTTTCGCTTTACAAGCGTTGAGAAAGCTATTGTATAGTGTCGCGTTTTTTGTAAAACCCTTTATAGTGAAAATCATACAATAAACTGTATTAATTACTTTCAATATGGATTTTCATCAAGTATCAAGAATATTAAATATTCTGAGATTCATTTTTCTGAGATTCATTTGAAAAGAAAAATCAGAAAAATACTTGGAATATATGTTCTTCTGGAAAATTCCGAATACTTCCGGAGATATCCTGAGAAAACGACAAATATGCGATTTCCTTTTTTCTCTCATGTTATTTGAGGAGCTATCAATAAACAAAATCACATCCTCATAGCAACTTTTTTCGTTCTACAACATGCAGTATTTTGAATCCGACGTTTCGCCCTTGAGAAACCATCTCCAGCTTTATTTTTTATACGACACGATATAATAAAATATCCTGTATTGTATGAAGTTTTTCAAAACGAATTCAATGATTATTCACAACTCATTATTTGAAAATGGTTTTTGGTCAGAAATAACGATTTTGTTTACTTTTTTTAAACAATTGGCCAAGCTAAAGCGACATTCGTCGGGTAACTGATTAAATTAAAAGGCGGCTACAGCTCAAAATGATAGTTTCTAATTAAAGCTTCATTTCTTACTAAAAATTTTTATTTTCATATCCACATCATTTGAGATGTCTAGTCTTATTAATGCTTCAAAACAAAAACTACCTCAAATAAGTAGACATTTCGTTATCATGAAATTAATTCAGTAAATCTGGATGGTGGTGGAGTTGCCATATTCGTTAAATCTTATCACAACTAAAAAATATCTCGCTTAAATATTAATAATGTTCAAGATATTTCGAATATGCTGCTACTGAAATAACTGCTTACAATTCTAAATTTCTTATCAGCTGCCATTATAGATCTCCGTCTACTGACAGTACAATGTTCCTATCAAAAATGGATACATTTTCAATTAAATCCTGCTCTATTGATGAGCCCTACTACACTCTCAAACGAGCGTTCAATAACCAAAACATTTATTATTTCAAAACCTTACTGTCATGTGAATCTTGGGACTTCGTATATCTCAACAACATTGAGTTTGACACTAAATTTTCCAAATTCTACTCCTTATTCCTCAATCTATTTGACAAAGCATTTCCGCCTGTTTTACGTAAAATCAGCAACACCCACCTTCGTAAAGGCAACCCCTGGATCACCAAGGAAATCATCAATGAAGGTATACTTCTTCGTGATGTTTTCAATCTGAACAGAACTCAATGTGATGAAATCGTTATTGAGCAGTACAAAATTATGTTGAAGAATCATAGAAAAAAAGTTGATCATTCAAAAAAAGAGTATTTCAGTAACAAATTCCTTGAAGCTGATAACAAATCTAAATTTGCCAACATCCAATAATATGAGCAATTGTTTTCCGAATTATTTTGAAACTGATGATGGAACTCATGTTCATGGTGGTCCTGTTATTCCTCAAGTCCTTAATGATTATTTCATTGACTGTAAATTATCTAATCAATGATTCTGAACCTGCTGATGAACATCGTCACGATATATAAACAAACTCTTTTTTTCTTCATCCTTTAGACGAAACTGAACTTCTTGATATCATCAAGTCCATAACGTCTAAGAACTCTGGTGGCATTGATGAATTACCAGGTAGAGTATTGTTGTATGTTGCTGAACTAATCATTGAACCACTTACATACCTACTTAATCTCTCTTTCCTTGAGGGTTCATTTCCCTGGTGTCTTAAACATGCTATTGTTGTTCCTGTTCACAAGAACAATGATAAGCACTTAATCTCCAACTACAGAGGTATTGCATTGCTGTCTTCATTTTCAAAAATTTTCGAAAAATCCTATCTCATCAGACTTGTATCCTTCTGTAAAAAGTATAACCTACTCGCAAAGAGCCAATATGGATTCCAATCTGGTTTATCCACTCAAGATGCTACTCTTTCTCTGGTCAATCATGTTTTATCCAAATTTGAAAATGGCGAAAATTCTCTCAGTATTCTATTTGATTTGTCACGTGCATTTGATACCATCAACCATCAACTTATCCTCGATAAACTTTATGATACTGGAATTCGCGGCCAAAGTCTAAAATGGATTAAGACTTATCTGACTGGCAGATCACAATCTGTTAAGGTTAGGCTCAAATCTGGAATATATCATTCTGAAAATCGTAACATATTAACAGGTGTTCCCCAAGGTAGTGTCCTCTCTTTCTCTTATTCGTCAACGACATCTCTAATATTAATCAACAACATTGTACTGTACAGTTTGCTGATGATACGTCCTTCTTATTGAGTTCTTCTTCTTGTGAAGGGTTATCTGACCAGGCTGATATTGCAGTTGCTAATATGCTTAATTACTGCGCCAGAAACGGCCTCGTACTAAATAGCAATAAATCTAATACCATTGTTTTCTCGCTTAGAGAAATGGACTGCAGTATATTAGTTAGAGCTAATACTAAATCTATTGTGCAGAAAAAATCAGTCAAATTCTTAGGGTTGAACATTGACTCCCAATTATCCTGGAATGATCATATTGACTCTATTTCTATAAAATTATTCAAGCATTGTTTCGTCATTTGGAATCTCAGAAATTCTGTCCCTATAAATATTTCATTAAGTTACTACTATGCCTATGTTCACTCAAATCTAAATTATTGCTTAGTCTGCTACGCTAACAGCAGCAAATTGAATGATCTGTTGATTGCTCAAAAAAGATACTAAGAACCATGTGTTTAAAAAAATATGGTGATTTTTGTAAGCAGTTATTTACTGAGTTACATATTTTAACTGTGATACCCATGTATATTTTAAATTGTGTCACTTATATTAAGAATCATTACCATGAGTTTCAGCAAATGGATACTATCCGCATAGCTACTCTCAGGCAAAATTATAATCTGATAGTTCCTGTACACAAATTAACATCTGTATCAAACGGACCTCATGTTATGTCTATAAAAATATTCAATAAACTTCTAACATTCATTCAGAAAATTTCAAATCCCATTAATTTCAAAAATTGCGTTAAAAATATTCTCTACAAAAATGTCTTTCATTCACTTGATGAATATTTTCAAACTGATCTGGCTGCTTGACATCACGATTGTTTGCTTGTTAATATTCTACTGTTTATACTATGAATTGTTTTCAATTGTTTTATATAATTATCTCCAATATCTACTATTGATTTTTTTTGTATGTTCCATATTTTATCACTTGATATTTTTCAACTTCAATCTTTACTGTGTATATGACAATTTCCATGCTTGTAAAAAGTCTCAGGAAAAATGAAGTATTGTATTGTATAATGAATATTCACTGAAAAAACAATAATTAAACTGAAACTAAGTAAGTATTCAAAAATAACAATAGGAACTTTAAACATTAATAACAAAACTGTAATAAAAAATTATCAACACCTATTTATAAATTGTTCAAACTGTAAGCCTTCTGTTTCGATGCATTTTGCACTAAGCCGACCTAGTTTCAATATGCAATGTTGAATAAATCTGGCGGAAATTGACCAAATTTCTATAATTGAATCGAGTCTCAATTGGTTAATATCATCTAGTATCTCGAGGTTTACACGATTCTTGGGTTAACCTCATAGAAAATAATCTAGAGGGTTCAGGTCTGGGTTTCAAACAGGCCATTGCACAGGTCCCAGTTTTCTAAACCACGTAATTGGGAGCATTTAATTCAAATTAGCTTTGATCAATTGTCCATTATGGAGAGGGGCGCCATGTTGTTGCCACGGGGCCAACCAAAACTGCATTCATCGGTCCATTATATTAAATTTTATATGGTCGGTAGTTAATCAAATTCAAAGTTCACCATATTCTTATTCTGGGCAGTTGCATTTCATTCTTAAAATGCCTAAGTGATCCTCGAGGTGAGTGATTTACGTTAAATAAAAAAATATCAATAGTGAAATTAATTAATTGTTAATATTTCAAGACAAAATTTAAAATATGTTGTTCTCCCTCAGCCTTTGTTCGCCGGCCACACTATTTTCTAGGTTTGTCAAAACTTCCAAATTCCAACAAATTCTTATCTAGTTTGGCAGTGATTATCATGCGGCTGCA
Source organism: Leptinotarsa decemlineata (assembly GCF_025532065.1). NCBI lineage: Eukaryota > Metazoa > Arthropoda > Insecta > Coleoptera > Chrysomelidae > Leptinotarsa > Leptinotarsa decemlineata. The sequence continues at coordinate 2,067,966 of NW_027412545.1, read as the reverse complement.
ACCGTTTAGGATATTGTTAAACGTATCTGTCACTAAATTTGGAAACGGCAATTTCTTTTTTTATTGAAATTGGAAATGGAAATAACAATAATTGATTTTGACGTTTTAGTTAAACATTGACATTTATATTTATATCCATGGCCGCATTTCATTTTAGCTAGTTTCACGACTAAATGTTTTGACCAAAAACCATTTTCAATGAATGGATTGTGATAAATCATTGAATTCTTTTAAAAAAGTTCTATCTATCTATTATATCGATACATGGGAGATATTTGAAGAAACTATTATTGAAGAACTTCATTAATGCCATAGAACCTAAGACACTTATTTTGGTGTTCAATTTACTCCAATCCATTCATAAACAAAACAGTTATGTCAATTTGAAGAATAACGTTAAACCTTTCTTGGAAGAGAATACAAAACACTGTTAATTTGAATAAAGTTTGGTGGACTATATAGTTAATAGTTTGTAAACGTCCTTATGAATGAAAAGTAGGCAAACATGAGCCTGTTAGAAAATCTGGGAAAACCCAGGACCTGAAGATATGATTCAATCAATTAGGTAAATATCTAGGCAATAAAATACAAATATTGCTGTTCATGTTTTTACCACATCACCAAAATAAATTTCATGGAAAATAAAATAAAACATTTAAATGAGGCAGGAAATTGTCAATAGGATTTACCCGAAAACCCAAAAATTAACGTCAGAGTCAACATTTGAAGTTGAAATGATTTACGCGTGCAACTAATTTGGCTCTACAACTTAATAATCTATTATTTCCAAATGAGTTAGTTTATTAATATTTTGTTGCTGATAATTTTAATGGGTATTATTTTAGGAGGACACAGAAAGGTGCTTCATTGGGTATGATAAACAGCATTTCAAAATCTAGCACTCATAACGTAGAATCATCACCAACACAAAAAGCGGTAACTCAATAAATGTTGATAGCAGTAATATGATTTGATTAGGCGACAAGAGCTATTATTTGATATATTCAGCCAACTTACTAAAAAGTTTTGTGTATTATTCGACAGTTTCATGGCATGTTTGAAGCCATGATGTGCATCACAGTCTTCACATGGATGTGTTAGACTATAACGAAACAAGAAAGTTTACTTATAATAAATAGGTAATATATTCATGCACTGTTCATTAACTCATAAAATAAACATACCTACCTTCTAGCATGTACAAAAGACAATTTTTAGTTCATATTTGATACTTTTGAAAATTATAGTCTTTGCTAGCTAGTAGATAATTTTTCATCAACATACAGGGCTTTCCAGTTGAAATGAGCCATTAGCTATCGAGACAAAAAAATGATACTCGTCAACTTTAAGAAAGTGAAACTAAACAAAAAAATTCATATCATCAATTGTTGGAACTGAGCACCGTCAACTTGCATACGGTTACGTTTTCCCCGTGGGTTGACCAATAATTGACTACACTGAATAATCAAATTTAACTTTATTTCACTTTGAATACAATAAATACTTCAACTTTTATTTGAACGTCTATCGCCTTACTAGATCACTCCGCGTACCGCACTGTAACGTCCACTTGACTGTGTCTATATGCTCGCAGCTAGCATTTATAGGTATAACGTAATCGAATACGCAAGAAAATTTCGTCAAAATTCTCTCGAAATCGATAGCATTATTCTCGCTGCTTCTAGAGTGGTGGGGAATCATCGTACATTCGCGCGCTCCGAGCTACGTCACCATTGGTTTATGGCTACCAGTAGCGGCCGGCGTTATTTTCTTTCGGGCATAATTTACAACAATATAGTACGTCCTATAGACTTTAGATTCCCACCATCCCTATATAAAAAGTCCAGTGGAGTCAAATCGACGAATCTTGGTGTCTTTTCCAATCCATCGACCCGGAAAGTTATTATCGAAAAACAGTCGCACTGGGACAACGCAATAGGAGTCTCATCTCATTAAATATTACCTCATTTCGCAGTAGATAATCTAGTTTGAATAGCGTTACTGCATATTCAGCAGATTGAAATATCCTCTACCATTTAAGTTTGATTTAAAAAAAATGGAAGTATCATATGGGTACCCGAAATTTTTATCCAAACCTTTATTACTTAAGGATATTGGAATTAATCACGGGTCTGACCCCTCTTGATCTGTACGTTAAGGATGTTGCGTTAATGGCCATGGTACGATTGAGCACGGCTGGTGTAAACCTCGAAGTGGGAATGGGTCAATTGAGGCTGGGCCTGTGCGCTTACTGCGCAACCTCTGCTACAGGCAACAAGCGATGCAATTGAACCCAGGTTTGTGTTTAATAAACACTACAAAATAAAAATTAAGCAGAACATAGAGTCAGATGAAACAAATGCAATACGGATTTATACAGACGGCTCAAAAACCAAAGAAGGCTCGGAGTGAGGAGTGTACTTTAGATCACTAAGCCTAAGAATTAGATGGGAAATGGGAAAAAATACCAGCGTGGTCCAAACAGAACTGGCTGGTATCTCAATCGCTACAAAAGAAATAACCAAGAAAGGAATTTTTGGCAAAACATAACAATCTGCACTGACAACAGACAAGCCCTATTAGCCTTGAACAGACGACGTATAACCTCAGGACTAGTACTAGAGTGTCACCAAGATTTAACCAAAGTCTCGGTAGATAATAATATTATCCTGGGGCGGGTTAAAGGGCACGACAGGTGTAAAGGTAATCGCGTTGCCGACTCTTCAGCCAATCCTTAAAGATATGGGACGAAACTGAAGGATGTAATCTTGCCAGGATCACCTTGGGCGACCCTGGGAAGCTGGCGCCGAAGAAATATCTGGCAACGACCAGGAAAAATCTACGCCTAACAGTAGGATTTCTGACTGGCCACTGTCAACTAAGGAAACACCTCCATAATATGGGGCTAGTGAACACACCTCTATGCAGGATATGTGAATTGGAAGATGAGACTGTCAGGCATGTCCTGTGCGAGTGCCCGTTAATAAGAGAGTGTGTGTTAGGCGAGTCTTGGCCTACACCTGCCGATATAAAGGAGATGTCTCCCAGTGACCTGTCCACCTTCCTGGAAAGGACAGGATGGACGATGACCTAGGAGGACAACTCCTCGGGAGGATATGTCTCACAGAGACCTGTCCACCTTCCTGGAAAGGACAGGATGGACGATGACCTAGGAGGACAACTCCTCGGGAGGATATACAATGGGTCACATGTGGCCTAAGTACTGTGGGCTTACACTTACCCTCTCTACTCTACAGATACAGATACTTGAGTATATTGGGTGTGAATTACCAAATTAGAACGTATGGAGTGATTCAACGACAGTATCAGAAATTTTTACAATTTACTTGCCCATTCAAATAAAAGATACATTCATCCCAGAAACATGTGATATACAACAAAGCTGAACTACGCATCTTTGTACAATTTACAAAAAGTTTTTATTGTGTAAGGCCGTAAGGCAATTTGTGTTGATAATGAATTCTGAAAACTTCTGTACGATTCACTCCTTATGTTTTTCGTTGAAAACACGAGATTCGTCTTTGCAGATTTGTCATATTTGTAGTAAAAACTCACTATTTCAATCCGTTTTTGAAGAGTACAAACCATTGTTTAAGAATCGTATAATTAAGAACGATATAATAACTCGAGTTTTCAAATAGTGAAAATTTGTGTTCAGGTTGACCTCCTAGTTTGAAATTGGATGAAATGTAAAAAGGAATATGTATTTTATTTTACTACATTGCTCATCGTTGTTATGTCAAAATTATCTTGACTATTATTTCCCTTTGAAATTTTTTAAACGAGGGTGTTTGTGGAGCGGGGTGGCTGATGACAAGGTTTTGATTTTCAAGTTGATATATACCCCCCAGAAAACTGAAGTTGACGTGTTTCTCGATTTCTTCAACCTCAATATCAAATGACTCATTCAGGGTAGCTCGTTTTAACTGGAATGCACTGTTTAACAATTTAGAGGTACATTGATATCATCAAAATGAACATTTCAGTAGTAGGAAAACTGGGTTATTGAAATAGTAGATGGAATTAATCGAAGATGAGAATACATGAGAAAATCCTATTTTCAATCGATTTGCCTCAAATCAATTGAATTATCTCAGTGAAAATGAAAAAACAGATATAATTCAGTTAGCCTATACTTCACATACATGTAATTTCAAACTGGAGTCTCACTATAGAAAATATGAAGGCGGTTAAATTGGGGTAAAGTTGTAACCAAAAAATGCGCCGTTCGGAAAGTTTTAAAACTTTTGTGAACTAGTTTCCAGTTTTTTCCGGCTTTATTTGATGAACTATTTCAATAATTACACATTTTCATTACCACTCTTCTCTACATGATGATGCTCTACGTTTCTTAAGCCCACCATCATCTTTATTTTGCCTCATGAACTCCATATCTGATGTTTTTCTGCAGGCAATGATTTTCCGGTCTGTCATATTTAATTGTCATTTTCAAACACAGTGAATCACTATTGTCGATAAAACTGAATTTCACCAATGAAAAAATAGGTAATACGATGAAACTATAGAAAAATCGATAACGTTTGTGTTGAAACATAGAAAATATATCTGAAGCATTTCATGAGACAACACCTTCATCGAACTTAGTTCAAATATTGGAGATAAATCTTGCTGTGTTCTTTTCGAAGTAATGTGAAAAAAAATATCAATAATGAACTTTGTTGAAAAAATTGGATATGAACATAAAATACTTTCAATGAAACAACAAAACAGTAGGTCATATGACCATAAAGGGGAAATGAAAATATTTTATTTCTTATAAAATATATCATCGAATAAAATCGGGAAAATTTCAGAACGATTTTAAAAAAATTTGGTTTTTCCCAATATTGTAGGAGATATTCGCAGTTCCAAAAGTTTTAAAACGAGATTTTGTTGCTCATATGAATGTGCAACCATCTTCGTATCTTCGTTTGAGAGTCAAATTTGAAATACCCGGTATATTTAAGTATAATGGAAAATCACCTTATAAGAAAAAAAATTGTCGGTCCAAAACAAAATAATATTTCACTTACTTAGCTGAAACGAAACTCCCGAATCCCAGCCGAAAATTTGATGTCAGATTTTTCATGGTATAAACTAACTGCTCACCCAGGGAGGATAACTTCTCTTTATTGTTTTCCGCCGTTTTTGTGAAGCCCATAATGTAGTACAGGTCTACGGGGTAATCTTCGGCCACGGTGTAACTCATGTATATACTGTAAGGCTGTCCTAAAATATTAGAATGATAGTACATAAAACAGTTCCAAATATTAATATTAGAGAAGTGAGGAACTTGGTATCAGTTTTGATCGAAAGTTCATTTTTGAAACATTCCCTTATCTCATTATTGATTTTTTTATGGTTGAAAACCCGGGCTTATAATCTCACGGTAGATAATTATTCATTGCAGATTAGGTTCATGTTTTTCCAAAAATAATACCCAAATATTAGGAAAATTAATATTTCAACAGACAATTTCGAAACGTTTATATTAATCAATGTTCCTACAGAGTAGAATCTAATGAATGCCTGAAGGGAATCAACCACTTTCCTTTCTAGTACCACGATGGATATTGATTTATATCTAGTCGATCACCCTCAGTACACGCCAATGGCTGATGGCGAGCGATCGCGCAGGTATACTCTCCCAACTGAATTACTATTGGATTACGATAAGCCCCTTGCCGGCTAGTGTCGTTCTCATAATTAGTTTTAATTAGGGTAGCAAATGGAACATGACTGTTCCGTAATTTCTTTTCAAATTTTATTTAGTATTATAGATAGGTACAGTTCATTAGAATGTTGTATAATGATACACCTATCCAAAAATGAACTTCAATCAGTCACTATCTGAATACAAATTTTCATCATCTTCACTGCTGTTTGTTCTGCCATCGTCATTTAAATTTACAATCACTGGATTTACCTCTGTTTGAACGTCTGTTAATATTTCATTTTCCCAATATTTCCGCTTTATATCTACTACATGTCGGCAACACTTTTGCCATTCCTCGGAAGTGATTAGATCAAACTCGTGTTCCACCAGTTTCCTCACATCTTCCAACTTGAAAGTTACATTCTTTTGGGTCACGTTGATTTTGTTATTTCTGTAGAATAATAGAACTGGATAGTTTTCATTCGTTCCCAATGTTCCCAATGGGATTCAAATCTGGATGGTAGGGTGGAAGTCGCAAAACGTTATTATCCGTATTCAAGCAGAACCTCACCAAATTTGTATCTAATATTATGCTTTTTATTTGCCTTGATCAACTCGTATAATTCGGGCTTGAGCATGTTGGGGGTGAACATTATTCTTTTTTCGTGCAGCCACCTCACCATGTCACCTTTTTTTAGAATTTGTCTTGGGGTCTGGATTGATTTGAATATTATGGTATGGAGCATCTACCAACTACCGAATTCACAGGTGAATTTGGGAATAACTCTTCTTGTAACCATTTACCTTAATTTTCAGAATTAATTTTTGAATGATAATTCCCTGATGTTGTGCCTGATTTAAGAATAAGCCGACAATTAGGTATAAAGCCCATGCGTCACCTCCTGCATGGATAATAATGAGTTTTGGTCCCTTCGCAATATTTTTGAATAACTCTTTGGTAGATTCATCCGTCCAGTTCTTGGAAAATGTATGAACACTATGAAGGTATGTTTGCTTTTCAAGCAAATTTCAGGTCAATTCTTGAGTATATTAAGAACAACTGGTGGTTCTTTCTATACATATGAATAGACGTAAAGAAGCCACTTTCACATGGCAGTTTAACCCGATAACTTTTCAGCTGTAGTAATGTTTTAGAGGATACCATAAAAATTGTATTGTTCAAAATTGGATTTCTTTCAGATACTTCAGTTTCATCATTATTGTATTGTAAGTGTATTCTTATAGTAATTATATAACAATATTGATTACAGTGGAGATCATATAAAAAGGTAATGCCAATAAATTTCATAACTCTAATTCGAACCAATTACTTTCATTATTATCGCACTAAAATTTAATTTTCTGTAATCTTAAAATGAACAGAATATCATTAAATTTACTTGCTCTCAACTTCAAATTGAGTTTTTGTGGTGACACTTGAACTATTTGTCCAGCTGTTTCAGCTCCTCCAGATTTTCTCCATTGTCCACTTGTAGAAGTACTATCCGAATTGTTTTCAGAGAGATTATACGTTCTTTCCATATCGTCAACCATTTGAGCTCCTCCTTCATCATTGTTTTTACGCACCCTTGTTAATTCAAGAGCTTGAAGTGTTGTCAAAATATTGTCAGGATTCAAAATGTATTCTTCGGGGCATACCGAGTGGTTTTGTTGATAACAACGTGCGTTATCAGCAAATTTCTGTAAATGAAAAATTTCTCAACTTCAGTTTAGGTTTTGAATATGGTAAAAAGTACTGTTAAAGTGACAAAATTCAACCTGAACCATATAATGATAATGAATATTACGATCTTTATTTTTTATGATAAAAAAAATACAATCTTAATACAATTTCTTTCATAGCATAATTTCTTTGATAAAAATTGTAAGATTTCTATACCTAGGTACACGAATCACATAGAACGGTCTATTATACGTAATACCTATATCATAAAAGATCCATGAGTGCTGTCCAATCAGGTGACCATTGTTTTGATTCTGATCTGAAATGATGGAGCCACTGCTCAGAATTTGTTGTTGTTTTTGATCGATTATGCTTGCGCGACACTCACTTTGAACAGTGCTTTCGCATACCCAAAATATGCATGCACGATATGTTCAATACGTTCCTTTGATATCTTCAAAGCCTCTGCTATCTCGATCCACTTCACTTTGCGGTCATCCAAAATCATTTTGTGGACTTTTTTTATGTTCTCATCGGTAACAGTTTATTTTAGGCCTTCACTGCGTGCATCGTCATCGGTGCTCATTTCACCTCGTTCAAACTATATATTTAAACTTAGCTACGGTTGATTTTCCTGGTGCAAAGTCCGAATAATGTTTATCAAGCCAAGCCTTGGCTTCAACAGTATTTTTTCCCGCCAAAAGGCAATGTTTTATCAACACACGAAATTCCTTTTTATCCATTTTTTCAAACTAAAAAAAGTTGTTCAACTACGAGTTGAACCGCAAACTAATAGTCGTTGGTTTCGAACAGGTTGGAGCCTGGCTCCCTTACCCTTACGATTAGCGTTTGTCAGAAGGACAAATGGGTCATGACTGAATGGTGGTGGCGGTATGAAACTCCACAGATATCAGTTCCGCCCTTCACGGTGTACCCTGCGGTGAGATGAATAAAAATTGTTCATCTGTTAACGGGGGATATGAAGGCCTCATTCGACAGTGTCGGGGCCTTCTATATCGGAAGGGGTCGTCTATTGCATAATCTATAGGTTTCCTTACGAATTATCGTGAGTTTTCACGCAATCAATCAAAAACTCGCTGATTCCTCGACTGAATGGACTGCTGAATGGAAGGCAGCTGCAAGTCTCTGCGGATGGCTTCATTCCGCACGACCAACGGAGCATTCACAATCATCCGTATTAACCTGAAACCTTTTTTATTCATATCGTACTATAACGATTTGAATTAATTCTTGAGAAGCGTTCATGTAACAATGTATGCAGACGACACGTCATTGATAATTTCATAAAAAAAAACGAATTTAATATGCAGGAAGATAGAGAAAAGGCTCTAGAACTGATGCAGGACTGGTGCAATACAAATTTTCTGAATTTGAACGCTCATGAAACGATTTCATAACTATAAAAAAAAATGCGATCCTCTCAGAATTAACATGAGTGTTGATTTATTCATTGACGGTACAGATGAAACCCATTTTCTTGAACTTTTTGTTGATGAAAATGTAAGCTGGAAAGGTCACTGTACAATCTTGATAAAAACATTAATTCTGTATGTTTCATGCTCAGGAATCTCAAACATATACTTGAAATACCTCAGCCAGTGACTCTATACCATGCACAGGTTGTGTCACGAATTATGTATGGAATATATTTGTGGGGAAATTCTAGTTTGGCAAAAACTGTTTTTTCTATACGAAAAAGAATGATAGCTAAAGTTTCAAGTACACATTCCTGTAGGGACCTTCTCAAACATTTTAGAATTTTGACCCTCATGTCTGTTAATATTTATGAATTATCCGGGAGATTTTCACTCCGTAATACACACAAAAAAAATTACCACATTCCATTAACAAAATATAAGATCTCTGACAATTCACCTACAATTATGGGTCTGTCTATTCATAATAATTTACCTAAAAGTATAAAAGAAGCCAAATATTTTAAAAAATTCAGTAGCTCCCTCAAACAATTCCTGACTGAAAAATGTTTCTACTCGTTGGAAGAATATTTTATATATCATATCATATCATATATGTATATAAGTGTAAGTGTAGGTATATGTATATATATTTTTATGTTGACTTTTATATATCTTTATTTTTAAATGACTGTACTCTGTTTTAGTGCTCTTGCATTATATATTGACCATTACTTTACATCTTATATGTCTTGTAGGAAAATAAATATAATTATTATTATTATTCATTCTAATTTTTATTTGTTTTTTCATAGATTTAGAATCATAGTAAAATCATATTAGTCAATGTTAGTCCGAAATAATGAAATTCATCATGAAACATGGTCAACCACTTTCAAACAAACATTGATACGAATGTATCGATGTTTGTTTGAAGGTATATGATATATGTACGTAACCGCTCATTATCACGAATTATACGAATTCATTTTCCTACCAAATTTGCTTCTGAAGTATTCAAAAAAAGGTTGAATAATTGAAATACAAGGAGTTTCTATCCTATGATTTTTTGCTGGAGAGAATTTGTGTAGTAAAACTTGTACTCACCGGATCGTAGCACCAAGAACATGATGGTGCTTGAATACATTCTTGGCAGTTTTCTTTTGATGTGCATGGATCGGTTGACGTGATTCTCTGGGGTATATGTGAAGTTACAAAGGTTATCATCATAGTGGTTATCATAACACTCTTCAAGTATCTTGTGTCCGTCATCTGAAATCATGTAATTCCTTTTAAAACCTCAAAAACGAAAAATCGAATATAAGATTGTTTCAAAAGTTCCGTGCGTTTTGATGTCATGTCCATATCTCACTAAATTATTATTCTATTGTGTCGTGGTGTATACTGTATTCTAAACATTGAAGCTTTTAATTTTTTTTCAAGTTTAATTTTTTTGTCTTTCAGCTTATGATATGGTTAAGTGGTTTTTGCCCAATTTTTCTTTACGAAATCAAATTGAATCAAAGTGCTACCAAAACAGCTCGAAAAATTAACGAGGCGTTTGGCAATGATGGTGTTCATGACTTTGATTTGCGAAATTTCGTTACGGAGATTTTAGCCTCGTAGACAAGCACTGAAGTGGTCGACCCACAGTAATCCAGGACGCGGATTCAAGTACCCTGGTGGAGACTGACCCATCACAAACGATGCGTAGGATGGTGGAAGAACTGGCTGTCAGCTTCCATGTGTTTTTGAAGATTCAAAACGTATTGGAAAGTCAAAAAAACTCGAAAAGTGGGTGCCCCACGATTTGAACGATCGACAGAAATTGTTACGCTTCGAGTTCTGTTCTTCTTTGCTTTTGCACAACCAAAACGATCCATTTTGGCATTGGATCGTCACGTGTGTTGAAAAGTGGATCCATTACGACAACAGGAGACGTTCCGGACAGTGGTTGGATGAGCCACTCTGACACTTCCAAAAGGCGAAAACCTACCAAAAGAGACCATGGATACTGTGTGGAGGTCAGCAGCTAGTGTGATTCACTATAACTTTTTGCAACCGGGCCAAACTATCACAGCAGAGTTCTATTGTGAGGAAAACGTAAAGTGATGAAGCTGAGCTGTTCAACTGACTCCATTTTTTCAAGCAGCACAGAAAAATCATTAAAGCCCTCTGAGAGTGGTGCTCGTGCAGAAGTAGCGATTCACTTTGGATTTGAAACGCTGGAGATTAAATCCATTTGGAAAAACATTCTAAGGAAGTTTATTCCACATAAATGCAGTTCTTCAAATGAAAAAGTTCTTGAACAGTGAAGTTCGAGGTGTACTGAGTTGAACTTCAAAACTATGAGCAGCCACAGTCCAAAGCGAATTTCTGATATGTACCGCTCTTGGTGGAATCAATTATGCCAAGTTACTTGAACACTTACCGTAAAAGTATCTATATAAGAGAGACAAATCTCCAACCTTTCTTCGATGTTCCAGACTATCAAGGTTGTGAGTGATGTTCTGGTCTTCAGTCAGGCGTATGACTCTTTTCTAGATGGAATCCAGCTGCTTCGTGTTATGCTTAGAGGCGGAGCTCCATACATGAGAACAATACTCCAAAGAAGGTCTGATCTGAGCTTTATAAAGCATTAAAAGTTGCTGAGATCTGTACAGTTTTCTGGTTCGGAACAGTGTTCCAAGCTTTTGCAATTCCAGCGACATGATTGTTCCAAGACATATTGGTGTACATTTCAACTCCCAAAAAAAGTATCGAAGCATAAGGTGGAATTGTCTGACCTGACATTATTATATCTGGTTGGGAGAAATTTATCTTTTTGGAGAAAACCGTTGCCTGGGCTTTTGTGGCATTGAATTGAACCTGGTTACTTTCACCCCAATTCGAAATTACTTCTAGAAACTCATTAATGTATGCAACCTTCTGCTGCCGCAGATGTCCTGGAATCTAAATGAAATGACGAAACAAGTGTGCTGTCGTTAGCAAATCAATATAATGGATTCTTGGTTTTTTACAATAAGTCATTGATATACAATAGAAAGAGGGTTGGAGACAAAATATATCCCTGGGGAATACCAGCGTTGATGGTAAAAGTATAAGAGAGGTATCCGTCGATGGTGTGTTTTTTTTGGTTTTATCAATACCTAACTTAACTGATGAAGTAAACTCTCATTTAGATTATTTTCCTATAAGGATGTTCAATAATTTTCATAGTATTGTGTTGTATACAATTTTATCATTACCATAAAAGATTTTTTTTACAACCAAAAAATTTATTTTCAATACGAATCATGAAATTATAAAACAACAACAAACATTAATTAGCGATCCGGAGCGACTTCATTGATTGCAGTGGCGCATTTGATTTTTCAGCTGTAGGAAAACCCGGAAAAACCTGCAGCACCACATCATCTGAAAATCTTCATCTGCCAATGTCCTCTCTCATTAAACAAAATGTATGGTGTCTCCAGAGGCTCCAATAAATTCAATACATCGCCGGAACACTTCGTGACAGGACTATCGTCAAAATTAAACCAATCCATTTCGTCTTTGACTAAGGCGTAATAATGACCAGATTCAACGCCAGAACCACAGTGAACAATGACTACATGAAAATTATAGTAGTGGTCTGCCATATTGAAGTGTTCGTCTATTTCAAACCTTCGTAAGAGTTTGGTGCATCCGTCAGAGGTTGAGTCATGTTTGAACATCATCACTGTTATATCATTAGATTGACTGATGCCTCAGCAATACTTGTGTTCTTATAACAGTCAGTTAATTTGGCGCATGTTTGGCAATACAGTCGATCATCAGCTGTTAAAATTTCCATTTTCAGATGATTTAACAATACGCTTTGTACGGACTGGTTATTAGTCATATTGGGAAACGCTAGTTGAAGTTTCAGAAATTCACATATGTTTTTGCTACCTCTTGAACATTTACTACAAAATAAACAGGTGAGCCAGCAAAATATTTACAAATACAAGATGAGATAGACTGTACGAAATCATTCAACCCAGAGCGGTCAGGAGTATTGATTCTACTATTTTTTGGCTCACGAAGAGTATTCAACAAGAACCCCAAGAATTCGGAACAATCTTCTTGTTGTCCTAACGAGTATCTAGTGGACTTCAAAGATTCCAGGAAATCGGTTGGTGGGAAAGATGATATATTCTTACGAAACAGCAGCTGCATGAACAGGTGTTTGAGTTTGGTGAATAAGTAGAAAACATTCTCGTTCTCATTCATCGTTAAAACCTCGTTCTTGGAATTCTTCGTCATAAACAACAGTTGTAAAATGCTATTCATGTAGGAAGTGTTTCCTAAATTATCTAATCTAATTTTCTTCTCAATATTTTCAGGACAACTCTCTACTGATTCGTGATAAAGAACATGTTTCACAGGATCTGCATAAGAACTATTTCTCAAGCTACAATCGATCCTTCCAAGTGATGAAGGGTTTCGTAGAGGGATCGATTCGGCTCTTGCTTCATGAAGCTCTTCCATTGAAAGTGAATCAGAACCAGAACGAGGACTGCAACTCATATTTGGGGGGCAAGAATGACCATTGTCCATTGTCCAAGTCCATTGTGATGGATGAATTCAGAAATCTGTATCATCAGCGAATATAACATAAGTTGTAATTTACTTTAAAAATTGTGAGATCACTGCGAAAATTGCAATAAAGAAACCTAAAGAATCAACATTCATTAAAATCTGTTCTTATTATGAAGTTAGTCACCTGAAAATCTATTCTTGTGACTCACCCAGAAATTTCGATTCAGATTTTATTATAAAATTTTTAGTTGAAGAGAATATATTTTCATTATTTTTCTACAACTAATGAACTGCGTGGTATTCATCATTTTCAGGCAGTGCTCTTCAGTTCACGTATATAAGAAAAGAGGTTTTTCACTAGAAAATATCCGTGAAAAAATGTTATCAAATTTTGATTTACTGAATATTACAATTAATAATTTTATTCAAATGATTGTTCGAGAATGAAATTACAAAACATGCCCTTCAACTGAGTCTTCATTGAAAATGATGATTTTTGAATGGATCAGATTTTGACATCATGCTTTTATCAATGAATAATTTTAAAATTTTCAATGCATTGATATCCGAAACTTTAATTCGACACAAGTTTTGATAACTTTCTAGCCTAACCTGAAAATGTGTCACGCATAGTATAACTAATCTCAGACTTTCACACACTTTTCTTGGGATACCATTAGCACAATCAGTTTTAAGAACATGAGGTATATTGAGAATTCAACTCATTTTATAAATATGTACTGCAATCAGCGCACATGTATATGCAATAAATATTTTCTAGCATCAAGGATGACTTCATCGAACTTGCAGACTAATAGCTGTAAACAAAATTAAATTGACTTTATTAGCGAGTATTTGTTTATATATTACTCGTGTAACATAACTTTAAATATGTTTTCACTTCGAAAATTCAAAATGCATTTCATAACAAGCTATATTGTTTTTAGACTTTCTGTGAAACCTTTCACAATTATTCAGAACCATCATGGAAAACAAACAGTGTGGAATGAAAGATATTTTTAGAATATGAGTTAAATATATCTCACCTTGCAAAATATTTCTGTTATTATAAGGTATCATCACATAAAAATAAAAGTATTTGAGTGAATCGTTATTCGGACTATCCAAATAATGCTGAAGAGGAGATGAAAACGATCTCAGGATCAGTTTTAGGGTGAAAGTGATTTTTGTAAGTGTAATTATGCAACAATATTCTTTCATTTATTATATAATATACCGTTTTTTGTGAAAAAGGAATATTCTGTTTCAGTTCATATTTAAAATATTTGGTTTACAAATTTAGAAAATATGCGATGTGAATTCGAACGAAACACATTTGTCTACACTTAGTTGCTGATTTTTTCAATTTTCTATTCTCTTTTTATTATTAGAGAAGTGAAAACTACATGAATATTTTTTTCGTTAAACAAAGTCTATGATTGCGTCTACTTAATGAAAAACCTGTCTCTTCGGTTGCAACTACACATTACCTACCTGGTAATATGAAACTTAAGTTGCTTTGATGAACCTTTTCAACAAATATCACATTTTTCAAAAATTAATCATTTTCCGTTCATTACATACAAATGAAAAAATTTAAATGGAGTTGGTGTTGAATACAATAAATGAATTGTTGATTTCAAAAAAATATTTATATTTTATATTTGTATTAACAATCGATAATATGAAACACTTACCTTGAGTTCAAACCAGAGTGTTACTCAGAATAACTGTTGATCTGCTCGAAGAGGTTGGAAAGTATAAAAATAGCGTTCGACGTTGGGTAAACCCATTGCTCTCACCCCACTACCACCAAAGTTATACTGTATCATGTTCAACTCAGTGACCGTCTGCGAATTTAAAAAAAAAAACTAGTTGCTGGGAGAAAATGTTGTTTTTTGAATTAATTTTCAAAGAAGGGTACAACCGATACTGGACTGTTCAAAAAATAAGGTGAATGTTCAAATTTCGCGGGCTAGGTACATTCGATTAGCGATTTTTTGAGATTTTTGTTGGTACACTCATCTCGAACATATGTTTACAATTTCAGCTGTTAAGCATGTTCAGTTTGTTGTGGAGAGGCATAAAACATAAAAGTGTTTTGCGTGTTCGTCGATTGAAAAAATAAATCAAATGATTTCCATCAAATTTTGTGTGAAAAATGGAATTGAGTGCTCAACAACAGAAGAATGTTTTCAAGTAGTACACGCTGTTCACAGAAGGTCGAGAAGATTTAAATGACGACTCTTGCCCTTGATGCCCCGGCACATCAACAACCAATGAAGATATTGAGGAAGGGAAGAAAATTGTTATGGAGAACCGTCGAATCAGTATTAGAGAAGTTGCAGAGGATGTCGGCATATCGGTTGACTCATGCCATGTAGGTTTTTTGAAAAGTTTGGGCATGAAGCGTGTGTCAGCGAAGTCCGTTCTAATGTCGCTGAATTTTAATTAAAAAACCCGTCTCATGAGCATCGCCCAGGAACTGTTGAACGACGTCAATAGCGATCCAAATTTGCTAGAAAGGGTCATAACTAGTGACCTAGCAGGGGGATATGGCTATGACATCGAAACCAAAATCCAATCGTCCTAATGGAAGAGCCCAGGAGATCCAAGACAAAAAAGCACACCAAGCTCGATCAAATGTCAAGGTTTTTCGATTGCCATGGCGTAGTGAGTCAGTAATTGTTACCACATGATCGTAAGTATTATCTTGAAATTATGCACCGCTTTCGAGAAGCAATACAAAGAAAATGTCCGGTTTTGTAAAAAAACGATTCACTTTTGGCCAAAAGCAACACCGTACTCATACCTCATCCACCGTATTCACCAGATTTGGTCCCCTGCGACTTTTTTCGATTCCCAAGATTGAACAGACCCATGAGAGGACGGCGTTTTGTGAAGATTGAGAAGATAAAAACCGAATCGTTGAGGGAGCTCAAGGATATAACTAAAAGTAAATATCAGAACTACTCCAAGGATTGGAAAAAACGCTGGCAGAAGTGTATTATATGTAAGGGGGACTACTTTGAAGGAAAAAAATAGAAATTGATGAATAAATGAATAATTTTTGAGAAAAAAGAAAATTCGCCTTATTTTTTGAACAGACAGCGTACGTTACTATTGGCAAAAAACTGGGTTTTTATTGGGTTGAGAAATTAATAGGTTAGAACTCATTTCACAAACTGGTTGCAGTAAAACTAATCCAAAAATTTTTTGGATATATTTTAGTCGGTTGGAGAAGTTGAAATTTTCAGAGAAAACGTTTGAAATTTAATAAAGGTATGTATATTTTTGACTTGGTCTACTATCTAGAGTCTTCGGTTCATAATAAACAGTTTTCATAGCTATTTTTTTTCCAATGAGTCAATATTTGAATAAGTTTCCGTCAGTTTTGAAAGCTGATGCTTACACACACAGCATCCATTATAGAATAACAGACAGTGACCTTTCAGTCTGTGAAGAGATTATATCAGTAGTATAAGGCCGGATCGTGGATGCAATACATGAATTTTGTTTTGAGAAGAAATAGCTGTTGCTTGAAGAGGCATCATGAATGGGATTCATAAAAAATCATGGTTATCAAACATAAAAGGAAGCTCCCGCGGTGGTTCATTTGACGTTGGTCGTCAAAAAAATCGCTTTCAGTCTTTCTTTGCAGTTTCTACTACAATCATACAACTAAATGATATTCGAGCTGAAAGGCGTTGAATCCCTGAGTACCTAGATGTCCCTGAGTTACTAGAGTCAGTCAACTCAATAAATTGTTCAATACCCAAATTTCCAGAAAAACCATTTTTGACAAAAAAAATAACTCGATGACTTTTTGAAAAAGTCAGCTCCTAGATATAATCAGGTTATAGATATAGTTTCCGTCAGAAAAGAAATAGGTATCACATCAATCCAATCAACTTATCAATTTCAGGTTTCAGGTTCCAATGAAAACAGTATTGAGAGAAAAAGAGAAAAAATATTTTACTTTTTTTTAATGTCTAAAATGGCATCGTTAAAAAAATCACTTACAACTCCAAATGCCTCTGCATAACATTACAGCTTTTTTAACAATTATACCACGAGTAACACAAATTCATTCAGAAATCGGAATAAGTGAATCAATCAAAATATCAACAAGTATTTTGGCATGTGGGTAGGTACCACTCAAACTCGCCCGTGAAATACAGATTAGCTAGTTATTCGCTAGTCGGTATGTGGCGACAACATATAATAAAAATAATACAAATTATACTTTATTAGAGAGAGGTGGTAGTCAAAAATAAATTCTGCAGTATTTATAGGTAGTCTCATTAGATATTCATGACAGTTTTGAAAATTCTTTGCGAAGTTCTTTAGTACAGTCAATACAATTTTCATTTGACGTTTATTACATGGTATTTAGTAAATTTAGGGATATTCAAATCAAAGTGTACTTGATATAATGATGAAGTATTTCTAGAAATTACAAAAAGCTCAATTCGTGACAAATCTTCGTCCAAACAATATTTACATTATGTTTATGGATTTATTTGGCTTTCCGTACAAACCGACTGTGGTATCCATGATCGGGGGCAAGTAGTTTCACATCTTCAAACAGTATCGTGTGTCTATTTGACCTAATCTACAGTTTCTCCGATGTTCATTCAGCCTTGTACCCATGGATCTTTTGGTGGCACCGATATAAACTTTCCCGCAGGTGCATGGTATACGATATAGCCCCGCAGCTGATAATGGATCTCTTTTGTCTCTCGCTTTGCTGTATTTTCCTGGTGGGTTTGAATACTGTTTTTATTTTATGCTTCCCTAAGATTTTTTCGATTATGTCTGTTACCCTAGGGACGTACGGTAGAAATGCACGTGCAACCATTCGAGTTTCCTTCCTATTTTGACTTGTGGAAGTCTTCAGTTTCATGGCCTTGTTGATCTCGGTTACACTGTATTCATTCGATCTCGAAGCCACTTGAAGATGCTCCAATTCTTTTTTCTTTTCTACACGTACGTTCCGTCAGAGTGTTGATGATCCACTAGCAGATATAATAAATGAATGCTTCTCTACTGGAATGTTTCCTGATGCATTGAAAATTGCAAAATTGTGCCAGTTTACAACAAAGGGAAAAAATGAAATATCAAACTATAGACTAATTTCTATTCTGTCAGCTTTTTCAAAAATAATTGAACGCCTCATTTACAATAGGCTATTGTCGTATATTATTGAAAATGATATATTTGTGATGAATCAGTACGGTTTCCTCCCTAATAGATCCACTAAATCTGCAATTTATGATTCACTCAACCATATAATTGATCAACTCGATAAAGGCAATAAAGTAACTGATTTTTATTTTGACCTAACGAAAACTTTTGACCTCATTAATCATGAGCTACTAATGCTAAAACTAGAACGCTATGGTGTTAGAGGAAAATCCAATGATCTAATAAATACTTACCTCAGCAACCGAACACAAATAGTCGGTATCTCATCTAAAAATAATTTCAAATCTTCGGTATCCTACTCCGAAAAAGTACAAACTGTCATAGGAGTGCCTCACGGCTCCATATTCGGTTCAATTCTTTTCTTGAAATTTATCAACGACATAAGTCCCCAAATAAACATCAGCTCATTTTTTATGTTCGCTGACGACATCTCAATTGTTGTGTCAGAGAGGGATATTTATTCTCTGAATG
The DNA here is from genome assembly GCF_025532065.1 of Leptinotarsa decemlineata. Taxonomy (NCBI): domain Eukaryota; kingdom Metazoa; phylum Arthropoda; class Insecta; order Coleoptera; family Chrysomelidae; genus Leptinotarsa; species Leptinotarsa decemlineata. The sequence goes on along the minus strand of NW_027412545.1, from coordinate 2,048,927 downwards.
AAACATCTAATGTTACAGTGTCTCGAGTTGTTGAGTGGTGTGAAAAGAACTATCTCCTAATCAAAAAAAATAAAACCAATTATATACATTTCAGAAACGGTACGGAAGCCCCACTACATATCATAGGCAATTCCGAAATAGATGAAACATTTTCCTCCAAATTTTTAGGGATTATGATAGATAAAGAATTGCATTTGACTGATCAGGTGAAAGCAGTAATGGGTAAATTAACGTCAGCTTGTTGTGTCATAAGATACCTCAGGGATCACATAAGTAATGACAATATAAAAATGTTTTATTTCGCTTATGTCCATTCGGTGATTGATCATAGCGTAATATTTTGGTTTCATGCACCAACATCCAAGGATATATTCATCCATCAAAAAAAAATCATAAGAACTATGCTTAACCTAAAAAATTATACCTCTTGCAGACAATTATTTTCTAATTTAGGAATTATGATTGTTCATTGTGCCTACATATTTAATATTGCAATAATCGCTAAAAATACCTGTACAAATTTCCTGCAAATGATGAATACATTTGCAATATGGTAACAAAAGGAAGTAAACATCTACGCATTACACTACATAGAACAAGTCTATTCGAGAAAGGTCCGTACTATAACTGTATAAAAATATATAATGCACCGCCTCCACATTTCAAAGAAATCAAAACCATGAGTATCTTCAAAACAACTTTGAAGGAATACCTGACTGAAAATCCCCTATATTCACTTGACGAATTTTACAATGTCTGTAAAGTGTAACGTGTGAGTTGAATATGCATACTTTCTTATATTTTTGTAACAGCCACAAATGAACGTACTAAGTGATGATATATATTTTTACATTTTACTTGTAATTTTGATGTAATTTTAAGTATTTACTTATTCATATGTGTGTTTGTAAATTGTAATTTTGTATTTGACGATGCTGATGTTTCATAGGAAACCCATGGCAATAAGTATATATTATTACTATTGACTTGGATGGTTTTTCGAAAGTGAATGCAGATATCTGTCCATATGTAACGGTTTTCGGTACACTTTATATGTCAGTCGTGTGCCACGCCTATCGACGAGTACATCTAGAAAAGATATCCATTGTTCCTGTTCAGTCTCCATGGTGAACTTGATGCTAGGGTGTTGAGCATTTATGTGGTCCAGAAATAGGTTCAGTCTATCCCTCCCATGTCTCCAGATGAAGAAGGTGTCATTCACGTATCGTAGCCAAATGGTTGGTTTTGGAATCCGATACTAAAAGATGCTGAAGTAGCAACAGCGCAATGCAATGTTAAAATAGTAACACTTCGGTCAATAGCAACGCATCAACAAGAGAGACGGACTACCTGAGTCAACATAAGTACAACCTACGAACTAGAAATCACCAGTCATCGGTGAATAATCAAGCTAATTTACCTTTCGAAACAGTTACTCTCATACGAACGTTGAAATACACGAAAATCAGTTTTTCCAAACAGTATGTATACAAACATTCGTTGTAGAATTGAAAAAGAAATCAACCATAGGAACGCTACATAATGTCACTACTACGAAATCTACTATCATCCTCAGTGGTGTACTTTGAAGTTTCGGAACAAAGAATTTGTCTTAACACCTCGTCAGCACCTTTTTGCAAAACCAAACACTCATTTCTTTCATAACATTATGATTTTTTGTTACCGGAAAAGACAAATCTGCTCTTGTCACGATGTACTTACACGAGTACACATTTATACGTTAATCCTAGTTAGTTAATCCTAGCCATAGAAACTTCATTTGAATTGAAAAGGGACTTCTTTTTTAATTTTTTTGGAAAAATGTATAAATTCAGTCATAATTTTATTTTTATATGCCGAGTAACCTAAATCGATTAGTATTTTCTTAATTTTGGTAATCAATTCAAGTCTTTGAAACTCGATAAGACTGATATAAATGATAATTAAAGGATTTGGTAGTTTGTATTTCATATAATTCAAAAACGTTTTCAAATTGCTTGGAATAAATAGCTATGAATGTCATGAATAATTGCTATATTTGAGCTGTATCATTTTAGGTGACTTACTGTATATGTCAGTTTTCCTTTTTTTTGTAACCATATCCACTCTTGAACACACAAAAGTTATACGGCCATTTGCCTTATGAATTTTAAAATAAATATTTTGTTGATTTTTTCTACTTCATTGGTAGCATACTGAGAGGGTAAGCATTTTCCAAAAAGACCTCTATACTTTTCACAAAAATTTCTTAGCTCAAATCTATTATTAGCTGCTTTTACCTTTTTTCCAGTGAAGTGTATATCTGTCCTTCGCCTAGATAATCAAAACAAATTTAGTATTTTCAGTTTGATGAAGATTGAAATTGTGATAAATTTAATTCCACCGACTTATCATCTCTTGATAAGACCTAATTCGGCGACAAAAATGACTATCAGTACGCAGAAATATTTATCGATATGAAGGTTTTCCATGAGCAATTTTATGGTGTTATACAGCAAACAAACCGTTCTTAGTGATAATAATGTCAACATTTGACAAATTCATTGTTGTTATAGAAGCGACGTTGTAAATTAATCTTTAAAATGTTGTAAATACATTAAGGTGAAATAATTTTGACTGAAATAAATGTGTCACTGAAATTTTTGTAGCTTTGGCACACGATCATGTATGTTGAACGGTAGTCTATAAACAACTCTTGAATGTAAAATGTGTATTTGTTGATATTGATTTCGATATCATGTGCTTTTGAACATTCTATTAATAATTTCTACTAATGGCTAGTTTTCAATTCAACCGAAGAAGGGTTAGTGAAGTTGATTGTGTGTAAACGTTTTAACTGGAATTTGTGTACTGTTTCAGAGTTCCTCAATCAAAAAAGAATTTAGCGAAAAAGAACTTGAAGGTGAGTAATGAAATTCTTGTTCTAAACAAATATCGAGTGTAGTATGAACTTACGTTTACTAGAAACTTGATAACATAATAATACATTCAAAATGACTACACTGTTTTTTCTAATATGATTCGAGTATTTCATTGCGAAATTCTTATAGGTATATACCCACAGTTGGGATACTTGATACTAAAATATGTGGAAGGAGCAGTTCAAGGCAATCTGATATTGAATATCTTGCATATCTTCAAGAACGTGGAGGGGATTTTACAAATAGAATAAGAGAAAAGTGAGGTTTTTTAAATTTGAAAATCAATGCTTTTGAAGATATTTAAATATTCAGAACACGTGGTAAAATAAAAAGCTGCAGTGTAGTTATTTTAGATGACAAATCGGGTTTAACTGTTCTTACAGATGACGTTTTCAGAGGAATGGGTATCATGCTCATATTTTTTTCTAACATATCTGAAACAACTTTCTTATTTTTGAGGTATCGAAAAAATCTAGAAAAATTCAATAACGAAATTATAAGCTGAACCTCATTTGAAGAATCAAGCGAGTCTTTCGTAGTCATGTTGCATTGTATTTTCATTTATTGATATTGCCATCAAATTACAGACCAATCTCGATTATTCCAATTTTTGCCAAATTATTCGAAGTCATCTCAAAAATCCAAATGATATCTCATTTCGAATCAGAAAATCTCTTTGTTCAAGAACAATTTGGTTTCAAAAAAAAGCATTCAACCACATCGGCTATTGGTAGAATGACATAAATAGCGAACAAAGGTTTGGAAAACAATGATTTTATCTATGCAAATTACCTGGACCTGACAAAAGCGTTTGACTGCACATGATATTTTACTCAAAAAACTTCAATATTCACGAAGAAAGTATCAACTTGATAAAATCTTACCTAAAGAACGAGTCCAGTTCGTTCTCTTCCGAAATAAATAATCTTCCCTACCCAATATACAATATAGTGTCCTCCAAGGGTCCGTTTTAGGACCACTGCTCTTTCATGTGTTAATAAATGGCCTGCCCTATTCATCTCCACTATCAAAGTTTATAGTATGTGCTGATGACAGCACGTTCAAACATTCAGGAAAAAAATTAAGTAACCTGAATTCCACAGTTGAAACTGAAATAGAACAAATAGAACCATGGTTCCTATCGAATAAACTAAAAGTCAGTGAATTGAAAACAGAACATATGCTTGTCAGTATGAGAAATACTGGCGAAATTAGACTCGCATCCAAGTGTACCAAATTTTCAGGTGTTTACATTGACGAAAAACTGATCTGGCAAAAACACTGTGAATTTTTAGGTAATAGATTATCGAGCTTTAGTTTCTTACTGAGAAGTCTTTCAAAAATCATGAACTTGAGTATCTTACTCACAGCCTATCACGGCCTCATACAGGCCTCCATATCCTATGCTATTTCAGTATGGGAACACTCTAGCCATTGATCGCAAATCTTCAGTATACACAAAAGAGCATTGAGAGTTGTTTCTGGTTTGAAATATCGAGACGACTGTAGGGACAAATTCAAACAACATAAACTACTCCCAAACTCATGACCTACTCGAAATCGTTAAAAAATCCAAGCCAATTACCAGAGGCTGCCTATTAGGCTATACAACGCCCTACCTGCGGAAGCCAAGGATCTTGAACTCAATAATTTCAAATTAAAACTCAAACATTTTCTTTTATAATACGCCTTTTATGATGTAAATGAGTATTTCAATGGTATTCTTACATTTCAGAAAACCTCAATTATACAAATTTTGACCTAATTTTAATGACTGTCAGACTTTTAATGTGTGACTTTATCTCCTATTACAAGCTCTTTTGTACCTATTATTTTTGTAATTGTTTTATGTACAACTTGAAATGACTTGTGTAAACACCCTTGTGTCCCAGCACCAATAAATAATTTGAAATTGAATTTGAATTTGAATTCAAATTCAAATTGTCCATTTGAGAAAGTGTTTCTAAATATTTCTCCAAATTGAGTAGTTTCCTCTGAGAATATATTCATATTCCTGTGGTTTTCATGTATATAGTTAGCACCAGTTAGTTCATTTTCATGAATAAAGGCTAATGCCTTTATTCATGAAAATGGGTAACCATGTTTTATTGACAACATTTTTAAGTTTTAGGATTTCGATTGATTTCCTACCTACCGTAAAACTATATTAGATACACAAATTTAATACAGTTTAGTACAGATTATTATACTTATCGATCTTCCCGTGGTTCTAATATACACACTACCAGAAGGGTAAAGTATAGAGTAGAGTAGATGTGTTTCTTCCGGTTACACAAACTCGAAAAATACTTTGAGAAAACTGAGTGAATGGTCAATGTTATCGATGCTGATGAAAATTTGAAGACAAATGTTTCAGCGAAACTTCGAATTATACCTGGAGAATGAAAGTTCTCTATATAAGTGAGATTTTATATTGTAACTTTTTTGTGTAGCGGTCCTGTGGAAGATATTCGTTTCAATTCCATTAAGAAAGTTTTTGAAATTCAAACAAAAAGAGTGAAGGCAATTTCCGAAAGTAGTTGTTTCAGAAATGTTTTTTTTATAGTTTGTATTTGAAAAATACTTCTATGCGTGATCACACATCTTTTTGAAGAACTTTCCTTCTTCGGAAGTTTCCCAATTTCTATATGATGCTGAAGTAGTAGTACCGTAATAGAGAAACGCCATTATTTTACTCCTGTTTGAAATAGAATTACTATTATCGTTAACTGTCTTGTGACACGCAATTTAGTTATATAATACATGGTCAAAAGTGAACGGAACTCTTGTTTTTTTTTTTTTCGATGTCAACGGCACCGAGTATTATGGAAATCAGCCTCGTGTTCTGAGTACGCTTCTGTCTCTGTATCTGTAGAGTAGGAAGGGTGAGTGTAGGCCTCAGCACTTAGGCCATATGTGACCCATCGTACATCCTCCCAAGGAGTTGTCTTCCTAGGTCATCGTCCATCCTGTTCTTTCCAGGATGGTGGACAGGTCTCTGGGAGACATCTTCTTTATTTCGGCAGCAGTAGGCCAAGACTCGCCGAACACACACTCTCTTATTGACGATAACTCCGGGCATTCGTATAGGACATGCCTGACAGTGTCATCTTCCTGTTCACACATCCTGCATAGAGGTGTCCACTAGCCCCATATTGTAGAGGTGTTTCCTTAGTTGACAGTGGCCAGTCTGAAATCCTACTGTCAAGCGTAGATTTTTCCTGGTCATTGCCAGATATTTCTTCAGCGTCAACTTCCCAGGGTCGCCAAGGGTGATCCTGGCAAGATTGCATCCTTTGATTTTATTCCATCTCTTTAGGGATTGAGCATGGGTGTGACGTTTGGCTAGTTCCGCAATTGTCGAAGTCATCAAGCCGTAGGTGCCACTGGGTTCCAAAATTCTTATTCCAGCCGCTTCCTTGACTAAAGAGTCGGCAATGCGATTACCTTTACTCCTGTCGTGTCCTTTAGTCCACCTCAGGATAATTTTATCTACCGAGGCTTTGGCTGAATCTTGGTGACACTCTAGTACTAGCCTTTTGGTAACACGTCGTCTGTGCACTGCCGTCAGTGCACAGACGACGTGTTACCAAATTACCGACGTGTTATTTTTTTCCAGAAATTCCTTTCCTAGTTATTTCTGTTTAGTTCTGTTTGAGCCACGCTGGTATTTTACCATTCCCCACTTAATCCGTAGGATCTGGAGTACACTCCACATCCTAAGCCTCTTTGGTTTTTGAGCCATCTGTATATAAGCGTATTGCATTTGTAGCATCTGAATCTGTGTTCTGTTTTATTTGTATTTTGTAGGGTTTATTAAACACAAACCTGGGTTCAATTGCATCCCTGGTTGCCTGAAGCAGATGTTGCGCAGTAAACGCAGTAAGCGCTTCTCGCCATAGGCTCAGCCTCAATAGACCGATTCCCACTTCGAGGTTTACACCAGCAGTGCGCAATCGTAACATGGTCATTAACGCAACCTCCTTAAAGTAAAGGTCCAGAGACGTCAGGCCAATACTTAATTCCATTGCCGCGGGTGGTGTTGTTCTCATGGCTCCTGTGATGTTTAAACAAGCCAATCGCTGAATTTGATATAATTTTTGGATGGCCGTTGCTTGTAGAACTTTCGGTCCCAATGCAATACGTTAACATAGGTCTTATTATTGTAGATCTAGATGACCACAAAAGGTGAAAGACCCCATACGCTTATCTTCATATCTTTCTAAGCATTGTGGCTATTCGAAATATAGCAAAATCAATGCACCTTCAACCGGATAAAATTCTCGCGAGGAAAGTATCTGGTAAAAGAACCTAGGTACTTCTTTGGATCGTGAGTCGGGCACATTACTACTTGTGCTGATTTACCGCTACTGTAGTCTTGTTACCGGAAAAACTATAACCATGAAACGTGGAAGTGATATTCAGTACCCATAATCGGAAGTATTCTGACTTAAAAGTATTTTATAGAAATCATTACGGTGCAATTAGCTCCCAAATATAACGATGTATCATTAACCTTAACCTTGATTGGCAATTTATTTTTGAAAGGTGGTTCTCTGGAACATTTCAATTGCTAATGAATAACCTACAAAATATTCAAAACACCTGGATGTGGGCCAGATTATTTTTAAAATTCGAATATAAAATTATTCCTGATGTGTCAACAACAAATTCGCAAGTTATCACAGATCTTGTTTGAATGTCTAATATTTCATTAATGTAGGCATACTTGTATTACTTGTTAAATATATCTATTTCTCGGTTATCATACCGTTGACATATCTGATCAGTTTGATAAAAATTATTTCTGAATGAAGTTGAGTACTCTACGGAGTACTACAGTATTTTTGTCCCCGACAAATGGAGAGGTTAAATCAATGACAAGGATAGTTTTGAGAGACAACACAACAGCAGAACTCGATCTTAGAATTCAGTGAACATAGTAAGCAAATTATGGAGAATACTGTTTTACAAACCTTCATTTGTGGGTGAACTAAATGATTAGATTATTGTACAATCTAAAGCCTAAATCACAAATAATCATTAACAAAACTAGAAAAATATGGAATTAGAGGTAATATCTCAAAGTATTTTGAGTCATATCTGTCAAACAATCAACAAAAAACTAAAATAAATGAAGCACGAAAAAATTCAAATCAGAAACAAAATAAAATACAGAAAAATGTAATTGGTTAGGATCAACATCATTTTTATGAATGATATTTTAGAATTCCTAAATAATGACAATAAGTTTCGTCAAATCACTAATGTAAATTTTATTAATGTCAAGTTACAACTATCCAAAATGAATTATAGAGTCAAGTAATCTGTTAAATTGGAGCAAGCCACCAATTCTCAAAAACATTTCGATTCTGAATGTTGAGAAAACGGATAAAGCGGTGAGAGGGAAGAGGGGATAGGTGAAAGCACTCGAATGACCTATAAATAGTCGGATCTCGGAGGAATAAGTCACCCGAAGACGATTGAGGATACTAACAATTGAAACGTCTTGTAGCAACTTGGTTTGAAATCTTTTAATTTTTATTTTTCATTTCTTGTTAATATTTTTTTTAATTTTGATCTCGTTTTAATAGTTCAATTTTTTATTTTTATTTTTTGGTTGTTGCTTGTATTTTATTTCATTGTGATTTAAGTTTTTTTGTTTAATATAATTGTAATTTTTTCAGCTAATCTTTTTAATTTTTTACAGATTTTTTCAGGGATTTCAATTCAATTTATATCATATTAGACAATGGAAGTCCGAACTGATGAAATGCAAATATGATCCCATTTAGAACAATTTAACAAGGAAATACCAAGCACAATTAATCTGTCAAATAATGAACTTGAAGTTCAGAACTCAACAACATTTCCTCTCCATATTTTCTAACAGCAAAACGTTCCTATCCATCGTTGATTCATAAGAAAATCAATTTACCAACAATAAATATAATTAAACAAAGTTTCAGCTAAATTAACTGAATATAATTTTCATAATATTATCGAAACAAAATCTGTGACATGAATTTTTGATTAACATAGCTTTTTCCTTAATGAATCAATTTCAATAAATCATACATGATTGTTGAGTGAAACTCAACTCAAATTAGTTAAGAGTTTACAATATTAGCGCTCATAAATGCACAGACAGACAGCGATCAATTCTATTAAATGTATTGATTATTTTGAAAAAAGTTAAATCAAATACGTTACAGTAGCGGAGTTGTTGATTCCTATACAGATGAAAAATTACTGCAAATTACAAATTTCGAATCCTCAGTTAAATTTGTTGCAATACTCAATACAATAGATATTTATTCATTATCCAGAAAAAAAGTTATGTGAGCAATTTTCAAAGTGAACTTTCGTCAGTCAGTTCGTGAAATTTTCAAAGCAAATGATATTTATGAGAGTGTGGTTGGTATGCCTATTATCACCAGGTTTAGTGTCGAGTACTAATGGACCAGGGTCGATCATTTTTGAAACCAAAAAAAAAATAACAGTAGGATGAAACCCATTTGAAGAAAAGGACGGGAATATGATAAAAATGAAAGAAAAAATAAATTACGGCCGATCTGATTTCGGAAAGTCGGAGGGGGTGAGTTTATCTCGATTTCCGGAAGTCCTATGGAAAAAAAAATCGACAAAGTTGTAGTTAATAAAAAGATCTACAACTTTTATGATCACAATTTTTTCACATAACCTCAAAATTTATGTGAAAAATTCAAATAACCAAGTTTTTGGTTTTTTATTTTTATCTTTTTCAATGAAATTCGATGAAAACTTACCTTTTTATGTCCCAAATACACTGTAATTTATTTGATTCAAAATATTTATTTTTTCGCCTTATTTTGACTCAATACCAAAAAAACACCCTAATATACATTACTATGGTAAATGTGATACTTCATTCTGATGAAGTTATTAATTATAGAATTCTTAAAAACGTTAATCTTGTTATTTATAAATACCTTTTCTTGAATTTTAGTCACTTATCGATAAGTTTTTGTCTCTTTGATTGCATTAGATTCGACAAACCTTTCCAATTCTAGTTTATCTTCGAAATCTTCAAGACCGCCTCTTCATCTCCAATATTATTTCCAGTCTGCATTGGTCTTTCATCTGAATCATTAACTTTCTCGTAGGTTTTTTCTTCTATATTGAAACAATTTTCAGAACCATGACAATTCAAGCATAAATTTGTGCATTTTAAGCCATGTTTTCGACAGCCACATTTTGAACTGTTACATCCAGTTTCACAGCTGCAGCAAATAGTTTTAAGCAATACTTCCGGAATTAATTCATTTTCTGTAAATTTGGGCATAATAATGCCACGTTGATGTTGCTTCCAGCCCAATCTGTTGCTGTCAGCTCGTTACCCAACCAAGTTTGAAGCTGATAATATGCCCTGTAACAATTTGTTCAATTGTGATCCATTTTTTCATATCTTCTTCACTGGCATCTTTCTTAAAAAAAACATTGGCCAAATTTGACAAATTTTAAGTGTCTAATAATGAATTTACGATACTTTTTGAAGGATTTATGTTTGAAACTATAAGACTTGAAAAATAGATCCTTTACATTTCCAGAACCTGGTTTGAGAAAATAAATGTCATGATTATTTGAATTTAATTAATTTAAAAGGATCAAAAGATCAATATTTTGACCCACAACAACGACAGTTTTATTAGTATCTCTGGCAATTTCTATCGAGGTCTTAATTATGTCAGCATCAGCATCTTCTTCTACTTGTTTATAGGAAAACCCTTGTAACTGTAATCTTTTCATTAAACTTTTTATTATTTTGCCCTTGTTTTTCTCGTTAGATAAAAACTTTTCTTGCAAAGATGGTATTTTTGTATGGTTTTGGTTTCTGCCAAATTACTTTGTGCAGTAAAAATCCACCCTCGACGACATGCACTACGCAGTCAGAATGCGTTGGTCTTTTCACACCCACAAATTATTCGTAGAGTTGAGATTTTACATTTTTCCTGAGGCCATTTTCTCTGAAAAGTGACGGTGGAAAAGGTGCAAGCTCGTGTTGTTAATAAGTTTCCATATCTTTTTTACTGTAGATCGTTAACGATATCATTTGAAATAGCAATAATGGATCGATGGCTATAATATCTCCGTTTACTTTAGCGGAAGATTGAACCGTTTTTAGAGACAAGACTTAGTTTTTCCTCTAAAATTTTATACTGCCAAAATTCATTCCAACAATAGCTTGCAAAACAGCAATAAATAGGCATCTACAAATATTATTTAAAGAAGATTCTACAACTCATCTCAAAATATTGTAGATGTCTTATCAAATATCAACCTTATTGACCTATTTGTTTGTTAATTATAGTAGTACCTATATTCGATTTCAATTGAATTTGAAATAATTTACTTTTTAGAAGGTGTTAAGAGTGTTCCATTTAAATTGTCGATCAATATATATATATATATATATATATATATATATATATATATATATATATATATATATATATATTTGATCAAATACAATTTACACGGAGGTGTGGCAATTTTTGTGAGAACACACATTAAATTCAAACGCCTGAATTTAAATAAATATAATGTAGCATTTCATGCTGAGTTTTGCGGAATATTATTAACTGAACTTAACATCGTTTTAATAACTCTATACAGATCTTGTGCCCGTGGAGATGTTCATTTGTTCATGAGTAAACTTGAAGAGTTATTATCGGATCTATCAGAAATATATAATCAAGTAATCGTTTCGGGCGATTTCAATATACACTTTGAAATCGATAACAGTATTTCGAGAGAAATTAGAAACCTTGCAACTTCTTTTGGGCTGGAAATAACTATAAAAGAGTACACCAGAATTGATCCGAGAACCGATACCACTTCTTGCATTGACAACATTCTTACAAATCTCGACTCTTCATTGTACGATGTTGGGATATTAGAGACATGTTTATCTGATCACCGAGGTCAATATATTAAAATTATTGCACCTTCCAATGATAGTCCTAAAAAAATTTTATTTCGTCAAGTTACAACTCTTAACTTATCCAAATTCAAAAAATCAATCGAAAACTTGGATATGAATATATTTCATACTTGTACTGACGTCGACATCTTATCGCAATATTTAAATAGTTCCTTACAATATCAAGTTACAAAAAATTTTCCAATAAGGAAGACAGCCAACAATAACTGCAAATCACCATTGAATTTTTTCAATCAGGAACTGAAAGAAATCGGAAACACATTGAATGCATTGAAAGTAATAAGTGATTCTAGTAATTCGACACAGGATAAAGAGATCTTCAAAGAATTCAAGAAATACTATAATTGCTCGCTTGAAGAAGCAAAACGTCTGAAATATGACACCTACATTCTTAATTGGAATAATAGGGCCAGGGATACATGGAAAATTATTAACCAAGAAAGAGGAAAAAAAGTTCAAATACCCACCCATCACCTAATTTAAACGCAGAAGAGTTTGTTAATTACTTCTCTACTATTGCCAAAATACTAGTTGATCAACTGCCACAAACAACTCACTCAGCAAGAAACTATCTAAAATCAATACCTGCTAATACAAATTCATTCTTCCTAGCTCCAACCACACGCAACGTGGTCATAGAGGTAATAAATGACATGAAAAAATCGAATTGTTTCGATATTTATGAGCTGAATAGTGTGATGTTGAAAGAAATAGTGTATATTATCTCTGAACCCATTGCTATACTGTGCAATTTGTGTTTCAGTCAAGGATTTTTTCCTGATATTTTCAAAAAAACGAAACTTATTCCAATTTTCAAAAAAGGTGACATTGACATGTTGGAAAATTATCGTCCAATATCGATTATTCCCATTATTGGCAAGGTGATTGAAATCATAGCTAAGAAAAGATTAACTGACTACTTTGAAAAATTCAAATACTTGAATGAACATCAATATGGATTTAGGAAAAACCGCTCAACTATACATGCTGTGTCGAGATTGGTGAATGATGTTGTGGATGCTTTTGAAAAAAGGAAATTCACGGCATCTACCTTTTGTGACTTGAGCAAGGCAGTTGATTGCATATCACATCAAGTTTTACTTGAAAAACTTGAATACTATGGTGTAAGAGGAGTCACAAACACATTTTTCAAATCTTACCTCACAGGGCGTAGTCAAACAGTTCATCTGAACTCTGTACCCTCTTCATTTCGGGATATCACGTGTGGTGTACCTCAAGGATCGGTTCTAGGACCACTTGTGTTCATTATTTATATCAATGATATATTTGATCACCTTAAGTTTGTGAAGGGGCTTTTATATGCAGATGATGCTACATTTTATTTCTCGGACTCGAATCTTGTCAATTTGAAACAGAAGGATGAAACCTTGATTGAAAAGATCGATGAATGCTTAATACCGAATGGTCTGACACAAAACCAATCAAAAACACAGAAATTGATTTTTTCTTCCAATTTTTCATCTAACAGTAATCAGTCTGTGAAGCTATTAGGTATTACTTTAGACCAGTCACTTAAATGGTCCCATCATATTGATATTCTTTCGAAGAAGCTGGCTTGTCAACTCTTTCTCATGAGAAGACTGAAAAAATCTGTCAGCACAGATATACTCATGATTTCCTACTTTTCTCTTGTCCATAGCCACCTGACTTATGGAATTTTACTTTGGGGTAACTCTATCCATACTTCCAGAATTTTTGTGATGCAGAAACGTGCGGTCAGAATCATTGTAGGATTGGGTCCTAGAGATTCATGCAAATCTCATTTTATAAGATTAGGAATTATGACAGTTCCCTCATAAAAATTGCCACACTTTTTCCACAAATAGTTCAAACCATAATTATAACACTAGGCATGGCGATTCTCTATTGAATAGGAGGTTTAGACTAGGAATATCAAAAAAAAATTCGCTCGATTTGGATATATATAATAAACTACCAGCGGAAATTAAGAAACTAGGACCAGCAAACTTTAAAGCGACAATAAAAAAATTATTAATGCAAAACTGTTTTTATTCGATTGACGAATATATGAGTACGCCAACTACTGAACTTTTGAAATGACTTGTATATTTTTTATGTATTAGTTTTAGTTGTTTTACGACAGTGTATGTTTCTATATACATGTATATATGTGTGTATATGTGTATGTATATGTGTATATATGTGTGTGTGGGTATATTTATATGAATTTTTCAAGAACACGAGTGTGAATATGTTCCTATTTGACTTGCTACAAATATTTCATGTATATAACGTAGCCAATAAATATCTATCTATCTATATATATTTAGCAACAAGTTGCTTCCATTGAAATTTCATTTTCTGCTAGAAATGGACAATAGAGACGGTTTTGGAAAAAAATATTTAATAGCTTGATTTTCTTCCAATGCTTGTCAAATTCTAAGCACTCTTGGTCATTTCTCTGGTTTTTACTATGATGTGTCATAATTTGTCATAATTCATTCCACTATCTATTTTTGTTTAAAAAGTTCAATTCAACATAACAAATCTGATGTTCTCTACTTCCTCATTCTCCATATGTAAACGGAGAAGTAAAAAATCAAAAATACTCCATACTGAATTTTTAAGGAATTGGACTAGTGTTGGCGAGATTTTTGCAGCTGATAAAAACTTTTGCATCCATATATTTTTCATATTTCTTCGTTAAAAGGTAGTTGTTTCAAAAACAGATGATTTATATAAGTCAATACTCTTAATGCTCTTAATGATTTGGGTTATCACCCATCCAGTATCTCATACGTGGCTGAAAGAAATCAGTTCGAGTATTATATTTATACGAGTATAGTATTTTCAGTGTTTACCGAATTAGCTTTTGGCTGGAGGTTGTACTCGAGTACCGATTTGTCGATTTTGTCGTACAAATATAAAATGTCAATTTAGCATATGCGAGTATATTTTAATGTCCAGCTTGAAACTCATTCGATGCTACAGTACAAAACAAAGAAAGAGAACAAAATAATGTTTTCAGGACTGAAGACAGCTTTCCAATTATTAGACAGAAATCAAGATGGAAAGGTTACACCCGGTGAATTCAAAATAATGCTGAATAATTTGGGTATTGAAATAAAATATCAAAAGGCTGAAGAAATTATAAGAAGTGCAAGCCATTCGGGTACGTATAAAACGATAAGATGAATATAGTTGTGGGAGGCATGTGTAAGGGTAAAAAAAGAACTGGCTCACACATATTTTCCTAAGACTTCTTAAAATTCAAAGCCTTAACAATTTTTTTCATTACGACGATTCTCATTTTGGGATATAATGTCAATTATGCTTTGCCTTTGGGCTTTCATTTCATCTAGTTGCCTTTGATCTTTCAGGATTGATTCTTTTGTCGATCCTATAGATGGCATCTTCATAAGTGTATATGTCATCGTTTTCACTTCCTTAGAATTTTTCTTTATGAACAGTTGTGTTAAGCAATGCATTTGTAGTTCACTGAGGAGACATATGACGGTTCGAAATGGCGTTGTTTGGTGTGTGATTACGAATGCTTTGTCTTTAGGCTCTGGTTTCATCTAGTTTCCTTAAAGTGAGAAACAGAGGAAATGAATCCCGTTCGGCGGTCGATCTTGATTCTTGTTCTTGCAACGGACCATTTCAGGGACTCTTGTTTATATTGTTATTCGAGGATTGAGTCTTCTGTCGATCCCATAGATAGCGTCTCCGTACAGAGAGTTCCTTCATTTATTAGAAAACCAACTTGATAAAGGAGAATTATTCAATTTCATCTGGTCCTCAAGCAAATGTTACCAATTCTTGAATCTATCATCAGTTTCTAAATATTCCAAAAGATTCAATATATCCTAGTTGTGGAAGAACTGATGCTTTTTTTTAACAAAAGGTAAGCACCACAGGAATATCTTTAAGAACGGTGTCTGTGCAAAAGTAGCGATTCACATTTGATTTGAATCGCTGGAGATTAAATCCATTTGGAAAAACGTTCTCAGGAAGTGTATTCGACTTAAACGCAGTTCTTTGAATAAAAGAGGTCTCAAACAGTAAATTTCGAGGTGTACTTAGTTGAACCGCAAAACGATGAGCAGCCACAGTCCATCGCGTATTTCTGATATCTACCGCTCTTGATGGAATCAACTGTGCCAAGTCACTTGAACACTTCCATGAAAGTATTTATAGAAGAGAGACAAACCCCCAACCTTTCTTCGATGTTCCAGACTATCAAGGTTGCAAGTGATGTTCGCGTCTCCAATCTTTTCTGGATGGAATCCACCAGCTTCAGGGTACGCTTAGGGGCGGAGATCCATACATGAGAGCATTACTCCAAAGATGATCTCTGATCTAAGCTTTATAAAACATCAAAAGTTGCTGAGGTGTTTACAGTTTTCTGGTTTGGAACTGGTCCCAAGCTTTTGGGAAGCAACCTTTGCAATTCCAACAACATGATTGTGCCAAGACATATTGGTGTCCACTTTAACCCCCAACAAACTTATCGAAGCACGAAGCGGAATTGTCTGTCTTGACATTAGTATATCCGGTTCGTAGACATTATCTTTCTGGAGAAAACCGATGCCTAAGTTTTTGTGTCATTGAATTGAACCTGATCAGTTTCACCCCAATTCGAAATCACTTCTAGATATGCAACCTCCTGCTGCCGATGAAGATGTACATCCGTAGCCGATGTCCTGGAATCCAAATGGAATGACGAGACAAGTGTGCTGTCGTCAGCAAGGCAATATATTGGATTTTGTTTTTTTTTCCAATAATTCGTTGATATACAATAAAAAGGGGGTTGGAGACAATATGGATCCCTAGGGAACACCAGCGTTGATGGTAAAAGTTTTCGAGAGATATCCATCGACGGCCACTTGCAAGAAGCGTTCTTTCAGAAAGCTGGAGAGCCATACTCAAAAATGATCTGACATGCCACACACGATCAAAGGCTTTAGAAATATCAAGCGCAACAGTTCTTGACTCTCCATGTTTCTCGATTGCGTTATTCCAAATATGGGTGACAAACGATAGAAGACCAGACGCCTTGTTGATATTGAGCTGTTTCAAAATTCGCAAGGCGTCTGGTTCTGATGAAGTGCCCGTCATCGTACCTATAGAGTTCGCAAATGAACTCGCACCAGTATTTTGCAGACTTTGCCATAAAATGGTTTGAAAAACTTCATTCTTTTGAAGAGTTATTCTCATTTGATCAATATAGTGTTTTGGAAAAGAACCGTAAGTAACTGATCTATCCTGAAGTTTCATCTTTAGTTCATCTCCTGGTGATGCCAACTTGGTGAAACGCGTTTCGAAAAAGTATTGCAGAACTGTTATGTTTTCGTTGGATTCGGAACATTTATGTGTTGTATAACATATTCAAGAATAAATTATTAAAAATTTAAACTTCCAAGGCTAAACGATTGTTTGAAAGATCTTTAATATCGAGATTTTAGAAGTGTTCAAACAGGAAAATGAGAACGAAAAAGGATTTGAATAATTTATTTAGCACGTTTATAAAATGGAAAAAAATATATTTTATCTTGAAGTAGATTTTCACTAACTGAGAAAGAAAGATGAACAATTTTCAAATAAACAATATTGTACAATAATTAAGTGAAGTATATTTTTTCTCTTAGCGCCGTTTCTGAGCCAGAATAGATAATACGATTTTTGATATTCCCAGTAAATGTTTACACACGTAGACATATAGTCAGTGATTAAGTTGAAAGGATCATTTAGAATCATGCTCTTTTTTGTATTAGACTTCCAAAACAAAACGTTTTGTAGGTTTATAGATTACAAAACAATGACTTTCAATGTTATATTATTAACATAGATCAGGAGGAAAGAGAAAATGATTTCACAGGGAATGAAATATTCGGTTGAGCTTAGTTAAACATAAATGTAATGTCAAAACAATGACCGAAAAGGAATAGCAGAAATTGTAAGAACAGTAACTTGTGAAGAAACCAAACTATTGTGACCTGAAATGGAAAGGAATTCATAATAAGATAAACAATAAGTGAAATTTCAATTATATGTCAACAATAAAAATATGAAATGGGTATATATAAAATATTCAAGATGAGTCATGAAAATACACAAAAAATAAGAATATAATTGACCACTTATTGTTTGTTTCAGGACACAATATTTTTTTTCACAAATTAGCGTTATTCTAATTTATTACTATTCTTTCTTACACGATTTTTTGACTTACTTTCGAACCGATTATTTTTAATATTTTTGATAACTTTAATATTCAATTCAATTTTATTTCATTTGTTCATCCATAGACTTCGTAGTAGTTAACACCAATTTAAACAATGGAAGTCCAAACTCGTAAAATTAATTTAATAAGGTTATGTAAGAAAACCTAAATGTACGAGTATTTTACTTCTGCCCTCTATACTGATTGTCAGTTACTAGTAACTTTGTTTTCTTCTCCAGGTATTGACATAATTGATCAAAACGACTTCTTGAGCTTCGTCAAAACAATTCAGCAAGCCACCCCAGGACCAGAAGATGAAGATTTGACGAGGGATCTAACAGCAGCTTTCAAAGTTTTCGATCTAGATGGAGATGGATTCATTACTAGGGAAGAACTCAAAGTCGCAATGGAAATGATAGGTGAAACAGTAACTGACGAGCAAATCGATCAAGTAATAGTATTGGCCGATACCGATAAGGATGGTAAAATCAATTACGAAGGTACATGAGACAAAATTTTCATTTAACAAGAATATAAATGAATGATAACGTAGTGTTCAAACTTATAATGCCTGCCAACAGTTTATCATTATGGCCTTCTTCGAGCCACAATAATGATTGTTTTGACGATTACTAGGTAATAGGTACCGTAATAAAACGAAAATAAGACTTAATTTTTTCCACATTGTATGAAACAACATATAACAGAAAAGCCTGAAGTGAAAAGTATACCCACCTACCCTGAATGTACATCTGAAATGATAATCTAATAATAATAAACGTTTTCATTGCTACCATTAGGTTAGGTTAAGTTTGGTCCAAAGGTCCACCGCAACCCGCAAGGGTTTATTATGGCTCACACCTATTCACCCTCCATCAAATAAACCCATCTTCTTAACGAAGCCGATTAGTTTGTATGATTGCTTGATTGATAATATGTTAATTGTATAAGAATAAAATTTCTGTTACAAACACAATGTCATAAATAATTGTCAATACAAATATGAAGTATAAGATGTGAAGTATAAATGTATAAAATGTAAATGATCAAAATAAAATATAAACTATATAAACATACATATGCAAAGGTTACATGACAAGAACTAGGACAACGAATAAAAATATGTTTTTCACACACAGTACAATCGCAGTTTTATCTCATTCTAAATTACAGGGCATCGTCAAAATATTCTTGTAGGTCATAATAGGCTTTATCACTTAATAGTTTTGAACATTTCTTTCTGAAAATGATGAAAGGAGTCTCTGATTTCATTGGGAGTTGTCTTTCAGGTCAGATGATAAGAGTACGGCTCTGCCGAACTCTAAAAACCTGATTCGGTCCCTAGGGGGGCAGGCACACAGTATATGCTCTGCTGTTTCATCATTTTCCAAACAGAGGCGACACACACTGTCTTACGACAGTCCGAGTTTCTGCATATGATGATTCAAATGACAGTGACATGTAAGAAGGCCTGTTAGACATCGTAGTTCATCCCTACTGTAGTCCAACAACTGTTTAGTATCAACCTTCGAATGGTGAATAAACGTCTTGGAGTGAGCCAATTCTGGAATATTCTGCCAAGGTCCGTAAATATTCTTGCCATCCAGGTGTTCAATGTTTTTTTGGCAAAGTGTAAAGCGATGACAATGACAAGTTCTGGTCCGATGGAGCTGCTTGCAGCACCCTCCTTTGCAAGGGAGTCAGCAGCCTCATTGTCCAAGCCAGAGACAATCTGTTAAGTCTTCCTATCGGGGAGAGTCGTTTTTGGCAATTTGCTACCAATTTAGACGTTGCTCGGTAGGAGCCAACAGCTTCCAACGCCGCTTGACTGTCCGAGAATATTTTTATCGACTTGTGTAAGAGGTTGGATTCTTCCAATTTCTCTGTACACAATTCAATAGCGTAAGTTTTCTCTTGAAATACAGTCGCATAGGTTCCTAGGCAGGTATATATCTCTGTCCTGGGTCTGCGACTACAACACCTTCACCAGAACCGAAAGGTGTTTTTGATCCATCTGTGAACCAACAACTATCTGCTCTTAACATTTCCTTCTCCCGGAGGATCCAGTCCTCTCTACTGGGGAACAGTACTTTATAAGCCAGTTCGTAGTTGACAGTTGGAGGCATAAAGTTAGAGGGCATTTCCTAAATGCAACAGTCTGTTGCACTCTGCATTAAATTGATCTGGGCAATTGGCAATGTGCACAAGTCTGTATGCAGTCCATCTAACCCCTCTCTTCAGAAAAAGGTGGAGAAGAGGTAGATCAAGAAGGATCTCCATGTCCGCTGACGGTGTGGTACTGATGGCACCACTGATGGCCAGATAAGCCTGTTTCTGTGAGCCAGAGAGCTTCGTCTGGGCCGTTTTCTGTAAAGCCTTCGGCCACCAGGCAATTGCACCATAAGTGATCATTGGATTCCAGTGGATTTGTTTGGGACCTAAACTCCCAAGTTTTACCACAAATCCTTCGACATATTCATAGGGACAGTCCTTCTTTGTGTAAAACTTTTTCCAAGTGAGCGTTCCAGGTGAATTTTTTATCAATTGCTACCATTAACAATAATAACAAATGTACAAAAATTTGTCATTGTTCGTTTTTCTATGTTATCAAAACGATAGAATAGCACTTTTTCACTCAACAGTATGATGGGACTAGGTGCAGTAACTAGTCCCAAGAGAGATAAAAGTAAAATAAAACAAAAACATAAATCTGACACCAATGATCACAATCCATACATGACAATGGAAATTAGTAAAAACTAGTGATATATTGTTTAAGACCCATCTAACAAACGGTCTCTGATCTTCGTTTTGAAGTAAAGACAAGTTACAAATGCTTCAGTTCACCAGGAATACAATTACAAATTTTTTCGATATCATGGGAAAATCTGAAAATATAAAGCAAGGTTTGGTGCATGGGTATACCGGACATTCGCGTTGTCAGCCTCGGAAGGACTTCGAATTTTTATGAGTAGATATAAAGATTTCTTTGTCAAAAAAATATTCTGATAGAGGACGCAATAATGTGGAATGCACAGACAATCACTCACTGTTACATGACATCTAGCAATGATGTCAAGTAAAGAAATTCATCATTGATATTTCTATTCTTGGAGCCCTACAGCGAAGGAGCGTTAGATTACCTCTGCCGGCTGAGATGTCACTTGTATGAAGAGTCCTCCTAAATGTTGCCTCACCTCGAAATGTGTGTATCCATTAGTGCCGAAAAGATGTATAACTCCAATTTCAGTCAGTCTTTTCCTAGGTACTCGTGGGACCTCTAGTGGACCATGAAATAATCATAAACTCGAACCTGAGTCTACGAAGATGATAGACGTCGACTGAATGACCCCTGTATAACAAAGGATCAAGAGAAGGGGCTTCTCAGTTCTCCATCTTCTGAACTGAGATCAAAGAACCCCAACACCTTGGAGGCTAGGTTGTCAAGCCAGAAAGTGACTTATTGCCACATCAAGAACGGGATATCTTGATCTGACTTGCACCAAATTTATGAGCAGCAAAAGCAGAATCTGCGTCAGGAGAGGAAACAGTAGGTCCTGCAAACGATTATGCCAGAATGATTATTCACCCAATCCAGAGGAGAAAAAGCCCTATACGGCTGAATCTAATTCGTTTACTACTTTTTTGATATAAAAAAGATGTGAAGTTATTCAATACACAAATAGTTAAAAAACAGTTCATCCCCGAACAATAATGACAACAATAATCATGAATTACTTACTATATACATATTTACACATATACATTTTTACATGTATGTTATTGTCGAATAACTGCGAATATCTGAGTTTTTCGCAGATATTCGCTGTTATATTCGTACAGTAATATTTTCAATATAGCATTTCATTGTCTGTGAAGGACGATGAAGGCTTTGGAGGGGCTATGTTCAAAATCAATCGTATAACTTTGGTTAAAGAATACCCGGCTACATTTCGTTGCTTGTCCTCAAGTGATAATGTTATAACATAAACAACTAATTGCTAAATGATCGAGAGCATTAAACATTAACTGGTGATGCTTCGCTCAGGGTATACTCTAGTCTGCAAATGTCGAAAAATGCTCAGGTAATTGATTTGTTAACAGGCTGTTAACAGACCGAATCCCCTCAATGTGGCTCACAACAAAACGTCGTGAACAAAGGTCTATGTAACCATAATTTATAAACCCCAAAAAATTAAAATAAAGTTAGAATAAAATTATGAACACGTTTGTAATCATTTGCTAGTGGAGGAAACGCTCGATATTTGGATCAATAAATCGGTAAAATTTTCCTAAAATCTCATAAAATTATGGCATATCAATATTATGTTAAGAAAATAAAAAAATTATTAAATATTAATGAACTGCTAAAAATGAAATTCATATGATATGAAATAACTAAAAAATGCACCCATAAATCCCATCACATTAAATCTTTGGGAAATAAATACCTACCTATTATTAATTATCTGGTTATTCATTATTATAACGTAAAATTTATGAGAAACAGCAAATAGTACGTAAGTAGAAAGTACAGGACCTATAGATTATTTTACGATACACAAAAATTAGTATGTAGTAAATTGATAGTTCTACAACTATCAATTAGAAACTTTTTTTTGTATTTTTGAATGTAGTGAACAATTCAATTCGCTACAATTTCATGAAGAGATTGCACTTTTTAGCATTTAATTATGCCTTGAAAATCTTTAAATTATTTTCTTGGATTTCTATTTTATCATATTTTTCAGATTGCGCAAGGTGAAAATATACAAAGAAGGTCGATAAATATGTCACATTCTTCATAGTTCATATTGTAAACAACAAGTGTTGTTTTTTTATACTATTTATTTATTGAATATATTTCCAATGAAGCTGCCAGACTGTGTGGTCTACCTATGAATGAATCGAACCGACAATGTAGCTCTTTAGTTTTCTGTTACGTAGTCCGGTCAGTTTAGATATTCGAGCTACCTAAATTCCCACCAAGCTGAAAATCATTGAGATTGTTTAAAATATGATTAAAAATAAAATTTTGAAGTTCTTCATCTTTCTTCTGTATGGAAAACATTTTATTCAAGGTCAAATGTAAAAAAAATTAGTTTTTCGCGATTTTCAGCAAAACGATAAGTTTTATTATAAAAATATTTCAGATAAAAATTGTAGATCATAAAATCATCTATAAAAAATGTATCATCACTTTTTCTCCTACGAACCACCGTTTTTGAGTTATAACGATTCAAAAAGTTGTAAAAGTTGTAGTCGTCATAATATGCACACGTTTCCACGCCACCTATGGAGTAGTGTAATTAGCGCGTTTTTTTTGACATGGTTTCCCCAGTAAGCCTATTCCAGTTGTGATGCTGTTCAATTTGAAACTATTGCAAAATAATGGATATTAGCAGAGATTTAAAAGCTAAAAGCAATCTAGGTTTTAAAAAAGTAATGAAGTTTAATCGTCCGAGTCGTAACTTTCAAATTCTTCTGCTTGTTCTTCCTCTTGATCTTCTTATTCTTGTTCGTCTTGTTTTTTTCTTCTTGTTCTTCTTCATATTCATCCTGAGTACATGTAAACTGCGTTAATAGCGATGTATCGCATGTCGCCTCTTTGGAATCAAACGGATTCTCCACTGTTGGTGATTCAATATTAGGCACGACAGGTCTTGACAATGTGTACATGTTAGAAAACAAAACAGTCCGGCTTTTTTGCAACCACATTTAGCACTGCACCCCTTTTTGCAGTTGCAAAAAATTGTGTTCAGCAGTTTTTCTGGCACACGAGGAAGTAAAGTTTGGACTGGTTCTAATGAATTGTTGACCAACTTCCAACTCCAGTCTGTAGGGTCTAGCTGACAACCAAGCCACACTTGAACTTGGTAATATACCCGAAAAAGATGTTGATGAGCAGCAACTGAGGTTGGAGGAAGACAAGGTATTTGTACTTGTTTTTTACTTTTGGTATTTTTAACGAAACATGCACATCTATACTTATCTAAGCAGGTAGTTTTTTTAGGAGCTCCGTACATAGAAAGAAGAAAGCGAATGCCGTTAGTGATAATTTCTTGTCCAGTTGAATTACTATTTTTAAAAACTTCAGTACATTGAACTAAATTTTGTTTCTCAAACATTTTGAAAACTATTATTTTACCCCTCCTGTAAAATGCAGATGTATCACAGCTAGTTATTGCGTGTAAAAATAGTACGTGATTTTGACACTTACTTTTTGATGCATATTTTCCGATTAATGTTGAGCTTTTCCTAGTTTCAAGAAGAAAATAGTTTTTTCAGTTGGAGTTCAAGCAGTGAGTAATACGAGTAAGTCTACATCTTCACCAACAATAGTTGTATTTGTCAAATTGAATTGCTCTATTGCTGTTTCAATTATCAATACATCAGCATCATTATTAGCTAATTATTTTATATATATATATATATATATATATATATATATATATATATATATATATATATATATATATATATATATATCCCACTCATGCATATTATGACGATTACAACTTTTACAACTTTTTGAATTGTTATATCTCGAAAATGGTGGCTCGTAGGAAAAAAATTATTGATACATTTTTTGTAGATAATTTCATGATCTACAATTGTTGTCTGAAGTTATTTTTAATCATATTTTAAACAATTTTACTGATTATCAACTTGGTGGGAATTTAGGTAGCTTTACTCTTATTTTTTGGTCTAATTTGACCGGACTACACATACTCTCTTCCAATAATGCATTTTGTTGCGGTCTTGAGGATAGTCTAATACTTATGGTGCCAAATCTCTGTTGTTCTCAAAAAGAACAACTTCTAAATTTATTTTGGGAAAATACTTGGATAAATAAAAATTCCATCACTTTTCTCACTGTTCTAAAGATGGTGGCACTTTTTCGGAAGGTAGCGTTCCTGCCCATTGATATATATTAGAAATTCAAAGAAATATGACAATTAATTTTTTTTTTCAGAATTCGTCAAATTGCTGACTTCGTGAAAGGAAAAAATTGAATACAGGTATTATAATGTATAGGTTTATTATTTAGAAATAATGCATGTTGAGAATGATGAGAAAGATACTATTCTAGTATTTATCATAAATTAACATGGCTGTGATCTTTTGCGATCATGAGATCATTGCGTTACTGACTGAGAATAAATAGTATTTAGCAACATGCGAGTATT
Organism: Leptinotarsa decemlineata; assembly: GCF_025532065.1. Classification (NCBI taxonomy): domain Eukaryota; kingdom Metazoa; phylum Arthropoda; class Insecta; order Coleoptera; family Chrysomelidae; genus Leptinotarsa; species Leptinotarsa decemlineata. The sequence goes on along the minus strand of NW_027412545.1, from coordinate 2,023,628 downwards.
TTTATTGATTATAGATTGTAATACTTCGACCTATAAGGTCCAAACAGTGTAAGGAACCACATGTTAAGAGGTAAGACCTCGTTAGTCCTTAGTTCACACAAGTTTCGAATTTTGAGAGTTGTCGTTTGTAGGGGGGAGGGACAGCTGGTTAACGGAAAAATAGACTTTTAAGATTTTCAACTTGATCCTTTTGCAGATCAGAGCTTAGATTTATGAGAGTTGTCGTTTGTAGGGGGGAGGGACAGCTGGTTAACGGAAAAATAGACTTTTTTAAGATTTTCAACTTGATCCTTTAGCAGATCAGAGCTTAGATTTCCCTGAAAAAAAAATGGCCCGAATAAAGTGCTTGTTTAACATTGATATATTAATAAATGACACATTTTTAATCAAAATCATTTAAATGGGTGAATTTTGTGAAATGGAAACGTTTTATTTGCCATATTAATGTAAAATAAATTTTATTGTCATCACTTTGCAATTATTTGGACCAAATGTTGTTTTTTTAATAATTTTATCTCTACTTATTTCTTCCTGAAATAATTGTATACTGAATATTTGCTATTATCTGTATTTATCTAGCTTATTGAAGAAAGATTCATTTATTTATCAAAATATATATTACGCATGGGGAACAACGCCGACACTCTTGATTTCTCCCATTTCTGTTAACGGATCAGTCTCGTTTGGTCAATGTTGTTGGTTATTGATACACGAGCAATAACCATTACATGAGAGTTGCAAAGGCTTTTTTTTCTACAATCGATAAATAATGAAAAACTATTAAATATTATATTTGTATTGAATACAATAACAGTAGCTACTCATATTTCTTTAAAAAAATTCTACAAAACTATAATTAATAGTATTCCATAGATATAGAACAACTATAAACATTATATTTATATTATTATTTTCAGTCTAATTAGAGTTCAATATTGTATTGTAAATACTGATTTCATTCTGTGAACCAAATTTTCAATGTAGCCTTTCGCCACTGAATTGGGTTTCCAGCCGCCATGACGTTTCAATGCAGTAATATCACCACCGGCATCAACTAATACGGTTGCAGATGTCCTTCGAAAACAATGCCCTGTATATAAATTCAGATAAGGCAGATTTAAATATGTTGCTATTAGCTTCCCTAAAATACTAAATTTATTATTACCAATGTTTTGAATCGTGCATTTTCCATTAAAATAATTAACGAAAAAAGATGGGGTGGGCCGTAGATTCATATATTTTTAACTAATTTCGTAGTATTTGCCGGTAATTGTGAATGTTTTCATACCTTTCTTTTAGTTTCTACCACATTAACAATGAAGCTTCCATTCACATCTTTGACATTTTCACATTTTAGGTCATGTAGTGCATGTCTTCGACATGCTCCCATTATCCAAAAAGCTACCTAAAACAAAAAATAAATATAAAAAATACAACAATGAGAAATAAAGAAAAATTGAAATGAAGAGTAGGATGACCTAGGCTAGTTTCGAACTCGAGTCTCATAACGTAGTCTAGTTCAAATGGGATATCTAACATTATATTCGTTCATTAACTTATTATTTTATGTTTTTTATAACATTTCCCAATAACTAAGTGATATATTCAGGTAATATCATCAAAAATGGTAAATATTCTCATACATTGGTCCTGAAAAACAGTTACTATTACCATAATACTTCTTATACCGTACTTAACAGCTATAACCAAAAAACCATATTTCATCCTGAATAAAAATGTATTGACGTGAAAGTAATATTCAATTGAAATGTTTGTTGCTGAAACTTCGAGATACAACTTTCTTCCTAGCAGTAAACACACATACCACTGAAGACGTCTGCCGCACTAACAAACGAAACGTTTGGTACATAAGGTTCCATTCAACCAATGCCTACTAGCCCAGATTTTGTTCTTTTCAATCGTGACGTAGGCCAGCATGAAAGCTTGTGTTCTTATAAAAGTAATATTTTTCATTGAAGAAAATGCCCGTGCCATAATTGAAAAATATTCGTTTACTGTAAATAAATAAGATATTTATCTTCAACTGGACTGTGTGTATTTGCTATAAATAGTCTGTGTTAAAAAATTCGTTTCATTTGCAGTTAAACAAATATTTCCGTCTGATATTTTCATACACTTTTCGTTTAAGAAACCCAAATAACAGCATCGTTTTTTTTTCTAGGCAGTAACAGTAGTGGCAACTCTGTTTGTTGGATTTTCCCATTTTATAGAGGTGAAACCTCAGTCGCCAGTATTTTGTAAGAATTCCCGTTAATGATATCAGGCTTTTTTCCCTATCGCCAGAAACTTTGGCGATAGATTTATCGACCTTTTCGCAGAAAAATCCACAGAAAGATCCACAAAATAATTCTAGAGCAGTAAAAAAAGTATTGACTCACTCCTTTGCCAGAACAACAGCTTCCTCCTTTGTGATCTGGTATCCACATCAAGAATTGATAACAAAAATTCATTGAAACGTAATGTACGAAATATAAGTTGTGCTGCAGGTTTGATACCCCTTCTACCTGTAATTTCCTCTGTAAATCCCGAGACTTCTATGAAAATCTTTTCATAGATATCCTCATAAATGTATGTCATCGAAATTTCCTAGATAGCACAATAATCATAATTTTCTGCATGATTATGACATCCATGACAAAGTTATACTAAACGCAATAGTTAAAGAATATTTAATGGTGAACAATATTTTGAGCAAAAACAAAATAACAATTGATCTTAAATTGTATGCATGATACAACCTATCCAAAGCACAAATTATTATGTAACGTCTAAGTACTTGAATAATGACAAATACAATTTTTAGCATGCACATTTTTATTCCTTGTTGATTCCTGGAGAAATATAGACAGGAATAATTAAATTAATGACGGCAATGAACATTCTAAATATATTCTAGGTATATTTGCTCTGAATTAAGATGATTAAGTTGTCTGCATTCTTTTGAAATTTACAAGTTGTTTGTCGAGTGGTGTGCATTGGCATCACTGCCAATTATGAGTTGGCTATCACTAGGTCGTACACATCCCTGCTTGATGACGGTTCCTGACTTTCGTAAGGAATGACAATTTCTTCAAATCCTCTCTAATCACCAATCTTCATCTTGACTAACCTCAATCCTTTCCGACTCTCTCAATCTCATGAACTTTTCCCTAGGGTTTTTTCTCTGCATAATCCTTGTAAGGACCGCCGAAGCTCCCTAAGTGTGTTGTGGGTTGATTGGTACTACGCTCATTGCGAGTCACTCGAAGAGTCCACCTCCTTCCCAGTGGTTCAGCAAGTCCCACCCTTATGGGGAAAGGGTTGTCCACATATATGGAGCCTCCTGTATGGATCTGAGGCTAAATACTATGGGAGGTCGCCTGTACCCTAGAGACTCCGTTGGTGCTGCTTCATAAGGCCCAGACACCCTTCAACCTTAGGTATAGGTCGCATGACACCTCTTTTCAGTTACCTCTTAGAACAGTCAAGGTTCACCGCGGTCTTATTCTAACTCCCGGTGCTACAGGGGAGCTACCCTTCTTCATCTGAATTCTCCCTTGACCCGTCTAGCTTGAGAGGCCCTACCATGAAAGTACGCAAACTGCACCACCCAATACCAGTCTTTATGTTACTGTTGTGTGTTTTATTTGTGATGAGACCATAGACTTGATACAAATTACCTGAGACGTGAGAATCAGAACAAAAATGTTCAGATTTATTTTCACTCACGTATCTGAATACTGCTTCTGATTACAATGGAAAAGTACATCCTCCTCTTCATTTCATTGAGTTCCAAGTTGTCATATTTCAATATTTGCATAGCCTCTTTACTTGATTGCATTTTTAGAAGTAATTGTAGATGATTATTCAGTTTTTCAGTATATTTGAAAAATAAATGTGTCTCGAAACTGAAACAGTCGTTCTTCAATAAGAAATAAATATATCCAACTTGGTTCTCTTCAAATTACCAATTGTACTTATGGTGACTCATCTCAAGATTCGTTTCGAAAATTACGGTTGTAAGTCAGCAACGTTCTTTGCAATACTGTAAATAGAAACAACTTCACACCAAAAAAAGAGCATAATTATTTTCAAAAATATCTACTTTGCGTACTGTTAGCATTCAGTTTCACAAAGTACAATTGTAGTTTCAAAATTAAATATGTTTTCAATAAACTTTGCCTATAAACTTCGTTTTCCTTACATCCAATAATAGACCTATACTAGTACATAAATATTGAGTGACTAGATCTTCGAAGCAAAAGTGGAACAATGTTTCCAGCTCAGGAGAACTGTACCCTGAGAACATTTGATGGATATTACCTAGCTAGGTTATGTTCTGTGTACCTGATTATATTTTATAAATACATTTTGAGCCTGAATTTTCCCATTAAAAGCGGCCATTGTTTTTTAGGTAGGTGAGTTGAAATACAATCATCATGAAATTTTGTACACATGTTCTTGGAGGTATTAGAAGTAACATAGGATATTTTTTATTTAACAAAATATATAATTATTTTTTATGTAAGATAAAAAAATTGCTAATCCAATCAAATCCAACTGACTATAGTTTCAGCTGTTTGGAATATTTCTGTATTCATTATTATTTTCTTTCTGTCATTTTTATTGTTATGTTAGATTAGGTTAAGTTATCATTTTAAATTGTAAGAATTGAAAATTATTTATTTTTGTTACAGTAAAATATATTTCAACATTTGTTGTTGCAATTCAATAAAGCATATTTTAAATTTTCGAAACTTCATCGTAGGTAATAATTTTTAAAAATTGATAATACCAACCAAGCATTAAAATTTAGTTTTCTTATTGATTCATTTCTATTGTAGTGACACTTATTTAACGGCATCAATGCGAGCAAAGCCGAGGGTAAAAGCTTGTAACGAAATAAAAATTTCGAAATTTATTTCGAAATATCTATACAGCATATGTTGTTTCATTGGAGATAAATTCACCATTATCAACACCAGTGATAATTATAGAAATAGTAGGGGAAGGCCAGGCAAAGTGAACACCCCAGGCAAAGCGAATACTCCCCACTACTTCTAAATTATTCATTCGACTGTCATCACACCACCGTAGTGGCATTCCGCCATCTTGATTTAGTGCGCGGCAAATACTAAAGCAGGAGGCCCCGTCGCTTGCCGGCCACAGAGTGGAGATTTGTGTTTTTGTGAAAAAAAGATTGATTTTACGAGGTAGGTATATTGATTTTATTTCCAGTGTTATTAGTTCTTGATCTTTAGAAATATTTTAATTCAGTACCATGTCAAAGTAGGTTTTTATTGTATCTTTCACAGAAGTTTAGAATTATTCGGTTTTGTACAAAATTTGTTAACCTCAAAAGTTACCTAGTCGGGCAAAGAGAATAGGGCAAAGTGAATATGGTATCCACTTTGCCCGCTATTCGTTATTATTGACTTGTAATTTCATCATGTTTTTTATTTGTTTCAGATAATTAATAAATATAAAAAAAACTAAAAAAGGGTCGTGGGATGAGAATGTCATGAAAACAGCTATTAATTTGTGCAAAGCTGGCGAATCCATAAAAAGCACAGCTAAAAAGTATGGGTTGGCCTATGCAACCTTGTACAGGCACGTCAAAACCGGCACCACTGCTCCAAAATTGGGTCGATTCCGTCCTGTTTTCAATGAAGATCAGGAGACAGAGTTGTTAACATATCTGAAGGATATGGATTCTGTTTTTTTTGGACTAACTCGAGACGAGTTCAAAAATTTGGCGTTCATATACGCTAAGAAAAATAATTTGAACTATCCGAAAAACTGGGACAAGTACGAAAAAGCAGGAGATGACTGGTTATCGTCATTTTTGTCTCGCCACAATCAAATTTCCCTGAGGACTCCAGAAGCAACATCGGTTGCAAGGGCTAGAGGATTTAACAGACGTGAAGTTGGACGTTTTCATGAAAACCTTGAAGCTTTGACAAACATGACAAAACATGACATTGATGCATCTAGATTGTACAATATGGATGAGACAGGTATATCGACAATAAGCCACCTAAAGTGCTATCAACGAAAGGAAAGAAACAGGTTGGCATAATTGCCAGTGCAGAACGTGGCCAATTAACGACGGTCATCGGTTGCTGTAATGCCGCTGGTTCGTTTCTCCCACCATTCTTAATTTTTGCCAGGAAAAAGATGCAACCCAGACTACTTGATGGTGCGCCACCCGGCACTCAAGGAACCTGTTCAGGAGAGGTATTTCTTGATTGGATGCGTTTCTTCGTGGAACATGTTCGGCCTACACCTGAGAAAAAGATACTTCTACTATTGGACAACCATGAGAGCCATAAGTATTACTCAGCTTTGGATTACGCTAGCAAAAACAACATCGTAATCTTATCCTTGGCTCCACATACAACGCATAAGATGCAGCCCATGGATGTAGCCGTTTACGGCCCATTGAAAACATATTTTGAAAGGGAGGTAAATGCTTTCCAAATATCTCACCCTGGACGCATTATAAATCAATATGATGTGGCCAGACTGCTATCACCGGCTTTCCTGAAATGTGCAGCAGCTATAAATGCCGTTCATGGTTTTGAAAGACCTGGTATTTGGCCAGTGAATAAATATGCTTTTGATGACGAAGTTTACGATCCAGCCGCAGGAACATCTAACATGAATATTGGTACAGAAAGCACAAACTCACCAGAAAGGATTCATATTCCAGGATCTTTTGCAGAAACTTCTTCAACCCCTTCGCCTTCGCTTTTGCAAGAATTTATTCCACCAAACCCAGTGGTTCCTCTGGTAGAAATAATTCCATCTCTAAACAAAGCTACCCCTTTTGAGCTTGAAGCCCTTGTTGCGCCAATTACAGACTCTTTTAAAACACCTGAAAAGATTAGTAGCGAGGTTGGATGTACACCTCGGCCAGAACCTGGATGTTCCCAAATTGTCTCCGCTGTTGAGCCGCATGTAGCAACAAATGCTCAGACAATTGACACAATGCTGCCAGAGATCGAAGAAAATACTCAACGAAATATAAGCCGTGCAGATCACCAGATCCGGAACCTGGATGCTCAACCTCCCACTATAGCCCTTTGGTTTTGAGTCCTATACCAAATCCTGCCAAAACAATGACCACACGTAAACGGAAACTACAAAAATCTGAAATATTAACGAGTACACCGATCAAGGAAGACCAAAAGCAAAAATTTGAGAAAAATAAAGTTAAGGAGGTTACTAAAAGACTGGATGATAAATCAACAAAAGTTACTGTTAAGACTGTTACTAAGAAAACTAAGACTGACAATAATAGGAAAAAAGCTAAACAGCCAAAGAAAATTAAAGAATTTAAGGATATCTTATGCTTTTTTTGAGGAGAAATTTACATTGAAGAAGATGATAATTCTATTGAAAATTGGATTCGATGTGACATTTGTCAACAATGGTGTCACGAAGAATGTTCCGCATTCGATGGCACGGAAGGATATATTTGTGATAACTGCCAATCTTAATTTTTTAATTATTTAAGTTCAAGTTATGTATTTTTCAGTTTATTGAAAAAAAGTTTATTTAGTTTGTTACTCTCGTTTTCAGAGTTATTAATATGAGTATTCACTTTGCCCGAGTACTGTATCCGCTTTACCCAGGGGTCCGGGCAAAGCGAATACTTTCGTACTTTTTTTAATTCTATTTCAAATTAATATATGTTTAATTATTTAGGTTAACTGATGACAGTATATGTAAGAGCAATTAATAAAGACCGATTTGTACTAGTTATTTTGTGTTTATACCTTATACCTTTTCTGCTATAACCTTAAATATCTTAAGGTATCCACTTTGCCCGGCCTTCCCCTAAATATTGACAGTCTAATACGACCAGTTTAAAAAACACAACTGCAAAAAATATTTGGTATCACCAAGTTGATACCGGAAAATGTCAGATTCATATCATGCAAAAGATTCTTATATTTTCACTTTGGGAATGAGCAGATCTATTCAAAAGTTCTTTTTAGAGCAACCACCATTAGGTCTCATTAACGACTGATTTGTTGTTGTCTTTGAACATATTCAAGAGAAATGTAGCAATTACAGTAACAAAAAATCCACAAATCGCCCCAACGATGTTAATGTCACTCATATTTTTCCATTCCTCGAACACAATTGCTGATGCTATAATTGTTAGTGTTGTGAATAATACATAATATATTGGAGTCACCACGCTTGTACTGAAGAGATCCAGGGCTTTGTTTAAATAATTCATTTGGATGCATATACAGACTATTACTATTAGTAATAAAACTAATGAAACCCAGATGTTCTGAAAATCCTGTAGATCACCACCTGAAAACGAACGACTTGATAATTTGATTTTAAAATTAACATCAGTAGGATATTTTTTCGAAGACTCTTGTTTCAGTTCTAAAGTAGGAACAATAACTTTTCCCAATCAACAGAAATGCAATACTACGTTTCACCAACCAAGTTATCGTCTTCAGAAAGAGAAGGAAAAAAAACTGTTTTTTCTTCATTTCCAGAAGAAGCCAACTTAATTGGTGAAACGCGAGTCAAGGAGAGTATTGCAGTTCTGGTAATTGGGAAAAGTGCTTATTTTAAACTTTTTCATAGGCAACGTAATATTGATAGTTTACTACACTTTATAAAATGAAGTGATACAAAAAATACCAAGAATTGTATTGGATGGAATCGACCGATATTTGATGAAAATACATAACAAATTCAAGAAACACTTCGTGAGATTTTTACTATACTTGCTTGGAAGAATATCATGAAGACAGATTTTGAATACCTGAATTCATGAGGTCGTACTGACTGATTCATTTATTTGATCTATACATGTAAATCAATTCTTAACTGCTTTGTAGAATCTTATGTCCTGTCTACATGTTTACAAACTTAGGCAGGCAGGCACAACTGCTGGGAAAGAACAGAGTTGCTGCCACAGTTATGATTGGCTTTCCGATCTTACTGTACTCCTTTGGAGTAGAGAAGGGGACTCGGGAGGAACTGTATCGACACGACATAAGGATTCGAAAAATGATGCATCTCCATAGGATTTGGCATTCCAAATCTTCGTTTTTATGGTTATACTTCCTCAACAATGATAGGTACTCGATGGAGCATACAAAGGTCATCAGAAGTCTGTTTCCGCTTGTCCATATGGTTCGCGACCATGAATGAACAAAAATTGGAGCATTTCTTTCAAGGCAGAAGCCAGTGTCCGATGAACCTGATTTAATTTTTGACTCTGAACAAGTTGATCACAACTATGTAACCGAGCTGAAACCCGTTCAGAAAAAGGCCCCAGAGATAACTTCATATATAAGGGATTCGCTTCTGATCTGGTTAGTCTGTTGCTAGGTATTTCCAGTAAACTTGATTTTCTTGTATTATGATTGTTTTTATTCAATGGAGCAAATCATTGTTTGATTTTACAAAGATTACCTGCTGGTATATATGAATACAAGGCAAAGTAAAATTTTTGAGACAGATCTATTCATCTATTCATAGTGCATCTATTCACTATTTGAATATTTCTGATGACTCTGTTAAATCTGTTAAAATCTGTTTTTCCATAAATCAGATTCCCCCCCTGCAAACAGTAACTGTCAACTTGTGCGAGCTAAGGACAAGGTCTTACCTTTTAGCGTATGATTCATCTTTCTTTTGTTGAACAAACACCTTCTGTACTTCACTCGACAAACTCCAAGCTGATCTGTATCTGTAGAGTAGGGAGGGTGAGTGTAAGCCCACGCACTTAGGCCACATGTGACTCATTGTACATCCTCCCAAGGAGTTGTCCTCCTAGGTCGTCGTCCATCCTGTCCTTTCCAGGAAGGTGGACAGGTCGCTGGGAGACATCTCCTTTATATCGGCAGGTGTAGGCCAAGACTCGCCGAACACACACTCTCTTATTGACGATAACTCCGGGCACTCGCACAGGACATGCCTGACAGTCTCATCTTCCTGTTCACACATCCTGCATAGAGGTGTGTCCACTAGCCCCATATTATGTAGGTGTTTCCTTAGCTGACAGTGGCCAGTCAGAAATCCTACTGTAAGGCGTAGATTTTTCCTGGTCATCGCCAGATATTTCTTCGGCGCCAGCTTCCCAGGGTCGCCCAAGGTGATCCTGGCAAGATTACATCCTTTGATTTCATCCCATCTCTTTAAAGATTGAGCATGGGTGTAACATTTGACTAGTTCCGCAATTGTCGAAGTCATCAGGCCGTGGGTGCCACTTGGTCCTAAAATTCTTAGTCCAGCCGCTTCCTTGGCTAAAGAGTCGGCAATGCGATTACCTTTACTCCTTTCGTGCCCTTTAATCCACCTCAGGATAATGTTATTATCTACCGAGGCTTTGGCTAAATCTTGGTGGCACTCTAGTGCTAGCCCTGAAGTAACACGGTGTCTGTTCAAGGCTAATAGTGCTTGTCTGCTATCAGTGCAGATTGTTATGTTTTTGCCCGAAATTCTTTTCTTGGTTATTTCTTTTGTGGCGATTGAGATACCAGCCAGTTCTGTTTGGACCACGCTGGTATTTCTTCCCATTCCCCATTTGATCCTTAGGCTTAGTGATCTGGAGTACACTCCACATCCTGAACCTTCTTTGGTTTTTGAGCCATCTGTATAAATCCGTATTGCATTTGTTGGATCTGACTCTGTGTTCTGCTTAATTTGTATTTTGTAGGGTTTATTAAACACAAACCTGGGTTCAATTGCATCATTTGTTGCCTGCAGCAGAGGTTGCGCAGTAAGCGCTTCCCGCCATAGGCCCAGCCTCAATCGACCCATTCCTACTTCTAGGTTTACACCAGCCGTGTGCAATCGTACCATGGCCATTAACGCAACCTCCTTAACGAACAGATCCAGAGGGGTCAGACCCGTGATTACTTCCATTGCCGCGGTTGGTGTTGTTCTCATGGCTCCTGTGATGTTTAAACAAGCCAGTCGCTGTATTTGATATAATTCTTGGATGGCCGTTGCTTGTAGAACTTTCGGTCCCCATGCAATGGCTCCATACGTTAACATAGGTCTTATTATTGCAGTGTAGATCCAGGCGACTACACGGGGTGAAAGACCCCATGCGCGTCCCACTGTCCTCCGACATTGCTCATAAGCCACGTATGCTCTTTTTGCTCTACTCTGTAGATGAGAGTTCCATGTTAGCTTCTTGTCGAGGATAATACCAAGGTATTTCACCTCTTCAGAGAAGTTTAGTTGGCTTTTGAAGATTTCGGGAGGTTTTAAGCCCGTTAAACTTCTTGGGATTGATCGACAGTCTTCTTGGGATTGATCGACACCATGTTTCTATCAATTTGAGCCCATCCTGCGCTCTATCGCACAGTGTGTTTACAAATTTGCCGGTCTGCAAGATAACTATGTCATCTGCGTATGCAATTGTGTAGAATCCATTTTTGTTAAGGTGATTAATTAGGGTATCCAGAACTATGTTCCAGAGAAGGGGTGATAAGACCCCTCCCTGTGGACATCCCCTCATGACCAGTCCTTTAACTGTGATGTCTTCTACATTAATACTTATTGCTCTGCTAGAGAGCATCTGGAGTATCCATTCTCCTACTACCAGGGGTACATTCCTGGAGTGTAGTTGCTGGGTAATTGTTGGAAAGGTTGTTTTATCAAACGCTCCCTCAATATCTATGAATATACCTAGGGTGGATTCTTTGTTGTCCAATGATCCCTCGATTCTGCCAACCACATGGTGAAGGGCCGAATCAGTAGACCTTCCCGGGGTATATGCATGCTGATTTGGATGAAGTGGGTTGTTAACAAGTACTTCATCTCTTATGTACCGCTCACATAGCCTCTCCATGGTTTTTTAAGAAAAACGATGTGAGACTAATTGGTCGGAATGCTTTTGGTAGTACCTTCTGTACTTCACTCGACAAACTCCAAGCTGATATGATGTATAATATTGTAGAGTGAAATTGTGCATAACAGCATATGAGTGACATATTTCTTCACGATTTCACTGAGTTGGTAGATACAATAGAACATAATAGTACTTGTCTGATTTTATTGTTATATATGTAGTTGAATTTTGTTAATCTCTCCAAGTTGATATATCTGTCCTGGTTCTGCGTCTGCTTAGTAACAGATCTGTAAAGGCAGTTCGTAGTTGACAGTAGGATGAGGTCGTTCCTAGAATGTTGTGACTTTCAGTATCAGCCACTGGTCTGTTACGTTCCGCATAAGCCTCTTTTGTGTAGTTTGCAATATGTTCAATTTTGTATACAGTCCATCTAGCCTCTCTCTCCAGAGAGATGTGGACAGAAGGTAGATCTAGAAGAATGGCAGCTGAGAGTGTGGGGCTGATGGCATCAGAGAAAGCCTGTCTCTGTATAGTAGAGCGAAGCCTTTAGCCAACAGCACTTGCTCGATACGCGATCATTGGAAAGTAAGAAAGAAGTGAAATGATTTCTGCTTGAAGCATTCAACCATAAAACTGTGTGTGATCTGGAAAATGTCCTGATTCTGCTGACCTTTATTGCAATCATATTCTGAACAATATAATACTTTCGATATAATTTACCTGTAATCAATAGTTTTTACTTCTTTCCTCTACTCTGCAAGTGATTGCGTTGGTGAGGTCGAAAACAAGATTTTTTTCGTATGTACTGTCTATACTTGAAAACCGTGAAATGCCTAGACAATTGTGTCACTGAACTTCTGACAGACATCTAATTTTTCAGTAGAAAACGGCGTCTTTTCGAACATTCTGAAAATTAGAAAACTCATCCATATCCTCAAAAAACAAGTTACACTTTTGAGGGCCCATGGTATTATGAGTAGATCCATTGAACAATGTATATTTAGCAAATCCCAGAAAAGTTTTTATTCTGATCGACGACTTAAGACCACAGGTCTTGATTTCGTAGAATATTATATACGTAGGTGAATTGTGTGAATACAGAAAGATCGGAAAAATATATTTTGATATCATTCAATTTACCTGCAATATTTTTGATGGCCAAACCCAATCCTTTGCAAGCAATTACAGTTATACTTCCTACTATGGAACAAAGCATTAGGTACACAGTCGCATGCTTGGTACCATGAAACGTGCCAAAATAGCAGAATATAGTGAAACAAACTAAAAGTTCTACGTTCATAAAATCAATGAACACCGGGTTCTGAATTCTACTGAACAACTCATGCAGCGTTTGTGTTTGTTCTTCTTTTGGTAAATGAAGAACAAGTATTGTGGATCCCAAGACACACAGCAAACACCCCATCTGAAAGATAATAGTAATTAAATGATTTTCTTATGGTACAAAATGAAGATGAAAGACTTCATATTCCACGACTCACCTTTTCTATATTATTGAGATTTCCGTTCAGAAACTTGGAAGCTAAGAGAGCTGATACTAAAACACTTAATGCCCCCAGAGGAGTTATTAATGATGCTGGAGCAAACATGTAGGCTGCAAAATTGAACATTTCTCCTACTCCCACTGAAAAATTAATTGAAATATGTTTCGAATGATTTAAAAAATGAACACTGGTATTTCGAAGTATTTCCTATGATCAATGAAACAAAAAAAATATATACCTTGAAGTATTCTTGACTGTTTCTACTGTTAGAAACAGTCAAGTTTTTGAACTAAAACTTCTTTACGCGCGGTTGACTTAGGGAGTAAGCTGACGAGAGCGTTACGAAAAGTGTGATCGAGAATATTAGTCCCCGCTTAAATTTGCATACTCTGCATTTTCACTCACACAATTTTCAGCTCATACACTTTGGGGGTAATGTTTATTTGGTATTGTTTTGCATTTCATTAGTTCGGACTTCCATTGTCTAAACTAATATATAAAAATGGATGCTTGTTGCTTGGTTGGTTGGTAAGTGATAAACTTCTACATGGCTCAACCGATCGTGATGAAACTTGACATGTATAAGTAATTTTTCATAGAAAAAGTTTTTGGGCTATCAATTTTTCCTGTAACTCGCCACTAGATGTCGAGTTACGAAAGCACTGTTCTATAACGCTGCGCACGCCTAAGTTCGTTAGGCGTTTGTTGGTTGGTTGGTAAGTGATAAACTTCTACATCGCTCAACCGATCGTGATGAAATAAGTAATTTTTCATAGAGAAGGTTTTTAGGCTATCAATTTTTCTGTAACTCGCCACTAGATGGCGCTGTAGAATAATTTTTTGAAAGCACTGTTTCATAACGCTGCGCACGCCTGAGTTCGTTGATTCTGATTATGTCAAAACATTGGAACAGCAGCGATACAGCAACATAGTACTAGTATGATATAAATTGATTTGAAATCCGTGAAAGAAACTGTAAAAAATTAACTGAAAAATAACAATTTTATTAAGGAAAAAATTGAAATTACAATGAAATAGCATACAAGCAACGACCAAAAAAATTTAAAAAATTAACTATTACCACGAGCTGAAAATTAAAAAAATAATATCAAGAAATGAAAATTAAAAATTAAAAGATTCCAAATCAAGTTACTTCAGGACGTTTCGATTGTTAGTATCCACAATCGCCTTTGGGTGATAACTGATCTTATTCCTCCGAGATCTGATTATTTATAGGTCAATAAAATGCTATCACCTATCCCCTCTTCCCTCTCTACGCTTCATTGGTTTCAGCGGGAGCTGACCGTTTGGCGGGAGTTGGTCGTAAAGCCTGTTCCACCATCACTTTGAAGTAACCATTCCGTTGAAGGTCATTTTTGATGCTGATTAGTTGCTTTTCGAGACCTTCCTTTGTATTATAGAGCCCGAACGCACGGTCTAGTAGAGTCTTGATGATTCCTCTCTTAGTCGATTGATGGTGGTTGGATTCCTGGTTCACATACTGTCCCGTGTGAGTGGGTTTTCGATATACAGATGTTTCCCATTTAGTGTCGGTCCTATTCACCAATATGTCTAAGAATGGCAATACGTTGTGGACTTCCTTCTCCATTGTGAAAGCACTCGGATGACCTATAAATAGTCAGATCTCGGAGGAATAAGTCCAGTTATCACCCTAAGACGGTTTTGGATACTAACAATCGAAACGTCGTGAAGTAACTTGGTTTGGAATCTTTTAATATTTAATATTCATTTCTTGTTATTAATTTTTTAATTTTCAGCTCGTGTTAATAGTTATTTTTTTTGTTGCTTGTATGTTATTTCATTGTAATTTCAGTTTTTTCTTAATAAAAATGTTATTTTTCAGCTAATCTTTTTAATTTTTTACAGCTCTTTCACGTATTTCAAATCAATTTATATCATATTAGACAATGGAAGTCCGAATTAATGAAATACACCACGATATAAAGAAAACAATACCAAATGAACGTTGGTATTGTTTTCTTTGGTTTTGTAACCGTTTCACAGAAGTTTGAAGTTATCTATATAGGGTGGGGCACCCCGTACGACACGATCCCTGTAAACCAAACCATTAATTTTTTCGGGAATTTCTCCATTTCATTAAATGTATATTGATTGGCGCTGCAGAAGGAAATTATTTTGGAGTCTACAGTGTGGCTCAGAAAAGTGTCTACAGTGTGGCTCAGAAAAGTGTGACATATCAAAGTTATGTTTTTGAAGTAAAACTTCTTTACTCGCGCTTGACTTGGAAAGAGCTGGTGAAAAGTGTAATCGGGTGAGACGAACGGAAGTTGGGAGGCAGGTATAAGTTAGTGAAGATAGAAAGAGAGAGAGTTACGTTTCGTATATTACTGTAAGGGCAAGAGAGAGAGAGAGAGAGAGTGGTGCGAGCACACATTTACAAATATATAAGTATATATATATTTGGATGATGCAACAAATGTTTCCTTCATTTTCAGTATTTTACTATTAATGTAAGTTACAAAAAGGATTTGAAGCTCTATAACTTCTATTTGATTATCTGTGAACGCTTTCAACAGCTGGTCATGCTGTCATCCTCAAGGCACTATTCTATCTGAGGATTTGAAGCTCTATAACTTCCATTTGATTATCTGCGAACGCTTTCGACAGCTGGTCGTGCTGTCATAGAGCTTCAAATCCTTTTTGTAACTTACATTACTAGTAAATTCAACTAATGTTCCTTTATTTTCAGTACTTTAATATTAACATATGTCACAAAAAAGATTTGAAGCTTCATAACTATTTATTATATGCGAGCGCTTTCGACAGCTGGTCGTGCTATCATCTTCAAGGCTCTACTCAAACTGAACGTTTCATACTCTTGTTTGTTCTTTTATGTGGTCAGAACATCTTTGTGCAGGTAATGTAGGTAAATTTGCCTGTATTTGGGTCAAATCAGGTACTATCCTTTGTGTTGGATCTTCTCTAGTTTCTAGGAACGGTATTGTTTTATGTAGTATATTGAATGTTAGGTCTTGTTGTGTTTTGATTTGTATTTGTTCCTTGATAAGTGAATTATGACTGTTAAGTTTATGGATGTTTAAGTTTTCCCAGATGTCCATACGGTTTCCATCTCTTTGGACATGGACCGTTAACATTTGTCTATTTCTAATTCCATACCGATAGCAAGCGTGCACTCTTTCACCACCCTCAAGGACTGATTAAGATCCTTTTCTCCATAGGCATGAAGTTCGAATTCAGTCATATAAAACAAATAGGTGACCTTATGCCATCGATTTCAAGGGGTGTCAGAGATATGTCCTTGAATTTTGCTGGGCGAAACGGATAATGGCAAAAGTGAGAAACAGAAAAGAAAGGAACTAAAGGAACCGCCCTTGTACAAATGACTCTCTCTGTTTAGATTTTAGCCAGATCAGTTTCAATTTGACCCTCTCTGGTCATATAGTAGTTCGAATACTTGGTCAACTGCTAAGAGTATTCATGTATACCTATAGGGTGCTAGTAGAACGAAATCGGGCATGTTATCGCCATGATAATATGGCGTTGAATTTTCGGTAGTTTTTTTCACCAACAACTATTTGGTTCATCTAGGCCTAAAACCCTCCAGCGATATTCAAACATTATCCGGGGTTAACTCGTTGCGCAGTTCATTGGGCTCAGGCTGATGAAGCTCTCTACACAAGCCATACAGCTAGACTAGGGTTGGAGTATCTAAATGGAAAGGCTGTGGATGTTCATAAATGTTCTTCCAGAAGTATTTTACCTGTTCAGCGATTGATGGGTTATCCAAAACATGCGGAGTCTCTTGAAGGTTTCGCTGGTCGGACCTTATACCTGAAGCCAAGAAATCCAATAATCAAAACAATCATCTTAAAAGAGTGGGCTGGATAGAATCTCTTTTCGGACTCTATTCGTCTCACTTGGAGCTGAAAACTGTACGAATGATATTGTATGCTATTAAGTTCGCCAGTTTTATTTTTCCAACGGATTCAATATCCCCTGGAAAATAAGGCAACACCCGTGTTTCGTCGGTACCGTAGAAATGCAGAAGATGGTAATGTATTACTCGTAGTGCCGCGATATGTCGATAAATATAGGCTGAGACCGCATATACTGGACGTACCGACAGCAAATGCATAAGGGTCTCAAGCACCTCATGGCGGGCTCAACACCTGGTGTTCGAAATCTCTACTCTATGCCCATCACGTGACTATGGTAGAGACTGAGATGTTGAAGATGCCATCCTGACAGGTCACGGTGAACCCCTCAGTTTAAGACTTTAGCCCACCCTATCCAAGAAAAGCAAGTCAGCTGTTTTATCATTATTATTATTGATATTATTTTATTTATCATACATCTAAGAAGGGATTGCTGGTCAGGCCGTGTATCCGAAGCTCCGACCCATTCGGAGGGCGTACCGGTATGGCAAAGATTTCTGCCGTTTTGAGATAAGCCGGTATGATCATAAGATTAGAGAGTAGTATATGTATCATTTAACCAAGGACTTCTATATTCTACGTAGTTTGAAAAATTATTTATTGTTATTATTATTTTTTTCTCAAAGGGTAAGCTGGTCAAGCCCTGTCCCCAACAAAGCTCTGAGATAGTCGGGAGGGCGCGCTAGCATTATCAAGCAATAACCACTCCTCACACCGTGGGGTAAGTGATAATTTGAGTCTGCGGAGTTCGAAGAGAAAATCTTGATATTTTATCCGTTTTGCCTCTTCTTTTCGGACGATATTCCTCTCGCCGGGAGCTGAAAAATCGACAAATATCGTCTTGCTCTGATGGTCGAGAAGGACTACACCAGGCTCACTAGCTTGTATGAGTCTGAGGATGGGGAACGAATAGTTCCAATAAATTTGGTACTTCTCGTTTCCCACAACGGATTCAATATCCGCCGGAGCATTGGGCAACACCGGAGTCTCGTTAATAACGAAATAGTGCCGTAGGTGGAAATAAAGTATTCTCAGAGCGGCGTTATGTCGATGGATATAGACCGAGACCGCATTTGCTGGACATTCTGACAGCAAGTGCATTGGGGTCTCGGACGCCTCGCGGCATGCCCTGTTAGGAACCTTTATACCCATCACGCGACTGCGGTAGCCTAAAGTGTTGAAGGCACCATCTTATATTACAATCATCAGTAAGCGATGAGAAGATGTCACTGAAATTCAAATCATTACTTCTGAAAGAAATCTGGGTGCCATTTCGTAAACATTTTTATTGTAATTTATTAGATTATCCTTGACAACAAAAACATGGCATGTAAGCAGGACCGTAGCGAAAAGAAATACCAGGGGGGGAGGAAATCCAAATTTTCCCAACCCCACCAGTAAAATTTCCCAACTTTCGAAAAAATGAAAGCCCAGGGATTAGTTACTACTGTAATATATTAATTTTCTTACTTAGCTATCCAAAGATTGGCTGTATGCTTATGCCCGTTAGGTTATGCACAAACAAAAATAAATTTTGGTAATTATAAAAATAATAATGGAAATTATTCTACTTTGGACCAAGGTCCTTGGTCTTCCACCATATCCACCATGTATAGGAATATTCAATACAAATGAAAGGAAACAACACTTAAATAATATTGTGCTTATTGTTTTCTACTATTATTTTTCTATCTTCACGGCCCGAAATTTTCCAACTTTTCCAAGTCAAAAAAACAGCGAAAAGTTGGGAATTTTGTAAAATTGTCACTTCAAAATTTGTGGACTGTTCAGGACTGTTCTCTTACTTGGGAGAAATTAAACTTTTTTGAAGTTTTTAAACAACTCAGAATTTCAAAGTATGGGATCTCCAAGTTATGCATGTTGGGAAATCCCAACATTCTCCCGGTTCTTTCCATTTTCTTATTACCTCTCCCTTTCTTTTCTCTCATTTTAATATTTTTAATTTTCATACATTTTTTGACTATTATTTTTTTCTATCTTCACGGCTCAAGATTTCCCAAGTTTTACCAAGTCGAAAAAGTAGGGGGTAGCCCCCCTCCCATCCCCTCCATGGCGACGGCCCTGCATGTGAGTATATGCTCAGACATACCTATATAAATTGATCGAAAATTTCAATATATTTATGTAACCAGTAACTAATCGATTTGTCCAAAATCTAAATGTAAATGCTGCATTAATCACCAGATATCGATTTCTAGATAATCCAATGTTTGAGTTACTAATTTTTAATTCTCCAAGTCGCTATCTCTCATCCATTCATGTTTAAAAATAATTGTTTTCCTGAAATACTCAAGTAGGTTAACAAGTGCGGACTCATGTAAAGCGATTACTCATTACTCAAAACGTTAAATAAACTTTTCTTCAAAAAAAGGCAAGCCATAGAAATGAAATGTCAGTGAAGAAGCTCATTTTTAATACAAATAAAGCTTTCACAGTTATACACTACGAA
Source organism: Leptinotarsa decemlineata (assembly GCF_025532065.1). Lineage (NCBI taxonomy): Eukaryota > Metazoa > Arthropoda > Insecta > Coleoptera > Chrysomelidae > Leptinotarsa > Leptinotarsa decemlineata. Next base: position 2,003,876 of record NW_027412545.1, on the reverse strand, counting down.
ATAATTAGAATCTTCTATAGTTAGAGAAATTATCTTTTTCTCTGTTTCTTTCTGACAAAGTTAATGCCTTGTTTAAGTTATGGTATCAATGGTAATGTAGTCATTATTGTATTTTCATATACAGTGCATTTCTTTAATGTCCTCGACCCTTTTATTTTTTGAACGGGTCAACTCAAAAAATTGAAATTTGGGATAATGAAATTTATGTTACTTTGAAGTGAAATTGACAGATAAAACTTTCAAGATGGCGACAGGGCGCCATCTGGGAAAAAATTAAATCGAAAGGGGGTCTTGTGACACATAATTTTGAAGCTCCTGACGAAAACTTCACAACCCTAGAATATAAAGTCAATATCTTCACGTACTACAAAATGGCGGAACATTCAATAATTTCCTAAAGACAGACACATTAATATCGATATTTCTAGAAATATTCCTTTTTATCTGCCATATGGCAATTCCAACAACCCGAAAAGGTTTGTAAAGTGATTTTTTGTTTATAAAAACGACAAAAAATGTCAGTAAGATAATGAACATCATTGTAGAGTTAGAATATTCTCATTTAGTTTTACTAGTAGAAAGTTACCAAGTCAACAATCTCTAAAATGGTCAATTCTCGTCCGTTGGAAGAAAAAATTGAAGCGATTTTTATTCACGGTACGACGCGTAATTTTTACGTGACCGAAAGGATTTTTCAGTGAACGTTTTTCGAATGGTCCTATCTGTAGAAAACATTTGGGAGAACTTGTATCCAAATTCACAACTACCGGTAGTTGTATATAATAAAAAGCCCCCAGGTCATCCGTCCATTCCGGAAGAACAGCAAGTGCAAATAATTGGTGGGATGGTAGTTATACTGAACAGTCTAATTATTCTGTCGCGATAGTTGTGAGGTGTCTCCTTCTATTGTGTGGAGAATTTTGAAGAGGAATAGGTATCATCCATACAAAATTAAAATGGTACACCAATTAACTGAAGATAGCCCTAATCGAAGAACAGAATTCTGCGAAATCATGACGGAAACCATTGCAAGGCATCCTACCTACCTTCACAATATTTGTTTAAATAACGAATGTACATTTTTTTTAAACAGCAATGTTCACAGACAAAATTGACGTTATTGGAGTGACACCAATCATCCCGTTTTCCGGAAAACACATACCCAATATTTAGAAAAAATTAACGTTTGGGCATGAATATTGGGAAACCATATTGTGAAACTTGTATTTGAATATGCTTAAATCGTTGAAGCGAATCCTAATGAATTCAATATGGATATTGTATTCCAACAAGATGGAGCACCACCACATTACTCAAGACAAGTAAGAAACTACTTGGATACTACTTTTCCCGGTCGTTGCATTGGCCGTCGAAGTCGTACAGAATGGCCAGCTCGCTCGCCAGATTTGACACCTTTGGTCATTTTTTATGGGGTTATTTGAAGCAAAAGGTGTATGAAACTGAACCTGCTTCAATATTGGATACATGGCAGGAAATAAAAATATATGTAGAGATATTGATGTTACTGTGTTCGAAAATGTTTGGCGTGAAATATCGGATAGGATGTTCATATGTCAAGAAGTTCAAGGCAACCATTTCGAGCATCTTTTGAACTGACCTCAAGCTTATTACCTCATTATGTAGTTGAATATCATCTGTCAATTTCACTTCAAAATAAAGTATTTATGCATTTATTTCATTATCCCAAATTTTCAATTTTTTGAGTTGACCCGTTCAAAAAATAAAATGGGGGGAACATTAAAGAGAAGCACTGTATACCCACACTCCCAATATTGGCAAATTGCTCAGAATCACGTATATCTGAAGTTGTGCCTCCTATACATGTTTCAAATGATGTGAAAACACTTTTTCTTTTTTTCCTTTTTTAGTCAATAATCACTGATAAAAATTAATACTACTACATAGCAAGGGCGGATTTATAGGGGTGTAATGGGGATAATATTAACATTCAATAAATAGTAAATATGTATTGTAATACATCCCCCTGAAAATTACCTCCAACGATATTCAGAAATTACCGCCCCAAATTCGGATCTAAATCCTCCCACAGAACCAGCCATACTTTCAAGCTTACTAATCCGACCTCAATCAAAATATTTAAATGAAAATTATTGAATGTGTCAATATTCATTCAATAACCATTGGTTGAAACAACTAAGATGCTAAAATATACTCACTTGTTAAAAGGCCAAACCACCACATCCAATCTGTAAGGTAACCAAATCCGCCAGCACCTGCCCTAAGATGTCCTCGCCGACCAATTCGGATCAATGACATTTTTTTCAAAACAAAACTGGAGCCAATAAATACAGAAGAACTTATAGATAAAATTAAGCCTATACAGAAGTTATTTTTATTGGTGAATGTGGCGTTGATATTTTTAACTGTAGAATTCATCGTCATTATTACAAAAAGAATTTCAACTGAAAACCTTCAGTAAAACTTGATAATATGGAATATTAGTAAAAAAATATTAGGCAGGTACAATGAATATTTCAGTTTGCTAAATTCATCTTGATAAGATAAAGACAAATGGAGTTGAATCACTCTTACAACTTTATGTTTCACCTATTTACTTTAGGCGATTTTTTGAATCGTATTATTCATAATCCGCCTGAGTAAAATCGAGTTACAAACTAGCATAATATACAAGGTACTTTTTATAACATACTAATGATTAAATGTGGTTATTTTTAGCTACCGTCTAACTTGTCCATTTCTTTCAAGTTTCCGGAAAACAGCCTAATGGGTTCATGACTTTTTTATCATTACTTCAAAGGCACTTCACTATCTTGTCTTCAGCAGATTATCACTTTCAAAAATATATCCTGTCGTTTGGGACATTTTCATCAGACCTCACGAAAAGATTAACATGTTAATAACAATACAGCAACAAACATTACTTAAACCCAAAACAACTCAATCACATTTGATCTTCCAGTTCTAATTCATAACGTCTTCAATACCCTCTAGAACCCCAAACCCATTCCGAATCTTACTGAAAACCTAGCGAAAGGAGCATGTTGCATTGGTTTTCCTCAGGTTATCACCGTTTATCAAAAATAAAGTTTGGGATGTATGAAGTCAACTTAAAATACTTCTGATCTATTCAACACTAAGGTTTTGTTTTTCTATTTGGGATGGATTTGCTCAAATTATTATTTGTTCTGAGATTTCTTTTTACAAATAAAAGTTAATTGACCTAGATGACACATGACCACAAAAGAAGACCTTGACTAAATAATCTTCAGAAAATGTGTTTTTTAAATTGTGCTTGTTGCCTAATTTTTTTTATCATTTGTTTAAATTATTGATATTTCTACATATGCACCAATCTATGATATATTAATAGTTGGTTTTGAGCAAAGTGAAAAAGTTATGCATTGCATTCAGAAACTTAATAGTAGCTTTTACATATATTGTTCTGATAAATGAATATAATAAGTACATTGGACTTCCTGCCTCTCTTTAGTTAACTTTCTCTTAATTCAATACAATATCAATCTAAACAATCAGCATGTGTATTTCAAGATAATAATGTATGACTTAATGTATGAAAATGTTTTACCCAAGAAATTATTAGTATTTCTTAAAAACTGAAAAATCATCTAATTTATTTTATATCTCTACAAGCTGCAAAATCAATAAACATTTTATTTCTTTATCAGAATTTAGAATTATTTAATTCAATTTTATTAATTCATGAAAATGACGGTAATAAACCATACATGCTTTTGATCTTCATGTTACTAGGTAATTTGTGTTTACATACATTATGTTGATCCATCATCTTCATCTCCTTGTTGGTTGACAGAAGAAACTTTATAACTAAATTCTGAATATTCGCAAATTGCAAGTGTTTTGCGAAAAAGTCAAATTATCAAATGTTTCTTAAACAAGTTAATAACAACAAACATGTAAATGGGACTATTACAGGCCCCACCAGATCGAAATTTTGAGCTAGCCAGAATTACAGTCCGGTCTTAAGGATATTTCATTTCAATGTGAATTGCAAACTATACGAGTAATGTTTCCAATCATCAGAACTGCAATACTATTCCCAACGCGCGTTTCACCAACCAAGTTTACGTCTTCAGGAGAAAATGTTTGATGGTGAAGACCAAGCACAATTATTAAAATATCAATTACCAAAGTTTTGAATGTCAAAAATTTTGAAGTGGAAGATGTTGATGAACGATGCCCAACCGCTTAAAAGTTTTGCACGACATTGAGAATAAGCTGATATGCAGGATAAGGAGGCAAACACTTTTCTCTGTAAAATGTTTATTTCAATTGTATCAAATAAACAACTACAATTATGTCACGAGTCCAAAACGTACTTTACATACTGCTAGGGCAGTTTCTGTTCTGATGTTCGCAGCTTATGTAGGAAAATATGAATATTTAAAATTGATTTATATAATTTGCATGGGCATGTTGATATTTCCAGCAGGAGAACTCGTCAACAAAATTCATTGTTAATATTACGCTTATTGAAAAGTTTATTTTTCTTCTCCTGGAAGACAACTACTAAATATGTACAATATCCAGTACTCTTGAGGAAGGTAAGTTCAAATTAAATCAATCAGTTTTATCATTCCTATACTATAATTTTTTTATTTATGGCCCCTTTCAAAACTTTTCATGTATTTCATTATTTTCAAAATTCAAGATTGTATCTTTATAACCTTAAAGAAACATTACTTGCTGAGAACAATGTGAAAGATAGAATTTCAAGTAAATGTGTTGAAAATTAACCTTGCTAAGGTCTATTTTGATCATAAAATCATTGTTCTACTGACTAAGAATAAATAGAATATTGAGCAATAGGCGAGTACTTTCATTCACTTCAACAGCATTGTAATTCATAAAATTATACAGAAGATCCTTTGTATAAAATATTTGAGGAATATTTCTGAGAAAGAAGAAATTAATATATAAAATGTAAACATGAACTAATCATAGTATCACAGATTAATCAATCATAAAATAAATTGAGCAGTATCAAGTTATTAGCAAGTAGTGAGAAAATCTTACTTCATATATCACACAGACTTGTTGGCAACCCGAACAAATTGACTTACCATTCAAAAAGATCTAATCAAAAAATCATTATTAGATCCGTATTGCTTACTATTTGGTTTCAACAGAAACTTTGATGTATTGCACTCTTTGAATACATTCAAAAGAAATATAGCTACTACAGTAACAAAAAATCCACAAATTGCCCCAACAATGTTAACATCACTCATATTTTTCCATTCTTCAAACAAGATAGCTGACGCTAGTATTACTAATGTTGTAAAAAGTACATAATATATAGGTGTAACTACACTAGTACTAAAGAGGTCCAGAGCTTTGTTAAGATAATTCATTTGAATACATATACAAAATATTACTGTTAGTAATAGACCTAACGGTATCCACATATTTGGAAGACGCTCTTGATCACCACCTGAAAAAAATAAGAAATGATATATTTCTCAGCAATTCATAAACAGGTGTAACTGAATTATTAATTTAATTTTTCTACAAAAATTCATTTTTTGTGAAAGTACTTTTGTATTAATGATTACACTACTTATCTCAAATGCAACATATAACAAATTAAGGATACAATTTATATGCTAGATAAATATTTTGTTTTTCAGCACTCGAAGAAAATGAAGAAAGAACTAATATGAAATATCTATCATTGGTTTTTTGTATATTAACCTCGAATAGGTTAGTAGCAAATCATTTTTTCATCAATTCTATATTGTCAGGTCTATGTCAGGAAATTGTAGTGTTATTGCCAAAGAGTGTAAATTTTCCAGATATGTTCAGATTTGATGAGTGATTATTGCATAACAAGAAAAGAGTTTGACAAAATATAGAGCTTGGCAATACTCCACAATTTTTTTGTATGGGAGGTACGAATTGGTCATACAAACTGACTAGTCAACAGTGTTTACCGCTTTCTAGAATAACATTATAAAACTTTTACAGGCTGTATGAAGGTTATCAAAAAAATGTTTCACGTTTTCACGTTCAAAAATCCATTGTTATGATCAGGATTTAAAAAATGAATTTCTGACAAATTTTTTAGATTCCCAAAACAACTGTTAGTGAATATTAAATTTACCTGCAACGTTTTTGATAGCCAGGCCCAATCCTTTGCAGGCCATAACGGTTATACTTCCGATTGCTGAACAGAGCAGTATGTATACCGTCACATATCTAGTACCATAAAGAGGACCAAAATAGCAGAAAATTGAGAAACACACTATGACCACTAGGATTAAATACTCAATGAAAACTGTATTTTTAACTCTACTAAGCAACTCATTCAGTGTTTCTATTTGTTCTTCTTTCGGCGAATGGATGACTAGCATTGTGGATCCCAAAAGACACAACAAACAACCAGTCTGTAAAATAATCATAAGTTACTATAAAAGTTAGACTAAATTTCATATACGTATTTGATTGTTCATCAGTCAATAAAAATAATCCATATGAAAAAATTAATGAATAAATAAAAACAAAACCCGTATTCACTTAAAACAATTTAATGGTGTCGGATTCATTGATGAAATACATTTACTATACTGTTTTCCCAAAATAGGTTCAATTTGTTACTAATCTTGTGAAAAATTATTGAAAACAATGAAAACACTTCACACACAGCAGAACTGGAGCACTGTTTCTCGAAACACGTTGGGCTGTCCTAGTTAGCATCATCAGAAAATTACAGTTTTAGTGTATGAAAAAAATGTTTTCATTATATTCATTTTACGACAGGTGTTCCAATTCTTCCTATTATATTCAGACTTTGTTTAATTAATCTTATTGAAAGTAACTTATTTTTCAAACCATGTCTCATTACATACCTTTCCTATATTATTTAGTTTTTCATTCAAAAACTTTGATGCTAATAGGGCTGATACTAAAACGCTTAAAGCCCCCAAAGGAGTCACTAGGGAAGCTGGAGCAAATGTATATGCAGCGAAATTGAACACTTCTCCTATTCCCACTGGAACAAAAATTGTATCATAAATAAAACAATTTTAAAGTGGGGTAATATGAAAAATGCATGTTATTACAATTCTACATCAACTGGAAAAAAAATTGAAAATATTGTATTGAATGTCCAGTTGAAATAATTGAAATAGTTTCAATTCACTTTTCAGATCAAAGTTATTGATATGAACTTGAACAAAGTCATTGGCCATGCTCATTCAAATCATTTCAATCTCCTTGAAATTGGATTGAAACCATTTCCAGGATGAATGCAGTCACTAACAAATGTAGCATCAGAAATAGGCATCTGGTAATAACAAAAATTGTTGAAATTGAACTTTAGTAATCATTGATAATTTCCATCAAACAATAATTATAGCACAACTCCAAATCCATACCTCATATCTTACTTATATTATAAAATACAGAACTTTTTTTTTAGAGTGGAAAGTATTTTCAGTAGATTCACTTCAAGGTCTGTCTCTCTTTGAAAATGTCATTTCATACTTGCTAATACTGAAGTTAAAACATTTCATTATATTCCGAAATGGGAGACACACAATTAATTCTCTTTTCCACTAATATCAAAATAATACCCTCAAAATGTGACAATCAACACACAAAGTAATAGTATAGTGCAATAGAATTTATGAAGTATGAAAACTAATACTGAAAACAACAGGAGATGACAAACTATCATCTCCTGATTATGCTAACTTGGGTAGCGACATTTGCATTGAGAGACATCATTTTAATTCTGGTGAGAGGAAAGTTTTATCAATAGATCACCTTTTTCATTGCCAAATAACAGATGAGGATTTCAACTACTGATACCTGCTGATATTGAGTATTTTTTGTTGGGACTCTAAGCATTGATTTCAACAGTCATTTGCACATTTCAGGTGTCAAGCTAGAAAGCACCAGTTGTACTGGGTGCTTTAATTATATTGAACGTCTAGTATACTAACTGGTAATAAGGCCGAACCACCACATCCAGTCAGTGAGATAGCCAAATCCGCCAGCTCCAGCCCTCAAGTGTCCTCTTTGACTAACTCGAGTCAAGGATAATTTTTTCAAAATAAAACTCGATCCAATAAATAGAGAAGAACCAATGGATAAAAGTAATCCCAAGTAAAAGTCAAATTCGCCTGTGAACTTAGTGTTGGCAATTTTTGTTGTGGAATCCATTGTAATTTATTTCAAAATATGCTCATTGCTGAATAACTTCATGTGAAAACATCTAGTAATAATTGGTAATGCGGAATAATCAAATAGAATTGAACGGGGCGGTTTTTTCGGACTAATACATTCTTCATTGATGAGAAAATAAAAACTGGGGCTGGATATAATTCACTGGAAATTTTCGTAAATTTTACTTCACTTATGAAATTATTCAAAGCCACTAATCAATGAAAACTGAATAAAATACAAAATTACTGTCACAACCACTCTAGAGTATGTGTTTTGTGGCACAAAACAGCCACACTGTGGTTTGAGGTCACGTCACAAAGCAAGGTTGGGAAGTTGTTTCTGATCACTGTGACACAGTTCAGAAAATCTGTGACCGTGAAATTCACAGATCTCATAAGAGTAAATAATCAAAATGGCCATCAATATTGACCCCTATCATTTTGTGAGGACGAACAAGGCCGTAGCACAGTATAATGCTAAAAGCATCTATGAATTACCAACATAGCTGAAAGTGCAATATTTTTGCATACGGTAAAATAATATAAAACGAAAAAATCGAACAGAGTTTGGAAAGCTTGTCGGAGAGTCTCAAACTAAAGAAAAGAATTGGTTTGTTTGTCTAATACAACCAGTTCTGATGAGATGCAACAACATTGGAACATACATGTACGCAGGTGGTTACCGAAACTAAATAAAGAATTTTTTGTTAATGGAACCTTATCAGCCTTAATTGTGCACTGAGTGAAGAATATTTCTTTAATGCAATAACTTTCTCACCTAATCATACTTATTTTTTTTCAGGTTTAATATCAGGTATTATATTTGATTTAACCGATAATAATTACACAATAATTACAACGAAATGAAGGAATACAAAATTCATTAAAACCAGCAAAAAATCAAATTCAATAAAAACTCAAAAGATAAATTATGTTACATTCAAGACACTGAACTCTACGTAAAAGCAGCAACCTCATCCATCTAGAGGGGAGTTATTTAGATCGGATATTGGATCATATCGCTTTTCCTGTAGAACAGCAATAAATAAGGAACTCGCGTTCCTTGGAGTTTCAGTATGTATCCTTCCTGCACGGTCTTGAACGAAGAATCGTCTTACTTTATCCAGCAGTTGTAGCCGACGTGGAAGACATCGGTCACGTGTAGTGTCCAATGTTGGCATTTTTGGTTTCGTAGTGAATGCGAATAGCTTATACTGTTTCTCTGTTAAAGGTTGGGTTTCAGATGATTCCAATATCGAATCAATCTTCTAGTTGAATTCAAAATCCATAGCCTTGATAACCTTCGTGCAACGGTCGTCGGTGTATTCGAAAAATTTCAGATGCAAAACGAGGATAACAGAAAGTTTGCAGAGCATAATTTGCTCCCACGTTTCGACCTTCTCGTTTGTTTTCGACGAAGTCAGCCCCTCTAAACTGTTCTTGGAGACGAGTACTTTGAGCGTACAGTGTCTTCTCAATGTTGAGTGGCAATGTTGATTTGGAATACATAGGAACTGGGTCTTTAATCATTTTTTGAAAACGGTCACATTCTTCTTTCCATCGCGCAACTTTCCCTAAAAATGTTAATCTAATTTGATAACACTTGCACTTTCTTTTCTTTCTCAGATGGATTTGTTTCAGCATGAGTTTCAGCTTTCTCCGTACTCATATTCCCATTATTTTCTATAATGTCCTTCAAGAAAGCATTCGTTATAGAGCCACTGGAGATCTGTCGATATTTCTAATTGAACATTTTCGAAAATTTGATAAAAGGGCATCTGCTTTTATAAAGTCTAGTACTTTTTTAATGACCTTGATTGTTGTATAAAGGAGCTTCTTATTCAAAAAGCTCTATGCATAACTTTCAAAATGTTTCAACAGTAAACTGCATAAACAGAACTTTGGCACTCTAATGTGAGCAAAAATAAATCATATTTTATCTAGTTATATGTCATGTACGATTTAATAGATAATGTCTTACAGATTATAACCTCCAACTTATTATCTATAAAAAATACATCGATGATTTAATAATTACATTACCAAAATTAGGAAATGCAGAAATACTGGAAGTTTTCAGTAGATATGATCCATATATTAAATTTAACATTGAATGGGAGGATGGTGAATATATCGTTTCTTTTTGGACACAAAATTTCTTTGAACTTCAGAGAATACTATCCTAATATATCGGTATAGAAAAATAATAAGCTCTGGTATATTTATAAATTACCATTCTTACCATAAACTATTCATGAAAGTGAATTTGATCAAATAATAAAAATCTAGTAGATGGTAGAAAAACTGGCCCCATTTACATAATCATTAATAATGAATCAGATTTCCTGTATAAACTATTTGAACAGAATACTTTTTCTGAATGATCCTGAAATGATGTATTTTATATATATATATATATATAGTATCCCTCCGATTATCAACTAAACCAATCGCCACTGTTTTATGGTCCAACTTACTTCCCGTAAACAAAGTTATACTGCCTTCAATGTAAGGATGGAAAATACCTCTCTATTGTCTTTTGTGATTCTGAGTGCTATACCAATACAATACATGTATTTTGAAGCGGGTATCGGACTATCCTTTTCTGTACAACTTATTGGCGAGGGGGGGTGGCGGGTAATGAGAGGTTATTATGGAGAATTTGTTTACATTTGAAGTGAGTAGGACCATAAAAGAGTGGCGGTAGATATAGTTGATAATCGGAGGAATATTATATATTTGTAAAATAAATCATTTCAGGTGGAAACGTGTTATGTTCAAATAGTTCCTACAGGAAATCTGATTTATTATTAATGATTATGGAAATGAGGCCAGTTTTTCTACCACCTACTAGATTTTTATTTATGTATAGCTTTATAATAAAGCGCGTGGTTTACTGGGTTGAAATTAAATTATTTCAAATTAACTAAAGTCTATCCAAATCCAAGATAGAGTAAAACAAAACAAAACCGAAGCGTGATGTTCACGTGATCGCCCAGTGTCAGATGGAAAGGGCAGCGTTCATTGGTGAATTCGCCTTCTTGGTACGAGTTCGGTACCAGCACAGGGTTGTAATCAGTCGTTTGCGTGTTTGTGTGGCGTGCGTTATAGTATATTGTTTAAAATTGTTTTCCAAGATGTCCAGTACAGACACTGCTGATGACACTGTGAGCTATCCTCTGAGTCCAGCCAGGAAACGATCCAAAAAAAGACATTTGAGTGTTGAGATGAAAGAAGAGAGGAAAGAAATTGATACATCGACTGGCGACAAAGTCGTATCGAAAGTTTCCGATAAAATTGGAGTGTGTTGCGCTTCGATTTACAATGTTTTACGGGAATATAAACAAAATCATACATTTTCCAAACCGAATACAAATCTGAATCGTCAAACCATTATAAAATCAATAGATGATGCTGATAAACATGCAATCAGGAGGAAAGTGCATAAGTACTTTTTCAGAAATGAAATACCCACGATAGACAAAGTACTCACAGAAATAAATGAAGATGTTTTATTGCCAAGTTTTAAGCGGTCAACATTTCATAAAGTATTGAAACATTTGAATTCTGTATGGAAAAAACGAGGGCGCAATAGTTTATTATTGGATAAAGAGGAAATTGTGTTATGGAGGAGAGAGTATTTGACCAAAATTAAATTCATAGGGAACAACAGAGAACAATGTATTATATGGATGAAACCAGGGTTAATGCTGGTCATACTACCCCTAAAGTATGGGTCGATGAAACTGTGTCCTTATCTAGGAGGGCCTTTCTAGATGGACTATCCACCGGATTAACAAATCCATCAGGTAAACTTATATTTATATTAAGACCTGCCTCAATCTCAATATGTTAAAAGTGGTTTGTTGTTTTATTTACTTACATACCTCTTCATAATTTTAGGTAAAGGAAAACGGCTTATTATTTGTCACATCGGCAATGAGAATGGGTTTATTGCTGAAGGGCTGTGGTGTTTCGAGTCGAAAAAAACTGGAGATTATCACGAAGAAATGAACGGTGAATCTTTCGAACAGTGGTTTTCCAAAGTTTTACCCCAATGCTGTGATTGTAATAAACGATGCACCTTATCATTCACGACAGTTAGAGAAGATTCCGACAACGTCTTCAAAGAAGGTTGAAATCCAAAATTGGCTGCGATCAATGAATATTAGCTTTGAAGACTCAATGCTAAGAGTACAGCTACTAAAAATTGTCAAGGAACGCAAGCTTGAATACCAGAAATATATAGTCGATGAGATGGCAGCAGGCCAAAACAAAATTGTCCTTCGCCTGCCTCCATACCACTGCGAGCTCAATCCCATCGAGTTAATATGGGCGGATGTGAAAAATTTTGTAGCTCAGCGTAACTCCACGTTCAAATTTGCAGATCTCAAAGTACTTTTTGATGAGGCTCACTCAACAACTAACTTACGTCACACAAAGAATATGATTTCCATTTTGATTTTTCTTTCTTTGCACAAGGCTCTCGAGTTGCATATAGATAATATTCAATAAAAAATGACGGTTGTCATTTTTCTAACCTTTTTTTGGTTGGGATATGTCAAATAATGAAATAATATAAACCTAGTTTCAAAAACTTTATTTATAAGAATAAGATCAAAAAAATGATCATTAAAAATATCAAAAATATCCCCTTCCATAATATCGGTCCACAAAGACCCCTAGATACCTATTTTTAATGAAATCACATAATAATATCAAACCTCAATCGTAATTATAAATTATCATGATTTCTAATCGAAAACTCTTTATATCGGACCTCACAAACCGTATCGCTTGTTTATCAAATCTGAGAACAAATCACAAATTTCTTCATCTGATTTCATGAAGCAAAGTTCATTACTTTTAAAATTAACATTTATCATTGTTATGAATTAGTTCATTTGAAATAATTTACTTACAACCCAGTGGTTTTAACCTTACCTTTGAGAAATTGGTTTTGTTGTTTTATCAAAATAAATAGGAATATGGACAGATAAACATGAAATTGACTGAAAATGAACTGAAAATATGTATCCTTTTGTTTATTATAAGGTTCCTGATAGCATTGGCTCGAGACACTCACGTTCAAAAGAAGAAAATGGAAATATTCCAGTTCTTGAGTTTGAAAATCAAAGATCAGACCCAGATCTAGAAAATAATTCTGGGGATGATAGTTCCATAAAAAGGAATATAAAAGAACTTACAAGTATAATTTCAAATGGGATGATGTGAGTAAAAATGAAAAATGATTATTATAATAATACTTTTAAGGAGTTCTCAGGAGTTTTGTGAATGTTTCTAGGAAGTGACCATTGTTTCACATGGATACTTAGCCAAGAATTATTAAATGAAACGTATTAGATATTATTCATGCAAAAACTTCTGCTGTTTTTCATTTGAAAGATTTCATGATTGTTTTTTGTTTATTTTTCTGATGTAGGTACAAATAAAAGATTTTCAGTTCCAGAATATTTTTTTTGCCTTTCAAATTCAATATCACACAAAACTTTGTAGAATCGTGCCAGAAATTTCAAATATTCAGAAGAGAAAGATTATCAAATATCAAATTTCTTCCGATTTGAAAATCATAATATCCATAGGAATTCTCGAATCTAGTATTGTTTCATTCTACTGTGACAGAAACCTAATTAAAACAAAACACATTTGCAATCGTGAAAGAGCAATTTGAAGAAGAAAAAAGACACATTTTTATCAAATGTTCAGATTATGATCTTTCTCTTAAGGCACATTTCCTAGTTTCCAAGAAATTTTTTATTCCATATATTTTTCCAATTTAAAGGGATAACATTATTACAAGTTTGGCAATACTGGCATTTGGTCTGAAATGACTTATGCGCATGTGCTATGCTTAGGCTTGCGCGGTACATTTTGGGTACTATTTTCTGGTAAATTTCAGTACTTCTTAAATTGACGTTGCGTAAGATTCCTAGAAACCCTGGTGTTGGTAACGCTTAGATTTTGTTTTGAACTTTTTGAAGGAACCACCTGTTGCTTTTAACAACACTTACGAGGTTTTCCCAAGATGGCGCTATTCTGAATTGTTCGAGTCCCCGCTGAGTCAGTCAAATTAATTATTATCTGTCATTGTCAAAAAGAATTTTCAACTTTTGGTATTTTGAAATTGATATTTTTTGTCATCCCAATCTTTACATTGTTCGCATTTTTTATTATAGTTTTCGTTCGTTAGTTCTCAGTTATTTTAGTTTGGTTACATTTTTCAGTAGTAATAAGGAATAGTTTTATATAGTGTATAAGGATACTTTTTGTAAAATGGGACAATTCTGTATTTTGTGTGAACAGTGTAAAAATTCGAGTAATCATCTGTATTCAGTGCCAAAGGTAAATGAAACATTTTATAATTACTGTCAATCCACCACGGATAAACTAAGTTTGTATCAGCCTACACCAAAAACCAACTTCATATTTTGAATAATCCTTCACCCTTTTAAATCCACCTTCTGCTACTAGAGTATCATTACTTTCTTAATCATAATATCAAATTGAAAATAAACATTCACTTATGCTTTTTTTAAATACAACTTAAAACCTAGTTGCAAGAAAAGTCTACTCATAGAATCATAGAATCATAGATACCTACAGATGAATATTACAGTATGCAGAGAGATTTATTGCATTTCTACAGAATTATTATGAGAAGTAAGTTAGTTTACAGTTACATGAAATTTAACATCCATTTAAAATATCATGATATTAATATCAGCATAAAATTTAAAACTAATAAAAAATTAAATCCAAATCAACAATTAATAAATCATAGATTAAGTTTGAAAATCACTCTCTGAGTAGGGCTCCATGTCAAACAAATAGTTCCCCAAGCCTAACAGAATGTTGTATATTTTTGAAATCTTGTGGAAAATTATTGTAGAAATCGAGGGTGTTGTTGTATTGTGGACTTGTATAAAGAAAATTTATTGGGTGGTTAAAAGACTACTCATGTATGATGAGAAACCTAATGCTCTCTTAAATATATACTCGTAGTAGTTGATTGCATATAGAATTCCAAGCAACCAAACAGTATGCTCTTTTAACTTTACTTGTTCTCAATTGGTGATTTGAATGGTTTTATTTGTGCATTGTACCTGATCAAAATCTGTAATTTATAGGATGAAAACAAGAGGAAACTGTGGATGGATGCTGTTAAGAAATATCTGCCTGATGGTGCTTTCATTTGCTCAAAGCATTTTCCCATCCATTTCATTGGTGAGAAAAAACTATTGAAGGGTGCCAAACCATCATGCATGTGAGTATTCAGTTTCTACAGCACTACCTATAAATCCTATCAAAGATTTGTATATTTTTTTCAAGGTGCACTTATAGAGAAGTACTTAATTGTACAAATTTCAAGAAAACGTGCACCATTTCCAGAACCAGTTTACTAATAATTTCTGTAGTTGGAAAGTATCCGTTGAATAAGGTATCAAAAGCAAATTTGATCACATACAAATCAAGAGAAAACAATTGGTGTTATCAAAATGATAAATATCAAATTATTCATATATGAAATGATAAATAACCCCTTCTAGCTTTACCTATCTACAAAAAAAAGGTTCTTTTCAACCGGCTGTTCTCTAACAGTAACCCTGAGAAGTTTGCAGTTGGAAACAAACACTCTATGCCATTCATTTCTCTTGAAGATAAAAGATTGTTGTTGTTTTCAGTTCAACTCAAGCATATCAATGTCCTTTTACAAATTTCATATAAGGCTCATAACGGACTTTAAAAAGAAAGTTATTGATAACATAATATGAGAAGAGATATTTATGTAACCATTATTTAATTGAATCATGTTGAAAAAGGGATATGTTACAAATTGTCCAAATGTGTGGAGTTTAGTTATAACATTTCATATTATTTTTCATTTCAATGATCGCAACTGCTGTTTTGTTCAATATTTTACATCATATTTTCCCTTGATACCTTTCATAAAAATACATCATTTTTCAATACGGGCTAATATGTGCTAATATCATTCTATAAATAAAAGGTGATAGTGGAAGAAAGGGGTAAAGTTGAAGAACATTTTCTATAAATGCCTGATTCACAGAAAATTAACTTCATTAACTTTACCCTCTATTTTCTGATATTTCATATTTGTCAATATCTGTGTAAGCTTACTGCTTACACATGGAAATAATAAATACGTTGTCATTATTATAAACAGCCTCTTCTGAGAACATAATAAAAAAAAGCTGTATCTTTTAGAATCTTCTTGTGAGACGGTTATAATTAAATGCCAGTAGGAATTTTTAAAAAAATTAATGAAAAAGTTGTTATCGAACAAAGGGTTATATTTAGCTTAGAATCGCACGTTGAAAGGTAAGATTGCGTTAATCCCTGTTCGCACAAGTTTCGACTTCTGAGGGCTGCCGTTCGTAGGGGAACGACAGCTGGTTTACAGAAAAACCAATTTTAACAAATACCATTTTAGTTTTTTGTCCATGTTTATTTACAGGGATCTCAATTTATTCAGTTTTGTTTACAATAAATTATATAACAAAGGAAGCTTGTGCTGTAACCACTTATACTACTACTACTATAATTATTATAGACACATTTATGTGTGTTTAATGAAGGACAAAATTAAAGTAATGAAAAACATTTGCATGAGTAAAGAGTGAGATTCTTAAAAATATTTTCATCATCACAGAAGAAATTGATTTTATCAGAGTAGTTATTTTCAAGTCTCAACATTTTAGATGTTGGAGATGAAGAATGATACCCATAGTTAGTTAAGTGATATGGTGTAATAAATAGCTTTATTTGTCTGATGGACCTTCGTGGAACGTTGAAAGTTATAAGGGAGAGAATTTCCGGACAATCAATGAAACCAGATATAATTTTGAATAGATAAACTAATGATTTAATGTAACTTCGATTCTGAAATCAGCATGAAATATTTCTAAAATTGAACTGAATGTATAAACCCATCCTGTCTAATTTCGTAATAGTTAGTTTCCTGGCTTTTCCCTGATCATTTTCAGTAAAAATATTTGACTGCAACTGAGACAATCATATTCAGTTGTGTTGATGAAGTAATCTTAGAGAATAAAGTTGATACTGAAATTAGTTTCAATGAATATCTTATGAGGAGTACTTCGTCAACACCGCTGACTGTCGTAGTTGCACTTGAAACGTTTGGAGTTTACCAAAGAAGACAACAGCAAAACCCAAAAACCAACCAAAACATTGAAGTCAGTCATGAAATCATACTACATGAGCTGTTGAAAATTATTGATGAAGGATGCTGAAATTTTCCCAGATTCAAAGATTGATTTTCATTTTTTTATAACTGGTTTTATTTTTCAGTTTGCAGTTGGATTATCCAGTGGAAAAAACTCCGTTTGAAACATGAACAACTGAAATACTTGAATTCCTATATTTAGTTCTGTGATCAGTTTTTTCAAAGAATATTTGATAAAGCTTCTGCCAAATATCTGATAAGGATTGTGTGATTATTTATATAGTTTTATTAATTTAATTAAATAACATTTATTGATCTAAAGGGTAAAACATGTTTTAGACAAGGAAATTGATGGATATATAGCCGTTACTATGTGGTAGAAGATCATTATGAAAAATTTAGATTTTAGACAAGTTCTATTGTGAAATTGACGTGATAGTCATTTTTATAATTGTTATATATTATAATCATGTAAGGTAAGCTGAAAAGTACCAAACCTTCAGTATTTAGAAAACATTAGAATACGGGTTTGGAGAACTGTCGGTTTACTGTCAAATAGGAATGAAGTTGTAATGTCAGATAATTCTTTGTAATAAAGTTTGATCTGAAAGTATTTGGTCTGTATCCGAAAATACATAACAATAATAAAAATAGGTATTTTGATATTTTTTATTTCTCAGTGAAACCGCTCCTGAACTTCCACTAAACGTTTTTCCTAGTCCATCCTAGTCACACTCTGTCACAAAACATCCATTGGCAAATTCTAGCAGTATTCAACTAGAGAATATTCCTAATCCCATTTTGATTTCAAATACTTGACATCCAGATTGAACCAAGATCATTTGGAGGTGATAATGTTCACATATCCATAACAATTCCAATCAACTTTGTTGATATCATTTTCAGCATTTTTGGGATGATGAGAGCTGCAGGTGGATGCAATACTCATCCCAAGTCAATTCAAGTTGGACAAATATTCCGCCTAATGTCCCTCTATTCTCTGATAAAACCGCCCAGGGAAAGTAATGTTAGTGGAGGAGAAATGATGAAATCCCTTCTTCATATTGGAGATCTGAAAGAAAAACAGCAAAAATTTATATTCTATATTGAAATAGAAAAAACTATCTCCGAAATTGAAGAGGACTTCTCAGGTATTGATGAAGCTTTTGCTTATTTCTGTGAATATGTTGCAAAAAAAATTAAAGGCAACACCAAATGTGGAGAATGTGTGGATTCGATATTGGAGAAGGGAAATGAAATGAAATATTCAATTCCCTCATAAGAAACAAGAGCAGAGGATTTTTAACATTACCATCACAAAAAATTAATAGCTTTCTTCACGATGTTGAAGCCACAATAATATCAGGTGTTTTTGAGAGGGAACTTAAAAGAAATTGCTTTCCAGTAATTTTAATCAAATTGTCAAATTTTTCTCCCAAAAATATTGTAGGTTGTGAACACCACAAGGAAGAATTGTTAAGAGAGGCACTGAGGGCATATTTGATCTCTAGATTGAATATCTGCTGTGCTAAAGAGCATAATGAAAGAGCCCTCGAAAATAAAAATTTAAAAAAATACAATTTTCTGTTAGTCAACTTTCGAAAAATCTGAAAATATCTGTTGAGATGTGAAACTCTCATCAGATGTATGTTTTTTTAAAATTTGATTGAATATTTTCAAAAAACTACCATCATAATTGATGATCACATTGTTTGAAAAAAAGAACTCTTTTACACACTCAATGTAAAAGGTTGTAGTGAGCAATTAAAGTATATCAGAAGACATTTTGTATTTGTATTCTAAAAGACGCTAATCTACTTTCATGCAGTCTGCAGAAATTCAACCTAGTGTTCTCTGAACATTACGGTATTTTACTTTTCGTGGGAACCTGAATATAAAAGAAATCCCATCACAAGGAAACTGGAAGTTAATTTACCACTGGTAAGGATATTAAATACAATTTCACCTCAGACTGATAAAAAACTAACTTAACTTTTAAACGGTTTGACGTAGAAACATGAAAAAAACGTTTGGGGGCTATTACCGATACTATTTTTTGAAAAATTTGAAATTTTAATTGGCATGGGGGTCAAGTGTCAAATTGATCTATCAGTGATGACCTGCACATGCAATCATTGCAAAAAATATGACTCAATGAAATCAAATTAAAATAATAATAATGGAAGATATTTGAATTGAACTTTGTTCAATTTATGCTGGAACTGTAAATTTCAATAATTATAAATACAGAAATCTTATAAACTTGAATATACTTTTACAGACAATAAATAGTTCACATTCTTTCTGAACCAAAGAAGTTATTCAATACATCTGATGATCAACGGAAGGTAATTGACCATCTTACATCTATTGTAAATTAATAAATTTTGCCTTGTAATTTCTCTCAAGTTATTTGCAGAACCCAAAGGCTTGCATGACGAGTTCAAGGTGGGACTGTAGTGCTATTTCTCTTAAGTGATTTTCTGTACTTAACGAGATGTGTATGTATAAGAAAATCAATGTCCTGATTCATGAGTAGAACTGCTAGGTGTGATACACATACATCCATAGTCACTATGAGTACATGTATTTTGGTTGAATATCTATTAGAAAACAGCTGTGTTTCTACTCATTACATTGTTCTTCGTATATAAACCGCTTATTCCAAATTTTATGCATCAATGAGGAAAATTTTTTATTATTAATTAAAAAAAAACGGTTAAAAGTTGGTGCTTATCAAAATGATCTCTTAACAGGTAATCAAAAAGTTCGACAAAGAATTCACTGCGAATATTTCTTTGTAATCTAGTGAATTATTCAGTTGTTTTTCCATTCCAATACCATACTAAAAACATGTATTCAAGTATATAATCTTTATACTTACCACCTGTTTTGCGGAATTCGTTCCGATAAACAACCAATGTCAACTACATAATAACATCTGCCAACATTTCTTGGGTTGAAATATCAAGAAATTACACGAAATTTCTTCAAAACTTTGCTTGGGTTGAAACTTGAACTAATAATTCACCAGAACTTGGACACTTATCTTTCAATTTAATACTGACAATTCGTCAATAACACTTAAAACACAAAAAATTCATTAACTCACTTTTTAAGTTATCCTAAAAGCACAGTAGGTATGAAAAATTAATGTGGAATTAAATATAAATACAAATACACCCTGTGTGGTCTTATGATTACAGTTTACTGTAATGACTGCTTGCGCCATCTGAAACGGCGTAAACGGCGTTGATCTCTGCTAATCAAGTTAGCCATAAATCCCTCATTTTACCCCAAACTTTTGGAGGTATGAGTAGATGCACCAGGGTTTTTAGACATCTTAACGTTGCGGCAGCAATGAGTACGTCAGTCGTTGGTTGTCGTTTTATCAGGTTTACAGGTTAAATATCTGTCTCAGGGTCAATTGACAGAATTCAGATTTGTCATTTCTTCAAGAGTAGTAAGATTTGTCATTGTCGTCATATAATAAAGTTATTAGTACGAAAAGATAATCTAGTGATAATTGTTATAAACAATAAGTTGGAATGTAGTAATACTTTTATCACGTTCATAAAATTTCACCTATAATATTAATTTTCCTCAATACTTGTTTTAATTTATACTGTGAATAAAGGAACCAAGATGGGTAAAGGATTCAATAATTATATGTGTAAGAAATTCTTCCACCCAGCATCTAGAGACAATTTGAAAAGGGTAAGTAGTTTACATACTTTTATTTTTGAGAAAACTGTAGAAGTGTAGTCAATGTACAAACAAATATATTTTTTGTTAGTATGATTGTGGTTAATTTAATGCTTTCACCAGTTTTTTTCATCAGGCTGAGTGACAATGGCAAAAAATGGTCTTTTTTCACTTGCATTGTTATCGAAAAATTAACCAACTCATTGTTAGTATGATTGTGGTTAACTTAATACTTTCACCAGTTTTTTTTTCATCAGGCTGAGTGACAAATGCAAAAAAAGTCTTTTTTTATTTGCATTGTTATCGAAAAATTAACCAACTCAGTATTTCAGTAAAGTCAAAATTCTGTCTTGCTGGGTCTTCATGCGCTCAATAAAACAGATCTCTGAATATATGCTTATTTAAAATCTTTCCTAATTATTTATTATATTTCAGGTATGGATGGCAGAACAGAAAGCTGAGGCATACAAAAAGAAACAAGAAGAGCTCCGCCAACAGTATGAAAAGGAACAAGATCTCCATGATAATAAAGCAATGCTTAGTAAAGAGAGTAAAGATAAGTTGAGCATAAATTTTATGTATGAACCTCCTCCTGGAGCCAGAAAAGAAAGGGAGAGAGAGGATAATGAGCCAGAGTATAAGTTTGAATGGCAGAGAAAATACAATGCACCTCGTGAAAGTTACTGCAAAGGTGATCAAGAAATTCGTGATCAGCCCTTTGGAATTCAAGTCAGGAATGTTCGCTGTATCAAGTGTCACAAATGGGGACATATTAATACTGGTAAGTTAACTAATTTTTATGTTTTCAACCCAGGTTTTCATATGGGATTAGTTTGTTTATGGAACCTTGCTTGTTGAGAGATTAATTTCAAGAATATTTTCTGTTCATGAAGTTGACTGTCAAGTTCTATCTCCAGATTCATGATTGGACAAAAATATGTGAATCTTATTAAAAATTTTGCAAAACTATGTTGGCTATTAAAATGAATGATTACCTAAATTTGAAGTTTTGCATACTATTTCTGACTGAAATTATCCTAAACTTGTTTTTTTTTTCAGATAAGGAATGCCCTATGTACAGCTTGTCTATGAGTGCTGCAAGATCTTTGGAAAATGCTACAGTCCTCGACCAGAATTCTTTAGTTCAGCAAATGCTTGATGATGGTTTAGCTTTAAAAAAACAGCATATCAATACAACCGAAGCTAATAAACACCTGCTAGTGAATGAAGATGTAGAAGAAAATTCAGAAGTGGCTTTTATAAAATCTTTAACAAAAAAACAAAAGAGAGCATTATTGAGGTAAGAAATTTTCTTAATAAAGTTCACACACAACTGTTCAATTATTATATAAAAACATTTACTAATTTTCAACTTCTGTTTACTTTCAGAAAACTGGAAAAGCTAGAGAATAACTTAAATTCTAATTCAAAAAATAATGATGAGTATAGTGACAGGGAATTATCCTCGGATGAAGACACCCGAAAGAAACCTAGGTCTAGAACTCATATGAAAACAGAAGACCGGTATAAGAATGAAAAAAAAAGAAGTAAGAGTAAAGAGAGGAAGAGGAAAAGAAGATGTGACAGTGAAGATAGATATTCCAAGAGGAAGCATTAATACATATAATTATATTTGCATGTATCACAAATGCAGTTAAAGGATATTCAAATGGTTATATATATTAATTTTCTATGTATATATAAATTAAAATTGTATGACCACTGTAATGAATATTTATATGATTAATTCTAGTTAATCCAGTTTCATATATATATCTCCAAATTTCCATGCCTACAGGAGTGCCCATATTCATTAAACAATATCAATTGAAATGGAGGTACGAGAAGAGTTGAAATTTCAAGTTTTTCTCAAGTTCCTGGAGGTTATATAACATGGAAAAAAAACTCCTCTCGCATAATTCAATTGACTAGTACTTGCAGCTTTTTTGGTCGAACCGGTCGGTTCGTCCAACCTGTGTTAGAAATAACACGTTAAAAAGTGTTTTTACATACAGGCCGTTTCTTTTATCATGTGGTAACATTGCTATATCCGTAACAGATATGAAGACGATTAAATGTGAAAAAAGGTAGCTGTCATCAGGAACAATACAAATTTACGGGGACTCTCGCCATTCTCGAGTTATACGGGGAAAACAAAAATGCTGTTTTTCGTATGGAATTGTTATTTTGGAGAATATCAATAAATGGAAAATGTTATTGTATTCGAAGTGTACTATGACGATGTACCTAATAATGTATATTTGATAAAACGTTTCGTGTCAACATATCCACCATCAACTTTTTTTTTTAATCCAGACCTGTCTTTTTTATTACAGATATTGAAGCAATGAATTCACAATCCAAAGGTATATCACATTTGATATTTTTATAGCGTTTCATTTGAAATAACCACCGTTATCAGTGACAACTATCAAACAGAAAAACAATTCATTTTATCATGAATGAAACCAATACGGAAAATCAAAGCAACATCAAATGTTTGAATTGACGACCTCTTTGTTGAATACAGTTGTCGGTCCAGACAATTTCAGTGGCAATTTTCTAGCATAATAGGTGTAACGCTAATACATGCATCTCTTATTTTTTTGTTTGAGATGGTCGATATGTGTTCTTGGTGTTGAAAAAACTTTATCCTTTATGTTTTCCCAGACAAAAAAAATCTAAAGGAGTAAGATCTGGGGATCGAACTGGCCAGTTAAGTGGTCCATTGTTTCCAATCCATTTTCTTGGGAATATTGCATCTAAATGTTCCCTTGCTATGGCAGCATTATGGGGAGGAGCACCGTCCTGTTGAAAATATTGTATTTCATGGTGGATATTCAGTGGCAATTCATCTAAGTAGCCATCGAATTCATTGAATAGAAAATGAAGATCACTATTCAAATGATCATCGTAAAAGAAAGGCCCACGGATGTTTGCTTCCACAATTCCCAACCAAACATTTATTCTGAACCTTTTTTGGAAAATGGTTTCCTTATGTAAATGTGCATTTGTATCATTCCTCCTATAATTGATATTTCTGTTAAATCAACCATCGTTGGTGAATTTTGATTCGTCCGTCCATATTATTTTTTGACAAATATTTCCAACTTTCCTATTTCTACGTCTCAACCACTTCGCAAATCGTACTCTCCTTATGTAATCCCTTTCATTGAAGTGATGAACTTTGCATATACTGTAGCATTTATATTATTTTTCAAAATAGTTGTGGTGAATTTTACAGAAATTCTCATTTCGTGGACAATTTCTCATAAAGAACAATCCTGATTAGCATAATTTTTGTAACTGGCCAATCCTATATTAGAAAAAAAAAGATGTTTTCACTGTGTAAATTTTTATGTGGTAATATTTGATTACAAACACTTCCAGTAACCACACATTTTCTTTCTGTCAAATGCACCATTGTCCTTCAAATTTCTTTCCAATCGTCCAAACATTTGGGTGTTTGGAATACGACGATTCAGGTATAGCTCAACATACATATTTCTTGCCAAACGAGGTTTTCTATTTGATTTTGCATAACTAAATAACATTCATCATTTGAATACATCTTTGATATGTTCATACAAGTCTGATAGTTCTCAACAGATATCAACAACGCATTCATTTTTTCTGCCATAGAAACCAAGCAAAGCCTACACGTTTAAGATGGTAAATAAATTGAGATGCTATTTGATCATACCAAATTATACAAAAATAGAATTTTGACCAAAAACTGATATTTTCGTTACTTCCAGGATTGAGAATTATAAAAATATTACGAATTATAATTGATTTGGGAGAAATAAGCCTTAAAAGGATTATGGCAATACAAAAATTTCCAAAACGAAAAAGTACGAATTTTCATTGTGTTAGGGTACCTACCTGTCGAATTTATTGGGTTGTCTGAATTATATTTTGTAGAAATCGACACAATCTACAAAAGAAGTAACGACAGGACCGTAATTTAAAATTGTTGTCATTGATGATGGTAGTTATTTCAAATGAAACGCTATAAAAATATCAAATGTGATATACCCTTGGATTGTGAATTTATTGTTTTATCAATATCCGTAATGAAAAGAATTTTGAAAAAAAGTTGATGGTGGCCACGTTGACGTGAAACGTTTTATTGACTATTTATTATTACATCGTCATAGTACACTTCGAATACAGGAACATTTTCCTTTTCCATTTTTTAATATTCTCTGAAATAACAATTCCCATTTAATCATCTTCGTATCTGTTACGGTTAAGAACATAGCAATGTTACCACATGGCAGGATGAAATAACTTTATTTCTAACACATTCACTGGTTTTCTTCACAACGAAACCACCTTTGTGATTAGTTTGAGTTTACAAAAATACTACGGAGGCAGCTAGTTACCTGCGTGACATCGGGGTTAAGGAAATCATACAGATATGAAGATTATCTAATGTCTTAATGTAAATCAAAGAGATACATTTATTGGACATAGCACTCGACAAAGGGCAATCCATTGGCACGTGTTTCGGGCAGTAATATGATCCATATTAATTCATTTCCATTTCAAGTCACGATAATTTGTGCTCTTAATAAAACAGCTTTCATATTCAATTTTCATCAATTACTTTTATTTACATTTTTTGCAATAGGACTGAAGACTTTGGTCGTGTTCCTATTATTTCAAACAATAAAAGTCAGAACCCAAAGTTCATCTACATTCAAATAATTCTATTGAACATGTATAGGTTTTCAGGATTTTATTTCAAAATTATGTTTGTGTTCAAGTTAGTTTTATATGATATTGAAAAACTTCTGGTGAATAGACGTCATTACTGAAATTATTATGTTTAATATAACATCAAATACCACTATACAAAGTTACAACCAAATTATCTAATATGACAGCCTCAAATCTTACAGGACATAATCTAATTCATATCTGATATATTGATTTTTAGGATCATTGGCAAGTCTAGGGTACCCTGCAACCAAAGCATCTTGACTGCCGATGTAGAGAGAATTGTAGATCTTCCAATAAACATCCCTAACCTTTCGGGCAGGATGGAACAAACCCTGAAACACAAAAAAATGTACAGGTCAAATCGAATGATTTAGAAGTAAAGTGTGAACTTGAAAAAAAAAAAGATTAACCTTAGATAAATTTACGATAAAATTTTGATGAACAATAAATATTCTCAACTCATTTTAGAAATACCTTGATAATATTCTGTGTAAAACTACAATAAGTCATTCTTCACATTAAAATCTGTGTTCCATTAGCATACTTGAAAGCAGATGTATTCTGGTGTGATTTGAATATTATCCAACTGGACTTGAATCATTAATATAGATAGAATCATATTTTAAAAATTCAAAACGTGATAAATGAAAACAAACTCTAACCTGTAATGTGTATTGCAGAATCTCAATGGGACCAAGTGCCACTCTCATTCCTTCAATCGCATCCATAAAAGCCTGGACTAAATGAGGCGAAGTTTCGAAAATATTGGGCCATACGTAATTCAGTAGATGAACGAGAGCATCCTCACATCCAAAACCATATACACCTAGAGCCATATGTTTTATTGCCGCACAAGCTGTCTGCCTATGAACTAAATCCCTGTCCATAAGAGCATCCTCCAACAGAGGTGTCACCGCATATATATAGTCTTTACCCATCTCTCCGATATATTCAAACAAGAATGAGAGCGACTTCAAAACTCCGTTCTGTACATTCAACTCGGGAACACGATACTCATTCATCAAAGCAGGAAGTACTGTGAAGGGAGAACAAGTTTCGGCAACAATGGCTATTGCTACTGTAGTACAGACACGATTCTGAC
Organism: Leptinotarsa decemlineata; assembly: GCF_025532065.1. NCBI lineage: Eukaryota > Metazoa > Arthropoda > Insecta > Coleoptera > Chrysomelidae > Leptinotarsa > Leptinotarsa decemlineata. Next base: position 1,976,905 of record NW_027412545.1, on the reverse strand, counting down.
GTTCCTGGACTTTCAAATTGTTCAGAAGGGTGGCTAACACATCATGAGGACCAATAGCTTTGGCAATGTAACCAAAGGTATTGACAGTCGCTCTTCGAATAGCTTTTTTGTGAGCCTTCAGCAATTCCAGCAATTCAAAACAAATCCTCATCCATTCTCTGGCATTGACATATTCGGGACCACGATCAGCAATACGACCTACCAAATCGATGCAATTTTCTTGCACCTTTTCATGTCTATTTTTCAAAATGGGGGTTAGCCGAGGCAACAAATCTTTGATAGGAGGTGTCATTTTCGTCATACCTATAACATTCACAATTGCTTTCAGAGCTCCGAGAATTGATCCTAAAACTTCAGGGTATTCTTCTCCTAAGTATTCATAAAGAACTACACCCAAATGTCCCATCAGCCTTTCCTCCTGGCAAGTTTTCATTACGACTGCTATTCTAGAAATCAGATCAGCTGCTTGCTGACGAACTTTGGCTGATTTGTTATTCAACCTCCAAAGGATCATACCACAAATTTGTGGCAGGTAAGGCTTTACACGTTTTCCCAACTGATTAACAATAGTTCCAAACCCATTCAGCATCACAACATCTTCTGTTGTTTGTTCTTGGAAAGCATACAATATACCATCATTCAAGTGCTCTTCAAGAGTGAAATCAATATCTGCAGCACCTAAATTGCCCATTATTTTTTCGATACTCTCCATAACCATCTTTCTATATTGTTCATTCTCGTCTTTCAAATCATCTACAATTCTATTTATGATCTCAGATGCTCCAACTTTATTTGCAATTTCCACAGTTGTATCCACTAGTTGCCTATAGTTACGCCTATCCAACGCCATCCTATGATTCCAAAAGTGTTTGAAGAACTGGGGCAAAATGTCCTCTTTTATGTACTGTGGCTCCACACCATCTGTGGAACAACATTGCTTGACTACTTTCAATACAATCTTTTTCATTTCCTCGTCTGGAGACTGAAACTCTCTAATGAGAATCAACATCACTTCCCTCGTGTAGTAATTGGCGTATTCTGCGTCCATAAGGGGTATCAAGTAACCAATAGCTTTCAAGAAAGCTGCCAAACCTTTACCTCGATGAGTTCGGATACCCTTCCACAGGGGTTTGAGAACAGAGTCGAAACTTTCAATACCGTATGGAGTGGCTGCTTCTGCAAGAGCAGCTATACCTAAGGCTGTGATAGTCCTCACCTTTTGCTGTTCATCAACTAGACCATGTTCGATGATTTCTACCAGTGATTTCAAATGGGGTAAAATTGCACAACCCATAAGGATGGCAATTTGCTGGACAATTTTAATACCGGTGTGCCTAGCTTGCCACGATTTCTTAGATCTGCAGACAGCCTTTAAGAAAGGCAGGAGAGATGGAATACCTAGAGCTGATGCTACCACAGCAAATGCTCTCGCAGTGGTGTTCCTCACGTACTCATCAATGTTGTCTATATCAGGTCTCATTGTTGATATCATAGTAGCTAAACCTGCAGCTTTAGCAAGATTGGATATAATTTCACGACCTTCAACACGTGCATAGTAATCTTCATCAATCAGAAGTGGTTCAATAACTACAAGGATTTTGTGAACATAAGGTCTCACCAAATCATCAAGCTTGTATAATATTCTGTCAATAACTTTCACAAGTAAATGTCTTTCCTGATCTTCCAGAGTTGGGCTCATCAAGAGGGGCAGAATTTGATTGAACAGTGGACCTGCTCCGAATTCTCTAGCCTTGTCGGTGATTTGACGCAAAGCAGCTTTCCTCATAGGAGGTGTTCCATTCTTTATTTTCAGCAAAAGTTTCATGATCTTTCTTTCCTTCTGTTCTTCCGGGCTCAATGCCTCCTCGTCTACATCAACCAAAAGCTTGTCAAAATATTGAGCATCTTCAGGTTTCATGAACGGTAGATTCTGACCCTTGGGTTGATTGTCAAGATATTTGGCAGATTTGTCTTCCTGCTGAATGAAGAATCCTTGAGGTGTACCACCAATCATAGGAGTCGGTGTTGCTGTTAGTTTTCTGGATGGGGTCCTTATAGGAATATATCCAGCTGGTGGTGGAAGTACTTTATACCCGGGTGGAAACATGCTATCAAGTTCGTCATCTGAATATGGTCGATTACGTTCATCTATCTCCCTTTCCCACCTGAAAGCCTGCAGCTGTTCCGGAGTCATAGAGGCTAAATGCCCTGGAGTGGGAGTAGCCATTGCCATAGCTTTCACACCTACAGGTGTAGATCCTCCAGGAGTCAGCATGGGAGTAGCATGACTAGGAGTTCCATGGGGCGTAGTAGGTGTCATCGCACCTGGTGTCATTGCCTGAGAAGGAGTAGCCGATGGAGTCTCATCCATCTTGATCTTCTTTTTGAAGCTCCTGGTGTTGGAGTTTCTTGAATAAGATCCGCCCCAGTTCTATCTGTTCTGGGTGTTTCGGCCCAACCACTCGAATGGCCTGGAGTTTCTCTTTCAGTCTTGGGCGTCTCATCCCAACGATTTCTTCTTGAGGTACTCTTATCTCCCGTATGGCCTGGTGTAGTATCTCTTCCTGGTGTTGCTGCTCCAGGTGTTGCATCCCATATCCTTGTAGACTGACCTGGCGTTGCACCAGGAGTTTCACTACCTTTATGCCCAGGAGTTTCATCCCAACGAATATCTGCTGGGGTTTTCTGATAAAAAAAATTCAAAATAATATATTTTTGAGATGCACTTTTCCATTTCAGTATAACTAACACAAACAAAATTAATATGGAGAAAATGGTTAATGCTGTAATTATGTTACATCAAAACAGAAAATTAAAATATTCTGGTAATTTATAAACTCAAGTTCACGAGCAAAACTATTTATTCAGTAAATTTTTTATATGAAACATAAGTTGTATTTAACAATTTAACTTTCATCTGTCTTGAACTTGGGTCAGCTCCCTTCATTTTCCTTTGCTACTAAATAAACATTCCTAATGAGGTATTTACTAAATTATGCTTCGGAAAGTTGCAAACAATATTGGTATGAACACATCAACTAACTAACACAACTTTAATGTTAACTGGATTATAATAAATATGAAATTTATAATAATCAAATTCATAACTACTACATAAAAACCATACATACATATAGCTATTCAGGTTAGGTCATTGACAAAAAAAAACTATTATTTTCAACGTATTCAAAAAACACAATACAATTATTGTGACGCCCCCCGAAGATGCTATTGTATATTGAAACACGTGTAAACTTTCAAGAGAAAATCTCATATTCAAGTGTGTTTCGGAATACGTTACAATGGATTTTCATCAAGCATCGGTCAGTTCTATCATATTATTTTCGAAGATTTCCAATTCTGTAACAGATTATTTGAAAATGTAGAAATGTGGGTAGCCTACTCCAATTCAAACATATTTTAATTGAACATATGAGAAAAAATTTATCAATAACTTATTTAATACTTAGTCATATAGATCAATTTATGTAGTTTCGAAAATTTGTCAACTGTTGCCTTGTACTTATTAATTCATATAGTTTTTATATTGGGTGATCCTATTTTCAGATAAATAACTAAATGAATCATCTACAAAAAACGATTATGATTTCAAACATGACTGAAACGAGTACTGTGATACACATTTTTTTGGTTGCTTTTCATGACACTCATATTGAATGGAGAAGTGAAAACCAATCAAGTTATTTACACTAACGAATAATAAAAAAAATATATAAAAGTAATACTTACATCTCCTTCCCAAACAGGTGTTGCTGCATTGCTACTTGTAGAAACGCTGAGGGCTTTTTTCTTCTGTGGTGTAAGAGCTTCATCTACAGTTTGATCCCACCTACCTCGCTTCTTTGTTGTGGGTTTCACGTCACCATTTATGACTTTCAGCGTACCATCCTTTGATTTTTCTACCAACTTTTTACGGACCTGAAAAATTATTTTAGAAATTTCAACTTTGATCATTTGTTTCTTCTTCTTTTGAATGTCTAGGTATGGTAATTGAAAATCAATTTTTGAATTTTTCTACAACCAGAACATAAACAGAAAAATGTACAGTTTCAAACATTTTTCTAAGAAGATCATTTTCAACTTACCTCATTCTCTTCACCTTTGAGCAACTGCTCTTTCATAATCTGTGAGTAATTTCTTGCCTGGAAGTCTGGCGTTTTTCCACCTGTAATCATAGAAAATTTGAGAATTGTTTCTTAAACATGTTGGCATTTGAGCCACTTCTTCAGTTGTAGTATCTGTTCTGATTATTTATGGTTAAATTAGATTTGTAACACCATATTCTCTCAATAGTATTGATTTTTCAAATATCACCACGTGAAAAAAAAAATCACCATCATTGCTAAAATAATTTCACTCATTGAATGAATGATGTAATTGAAGAATCTGACTCATCAAAAAATAAGATATCTAGATACTTTTTTCAATTTTTATTGATAAAAAATGATTTACATTGTCAAAAACAAATCATTAATGATGAATTTTTCATAAAAATGAGTGTATGTCATGAACGTATTACTGAAATATAATGAAATAATACAATAAATATTTAGTTCAACATTAAAAAAAGTTAAATCCACAATTTCACCCATCTTTTTTTTAATTCATTGTTTCCTAACCCCAACAATCAGAAAAAATCAAAATAAAATAAAAACTGTTATTTTCAAAACTAAATTGGTCTCTTTCTCAGAAGTGAAACATTTTATCAATCATATCCAAGTTATATTTTTATTCTTGCTAAATGATAGATATAAAATTTAATGGTTTTCTTTCACATTGCTTATATATTCTTATTTTGAAACAACATTTTACTTAGAAGGTTCTTTGAAAGCACATGCTCTTCTCAAGATAGATATTATGAACTAGAACATTTTAATATGCAAAGTATGTACATTTATAATTAGTCCTTACTTAGTTAATACTATCCCAAAAAATGAAATAAATGTGTTAAAAAAAGCTTGGCAAGTTACTCATATCATTCCGTCATTGATCCCAAAGAATACAAAATACTCTTTTTTGTTCTGGAAAAACCTATTTAGAAATAATGATACGTTGGACAATATGAAACGGAACATTCCTGTATTGTATTACATAAACCCATAGAATTTAACCTGGTTTTGAATTCATCAAATAAAAAAAATTGAACCAGTGACATCATACAGCAATGACTCAATGTGTTCGGACTATGTTAGGTTTCAATCAAATCTATCGTGGGTCCTTAGTAAATCAAATAAAACCCACTACTGAATAACCTTCATTATAATTTTCAACAATAAGCCTTTTGAATTTCTTCAAGTTGTGAATGCAAAGTGAGTTAGGTGAGCCCTGTAACATGAATTTTTATTGGCGGACAAAAAGAAACTTACTAGAATATGTTCTCTAAAAGTAATCTTGCTTTCCACCAGTTAAAAACAGTTATGGTATTATCCTGGAAAGCAGCTTTTTTCCGGCTGCTAGTGTGTATACAATGTAATAGTTGCTTTTTGTCCCATTATCAGCTAATATTTGATGCATCTTATCTTGTCAATAATGAATTAATAGAATCAATAATTTTAAATTAACATTTAATGAAGAATACTTTTTCATTTTGAGTATGTACTTTCAAATCACGCTAACCCTGCATGGTGATATGAGAGAAGTTGGTGAACAAATCTGAATACGTACGTGCACAGCAGATCCATCACAAAATCTGGTAGATTCTTGAAAAACAACAGGTCAATCGTACCTAGAAATAGGCTGGGGTAATTAATAATTTTATGTACTTTGCTCACACTCTTTCACACTTTTGAGATTTCAGTTACCAATTCGTGTTTATTACAGGTGTCAATCCTCTATCAACGTAGACCGAAACTTGCTGCTACTTGACAACCCTAAATGATGGTTTTTCCCAAAGAACAAAATCAGTATATTAGTTTTGAGGTACTGTTTTGCGTTTGAATTTCATATATCTTCAGAATAGTTTTGTCACATTCATTGTCAACTCACACACCAACATTCATATACCCCACAATGCAAAAATGAAAGAAGTTAGGTGAATTCCAGAGAATCGAGAAACCTTTTAATATGTCTATATTGAACAATAAAGAAATTTTGATTTTATGAATTATTTGAAAATATAAAGAGGGTCTATAAATTTTCTCTTTCCTTTTCATATTTTAGAAACTAGTTCTTGCCCGCGGCTTCGCCCGCGTAGAATTTGGTAGTTGTAGTACTAATGAGTACTATATTGCTCTATTGCTGCTGTTCCAATGTTTTGAAAGAATCAGAATCAACGAATTTAGGCGTGCGCAGCGTAATAGAACAGTGCTTTCAAAAAATTATTCTACAGCGCCATCTAGTGGGGAGTTACAGAAAAACCGATAGCCTAAAAACCTTCTCTATGAAAAATTACTTATACATGTCAAGTTTCATCACGATCGGTTGAGCGATGTAGAAGTTTATCACTTACCAACCAACCAACCAACAAACATCCATTTTTATATATTAGATATATTATTAAGCATGTACTTGATGAATAAACTTGAAAAGTAAATCGAAGGGAACATTTGTCAATATTGATATACACAAATCATCATACAAAATATATTGAAAACTCCACTGAATTTAACGTAACTCGATTTCAACCTGATTTATACAATCAATCAATATTGCTAAATAAAGCGCAGAGTTTCCAAAATCTATGTATTTCCAGAATCTTTGCATACAGTGTATAGGATGACCAATGCAATGACTTCAAATTTCACTGGCAGTGAAGATTTTTATGTGAATCTCTAGGACTGGCATTCACAGACTACTAACATTGACGAGACAAGCTTGATACTATAGATATACCAAAATAGGATAACAAAGCTAGGAATCAATTAATGCATAATATACAGTTTTTACAAAGGTACACAATTGTATATATCACTTCCACTGCATAATACATGAAGGAGATCCTTGCTCTCAAGTTGCCAATCATAATATACAATTTCAACTTTATGTCAGCGACAAAATACAAAGATGATTTGTTCAAAGTATTTTCTAAGATGCTACCGTTCACGGGAGTTCATCAAGAAATCATTTGAATGATATTGTTCATTTTATAAATAATAATGGATAATAAATCAGCATCGCACCACAATCCAAGCTGGATTGATTTTTCTTTGTTGCATGTCTGACGAAACTGCTAATATTCACAACGCTCCTTAAGTGGCCAGTCATAAACATGATCTACCCAGTACAGAAGGCCATAGTCATCAATGCCAAGACACAAAAATATTGATTTATGTAATTTTTCAGTAGTTTTCATACCAGGAGATTATGGTATCACTGGCAAATGAAATGAAACTGCCCAATACATCAATCTTATTCAGAATGTTTATATACAACAAACATAGTAGGACCTAACATTGAGCCCATTTACAAGGTCAATATGAAAAGTCTTCTGAACATATTTACAGTTGAGATGTTGAATGCTAACATAAGAGGTCTGTTCAAAAAATTAGGTGAATTCTCATTTCTTATCTCAAAAAATATTGTTATATTCATCAATTTCCATTTTGTCCCCTTCAAAGTAGTTTCCTAAGATATAATACACTTGTGTCATATATTTTGAACATATTTAAATTGTTTTTCCACGATACAAGACGTTTTCTTTGTATTACTTTTCGTAAGTGGCGCATAACTTCAAGATAATACTAGTTATTGTGATACGATCATGTGACAAAATCAGTTGGCAAAACCTAGACATTTGATCAAACTTGGTATGTTTTTTTTTGTTTTGGCTCTCTTGGGTTCTTCCATTGGGACGAATGGACTTTGGATTCGATGTAGTACCCATACACTTATGATTCGTGACCAGGTATGACCCTATTAAGCAAATCTGGGTTACCATTCAACAATTCTGGAGCAATACTCATGCAACAGTATTTTGGTCACAATTCAGCAATTTCGGAATGAACTGCCACATGTTTCATGCCCAAAATATCAGGAAAATTGCATGTATGAGATAACTGATGAGCCGACATCCTCGACAACTTCTCTATTAATGATTTGACGATTCTTCATAACAATTTTAATCACTTTCACAACATTTTCATCATTTGTTGATATTCGGGAGCATCGTCATTTGCATCATCTCAACCTTCTGTGGAAAGCTTGTACCACTTGTAAACATTTTCCTAACCCAGAGTACAGTCACCGTATGCCACTGACAGCCTGTCAAATGTTTTTGAGCACTTAATTTAATTTTTTACACAAAATTTGTTGCAAATTCTTTGATACATTTTTTCGATACCAGAAAATGGCCAAACACGTAAAACACTACTAACTTTCCTCTCACCAACAAACTAAATAAGGTAAACAGCTGACACAGTGAACATTACGAGACGAGAGTACCAACATTGATATAAAGTAAATCGAATGTATGTAGCCCGCGAAATTTGAACATTCACCTTACTTTTTGAACAGACCTCGTATGTCATAGTAGCGAGAGGCAGAAAAATTGTTTCTTTTACAGTGATCTAGAGAAGTAATGTTGGTATATTTCTATTTATCAACTCTCCTTTTGATGGAATTAAATATTTCAAATAAAACATTTGTACAATAATAAAAAAGTCTTGTATGGATGACATCTTTCGAATTCACCTAACATCTTACTAGAAAAGTTGTGATATTCCAAAAATATATGATGAAAACAACATATACTGGTACATACCATCAGCAAAGGGATCCACACGTTCTGGGGAAATAATCATCCTTCTCCTCTTCTGTCGATATTCATCTTCTCTATCTGCAATTGTCGGTTTTCTACGATCTGCAAATGGGTCATATTCTTTCTCGCTCTGAAATAATGGATAGTGAACACAGTACATTTAAAAATAAAATCTGTCTCACCTGAGCAACATCATTTAACAAAGCCACAGGTGCTCCAAGACCAGTTCGTTTTTGGCCATAGCCCATGTCCTCTTCGTCGTCATCTACTTCATCATTAGCAGCAATTGAGGTAACATAGCCCTCATATTTTCCTTTTCCAGTTTCATAAATGTCCATGTCAAAGTACCCACTTTCACCAAGTTTGACTCCTTTATCTGGAAGTTCCTCCTGAACATCTTTCTTCTTGGATTGGATTTCTCGTATTTGTGCTTCAATATCTGAAAATTGATATCAGTAATATTTTTTCAATTGAAAATTTATGTTTTACCTTCATGTGTGCGGGGAATATTTTCCATGATTATCTGTTTAGTAATTTCAATAAACGTACGATGATCAAATGTTAAACTCTCAGACCGAGGATAACTTCAATATTAATTAGGAAATAATTACTATCAGACATCAGACTATCGGTTTATAAGAAAACACAGAATATCGATATTCTCTAAAATAAAGAACAATTCAACTGACAACTGACAAATGATAACTACAGCATAGGTAGAAACATACCTTTTCTCTCTCTCTCTCTTTTTGTCCCTGCTGTCACAGGCACATTTAACCAGCTAGATTCGGACTACATAACTTTACTCCCGCATTCATTTTGACCAAAACGCTCAAGGAGAAAGAAAGAACTCTTATTGATCTTATAGCATTTTTTGGAACTCGAGATGAAAACTGTGGCATTAATTTCGAGATGAAACATTCTATTGGTGAGGTCTCGGTTTCTCCGTATTTTTGGGGTGTGCTCGAATAAGCTGGTCTCGGCTAGCGTTCGGTAATTCAGGGGGTCAATTCTTGCGTTCGTTCGTTATACGTATACGTTTGTGAACGAGTGGTGTGAAACATATAGTTTTATCAATGTCAATTTTCCAGCACATCCACCTGTAATCATACAAAATTTGAGAATTGTTTCTTGAACATGTTGGCATTTGAGCTACTTCTCCAATTGTAGTATCTGTTCTGATTATTTATGGTTGAATGAGCACACCCTTCGAGCACAACGTTCCGACGAACGTCTACGTTCATTTCGATCTAAGAAAAGATTTAGCAACGCAGTACATTTTATATTCCCTGATAGACTTTGAATAAATCATTGGTTTTCTTGTCAGTGTTGTTCCTGGCTTCACTCCAGTACAACTTATTACTTTTTGCTGTTAAAAATCACTAAGTTACGTTTTTACAACCATTTTGTTACATTTTGAGAAACTTTGAACTGACAGTTTACGAAACAGAACTGATAATTGACATTACAAAACTGATAGGTAACCTATTATAACTGATAGTTAACGTGTCAAAACTGACGATTGTAGAGCATTGCTGCAAGAACTACTACACTCGTACTGAATTTAGTACTTTCAACTCGTTTTTAGTATGCTAGTTTTTTAGAAATTATATTCATTTTGGAAAATTTTTAGTGCATTTATATTTTTAGCATAGATTAAAGTTAATATATAGAGGGGTTGCGAATAGAGTAAACTTTGACGGTGTGGTACCTGAAGAAAGGGGGAAGGTGTGATCGCAAACAAGGTTGGCATCAGTCATATAGTGACAGCAATTTTGATTTCACAAACTACACTTAAACGATTTGATCTCCACTAACTTTATTGAAAATAATCATAACATGTTTCGCTAAAACATTAGCTTTTTCAATTTTGACATTATTGATACTGAGTTTGAATTTTAGAATTGACTATTACTTGGGGAGTTTAGTTTATGTTTTGGTTTATGAATTTTCCTAAAGTTTCTTTGGTGAAAGTTTTCATCGTTGTTTTACAGTTCGTCTATTCTCTTTATAGTACAAAATGTATTATAGGTTGTTCACGTTAAGAAGAGAATTACGTCACAAGATGACAAGTTAGGGTGTTGCCAACATGTGCACTATTTTGAACTTTCAAATTTTTTTGTACTGTTGAAATGTTTTATTGCTATTATCCTTACTCACTTTCAGTATTTGTTGAGACTTTTTCGACAATGCTTTGGGCATATTGAATATCCGCAGGTCTTATCAAAAGAAATGATCAGTTCTGAAAAGAAAAGAAATACTGACAGTTTTCGAGTTTTTTTTCGTTTCGGCAACGTCTGAAATTTTACTATCAGTTGAGCATCTCACAAAATGAAATGTTACTAGTTTCATTGCTGTTGAACCTCAGAGTAATAATAAGACATAGAGTTGCCATACCTGTACGGTGCCTATACTAATACAATACATGTGTTTTGAAAAGGGTATCCTACTATCCTCTTCTGTACAATTTACTGTCCACTTCGCGAGACACAACGAATCACCAGTCTCTCTGCGCGACGCTCATAGATTTATTTTACAAATCCACTTCTGATCACCAATTGTAACAAATTGAAGAATTAAGTATCTTAAAGAAATTTATTTCCGACAATATTTCAGTAATCACAAACTAATATATTTACAACACTTAGCAACTAACGCCTAATTTTTTTCCACTATTTGAATTCGATTCACTTTTTGAACTCCTTCTTGGGTCGGGAAGCCGAGCTTATATAGGTAACGGTTCATTCTAGAAATCTGTAGTCGGTTCGATACTCTACTACAGTTTTACCGGTGGTTGCCGACTGCATTCATTCTGTGGTGATGTCATGTGTTTGTTCGCTGGCCGGCATATCGGTCAGGGGCGGCTTCAGATGCGTTACAAACTCTATCGATGAAGGGTTGGAATTTTTACTATCGGAAATGATTCATTTGGTCCAGTTCCTTATCTGGGAGGCCCAACCTGTTATAATTTCAGCCGTCCTACAAGATTACAAGAGCAAAGTTCACTGAGAACAATTTTCTGACCTGCATACCTGTCAAATAGTTATAATGGTACACTGTTTACAACTAATGTATTTTCCAACGTCATACGTTCAAACTACTCTATCTCATACAGCTAAATATTGATGTACCTAGGTATATAAGTTTGATTAAATTTTATTGCTCAAATATGGATCAGATTTTTATGCCTATGATTTGTCCAACATGAATGTACCAATAAACACACAAGCGTTCTAATCTTAAGCTATGAGTTCTGTGGGCGATATGATATCATAATGAATGCATTGTCAGTTACTAAAACTTCTATTTGGCATTGCTAGACTACTGACTTCTGGCATTGGTGGTTCGTACGCCATGGCGGTATCATTTTGTTCCTAACCCATGTTGCTTCCAATTTCGCTAGACAACAGATCTAAAAATCAGGTCTCTCGAAAATAAGGACGAATGCTCTATCAGGTATAAATTAAGCGTGGCAATAAAGTGCTAATAGAAATATACATAGAAATAGATTCATTTGAAATAGATATCCTAATATATATGAATATTATACAAATATATCAGTTATTAAACAGAATTACAAAAAAAACTGAAATATATAAGACCCTATATAATGGAATATATTAGGTATAACATAGCAGTAGTAGATGATGAAGAGATTAATAGAAGAATGATGAACAACTCAATTGGAATAGTATTGTGCTCGTAGATATTGAGATAAGGAGCGTTTGAAGAGTTGAAGGGTGTTACTTTATAGTCCAAGAGTCCTCTGTGAAAAATAGAATTCATTGTTCTTGCAAGGTTAGTTTGTGGGACAACCAAGTCATCTCTTCCTCTTGTATCGTATTTGTGTATTGTGATGGTTATATGTAATAAACTCATTGAAGTAACGTGGTGCTTTTCCAGTGAGTATTTTGAATATGAATATCATAGAAAAATATTGTAATCTATCTTTTACTGTCATCCAATTCAGAATATTAATCATTGATAATATAGAAGTATATTTATGGCATTTTAATAACAAGCGCATTCCTCTGTTTTGTAATTTTTGTAGAGTAGAGATAGAATTACCGTCTAGTAATAATATCAAAGTAGCACAGTATTCAAAGTGTGGTAGGATTTTTGTTTTATAAATAGTCAAATTAGATTGGAATGTTAATTGTCTACTAATTCTAGTGAAGAAAATTTTCTAGAAATATTTGAATTCTTTCACAATTTCTATAGTTTCGCCGTAGATCTCAATACTAATGGAGTTGATATCAATTAAATTATATTTATATTGTGTTGTCAATATCATAGCTTTCGTTTTAGTGGTATTCAGTTTGAGTTTGTTTATGTTCAAGAACTTCGCCACGTTCTCAAGTGTCGAATTAATTTTGCGTACAGCATTATGAATATCAGAGTCGCTTTCTGCAATGATAGTATCATCTGCAAAGAGGTTGATGAATTCACAGTCAATAATAAAATGTATGTCATTCAAATAAAGTATGAATAAAACACGGCCAAGTACACTCCCTTGGGGGACCCCGGTATCAATTGCTTTTTGGCTTGATAGGACGTTGTTTATTTAAGTACATTGAGATCTGTTGAGTAAATAACTTTTGAACCATAGCAACACCCTACCAGTTATTCCATAGTACTCTAATTTTGATAGCAAAATAGATATATCTATAGTTTCGAACGCTCTTTTGAAATCCAAAAATACTGCTACTACATATTTGTTGTCATCAATTGACAGTTTCCATTTAGATAAGGTGATTTGAAGAGCAGTTTCAATGAGTGTTGCGATCTAAAACCTGATTGATACTCCATCAAAAGGTTGTTGTCTCGTTAGTCCTTAGTTCGCACAACTTCTGAGAGTTGTCGTTCGTATGGGGGCGACAACTGATTAACGGAAAAACAGAAAAACAGATATATGTGCATATTTGGTTATAAGCAGCTAACTCTAATACTTTTTCTAAAGGAGGCAGAGTGTTTATGGGACGAAAGTTAAAGGCTTCATTTGCGTTGTAAACTTTAGGCACATTAAAAACATTAGATGCACCTGAGTTCCTATTGACTTTCGCGATCAAAATTCCCGTGGTTGATGTTCTTTATTGGGTTGGTATCCGATTCATTTCGTTAGTGCACGTCTGAGAAAGCTGAAAATAATATATTTCTATGAAAACGTCAAGAATTGAATAAAATAACGTTTTGATCCTCATTTTTACAAAAAACAATTGGAAAGAAAGTCATAACTTTCTTATTTTAAAAACATATCATTTTTATTAGCGGGCGTTTACAAGATGACTTTTAACTGGTTCGTCTATATGAACGGAATGATCCAATAAAAACAGTCTTTCGCTTACCGTATAGAAATCTAAGATCTAAGAATCAGGTCTCTCGAAAACGAGGACGAATGTTCAATCAGGTATAAACTAAGCGTGGTAATAAAGTGCTAATTATGTGCTTGCAAGAAATTAAGATGAAAGCGACCGTGAACAAGCGGAAAAGAAATTCGAGATACCTTATTTGAGAAAAAAATTAACAATATGCAATAAAGTCTTGAGATACTCGTAAACTAATACATAGACAATCAAAATAAAGTTCTACTTAAGTGCTCACTAGATATTCATAGTAAAACTAGATTCCATAATTGCTATGGGGCTCATGGACCTGAAAACCATCATGACTGATGTACTGAGTCCTCAATGAATAATGGCAAGAGAATAAAGTGCTAATTTAGGTGCTCATTAGATATTTATAGTAAACCTAGATTCCATAATTGCTATGGGGCTCATGGACCTGAAAACCATCATGACTGATGTACTGAGTCCTCAATGAATAATGGCAAGAGAATAAAGTGCTAATTTAGGTGCTCATTAGATATTTATAGTAAACCTAGATTCCATAATTGCTATGGGGCTCATGGACCTGAAAACCACCATGACTGATGTACTGAGTTCCTATAGTACGTTCCTCAATAAATAAGGGCAAGAGAATGAAGTGCTAATTGGGTGCTCATTGGATATTCATAGAAAACTTATATTCCATAATTGCTACGGGGCTCATGGACCTGAAAACCACCATGACTGATGGACTGAGTTCTTACAGTACGTTCCTCAATAAATAAAAGAATGAGAATAAAGTGTTAATCAGGTGCTCATTAGATATTTATGGTAAATCTAGATTGCATAATTCCTATGGGGCTTATGGACCCGATAACCACAATTTGATTTAACATAAGAAGTGTGAGATATTATCTTAAACATTTATTTATTTTTTTACTATAATAATTGAAAATATTTGTCCTTGCAGGTTTTTAGAGCTTGATATATCTTCATCTGTTAAGTCGACAAAAAAAATCAGAGCTTCTTTAATGAGAATTGAATTTCCGACAAGAACAAAAGCTTCAAAATTTGATTCAAAATCAATAGTTCTACTGAAAGAAAACGGAAAAAAATTGTTTTTCGTGTTATTTAGAGAAAAAATTATAATTTCAGTGACCTCCATAAAGAGTTGAGATATCGAGCTGCACTTCTGAAAGAATTTTTGTAAGATTCTAAAAAAATTTCTAGGAGGTAAGCGAAAGACTGTTTTTATTGGATCGATCACTCCATTCATATAGACGAACCAGTTAAAAGTCATATTGCAAACGCCCGCTAATAAAAAATGATATGTTTTTAAAATAAGAAAGATATGACTTTCTTTCCAATTGTTTTTTGTAAAATGACGTTATTTTATTCAATTCTTGACGTTTTCATAGAAATATATTATTTTCAGCTTTCTCAGACGTGCACTAACGAAATGAATCGGATACCAACCCAATAAAGAACATCAACCACGGAAATTTTGATCTTAAAAGTCAATAGGCATTATGGAACTCAGGTGCACCTAATTAGCACTTTATTGCCACGCTTAGTTTATACCTGATTGAGCATTCGTCCTCATTTTCGAGAGACCTGATTTTTAGATCTGTTGTTTAGCGAAATTGGAAACTTTTGTTTATTAATTAGAACATTTTACGATCCTCACCGTTTAGCACTTAATGAGCACCTAATTGTGTTTCCTTAACATTCATTATTTCATTATTATTTTCATTGCGTTGCTAGCATTACATAACTTTGAGTATTGAGTTGCGGGGTAAGTTACAGAGCACCTAATTTTTGACTTCGGTACCTGAAAAGCACCTAAAAAGTACCTAATTCTGACATTTTCTAAATACGATTTCCGTACTTTGCAGAGCTCGTTTTTACTTGTCCCGATTACTTAACTGACATTTATATATTTCTTATCCATCCCACCCTGACTCAATTACCTACTCTCTCCTGTTGACTAAAGGGTTCCTAGAATAGGTGGTACAAACTATAGCGAAATTTACCTGGAGTCGTCTAAACTAAACTATTTTTTTTCGGCCTCCCGGTCAAATAGCGCCAGATGAAAGTGTATCCTTTAATTTATCAATATTGGAGTGAGAGTGGAGTAATATAGTAATAGTAGTAATAATAGATATACTACCTAGGCTAAAAAGTCTCGGACCTAACACATAGATGGCGTTGGTCTTGTTGGATTCACCGCTTTATCCGTTAGTACAGTACTAACCTTCAAAAGAAAGCTGTTGAAATTTCATGATATTCTATTCATAAGTTTGTGAGTTGTGCTAAGAGTGCTAATTTTCTTATTTTTAAAACAATGGATCAAAAACAATTTCGTGTTTTAATTTTACACTTACGGTTAAAGCGAAGCAATAGCTTGGAAAGTGTTATAATAAGGATCCTGCTCATCAGAAATAACAATTAAACGTTGATTTGCTGACTTAAAACGTGGTCGTACAGACACATCCCCCGTATTCGCCAGATTTGACTCCCAGCGTCTACTGGATGTTCGCAGACATAAAAAAATGCTCATCGGTGGAGGCCTATTTTGAGGCAAAAGATAAATCGTTCTACAAAAGTGGTATTGAAATGTTGGAGCGACGCGGGAATGATTGTGTGGCTCTTGATGGAGATTACGTTCTTTCTTAGGCCCGGGACTTTTCAGCCTCAACAGCCTTTCTTGGCTGTTGAATCGCTGTTTACTGTGTGATTCATGATTATTGCTAATGATTATTTGTACCTTTGTGTTGTTTGCCATTTATCTGTTTTTGTCGTGATATACACGGACTTTGATTTAAGAGAAAACCTTTCAAAGAAGATAAGAGAATAATGAATTGAGAAACTTGACGAGTTGAAAAGAAAGTTGGCAAAATTCAATCAATTAACATCCAACCTGATTCTGGGCCCTAAAAGAAAAGAGAGAACACATTTTCAAAAGTCAACTTTTGAGTGGGCACAGTGCTAGTTTTTTAGAACAGTAGTGTTGACATGGTACTGACATCTTTTCAGGGGAAAGGTTCTTGGTCTAGAGTTTAAGGGATCCTTCAATTAACAAAAGTTTGGTTCGGCTTGTTTCGGAAGATTTTAGTTCATTTAGTGTTAGAATTGTATCTAACAAACATAGTTTTGTAGTGTATTATTTTGCGTTGGTCGCGACATCTAATGTAAAGCTGGCAACGCCACACATTGTAACAGACAGTTGACGAAGAGTTCAATAAATGTCATAGTCGTGTTTATGTGTTCCTGTTATTTTCCACTTCCTACCGTTATTTAAACATTTAGAAATAATTAGAATGAGTTTGGTATTGTTTTTTGATTGATGGTTGATAGTTTGAGGAAATATAGAAAAGGTTTATTTTTTTAATTTAACGAAAGAATTAAACACAAATGAAAAGATTACATTTTTATTCATTATTGATAACAGTCATATTTAGTAGAAATCCTATTTCCTTCAGGTAAGTATAGAAAATAATTGTAACGAATTCGTTAATTCTTTTACCTAACCGAAAGATGAGTTTTGTACTTGAAGTGAATTGGGAACTACTTCGTCTTCATCCTGCTCATCATTTCCTTCATTTGACTGTTCTTTTGTTTCATCTACCTCGCCCATGAGTGCTCTGTATTTCTTTGCTATGGCTTCCCAATCGGTTACATGCTCGATTCTTGTAGTATGTGTTGTAAAACTCAATTGTGAGCCGAGTGGACTCAGATGTGCTACGGAAAGTGCAACAGATTCTTTAGGAGCGATCTGCCGACCTTTCTTGACTTTGGACAGCCATTTTGCTCCAGCTTTTGAACGGGGACTTAACTGAGTAGTTTTTTGAAAGCTCCCCATGAGGTGTACCAAACTCTGACGTTTTCTTGTTTTCACTGAAATGAAATCTGTTTTTCCAATCGTTACATGAATGCCACTACTTTTATATCGACGATAACTTACCACGTTTCTTACAAACGTCAACTAAGTAGAACAACCATGTCGTTATTAAATTTATTGGGGACGGCGCGGTAGTAGTCCTGTGCATAGAACGAATCAGCTTGCTTAGACCAAATTTCCACTCGATGTCTGACTGGGCCTATATAAAAAACAGAAATGTATTGAAGTTGTTGTATATTTCACAGACAACAATGAATAGTTTGTTGTTTCTCAGATGTGTCGATTGAAATGTGGGATCCTTGTGGAAGTAACAAAATGAATCAAAACGAGACCGATATACTTTAAAATTATGAAAAACTATGTCTCCATCAATGTTGGCAAGAAAAACCAAAATGGATTAGATTTTTTGATCGTGTGCCAGACATATATCAAAAATATGTTCAGACCATGTCAGTTGAAATCTGTTTTTTCCATTAACCAACATTTTCAGATCGTCCACTTGATAAATTATTCTTATTGCCAGACGAAGATATAGCCTTGACTCAAAGTTATCACTCTCATTTGCGAAAACCTTAGATTTCAACTGAACACTCACGCACTTACTCTTCAAGTATGATCAAGTCCGGAGATTGAAAAGGCCATTATTTTCAATTGTGCATACCTTTCCAATTTCCTGAAAAATCTATGATTGATTGTTCTCAAAGATTCCTGTCCAAAAACTGAATTTTATAGATGCTGAATATTCGTTTCCCTGATAGTATTAGGATTCCAATGGCACCAATACCTACAGTTATATCAGTTTACTTCTCCATTCAGACAAAATGTGTATTCGTCGCTGAATGTCCATTTATGCATTAGGATGGTTCAATGAATTATTGCTCGTGGTTTTGAAAAAATGTGCTCAAAGGTTGTCAACACTGAGCAGTTGATGCCAACGACACCAAAAACAATCATGAAAAGTCATAGAAAAGACTCCCCAGCAAACACGCTACATCGTTGATAGGTTTTGCGAGGTGGCATATTACACTTTATAATTCCAAAATAATTGTTTCTTTTATTCAGAACAAAGTTTGTTCATAAAAATTGGAAGATACTGAAATTATATATTTGAAACATATTCGAATGTATACAATGCAATTTCCATTGGTTATTATATTTTTGTATATTGAAAATTGTCACAAAATAACTTACTTCGTATATATTTTTGTTTTTGTAAAACCTAACAATAATTCATCTCAAAAAATGAAGTCTGACCGATGTGCACAAATTTGCAAGCTAAGCCCATCACTAATGCAACCGCTGACAAATACTAGAGAGTATATATGACACCGTGAGAAATACGTGCAGATAGACTAAGATTATGAAAAATTTCACTAAGATCCATGTCAATATCAGCCTGCCGATCATCTTGGTTTCGTTCAGGATTGGAGACCTGCTCCCTTACCCTTTTAACTGATGTTTGTCAATATCAGCGATTTTGGAATTCATTTATATAATCATGAATTTGTCACAGAAATCCATCGAAAGAGTCATCCATCGTTCCTGATATGGGGTTACAAATAATCTCTAAGATAAGGAAACATCAAGTAATCTTGACGTAGGAGTCAGGTCATGAGGTTATTCTAGACAGTGAGGAAGGAGTTCTTCTTTGAAAGAATGGAGCTAATTTTCCTTTATTTCTCTGACTGAAATGAAGACTTCATTGATGATTGAAATGAAAGATCTTGTAAAAATTGTCATTATTATGAATCTGGCATCAAAATTTCAGGCAGCAGAAGGTTAGGTTGAACAAAATTTATTTGTAGCTTTTAGGAAAAGGTTTTGGCATTCTACTTCTTCATCTACACATCTTTCTATAGAGTTACCTTTTTGAAATTGATTTCTCCCTTCATTTCTTTGGAAGATTTCTACATTCTTTTGTATAAAGATGGAGAAGTAGAAAGCCAAAACCTTTTCTCCCAAAAATTAATCTCTCCTAAAAATATACCCCTTTCAATTTGAACAAGATTCTTATGACTGGAATTTAATCAAATACGCGAGTGACTGTCATTACGTACCGTCATAGTTCAGACTCATTCGTGATATGAAGTCGTAATTTTATGAATGAATTGATTGTTTTTTCTTACAATGTTATTCAGATTTGGTACTGAAGAGCCGATAAGGCAAGTGGTTTATGGCGAAACATCGGGTGTCTACCAGTGAGGATGACATTGTTCCATCTAAGTGAAATTTTACCTCTTTCATTTACTATATTGTGTAGGAATCATGTGAATGATACCTGGTTCAATTCCATAAAGAATGTTTGGAATACGAACCGAATAGTTAAAGGTTTTTTTTGGATGATTCAGTGTTCTAATAAAATCATTTGTTTCGAAAGTATTCTTTTATATGGAAGTAGGTAGCTGTTTCGAAAGGGCTTTTTCTTCCAGTTTGTGTCTGAACGTATTAAGTTACCTTTTTGAAATTGATTGCTTACTTTCTTTCTTTGAAAGATTCCCACTTTCTTTTGTATAAGGAAGTTGAAAGCCAAAACCTTTCTTTCCCAATAATTGATCTCTCCTAAAAATATAATGCTTTCAATTTGAACTTTAGTAGTTGTATTGTGAGTCCTACGTAATTTATTATTTACTCGTACAACTGACCAGCTCGCATTTTTCATAATTGAAAGGGACCCTACTAGTAGTTCTTGTATATGTTTTCAATTCGAACATATTGTGTCTGAGATGAGCTAAAACTTCGAAAAATATAAGTATTAATAATATCTAAGTCACTGGCTTTTTATAAGCATTACATCCATTAAATCTAATGGGGGTAACTTATGTTGATATCTATATTTTATACAAATCCACCTGCAATAAACGTTTGATGTGTGTCCTTCATTATCAATTTCAACTTTACGGATCTTGTGGTAGACATATACAGGGTGGGGCACCGAAAACGAAACAGATCGAATATCTTCAAAACACATGTGTTCTGAAAAAAATACAAAAACACGTCGGTTTGTAATCCAAGGGGAACATCTTTCTATCATAACCTCAACTGTCATACCTCTTCCCCCACCCCTCGGTGACTATCACCCAAACAATTTGAATAGGCAAAGTAGTATGTGTGACACATCGTTAAAAATGTAATTTCATAAGGAATTCACCTATGTCAATTTTAGCTACCTAACTTTCGATTTTGGCCCCTTCTTGCGGAAAAAAAAAACTGTTCCGTATTTCAAATTATGATACTTTATTCGCAAGCTAATTTGACATAAATTCGGCGACAATGCATTATGGAGTTTTTCTTGGGGTTTATCAAAATGGCGGCTTCACAATGGCGGACAAGATTTGCAATTATGGTCCGATTTGATTCAAAATTGGAAAGTGGTGCTTTTCAGGTTCGGAAATTATGAATTGTTTTTCATCGCAAAAAATTAAGAAGGTGGCTCCAAAATGGCGGACGAAATTTGTAATTATGGTTCGATGCAACCCGACACCGAAAACGAATTCTTCAAAACACATGTGTTGTGAACATAATGCAAAAACACGTCAATTTCAAATCCAAAGTTTTTTATTATACCAATACATAGGCCTAGTAAGTCAATTGTTATTCCAAAGGTACGAATGTCATCAAATAACTTCAGAAATGCTCAAAAATGTCAGACGGCGTTTCGAGAATAACTTATACTCATTATTTATGGCAGTTCATGGCGAACACTTTGATTATCTACTGTGAATTAAAGTGGTTTGCGATGATTGGATTATGTTATTTTTTCAATTGTTGTTCTTTTTTCGTGAATTGTTCGCACTACCTTTCTAAATGTGAATTGAAAACGAAACAGTTGTTTTTCCTGCAATAGAGCGCCAAAATGAAAAGTTAAGTAGCGAACATTCACATGTTTGAATTCCTTATGGAATTACTTTTTCAATGCTGTGTCACACTTAGTACTTTCCCTAATCAAATTGTATGAGTGACCAAGGGGTGGGAACAGAAGTATGACAGTTGAGGTAACGATAGGATTTGTCCCCGTTGGATTTAAAATTGACGCGTTTTTGCATTATGTTCATAACACACGTGTTTTGATGAATTCGTTTTTGGTGTCGAGTTAAATCGAACCAGAATTACAAGTTTCGTCCGCCATTTTGGTGCCACCATCTTGATTTTTTGCATTGGAAAACAATTCATAATTTCCGACCCTGAAAACCACCACTTATTAATTTTGAATCAAATCGGACCATAATTGCAAATCTTGTCCGCCATTATGAAGCCGCCATCTTGCATTTTCCCTAGAAAAACTCCATAATGCATTGTCACCGAATTTATGTCAAATTAGCTTGCGAATGAAGTATCATAATTTGGAATACGGTACAGTTTTTTTCCCGCAAGAAGGCGCCAAAATCGAAAGTTAGGTAGCTAAAATTGACATGGGCGAATTCCTTATGAAATTACTTTTTTAACGATATGTCACACTTACTACTTTCCCTATTCAAATTGTTTTGGTGATAGTTACCGAGGGGAGGGGGAAGAGGTATGACACTTGAGGTTATGATAGAAAGATATCCCCCTTGGATTAAAAATTGACGTGTTTTTGCATTTTTTCCAGAAAAGATGTGTTTTGAAGATATTCGATCTGTTTCGTTTTCGGTGCCCCACCCTGTATAACACAATCGTTTTGAGAATGACTCATACTTGTCACTCAACGTTTGAAGTGTTTCCTGTAAATATCTCAGCAGTTTGAAAATAGAGGCGAATAAGCACAGAGACAACAGGTGATCATGCAGAAATAAAAATATGCACAAAGACCTAGATACACAAGCAAAGCAATAATTATTGTACAGACGAAAACAACACTAGGTATGCATGTACTACGGTCATAACCATCAAGTCGATTGTACCATTACTGCAATATTTGAGGTATCCCACAATAAAACTCACTTGAAAGATGTGAATAGAAAAAATAGTGACTGAGAGATAAAATATTGATAATTATAATACTTTTTAGCTAATTTGTAATGATCCAGTCCAAGAGAACTGGTGCGCTTCAGCGAACTGAGTTGCGTGGATTTAACAACTAAAAAATTTTCATACTCTGAGATCCCCATGACTGAAAAAACTACTTATCTCAAGTTTTCGATCTTTACTGGTTGATAGTCTCATGTAATTACTATAGATGAATATCATCTTTCACATAGGTATTCTATTTTATTTTTTACTTTTTTAAATTATTGACTTCATATATATTGTGATTGAGATATAGCTCGTGTTGTGAAATAATTTCAATTAGTCTTTGAATGAGTTACTTTTATCTACAGCAAATGAACTATCTAGTGGAGTTGTGAAAGAATACATTCAGCTCACACAAATTTGCATGGGACAGCTTTACAAGCAGCATGAGGGTAAGGAAATGAGCAACAAGTTTTGTCCTTTCATGGGTAGGTTTGAAATAGAAGTAAGATAGGAGTTGGATTACTTTTCAGAAACATGGATTCGATACGTGGATGATGTATGTGCCATTTTCGAAACGAAAAAGAGTAGGTTAAAGGATTTTGTAATTTGTCTCAGTAACAGATCATTGGATGTTCTAGTAATGAGAAACATCGATAAGAGTGTTCAGAACTTTCTTGTCTATATGCTGGTTATGTTCTCTTCGAGCAAAGAAATATATGATATCTAGATAAAAGTTACAGGGAGATAGCTGAAAGTAACAGATAACCTTCATGGTAGATAAGTTTATCAGGAACAGAAAATTTAGAGAACCTTCGAATTTTCAGAAAGATAAATACTACAAATCTAAAGTTCTTTCATACGAGTACAAGTTTATGAATGTTTTCGAACGTTTTGAAATCTCAATATGTGGAATGAAATCTATGAACGGTGATGAAGGTTCCATTTGATCGTGTGTGGTATGAGTGTTTGCTGGAACGACTCATTGGAAAAAAAACAAGAATCCAATATATTGCTTTGCTGACGACAGCACACTTGTTTCGTCATTCCATTTGGTTTCCAGAACATCGACTGCGGATGCACGTTTTCACCGGCAGCAGGAGGTTGCATATCTTAATGAGGATTTCGAATTGAAGTGAGAGTAATCAGGTTCAATTCAATACCACGAAAACTCAGGCATCAGTTTTCTCCAAAGAGATAAATATCTGCGAACCGGAGACAACCGAACCGATTAGTTTGTTAGGAGTTGAAATGGCACAATCATGTCGCTGGAATTGCGAAGACTGCTTCTGAAAAGCTTGGAACCAATACTGTTCCGAATCAGAAAACTGTACACACCTCAGCTTTATATGCTTAATGAAGCTCAGATCAGACCTTCTTTGGACTATTGTTCTCATGTATGGATCTCCGCCTCTGAGCATATCCTGAAGCTGTTGGATTCAATTCAGGAAAGTGCCATCCGCCTAATTGGAGACGGGAACATCACTTGATAGTCTGGAACATCGAATAAAGGTTGGGAAATTGTCTCTCTTCTATAGATACTTTCTCGGGAAGTGTTCAAGTGATTTGGCACATTTGATTTCACCAAGAGCGGTTCATATCAGAAATACACGACGGATTATGGCTGTTCATCATTTTGAGGTTCAACTCAGTACACCTCGAACATCACTCCTCAAGAACTCTTTCATTTGGAGAACTGCTTTTATGTGGAATAAACTCTCTTAGAATGTTTTTCCAAGTGGAAATAATTTTGCACAGGCACCGCTCTTAGAACGCCTCAAGGATTTTTATGTTGTGCTTGTGTTTGGTTTTAAAAAAATTCCTAAATAGGTTATTGTTGGCACTTGTACATAATTACAGGAATTGAAGAAATAATAAATCAGTCAGGGAGTAAATAAAAATAGGATGATAACATAGTATTAGGACCCTCAATATGCACACAATCATGTATATGCATAGGAAAACATTAACATTGTTTAATGATGCCTGCCCCTCATGATGCTTGTAAGGAGTAGTTTTAGTCATCTTAGGTAAATATTAGATATCAATCGTTATGCAATATATTAATTCGTGTATATGCATATAAAAACATTAGCATAGCTTGTAGATGCTTGATCCTGATGTTGCTAACTTGGTTAGCGAAACGCGCGACGAGAGGCAGCACTTTTCTTCTGGTGGGTGAAAAGTGTTTTCAATCGATTCATTTAACGCCAGGGATTTCCAATTCCAGTCATCAAGATGAATGCTAAATTTTTGGTGGAAATTTGAACAGGATTAATTGTTATGAGACAAGAACCAAAAAAGCTTGGCTTGGCACTGAAGATACTTATAGATGAAGCAAAAATCAAAAAACTTGAAATAAATCAAGAAAAGACGAAACACATGTTTAAGTGAAAAAAAATAGGCTTATAGATAATATAAAAATTGCGAAATACGCATTCGAAAAAGTAGAAAGATTTAATTAGTTACGAGGAATAGTTGCGTGCACAAATAATAGCACCGCAGATATGAATGAAAGAATACGTGCGGGAAATAAAACTTAAAGGAAATACCAACAGATATTGAAGACGGGGACATTAGTAGAGATACCAAAATAAAAATATACAAAGAAGCAATTATACCTGTCATAACCTATGTATCAGACAATGTGCTTCATCAACAAAGACGAAGGTGAATTGAGAATTCTAGAAGAAATATTTTCAGGAAAATAGTGAAACCAAAAAAATCCAAAAAGGAATATCTTGGCGATTATTCAGTACTGAATTAGGAACGGAGAAGACATTGTTCGATTCATGAAGGCTCAAATACTGACATGGTTTGATCATGACCAAAACCGAGTAGAGGCAATAAGGGAATTTCTGAAATGAAAATCTAAAAATACGAGGCTAAGAGAAATGCTGGAATGCAGATGCGATGATATTAATAGGAAGGACATTCGAAACTGAAAGAAGAAAGATAGGAAATGAACTCAATATGAAAAAATTACATAACAATCTGTGAAAGTAGATAATGTGAAACAAGGATTATGTAAATTGATCCTTTGCGGAAACCAGATCAGAAGAGTCCACACCAATGGCTGACAGGCTCTTACAATTGCTATAAACATCGTGATTTCAAATTTCTAGAGTTGAGTTGATAATGTTAGCTCTAGGGAATCTCAACTTGAAATGATATTAGAAGGAAATGTGAAAAGTGTACGACATTTCATTGAAGTAACATTTCAATAGGTCGTTTTTGAAAAGGAGCATACTCAAGATGTCTTGTTCACAGTTGTGTTGGCACGCATATTATTCTGTTTAGGTGAAAAACTTCTCCCTCGCATCCAAACGGTAGGACCCCTTTCAGAAAAGAAACGATGATCATTACTGAACTTTTCTTCACAGCCGACTGAATTGTGTTCACTTTCACGCTAACTATCAGTTACCGCCATGTATTGGGCAGTATAGCATCCTGATCTCATTATACCTAAGAAGGGTAATAGAAAAACTGAAAAAAATAAATGATTCATTTGGGTATATACATCCTCTTTGTCTAGAAAGGCCAGTTGAAGGTGCCTTCGTTACCTTTGATTCAATTTTGCGAGAAGATCAAATCAACGCAAATTCTTTATTAATTGACAGATATCATTTTCGTCATTTAACGAAGAGTGCCACAAAATAGAAAAAGTACTAAAGTTTTCGGACTCGATAGAATCTTCAACTTCTTCATTATCAAAGATAATGAAGATGTGTCCTAGATACATGGTTTTTGTTTTCCTATTATCAAACAAACATGTTAACTATTCATTTAAAACAATACCTAAGAAGGGGATTCAACACTGATACACTGATCATCAGCACTTTGTAACATACCTTTTCTCGACGAGCATTTAACCTGCCAGGTTGTTGGTCAAGTTAAACATTTCACTATTACTTCTTCTAATGACGCCAACTTGGATAGTGAATTATGTGTTGAAACAATGTTAGGTACAGTTCTGGTGTAACAGTTCTGGTAAAACAACTTTCTAAAGATCTGATTTTGTGATGTAGAAAATTGTACGCTGAATAATATGGACACGAGAGCGGTAGAAGAACGACAAAAGTTATTTACGCAATGCACATAGAGTATCAAAATATGAGAATGATTTAATCTGTGGATGTGAATAATAGAAGTCGGAAAGATCGAAGTTAGAGTCCAAATAGTACAGAAATTCTCACGCTAAAACTGCTTTCAATATTCAAGAGAACTCGTTTTTTTACAGAAAGATCACTTAGATAGAAGGTTTGAGAAGATTATGAGTTACTGTTGCCATAGAATTGGGGGTTTGAACGTTAAATGAATGAGTTGAATATTGGTTCAGGGTTGCAATATTTCAGATTCTTGCGGTATCATCCAGCTGGTTTGTAATAAAAAGTGGGTGAAAATTATACAACAAAAGAGTCAAGCTGAATTTTTTTGGACATGTTCAGTGCTTAATACACTTCTGAACATTTGACAGATAAACATTTTCAGTTTTTTCAGGAAATATGTACTTTTTTATTTGCTGTTGCTGTCACTCATCAACTCCTCTAAAACTTGATTTTGAAAATCTTCCTTACATTTTTGTAATACACTAGACTATGAACCAGCAGAAAATTATTATTTTTTGTTAACTTTCGGTGTTCGAAGCGATTGTTTCTTTTTTTCTCGTAGATGATTTAAAAAAAATGAGATATCCTAAAATCACTTGAGTATAAAAATAAGAAATCGTAAGTACATAAACTGATATACGCCTTGAAAAATTATAGTACTGGAATAAAATTTGAAGACAATCAAAATCAACCAATTCATCAGGTCACAATCATACAGAAAAATTATCATAATCTGAACTCATTCCACAAGACTACTTCTTTAGATCAGGTCAACAATAATAATATAGTAGATATTGACTGCGAAAAGTTTTGTGAAAACTCCTATGCATTTTACGATATCTCAATTAGATCAAAGTATAATTCTAGAAGAAGCATGAGACATTGAGGAAGCATGGAGCAACATGAATCTAGCTCAGCTACTTGTCAAATGAAGTACGTACACAGTAGAGCCAGGATGGGCGTATACTGGCATACTTAGATGAGTCAATAAGACTTTCCTCATCCATTGATTTGGTATCGACAAAAATAAATCACTATCAAAAAACACAAATACAATAGTCACTGCTTATCAGGATTGTCACTCAATTATTCATTTTCGTACTAGAGTTAAGATGATTTAGTAACAAATTCAGTGATTTTGCAACTTTTGAATGTGCACATTCTCCATGCCTAGACAATCTTTGGACTGAACTTGATACACAGATCAATCAAAGTTTGACATGAGATTTTAAAATGTACTTGAAAACAGTAGTAAGATAATCAGGATGATCCAATTACGAAAACGTAATAGATGGTATTTCGACGTACCAACCCAGTAAAAAATATATAATAGTAACAAGATTCATTACAGAAGTGATAAAAGTGGCATCCCTGCTGCGTACAAAGTTTGCCTCGACTACATTTGCTGGCGAACTGTTGGTAGTGGTGGATGCTAACTGACCATGTATAAGGTATTCCAACTAATTTGAAGCTATGGACGATAATCAAATTTACCGATATGACCACCGATTGATCTGTTGGCTTCATTTATTGAATCGTTAGTACGCTTATATTGATTGAATCCATCAGAAAATTCCTGTTGAATTCGAAAACTCGCCTTATGTGAAGAATCTGTGTAAGGGTACGAAGACAGTGAGGCCGGGATGAGCGCTAGTGGCCCGGATGGTTACTTACTCGCTTGCTGTCACCTAATAATCTTTCCACTTCAAATAATAGACTAGTGCACAGTAGGTCCTGGCAGGTTACCTACATGAGCGCAGTGAGTCAGATGGAAACTAAAAGAATAATTAGGGTACGAACACAGAGGAGCTGGGATGAATGCTAGTGGCTTGCTTACTCATTTGCCACGACATAACAATCTATTCATTATAAACAACGTACCGGTGCACAGTAGAGTCTGACAGGTTTCCCAGATGAGCACTGTGAGCCTTGATGGGAGCTAGAAGAGTTTTTACCACGATTCTTTACATACATAGGTCGTATGCCTAGTGCATGAGTCAGTTGGGGTTCATCACTACGTCTGTCACTGTCTGCCACTGCCACTGTCTGTGTTTTTTAGTAGAAAGTATTTTTTGTTGAACTCAATGGTTGCAAGAACATTTGTTGTGGATGTGTTCAACAAAGTTCCGCTCTGAAACCAGATCCACCTTGACGTATATTGGCGAAGCGGTTGAATTCATTGTAAAATGTCGATATGAAATAAGCTTCTGTGCTTATAAGCGCTAACGTGTTTCCCCTATTTCAGCCAATTGCTAAACTATCATGCGAGTTTTTAGTCTTGAGTACTAATATGCGTCCATCCTGGCTCCACTATGTGGTATCCTTTCCCCGATTTCTTACATATCTCTGAGCTAGGTGGAGTGACTAGTGCATGAGGCAGTTGGGATCCGTCACTACGTCTGCCACTGGTCTGCCGACAACGCACTGTAGAAGAAATATTTGTACACAGTTATTACTACAGTTTGGTTTCTTCTGGTAGGGCAACATTTTTTGTCGTAACACAATCAATGAACGTGGAAAGACTTGTTGGGAAGACGTTAAAAAAAAATCGCTATGGAACCAAGCCCATCTTGATCATCCTAATCAGCATATATTGACTATAGGGGTAGTATTAACTTTGAAATGGTCGACAACAAGCGACTAAGCTTGTGAGCGTCAACGTATTCGGTCAAGCGCTAATCTAGTGAGCCAGTATGTCAGTATGCGCCCACCCCGGCTCCATTGTGTGTTGTACCCTTCACATATCTCTTAGCTTCCATTCAGGCTCACATCGCTCATCTAGGTAACCTGCTAGATTCTACTAGGTGCACCAGTACGTCATTTACAGTTATCTGGTGGCAAGGAAATAAGCTAACGTCTAGACTACAAGGATGATTCCACTGTGTTCGTACCCTTACTTACGTTCGTAAGTATCGGTCAGCATATTATATCAACACATCGAGAAACACCGAAAACGAATTCAAAAAGTACCTTTGCCCAAAAGGGTTGATTATTGGAATGGTTGACGGCCTTTGGAACGTGGCTGAGGTACGCTTTGAAAAATGAGAGTCCTGGAATAACATTCGAAGAAATCAATATTCAGCAACTACAGCATCGGTACCTTATTACGCCATGTCATACAAGAAAACTATATAGGGATTATTTCCTCAAATTGATCAATAAACTAGAAAAAATTAAATATAATAAATCATGATTGCAAAAGATTTCTTCGCTTTATTCGAAAGCTATTGTTACATCTGAACTGAATAATACAAAAAGGTGACAATTTCTTTTTGTTAATGCTCGTAATTCCATCTATGAATTCCTAATTTCGTTATAAGTGGAAATTGCGAGTTTATCCGATAAACAAGAAATAAAAATATTACCATATTTTGATCGTTGCATGAACTTATTTCAGACTTGAGGTTCTATTTGAGAAGAAGAAATTAACGAGTCATAAATTTAAATTCAAATATACATAGTACTAAACTTCTATAGTTTAGAATATGAATCTGTTATTTTACTAGTTGATTCAGAGTATTGAAAATGTTATGAAAACAGGAAAGATCTATGTAGGAATATATTCGAAATTATATTCACATACATACAGAAACTACCAATCCACAATCCAGAACAGTAAAAAAATAGAAACTACCAGAAGGAGGTACTAGAGGAAAACTACAGATACAATGAGAGAATAATTGCAGTCATGGTAATTCAAATCCAGCAATTTTATAAACTGGTCCATGTTTACCTGAAATTCAAAAAGGTGTGGTATCTATGAAAGAAGCGGTTGGAATTAAATAAATGGAGAAGCAGAAATTAACACTTTTGAAGAATGAATTCAAAAGCTCTAGATTTATTTCTCTAAAAACAATCTCATTTCGGCAAAAATTGATTTTATGTTGTAAAGGTTTCACCTGAGTTCTAAAATCATTTTCATTTTCATATTACCATCAGGTAAAGAGCAAATCTTGATTAACAATAATAGTAAACACAATGAGAGGAAAATATTGTGGTATTATACTATCGAAAACTTCGGTAGACAGCGATGATTTTACGATATCTCAAATATATTAAAGTATAATAATTCCGATTCATGACTGAGAGTAGGAAACATTCATATTCTAGAGTAAGCGTGGGGTAACACAAATCTAGCTCAGCTATCTATCCTTTACCTGTATACGTTGGTAAGTATCGGTCATCATAGCAATGAGTAGATTAATCAGCACAACGACAGACACCAACATGTACACGCCGAAAACGAACTTAAAAAGTACTTCCGTCCAATAGGGTTGATTATTAGAACGGTTGATGGCGTTTGGGCCGTAGCTTTTCAGTTGTTCAGTAGATGTTTGGCCAAAAACCGCGAAAAACAGCAGCTCAAAAGCACTGATCGGATTCTTTTGGACTGGAATCATAAAATAAAAGCAGTTACCTGAATGCGCTGGTATGTATCCGACATCATGGCAATGAGAAGATTAATGAGCACAACCACCGAAACCAACATGTAGATGCCAAATACCACTTTGAAGAGGTTCTCTGTCCAGAGGGGCCTGGGCGGAGATATTTTCACGTTCCTAGGTTTCATGATCAGCTCGTCGTAGGTTGTCTGACCAAAGACGGCGAAAAACAACAGCTCGAATGCCAAAAGTGGGCTCATTATCACTGGGAACATCAGTCTAGTAAAAATTTGTCCCGAAACCGACCCTCATCAGGACAATATTTTGAAACAGGCATGCTACAGATGCAGACATTTTACATTCTCGAAATACATGCCAAATATTTACACTATATAACAGATTTTTTCTTGCTTTGCTGATGACTAAAATCCCAAAATGCGACTGAGACTTCTGAATCAGAATATTTCTTTGGCGAATAAATTCCCATTGCTCGGAGAATCTCTCAAGGGTGCCAGAGCAAAATAAGTTGAAAGTGGAAAAAATCAAAAACCTAATCTAACTTTATTTGCTATTGATCCATAAAATAGGAACATTAGGTTTGGAATGACATTACTGTCTTCATGATATATTTCAGAAATGAATTTAATAGTTAGCTACTACCACTGATTTCAATATCTAATAAAATAATGTATAATCGTTCAACAGTTGAAGCTAATAACAAAATGAATACCTACTGCGAAATAAAATCTTGAAACATTTTTCTCTTCCAACTTACCTACACATTAGGTTCTGATAAATACCTACTTTCCGGCTAATACCACGCTGAATATTTGAATTATATCCGACAGAAATTTATGCAAGATACCTCACAGAAGTTAGTCTTGCAGATGTTTCTCGTCCATCTAGCAGCAGGAGCATGATGAAATCAATCGATTAGATCATCTACAGACCGGTTTCGAAGGATTATTCCTCATCAGTGCAGGAAAGATCCGGCCAAACAGCAGTGTGCATGGGACTCGATCAATTTTAACAGGGCTCGACTGCATGTATGAAACCATCGTCTGAGAGAAATATTGTAAACTAGTAACAACTCCAACTCGTGCACAAAGCCCCAAGCGGGGAAGAAACATCCTATGTACAAGTACCCTTGACAGAAATAAAAACAAGTCTGAAGACTGTATCGAGGAGAGATCCCCCTTCCTCAGTAGTTTCTGGTAAATGCCTACCGGAAAACAACTACTTCCCCGGCTAATACCACGCCAGACATTGTATTATATAACGACACTATGGGATATTACAATTCCCCACCTGTCCAAAAGACAGACTAGTTTGAAATGGCGTTGTTTCATCAATATAGCAACCGATCACAGACATGCTCCATTGCTGTCTCCTCTCATGATAATCAAATCACTCGTTTTTACATATTGTAGTTTATGTGAGTGAGATTTCTCTCAACACATTGATATGTGCCTTGTATTTTTACACTAACGTACTTGACCAATTATGTAATTTGTGTAAACTAGTATAATATGACAAATAGTGTTGCAAATGGACAAGTACGTCTCTGTATACGAAAATGTGGCTATTCAAAATTCCCCATGATTATACAGGGTCTTTCACGACGAGCGTTCTTTAGGAAATATAGAGAACGATTCAAAATAACTAAATAAATTTTGTGGTAGTGAGTTTTACAAAATGGCCTTCTCAACTAAAATATTTTCAACTTCTGGTCTCTTTCCGTTATTTATTTCATACACTATTCTACAGGATGAACCCAATTACAGAATAGGGAGTAACAGTGGTATTTACAAATATGTACTTACATAATATAATTTGTGAATCTATATAAAAAATTAAAAACAGAACTGTCAGTTAGCTAAGAAATGTCTTTTGGAATATATAATCTGGCAGTTGAATATATCTAGGACATGACTAACAGAATTAGAGGTTTCGCACATTGCATAAATAGGAGATTTTTTCATTATATTTGTGCGCGGAGTGTTGAGATAAAATGAGACACTAATCTTAGATGACCGTCTAGGAACACAAAAATTCAACATATGTAACAGTTATACCGGAAAGTGAGTGCAACTTCCTTATTTCAAAAAGAACACCCTGTATTTTATTACATTTCCTCAGCACATTTTAGGACCACTTTGTATAACAATGCCTATACCCAAATTTGTTAGTGTTCGAGATATTAATTTTTTTCTGAAAAATTTGACAGTTACAGCAACACTCCGAAAAAATCATAACTCATAGACAGTAACAGTTGAAAATGTAAAATTTCACAGAATCACACCTTAAGCATCACGTCATGAACAGGTCCATCAAATTTTCGAAAATAATTTACAGGGTGGTCGAAATTTCCACCTAAAACATAACATCGAGAAAACTGATGAAACACGATTTTTTCAAATGGAAACCATACACTATTCTATTATTTTTGGATACTACAAAAAAAGATATCAAATTCATGAAGAATGTCCTATACCTAAAATACACCCTTGGCAAGATATAATCCGATTTTGGGAAATATTTGAAATGTAAATCATTCGAAGCAATACGAAACCAAGAAAAGAAAAATTCATACGCCGCAGCAAAACGGAGTCAGTGAACGCATGAACAGAATACTGATGGAAAAAGCGAGAACCATGATCTACCATTACAAGAATTGATGGTTGCATTGCATATGTCCATGTTACGAAAGAATTGAGATCCCAAACATGAAAAACACAATAATGATTGGATATGCAGTAAACTGGTAGGTATCGATTGCCATATCCTGAAGAAGAGGATAATTATCGCCAGAGATGTCCTACTCAATGAATATGAAGTTGAAAATAGTTTTCACAATCACCCAAGTCACGATATTTCTATAAATGATAAGTTCCTGTCCTCACTTTTGACCTGACCCTGTCAGAACTAGAATCAACCGAAATGGAAGATTTTGAAAATGATAGTAAGAAAGATATTTGACACTGAAAGTGAAAACGAAAATTTGGGGAGAAGTAAAAGAAACATTACACATCTTTTACGTTTTAGAGAATGATCAAATGTGGTGGAAAGTCATTCTGACAATTATGATTATCAATTTTCGTTTAACGTTGAAAGTTATGTGATGTTCCCAAAACTATAGATGAAATCAGAGTTAGCTCTGATATAAAGGAGTAGGAAGAAGCTATTTATGAAGAGATGAAGAGTTTAGAAAGAATAATACTTTGACATTTGTGAAGTTACCAGAAGATATAAACTGTGTTGGTTGTGAATGGGTTTTTTAAATAAAAAGAGATTCTGAAGGAAAAATGAACATATATAAGTCGAGACTACCATAATAATTTTAATGAGATCATGCATTGCCCTTAGAGCTGCAGTTTCGTGAGAATGTATCATCTTTCCCGCCAACCGATTTCCTAGAGTCTTTGAAGTCCACTAGATACTCGTTAGAATAACAAGAGGATTGTTCCGAATTCTTTGGATTCTTCTTGAATACTATTCGTGAGCAGGAAAATAGCAGAATCCATACACCTGACCCCTCTGGTTTGAATGATTTCGTACAGTTTATCTCGTTTTGTATTTTTAGATCTTTTGCTGAAAAAATCCTCACTAGTTTACTTTGTAGTATATGTTCAAGAGGTAGCAAAAACGTATGTGACTTTCTAGAACTTCAACTAGTGTTACCCAATATGACAGATAACCAGCCGTGCAAAGATTATTGTTGAATCATCTGAAAATAGAACTTTTAACGGGTGATGATCAACTGTATTGCCAAATATGCGCCAAACTAACTGACTATTATGAGACAACGAGTATAGTTGAGGCACCAGTCAATCTAATGGTTACACTGATGATTTTCAAACATGACTGACGGAAGCACCAAACTCTTACGTAGGTTCGAAATAGATGAACACTTCAATCTAGCAGACCACTATTATAATTTTCATGCCGTCATTGTTCACTGTGGTTCTGGCGTTGAATCTTGTCATTATTACGCATTAGTCAAAGACGAAACGGACTGGTTAAGTTTGACGATAGTCATGTCACTCAATATTCTGGCAATATCTTGAATTCATTGGAGCCTCTGCAGATATCCTCAATTTCATTCTATGAAAGAGAGGAGACTGGTAGATCAAGATCTTCAGATGATTTGGTGCTGCAGGTTTTTCCGGGTTTTCCTGCAGCTGAAAAAGCAAATGCACCACTAAAATGAAACAAGTCACCCCGGAGCGCCAATTAATTTTTTGTTGTTTCATAATTTCATAATTTGTATTACTTTTTCATATGTTTCTATAATTAAAAATTCCATAAAAATAAAAAAAAAAATTTCGTCAGACAAACAGCAAGCTGATATACTGACAAATGCTCTAGCAAAGCCAGAGTTTGACTATGGGATGTTGACAAAAACTGAATGACATGTATTGACTGATATATTTTAAATTCGTAAAATAAAAAGTCATGAAAGGTTCGTTTCTGATTTGTATTGGCATTAATATTTCTGGAGGAAAGTTTTACGTTAAACAAAAATAAAAATCTTACAATAATTGATGTGATATCGCCAAGTAACTCTGACAGAATTGATAGCTACGAAAAAAGTAATCTGGTAGGATGACTGAATTAGTTCGATCTCAAAAATCAAACAGAACAAGTGTTCTAATTTGTATATTGTGGTATCGATTGATATTGTTTCATTAATTATTAAACGTGTAACCTAACCTAACCTAACCTAACCTATGTGTAACGATAATTTGAATAATCCTCCAGGGATCATTTCAGTTACAGCAACAAAGAAAAACGGTGAACAAATCGCCTTCATAACTCATATTTGTTTCGTTATTGAAAACTCACTTATCGTGATAATTTAGTCTGCTCAAAAAGTGTGAAAAACAAAAAATACTTATCGATACTATTCTGGAAGATTTTAACCAGAATCAAATCAAATTGTACTTTAATGTTATTCACAACTCGAGTAGATTTTTGTATCTAAATGTCACCTATGACGTTAACACTCTTGAGTAGTATTAATTTTCTATGACACTGACGTTATCGAATACATTTTGAATGTTACAGACATGGACTTCCATGACTGACTTGTCCCTCAAGACTCCAGACTACAATGTTTTTCAAATCATCTAAAGGAACAATTCGTTCTGGTCAGTCTCAACTCTCTATACTGTAGGTTAATGGACTGACACCTTTCAGAAAACAACTACTCCCCTGGCTAATACCACGAGGGGCGTTGGATTCTATGCGACAGGTGTCAATGCAGGATTCTTCACTGAAGTGATTCCTATACATATGCTGTTGGCGATACAACTGTCGCAATAGATTTTCAAATATTTCGGGTTGTTTGGCCACTCGACAGTGCAAGGTAGTGTCTATCATCATCATAAAGTCCATGATTTCCGATAATTGAAAATCGAATTCCTTCAGAGCATCATTTATCGAACTAGGCTGAAGCGGACAACAAACAACAGGTTTGTCATCCCTCCATCTACCTGTGAACGAGGTAACCAACCGCATATCCGCATTGTCCAATTCCTCGTATAAGAAAAGAAAACTTTTCACATATAATCAGTGGGCATACTTGAAGGCTATAAATCAAATCATCTAAAGGAACAATTCGTTCAGGCCAGTCTCAGCCTACAGTGTAGGGAGTTTGATTTTGCCAATGTGGACTTTCGAACGTAGTTCCTGAAGTTCTTGTTATTGTTAGGTATATTGTTTCAAGAGATCCGATTCTTTTGTTCCTTTCCATAGTCTATATACATAAAAAAGAAATTGATAGCATTGGTTATGATTTTTTCTCTTCATCCATCTATTGTAGCCTTCTGGTCCATTTGTGAAATGTCTTCTTCTTGAGATATCTATTTTGCTAGATGTAGTTCAGTTTCTCATCGAGGCTTTCTATATGAAAGTAAATGTTCAATGAAATAGCGTTTTAACGAGATTAGTTCCTTCAAATATGGAGGGTGATTAGTTAATATTTCACTGGGACTGCGCCGATTTTCCTAAGTAACTCCATAAAATGGCTTCAATGCTCCAAGAATGATCTTGTTCAGTTATGGGTTTTAGAATTTCTAGTACTGATGATCAGTCTGAGCGGCATATTCTGGTGAACCTTCAGTAGCTGCAACAGGTGGGGTAGGTAGATGATGCTCCTCTCTTTATAGCGAAAGAAGAATTTTTTCGAAGGTATTGTATTCCTTCCTTTCTATCAATTCAGTCGGCTCTCGTGTAATTGCCTCTTCTGGAGAACGTATTCTATCATTTGCTTTTGAGGTTAGTGTCCACTTCCTTTCAGTATAAGTGAAAACTTTTCGTTGAATTTGGACCCATAACTAGTCTATAATCTTAAGGGAGATGTCAGTCATCATCGGAAGAAAATTTTAGATTGTAACAATCGAAATGTGCAGTAACTATTTCGTATCGTGTTTCGAACCACTAACATTCATCAAGGAACGTCTAAAAAAGTGAATTTATGATTTTCTATCATTGAAGGAAGTACATTTTTTCCAAATCAACAATATAGTTCGAAAATATATGAATGAGGAGTTGAAAATATTCGGCATGTTCTTCGAAGGAATAATCGGAATGTGTGGGTTCAGGAGAAAAAGACGAAACATACACATATTCGTAGACGTTTCTAGGCGGACAGGAACAGACACTCAAGCAACTGATCAGCAAACACGTAGAGACGTAACCTAAAAGGCAACTATACATCTTTGATAACTATACACAGGTCTTCACATGTTGGACAGACACGAAATTCTAGAGTCACAGCTAACGACCACATGTAAGAACTTACTCCCGGTTTCTATACGTTTCTTACGCAGGTTGGCTCTCGGCTGGTTGTAGCTCAGATCCCCAATCCATTCTACATCATTAATCAACGAACCGCGTTCTATTTGTAGAAAGGTAAATAGTACATGAAATATACAATTTTATCATCTAAAGAAGAAGTTGGTGAGAAGATTTTTTGTGCTTTCGTGCTCAAGTTTGAAAATTTCGCTTGTACTTCCAGTATTTGTTGGAGAAGATGAGGCGAATTCAAAAATATTCTCAAGCTGAAGCTATATACATGTAGCCCAGCTCCGAAGTATCGGTTTTTTATAGTTTATTTAAATTTGGAAAAATGGTTGGTTTTTGGTATGAATTAAATCAAAGATCGATCCCCAAAATAGTTTAGTTCACAAGTTGATATTTTTGAATTGTCAATAGACATAAAGTCCCTGAAAATATGAGCGGTGGCTCACTGGATGTAGATTAACGGAGAACAGGGCCGTAGCGAAAAGAAAACCCAGGGGTGGAGGGAATCCAAATTTTCCCAACTCCACCAGTAAAATTTCCCAACTTTCAAAGAATTGAGAGCTGAGGGATTAGTTACTACTATAATATATTAATTTCCTTACTTAGCTATCCAAAGATTGGCTGAATGTTTATGCCCGTTAGGGTATGCAAAAACAAAAATAAATTTTGGTCATTATGAAAATAATAATGGAAATTATTCTACTTTGAACCACATGTATAGGAATATTCAATACAAATGAAAGGAAACAACACTTAAATAATATTGTGCTTATTGTTTTCCACTATTATTTTTTCTATCTTCACGGCCCGAAATTTCCCAACTTTTCCCAGTCGGAAAAACAGCAAAAAGTTGGAAATTTTGTAAAATTGTCACTTCAAAATTTGTGGACTGTTCAGGACTGTTTTCTTACTTGGGAGAAATTAAACTTTTTTAAAGATTTCAAACAACTCAGAATTCTCTTCAAGTTATGCATGTTGGGAAATCCCAACCTTCTCCTGGTTCTTTCCCTTTTCTTATTACCTCTCTTTTTCTCTCATTTTTAGTTTTTTAATTTTTATTAATTTTTTTACTATCATTTTCTCTATCTGCATGGCCCAAAATTTCCCAACTTTTCCCAACTTTTTTCCCAAGTCGAAAAAGTAGGGGGGGAGGCTTCTCCTCATCCCCCCCCCGTGGCGACGGCCCTGACGGAGAAACATGCATTTTGATGTTTTCACTTCACACAAAAATTGCAACTAATTAAGATGAAAATAATGCTTTCAGTTTTTCGTTAATAACCCAAAAACAATCAATACTCAAAAAAGGAGCACTCCCGGAACTGATTTATAACTAACATTTTTTCTGACCTCTGTTTGTAAAAATGGCGACATGGAAGTTAAAAAAAATAATAATAGATTTATGCTTCTTGCCGCTCATTTTATATATAACTACCCAAGAAGATCTTCACGAACTATTTATTTATTTATTGATGAGACAATCAAAACATATTGTTTTGATTGTTTTGACTTTTTAGTTAGAGTTAGAGAAACAATATGAACTCTGATAGATTAGCAAGGCAGGATAAAACTGCTGCAGAAAGGAATAAACAAGTACCATGAATATTAGCTGGATGTTCAAAAAGAAACTGGCAGCATAAATAAATATGATAAATTCACAGCAGTGGATTCAGCAGACAACCTAAGTATTTTGCTCCCAAAGGATTTTTCTTGCTTCTTGTGAACTACTCAAGTATGCATTTACAACATGAACATAATAGAACAAAAGATAACATTACATAACATTATGAAATATGTTTCAATAACAAAAGTGTTCTTGCCTATAGATACAGATTATATACATGCGGCAAACATTTAAGGGACTATTTCTTGAAGTATTCTGAGGATATTTTGTCTTTTGATGATTTTTGATAGGGCGCTTTTTTTCGAAGATACGGGGCGAAAAAGAATTTCGACAATAACAATTTTGGTAATTTTGAAATTATTAACGTAGCTGAAATAAAATATAGCGTACTACACTGGACCTACCAAGTAATAAAAACACAACAACATTCCGTTGGTCAACAACATTTCTATTACTACAAACAGCTGCAGAGAGTCAATTTGAATAGTATGTCTAGTAAGTGATCATTTGTATGTGTCGAATAGGTTGAAATTGATTGACTTTGTTTATTTGACGTGCATTTTCATTTTCTTTGTTTAATACTTAAAGTCTTGTTAGTGAAGTCCTCAATTATGGATGGTAAGAACGGTAGAAGTAGAAGAGAATGTGCTGACCATGATAGAAGAAAATCCAGGTACTTCTACTCGAAAAATTGCAAATACTTTAAATGTAAGTAACGAGATGATTTGGAACATTCTTAGAGACTATTTGTTTCAGTTTCTGTTCGGTTTGGACCGGTATTTCTGCCAGGAAGACTTACCGGCGAGGTAAGTCTTCCTGCAACGTTTTGGAACAAACGCTACCTCAGTTTCTGGAGGACGTACCATTGGTTACAAGAAATGCAATGTGGTTTATGCACGATGTGCACAAGAGCATTTTAATATATTGGCTCGAAAGTTTTTAACAATAACATACGGAGATCGCTGGATTGGTCGAGGTGGATCTCACTTATGGCCTGCTCGATAAGCGGACTTAAACCCTCTGGATTATTTTTTATGGGGTCACCTAGAGTCATTAGTTTATACTACTCCAGTTGAAGATGCGGAAGACATCAGAAATCGGATACACCAGGATTGTTTCTGATAGAGTTCGGGAGTTGATGCGGAGAAGATTAGATATAAAGATATATTGAAACATAATCAACACTGAAATATTTTATAGCAATCATTCTCACCGATTCATGGGCTTATAAATCACTGAAGCTTGATGAGTTAGAGCTTTCCTATAAATAATATTTGATGTTGGAATTCACAAAAATCAGTATATTTTGTTACAACAAAATTATTCAATAATATGTACAGGAAAGCTGCAGATGATAAACTTTTACTGACTTATGTTCCCATGAATAAAACATTCTTTTGGTAATAATTGAAAATCTCCTAGTTGGAATCGAACC
The DNA here is from genome assembly GCF_025532065.1 of Leptinotarsa decemlineata. Classification (NCBI taxonomy): domain Eukaryota; kingdom Metazoa; phylum Arthropoda; class Insecta; order Coleoptera; family Chrysomelidae; genus Leptinotarsa; species Leptinotarsa decemlineata. Next base: position 1,935,681 of record NW_027412545.1, on the reverse strand, counting down.
AATGATCACATAGTAGTGAGCAAATCAAACCAATCCTGCTAATCAGCCGGCAACCGTCCGAACTGATATATAATTAAATACATCTCTAGAAGGAATCTAGTTATCACTCGTTGTTTTCATGAACTGTAACCACAATTACATTATCATTGCTGAGGGTTTCCTCGGATCATGACTTTCCGAAAGAGTTTACGAATACCAACCGTTTATTATTAAAAAAAATTTGATGAAATGCAGACAAACTGAAATATTTGTATAATTTTCAAATATGACAGTTCGGAGATGGGCTAATAGCTTTAAATATTGGTAAAAATCTCATGAAGAACAAAGATCGTTTTGAAGGGAATGACTTCTAAGGTCCAAGCTGATCTTCAGTCTTCATGATAGTTCAATCTCGCGGAGTAATTCTAAACTAGATATGAAATATATTTCTCACCTGCTACGAAATATCCTCTTTCCAAAACTCCCTGCTTGTTGAGTCTTAGAAGTTCGTCTTTGGATAGATTATGGAAAGGTTGATTGAGAGCAACAAATTGCATGGAGAATCCGAAAACAAAAATCGCTAGCACAGCTAGAAACCTTGCCAAATCCTTCATTAAATTTCCTATAATGATAGCCCAAGGGCCGAACAAATGATGAAATGACAGAAAGTCCAAAATCTGAACACACGCTAGTACAAAACTGAGAGCAAATAGTTGATTTCTACAATACATCAAAGTGGGCCAGTAAGTCTTTTCGATAAACAAAAATCCCAACAAATGAACCCCTACACCAAATATACTGAATAACAACACCGATATTTTTATCCACCCCAACCCGGATTTGTCGCTGGGATTGGTAAGTTCGAACAACAACAACCCACTTAACCATATTAGGAGAATCCACTCGTACCAGTAAGGAATTAAAGTTTTTCGTACGACTGGATATGGTGGTGTTATGCCTACCACCAAAAGGAACAGCATCAGATACACGTGGGATGTAAGGTACGACATGAACTTGATAATCGGTACTTTATAATATTTATGGCCTAATGGAAGAGTAAACGCTATCCACACTGGTGGACAGATTATGAAAAACACGAACAGCAAGAGGGTCCGCCACGCTGTCCAGTTGAGAGCGCCTCTCCAGAGTTCCTGAAATGAAAAAATCTAGTAAATGAGTGTAAACGATTCTGACATAGTGAGAACAGTTTCAGGAAAAGGAATTTCGATTTCTAAAATGTAGAAGATGGAGACTGAAGACGCATCTATAGGACGATAGAAAATTCAAACCAAAAATACAAGACCTTCATTAATCTTATCTCGGTTTTAGTTTTTTGTCAATCCTAAGATGGTGTTGTTCTAGAGGAAGTTATCATTATAATTTATTTCTGCAGATGCATTAGCCATACCTTTCAACGTGCTATACCTAGCTCGGATGGACGATACGTAGCGAAAATCGATCGTCCAGCTGACGGGCTCAAACCACCGTTCCAAATAGCGGTCGATTGAACGACTAGAATGTAGGTGTACAATTTCAGGTGAATTGGGCGGAGTTATAATTGGATTTGAATCGCTGGAGATTAAATTCATTTGAAAAAACGTTTTCGGGAGATTTATTCCACATAAACGCAGTTCTCCAAATGAAAGAGTTCTCAAACTCACTGCTCACGGGACCTGGCACACATGCCTACCGGTGATCGACGCCGATCTCACCGGATTCTTATCGGTCAAAGAATCAGTTGCTTTGTTGTCGTAATTAGCAAGCACTACCAAAACGAAGTTAATGCGTAGTAACTTCAATTTCACCGAGCATGCTGCTCACCGGTATTTTACCGGTGACGATCACCGGTCGGCGTGTGTGCCAGGTCCCGTTCCCACATGTGGTTCACTATTGGAATTTGGACGACCGGTACAAAGTCGGCCGTCCAAAATCGGTATGTGTGCAACTAGCGTTACGCACACACACCGATTTTGGACGGTCGATTTTATAGCGGTCGTCCAAATTCCAATAGTGAACCACATGTTGGTACGGGACCTGGCACACACGCCGACCCGTGATCGTCGCCGGTAAAATACCGGTGAGCAGCCGTCCACTGCCACTGTATCGCCGGCAGTACCGAAAAGTAGTGGCGTACGTGAATAAATAGAGTCTTGCATACTCACCGGTTTTTTACCGACCATATATCCAGTCTCGACTGCTCGGTGAAATTGTAGTTACTACACTAGTTAACTTAGTTTTGGTATTGAGTGCTAATTACGATTGCAATTGGTGATTTAATTGATGAAGATGTCCTTATTTCGTTAGTGGAGGGAAGACCTGTGGCATCAAAATTTAGATACATTTAAAGACAGGAATTTTACCAGGGATGCATGGAGAGAAGTTTGCTTCGTTCTGAAAAACGATTTTGAAGTTATAAGGAAAAAAATGCATTCGCCAAGTAGTTTACTGTTACGGCATGTTTCATTCGTCCTAATCTCTTGTTCACAATCATACATCATGCATGGCTTATTGAACATGTTGGACATTAATAGAATTTAGAAAGTTGAACTTTGATGTTAGGAGAATTCTATTTTATTGTGATGGTGATTTGGTTCTTACTAGCAAAAAGGTTGACTTTTCAAACAATGTGTTTATTTAAGAAGTTTCGTAGGGTCCGGCCTCTTCAGAAAATATTTTTCTAAGAAACAGAATAACAAGATTTTGTTAAATAAAAGAATTTAACAATAAAATTTTGTCAAATATTCTAAGTTAACAGTCGAAACATTCAATTGAGATTGAATTATTTAAAACTCGTTTAGGATTCTCCCTTATTCAATAACCTTGTGTCATGACAACAAAGCAACTGATTGTTTGACTGATAAAAATCCGGTGAGTGTGCAAGCACTCGCTACCAATAAAATATCGGCCGATTTTATACTGGCCGTCCAAAATCGGTGTGTGTGCAACTAGCGTTAGATATAAAATAAACACATAGAATCCAAGAAAAAAAAACAATATAAAAACATCATTGAAAAGTCGAATGATAAAAACAGAACGGCTTGGTTCATAGTCAACAATACCACCGGTAAACAAAAAAATCTCCAAATTACTGAAATTAATCATGGAAATAAAGTAATAACTGATACTACCGAAAAAGCTACTGGTTTTGGGCAATATTTATCTACGGCAATTCATGAAAAATTGTTATACTTTTTTGACAATAATATAAGTATTCGCTGCACCAAAAGTGACCCTGTAATACAAACTATGTTTTTCAGACCTGTGAATGTCAATGACGTTAATGAAATTATTGAATCATTACCAAACAAAAAATCTATAGGTTTGGATGAAATACCTGCATCAGTAGTAAAACAATGCAAATATATCATATTTCCAATACTCGCTTATACTATAAATTTGTCGACTATGCAAGGTAAGTTCCCTTCAAGTCTGAAAATAGCCTCTGTTATTTTATTGTACAAAAAGGGTGATTCTATTAATGTTGAAAACTACCGACCAATTGCTTTACTCAGTATTTTCTCTAATATAACTGAAAAAGTGGTTGCTCGAAGAATGGAAGCGTATCTGAGTTCGTTCAATTTAATAACAAACAATCAACACGGTTTCAGAAATGGTTCTCCACTGAATCGAGTGTGGCTGAGTAAACTCAAAACATTGGTTTTTCTCTTTCTTCGAAAATTGAAAGATTATAGTGGAAATTGATGATGTTTTTTCAAATGAATTTGATATGGATCTTGGAACCCCTCAAGGCAGTGTCCTTGGTCCATTAATTTTTCTCATATTTATTAACGACCTTCTTAAATATCTAACTGAGGCATGTGTCGTCTCATGTATGCAGACGACACATGCACAATAATATCAGATCACTCAAAACTCGCACTTTCAGAAAAACTTACCAGAACACTAAACCAATTCAAAGATTGTGCTATTGTACCATTGTAATAGATTAATGTTGAATGTTTCGAAAACAGTTTGCATTGAATACCATACAGCTCAAAAATTACCATCACATTGCTTAATATTATTAAATAACACTTTAATCAGTACATCGAAGTCCGCAAAATTTCTCGGAATCATATTCGACTGTAATCTATCCTGGGAGGCACAAATTAGTAGTGTCTGTAAAAAAATCAACCAGTGTTTCTATCTATTGACTGTTTTGAAAACTATGCTAGATAGGGATACTTTATTGAGTGTCTATTAATCATATGCTTACTCTGCGATTTCCTATAGTATCATAATATGGGGGCAAGGGCGTGATAATCAAAGGGGTTTGTATTACAAAAAAGAATATTGCGGTTAATTTTTGACTTACCCTATCAAACCTCATGTCGCGATGTATACAAAAATCAAAAAATTCTTACTGTCACTTCTATTTACTTATATAAATTACTGAGCCATATCTACCGAAACCGAAATAAACTGCCAAAAATTTCTGGCATAAAAACGACTTGTTTCAAAAAAAATCGAACCACACTTTTCACAAAAAATCACCTCTGATGATTGGAGCGTCTTACTTCAACAGACTTCCTGATAATACAAAAAATAGTAACACGTAGGTACGGACTTTTCAAAAGTAGGTTAAAGAAAATTTTAACGAATCAATCATTTTCTTTTTAGCAAAGTTAACTGAGTTTATAAGGTTTATTGTGCTTTATGATTTTTTATATTTATATCAACATGTCTTGTATACTTATTTTTATGTGTCATTGAGTAATATTAGGGTTATATCCTCACCAGTGTAGAGTGTCCATGTATGTATGTGTATATATTCTGTTTTGTCAACCTAACCTGTAAACTAGTACTTTAAGAGAAACTTTTTTTGTAGTGAGTGTGTGGGTTTTACACCTCACTAGACACGTCCAATCCATTGTATAATAGGAAAACGGATTTAATGAAATTTGATTTGATTTGAGAAACCAGTTACTTTATCTTTTGAAAACGCCCACTTGGTTGGCGAAACGTGCGCCGAGAAGAATATTTAAGGTCTGGTGTTTGGAAACAGCAGTGGTTTGGAATATATTCTATGATAGAGATTCTAGCTCTATTTGTCATCAACAGTATGCTCGTCACAAAAACAAAAACGGACTTTGCTTACACAACCGGCTGACAGACTATAATTCAAATTTCTTATTTTGATGAAGGACCAATTTGTCTTTTTCCAAGTAGATTATGTGCTTAGAATATTGTTCATTTGAAGAAATACTGGAAAGTGAATCCGGTAATTCAGTCCGGATGTATTCATCTTGATTTGAAAATTTGTTGTCTAGGAATGAAGAAAGTTTTGTCAAACTCGAATGATTTCAAAAAATATCTCAGAATGAAAAAGCAATGATAAGATTTGATTACAAGTGCAAAAATGAAATTGATAAATTTTTCTATGATATTAATGAAGGTGACTTCGAGAAAGTTCCAATTGATACATTTACTCCGAATTAGATTGCTCACAATATCATTGAATTCTAGACTCATAAACAATTTGTGTTAACTCGAAAAAAACAAAAATTTGTTTTTGTGTTATACCTTTTCTCACTGGTATTGGAAACAATTTACCTATTCTTTACCTGGAGATATCGTTGAACAACTGTGTGCGCGATTACTTCCTTCTGTTCATTTTCTATCAAAACATCCAGAAACTCAATATTTCTTCTATCAGTCGCAGTGAGGATTTTGCCAGCAGAATCTGCCCCAGCAGCCAGAGCTAGCAATTCGGTGGCCATTCCTTCGCAGAATTTTCCAGCTGCTATCAAATCTTTTGCTCTCTCCTTTTCTTTGTTCGATAACACAATCAGTATATTCGATAATTTTGCAGCTGTGTCCACGGGAGCAGGGGAGACAAGGATGAATTCCTTGAGTGGTTTGTTGTCGTGGTTTTTAGAGCACACCATGAGGTTGTATACGAATCTGAAAGAAGTAAGATCAATGAAAAAATATAAGGTGGATTTAGATGAATGGATGTTGTAGAACAGATTAAACAGAGTGAACTAAGAAGAGGAGAAAATTTTTTCCTACAATTATTCCAATATTTCTATGAAATTAAATCGACTCTACTCAAACTTTTGAGCCTAGATGATGACAGCACGACCAGTACTGTCATCATCTAGGTCATCATCTATATATATATATATATATATATATATATATATATATATATATATATATATATATATATATATATATATATATATATTGAATGATGCAACTAATTTTCCTTTATTTTCAGTATTTTACTATTAATGTGAGTTACAGAAAGGATTTGAAGCTCTATAACTTTTATTTAATTATCTGCAGATAGAGTAGGGCCTAGAGGATGACAGCACGACCAGCTGTCGAAAGCGCTCGCAAATAATAAAATAGTAGTTATAGAGCTTCAAATCCTTTTTGTAACTTACATTAATAGTAAAATATGTATATATATATATATATATATATATATATATATATATATATATATATATATATATATATATATCCTCAAACCCCCTGTATATTACTCGGTAAATTGAAAGATGGTGAAAAATGCTTCAAGATGATATATCATGTCCCTATACCTAAATCGTCAAGTTTTCTTGACGATTCAACCAAATGTATCCTGAATTAACACCAATGAACGAGAGGAAGTTTGTAAGGTTACAAAATAATTTCCTTAACTATGGCTCAAAGTTTCCAGGGAACAACTGTACCAAAAATCAGTCATTTCTAGGATGATTCAAAATAACAAAATTGTAAACAAAATATCACATTTTCACAATAAATGCTGAAAATGTTGTCCATTACATTCTGAACACTTTAAAATGTTTTTTGTACGCGACTTGTGGTTGCTTTTTCAATTTCCTGGGGATCCAGATCTTCAATACTCCGCACTATTCGGCGTCGCAATTCGTCTTTGGTAGGCACTGGAGTACTGTATACCCTTTCTTTTAAAACACCCCATAAAAAAAGTCAAGTGGCGTGAGATCGGGTGACCTCGGTGGCCAATCCCACGGCCCTAAACGCCTAAACCAACGATCGTCGAAGAGTTCGTCAAGTTTCCTGGAAACTTCCTGGGTGGAATGAGCTGGCGCTCCGTCCAGTTGAAACCACGAATTCCTATATTCCTCTAAAGGTAAATTTTCAAGAAAATCGGTTACAGTCGTCCTTAATATTTGGAGATATATCTCTGCATTCAGTGTGTCTCCATAAATAAAAAAGCTATTTTATTGTTCTTCAGAATACAGAAAATATTCAGGTTAAATTTTTCTTGAAAACCCATTTCTTTTGTGACATGAGGATTATGATCAGCCCAAAAATGTTTATTCCTTCTATTGAGGATACTATCCCTCGGAAATTTTGATTCATCGCTCCAAATTATTTTTGACAAAAATTCCCGATCTTCCTGTGTATGAATCAAAAGGGATTCACAAAAATGCATTCTACGTTTGAAGTCTTCTGCTTTTAGGTAAATTTATACGGATGCATTCCGTGATTTTTCAAAATTCGTTGTACCGAAGCATGTGATACACCTAAATCTTTTTCTGCACTGCGAATGGAAGCTTTCAGATATGCATAAAAATATGCCAAAACGTTAACAGTATTGTCCTCATTTGTAACAGGTTTTGGTAATGTTGAAAGCGCTTTTAACAGGGAGCCATAGTTAAGGAAATTATTTTGTAATCTTACAAACTTCCCCTCGTTGATTGGTGTTAATTCAGGATACATTTGGTTGAATTTTCTACAAGTTCTGGCAATGATTTGATCACACTGTCCGTGTATAATAAATAATTTCATAAGAACTTCGTTTGAATAATCAATATTTGCATTCATTTTGGGCGATATAAAGAAATCAAATAATTATTTATTCGAAATCGAACTCAATTCAAATGAACGGTGTTTTCTCTCAATTATTATATATCTTCAGTTCAAATGAATATTCGTTCAATCTAATTTCGATAAATTATATTATTAACTCGATATTCTAGAATAAAAATATCATTTCACGTTTAGTACATTCAATAAATTATTTAATTCAAATAAATATATGATTCAAATTTCAAATCAATCAAAATAACAGACTGAAACTAATAAATTGAAACATTTGAACTGATATTTTTTAACTCCAATAAATATTCATTTTGAAATCAGAGAATCGGTCGTTTCGCTCCAAATAATAGGTTTATTTCGCTATATCGTAATGAAAAATCTCTTTAACCGAATTAAAATTTATTTGAACAATTTTTTTTCTGTGCATCAATCAAGGAGATTCCAGAGTGGAACGATGACAATCATACCTACGATCTTCCATCAAAGCATACGTATCGTGCTCTTTCGTCATCAGATATTCCAACACAGCATGGTGTCCTTCAGACGCAGCAAACCATATCGGTGCAGCACCAAGATTTGTTTCGGATTTCGGTGATGCACCAGACTCAACTAACAATTTTACCACTTCGAAACAACCTGCCCTTGCGGCACAATGTAGAGGAGTCCAACCATTTTTATCCGGAGCATTGATTTCAGCACCTTGACCTGGAATAAAGAACTTTTGTTTATCTTTCATCTATACCCACTGCCCTCACAATTGACCCTGGGCTGAATATAGAATTCCTTATTAGAAATTCAGACCGTTAACTTTGCACAGCTCGCTGTGGATTATCCCAGAAAAATACATCAGTTATATGTTACATGTACAGGATACATTTTGGGCTTGAAATCGACTACAATTCGTCAAATTTATGGTGACTATTTTATGTGTTCGTTTGTGTTTTCAGTTCTAATTTAAGGGTTGTAGGTATTTTCTGTTTGAGATAAAATTGCAAAAATTGATTGCCAATACTAATTCGACGACCTATTGAAACAATCATAAATAAAGTGTAAGTGTTATATTTTTCAGAAGAGGTTAGTTTTTGGCAAAATAGCTTTTGGGCATTCTACTTCTCCATCTTCATACAAAAATGTGGGAAACTTTTGAAGGAAGGAAAAAAGCAATAAAGATCAAAATAAATTTTATACAAAGATGTTTAGATCATACACAGAAGTTACTTTCGGATACAAACTAGAAGCCCTTTCGAAAAACTATTAATTACATTAATTACATAAATTACATAAAAAAATCATTTCTGAATATCTTCATTTATGTGAATATTGAATAATACGAAAGTAACTCTTTTCTATATAAAATTTCACTTACATGAAACACTATCATCCTCAATGGTGTACTTCAAAGTTTTGAAGATAACAGACATTCATGTTATTCGATTCAATGCCAACTAATGAAATTCTGTTCAAATCGAAGTATATTTTTTATGTAATTCAAAGTTCATGTGAAAGTTGTCAATAGGAATTCAATAAATGAACTACGCTTCTTTCAGTTGAAGTGCAAAACTTTTGAGAGCGTTATTTACTCACTGAGGATACACTACAAAAACACACTTTTGTCTATTTTCCACTATATTTCTTTATTGTTGACCGGTTTCGGCTATTATACCATTTTCAAAACTAACTGATTACATTTAAATCCGAGTAATTTATACCTATATTATTCTAGCATAAATGATTTGATATACCTGATATATCTGATATACCTGATATCCGGTACCTGCGTTTCATATACCTGTAAAATCCATGAACATAACAAAGCTTTCAATATAATGTAGGTTTTGGGATCTGGACTATAGGTTCAGGAGAGGACTATTGTTTAATTCAAGTTGTTCGTTGAGGACAATAGAATTGGGATCTTTCTTTGACCTGTTTATTTCCATAGATTCCAACAGATTCATCATTTTCCCTTTTTCGCATGTATGTAGGATCTTTAAATTATCTTTATCTATTTTATGTTTCGAATTTTGAAGATGTTCGTACATTAATGATTTTTTATCCGAAATGACATGTTCGTGGTACCTTGTATCAAAATTTCTCCCAGTTTGGCCTGTATATATGGCAGGGCATTCACCACATTCTATTCGGTATATACCAGATCTCTTTCCTTTCTCTTTCCTTTCTCTTTTGTAGTGTATCCTCAGTGAACATGAATTTCCACAAAATAAACAAGTCGTCAATCGAAGAAGTTATTTACTCACCTAATAAAACCTCCACCATTTGGTAATGCCCATGTTGTGCCGCTATGTGCAACCCTGTTTTGCCATGTTTGTCATGACTCTGGAGAAGCTCCGCGGATCTGCTCAACAGTAAGCCAACCACAGTACTATGTCCTCCATAGCAGGCCAAGTGCATTGAGTTATAACCCTGTTAAAAATTGAATACATATATACTGAATAACGTTATTGAATATCTCTTACATTTTCGTGGGTTGCAGCGTCAACTTGTACACCAGCAGAATTCAACAATAACCTCACAACATTTTCATTCCCAGAGAAGGAAGCTAGATGGAGCGGTGTCATACCAGATTCATTTCCTAAAGTAGGCACTAACGACGCTCCATTTGGTGGGTCGGATTTAACTGTTCCAGGGACGTGAGTTAACAGTTCTCGCACCGTATCAGCTTGGCCGAAATAAGCAGCAACGTGAAGAGGAGTCACTCCAAGTTTCTTACTAATAATGCGAAGAGAATTGGAAGACCGCAAAACTTCAAGTACTTGCATGTGTCCGTACTGGGCAGCCAGATGTACTGCGGTGAAGCCTGCCCTATTTTCATCTGTTATATTAGCACCAGCTCTGACTAAGGCTTTTACGACTTCGGCATGTCCTCCTTCTGCAGCAATCTGCAGTGGGGTAGCGTCTGTGAGTTTATTTCTTGAAGATATCACACCTTGTCTATCAAATTTCATCAGTTCTTCTATCACAGTGACACTACCCTTCGCTGCAGCTATGTGGGCGCAGGTATTCCCATCTTTAGTTGTAGCCATTACAAGACTAGGGTGCTGTTGTAAGAATAATTTGGCAACTTCGGAATGATTATTTTGGCAGGCATCATGAATAGGTTTCTGACCGTCTTCATCTGTAGCGTCTATGTCAGCGCCGAGATCAAGCAATAGCTTGCAAACTTCTATTTGTCCAGCAGCTGCAGCTAAGTGCAGGGGAGTTTGCTTCTTCAGCGTTAAAATGTCTATAACAGCATTGTGGTCTTTAATCAAGAATTGGACTAAGTGAATGTACCCATTCATAGCTGCTAAATGTAACGCAGTTCGACCGTTTCTAGACTTTGAGTTGATAAAGGCTTTGTGGGAGAGGAGACTGTCGCACACTTGCAGATATCCCTGTTCAGCTGCCAAGTGCAAGGCAGACCGACCTTCCAAGTCGAAAACATCCACCCTCGCATGATTCCCAAGGAGATTGTTAACCAGATCAATATGACCTAGAACGAATCGAGACTTATCACACCGCTTAGGGGAAAATTGGGACATTCAAAACATTTGGGGGTTGAATTCGTGCGAAACGTTCATAAATACTCACCGCAAAAAATAACTCGTATAGTTGTTGAACAACTGTTTAATTACCTTTTCGTGACGCTATCAGCAGAGGTGTCCAGCCGATAGCGTTCTGTCTATTAAGAGCTTTCTGAGAATCGGTTGGTGACATGTGAGAAATCATTTCCATCAGCACATCGTTGTTGCCTGCCAAAGCTACATAATGGAAAGCGGATTCGTGTTGTTTCGTTTGCAACTTGACGTCTGCCCCATTTTCTAACAAAAGTTTAACTACTTCTCTATCGGAGTTGGGCATTTCCACCTCATCCTTCGGAACCGCGCACACATAGTGTAGGGCAGTTTCGTCGTTGTCGTTGACTTCGTTCACATATGCAGCTGCTTTGTTTTCACCTTTGTGATCTTTTATGTAGTTGATTAAATGTTGCACAACATCTGGTCTGCAGTCCCTGCTAGCAAGATGGAGCGGCGTTTCACCTTTCTGGAATGAATAAAATGATTTTTTTAGTGAATTTGAGAAGTTTATAATTCCAATGCCAGAATTGAAATTTATTATCTAGAAATTATATTGGATTGGGGAAAAAGTGAAAGTATTTTATCGTATCGTGGTAGTAAGAAATAAAATTATTCACATCATTATAATTTAGTGATTTCAGCGTTGTTACAGATATTTCAATTATTTTACCCATAATCATTTTGAGGTGATAACTGTCTTATTCTATTAGAATTAGAATTTCGATTTCACTAGTCCAGTGAATGAAAACACATTTACTCTTACGTGACTTCGGATATCCTCGCAAAGAAGATGTTTTTCATTATAAAATGCCTTGCTTGTTGCCTCAGTGCTCATCAATTCTGATATTCGATAGTTTTTTTACTTTTTTGATGTATGATTTGCCAAGCAAACAAGTAATTCTTCCGATGGATTTAAACATGATGAAAATAATTGGATATAATGGCACTGATCAGCAGCTTCATAGAAATGTTAACAGGAAATATACTTCAAATGATGAGAACATGGATCGAATTCTGCCACTATGGACCGTACATTCCTAAAGTTCTGCTAATACGTAGAAAATAGGTACAACTGAAAGTGGAGAAGGTTGCTGATGAAAAAATGCATGATTGAGAAATCAGAATCAGTAATGTAATTCTATTTGTCGACAAATGCAATCTTGCCATGATCACCCTGGGCGACCCTGGCAAGCTGGCGCCGAAGAAATATCTGGCGATGACCAGGAAAAATCTACGCTTAACAGTAGGATTTCTAACTGGCCACTGTCAAATAAGAAAACACCTCCATAATATGAGGCTAGTGGACATACTTTTCTATGCAGGATGTGTGAACAGGAAGATGATACTGTCAGGCATGATCTATGCGAGTGCCCGGAGTTATCGTCGATAAGAGAGTGTGTGTTCGTGGAGTCCTGGCCTACACCTGCCGATATAAAGGAGATATATCCACCTTCCTGGAAAGGACAAGATGGACGATGACCTAGGAGGACAACTCCTCGGGAGGATGTTTAATAGGTCACATGTGGCCTAAGTGCTGTGGTTTTACACTTACCCTCCCTACTCTACAGATACAGATCACACCTTATCGATTGAAAGAAAGTAATACTACATTTGAGACAACTTTATAAATATTTTTTGTAAGCTGACCACCAAACAGCACTGCCTGGATAGGATGCGAATGCTAGTGGATGGAAAAAGTCACTAGTGAACTGAGCGAGAAGTATCGCGGATAACCTTAAGTTCCGCGAGAAACCTTCTCGCTTAGGCCAAGAGCCTGGATAACGCACCAACTGCTGATCAGGTGAACTATTTCTGGAGGGACATTCATAAATACCCTCAGCTACTCTACATAGACACTCCAGCCTTAGCGCAGTTCGAAGCTGTTAGCAGAGAGCTTCAACAACCTAAGCTCAATCAACTGCAGAGCCTTATAACTTCCAATGACGTTCAAACACTAATTGGTGGAGAAAACTACCATAGACCCATTGCCAGAGTTTTCAACTCAGATACTTTAAGCAACTGATCATCATAACATCCACAGGAAAGAAAAAAAGTTTGAAGAAGAAATACTGAACAAGAAAGCATTTAACAGAAATGTATCGGAACTTTTTGTTGTCCATTCTTTTTTATGTTCAAGTTTTTCTATCATCTATCTGATTTTTTCTGCCCCGTATTTTAAGGCAACAAAAGTCCAAATTTACAACATTCAACACAGACTATGTCTGAATTTCACTAGTTCGAACTTCCATTGTCTACTATATAAAATGATTTGAAATCCCTGAAACAACTAAAAAGGAATAATTAAAAATGAATAGCTGAAAATAACAATTATATTGAGCAAAATAAACCTGAAATGAAATAATAGTAAAATAAACTACAAGTAAAAATATAACAATTGAATAAATAAAAACAGAATAAAAATGAAGGAATGACAAAAAGAAAATAAAAATAAAAAGTATAGAGATTCCAAGTCACGTTAGTTCACGACGTTTCAATTGTTAGTATCTACAATCGTCTTCGGGTGATGACTGGACTGATTCCTCCGAGATATGACTATTTATAGGTCATTCGAGTACTTTCACTTATCCCTGCTTTCCATTTTCCGCTTCACTGGTTCCGTGGGAGATGACCCACGGAACCATCTCTATATAGTAGACAATGGAAGTCCGAATTAGTGAAATTCATCATGAAACATTGTCAGTCACCTTCAAACAGACTATGTCTGCTTGCGTGTTTGTTTTGCTATTGAAAATACATTTCTCTCACCTTATTCTTGAATTGAGGATCCCCACCATCTTCTAGTAGTAGCAGGAGTGTTTGTAAATTACCGTACCTTGCAGCTACATGAACAGGCGTTTGTCCATCGTACGTTGCTAAGTTTGGACCAGCACCTGATTTGAGTAACATCAGCGCACATTTCTCGCCATCTTTAACTCTTGCAGCTATGTGCAGGGCTGTTTCTTTCAACTTTCCACCTGAAGACATATGTGAAGTCATTTAGTCGTTTTCAAATATTTGGTCTGAATATTTTCATTTTTCAATTTTATCAATAACATTCCTTGATCTACCAGAAACAACGAGTATCACAGTTCGTATCGCATTCCTGACATACAAAAGTCAAACACACTGATTTCAATAATTCAATCAAATTTATTCAAACATTTTTGAAGGTTTCCACAATTTATTCCATATACAAAAATTGAAATATTCATTCAACGAATTAGAAAAACTGGTAGTGGCAGAGGGACATTTTTTATAAATATATGGTGTGAAGGAATATATACACACACAAAGGTCTGTTCAAAAGATAAGGTGAATGTTGACATTTCGCGAAATACATACATTCGATTAGCAATTTTTTATTTCTTATGTTGGTGCACTCGTTTCAAACATATGTTCACAGTTTCAGCTGTTCAACATGTTTGTTGGTGAGAGACATAAAAGTTAGAAGTGCTTTGCCATCGACAAAAATGGATCATAGAATTTGCATCATGCCATGCAATTTTTTCTGAAATTTTGGGCATGAAGCGTGAGATATCGAAACCAAAGTCTAATTGTTCCAATGGAAGAGCCCAGGAGAGCCAAGACCAAAAAACACGTCAAGTCCGATCAAATGTCAAGGTTTTGCTCACAGTTTTCTTCGATTACCGTGTCGTAGTGAGTTATTGCAACATCGTTGTGCGGTCGACGAGGATTATTCTGAAATAATGCGCTGTTATTGCAAAAAAAAACAATTCATGGCTTTTGCATTATGATAATGCACCTGCTCACTCGTTATTGCTTATTTGTAATTTTTATTGACAAAAACAAAACCTTATTCATGCCTCAGCCACCGTATTCACCAGATTTGGCACCCTGCGAATTTTTCCTGTTCCCTAGATTGAAGGGATACATAAAAGGACGGCGTTTTGCGACGTTTGGGGAGATAAAATCCGAATCGCTGCGAGTGAGCTCAAGGAGATACCAAAAAGTGCATATCAGAACTGCTTACAGGATTGAAAAAAATGCTGGTGCAAGTGTATCATATCTGAGGGGAAATATTTTGAACAACATGGGGACAACATGGAAATTGATGAATAAATTGATATTTTTTGAAAAAATCGAATTTTTTCAACAGACCTCGTACATATCAACGAAATACACACACCTGAACACAAATATATATACCGGGTGACAACGACATTCTGTACGGCACCATTTAATTGTTTGCTGGGTAGTCAATTTGATATTCGGAAAAAAATAATGGTTTCGAAGTAACTCCAAAGTTGATTTTGCTATGGATTAAGAAAATGAATTAGTTGCTTTTATCTCATTTCGAATAATGTCATAATTATGAGGAAAAATAAATATTTTGATGATTTTTTCAACCTAATCCATATATTATTTTTATGGTTTTTTCGTGTTTGTGCCTAGTGTTATATAAATGAGTTAAAATTTACAGTACAAATACCAAATATCAATTTTTCACTCTTCTGAAACAAAAGTCGGACTCTTATCAAAGATCTTTTATTAACACTTCCGTTACGAAAATACCCAGTTCAAATCTGACTGTATCATGCAGGAGAAAAAGAATTCCTAAAATTTTTTTGAGAATTTTTGATATCAAGAGTGAACAAAAGCAAATGCAATATTCGTAGTCGATTATTCCTGAATATGATTATATTTTTCGTAAATTTCAAAGATAATTTTAATTTGTATTTTGGAGCAAAAAACAGTTATTGGTGAATGCAATATGAATAATTGATTTCATCAATATTGAAAAATTGAAATCAAACCACTTGCTTTGGATACTTCTCTGGCTCTGTTAGGTATGTTATGAAAGTGCTATCAGCGCAAAACTGTATATCTGATTGGTTATCACACTCAAAGTGACCAGACGTCCCATTTTAAACGGAACTGTCCCTTTATTCGACCATCTGTCCCATTGTCTCCAAATAATGATCTGGGACGTAAAAGTGTCCCGTTTTCTAAAATCATCTCTAAAAAAACCGTTGATAGGTATCGGATGTAGAGCCCAAATAATTCACAATGCTGTAAAATCTGCTGCAGACGGCCTACCTTTAGATTACGAAAGCATTATTTTGAAAATATATTGAAATTTTTTATATTTATACGGTTGGAGTTGAAGCTCTAGAGGAATTTTGCGCTGAAGCTGAAATAGAACATCAACAAAATGCTCGGCTACAGCAAATCTCGCTGGCTTGCGCTGATGCCTGCTTTGAAGAGAGTTTTGAAAATGTACCAGCCGTTTAAAAATTATTTTTCCCAAATCAATGAAAATATTTTTGAATTATGGCTTTGTTTTTTACACGTTCAGTCAGCAAGTTCTCGCCAAGCTGTTTTGAAGGTTGAAGGTCAAACTGTATCGGATATTGACGCTGCAAAAGGAATCAATCAACTCATTCAGGATTTGATTCAGAAAGGAACCAATCAGTTTCTTCCATTTACGGTTCGTAATTTATTCATAAAACTGAAAGATGATATTTATGAAGATTTTGTGAAAAATAACAGCTACAGAATTTTATAAAACAAGTCGTGAATATTTGGAAGAATGGACTAACATTCTTACTAGAGAAATGGAGATATTTTATTAGGCAGATTTAAGAAAAGTACCTGTGTGGGAAGATTTTGTTTAATCATACTGCAACTGCAGTATGATTAAACAAATAGAAGAGGATCTAATATCGTAACTTGGGTTGATGAAGGTTTTCTTGGCTTCGATATTGAATCCTTATCCTCAAAAATCAATACTCTATAAGGTGTTATAAACACCCTATATTTCTGAATGTGATTAAATATCCTGAAGTGCCCCACTAAAAATAAATTTCTTCAACCGTTTCACAGTCTCTGATCTTTTCCTTTTCTTGTAAAACTTGGTATAGTTATATCAAGTCGTACGCAAATCTTAAAGAAAACTTTTCCATCCATTCTCATGTAACTTAAAAGTTGTCGACTTTCCGTTGGTAAAAAAATTCAGTGTGGTATTTGACAGTAATATTAAAATAAATCTTCGACACCCTGCATCCCAAAAACCAAAGCCATGCGGACTCATACTCATACAAATTGTTATTATTAAAATAACTGAAAAATCCTGTGTAACATCAGATACCTTATATAATCTATAACAAAGTTTCAGTAGATTTTAGATACCTCTAACATGAACATCAGCTCCATACCCTAGAAGAGTTTCAACAACAGCTGGTTTGCATGATTCCACGGCTATGTGAAGGGCAGTATAATTATCCTGGAATGAAAATAAGACATTGATTTCTTACCAAAGAAATCGTGCTAAGCTTACATTTGTTGTTACGTCAACTTTTTCACCTTTTTGCAGCAGTGTATTGATTATTCCAACGTGACCATACCTTGCGGCAGTATGAATGCTTCTGGCTCCATCCTGAAAGATATTGAAGATAAAACTTTTCATGGTAATTACGGTTCGTGGAAATACGAATTTAAAAATGGAGTTATGGGTCGAGTGGAAGGAAAGATGAAAGAAAGCATAAAGTTTTAGCGTTTATCCTTCTTATTATCTATTCCGCATAGTGATGCATATTCAGTACATGTAAATTAAGATACATAAAACGTATAACGCATACTAGGCAGGTGCAATGCAAAATTTGAAGAAAATAATGTTATGCGACAAATTGTGATGAAAATATCAGCGTATAACTATTCGAATATTGCTAGATTAAATTTCTCCAAAGTACAAAATATTTGTCCAAAATAAAAAGGAAAAATTGGAAACTGTCAAAGACACAAAGTCGGTTGATCCTTTTTTTTTCGATCCAAAAATAAAACTGGTGATGGTTATCCGAAGACTCAACGGCGGATTTGAAATATGTAAACGCTATCTTGAAAAGTGGCATTGAGAAAGTGTGATTTGTTCTTCAATATATTAAAGAAAAACGCCGGAAAAATTCAAAAAGGATTTGACAAACTTCTCTTCTTTTCGAATGCCTTCCGAACTACTAATGTCTCCAATTTTAAAACGTCATTCAAATAATCTCTAAAATAGTCAACTTTCTCCTATTTTAACCTTCTCACCTTATTCGGCATATGAAGGTAAACTCCCTTCTTGAAGAGCATCGTTGCACAATCTGCATGACCATTCAAAGACGCTATGTGCATCAACGTTGATCCATCCTTGGTTCTTTCAAGTATGCTGGCTTTGAACTTATCCGCAAGGAGTTCAATAATATTGGCGTGTCCATTTTCGGCAGCTGCACGAAAGGAAGAAAGAAGTATATTATATCACAGGTCATTACAAAGTAAAGTTTCTTGCACTAGAGCCACGATATTTGGCGGGAAATACAGGGTGTCCCTGGACTTCCTCTTTTCCTCTCGGAATGTATAGATGGGGTCAAAATATCACCAGTACTTCATGTAACTTTTTTTCCTAAAAGTCTTCGTAACCAAGTTACGGGCCCTCGAAGTTACAAAATGAAAAATGTTTTTCTTTGATAACTTTTCAAGTGAATATTCAAAATCATCCAAATTTTGGTAATTGACTAAACAAATGAATTCCGTCGATGAGCTTTCATGCAGGAGTCAGTTGTTTTGCTACAAAGTCAGGAACGGACTACCCCCGATGGTCCACACCCCAAAACTTTGAAATGACAGATATTTTTCAATATTTTTCAACAAAATAAGGTTACTTGGACAATTTTATGAATAAAAGTACTCGTGTGGAAAGTCGATCGGAGCAACGAGTCTTGATAAAAATGTAGTTCTACTCGACGACATCAAACCCGCTCGTCCACCATTATTTGAAATGAATAATTATCAAAGCAGAAATAATAATGATAACGTTAATTCAACAACATTTATAACAGGAATAATACAAAGTATGCTAAAATGAAGTCGTAAACAAAAAGTACAGTACCTATATGGAAGTTTAAGTCACAATTGTGATAGCAGATATTTTTTCAAAAGAAATATCAAGTTCTGTAGATTCGTGGTGTTTTTAAACTAACAAGCTACTCTACTATGAAATATCGAATTCATTCCATATTTTGTATGTACATAATACGTGTGGAATAATCACGTTTCGTATTGATCAGTTATCTGAATCTCATGAAACTCAACATTCGAATGTTTCAAATTCTTCTTCACAGCTAAACTGTTGAGGAGTTTCACTGATAATTATAATTTTATGGGAGAAATTCTTTGACACGAATCTAAATTTAGCTGAAAAAACGCACATCGGAAGAAATATTTACTATACTGATAAAAAGCAAACGAATGAACTACAAAAACGGCTGCACATGATCAGGTGAAAAATATCCAGGGAATAATATTTCTTTCACAGATGTTGACAAAAAAAACCTTTTAGAAGGTTTTGATAAAAAATGAGAAAGTGGAATGCGATTTTGTTTTGTTGAGTGGTGCGTTGTCATATGACTATCATTGTATTGTCAATATTCTATAGGATATTTTGAATTTTTTTGATATGGCCGAACAGTTTACATTCAATGAATATGCAGATATGCATGTATTTTATGGACGAGCATTTTGTAATGCTGCAGAAGCTCGTCGTCTGTATTCCGAGCATTTTCCCAATCGAACGGTACCGTCAAGAGAAACATTCGAGCGTGTCGATCGCAGCTTGAGGGAGACAGGTATGTAATAATTGATAATTAATTTGAGCACGTTGTTTTATTTCGATATTATTGTAGGTACAGTTTTGCCAAAACGAGGTGGTGAGGGCGCTCCTAGGACTGTACGTACCGTTGTATTGGAGGAAAATATTTTGGAAGCCGTCGCTGATGATCTTTCAATGAGCATCAGAAATCTATCAGAACAGTTCCATACATCCAAGTCCACTATTCATAGAATAATTAGGGAACAACTGCTCCACCCATTTCACATCCAGAAGGTACATGCCATGACACCTCAAGATTTTCCAGCACGACTGGAATATACCAATTGGTTCATGGATAGGCAAAGAGAGGATATGACTTTTATTAATCGAGTTTTATTCACTGATGAAGCAGGTTTCAGTAGAGATGGAGTTATCAACTCTCATAATCTCCATATATGGGCCGAAGAAAATCCCCATGGGATATTGCAAACCAAACACCAACGGAAATTCAACGTGAATGTTTGGGCTGGTATCATAGGAAACCATCTTATAGGACCATTCGTTCTACAGGACCGATTGAATGGAGAACGTTATTTGGAGTTCATTCAGAACGATTTGAATGGACTTTTGGAACATGTTCCATTGCAAACCCGAAGAGATATGTGGTTTATGCATGATGGCGTTCCTCCTCATTTTAGTTTGATTGTGCGTGACCATCTGAACCATATTTTCCACAATAGATGGATTGGTAGAGGTGGGCCATATTCATGGCCATCGCGGTCTCCGGATTTAAATCCATTGGATTTCTTTCTGTGGGGGCATCTAAAAAGCCTTGTTTACGCTACACCTATTCACACAAGAGATGCATTGTTGAATAGAATAACATTACATTGTGAAGCCATACGAAACGACCCTGGAATGCTATTTCAAGTAAAGAGAGGGTGTCTTCGCAGACTAAGAAAATGTATAGAGAGAGAAGGTGGTCATATCGAGCAGTTTCTGTAGCGGATTTTTCATTTCTGTTTGCTCTTGAGGCTCTTGAGTTTCGTTAGTTAAACGTGTTTGCATTATAAAAATTCGTTATGAACATTTTACCTATCATTTCCATTTTCCTTAAAAACTAATATTTTCGAATAATGGTAGACATCTCAGGATAAATGTTGTTGAATTAACGTTATCATTATTATTTCTGCTTTGATAATTATTCATTTCAAATAATGGTGGACGAGCGGGTTTGATGTCGTCGAGTGAAACTACATTTTTATCAAGACTCGTTGCTCCGATCGACTTTCCACACGAGTACTTTTATTCATAAAATTGTCCAAGTAACCTTAATTTGTTGAAAAATATTGAAAAATATCTGTCATTTCAAAGTTTTGGGGTGTGGACCATCGGGGGTAGTCCGTTCCTGACTTTGTAGCAAAACAACTGACTCCTGCATGAAAGCTCATCGAAGGAATTCATTTGTTTAGTCAATTACCAAAATTTGGATGATTTTGAATATTCACTTGAAAAGTTATCAAAGAAAAACATTTTTCATTTTGTAACTTCGAGGGCCCGTTACTTGGTAACGAAGGATTTTAGGAAAAAAAGTTATATGAAGTACTGGTGATATTTTGACCCCATCTATACATTCCCGAGAGGAAAAGAGGAAGTCCAGGGACACCCTGTATAAAAACTATTATTCCAGGCCATTCAACAAACATACCCAGTTGATAAATGATTATTGGTAATGTTACGAAATTCAATAAGCACATGGTAAACATTTACGCCGAGTAGATTTTCGGAATTTTCGGATGATGTCAAAAATATACGATAATTTCGGACCTTTACCGAAATATCGGAGTCTTCCGAAAATTTCGGACCCGGTTCGACCCCTGAATGAAATGGAAAATGGAAATGCGATCGGAATAGTAACAAAAAACGCTGTAACTGATAGCCTGAAATTGCAAAGAAGATTATCTCCTAGAATAAGAGATCATGGACGTAGAAAAATAAATGGACTCGGCAAACCAATACCTTCAACACAGAATGTTTTGAAGCCGCTCGGTTCGGTCGCGAGCGGGTTACGGGGAAGGAGGAATCTTGCGATAGACTGTGACATATCCTCCAACGACAGTGGCGCACGCAATAAATTCAATATGGGCAATGTAAACGAAAATATGCAAAATGTTATATACTTATGAAAACTTCAGAGATCTATTCATCAATTATTGTTAGAGATTATAGATATTTCCGATATCAATTACAGGAAAACTTCATTGTATTCGAAATAAATATAATTACTCTAAAAAGTCTGTTCTTTTAAAAAACTGTTGAACATTGATAGATAAAAAAAGAGGAAAAAGAACAAGGCAGCAGTGTTGCCAATGGGAATTGTACAAAATGCATACCAACCTGTCGCCGATGTAATTATTCTATTCAATCAACTGTTTCTCTTTCCCTCTCTCCCTCTCTCACTAAATATATCAATATAAAGAGAGATATCCAAAATCCTTGCAGAATATCGAAAGTCCTTACAAATTCCTTGCATATCATTATTAGTGCATTTTAGTTTCTGAATAATCGGATTACTTGCAAATGCAGTAATTACTGGCAAATTGGCATCACTGCAAGGCAGGTAGTAGGCTTCCAAACGACAAATTTGACAGTGTTGCCACGAGTTCACTTGTAACAAACTGTGCCGATTTATATGGTAATGACAAATATTTTCGAAGTGAATGTGGCACTAGTTTAGGTTCTGAAATGTTTGATGTCTATTTTAACCTCATGATAGAGGTCATAATTTCATGCTGTTGAATGTAATTTGTTAGCTTTGAAGTTCCGCACAGCATTGGTGATATTAAAGAATTATCACTGATTCAATATGGCAACGTCCATATCCACATCGTGATCTTAGAATGCTCCCATTCACCGGCTGCATTTAATGAGGTAAATAACTGAGTCCATTTATTTTTCTACGTCAGTGTAAGATATAGTTGGCTGGAGAAAATGGAAGGGAGAAATAGAAGTGGGCGGGTAGATAATGAGGCGTGAATGGTATCGATAGAGAATGGATCGCCTTCGTCAACGAATTTTCGAATATCGTGGTGAGAGATGAACGAACAAGAAGCTGGTTCGATGAATTGGGTAAATGAAGGTATTGGCTGCCTGATCATCCTAACAGCTGAGTGAGCCTTTGTTCGTTGGCCTTTACTTTTGTTGTTTATTTCATAATTAGTATAAGGTAGATTGTTGTTGTTATTGAAAGCAAAAGAGTAGAATTTCTTTCCTCTTTCCTTTCAAACTATTTGAGTGAATAGAAGCAGTAGAGCAGTAGAAGTTCCCTGAGCCTGATAGAAAGTTGCGCCCAGCTTTAAGGCCTTATAACCAACGTCGGCTATAGCGGCTTCACTGACCACGAGCAACCCACAAAGATCTATCTGTTGTGCTGTACTAGTGTAATGTTTTTGCGTCCGCAGTTGTTACAATCAGATAGAATCATAGTTTGCTTTGATAAGTTGAGGACCACTACCCTGACTGATTTAAAAGTAAATGAATACTCATTACCTAACTACTATAGTTACCGCAAAGCATGCGAACAATACATTTCATTCTCAACGATAAGAAATTTCGAGTACCATATATTCTTCGAAGTGAAATTAAAGAAAATTTCATGGTCGAACTGCTCGTTACGAACAACAATAGCCTTCAAAGTTCATCTGAGTTTTGCATGCGATTCGATTACGAATGACCAGAACTTTCAGAAATGATGTAATGAAAATCACATTAATCATTTCGAAATAATAAAGATTATTCTTCCACATTTGTGTGCAAAACTTTCACTGAAAATGGGAACAATTATTTTTGTTTTGCTATTATTGTTGATAATGTTGAACTAAAACTCAGTAGGTAGGTAGGCAATGTTGCATATTTCAGAATTCTACGTTGCTGCCTTTTTGTAATCATATATAGGGTGTGACTGAATAGGTGTAAAACATATAAGGAGGTGATTCCTCATCGAAAAAAAGATAGGATTTTTTATATAAAGGAACTCCATTGGAGCATCCCTTGTTAAGATACAGCCCCTTAAAGGGGGTACATAAAATTTGTATAACAATTTTTTTCACAAGCACTGAAAAAGTTACAATATTGAAATTAACCTGACGTTTTGTACTACCAAAAAGACACTTAGCCAGAAATTCATTTGGTTTACCCTATGGTTGTAAGGGGTGGAAAACGCAACCCCTAAAATTTATTTCCAATGTAACTTTTTGTCTTATTATTTGTAAAATGTCCCTTGGGTTTTTTGCCCAAAATAAACCAGTTCGCAGCAAAAAATTATTTTACGAACAGAGTACAGAGATACATCGTCATAAATGCGAACTGGATTTATTGTTATTTTGTAGTCAGTACCTGCATTAAACGATTGAAGGGTAATAAACAAAACTAATTTATTGATAACAAAACACACAACATGTAGAAATCATAGTAAATGATCAATATATCTACCTTCAGACATTACGCAAGCGTCTAGACGTCGGCTATTGAGCCGTATTCGCTCAAATATTCCTGGAGTCTCTCTGATTACCCTGCACGCATCGATGATGCGATTTATTAAGTCCTCTACATCGCGAACAGGAGTACGATGAACCAAATGCTGTAAATGGCCCCAAATGGAGAAATCGAGAGGATTGAGATCCAGGGATTGAGCGGGCTAGTTCTGTTGTCCTCCTCGACCTATCCACTGATTTGCATATGTTTCAGTTAAATGCTGACGTGCTACCTGACTGAAATGGGCGGTAGCCCCATCATGTATAAAAAACATATCCCTTCTGACGCCTAAAGGAACTTCCTCCAGCATATCCCTTCTGACGCCCAAAGGAACTTCCTCTAGCAGTACTGGATGCACTTATCTTAAAAATTTAACGTATGCCTCACCATTTATTCGAGGAGGTAGAAAATGAGGCCCAATTAAATCATCCCCAATAACTCCGAGCCACACGTTAGGAGAAAACTGTTCTGATGGTTAGTTTCGACAATAGCGTGAGGGTTTTCATCAGCCCATATGTGGTAATTATGAAAATTAATAATCTTGTCCCGAGAAAAACTACATTCGTCTGTGAAATCTATCGCCTTCAGAAAGTCACAATTTCTTCTAATCATTTCCAGCATCCAATTGCAAAATTCAAGACGGTTCGGAAAGTCTCGCGGCAACAGTGCCTGTACTCGTTGCAGATGCTAAGGGTATAAGAGTTAAGAGTTTTTCCTTTAAAATTCGAAATACCGTCATATGATCAACATTTAGCTGCAATCTTTCTAGTACTGGTAGTAGGTTGATCTTCAATCAAATTAAGTACTGCTTCCTCAAGCTGTGTTATTCGTACTTCTCGATGGCGACCACAATCCTGCATTTTCTTGTCGAATAAACCATATTCTCGTAATCGTTGATGAAGTGCAAATATTCTATGTGAAGGATGCTGCCGTTGAGGATACATTTCAGTATATCTTCTAGAAGCTTCTAACCCATTCCCCTGCGACAGACCGTAAACGTAATGCATATCAGCCATTTCCTCATTTGTGTATGCCATTTTAATAACAAGTGAATTATTAAAGTAACCAATTAAGAACAGAACAACAACACACAATTAGTAATAATTCAATTTCGAAAATTCACAAACTGACAGCGTCATACCAATTTAATTGTCACTATCGCTAATAGCGACCTACTAGATAGATTAGTTTCGTATTTTCGCATTTATGAGGATGTATCTGTGTAGTTGTTCCTAAAATGATTTTTTGCCGCGAATTGGTTCATTTTGGTCAAAAAACCCAAGAAACATTTTTTGTTCAGAATGAAACGGGCTATCGGAAATAAATTTTTAAATGGTAAACAAATGATAAGACAAAAAGTTACATTGGAAATAAATTTTAGGTATTGCGTTTTCCACCCCTTACAACCATGGGGTGAACCAAATAAATAAATTTTTCAACATTTTCATCGGTTATTGATGTGCTGAGGCGTTCAAAGGGATGTCGTCATTTACATCTTCTCAACCTTCTGTGACAAGCTTGTACCACTTGTAAATATTTTTCTGATTCAGAGTACAATCACCGTATACCACTGCCAACATTTCAAGTGTTTTTTGAGCATTTGATTCCTATTTTCACATAAAATTTTATGCAATTTTTTTATAGAATTTTCGATACCAGAAAATTGTCGAACACGCAACACTTTTGAATTTTATATCTTTCTCCAACAAACTGAACATGCTAAACAGCTGAAACTGAAACATGAAAAAAAATCGCTAATCGAATATACGTAGCACGCTTAATTTGAACATTCACCTTATTTTTTGAAGAGACCCCGTAATGTTGGAGTTATAACATATGAAAATACTTGGCTTCACATTTTCTACTTAGAAACACCTGATCCATCGAATAGGAAGGCCGATTGTCTCATACCGTTTGAGTTGATCCAAAGTTGAAACATTTTATAGTTCGTCGCGCACCAAAACATTGGTATGGATTCCGGAACATTTGAGGAGAAAGATTCAGTAGGAGAAAGACGTGAAAAATGACTGAACTGAATGATTTCTGTGATTTATAGGTACATATCCTACGTGAGAACTTATTATTTTAGAGGTGATACCTGATTTTTCGGTACTAGAAATATGAGATATGAAAAAAAATTATTTGGTTCCTTCATAATTTACTCGAAACTACAGATAATGAGCATTTCAAAACTGTTCATCTGTGATCCAGATTTTCTCGAAATTGGCATAAAACATCTAGAAAAGCCTTCGACACGGATATACATAAAAGAGTATATAACCCGGTAAACATTTTTTTATGTATACTTTGAAATAACATCTGATTTTGATTTTGAAAATGAAGGACAGAATCATAATGACGTTTCATTTATATATTTATTTTGGAGCGATCAATCCTAATTTCCGGCGTTGTATACATTTAAAATAACCTCAATCATATTTAGGTATGTCTTAGAAAATTTATACAAGATATGGTGGAAATTTTGATCATTGTGTATGAATATGGTGTTCAAAATTTGTATGGAAAAGAAACAATTTATTACTATAAACATGTCACAAAAACTCACTTCAACCACTCCTTTGCTCCTTTCACATTATTCACAACCTTATAATGTGAACAACCAATGGATATTATCTGAAAAATGAATTCAGCTGCTTCTTAGAAATAGTTTGCTTTATCTGCAAGCGTACCAAAGAAACCATATATTTTCGAATACAAAGTTCACCGGGAAAGGGAGGGATTAATTTCAAACTGCCAAATGAAAACTGACATCATCTTGCGCTTGTGTAAACGTTTACTTTCGAACTAATATAAGATATAAAACACGTATACAAAAAAATTATATAAACTGCCAGCTAGGACATAAAGACAACCAAGCAAGTTTGCCAAATTTTTCGCAATGTTACGTTGTGTTATGTACTCTGTTCATTTTATTGACACCAATTTTCTATATTGATTAGTTGAGATTGTAGATATACACAACTCTCATAGTAAGATCTTCAGGTCGTCCAAATGAAAACTCAGATGTGAGATTTTTTATCAAATATTAGGAAAATCCTAGTTAGACCCTTGCGGTACTCCGGATCTTGAGATATACCTACGGTATTGAGGCAAATCCGTTATGAAGAAATATACTGGTTCTACAATTTACATCTGAATGAGGCAATTGAATGAGAGACGAATTTTGACCGGTATTGGTTGATTTTTCGAATATAATGTAAATATTGAATATATCGAAGACCTTCGCGAAATCTGTGTTATTGATGACTTGTTTATTTTATGCAAATTCATGATCACTTTAATGATATGGATGAGAACAGTTTCGTCTAATTTCCACTAGTTATTTTATGTTCACGACCGGTTACGGGTTATATCCCTTTAGCAACTATAAATACTAAATAATACATTCGAAATCTGAAAACTTGAAGTAGGGAGTTTGTAGGTGAGCTGGATGGGGAGGTAATTGAATGAACAGGGGTGCCAAGTATAAAGATTCAACAATGGGTATTATGGAAATTACCGGGGTTGTCAAACTTATAAACTCATGAGAGGAGACCTACATAAATCGAGTTGATTTATTAATTTCCATGGCTTCCAACAAATTTAATTTCTTCCCTTTATTATATGTGTGTAGGATTTTGAGATTATCTTCATTAATCTTATGTCTTGATTCTTGGAGATATTCATACATTGTAGATTTTTTTGGCCTGTATATACTGTAGAGCATTCCAGCACTCTATTCTATATATACCTCATTTTTTCATTCTATCTCATTGAAGATAAATCTGCCTGAATTATTATTACTTATAAAATCTGTTGTTATTTTGTATTTAAAAAAGTAGTTTTGTATTCACAAAGGTAATTCAAAATTACTTCCCTAAATACAAAATAACAACAGCTTTCACAAGTAATAATAATTCAGACAGAATTTTGTTCAATGCAAAACCCAAACAACATACTTAGAATGAAAAAATCAGGTATGTATATAATAGAGTGTGAGGAATGCTCCGCAGTATATACAGGCCAAACTGGTAGAAATTTTGACGTAAGACTTTGCTAACACACTGTATGAACAATGTATGAACATGTGCAGAAATCAGTATAATCTCAGGATAATTCTCAGGATAATCTCAAAATTCAACACACATATAGTAAAGGGAAGAAAACGAATTTGTTGGAAGTCATGGAGATGAATAAATCCATTAAAAACCCCAAATTAATAACCCTAAACGAGCAACTGGATTTATGTAGGTCTCCACTCTTGAATTTATAAGTTTGGCAACTCCGGTAATTTCTATAATCCCCAGTGTTGAATCTTTATAGTTGGTGCCCCGGTTTTAATTAATTACGGGATAAAACCCGAACCGGTCATAAAAATAAAATAACTAATGGAAATTAGACAAAAGTGTTTTCATTCATTTCATTGAAGTGTGCATATTACGTCAAGTTGACCATTGACGTCATGACTTTTTTAGGAAACTGTGTTGACCATCTGAAATACATGATTTGACCTGCGGAAGTAATTAATTATACACAGACATCTCAAAGCTCTTCGCAAAGTTGCAATACTCCAGGAGTTATTCCCAGAGTATTTGATCGTTTCCATTTTGTCAAAAAAGTGAGATCATTACAAGTTCACCTCTATCAGTTTCACCAGTGTCTACAAGTGGAATAAACGTTACACAACAGGTGTAATAGAAATATTCAATCATATTCCACATACCTAAATGCATCGGAGTTCGATCTTGATTATCCGTGATGCTGGCAGAAGCTCTCACACCATAAAAATATTTCACCAGGACCTCGTCGCCTTCAGCTGCCGCTACGTGGAGGGGTGTCTGTCCCTCCCCGTTGCGAATATCAACACTGGTTCCGTAATCAACGAGAATCCTAACCTGCAGACAAGAGTTTAGCAATGCTAGTTGTTTGAAGGAAAAATGTTTTACCATATCGATATCTTTCCGTCTAACAGCCAAGTGGAGTGCCGTGTCTCCATTGGCAGATTGCGCCTTCAGTTGTTCCGCCGTCTGTGCGCTCAAAAGTTCTCTGCACATAGACTGGTTACCTGCCTCCACTGCGAGAAGTAGAGGAATTTTTCCCCTCTGAAATATCATAAGGTAAAAAACAGGTTCACTTTGAAATTTGGATTGGATTTGAATCTTTTTTGGAATATAGGAGTATAACTTGGGACTGTCGATGCATATTATAGTATTTATTATTTTCTGACTCGAAAACCAGTCGCTTGCAGTAGAAGAAGCTGAACCTGTTCAAGATCTTAATGTTTAGAATCTTGAGTAGGGTGGTTGCGAAAAAACAATGTTGAAATTTTTTTGAAGGGACTTTCCTAAAAGCTGCCAGTTAGCTAAGAAATGAGATTGATGAAGTTTCAGCTCAATTGGATGAGGTTAACCCGTGCCTCACCAAGGTTGAAGTTTTACCTTTTTTATATTTTTCTTATAAACTACCTAAAAATATTGCAGGATTTAATCACATCTGCTATCCAGATTCTGTTTTATTGATTTTATCAATTGGTACATGAAAAAGTGTGTAGTTAAAACTATTTTCAAAGTAAATACAGCACAATTCAAAATGAAAATGACGGATTAAGGAGAAAATAAAAGCAAAAAGGCATAAAAAATAAGAAGAAATGATGTCCAAACTCTTATAACCCAAAATATAAAAAGAAAGCTCAATAAAAGAAAGGAGTCATTATTATTTACATTTACAATTAATTATCAGACCAAGGCTTAAACAACCTGGTTTTTGAAGAGCCAGACAAATTTTTTCAACATTAAGATACAACTTGTAATAGAAACTGTGGTTGTTTCTCGTCTTTTGTCAAACAGGAATTGAAGTCTTGAATTGATTTTATCCCTCTTTCAGCTAGGTCATTAATAACCTTGAAATAGTCCACTATTTTTTTTTGCTTTTAAATAATGTGTATTTTCACACCATATACCAGAATGCATATTTACGAATTCTGTATCAATTTCAAATCTTTTGATAAAATTTAGAGTTTGATGAGAAACATTAAATTAGTTTAATGTTTATTAAACTTCTAATTTATAAGTTTGAAAATGTCCTTTTAGGACTAAACTGCAGTAACGTTAGTTAAAAATAAAAGTGGTGAAAACATAGAAAGTTTCAATTCCCTTTTCTTCATAATGATTTCCTACCACCTAGTAAAGGCTACATTCATCAATTGACTAACGATGTCTTACCTTTTGACGTGTGATTCCTAACACGGTTGGACGATAGGAAGTGAAAATCGATAGCGGAGGATTGAGTGAGTAGAGCAAACCACCCACATCAACCCACCAGGCTACCGTCCTACCATTGCCTGGATTTTGTCTAAGTACTTTCCGTACTATTTTCTAGCTGAGGCAGGAATTTTTTGAGGAAAGGGTCTTTGGCAATAGATCTTTTGTAACAAATCCTACTTTTTGAGGAATAGAACTTTATACCAGACAGGTAACCAGTAACTACTAACTTGCAATTCGTAAAAACATTCATAAAGTTGAAAAAACGACGATTTTTTTAAAAAAATCGTTTTTTTTTCAACTTCAGTTTCGATCAGGCACGAATTGACATTATCCAATTGAGCTGACTTTCCAAATCTTATTTTCTAGACAAATAGCAAATATAAGTGGGGTCCCGTCGTCATTACGACGAAAATCTTTTTCAACCTTATACCTAAGTCAGTTTTTAAAACGAGTAGTCTAATTTGTTCAGATTTCTATATTGTTATTCATTATTTATTATTATAGAAAATATTTCACATGATGTGCTATACAGGCCGTTTCTTTTATCATGTGGTAACATAGAGATATATTCTGAACCGTAACATATATGAAGACGATTAAATGGGAAAAGAGGTAAATGTCATCGGGAACAATACAATGGTCGGAGAAAATTCACGGGGACTCTCGCCCTTCTCAAAGTTGTACCGGGAAAACAAAAAATGCCGTTTTTAGTTTTTTTCGAATGGAATTGTTATTTCGGAGAATATCAAAAAATAGAAAAAAAATGGTATTATATTCGAAGTGTACTATGACGATGTAATAATAAATATTCGATAAAACGTTTCGTGTCAACATGGCCAGTGTCAACTTTTTTTTTAATACGGACCTGTCTTTACAGATATTGATGAAGCGATATTCACAATTCAAGGGTATCTCACATTTGATATTTTTATAGCGTTTCATTTGAAATAACCACCATCATCAGTGACAACCATCAAACAGAAAACAATTTATTTTATCATGAACTTTTGGGAAGAATGAAACCAATACGGAAAATCAAAGCTACATGGCAATCTACATTAAATGCTCGAATTGACGATCTCTTTGTTGAATGCACTTAAGTTGTCGGTCCAGACAATTTCTGTGGCAATTTTCTAGCATAATAGGTGTAATACTAATACATGCATATCTTATTTTTTGTTTGAGATGATCGATATCTGTACTTGGTGATGAAAAAACTTTATCCTTTATGTATCCCCAGACAAAAAATCTAAAGAAATAAGATATGGTGATGGAGCTGGCCAGTTAATTGATCCATTGTTACCAATCCATTTTCTTGGAAATATTGCATCTAAATGTTCCCTTTACTGTTGCTGCATTATGGGGAGGAGCGCCGTCCTGTTGAAAATATTGTATTTCATGGCGGATACTCAGTGGCAATTCATCCAAGTAGTCATCTAATTCATTGAATAAAAAATGAAGATACATTTCACTATTCAAATGAATATTGTAAAAGAAAGGGCCGAGGATGTTTGTTCCCACAATTGAAATGTACCACACTCCCTCAAATTTCTTTCTAATTGTCTAAACATTTGGATATTCGGAATATGACGATTCGGGTATAGCTCAACATACATATTCATTACCAAAATAGGATGTATATTTGATTTTGCATAACTAAATAGCATATCAGTCCTTTCATCATTTTAATGCATCTTTAATATGTTGATGGTCGGTCGGTAGCCAAGCGGTTCGGCGTGGGTGCTTTGTTCACTCACTCGAATTGACTGCCGTGTTGGTCGGTGGTTCAAGCCCTAGTCTTAACGATCGATCTTCACTTGTTATCGCCCAACCCGTGTTAGGAATCACGCGTTAAAAGGTAAGACCTCTTTAATCCTTAGCTCGCACAAGTTTCGACTTCTGAGGGTTGTCGTTCATAGGGGTGCGACAGCTGGTTAACGGAAAAACAGATTTTAAACAGATGAACGTCTGACAGTTCTCAACAACAGTTCTCTCAACGCATTCATTTTTCTTGCCATAGAAACCAAGCAAAGCCTACGCGTTCAAGATTGTAAATGAGTTGAGATGCTATTTGATAATACCAAAT
Organism: Leptinotarsa decemlineata; assembly: GCF_025532065.1. Lineage (NCBI taxonomy): Eukaryota > Metazoa > Arthropoda > Insecta > Coleoptera > Chrysomelidae > Leptinotarsa > Leptinotarsa decemlineata. The sequence goes on along the minus strand of NW_027412545.1, from coordinate 1,902,861 downwards.
TGTACAACAATCGAATTTTGATCAAAAACTGATATTTTTGTTACTTCCAAGATTGAAAATTATAAAAATATTACGAATTATAATTGATTAGTGAGAAATGAGGCTTGAAATAAGGATTACGGCAATACAAAAATTTCCAAAACGAAAAAGTAAGAATTTCCAAGGTGTTAGGGTACGTACCTGTCGAATTTATTGAGTTGTCTGAATAATATTTTGAAGGAATCAAAACAATCTACAAAAAAAGTAACAACAGGACCGTAATTTGAAATTGTTGCCACTGATGATGGTAGTTATTTCAAATGAAAAGCTGTAAAAATGTAAAATTTGATATACCCTTGGATTGTGAATTTACCGCTTTATCAATATCTGTAATAAAAAAAAGAGTTGATGGTGGCCATGTTGACACAAAACGTTTTATCGAATATTTATTATTCCATCGTCATAGTACACTTCGAACACAATAACATTTTCCATGTTTTGATATTCTACGACATAACAATTCCATTAGAGTAAAACGAAATACAGCATTTTGGGTTTTCCCCATATACCTCAAGAGGAGCGAGAGTCCCCGTAAATTTTCTTCGACCATTGAATCATCCCGATGACCTTTTTACCCATTTAAATCGTCTTCGTATCTGTTATGATTTAGAATATACAGGGTGTTCCTTAAACACATGCTAATATTTAAGGAGGTAATTCTTAGACCTATTTTAAGAAAAAAACTTCCTATGGACGTATATCCTAAACGCCTTAACTTTTGAGATACAGGGTGGCAAAGTTTTCAAAAATAATCAGTTTTTTAATAATAACTGAGATAATTTTGTAGACATCTTTGGCATATTTGGTACATATGTTCCATGCCTCAAGGCGCATTTTCTGATATACACAAATTTGTATTTTTTCAAACAGTGGCATCCCTACGGGTTTCGCATTGAATATTTTTGGGGAAAAAGTACTACGCCAATGCTTTCTTTTCAAAATAAAATCATTTTTGAAATCCTCATTCATTTACTAGAAAATTTGATCTCCTGGTATTTCTTTGTCCGACGCATGATTTTCACTCAAAAAAATAAAAATCGACAGAAAGCAAATTAAGAAATTAGATCAATTCTAAAATGAATGAGAATCTGAAAATTGCTTCATAACGCTTTACCAATTCCCTAATAATATTTGAAAACATAATCTGCAAAAAAATAAATTTTTCACAAAAACGAGTTTTATTTTATTTTGTGACAGCAAGTCTAAACGAATAGCACAAATTTGTTGATTAGTAATAATACCAAAACTGATTATAAAAATTGTTGGAAGTGGCCACCTGCACTTAGTATGCATGCTTCCGCCCTTCTACGCATGGAATTGCGCACCCGTTCAAATATTCCCGGCGTATTTCGTATAGTTTCACACGAGGCAACTATTCGCTCTCTTAAATCTTCTAAAGTATTAACGGGAGTTTTATACACAAGAGTTTTAAAGTGACCCCATAAAAAAAATCTAAACTGTTGAGATCGGGGGATCTTGCTGGCCATTGCTGAGGTCCTCCGCGACCTATCCAACGATTAGGATGAACTGTATTTGAATGGTTTCGGACAAGTACACTGAAATGAGTAGGGGCGCCATCGTGCATGTACTATATTCGATTCCTTAACGCAAGTGGCACATCTTCCAATAACCCAGGTAAGTCTTCTTCGAGAAAGTGTAAATAAGAACGACCATCAAGGCGTCCTGGTAGAAAAAATGGGCCTATTAGATGATCACCTATAATTTCTGCCTATACATTAACCGAAAATTGGTGTTGGAAATGGGTTTTCGGTTATTGCATGGGGATTTTCTTCAGCCCACACATGATTGTTATGGAAATTTTGAATAGCATTCCGAGAAAAATTTGCTTCGTCTGTGAACAAAATTTGTGTCTCAAACTGCGGATTTAGTGCAATACTTTGTAGATACCACTGACTGAAGTTCACACGCTGTGGAAAATCTCTGGGGAGTAATGCCTGCACTCTTGAAATATGGTATGGGTATAACAAAAAATCAACCAAAATACGCCAAACAATTTGATGACAAATATTCAGAGTTCTAGCGATCTTCCTCGTATTCGTCTCAGGATGTTCCTCAATTTCTTGCAGCACCGCTTACTCAATTTCAGGAGTTCTTACTACACGAGGTCTACCTTCCGGAGTCCCTTTCTTGAAACTACCAGTTTCCCCAAGTCGACGATGAATATTTGAAAAGGTTCGGCTATCTGGTAAGGCACGATTAGGATATCTTTCCTGATAAATGCGCCTGGCTTCTGTTGCATTACCATCGGCAAGGCCATATACGTAATGCATTTGCGCCATTTCCGCATTCGTATAATTTACCATATTTACTGATATTCAGAAAAACAGCGGACTACCAAAATAACTTCAATAACACTTCAAAATCAATCAAAACGCGCTGTGACAGTTTTTAACACCAACACCTTACTTTAAACCAACATCAATATTAGCTACTGACGTTTGTACATACAGAGAATTCGTTTTTTATTGCTATGGTAGGTACGCTGTTTTTTCTGCTTTTAATCTTTAAAAGGAATCACATATCGACAAACTCCATATTTCCAAGAGGTGCAGTAAATAAATTCTGCTACACGTCATTTATTCCAGGATAACTAAATTTATGTTTTCAAAAATTATTAAGCGGTGCTGCGTTATGACGTAATTTCAATTGAGAACAGTACATCTGACAACAAACAAATACCTTTTAGATCCTCAATTATTTTGCAACAAATCTGATCTCTTAGTTTGCTTTCAGTCGATGCACGATACCGCATCAGATTTTTAAGGAATTTATCCTTAAGTAAAGCGATTTTTAATTTTTTGAGCGAAAACCATGCGTCGGACAAAGAAAACCCAGCAAATAAAATGTGCTCAAAAATGTATGGAGATTTTAAAAATGATTTTTAATTCAAGATAAAGCAGTGGCGTAGTATTTTTTTCGCCAAAAATATACATTTCAAAACTCGTACGTACGCCACTGGCAGAGAAAATTAAGAAAATTGTACATCAGAAAATGCGCCTTGAGGCATGGAACATATGTACCAAATATGCCAAAGATGTCTACAAAATTATCTCAGTTATTATTAAAAAACTGATTATTTTTGAAAACTTTGCCACCCTGTATCTCAAAAGTTAAGGCGTTTAGGACATACGTCCATAGGACGTTTTTTCCTTAAAATGGGTCTAAGAATTACCTCCTTGAATATTAGCATGTGTTTAAGGAACACCCTGTAGTGTAATGTTATCACATGGTGAAAGAAACGGCCTGTATATGCGAAGATGCGTCATATCGATCACCTGAAACCCAAATTTTGGCGTTAATTAAAATTATAAATATGTAATAATGGAGGTAGATTTCCGGGAGTTGGCACTTTTTCATAGTTGATTTCCTCGTTTTTCATAATCTTTTATGTATTTGTTAAGTAATTGATAGTAATTGAGTTATCACCTATGAACTGAATGGCTTTTTTTCATCCCAATTTGCAATCGCAAATTTTCATGTGCTGTAAAACAATTGAAACACATTTTTTTTCGATTAGTTTCAGCTTGTGAACTAGACTAAACTTAATCGATGGAGAGTCTGGAATATCCTTCAGATACTCCTAATAGAGTAACAACAAATGAAAGCTTCCGTCGCAATTGTGCACTTGAGCATAGCATGCATGTGTATTAAGCTGATTCAAAAAGAGCAACGATCTGTTCAAATCTAATTTTCCGTTTTACCTTTCGTGACTATCGCAAACAGGTACCTACCAAAATTGCAAAAGTTGAAATTTATGTTCACTGAATATTCACATCTTTTATGTCTGGAAGTCGTATATAGGCACTCATTTCTAATATTTGGATAAGAGACAAGTATGTCCTACAGGAATGCAATAATTTTAATGAAAAGTGCAAAGCCGCGATAAGGAAACAGTCTTTCAAATTAACTTTAGCTTAAAATGAATCTAATGAAATCACTTCTCCCACACCAGAGCAAAAAATCTCGACGCTAACCAACACAGTATCATCAGGGAATCGAAGCGTGTTTCATTGAACAAGTAAGCATCAACAGGAGGTGTCATTACATTTTAGCATATTCTCTATTGATTTAGCTTTGTTTAATCTTCAGATTGTGGAAGGTTACATGCCTAAAAAACAGCAAGAATCATTGAATTTTCCACAAAAATGTCTTTCACAGAATTAATTAATTAATTAAATCAAATTAATCTACAGGAGTTGTCTTTCAACTGCATTCGAATAAAATCTGAGGACGTGGTGAGTTGGCACAAGACCCGATATTTTTCTAGCAAGCATTTTTTAGTTGGAGTTGGATTGATTCGGCTACGTTACATGGTTTATGATGCTGGGAAAGGCCATGATACTGTTATCAGCTATAATATCCCAAGGACATTGATAACTAACGAAATAATTTTATCACAGTTTTCGAAAGCACGTTATTTGGTAACATCCCGACGCCGAAGGCGGAGGGATGTTACCTAAAATAACGTGCTTGAGGAAGTTGTGATAAAATTATGAGTTATTTATCAATGTTCGAGGGATATTCGGTGAGAAAATTTTTTGCAATTCGAACAAAATTATTTATTGAACACACAGTTATTAAAAGAACAATTCGTATAATGATATTCCGTTGATCTTGCTGTATTTGCCTCGGTTACTGCATATTTTTTACTATTGACAGTATTTTTTGGTGTATTTTCTTCAATGATTTTGTCAATTGCCGCATCATTTTGAACACCAAAGCGAGGAAGTGACATTTTCGAAATAAATTGAATTACTGAAATGTCAAACAACTTTATTGTGTTGGTTGCTTAGCAATGTCATGACATAAGTGATAAATACCCGTGAAAACTATCCATGGGTAGTTATCAGTGTAATGATGGTTTCATTGGTTATTTCGACACATATGACTAGAAATAGACAAATTTGATAGGATAATTTTTTTGGCAAAAAATTTTCAGCTATAATATCCCAAGGACATTGATAACTAACGAAATAATTTTATCACAGTTTTCGAAAGCACGTTATTTGGTAACATCCCGACGCCGAAGGCGGAGGGATGTTACCTAAAATAACGTGCTTGAGGAAGTTGTGATAAAATTATGAGTTATTTATCAATGTTCGAGGGATATTCGGTGAGAAATTTTTTTGCAATTCGAACAAAATTATTTATTGAACACACAGTTATTAAAAGAACAATTCGTATAATGATATTCCGTTGATCTTTCCATAAATATTTTACAAGTGTATTTTTTACTATTGACAGTATTTTTTGGTGTATTTTCTTCAATGATTTTGTCAATTGCCGCATCATTTTGAACACCAAAGCGAGGAAGTGACATTTTCGAAATAAATTGAATTACTGAAATGTCAAACAACTTTATTGTGTTGGTTGCTTAGCAATGTCATGACATAAGTGATAACTACCCGTGAAAACTATCCATGGGTAGTTATCAGTGTAATGATGGTTTCATTGATTATTTCGACACACATGACTAGAAATAGACAAATTTGATAGGATAATTTTTTTGGCAAAAAATTTTCAACTTAATAATACGGGGCTGATGACCATTGAAATCAGTGTAGTTGACACCAAAAAAATCGTGTCAGAATTATTGAACGAGATCTGTAGAATTCGGTATGAGGGAGGGTTTATTCCAAAATTAATTTGTTGTCCTCTCCATTTGCTATTAAAGACCTTTCAAGCATTTTGCGTAGAGTATAGGAATTTAGGAATGAGGTTGCGTTCATGAACTTACTCAGAGTATGATGAGTTTACTTTGGAACGGGCATAAACGCACTTTAGTAATGAAAAGCTCATATTCCATGCCATTGAATACATTTTTTTAAACAGATTCAAAATATACTTGATATAAACTCTACCCACACAGCTCTAGAGTGAACTTGTAATCTGATGGTACAAGTTATCAAGGTTGAACCAAATTTACGAGAAAACGCAACATTTTCAATACATTTTGATAAAAAAGAAAATAGCGTTTCATCACTCGTCACCGAAAAAGTTTCACTAACTTTTTTCAAATGGAAAAGGAGGTCTTGTGATTTCACATTTGAAAGGTATTTGGATTCTCTATGCAAGACTATTTTATTTTCGTAGATTGTTCTGAGAAATTAGCAGTTTTTTATTCGTTTTGATAATCTGCAAACAAAAGATGAATATCACAATTTCAAGAAAAAAAATTATTCAAAACTCTTTCTCAACATTTGTCAACATTTGTCTCAACAAATGAACAAAACGTTCACTATTCACTTCCTGACAAGTTTGTTTATGATTTCGTTAAAAGCTTTGAGCTGCAAAATTGACTGCGGTTGGTTTTCACGAATTCCCACAAAAATATCTGAAGGCATCGTATCAGATGATCCACCGATTGATTCATTTATTTATTTATTTATTTATTCAAAAGTCAAATTACAATACAAAACAACTACAATATGTTATAAGATAAAAACAATACAATAAGACTTAGCTGAAGTAAAAAGACCTAATCTCAGAGTTGGAACAGTAAAAAATGTCGAGCTGACAATTTGAAGAATTGCATTCGACATACATGTTATGCAGAGGTGAACGTTTCAGAATATTTGTACGTAGTGTGGGCAGATAAAAGGATTAACCACTCTAGAGGTTGGTCTAGGTACATTGAAATTCAGTTTTTGCAGAATGTGTGGGTCAATACTCAAATTATTAATTAGTTTGTAATGAAAGATTTTGGAGTGACAATCACGACGGCAACTCAAGCTATTGATACCATGTCTAGCTAAAAATGCATCAAGGGGAAATCCAATTGGTGGATAGATATTGTCTGATCTATAGGAGAGAAGTTTCAGAAAACGACGTTGTACTGACTCAACTTTCTCTGTATACAATTGATGAGATGGATTCCAGATTATGGATGCACATTCTAATTTTGATCTGACGAAAGCATAGTTTAAGGTTTTTGATGTAAGGGGATCCGCGAAATCTCTGAAGATTCGTGCATTAAATCCATACATTCTGTTTGCAGCAGACAGAATGGTTTGAATGTGTGGTGCGAAGGAAAGTTTTGTGTCGAAGGTAACACCTACATCGGTGAATGTGAGAGGCTGTTGAAGTTAAATATCGTTTATTACATATTGATATGAATATGGACGATTTTTTAGTGTGTACGTCATTACATTATATTTACTCGCGTTTTAAAGAAGATTATTGCGAAAACACTATTGCTCAACACGTTTCAGATTGAGGAGAGTTAAAGACAGTTCTTGATACCATTGATCTCACAATATAATTTCAGGTCATCCGCGTATATCAAACAGTTGATGTCAATGACCTCAATTATGTCGTTTATGGAGGCGTTAAAGAGAAGTGTACCTAGGTTGCTTCCTTGTGGAACACCCGAGATAGCTGTATATTCCTCGGACTTGAAGCCATTGAACTTAGATAATGGTCGTCTAGTCATTTGCTGATGATGCTCATTTGGGTTTGTCAGATATCTAAACTGGTAGATAAGCATACGTCGTCCCTTGCCTTTAGATGTTTTATCTGTAGTTCATTTCAAAACTCGTGGATTAAAAAAGGGGTGCTTGAATTAAATTACCCCAGGAACATTCCATAATTTAAGAATGGTGAACACTTCGAATATTTACTACAATATACTAGAGTGGGTTTTATTTTTTCTTGAAATTATGAAATTTTTGTTTGTTTCGATTCCTCAGGACTGAATGATCCAATTTGATAATATAGAAAACGGCAAAGGGCTCTCAAGCGAGGTATGGCAATGCCTACATTTCTATTTAAAAAGTTGATAACAGCCTCTCGGTGAAGAATTATGATACACATGCTAGAAAGTAGAAACATTTCATGTGACCTTGACATTTTATTGCTTTCAAAAGTTAGGAAAAAGGACTTTTTACGCCTGCACTATATACAAAATTCTACGGGAATATTTGGTACACACTGATGTAGGGTATTCCCCAGTGCATTGAATAGGGCAGATGAATGAAAATACAATACATATAAGGGTCGATTCCTTCGAAACCAAAATGTTTTCCATTTGATACCATCCAAAATTTTATAATGGTATTGACAGGGGACAACTAATGTTTGTTCACAATATCTGGTAATCTTTTGAATAGTAGATCTAATATATGGGTTAACGATTGAGATATGTTTCCTCGATGGTGGTAAAGCATTTATCTAAAGTGGACCAAAGGTCTCTAACCCTGATAAGACTTCTACAATTCAATTCTTACCGTTTATATCCAATAATCCCAAGTATATTTTCAAGAAATACATTTCTGTGATACTTAGACTTCATCATTTCCAGTAACTCAAACTCAAATAAGTGGAATAAGAAAAGTAAAAATTATTCTGCACAATATTTCTATATTGATGAAAAAAAATTTTTGATGATTCTTCATGGAATTCACTTTTTTATATATATTATATTTCTTTTTCAGATCATTTTGGCACCTGAAGCAGTTTTGTCCTTTCCAACTGTTAGTTATTTTTCTATAGTTTTCCATTTCTGCCCTAATTTATTTCCATGGCTCACTGTTCCTTTCTTGCATTCCCTAATTGTCTTATATTTGTGTGAAAGCTATTTTTCGGGTTTTCCGTGGTGTTCACTCTTTATGCCCGACGTTTCGTCTACTACTGCGGTAGACATTATCAAAGACGATATGACAACATTCGCAGTACCCGAGTTGGTGCTCGAATTGTTCACGTTGCTTCGAACGCGGTAACTACGATGCTGGTATTTGACTCTGGTTTCATATTATTATCAGTGGCCGTGGTTTGGTTTCTCTTGTTTGGATTACCTAACCTTGTTTCCGTACCTTTGAGAACACGTAGCTAGATGTCATTAATGTTTATTGCCTCTTCTGTATCTGTAAAGTAGGGAGAGTAAATGTAGGCCCACAGCACTTAGGCCACATGTGACCCATTGTCCATCCTCCCGAGGAGTTGTCCTCCTAGATCATTATCCATCCTGTCCTTTCCAGGAAGGGGAACAGGTCTCTGGGAGACATCTTCCTTATTTCGGCAGGTGTAGGCCAAGACTCGCCGAACACACATTCTCTTATTGATGATAACTCCGGACATTCGCATAGGACATGCCTGACAGTTTCATCTTTCTGTTTACACATCTTGCATAGAGGTGTGTCTACTAGCTACATATTGTGGGGGTGTTTCCTTAGTTGACAGTGGCCAGTCAGAAATCCTACTGTTAAGCGTACATTTTTCCTGGTCATCGTGAGATATTTCTTCGGCGCCAGCTTCCCAGAGTCGACCAGGATGATCCTGGCAAGGTTGCATCCTTTGATTTCATCCCATCTCTTTAGGGATTTAGCATGGGTGTGACGTTTGGCTAGTTCCACAATTGACGAAATCATCAGGCCGTAGGTGCCACTGGGTCCTAAAATTCTTAGTCCAGCTGCTTTCTTGGCTAAAGAGTCGGCAATGCGATTTACTCCTGTCGAACCTTTTAATCCACCTCAGGATAATGTTTTTATCTTCCGAGGCTTTGGCTAAATCTTTGTGGCACTCTAGTACTAACCCTGAGGTAACACGTTTTCTGTTCAAGGATGATAGGGCTTGTCTGCTATCAGTGTAGATTGTTATGTTTTTGCCAGAAATTCCTTTCCTGGTTATTTTTTTTTGTGGCGATTGAGATACTAGCCAGATCTGTTTGGACTACGCTGGTATTTTTTCCCATTCCCCACTTAATCCTTAGGTTTAGTGATCTGGAGTACATTCCACATCCTGAGCTTTCTTTGGTTTATGAGTCATCTATATATATGCGTATTATACTTGTAGCTTCTGACTCAGTGTACTGTTTCATTTGTATTTGTATTTTAGGGTTTATTAAACACAAACCTGGGTTCAATTGCATCACTGGTTGCCTGCAGCAGAGGTTGCGCAGTAAGCGCTTCTCACCATAGGCTCAGCCACAATTGACCCAGTATTACTTTAAGGTTTACACCAGCTGTGCGCAATCGTAACATGGCCATTAACGCAATCTCCTTAACGTACAGGTCCAGAGGGGTCAGACAAGGAATTATTTCCTTTCCCGCGGTTGGTGTTGTTCACATGGCTGCTGTGATGTTTAAACAAGCCAGTCGCTGTATTTGATACATACGTCAACATAGGTCTTATTATAGATCCAGGTGACCACACGGGGTGAAAGACCCCATACGCGCCCCACTGTCGTCGAGTATTACTGTATCTTCGAATGAGATAAAGTGAGTGCCTTCTTTGTTAAGAACATGTTCAGCTACAGCTGATTTGTCAGTTTGTCCGAGTCGACAATTTCTATTGTGTTCAGAGAGACGGATACCCACACTTTTTTTCGAGGTTCCAATGTAAACCGATTCGCAGCTACAGGGAATCCGGTATACCCCGAGTGTTGCTGAAAGTTCTCTGGGGTCTTCAGCTGACTAAATATTGGTTCCCCATCGTGTTTCTCTGAGATTCTCCCAATTCGGCGTTCTAACCATATAAAAGAACAAACAGGAAGATACAATGTTCAGTTTGAGTGGAGATATGAAGATGGTAGCACAGCCTGCTAAAGAAAGCACTTGCATATAATAATTAAAAGTTATTAAAGTTTCAAATCCTTTTTGTGAACACGTGTTGATATCAAAAATACTGAAAACAAAGGAAAACTACTTGAATCAATCAGAAAGATAATAAATAAATATTCATCATAGACTTGATTTGCATATTATACTTCGAGATATTTATAATACTTGATCGTACTATATCGGTGGGAGTGAGCCTATGAACATAGCCAAGGATAGTAATTTCATTAGTTCGGACTTCTATTGTCTAATATGATATTAATTAATTTGAAATACCTGAAAGAATCTGTAAAAGAAATAAAAAAAGAGATTATCTGAAAAATAACAATTACATTTAGCAAAAAAACTGAAATTACAATGAAATAAAATACAAGCAACAATCAAAAATCAAAAAGCTAACTATTAACACCAGATGAAAATTAACTGAAGGGCGAATTCTTTACGCAAGATGAGGGTTTGCCAATGGGATCGCCACTTACACCGGTTATAGCTAATATATATATGGATTAGTTTGAAACTCTGGCAATTCAAGAAACCCATAAAAAGCCCCGAGTCTGGTTTAGATACGTGGACGACACCTTCATAATATGGAACCATGGGGATGCAGAACCAGGCACCTTCCTGAAGCACATCAACAACGTAAGTCCTTCGCTCACTTTCACAATGGAGAAGAAAGTCCACAACGAATTGCCAATGACGTATTGGTGAAGAGGACAGGACAGTATCTGAACCAGGAATCTAACCACCATCAATCGACTAAGAAAGAAATCATCAAGACTCAACTAAACCGTGCTTTCGGGCTCTGTAATATAAAGGAAGGCCTCGAAAAGGAACTAGGCATCATCAAAAATGACCTTCAACGAAATTGTTACTCCAAAGTGATGGTGGAACAGGCTTTAGCTAGAAGACAGTGAGGGTTCCACAAGGAAGAGAAGCCTCCACAACCAGTACTTGCACTTCCCTACATCAGAGGATTATCGGAAAGGATACGAAGGATTGGGTCCAAGTATAACATCAGGACCTGATTCAGATCTGGGAACACTATCCGTAGCAGCCTCACGAAAACCAGGCCACCAAACGTGGACTGCTATTCCAACAATTGCATCTACCGGATTTCCTGCGAGTGCGGAAAATCATTCATCGGTGAAACTAGGAGGTCATTGAAAGTTTGCATTGCCGAGCATAAGAAACACTCACAGCGAGGAGAAACCAGCAAATCAGAAATAGCAGAGCATGTTTGGACTCATCAACATAACATCAAGTGGGCTAAAGTTGAAATCATCCACAAGGAAGAACACTGGTTTAGGAGAAAATTCAAGGAAGCCGCATATGTGTTGTCCAACAACGGTCAGTTTCCGCTGAAACCGATGAGCGGAGAGAGGGAAGAGGGGATAGGTGAAAGCAATCGAATGACCTATAATTAGTCAGATCTCGGAGGAGTTATCACTCGAAGGCGATTGTGGATACTAACAATCGAAACGCCGTGAAGTAATTTGGTTTGAAATCTTTTAATTTTTAATTTTCATTTCTTGTTAATAATTTTTTTGAATTCATCTCGTGTTAATAGTTTATTTTTTTGATTTTTTGGTTGTTGTTCATATTTTATTTCATTGTAATTTCAGTTTTTTTGCCTAATATAATTGTTATTTTTCAGATAATCTCTTTTTATATATTTTTTTTCAAAGATTATTTCAGGTATTTCAAATCAATTTACATCATATTAGACAATGGAAGTCCGAACTAATGAAATGCACCACGAAACATTGTCAACTAACTTCAAACAAACGTAGGGTAGTAATGATCACGGGAGGACGGTCATAGAAAGAAAGCATTTGGCTTGAGATGACAAAATATTAGACATTATACTTTTCTATGTATGAACTCTTCAGTGAAATAATATTAGTTAGAAATGGAAAGTTGCCTGTCCAGAGTATTCGATCGAAAAGTTTGTTTGAGGATGAGACACTCTGTATAATGAAATATAAACTCTAACATAAAGTCTGTGAACGATATTTATTCAGTTGCAGCAGGAGCATTAGTATCAATAAACTTCATATAGACTAACAAATTTGAGGTATTTTTCCATGAGGGGATCGTATATATTGGGCGACTTGTGCCAGGCGCCGAGACTATCGACACGCGATGCAAAAGTACATCCATAATTTGGACCACTTCGAAGTCTTTAGGCGTAGTGTCGGAAAACTCAGATTTGCTAAAAATCCATATCAAATGTTTTCTGGAACGCAGTTATTCGCCTAAATATTTTATTATTGAAATTCAGAATAATATTGAAAATAAAATCCTCATTGATCCTAAAAGTTTCTAGAAATATATAAAACCTAGTGTACAAAATAGTTCTAAAATATCATCAATAAGTATTCTCAGATAATGAATTTGCTAACATCGGAGAAGACGTATGTAAATTATTTTCATCATATTTCAATACTGTACACATTCACAGCTCTATTTCAAATAAATCAATACTTAACGAAGATCTCGATTACTCCAATATCCTAATTGGAAAATACATATAGACTATCTTTGTAAAAGACACGGAGCCGTTTTGTACATTTTTCACTTAACACTCAAAAAATATTCTGAGTATCAATGATTTGCGCAGTAGATATTTTTGTATCTCTTAATGTATGGAAATCTAGGATGGGATGGGGTCTGTAGTACAACTGTACAACTGCTTGAGGTACTTCAGAAACGATATCTCAAAATTATCTATAATTTAAATTTTTGTTTCCCATCGGCACAAATACTCCAATATTGTTATCTGATGAGTTTGAGATATCTTTATTTTAAACAAATATTATTATTTATATTCCACAACAGAAATAAAATCAAAAATCATGAATATGAAACCCGACTCAAAGCGACTAACCTAGATATATCGAAAATGGGCCCAAATTATTCAATCTTCCTCCAGATCACATAAAAATGGAATATGTGTTTGAGTTATTCAAAATTTCAGTGATCAAGTGGCTTAAAAATGAAAATATAACATTACTATAAACACATTCTACTGAATTAATGTCTCAATTTTCATATATATTTTTCATACCTACCTAGCATTTTGAATACTTTTAATTTAAGACGAGTTTGTATTTTATTTTGTAACATTCATATTTTTATACGATTACACATTTAAATTTTACGTTATATGTTTTACATTATGTACACGTTTAGAGATTTTATACTTTTAGATTTTATATTGAATGTGTCTTTTTTGTAGTATACTCAGAATATCATTCACTACTTCTTAGGAAAAAATAATATCGATATTGTTGATACTATTTAGAGATATAAGTACTAAAATGTTTTGTCCATGTAACTCAAAATACATCATATCTTGACCATCTTCAAAGGAAAGAACTTTGATATTGATGTTTCGCAGAGAAGTTTTCCAAAAACTGAATCATGAATACCTAAGTTTTCTCTGATAAAAATTCAATAATAAGACTCGTTTTGACAAACCTTTCCTTAAATCAATATTGATCGCCCATTTTTTTTATTGTATGCTTTTATAAATACATGTAATTGGTAACATTAATTTAATTTTGATAGAGGCACCATGGAAGAATATCAAGAAAGATAACCTGATGTAAGCGTATATGAAAATATAGATTTCAGTGTTTTTATCATTACTTTTTGAATAACCCCCGTATATTGGGACTTTTACACAAATGTTGATTGTTTTATCAGCAGAAATAATGGAAAAAATAACTTAGGGGAGTTCATAACGAGAATTCAAATATATCTATATGAGATCCAAGAGCGTCCAATGTATCCCGAAAAAGTCACTGTTTGGTGTGGATTTTCGGCTGGCGGCGTCAACGGTCCTTATTTCTTCGAGAACGACGTTTCCCAAGTCATCACTGTCAACGGCGAGCACTGCAGGTCGATAACTACCAATTTTTTTGGCCTGAATTGGATGATCTGGGCACCAACGACATGTAGTTTCAATAGGACGGCACTATGGATATTCTGCACAACTCATGCCACATTGGATATTCTGCACTAGCGATTTGAGGGCATGGTCATCTCACATGGTGGTGATGTGAACTGGCCATCGAGATCGTGCAATTTTTCAAGTCTTAGGTGTATACGAATGAGCCACAAACCAAAGCAGTCCTCAAAGCCAACATAACCCATGCCATAAGTCTAATTCAGAGTGATTTATGCGCCTGAGTCATGGAAAATTGGACGTTTCGGATGCGCTTCACCCAGAAAGTCGTGGCGGACATTTGAACGATGTTATATTCCACACATAATGGCATCAATATGTCTTTGAAACGAATAGAAAATTTCGATGATATCTCACACACACTTTGTTTTATTTAAATTCAAAGGTAGGAAGCGCTTAACGAAAGACCCTGTATATATAAATAGAGATTTCAAAAAACAAAACTGAAAAATTCGATTTCTCACAGTTGGGACTCATAATCGTATTATTGGGTTTTTATAATCTCAAAAATAGAATCATTTGTTCATTGAAATCAGTTTCTCGACGGACAAACACATGCGTCCTCAAAAATTGATGACGCATGTGTATTCTTCCATTGTCTGAAGTATAGGCATGCATCACAATGACTATAATGGAGGAAAGATTGATTGAAAGAAAAGTCTAAATACATCTAAGTATCTAAAACGTGTAACAGAGAAGAATAATAACTCACCCGTCTGTTTTCAGTCTGATATCTTTTCCTGCTGCTTGAAGTAGAGCTCTTAGAATGGAAGTTGCTGTTCCTGTTTGTCTAGACGCTACTAGATGAACGGCTGTTTGGGTTCGACTCTGAAATTATCATGTTATGACAATGAATTTGTCGATTGAAGGTGTCGACAAAACGGAATGAAACGTTTGTACGGATACTTGCACCTTTATAACAAAACAATGTTCCAAAATTCGGTAGTGAAGTTTGAATATTACTTTAGCATGAACTCGTCGGTAGCCAAGGCAACCTTAAACAATTATCGCTTTTGATACAATATAAACTTCAAACTTTATAGTGTCAAGTAAACAAAGTGAAACACGCAAAGTTTCGTTGTTTCAATTCGAATTTTAATTAACTTGTTTGATTTAGAGTGATTAGTTTTCAGGAATTTTTCATTTTCGAGTTTATTTTTTAGTTCTGAACTTGTATAATTTCCATGATTATTGTACTATTTATGATTATCCTCGACTAAACCAACATGCATTTTGTACAGTTGTAGTTACTAAATTTAATTACCAAATGATGGTAATTCTAGGTAAACAAGAAGATTTTAAGAAAAAATAATTATCATACAATGTTGATTTTACGTAAGTTAGTGAAATTAAAACAAGTTGTCTTTTTGCCTCACAGTGAAAGACAGAGGACGAATCCTGTTCGGCGGTCGATATCGATATTTGAAAAGACTATTCAACAACATCTTATTTAATATTCAACAAAAATCATTTTTTGTGGAGGAAAATCAGTTTTTCATCGACCTTGTTTGGGTATTTTTTAATCTTCCACAATCTGTAAAATACAAAAATTATAATGGAGAACTTTATACAAGTGTAGAAAGGGCAAACTTTTTAGTTTACCCCGATTAGTTACTGCGTAAAATCAAAGTATTTTTAACAAAAAAAAGTAATATTTATCAGTAACTTGTTGTTTTTAAAAATATTGCTAAGAAAGGAGTTTTGAAGAAGTCAACTTATCGGGGTAAACTAAAAAGTTTGCTTTTCCTACACTTGTATAAAGTTCTGCATTATAATTTTTCAGATTGTGGAAGGTGGAAAAAATACCCAAAAAGGGTCGATGAAAATCTAATATAAAAAAAACATTTATTGCTTTATAGATATGTTGATCATGTTTGAGCTTGCTCTACAGGAGCACATCGACAAGTACAGTAATTTGTTCAATAAATTGACTATACTCACAACACTGAACTTACAATAGAATTGAAAATGAACAATTCGACAACCTATTTAGACCTCACAGTTACAAAAATCACCAATAAACATGAATTCGCAATCTATCTCGAAGTACCCGTGCTATGAATCGTATGTTAAAAGATAAGACTTCGTTAACCCAGAGCTTGCACAACTTTCGATTTCTGAGGGTTGTCGTAGGAAGGCGACAGCTGGTTTACGAAAAGACAGATGTTTGAACCCATAAAGACCCAAATATCAACACACTATTATAATCACTCTCATCTTAAAGGATGAACGTATAGAAATTTCTGAAAACAAAAGAAGTTCTGAACCAGAAGAGATTAGTTTTACCTGCGCTTGCGACTGTTTAGAGGACAACCATGATTTCGACATGAACTACGATATATTACATAAAGAAAATACAGGACAATAATAATTGAACCTGCCTGGATCCCTGGGAATCAAAGAACGGAAACGTTCAAATTCCTTATCAAGCGACCAACAAGTTGACAATTTATTATTATAAAACTCATCTTCAATTCCCATTAATTGAACTCACAAAGTAATTTTCAATAAAAAAAATTCAAACTCAGTATCAGTAACGGCACTATGTCACTGATTCCAACCTTGTTTGCAACCACACCTTTTCCCTTCTTCAGGTGCCCCCTCGTCTAAAGTCGACCCTATTTCGCAACCCCTTCAATATAGTAACCCTGGCAGCCAATATATTATTACCCTAACTTGGAATGGAAGATCAGAGTGAACCCGGACAAGACTTAGGCGATAACCATGGGAGGATTATTATCTTCTTCGGCCAGAAAAGTGGAAGGAAGATCGACTGGCAAGTGCGGGTAAAGTACCTCGGTCTCCTGATAGACCGTAGGCTCACTTGGCACCCGCACATCACAACCGTGAAGGCAAAGATCGAGGGTCGGATCATAAGTATGTACCTTCTGATCAACAGACGTTCTAAAATGAGCCTTAAAAATATGCTTACAATCTACAAAATGATGTTCAAGCCTCATCATGTATGCTTCAGGCGTCTGGGGACAAGCGGCTCCGTCTAACATCTCTATTCTGGAGAGAGTACAAAACAAGTTGATACGGATGATTGTGAATGCTCCGTGGTTCGTGCGGAATGAAGCCATCCGCAGATATTTGCAGCTGCCTTCCATTCAACAGTCCATTCGGTCGAAGAATCGGCGAGTTTTTGATAGCGCGGAAAAGCAAATCCGTTAGTTAGGGAAGTTATAGATTATGCTGCGAACGTCCCCTCCTGATATAGAAGGCCCCGACACTCTGTCGAATGAGGCTCTCATGTCCGCCATTAACGGTTGAACACATTTTTCATCCATCCCACTCCAGTCAGGTACGGGTACACCGCGAAGGGCGGTACCGACGTCTGAGGACTTTCATACCGCCACCACCTCTTAGTCATGAACCCATTTGTCCTTGTGACAAAAATCAGGCACATTGGTAAGGGAGCTAGGCTCCAACCTGACTGAATTGAAAATGCTTGGTCAGCACTGAACGTGTTCTTCGGTTTGTTGACACGGTCCGTTCCGAAAACATTTCGAGAGTTGGCCGTGTCAATTATGCCGTAACGTAACTGAATGAATTTACGAAACAACGCCACATGTAACAAGTAAAGATACGCAACACTTATCAAACGTAACAGTGGTTTGGTGCGACGCGACGTCTAAAAACCGACAAATAGTTGTTCGGATTGTGACAGTTACGCATGTCAACGTGGTCACGGATAAGATCCAATAATAGTACGTCTTCGTAACGTTACACACTATGTTACGGATAAACGTTACGTTATAGAGATACTCGTCTTAATCAACACAAAACAAAATGTTTGTTTGAAGGTGATTGACAATGTTTCATGATGAATTTCACTAGTTCGGACTTCCATTGCCAGGGATTTGAAATCCCTGAAACAACTAATAAAGAAGAATTAAAAAATGAATAGCTGAAAATAACAATTACATTAAGCAAAAATATCCTGAAATGAAATAATAGTGAAATAAAATACAAGTAAAAATAGAACGATTGAACAAAAAATAAAGAAATGAAAATAAAATAAAAAGTTAAGAGATTCCAAGCCACGTTTGTTCACGTCATTTCGATTGTTAGTATCAACAATCGTCTTCGGGTGATGACTGGACTGATTCCTCCAAACAAAAGACTATTTATGAGTCGTTCGAGTACTTTCACTTATCCACGCTTTCCATTTTTTTCGCTTCCCTGGTTCAGTGGGAGATGATCGTTTGGCGAAAGTTGGCCATTTTTCACTTGATTATGGGTTTCCATATGTTGCGTATTTCTACGCTAGCTTGGCTGAATACTTTGTTGGACAGAATGTATGCAGCTTTCTTGAATTTTCTTCTAAACCAAAGTTCCTCTCTGTGACCACCCGATATTGTGTTGATGGGTTCAAATATGGTCTGCTATTCCTGATTTGTTGGTTTCCCCTCGCTGTGTGTGTTTCTTGTGCTCGGCAATGCGAACATTCAATGGCCTCTTAGTTTCACCAATATAGGATTTTCCGCACTCACAGGGTATCCGGTAAATGCAATTCTTGGAATCCCAGTACGCGTTTGGTGGCCTGGTTTTTGTGCGGCTGCTACGGATAGTGTTACCGGATCTGAAGCAGGTTCTGATGTTGTACTTGGTACCAATTCTGCTTATCCTCTCCGATAATCCTCTGATGTAGGAAAGTGCAAGCATTGGTTGTGACGGCATCTCTTCCTTGCGAGGCTCCTGTTGTCTTTTAGCCCAAAGTCTTTTCTACCATCGCTTTGGAGTAGCCATTCCGTTGAAGATCATTTTTGATGACATCTAGTTCCTTCTCGAGACCTTCCTTCGTATTACAGAGGCCAAAAGCAAGGTCTAATAGGGTCTTGATGATTCCTCTTTTAGTCGATTGATGGTGGTTGGATTCGTCGTTCAGATACTGTCCCGTGTGAGTGGGTTTTCGGTATACAGATGATTTCTACTTAGTGCGTCAGTCCTCTCCACCAAATCGTCTAAGAATGGCAATTCGTTGTGGATTTTCTTCTCCATTGTGGAAGTTATGGAAGGTCTAATGCTGTTGATGTTTTTCAGGAAGGCGTCTAATTCAGTATTCCCATGGTTTCATATTATAAAGGTGTCGTCAACATATCTCAACCAGACCCGAGTTTTCTTGTGGGCTTCTTCAATGGCCAGAGTTTTTTTTTAGTTGTTTCAGGGATTTCAATCTCATTTTATATATTAGACAATGGAAGTCTGAACTAGTGAAATACAAAACACAATTTTATAGCCTTTACGAGTATAAGAATAACATAATATAGATTTGGTAAAACTTTATAAAAAAATGATTTGAGAGACATCGTGCCTGAAAGTCAACAGCAGCAAAAATAAATAAGTGTTATTTATCTGCATCTCAATAATCTGACTTCGTTAACGAATCAGGTGTGAGAATTTCAGAAACTGTCATAACAAAACTAATTAAAATTGTTCTTTTCTTGCAATACTTACACCTCCCGTGGAATAGGGATCAACGCCTCTCTTCGTGAGTAATAGTTTAACAACGTCCTCTCTTGAATACATTGCAGAGATATGCAGCACATTGTAATTGTCCTGAAACAGAAATTAGTAATATACATTTTTTTTCAGTTCATGGAAACCAAATATTTTATAACGAATAATGAAAACATTTTTGAGAAAGTACATTTTTTCGTATTGTATATGAAATGTTTCAGACCAATAGACCTCGTTAATCCTTAGCTCGCAAAAGTTTCGACTTTTGAGAGTTGTTGTTCGTAGGGGAGCAACATCTAGGTAACGGAAAAACAGATTTCAACAAATCTTTTTTTTAACAAGGAAAAGCTGGTAGTTTATTTAACTGAGAATGAGTGTCACTCCAGCTATACGCTCGCTTATATAAAAGGGGTTATGAATTATATTCTTCAGTATACTTTCTGTTTTCCCTACATTCAATTTGTGAAAATATTCGATTCCAGTTTTATTTGTCAGTATTAAAGATTTGTCATCACTGCAGTATGACAAAAGTGAATGTTCAAATTTCGCGGGCTACGATCAAATTTTGTGTAAAAAATTGAATTTAGTGCTCAAAAAACACTTGAAATGTTGACAGTGGCATATGGTGATTGTACTCCGAGTCAGAAAAATGTTTTCAAGTGGTATACGCTTTTAACAGAAGGTCGAGAAGATGTAAGTAACGACACTCGTCCTGGACGCCCCTGCAATCAACAACCGATGAAAATGTTGAGAAAGTGAAGAATATTGTTATATAGAATCGTCGAATCACTATTAAAGAAGTTGCTGAGGATGTCGGCATATCGGTTGGTTCATGCCATGGATTATTTTCGGAAATTTTGGGCATGAAGTGCATGGCAGCGAAGTTCGTTCCAAAATTTTTGAGTTTTGACCAAAAAAAAACCGTCCCATGAGCATCGCTCACAAATTGTTGAATAACGTCACGGGCGATACAAATTTGCTTAAAAGGGTTATACCATGACATTGAAACCAAAGTCCAATGGTAGAGCCCAGAAGAGCCACGACCAAAAAAAGCACGCTAAGTTCGATCAAATGTCAAAGTTTTGCTCACTTTTTTTTGATTACCGAGGCGTAGTGCAATCAGGAGTTCTTGCCACATGGTCATTAGTAAGGTAATATGGAAAAATAATTCTTGGCTTTTGCATCACGATAATGTACCTGCATTTGGTTTTTGTGTGTACCATAATATATATTTATCAACTCCTAAATTTTCAAACAGAATCCGAATGTACATTCAGTGCACTCATAGCAGGAAATTGGAAGTTTTATGTGAATTATTATATATCACCGCAAAAGTATATATATTTTTGGGATGATAGCCCTCTGTGGCTATTGCACAAAAACACGAGAGAATTTATTATTCAATTCCCTAGTAAATCAATGTTTCTTGATTGTTCGCATTAGTTATTCCCCAAGGTTGGATCTCGTGTCGTGATAAAGAAATCGGGTTTAGGTGTTTAGGTTACCCAATTGAAACCATAATTGACCCCTACTGAGAAGTATGACACATTTTTTCTTTCACGTTTTCGTTCTCAAAGAACTTTCATTACTAGCATCTTAAATAAGTGTAATTTGGTTTTTGCGTGATACAAATCTAGGCCAAACCGTCACGCAAAACTTTCTTTTTTCTTCCTACAAATTGTTAGCATTTTCCTAGCATTCTCGGTCCCCTGTGAGTTCTTTGAATATTCAGTCACTGCGTGGGTGAGTATGAAACACTCCATCGATCATTCTGCCTAAGACGGATGACTAAGTTTTGCGCAAGGATTCGATGTCAGATCATCATTCAAAACACACGAATTGTTAAATTTATTTTATTCGAATCAAGTAGATGGTTACATGGGCTGGATGAGTATGTCTCATCGTTGTTTACGTCGTTTCACGTTGTTTTTTTATAAAATTTTCAAAACTAATACACCAGGATATCTGTGCAGGAGAGTCACATACAGGACATATGTTCATGCTCTTAATTTGAGGCGAAAAAATCTTATTGATGTTCCAATGCGTAATAAAGAAATATTTGAATAATCATTCTCTTATCAGATTGCTATAACTGCCTCTTTACTGGACATTCCCCATTTCGCATTGTCTTTGAATTTCTTCAAAGAACCAAAAAAAAATGTTGACCCACCAATTATATAACCTAGTGATATATTATTATTAGTATTAATTATTTATATAGGTTAGGGGTACTTACTCCATTATAAGTGAGTAGATTTTTTGGGAAAGAAAGTTTTTGGCTTTCTACTAGTAGATTTGTTATTATTGATTTATTACCTATTCTTTTTTTAGGGGACTGTGGTAGAATCGGTCAACGGACCTAACCCTACTCCTTTTGTTTTGCTGTCTTCTTTAGGTTAAGTTTTACAGTTCTGTTATTATTTTACCGGCAAACAATAAAATAGTTATCAATTTGTCGCGCTAAAACATGATAAGTGACTGTATAAGGTCCAAAATTAGGTTATGTTTTGTTATTTTCAAGGTTTCTTCTTGAATACATATCAGTACAATTGCTTCATATCGATCCAACCGATGAAATTTATCGAAAATCGAAACGGTTCGAACTGATATTTCAGAACACTTAGAAAAAATTTTACACACAGCCAGACTGGCCCTATGGACATGTTGATAGATTTGTGGTAAAACTTGGAGGTTTAGATCCCAAAAAAATCCATTGGATTTATGTGATGAATGTCAGCCCAACACTTATGAAGCAATTGCCTGGTGGCCGAAGGCTTTACAGAAAACGGCTCAGGCGAAGTTCTCTGGCTTACAGAGACAAGCTTGTCTAGCCATCAGTGATGCCATCAGTATCACACCGTCAGCGGCCATGGAGATCGTTCTAGATCTACCTCCAATTCACATTTTTCTGGAGAGAGAGGCTACATTGGCTGCATATAGACGTGTGCACATTGCCAATTGCACAAATCAATTTAATGCAGAGTGGAACACATTGTTGGATGACAGTGGAAGTCACAGCATTCAGGAAGTGACCTCTAACTTCATGCTTCCAACTGTCAACTACGAACTGTCTTATAAAGTACTCTTCCCGAGTAGAGAGGGCTGGATCCTCCGGGAGAAGGAAATATTAAAAGTAGATAGTTGTTGGTTCACTGTCGGATCAAATAAACCTTCAGGTTCTGGTGCAGGTGTTTTCAGTCGCAGACCCAGGACAGAATTATCAACCTGCCTAGGAACCTATGCGACTGTATTTCAAGCGAACATCCAACTATTGAATTGTGTGCGGAGAGAATGGAACAGTCCAACCTCATATACAAGTCAATAAAGTATTCTCGGTCAGTCAAGCAATGTTGGAAGCTCTTGGCTCCTACCGGGCAACGTCAAAATTGATAGCAAATTGCCAAAAACGATTCTCCTCGATAGGAAGACTCAACAGATTGTCTTTGGTCTGAATTCCTGACCACATTGGCCTGGAAGGCAATGAGGCTGCTGATTCTTTTGCAAAGGAGGGTGCTGCAAGTAGCTTCATCGGACCAGAATCTGTCATTGGCATCGCTTCAGGCTTTGCCAAACAAACATTGAACACCTGAATGACAAAAAGATTTATGGACTTCTGGCAGAATCTTTCAGGATTGGCTCACTCCAAGGCATTTATTCACCCTTCGAAGCTTGATACTAAACAATTGGACTAAATTAGGAATGAACTACGATGTCTAACAGGCCTTCTCACAGGTCACTGTTATTTGAATCATCATATGCAGAGACTCGGACTGTCGAAAGACAGTGTGTGTCGCCTCTATTTAGAAAAGATGAAAGAGCAAAGCACATACTGTGTACCTGCCCCGCTGGGGACTGAATCAGGTTTTCAGAGTTTGACAGAGCCGTACTCTTGAAACCCGGTTTATAGTAAAAAAGATATTATTGGAAATGAACAACATGACAATTTATAAACTCCTGATCTATCTGATACCAAACTGTTATTTTTTTATGTACAATGTTTATGCTCAAGTTATTATTGGTTTCAAGAGTTATGCCATACCCCTATTCTGTATGAAATATGAGATCATTATACTAGGTGGATCAAATAAGTGAACATTTTGTCATTTTCATTCTATTTTCGAGTACATTTCCTGTATGACTTGACTGAATAGTTTTTTGGACAGTGAAGACTCTATTAGATGACTTCAATAACATTGCGAACTGTTTTATAAAATTCACATCAGAAAAACGAATAGTCATTGTCTGTGGTTCACACTGTAAAAGGTTGATGTCTTGTATTGATATGGATGGGTAAAAGAATTACGAATAATTATATTTGCGCATGCCGGTTGAGAATAATTGAAAAATCATGTTGATAATGATTGAGGTCGCTGTCAAGTTGAATCTTTTTTTTAGAGCTACATGAGGGAAGGGTGGCAAGAATTGACGAAATCAAAGCATCTACTGACTTATCTATTTATTCCTGTAGAATTTCATCGATATATACGTACTAATACTAGAAATTTTCCATCAGCAGTAGCTGTTCACTTTCGGTACAAAATCCATGAAAATTTCTACCAACAAAGAACTTAGTGTGCCCAATTATAAAAATGAATGATACATTTCATTGAATTGAAAATAATTCTGTGATAAACACACAGTCAATAACTCTAATAGTTCCTGTTTCACTATAGGATTGATTGACTTTTTGTCCAATAGATTCTCTTCAGCTCTGATATTTTCATTTGGATTAATACTGAGGAACAAAATATTAGCATCGAATGAAATTGATTTAGCATATCCCAGAGATGTGATATCTTGAATTATATTGATCAAACCTAATTTAGAATGCAAAATTATGGTTCTGAACGATAATGACTAATTTTTCTGCTATTTTAACTGAATATGCTGTAACATGAGAAACCACCAGTTTGAGGGGGTACTTCTATTTGGATAACTTGTAAATTGAGTAGAGTTGAGATGGTTATGAGATCATCACAACCTTTCAATTTTTTTAATTGTCTCTGATATAAATTGGTGGAGTAGTTTCCAAGAATATCGTCTGCATAAGCATTCGGGAAATATAAATTTTTCTCTATATATTCTTTTCTGGCCATGACAATAACAATTTTGTCTTCATCATCTTGCCTGAAAATAATGTAATGTGGGTACCGATTCATTTTTGAAATACTCGTACCTGCCTCCTAAAATATGAAAAATACAGATCATCTTATCAAAATTTTCCACAATGATACCGAATATTTGTCATCGTCATTTCAATCATCAATTTCGTTTCATCTATATTTCTTTGTTTATTTTGTCATCAATTTTATCATTCAATCTCATGTTTATAAGTATTCAGGGAGGGAAGGTCGACAGAGGATGCTATATTCACTTTAACATCAGAAATTTTCGAATCGTTGGATTTATCAAAACCTGCATTATGTATCTTTGTTGACCTATCGAAAGCGTTCGATACTCCTCGAAAAATTAGAAAACATTGGCATACGGGGCAGAGCGTATGAACAGTTTTATTCCTACTTCAATAATCGAGGACAAATAGTTGACATCGATGGAAAGAAAAGTAGTCTGAGAACAATTACTTACGGAGTTGCGCAAGGTACGGTCTTGGGTCCAATACTATTCATTATTTATATAAACAGTTTTAAAAAAATGCTTTCCGAAGGAAACATTCTCAGTTTTGCTAACGACACAGCATTCTTTCATAATGCGGAGACATGGCAAGACCTCAATATGATATCAGAAAGAGATTTCAAAAACAGCATGAGATGGTTTCAATATAACAAATTGACCTTAAACGTAGAAAAACCAAAATATCTACCATTTACCTCTTATGCCAATAAACTACCGAACATAAGTCCATTAATCATCAATAAAAACTTATTGATTCCAGAAAGTACCTCAATCAAATACCTTGGCTTAATCATCGATGGACACATGTAATGGGATTCACACATATTACATCTAACTCAAAAATTACCAGGATTTTTGTTTCGACTCAAACTATTGAAACAATGACTCGAAATTCCCTATACGACTACAGTACCTTATGGTTTGGTTGAATCGCAACTCTCTTATGGTTATAAGTTATAAGTTAGGGGGGTATTAGGAAAACCCACTTGAGATGTCTGGATAATTTACAGAAAAAATTCTGAAAATTTTGTTGGGTAAAGGTAGAACGTTCTCCAGTGACCTCTCATTTGAAGAAAGTAATGTCCTAGATACACGGCAGCTATACTATCAGAAGATTATTCTGAAAGTTGTAGAGAACAAAATAAAAATGAAACCAGTGGAACACATGTATAATACCCGTGGAAAAGAAAATACATTTTTAGCTCCAAAATACCAAAAACTGGTAGGTCAAAGACATTGTAATTATCTTGGCCCATAGTACCGAAAAAAATACAACTCATTAATAAATAAAATAAATTCAAATTCAAGAAAAAACTAAAAAAATTGGCTCAGAAATTCTGATCGAACTCTGTTTCATCAAATTATTATTCAGCACACTTTCTAAAAAGAATTAATTTTGATGCCTACCTTACTAAAATACAATATGACTTTTATAAGTGAGAAAAAAACCCCCTGTAGCATGAACTCAATAAAAAGTACTTGAATTTCAATCCCATCATGTCCTTATGTGTTTCTTATTATGTATTTAGTTTATTTTCAATTCGTTATGCTAATTTACTTTCAACAGTTTATATCTATTCAATGTATTGAATTCAATTCATTATGCTTATTTATAATTAACAGTTTATATCTATTCACTGTATAGAATACTCTTACATACATATTTTTTAGTTTTGGTCATAGTTTATGATTTGTAAATATCACGCACGAAGGAACATTTTTTCGAAAATGTTCCTTCTGTGATGCCTACGTTTATTTACCCAATCTCTGTTATATACATGTGATCAATGTGGTGAATAAACATTTTTTTATACCAAAGTATGCGCTGCCTCGATACATTCGGGAGGACGCGCCAGCATTATCCAACGATCATTGGGTCCGAGAATCATGTGCCCTGTGCAAGCGCAGTGAGCCAAGAATGACAGTCTTCTGCATCTGTCCGGTTAAAATTTCTGTCTTAGTGCGGCAGGCTGGTATGATTTTAAGATTCGAAAGTAGAAAGGACATCATTCTACTAAGGACTCCAATTATCAGAACAACCATCTTGACAGAGTGGTCTGGATAGAGTCTGCGAAGTTCGATGAGAAAATCTCGATATTTTATTCATTTCTCCTCCTCTTTTCGGACGATATTCGTCTTGCCAGGATCAATCAACAAAAACATCACATATCTATGATTGGAAACTTTTTTAGTTGTCCCGAAGAAAGTAGTCAAAACTAACGATCGTTCAATATAGCCTTTGGAGCATCTTTATATTCTACTCGTAGCATATCGTCATATCTATCACACACACACATAAGATTTCAGTTTGATGTCATATTGGAACTATTCGATTTTGTTCGAGAATAATCTGTTTTCATCCTATAATAAAAATCATCGTCTAATAATAGGTGTGGAGAGTAATAAACATAATTTGATGCAAACTCTAACTTTATAAAGTAGCTGATCATCAATAATGATCGTTTCCTGATAATTTGATACGAAATATAGGGGTTACATTCACCGCGCCCAAACCACTTCACAATCAAGGTAAACGGTTATTATTGACTCACATTCCTGAAACCTGCATTAATTTGCAAATATACCCCATTTCATGAATTACAACCCTATTTCCCAATAGTGATCGGTCTAATCGATCGAAACTAAATTAAGATTGGATTGACTGGTTTGAAACACGATATGAAGGGTGAAATGTGCATACATCATAATTTGATGAAGATTTTGGCCTCGTTTCTTGACAGCGCAGCGAATAAATAATGAATGCTGATATCTTTGATAATATTAAAGCCCTTTCTACCGTGAATTAATAGTTCAGATATAACTGTGAGATTTGTATTTTGGGTCAGTCATTCATTATTTTGTCGACATCGTTTGTAGTGAACAATGACAACAATTTGAATTTTTGATTGCCTATTCATTTTGGGTTGAGTGGAAGAACAGTTTAGCACTTATTTGCATAGCTGCGAAAATTGAACTTCGCCATTTGCTATATGTTCTTTCATACTTCTTTATGTCGAATGTCAATTTTAACTTGAGCTTAGTCATTGGCTGGCACTACACATGTACGAAATAATTACATGCCAGATGTCAACCTCAAAATTTGAAATCTCCACATGGTCCTCTTCAAGGCACAACAGGTGGTTTGCCGTTTTTCAAAAAAATTATATATCATATATGATGTAAATAAATTGTGTTGATCTCGACTTTTCTGAGGTTATTTTTTGGTCTCTACACCTATATATGTTGTGTATACATTTTAATCATCCTGCCGCCTAACCTCACATACACTGTAAGTTAGGTTTTTGACTGATCTCCTTTTATAGATCTAATCTGTCTTTTTATCCATTTTGTAGCATCCCCGATGATGTAGTGGACAACATAGTTTTCGGTACTGTTTAAAGATTGATAGTGGCTTCTTTAGCTAATCGGTCAGCCTCTTCTCATACATGAGAAAGGACCCCTTTTCCATAGTGTACATTGATCAGTTCTTTTATATGACGAATGATGACTTGAAGAATCTGACATAATCAAAAATTTCGTGGAGTTGTTCTTCTCTATGTACTGCAGTTCTTTCCATATGGCGTAAAGCGGGTGTTTAAATAATGAACTCGATTAATGACTGGTAAAAGCGGCTCCTTCAACGCCGTCTTCAGATTTAGATGCGTCCGTGTAGATTGTGTCAAACTCCTTGTATTTCGTATGAACCATTTCATATGAATTACATTTGATGACTTCGCAGTGATGTCTCTCTTTTTGAACTGGTTAAGGTTGTATCAATGAGAATTTTTGGGGTAGTGGGGTTACGGATATTGGGGTCGGAGAAGGTTTATGATTGATGGATTTTCAAATTATGTAGATACTGATTTTGTCTCTCGTAAAAAGGTAGGTCAGCTCTTTTCTTCTTAGCATATGTTGACAAAAATATATGGGCAATCACATTATGGTATACTGGGTTTTCAGGGTTTGCTGTAATGGAAGCAGCATATGCGAGGGTTTAAAACTGCCTTCGGGTTGCTAAAAATTGTTCGCCTGATTCACATTGTAAGCTTTCGGTTGGATTTGTGAAGAATGCCCCAAGGGCAATTCTGATAGCGTTATTGCGAACAGTATCCAGTTAAATATGTTTAAAATATGTTTTTCCGTTAATCAGCTGCCGCCCCCATACAAACGACAACTCTCAGAAGTTAAGAAACTTGTGCGAGCTAAGGACTAACGAGGTCTTACCTTTTAACGTGTGATTCCTAACACCGTTGTTTCATACACGATTTCTTCGACGAATTATATACTATTGATCCGTAGTCTGACTTTGATCTGATTGGAGATCTGTCTGTATCCCAAGTTTTTGAAGCAATGTTTAGACCAGAAAGTCATGCTAGAATAACTGTGCTAAAATTTGCCTGTTTTCCCATTTCAAGTGGAGAGTAATATCGTCAGTCAAATGTGGGTGTATCAACAAAGCAGAGTATAGCGAAACAACTTTCTTGAGTTGTGGTAATAGAAATAATTGTAATGATATTTAGCACTCAACATTTTACTGTGTATGATGACCAAGTAGGTGAGCTTTCGGTACTTGATCCTAACAATTTTACACTACTGCCTGATCTTATGACCGGGTTACTAGAGGTCAGCTTCAAATGTTTTGAGTTGAACCATTTTTTCAGGATCTGTGGTTGTCCTTTTGATGTCAGAGTTCAGGTTCACTATTCCTTACTCATCAGAACTGATAACAGATGGGTCATCAACAAACATAATAGTTTTTTTGAGAAAAAGGTGCAAAATAATTCATATACATGATGAAAAGAAGTGGACTCTAAAACCTACCCTTGAGGGACTCCATGTTTTATGGATGGACCATATTTATATTCATGAAGAAGCTTATATTTTCCAATGCAAATGATAATTTTTTCTTCAACAACACTTTTCCAGATATACATTCTATTGAAAAGAGTCTACAGTTGTCAGATATATTGTCATCTACTGTTTTGAATATTGGAATAACTTGGATAATTTTGTAAATATCTGAAAATATACCAATAGCAGAGACCAAAGTTTCACCAAATAAACCAAAACTTCCTGAATGCATATAGAGTTCGAATTACTCTATTCGTCTTACAGGCAGTAAGTAGTGCATGTAATCCTTTAAAATATAATTAATACTGGAATGCGCAATGGAATGCGCAGATTATTATCTTCACAAACAGTTAGAATGCACTTGTGATATGTACGGTTTGGAACCTTCGGTGTAGTAATGAATATTACTGGAGTTTTTTCCCAACACCAAACCGTTATTTTAATACCTCGACACGATCAAATTCAAACTTGAAGATGATCACTTGGTGATCGAAACACGTGTCGAGGTATTAAAATATCGGTTTGGTGTTGGGAAAAAACTCCAGTAGAATTCATTAGTTAGAACGCAGTTTAGGCATTGACAAACCATGACATTTTGACTGGTCTGGAAATGCTGCGAAGAACTGAAGGAACTGAACGAAACATATATAATCCACAGGTCCGCTACACAACGTAGCGGCCTAACAATGGAATTGAATCGTGAACATTTTCGTACGATTATTTTTTACAAAATTTGACGTGGATTAACTCAGCAACAGAGCATGGATGAACTTGATTCAATGAAGCTCCATCAAGGACCAATATTTATCGATGGTATGGTGAATTTAATCGTGGTAGTAGTTCACTCCAAGACGAATTCCGTGAAGGTTGTCCAAAATCAGTCCAAAATATTGCAACGCATAACAGTAATTCTGATTGGTACACAACCATTTGTTTGCCAGTTGTCTTCCAAAAAATCAGGAAAACCAACCGCCGAAGACGGATCACTCTTCACCACGACAATGCATGCATTTTTAAGCACCCAAAACATCGATTTGATGAGTCATCCGCCGTATAGTTCTGACTTGGCACCGAATGACTTCTTTTTATTCCCGCACCTAACTGAGAGGTCAACGTTTTTCGACACCTGAAGAAGCTGTTACTGCATTCAGAATGCATGTTTTGGAGATACCTCAATTAGAATGGCAAAAGTGCTTCGACAATTGGTTCAAACGCATGCAAAAGTGTATAGATCTTCATGGGGAATATTTTGAGAAACATTAAAGTGATTTTCGATGATTAATATTTGTTTTTGTTCTCTATTCCCGAAATATGAAAGGCAACCCTCGTAGAAAATTATGGGTATTGTTGAACCCAATTTGTGACATCAATCTCATCATAACTCCAAAACCACCTGGTATAAACCCAAACAACCATACATTTTTGAGAAATATTTTGAAAAAAAAATTCAGTGAAAATGTTAAGGCTGACCTTTTTGTAAAAAAACTTTGGTGAATCACATTCACCACACTACACACCCTGTAGATTGATGAACCTAACTTCCATTACTCTCTACAACTTCTACCTTCCTACCACACATATCCTGAACCTAGAGATCATATCTTGACTGAATAATTGCAAAACATCTTGAGATTCAAAACTTCACATACCTACATACAACATTTTTGTAATCTACTCACATTATTCCGTGCTCCCACATCAGATCCCAAGTCGATCAGTCTATCAATCAGAGACGTTCTATTGTCTTTCACTGCATACATGAGAGGTGTCATCCCGGTTGCCTGGAAACAAAATCATTCAATATGTTTGTTCAATAGATTGACATCAATTTGATTACATTCTTTGTTCCAGAACACATATTAAGGACATGTGATGACAAAACAAAACTTATGGTCACCGATTCGTTCAAAAATAAAGAGTTGATCAATAGTTTGGAGAGGTGAAATTTACTGATTATTTTCTCAAACTTTACATAAATGCTTCAACAGAAATTCACAGGTAAATTTTATAGTTACTGTAACTAGACTAGTTACTAACTAGACTAGTACTAGACCCTCCACTCAGACAACTGAAAAAAATATGTAAATCAAATAAAACTCAGCAAAACAACAACAGATACAAGAGACCCAAATGAAAAGTGAATTGCTACACTTCACTGATTCACATAACCTCACAAAAAGTATATGAGACGTATTTTTGATGTATGTAACCTCGTCAAGTAGGTTGGCTATTGTTGACAAATACGAGTTTAATCATTCACATACTCTGTTCATATATTCAAACACTGTACTTTCGAACAAATATCTCTGCTGGAATTTCTCGTAATTCAGGTAATGAATTTATTTCATTAGTAATTGATATTTTTTTCATATATCGATGCATTTAGCCAAAAATATTTCAGGAAATGATCTTTACGAATACTACTCGACCTGAAAATTTTCTCAGATAAATTTCCATTTTTTCGAATCAACGTTTTATTA
Organism: Leptinotarsa decemlineata; assembly: GCF_025532065.1. Taxonomy (NCBI): domain Eukaryota; kingdom Metazoa; phylum Arthropoda; class Insecta; order Coleoptera; family Chrysomelidae; genus Leptinotarsa; species Leptinotarsa decemlineata. The sequence goes on along the minus strand of NW_027412545.1, from coordinate 1,870,351 downwards.
GTTTTTAGCAATACCAGTCGAGCAATCATCAATAAATGAAACCACTCGTCATATGGACTCGTGGATCCATTATGATATATTGCTCTTTAGGTATTGCCTACAGAAAATAATCGATATAATTCGAAAGTGTTGTGGTATTCCTTTCGATGATACTGTTAACTTTCTCAAATAGATAATTAAATAAAAGGCTCAGAAGGTGTTATTTTTGGCAATTATCTGTTATTCCTTCAACCACTAATGAAAGGAGTTTGTGAATGTTCTTATACACGATTTTTTCATCTACTCAGCAGTAAGAACTGAAGAATAATCACCAAATCGAGGACACCAGCCAGAGGAACGTAGTTTGCCTCTTCTCCAGCATTGGCGATGGCTTTCTCCATCGACTTGAGGATTTGATCCACTGGCGCCCATTCTCCTTTTTGGCATAGTGACAAAATCCTTTGTGCTGCATCCCTGACGTTGGATCCTGCACTTTGAGGTTTTGAACTTGGCCCCTCATCTCCCTCAGGGTTACTGGCGGTTTCATCTTTGTCTTTCTCCTTGGTGTCTTTGTTGGTACCTTTGATAAAGAGGAAGAAAGTCAATTGAAAATTTCATAAGTGAACGAGAATTAAATAATGAAATGGAAATGATTGTTTTATATGAATTTGAAAATAATTGCTTTCTTTTTTTCTTTGGACGATTCTCAGATTTTTTGTATGAACATGCTGAAGTAGAAAGCCAAAACCTTCCTTTCCCATAAACTATAAAAACATTGAGAAATATTTCAAGATGTTTAGTTTTTCAACAACAAAATACTAGTGGTACTTTACTTTCTATATATTAGTGCGGATAAAATTTTTGTGAAAAAAAATCACTTAAAGTACTTTTTGAAAAAAAACCCAAAAGTGTGACATCACTTGCCGCCAAGAGGGCACTATCAACCTTTATTTCGAATGGAAAGGGTGGTTTCGTGATATTTTGTACAAAAAATATTTCTTTCACTTTTTTGAATCTCGATAACCGGTTGCGGAGTTTTTGATATTTGGAATTATGACAATGTTTTTCTAAATAAACGTTCATTGGAGAGGGAAATAAATAAGTAACATCTTTTGCAATATATGAGTGTCAATTTTAAGGACATAAAAAGCATTCAATTTCAACCCCGTCGTTATTCATCTTTACCTAAAAAATTATCTGAGCAAAGGTTCAAAATGTTCTCTCTAAACCTCCTAACAGTGGAACAGTCTATTTTTGAACTCATTTCTAACATTTTGGAGAGTTTATGGGGTAATGCTAGCATAAGTTTCGGCAATTATGTCTCAGGTTGCGGCATATAAACTTTAGATTTGATGTAACCCTATAAGAGGAAATCGAGAGGAGTCAAATCTGGTAAACGAGCAGGCCATTCCAATGGACCTCGCCTACCGACTTACATACCTTGGTATGTCTGATCCAATTAATCCCTAAAAAAATAAGCTTACCATCTTATTGGGAAACCCTGGATTTTTGAATTCACCTCAAAATTTCAACTATAAATTCGAAATTCCGACTTCAAACTTGAAATTTCAAGATTGAGGATTTGTTTATTTGAAAATTACGACATTAAAAATGGAAATTTCAACTTTACTCTCGAAATTTACACTTTAATCTTGAAATTTCGACTTCAGTTTCGGAATTTCGACTTTGCTTTTGAACTTTTGAGTTCAAAATTGAAAGTTTGAGTATGGAAACGCTTGAGAAAGCTATTGTTAAGCGAAACACGTGTTGCAGTTGTTTCCGGTTTCGTGAACTGATGTCTAGTGAAATTCTCACAATGAAGTGTTACTTGAATACTTATGTATTTTCATCAAGTATCGGTCGATTTTATTGAATATTTTTTTGTTATTCAAGGGTTGCTTGAGATATGAAGTTCAGATAGCTTCACATCAAGAGTAGCTCTAAGGTATACTGGAATTTATCAAAAATGATTTTCTTTGTTTTTGAGGTAATTGGAGACTGTGAAACTTCAATGATTGCAACAAGACATACGACTTAGGTGTGTGTCCCATATCTGCCTAAATGGTCATCTTGATGGTAGTAATTGAACATTTCTAGATAGGAATAAGATGGAATTGCCTTTTTCAGCGCAATGCCATGAGAAATGTCGATATTATATTCAGGGCCTATCATATCGAGAGGGTTGCATATATCTACCTCTTTCTCAGATCTTTAATCATGCTAGTAAAATAAACAAAAAAATGTTGTCAAATTGGGTCTGAAACTTAATCAGTAATGAAATAGAACTCTGCATTGGTCAAAAATCTCAAGGATCAACCCTCTAGAAAACTGAGTAAGTAGGTATCTCTCTTGGATTAGGATCGAAGTAAGCTACTAAGCCTTTTGACTTCCACAATTCGAAGTCTATGAAGTCTGTAGTACTCTAGTTCAAAATATCAATTAGAAGACACTTTATTATAAGAATATACTATGACCATTGGCATAAGTTGTCATTGAAAAAGCAAAAAGTAGTGTTGCTTATCCACTAGATGTTCCTTCGGTTGATTATTAACTTAAATTTCCTCGTTTATTTCATTTCGATTATCTGAAAATGAGATAAATTAATTTATAGAACCTCAGAGGTCTTTCATGTCTTCGATTTATAAGTTTTCAATAAATTGATTTTTATAATGTCTTACTTGGATAATTAGAACGTACACAATAGTTCAATGAAAGTCTTGTAATAAGTAGTAGAAAACATTACTGTCACCATTATAAATAAGAAGCACTGTTTCGGCACAAAATTATTACTGATATACGGACATTTCTGAAAGCTCTGGCGTTACCATAATTGGTTTTCCGAAAAAAATTTATTATTCTGAAAATACTACCTAATACTACCTGATAATAGTTATTAAATACATCAACACATTTCTGCAACTCCCACACTGCACTTTTGAACAATTTGAAATGCATTTGTTAATGTATTATTCAATACCAAACGGGTTAGGAATGCACCAAGTTTATGTCAATTGATATCTCTTGCAAAATTTCATGACAAATTATGTTCAAATATACGTATAGGGCATTAGGATTTCATTTACTTCCAAAACAATGGAACAGAAGGAAGTTTCATGTCTATGAAATTGATAATAAACAATAAATTCATTCAAAATACGTAAGCTTCCAAAAAAATTATCAAAAATAGTGAAATTCAAATGAACAGAAGATTCGAATTCACAAATATTTTGTAAGCTGATGTAGTTATAGTGGCCAAACATATGCTTATTTCCCCAATTAGAGTTTCAAAAAATAACATTTTCGCACAATGATAATGAATATGCTAAAAAAAACTATTATACATACCTGCTTTATTGGCACTGGCTTCTTTATTTTCTTCATTTTTGGTTTCTTTGGGGGGGCCTTTGCCTCCTCCTTTCTTTGCTCCAGGTTGAGACATCTTTCAGTACAAAATCAACGTTATTTGAGTTTTACATTGCTCACATCTTCTAACTTTTATTTATTGTATTTCAAAAAGCGCACCGTATTTCTCATCAGTAAAGCAAGTACAAGAAGGCACTGCAAAATTAAATGTCCACTTGACATGTTTTAACAGTTTCTTCAATTGTACGTTTTTTATAAATTCAAATTGAATTGTTTACAATAAATCACTCTATATTTATACATTATTTTCTGGAAAACGTGGTCGCAAAATGTTACATCATCAAAAATATCAGAATCTACTTTCTGCACAAAAACACATTTCTTAGGCCTTTTGCATACCAAACTAACGCTTTGAACAAAACTGCGATACTAACAAGAGAGTAAATCCGATCTTGGCCAATGAGGGGTTGTTTCTCCCCACCAAATATCTTGGCATGGGGTGTTCTGCCGTGATTCAACAATACCTTGTCGTGTAGACACATTGACCTAGTGTATGTAGTATGCTAAATTCTCAGATTATAGATTATTTTCTTTGCTTATGTGAAGTAATGAAGTTTCGAGGCGATTAACTCTAAGGAGTGATTTTCTTATATAGGGTCTTTTACGACGGATGTCCATTGAAAATTTGAAATATATTGAGTTATGGTTCCGAATGCAACCAGTTCAATTAGAACGGTTTCAACTTCCAACCAATAATTGAATTTAATCGTCAACCACAAAAACATGAATGAATTATCCAATACCAAAAATTGTTGTTTCGATCTGGTATAGATCTCATTGTGGTTATTAGTCTGGTTCATGAAAGCAACCAAAGTTTAAATTCTTCTAACGTATTCAAAAACACATATTAATGTGAGATTTCCACTTGAAACTTTAGAAAACCCCGACACGTGTTTTACTATACGATATCCTTAACAAGAACGCGGTGCTATCTTTCGAATCGACAGAAAACTCACATCCTACTTATCAAAGATAAACTAGTAACTACTCATAATAATCAGATTGTGGAATTGGCTGCGGTGGTAGTGCGCCCGACTCACGATCGGACGGCCGTGGGTTCGATTCCCGCCGGGATAATTCTGCAATCGTGTTAGGAATCACACGTTAAAAGGTAAGACCTCGTTAGTCCTTAGCTCGCACAAGTTTCTGAACTTCTGAGAGTTGTCGTTTGTATGGGGGCGACAGCTGATTAACGGAAAAACACATTTTAAACAGACAGACAGATCTAGATAACTAGATGGTACCAGAGCAAAAGTTGTTAAACGTTTCACCCATTTGAGTTGATGACTTGCTTTTCAAGATGAAAGGGATAGATTTTTTGGCTTCCATAGAACTGTGAAATATTCGTGAATATTCGAGAGCATTCCACAATATTCCAAAGCATCCAGGAACATTCTGGAATGCTTCAACAAATGGAGTCGCAGAAGATATGCCATAACTTCGTCCCGAATTCTGTTCAGAATTATATACACCTGTCGTAACAATGAACGGTGCTTAATTTATTTTTTATTTTATATATTTATTATTTTATCAATTTATTCATACACTGTTCTACATGTTACACCCAACTAGAGAACATGGATATGAGTCAAATCACAATACAATACAATTACAATAAGTTATAAAAAAAACAATACATATAGAATTAGCTGGAGCAGAGATGGAGCAGTAAAAAGTATCGAGCGGACAACTTGAATAATTGCACTTGACACACATGTTATGCAGAGGTGAACGTTTCAGAATATTTGTACGTGGTGTTGGCAGATAAAAAGGATTAACCACTCTAGAGGTTGGTAGAGAGTTTTTGCAGAATATGTGGGTCAATAATTAAATAAATTTAAAAAGAAGAATTGTGGAGTGACAATTACGACGGCAACTCAAGCTATTCATAGCATGTCCGGCTAACAACGCATCATGGGGGAATCCAATTGGTGGGTAGATATCGTCTGATCCATAGGAGTGAAGTTTTAGGAAACGACTGTACTGATTTAACTTTCTCTGTATACAAGTGATGAGATGGATTCCAGATTAATGACTTTATTACCTGATTTTTTTTACCGGTGACCAAATGGGTACGCTAATCTGAACACTGGCGAGTACCCACATTGTACAGGTAAACAAAATACCGGTAATAAAGTCATCAAGGACTGCCTGTTTTTACCGACAGTGGTCTTATAGGTATATAAAAGGTTTCTTTGTTAATTATTTCAATTTATTGTATTCGTTTGAAAATGTCCTTATAGTTTCATAGGGAGTTTCGATTCTCATTTTTCATGATGATCTCCTACTGGCGGACATTTTAATAATTGCTGTGTGAATTTGGGTAATATCTCCCAGTCACTGAAATAAATTGACAAAAATGGCAACTGAAGTTATTAGCCACGACTATATCTATATGATTGAAGGGGTTATATTTTTAGGAGTGATTTATTTTTGGGAAAGAAAGTTTTTGGCTTTCTACTACTCCATCTTGATACAAAAAAGGGATGAGGGAATCTTCCAAAGAAAGGAAGGAAGTAATCAATTTGAAAATAAGTAACTCTGTACATGGATGTGTAGATCATGCAAAGAAGTAACTTTCAGACACAAACTGAAAGAAAGTCCTCCTGAAATAGCTACTTTCATATAAACATTGAATTACACGAAAGAAAAAAATTCTTTAGAAACAATTACTATATGAACACTGAATTATACAGAAGATACTTTTCTCTACTCAGTTTGTATTTCAAACATTCGTTGAAATACAAACAAAGTAGAACTCATTCACATGAGTTCTACTTTGAATGAATGAAATTGCACTTAAATGGAACACTGTCACCCTCACTGGTATACACCGATGTTTCGCCTCAAGACACTTGCCCCAAGGTTCTTCAGTACCAAATTGGATGACATAGAAAATACACACAATTCATTCATGAATTACGATTTTATATCTATATGGTATAACATTCGAATGCTCTAATTCATTTCATTGAATAAATTGTCTTTACTTTTCAGGCAAATTGAGATCTGTAACAACACTTTTGATATATTTTTGACATGTTGTTAGGTTTGCTAAGAACTATCGATCTAGCTAATGTAATTTTAAGGAACTCTCTTAAGGAAAAATGTATCGTGTCAAATAATAGGAAATAAAATAATGAGAAATAACTAATCTAAGTGGAGTTATACAGGGCGTTCCAACGAAAACTTGACCCCCTTGTAAGTCAGAAACGGACGTGTAATCGAAAATTTTAAAGAACACGTCAATTTTTATTTCTAGGGGGACTAATTTTGATATGGAAATCAAACCCGGAAGTTCACCCCCTGCGGTCAGCAACTACCCCTCCTATTTTTTTCAATGGCATAGGAAGTCGAGTGATACATCATTTAAAGGGTCTTTTGTCGCTCTATGACACCTGGAATTTTTTTTCGGAATTGGTTCATTCGTTATTGAGAAATTAAATGTTGAACGTTTTATTTAAGAAAAAATAGAAAATCAACAAACGTAATATCAATGGCAACACAATCAACAGATAATGTGTTCAAAATCTAGTTCCATACAATAATGCAGTCTACTTTAGAAAGCGTTCCTTACATTATTCTTGTAGATGTCCGGAATCAGAAATCGGCATTTCCGAACAATTCTCTGTCGCAGGTCTCCTAGATTTCTAGAATTTATTTAATTAGTAGTACAGGTTTTGGAATGGACGACACTGTTAGTTTTTTCTGCACTGTAACTTTTGTTGAATCTAGTTGTCGCAGAACGAAAAGTTCTACTGAAGAAAGAATAGAAATTGATGCAACCTATTATTGAAATAATGAATGTGTTGAAGCTGATGCAAGAATTTATAAAACGAATCATTCAGACCACTACGTGAGACATCAATTCGTTAAACAGTTAGGGCCAGTTTCACAATGTCTGGTCATCTAATGGTTAGAACGAATCCATTGGTTTCACCAACGGTGGTCAAGCATTTACCTGAAGTAGACCAAAGGTCAACTTTACTATAACCTAATCCACTGGTTGAGAATTGACCAAAAGAAAAAAAACCCTACTTTTCTATTTATTGTGTCCATTTATTTGTATTTTTTGATTTTCAAGATGGAGTTTTACGACATAAATGCATTTAGTGACGATGAAGAAGTGGTACGGCATCCAAAATTGATTAGACCTAGAACAGATTTCTTTGAAGAATATGATCAAAAGGACTTTTTTGACCGTTTCCGATTAACTCGTAGAACAACGGAGCCTATTGTAGAAGAGATTAGAGACCTCATTGATAGTCCCACAGAAAGGTTTGTTTCAAAACTCCATTATATTATACGTATTACTCATATATGTAATTTTTTTCCATAGAAATGACTGTTTATCAGCCAGTGATCAAGTTCTTCTGGCTTTGAATTTTTATGGTAATGGTTCGTTCCTAAGAACAGTATCTGAATTATCTGGTGTTAGTAAATTTACAGCCAGCAGAGTTGTCAGAAAAGTGAGTGCGGCAATTGCTACATGGCCTGGATCATCTCATGCACATTTTCAAAAATTCTAGATTATACCAATCATTCCAGAATGGATTATATGGTAACTCTATTATATTGGGAAATAGTGCTTATGCTTTAAAGCCGTACCTTATAACCCCCCTTCAATAAGTGAGAACCGAAGCAGAGGCCTTATTCAACGAATCCCAGATCAGAACGCGTAATGTTGTAGAGGAACAAATTGGAGTTTGGAAGCGTAGATTCCCAGCAATTTCTATGGAAATGAGAGTATCTTTAGATACAGTGCAAACCATAATAGTTGCTACAGCTGTACTCCATAACATTGCATATGACGAAAATGAACCAGTGCCTGAAATGAATGCTGAACAATAGGCATTTATTAATCTAGTCAATATCAATGAGCCACCAAATATGCAAAATGTGCATGTTAATAATAATAATATAGTTAGGAATACTTTGATCAATTATTTTGCTAACTTGTAATGTTCTGTAAGTAAACTTCAAACATTTTTGAGTATTTTAATTTTCTCTGAACCTCTTCAAATCCCTAACTTTGTCTTGAGAATATTTCTCATTATGAATGTTACACACAATGTGTACATTTAAAATAACTAAGAATAACTGTCTGTAACCCTCAGAAGGCTTAATGAGACTTTTAGCCAACGATCTCAATTAGTGATGGGCATACTCGAATTATTTGTCGATAGTTAACCAAAATGGAGATGTAAAGAACACTAATGAGCAGTACTACAGGTGTATTCAAATGTAGGTATAGCATTCAAATGATTTTCAAACATGTCTTCTTCAGTATGACCTCAATCATTTCTTGAATTATCTCAAGTTATGATAATATTTGAATGGTCGATTACTTTCATTTCGAATTATCCAATCAATAATCGATTACTCGCACAAGTTTCGACTTCTGAGAGTTATCGTTTGTAGAGGCTCGATAGCTGGATAACTGTTATACACATTTCAACATTTTTAATACTATTTCTGTGATACTTGGACTGTATCATTTCTAGCAATAAACTCAAATAAAAGGAAAGAATGTAATATATTTTTTAAACCAATACTTTATTCTTTAAAATGTTAAAATTCAAATGATTCCGCACAATATTTTTACGAAAATGAATAAAGAATGATTAGTTAGTTATGATGATTCTTCATTGATTCCAGTTTTTTATCCACAAGTTCCTTTCTTTATTGGGAATAGTCATTCTCTAAGAATGCTCTTTTAAGAATGTTTTTTTTTGAAATCTGACAAACGCTAATTTTTAATCAATTAGCTCATTACTTGGATTCGTTATTACTCTCTTGAAACTGGTTTCTATGATTTTCCTCACATTTCTTTCCTTTGTCAACTTCTGAGATACTGGTAATTTCAGATCTCTACTGGAGTAAGATAACCAATCTTGTTTCTTTAATGGTTTGGTTTACATAATTATGGTCAATAAGCGGGAGATCAGGTTCAGTGGGTACATTCAAATTGCCACAGTCATCGTTTATCAGCCCTGACGGCTGTTCTTCAACAATATTTTTCACAGCTGTGACAGGTAAAGTGAGATCTGGCAGTCTGTCAGAATCATAACTATTGTATATCCCTATCAGTTGCTCTCTGAGAATATTTTTCATCACAATGTCTACAGATGATTCTGGTTGTGGTTCATAACTTCCTCCTCCAGTTTGTAACATTAATTTTTTTCTTCTGTCAATTTATGTTTTGTTCTCTTTTTAATATTATTATATTTCTCCTTCCAATTTCATTTGGGACCTGAAAGAGTTTTGTCCACTACAACTATTAAACTCTTTTTCAATTGTTTTCAACGTTTCCTCTTTTTCTTTCCATGTCACAGTGTTACTTTTTTGCATTCTATTATTGCCCTATATTTATCCACCAGATTTATAAGTAATTGCTCTTTTTCATGGATGAAGTTTGAACAACTAGTGTTTTTTGATGTATCCATTGAAGTTAAATTAGTATCTAAAAATAAGTTCACTCAACTCTGTAAAATCTGAGAAAATATAACTCAACACTCACAAAGACTAACTCACTACGATACCTTCTCATCGACATTCACTTATTTACATCAAATAAATGTTAGGTATAGTTGGGTTTCTTCTCACCAAATTCTATTGCCAACGTTATAGAAGTCGATACCAACGATAGTCACTTGACCACCACTATTATATATCTTGTGAAACGATTCAGGCTGCAATGGTTACTTAACCAGAGTTTCTCTGGTTAAGTGACTAACTTAACCAGAGTTTCTCTGGTTAAGTGACTAACTTAACCAGAGTTTCTTTGGTTAAGTGACTAAAAAGATCACCATGCATTGTGAAACGGGCCCTCAATGGATAAGGTTCGAATTTCAGGTTCTGTTCAGAAAACATGAAGTATCCCGTCTTGTCAGAAATGACGGAGTTGAAGTTGCAGTTTTAGGGCATGTACAAATGGATAATCGACAATTTATCAGACAAGTATCAGAACGTCTGGTATATCAACTACCGAAAGACTACAAATACCATCCTTTCATAATAAGGCTACTTCAGGAATTCTCTGTATCTGTAGAGTAGGGAGGGTGAGTGTAAGCCCACGCACTTAGTCCACATGTGACCGAGGAGTTGTCCTTCTAGGTCATCGTCCATCCTGTCCTTTCCAGGAAGGTGGACAGGTCGCTGGGAGACATCTCCTTCATATCGGCAGGTGTAGGCCAAGACTCGCCGAACATACACTCTCTTATTGACGATAACTCCGGGCACTCGCACAGGACATGCCTGACAGTTTCATCTTCCTGTTCACACATCCAGCATAGAGGTGTGTCTACTAGCCCCATATTATGTAGGTGTTTCCTTAGTTGACAGTGGCCAGTCAGAAATCCTACTGTAAGGCGTAGATTTTTCGTGGTCATCGCCAGATATTTCTTCGGCGCCAGCTTCCCAGGGTCGCCCAAGGTGATCCTGTCAAGATTACATCCTTTGATTTCATCCCATCTATTTAAGGATTGAGCATGGGTGTAACATTTGCCTAGTTCCGCAATTGTCGAAGTCATCAGGCCGTGGGTGCCACTGATGATGCCACTTCAGGAATTGAACGAAGATGATCCTGATCGTCGACTTCAGTTTTGTGAGGTGTTTAGCGAGAAATTGATCAATAACTCAAACCTATTATACAATACATGTTTTTCAGACGAAAGTTCTTTCATGTTGAATATTGAAGTGAATAGACATAATTGTCGTTACTGGAGCAATGTGAATCCTCATTTGGTGATGGAAACACATTCACAAACTCCACAAAAATTGATTGTCTGGGCCGGCATTCTTGGTAATCATAATTGGAAATGATGTCGTCAATTTAGTAGAAAATGAAATAACATTTCAGCAAGATGGTGCACCCCCATCTTCAATAATGTAAGGAACGCTTTCGAAAGTACAATGTATTATTGTATGGAACTAGATGGAGGTCATTTTGAACAATTAAGCCGTTGATTCTGATTCCACTAATATTATTTGTTGTTGATTTCCTTATCGAAATGAACGACAGCGAATTTTATGGTTGTTCTTAAATATAACGTTCAACATTCAATTTATTAAAAATGAGAATTAACCAATTTTGAAAAAAAATACTGATATAGTAAAGGGACAAAAAACCTTTCAAATGATGTATCACTTGATCCCCATGCCATTGAAAAAAATAGGGGGGGGTAGCTGCTGACCGCAAGAGGTGACGGATATGATTTCCATATAAGAATTAGTCCCCCTAGAAATAAAAATTGATGTGTCTTTTGAAATTTTCGATTACACGTCCGTTTCTGTCTTACAAGGGAATCAAGTTTTCGTAGGAACGCCCTGTATAGTTTAACATTTGTACATATTTATTTGAGTATTCATTAAAGCGTCAGACCACATGCCAATCAGGAGGTTACTGTGATTGAGCAGGAAACAAATCGAAGGAATTTATATTTATTATTATTTCAATGTTTGGGAAAGTTCATCAGCTAAATGGTAAATAAAGTGGAACAAGAAATATAACGTGGATTTTCAATTTATTTATACATATAACACAAACATTTTAGGTGATTTCAGTGGAAAACACGTCTACGGTGATGACTGTTTACCTTAAAATAGTTATATATGATTTGTATCTAAAACATATAATATAATAATAACAAATTTATAACAATTTGTGCAGGAATACGATGGTCTAAATTGCTCTAAAATTTCATTCATTCAAAATACAAGTTCTAACTAATGCTTCTACTACTGCGTACGGATCACAGTTAGATGCTGGTCGTCTGTCTTCCAGGTAGCCTTTCTTTTCTTCTGCACACCCTCGAGGAATACGAACACTAGCCCCGCGATTCGCTACACCTGTGAAAATAGAAACAAATTTTTATGAAAACATCAATAGTTTTTTATAGGATATATTCTTATTCGATAAAATTTGAATTTAATCATAATTACAGAAAATATATTGTGAAGCAAATATTTCTCTTCTCAGATTCAAAAAATCTACTGAATTATATCTTTAAGATACACGCCCTTCCATCCCACCCTGTACATTCGTGCCTTTTTAAAAATTAAATCGCGAAATACTACCTACCGAACAAAATCAACTCAACCAGATGGAATGAGAAGTACTTCACTTCAATCAACCATTGTGGACATTGAACAGTCCAATCAACAACATGGCGATTGGAAGAAGCTGAGTATAAAAAAGGAAATTTAACAAATGGAGGCCGTGGTCGAATAGATCTTGTAATACCAAACGTTTTAGTCTGATACTTCGGCAGACATCCTCAGTGGTATAATAATTGACTGTAAGAACGAATAATATATCTCGAACTCAGCAACGATTTCAAACCAGGAATATCAATGACGCGAAGGTACCCAGCCTTTTATTTTGAAAGCATTTTTTTTATTTTGGGAGGTGAAAACCAGTAAATGTCAAGAAAGGAAGAAAACAAGAAAAAGCTATGCAGATTGGCTCTAACAATTTCAGTGGAAGAAAGCTTTTAACCCAAAGCTTGAGAATAATTGAAGTATCTACCATATCGGCTCCAAAAGAAGCAAAGGCTTCTAGTATATTCGAACAAAAAATCATATTACACAAAAATATTATTTCCACTCACCTGCACTGAAGTCATGGATTGAAGAAGTCTCATGTCTTCCTGTTAGACGACGCTCGTTATCTTTTCCCCCATTGGGATCGTAGGCCTGGATGTGCCTAAGGTGATTCCTGCTCAATTTGTCAATAGCTTTCTCAATTTCTCTGCAAAAAATACAATCAAGATAACAAAACATGTATACCTTCATTATAGAAATATTCCGATTCCTTCATGAAATATTCCTGTTCGAAGTAGAGTTCTGCCAACTGGAATATTATATAACATTTTGACTAGTTTACTAACTAGTTTATGGTCTAGTCTATAGAATATCATAAAATGAGTTATTTTTTTGACGCACGATAGTCCTATGCGAGCATATCCTTATGATTCATTAGTATAATTTCATATTACAAACAAAGATGGGAATGAAATATGGTGTTTTTTCAAATAGATGCCATTCGAAAAGAGGAGTTAAAGAAGGAAGGACCCATATAATAACGGTGTTTAATTTATAAAACCGACACGGCTCTAGTGATACTCGTATGGTTCCCAGATGTCCATACGGTTTCCTTTATGGACTTGTTTTATGACTTTGATATTTTCTGTTGGGAAAAAGTTATGTTTGTTTTATATGGCGTGTGTTGCGAGGTTTAATTTAGATGTTATTGAGTTTATGTATGCTTTTTTGTGCTCGTCGTACCTTTGGATCAGTTTTTCTCTTGGTCTGGTCGATACAGAATCTGTTGAAGCAACAAGCATTGTATGCTGTACACTCCTTTCAGTTTTTTTTTTCATTTTCATAGCTGTTTATTTTTGGTGTACAATGAACCCAGCTTCTTAAATAAGCTGATTAGTTTGTATGATGAGTGGTCTTTCAGGTCAGATGGTAAGAGTACGGTTCTTACGGTGTCTAAAAACCTGATTCAGTCCCCAGCGGGGCAGGCACAAAGTATGTGCTCTGTTGTTTCATCATTTTCAAAACAGAGGCGACACACAATTATATTCCAACAGCTTGACCCGTCTTCCGACAGTCCAAGTCTCTGCATATGATGATTCAATTGACAGTGACCGTTAAGAAGGCCTTTTAGACATCGTAATTCATCCCTACTGTAGTCCAACAACTGTTTGGTATCAAGCTTCGAAGGGTGAATAAACGCCTTGGAGTGAGCAAATCCTGCAAGATTCTGCCATCTAGGTGTTCAATCTTTGTTTGGCAAAGCCTAAAACGATGCCAATGACAGGTTCTGGTCCGATTAAGCTGCTTGCAGCACCCTCTTTTGCAAATGATTCAGCAGCCTCATTACCTTTGAGGCCAGTATGGTCAGGAAGGAATCCAGACCGGAGACAATCTGTTGAGTCTTTCTATCGTGGAGAGTCGTTTTTGGCAATTTGCTACCAATTTTGACGTTGCTCGGTAGGAGCCAAGGGCTTCCAACGCCGTTTGACTGTCCGAGGTTATTTTTATTGACTTGTGTATAAAGTTAATTTCCGTTTGAAATACAGTTGCATAGGTTCCTAGGCAGGCGTTCTAACCGCATAAAAGAACAAACGAGAAGATAAAACGTTCAGTTTAAGTAGACCCATGAAGATGATAGCACAGCCTGCTATCGAAAGCGCTCGCGTATGATAAATCTAATCTTAATTCATACCAAGTTAAATTCTCAACATCCAGTGTATGAGGAAAACTGTCATTTCAATTTTGAGAGATCTTGAATTCGGCATGTACAATTGTTTTCAATTTTTTGAGTGTTTTCTACAATGATTCGGAAATGGAACAGAGGAGGTTTGCGAAAACCATCCATAGGAAGTATACTTTCATTTGAAATCCATGGTGTACTTTTTTCTTTTTTTCAAAGTATATGTAGTTGAATTTTTAATGAAAGTGAGGTGGAAACAACCTGAATTACCATTAGTATCGACATCAACATTACAACTAATAAGGTAAATAAATTAAATTAAATTTACATTGAGTGAATGTCATCTTGTTGAACTAGCGGGTTCCATGATATCTATGTAGTAATATCACAGGCATATTTGAACGATGTGAAGTCTGTTTTGTTTATAATCGATTGTTGCTATCTACCTACATTTTACTCGAAATATACTGATTTGTATGATAACAATGTCAAGTTTATAAGCGAATTTTCAGTTGAATATATTTAATATTTATTCATTGTTGATCTAATTTAGTCTGCATATTTTCCGCTTTATTGACAAATCGAATAAATCCTTATCAGAATTTTCATTCAAACGAAGTAACATTTTTCAGCAAATTTGGTAGTTTGGCCTTCTTATTTGATTAATTTTAAAGAGCTTGTTGATTTCAGAATAGTGTGATAGTGAAAACCCATGAATTTGGACAATATTCACAAGAAGTGCAAGGTTTTTCAATAATAATACTGAAAATAGAGTACTTGAACTTAACCAGGCCTGTATTTTGAACTATCTGTAGCATTTGCCACCATTACCCGATGAAACATTTCTGAAATATCAGGTTACCACCATGAACAATGGGGATTCACTGAGATATTACGGTTCAAAGTATAGATTCATAAAAACGGACAAAATTTTTGTAGCACCTATTGAAAAATATAAAATGCTATTTCCATAACAAATTATGATGACGTTAGGACCCCAAAGGAAAAAGTAATTCTCTAAAACGTTTGATTAATTTGCAGCTTCCTCATTAAATAATTAGGTAATTACTTTCGTACACATTCGATTAAACCTCATTTGTTACAATTGAAACTGAATGGCGAGGTTTCTCCCAGAAGTTTTATTTAGGGTATCAGCTGCACAATGGATATAACGATATGAAAAGAGTGATTCGGTGCAATTGTATTGAAGTTAGTAATAATCATTTTGTAAATATTTATTCAGCTATCATTTCCACAGTTCGTGATGGAAGAATGCTCCGTAGAAATCAATACGTAATTCATCCGTAGACAAACACAAAGTAATGTAACGTTTCATAGGACATAGTTTAGCAGCGGGTTGAGTCAACCGAACACTTTCTGCGAACTTTTCTATCAAAAAGGAATAAATTCCAAATATATTTCCATGTTCTAGGCTTTCCCAAGGTTGTATGTGATGTTTGAATGTTACTTGGTTGGTGAAACGGGCGTCGAGAAGAGAGGTCGGTAGCCGGTCGGTTCGACGTGGGAGCTTTGATCCCTCACTCAATCGACCGCCGTGTTGGTCGTTGGTTCAAGCCGCAGGCTGAACGCTCGATTTTCACTAGCTATCGTCCAACTCAGAGTGTATCCGTGTTTTTTTATTGCATTTTATCAGAATATTTCATAAATACTTATTACAGAGAAAAAACATGTAATTTGTAGATCACCGATATTCCACCAGGCACAAAACTAATGCTAATCTTAAAACAAATCCGGCTACAAGAACCCTAGCTCAAAGATTCCACACTTATCTTGCAGCACGATTGTTTAATACCCTGCCAACTGACATTAGATATGGAATCAATAGCACAAAATCGTTCAGGACTAAAATGAAAAACTATTTGCATGATTCAAATAGAATGGATATTCGTAATTTAATTGATCGGCATAATAGTTGAGTTAATAGAATATGTAGCCTATTTTGTTGGGAAAAATATGTAGTTCAAGGGGATATCAAAATAATTTGATATAATTTCTTTTCTCTTATAATTTTTCCATTGTATTCATCTTTATTCTTTTCTTTTTTTCTTTATAGAGATACATTCATTGTAATTTTTAATAGAAACACTATGTGCCTATATATGTGTGTGTATATATATAAAAAAAGATATAGATGCTATCGAGTGTGAATGATATAAATCAAAAATGAAATAATTCGTGGACACAATAGCCAGAAAAAGAGGCAAACCGCCGGACACGTGTTTCTGGCTATTGGCCTCATCAGCGCAGTGCAGCCAAGTGCAAAGACGGACAACACTTGTTTGCCAAAAAAAGGAAACAACACATACGCAACAACAGGAGCCAACTGCACATTTGTGGTTCTAGTTAGAAGACCTAGGAAGCCTGGAAATGCTAGGTCTTCTAATTAGAACCACAAATGTGCGGTTGGCTACTGTTGTTGACTCCGTGCGTATGTGTTGTTTCCTTACTTCTCAACATCAATTCACAACAATAGAGTCGTTATCAAATTAGCTCAACATATAAACGTATTTTAGACTACCTATTATAGATTTGAAGAAAATTTATATCTATATCTATGCTGATATTATAAAACTGAAAGTTTGCGAGGATGGATAAATATACAGTGTGGTACCTTTAACTGGAATAAATTCAGTAGAATTGTAGCAGAATGTTTCTTGCAAAATTCCTGAGACAGGTCGATTTTGTTTTCAAGAGAGATACATTTCTACATTCTAATGAACCAAATTACATGCATCCCTTACATAGGGTAGCTACCCCCTAAATTTTTTTAAATAGCAATAAGGGTTGATTTGTATTAAATTTTAAAGACATATTATTTCCCTAAACAGCAGTGCTCGATTTTTAAAATTTCGTCGATTAGTTTCCGAGATACTATCAATTTAATAATTTGCATAAAAAATTAGCATTTTTCAAATTATCCTCATGTCTTATGAAAAATGCGCAGCTTTGAAGAAAATGTTCCAACAGGTCGATTTTGCCTTCAAGGGAGAAACATTTTAACAATGTGATAAATCAAATTACGTACACTCCTAAGCAGGGTAGCTATCCCTAGAAAATTATTAAATAGCAATAAAGGTTGGGTTGTAATGTGCTTTAGAAACAATTTATTTCCCTTAACAACAGTAATCGAATTTTAAAATTCGATCAAGGAGATTATAGTGAACTATCTAGTTTTACAATAAACATAAGGGTAACGGTTAAAAAAAATGGTACAAATAAGATTTAATTTATTAGATGCTGAAAGTGTTCACCAAGTACATGCTGGCATAGTCCAAGCCGATGGTAAAATTCATTTCTTACATTTTTCAAAATGTCTGGAGATATTTGACGGATTTCATGCCTAATGCGTTCTTGGAGTTCATGTATGGTTTCTGGTTTCGTTACATAAATTTTGGTTTTGAGGTATCCCCATAAGAAAAAGTCTAGTGGGGTGAGGTCAGGAGAGCGTGCCGGCCACTCAATTGCACCTCTTCTGCCAATCCATCTACATCTAGGGGTAGCTACCCTGCTTAGGAGTGTACGTAATTTGATTTATTACATTGTTAAAATGTTTCTCCCTTGAAGGCAAAATCGACCTGTTTAAAGATTTTCTTCAAAGCTGCACATTTTTCATAAGACATGAGGATAATTTGAAAAATGCTAATTTTTTATGCAAATTATTAAATTGATAGTATCTCGGAAACTAATCGACAAAATTCTAAAAATCGAGCACTGCTGTTTAGAGGAATAATATGTCTTTGAAATTTAATACAAATCAACCCTTATTGCTATTTAAAAAAAATTAGGGGGTAGCTACCCTATGTAAGAGATGCATGTAATTTGGTTCATTAGAATGTAGAAATGTATCTCTCTTGAAAACAAAATCGACCTGTCTCAGGAATTTTGCAAGAAACATTCTGCTACAATTCTACTGAATTTATTCCAGTTAAAGGTACCACACTGTATGTGTGTATGTATGTTTGTTAATATGTTATCACGCTTTTCTCTATTTTTGCTGTCCTTTCATAAACTATTTTCTCTCAAGTATCACTACTGAACTGACAATTCTGGTAATCGGAACTATCGAGAAAGAACATATGCTTGCCGTCCCGAGTTTATTCTACTCCTTTGGTAGTTGTTTACAATTTGACGTAAAGACCCGAAAAATTATGCATCTCCTTAGAAGCTTGCATCCCAAGTCCGTTCCACAATTATACTTCCCCCGACTTCTGAGTGTGTGAATGACAGAATGATACTGGATGGAACCTGTACAGTAATCAAGAGTATTGAATATTGGGGTATTTATTTTCAAGACAACTACCCGAGCGGTCGATGAACGTAGTTTTCGTCACTAAACGCGGTGATAACAATGTTTACGAGTTGAAAATCGTTCTTAAATCTCAATATCACGCCGGATTGGTCGAACAAATTAGTGGTCGAAATTTTTTTTTCAAACATTCGATTGAAATGCAAATTTTTCAAAGCTTAAGTGTCTAGTTTTATATAAATTTCTTGTACTTCCTGTAAAATATGAGTGATTCCCTACAGGTTATGAAGGCGAATGCATTCGTGAAAAGTATAGGGTAGTTAAATTTTTAAAACACTTTTGTTTTTTTATTATTTTTTTCTAATGATTGAGTTTTGAAGGATGAAAAAATATTTTGTTCAGTATTATCAGATTGTTTGTAACTGAGATTTGCAGATTTATCATTTTTTAATTATTCATTGAAAATTCTTTGATTTAATCAAAATATCAAACTGTTGATGAGAACAAATCACGCGCTCAACTTGTGAATTATTTAGATGATAGATAAGCATATATTTTCCCTATTCGCACTGAATGACAGTTCAAACAAAAACCGACTTAGCAACAATGTAATGATGAATATTAATGAATTTGATTTTTTGACTTTTATACTTCCATTTTCAGATTAGGATAATGGAATCTCGATTACTCAAACTGCGTCATTATAAAACATATGTTGAGAAATCATTATTGGTTATTACATTGGAATAAGTTTGCGATTTATTTCAACTTAGTACGAGTAAATGTCCTAATCGATCGGAATTATATAATTGTATTCAAATACTTTTGCGATAAACTATCCGGCTCAATTATATCAAGAGTTTGTTTCAAGATTTTTTTTCAAAAGCACTAAATAGCACCTTCTGTTATTTTGAAAAAAAATCTGCTGATTGAAGAAAATAGATTAGCGAAAGAAAGTCGAATCCTAACCCATTTGTTCTTTGGAACGATTCACTTAGTTGAGAAGTTGACGAAAAAAAAACAAGAATATCACCGAATGCTTTGTCTTTATTCTTAAGAGTAGATCCGTTTAACTTATACCGGGTGTAAATGGAACATCCAGTATAATTTTTTCACAATTATAATATTTAGGTGGGAAAATACTGCACTTCGTTTAAAAAAAATATCTAGGTGCTGTCATCACTGCTGAAATTGGGTCGCTTAAACGACCCGATGGAACATTCACGACCTCTATCTGACCCTTGATAACAACAGACCTCCCAAGAACTGCCCAAGCGAAGCTCTCTGGCTTTCAGAGGCAGGCTTGTCTGGCTCTCAATGGGGTACCACAGTACCACACTGTCAGCGGCCGTGGAGATCCTTCTAGATCTACTTCCTCTCCACATTTTTCTGGGGAGAGAGGCTAGATGGACTGCATACAGACTTGTGCACATTGCCAATTGCACAAATCAATTTAATGCAGAGTGCAACAGACTGTTGGTTGACACTGAAAGTCACAGTATTCTGGAAATGACCTCTGACTTTATGCCTCCAAATATCAACTACGAACTGCCTTATAGAGAACTATTCCCGAGTAGAGAGGACTGGATCTTCAGGGAGAAGGAAATATTAGGAGCAGATAGTTGTTGCTTCACATATGGATCAAAAACACCTTCTGGTTCTGGTGCAGGTGTTTTAGGACACAGACCAAGGACAGATGGTACCTTAGGGTACCTAGGCAGGTACCTAGGGTACCTACCTAAGAACTTATGCGACTGTATTTCAAGCGGAAATTTACGCTATTGAATTGTGTGCGGAGAAATTGGATAAATTCAACTTCACACACAAGTCGATGAAAATATTCTCGGACAGTCAAACGTTGTTGGAAGCTCTTGGCTCCTACCAAGCAACGTCTAAATTGGTAGCTAATTGCGAAAAACGACTCTCCTTGATTGGAAGACTTAACAGATTGTCTCTGGTCTGGATTTCTGGCCCTACTGGCCTGGAAAAAAATTAAGCTGCTGACTCCCTCACAAAGTAGGGTGCTGCAAATAGCTTCATCGGACCAGAACCTGTATTTGCATCGCCTTAGGCTTTGCCAAACAAACTTTGAACACCTGGATGGCAAGAAGATTTAAGGACTTCTGGCAGAATCTTCCAGGATTGGCTCACCCTTCGAATCTTGATACCAAACAGTTGTTGGACTACAGTAGGGATGAACTACGATATCTAACAGGCCTTCTTACAGGAAACCGCAGAGCATATACTTTGTACCTGCCCCGCTTGGGACCGAATCAGGTTCTTAGAGTTCGGCAGAGCTGTACTCTTACCATCTGACCTGAAAGACCACCCACCATACAAACTAATCGGCTTCGTTAAGAAGCTGGGTTCATTTGGCCGAGTGTTAATAGGCGTGAGGCAAAATAAAACCTTGCGGGTTGCGGTGGAGAGTCGAATAGACCCACTCACTTTAGACCTAACCTAACCTAACCTGTGATCACAGAAAAATATTTGATCTTCCATGATCTATGTGAAATCAAATTAGTACTTTTGATTCCATTTGAATCACAAAAATTCCACATTGTTACCAGGAGAAACAAAAACTTATAGAGGCGAGTGAATTGCAATGGGAATTATTATTCAGAAAGGAAAGTTTGGCGGGATGTCCAAAGAAATACTCATCTCAAAGGAAAGGAAATATTTGTCAGAAAGCAATAGCTTCCCTGAGAATTATAACGATGAACATTGTCCTCAAAGCAACTGAATTGTTCAAAATATATTTCCAATTCGAATCATCTGCTCCCGGATTCTAAGATATTACCTTCTACTAGTTATAGAGTAAATTATACCGAAATGAAACCTTATATTCACACTAGTTAATGAGTAGTAGCAACTGAAGTATATCTTATAGATACTTTTTCAAGATTCACAACACTCGGAGGAACTTTAAAGCATCATCTTTTCAAAATACATTTCTGTTTATATTGATAGCCATTATTCCATGATAATATACTAAGATAGTGAAAGTCAAATAGCTTTTAACCCAAAAATTGGACTCTCCTAAAAATATACCCCTTTCAAGTCAAACTGAGATATATGTGAGATATGAATGATGAATACTCACACAATACCATTATCTTCTCTCATTCCCTTCGTAGAGAAGTTTGTGTGAGCTCCAGCTCCGTTCCAGTCTCCTTCCATGGGTTTGGGATCAAAAGTCACTATAACACCAAAATCTTCCGCCACACGATGCAGAATATATCTAGATACCCAAAGTTGGTCCCCAATTGAAATACCAAGGCATGGACCAACTTGGTACTCCCACTGAAAAAATAGACAGATATTTGCAGCAATGAAATTCAAATGATGATAATAATAATAATGATAATTGGTCTTTATTTCACTAGGCGGAGATAAGCATATACAGCTATTGTTTCACTCAACCAAGCCTACATGATTAGATGCAACAGATGAAATTAATATAAAAATGTTTTCCAGGTACCTGTTGAAAAATGAACAAAACCGGGAAATATTCTAAAACACTGTCTCTTTTGCTTTCAAGATCACTTTATTCAGACCTTTTTTTTTAAATCCATATCTGAAAGATGATGAATAAATCTGCTTTATATTTTCTTCAATATCATTATAGATATTATTATAGAAACTGTTTGGTTTTATGCTGCGGGATAGAATATTCATTCCAAATTCTGTGATTTCTATTATATGTATCGCATCTGTATGTTAACTTCTTCAGAAGATATTGAGAATGTTGTTTCATTCTGAGGCTATGAACAAAGTTGGCCAAATACAAATCTCTTCTGTTGAATATTTTCAGCCACCCAATCTGAAGTATGAACGGAGATATATGATCTCTGAATTTCAAGCCAAGAATCTATCTTGTACTTGGATTCTGAACTTTTTGTATTCTTGATTGTAATGTGGATGAAAATGAATAAGACCTCGGGTAAACTGTATTATTTACTCCTTATTGATTTTCACAAAACATGAATGAAAAAAAAGTATTATTTACTCAGCCAGAGAAGCGAAACATTTGTCAAAATTGAATATTAATTTTTATACTTTTTCAGAGAGTTTCAAATTCAAAACAAACTTATGGCGTTATTCATATATTTATACAAGGATTTTCTAGAGTCTTTTCCATAATAAGTTTTTCATTATTGGATGAAAAGAGCCGCTATTCCACTGACCTAAATTTTGACCGTCATTAATTGATAAGCTGGATATTTCTCTTCTGACCATGTACCGATTTCATATTTATGAACGTGCGGTTCGATCTGATATCTTCGGTGTTAAAGGTCATAGTTGTGATATAGTTCACTGTATTTCACTTCAATAAGATGATTTAAGCAACAATATACCCATAAAAACCACATTAAGTCAAAACTACATGGGAGTTAATAGATAATATAGACGTGATGTTAGGAAAACATCGCACCTTCGAGTTACTATTCGGGGTGAGAATTCAAAACAGTAGCGTATTTCATATTTGCATTAAGAAATAAAATAGCATACCAATACAGTAGAGAATAAGTTTAAAAGGATTTTGAAGGACATAATTTCATATCAAATATTTTCGTTATATTTCTTTGATTTTTTTTTTTCAAATTTCAAAATTGAATCCTATAAAATGAAAAAAAAAGATTTCTATATAACTCGACATTCGCATGGGAAATAAAAGATATTTCAGATGAGTATTTTGTTTCGGTTTGTGTGAATGATGAAAACATATGTAAATACAGTTTATTTTCAAAAACAATGGTTCATTTAATATGCTGCATCCGGTTTCAAAATGAAATAAATATTTCATCCCACTGTTGATTGCTCATCTATGTGAATATATTCATATGGATATATGTGAGTTTAAAATGGTGAATTATTATCAAGTCCTTACCTGAGCAGGCATAACTTCAGCGTTAGTGCCTGAAATATTAATTCCTGCATACAAGCAACACCTATAATGTGCTTCCACAATATCACGAGCGTACACTTTATTAGCACCAACACCACAATAATAAGGTCCTTGAGGTCCTGGGAATCCATTTTTGGGCCATCCTAGAGGGCGGAGGTCCATATCGAGTAACGTGTATTCCTGTTCTATGCCAAACCATGGTTCAGTATCCTTGGCGGCCTCCATTGCCTGTAAACAACCCACCCTCTTGTTCGTATCTGCTGGTTTCCTATTGTATTTGTATGCATCACACATAACTAATTTGTTGTTGCCTCTCAGGAAAGGATCGTTATAGATAGCTACGGGAGTTATGAATACGTCAGAATTTGATCCTTCCGCTTGTCCTGTGGAACTACCGTCGAAATTCCATATCGGAAGTTCTGAAATTGAGAAAAGGAAATTCTTTTCAAAAAGAGAGCTGAAAACTATTTATAATTTATGAATTTTTCAATTGAAAAACCAACATTTTTAGGAGATATTAGTTTTGGGAAAATCTTTTTGGCTTTCCGCTTCTCCATCATTGAAAAAAAACTGTGTTTGTTCAATGATGGAAAAGTAGAAACCCAAACTGAAATGTTACTTTTCAATTCTGTTCAGTTATGAATAAGAAATAGTGCTAACAAAACTGTTTCGTCAATAAATCAACCAAAATTTCGAACAGTATTCAATGAATCTTTACAGCATAGATCCTATGGGCGACGGATCAACGAATGCGTGTTTTCCAAATTGCTTAATTGATAATCTGCATAAATATATTCCTGCTAATTTTCACATTTCAGAAATGAATGATAAGGACATGCCAATATGCAGGTTGTACTACGACAGCTGCTTTTCTAATGGACTTGAATGTTCCGAATAGAACTTTGATATGTAATGTAATGAAATGAAAATTAAATAGTCTACTCGATCAATTGAAATGAAAAATTGTTTCAACCAATTACCTTTATTGTATTATGTATTGTGTATTGTCATTTCCTATTTATGATGATATCAAATAGCGCTTTTTCCATACATGGGTAATCAACACTCGGTATAATTTTTTCCTAGTTTTTTAAATGGAACATATTGTAAAGCAGACTCTACCAGAATCAATGAGTTTTCAGAATATATAGGGTTTGAATACTTGATTTCTATCGAAAATGCATCTGATTCTTGAAAGAATGGAAAATTCGTTAAATGATATAAAAGTGAACATCCACTTTGAACTAAGCACAAATTAAATCTATCTTTTCGGAATGCAATTAATGCTTATCTTGTTATGAAGGAAATGTATAAGGAAATGAAGCCTGGAGATATAGCAGTCCCTCCAGGAAGGTATCAGTTGCCATTTCTCTTGTACAGTTTACGACATCATTCTCTTTCTTCCGCATTCTATTTACTCCTTGTGTGTTACAGTTTCTGTTTCTTGGAACCCTCTCTATCGAGAAATCTCGGGTCGTACATTTCCTGAATCAGAATATCGAATTGCATGCACTGGTTGGAGGCAACTTATGTAACATCTACTCAGAATTCAGATCATATCAATTACATCAAATAATCCTTGGAACATTTAACAGTTATAAGAATTCTCAACATATATGATGAACGTGGAAGCGGATGAAAATTAGCGATGATCTTGTAAACTGATCAGAATCTTCACTTAGCTACAACTGATACACTTCTGGAAAGACTACAATATCGCCAAACCCAATTTGCTCAGATTTCTGCTGTCTGGAGATACGTACGTAAGGTCCTACTGTACGAAACCAACAAAACACTAGAGAGAAGTTTTCTATTTTATCACAAATTGAATTGAAATTAGTCTTAATTTATTCGTAACCCAATATAGAAGACTATTTGTTGCCGGCAGCTTCGCCCACGTAGAATTTGGTTTGTCCTGATTACCTTTCTCGATGCTCATTTACGCTATATAAAGAACCTACCTGCATATTTCAATATTCTAGGTTCAGTAGCTTCGGCTGTACGTTAATATAGCAGCGGCCAATAGCTAGTTATTTATATTTTCACTAACAAAAATACAGTAACTAAAAAAATTTGACACCTCCACTAAGTAATGAGTAGCTTCGAGGATCGAATTATGTTACCTATAAAGAAATTCGCAAAACTAACGCAACCGTCAACGACGTACGCCCTCACGCGCCTGCCTGCGTTCGGGTTGCGTTCTCGACGATGTCGCTTCATTGCTTAGCCGCCCCTCAACCCCCGCGCATCGTCCCCCGTCGTCTTACACTAGACGCGACGCGTAACGGCTTACTGCGTTGCGTTAAGTTAATCTTATCGTGATAACTTTTTAACGATTCGTCTGTATTAAATACTTTAAACGACAATTATATCAATTTTTATGAGAATTTGGCAGATATTCTGAATTGTGCA
This sequence comes from Leptinotarsa decemlineata, assembly GCF_025532065.1. Classification (NCBI taxonomy): domain Eukaryota; kingdom Metazoa; phylum Arthropoda; class Insecta; order Coleoptera; family Chrysomelidae; genus Leptinotarsa; species Leptinotarsa decemlineata. The sequence continues at coordinate 1,844,137 of NW_027412545.1, read as the reverse complement.
TTGTAAAAAAGTATCCAATTTAATTATATTTATGGTTCAGTATTTTGCATATAGTGACTACAACATAAGAAGTAGATATATGCTATCGTGGACTTTTATTCAGAACTACTTATGGTACATTATCTGCATGTAACTCCATCGGTATAGGCAGCGCACTCCAAGATAGCTCTCAGGGAGCAAGACTTTTTCGGGCTTACTTAATACTTATCGTTATTTTATGACCAAAATTACACAAAACCTTTGTAAATTGTAGCCTATATGTCGATTTGGCGTGAAAGAGCTACAAACATACATACTTTGAACATCTTTTGTGGATTTGTGTTTTTTAAATTGGTTAAATTGGTTTTGTTACCTGTTTCTTCTAGCACAATGAACAAAAAAATCGTTATTTCTTCAATTTAACGACTTTTTCATAGTAACATCAAGAATCGGATACATTTTCGGTAAGATCTGAAAGCTTATAGTAGTCACAGTTCTGTTCTGGTATAGCCTTGTGTACAGTTTGTTCCCTTTTAAAAAACTGAGAAAAAAGTGATTAAGAGTTTTGATTACCTCTGTAGGAAAAAGCGCCACAAAGTAAATTTTTGATAATAAATAAAAATGTGAATGAATCCATTTTGTGACATAAGTCTTACCATAACTTTTGAACTACTAAAATTTCAAGACCCTGAATTCAAATTCATGTAGCAATGCATCTAACTATTTGTGGTTGTCGCATATCTGCTCAAAGCGTATCCATGACGTCTGAATAATGAAACTGAAAAATTAATATTACGAATGCCCTTGAACTGAATAAAACGGTAAAAATATTCACATGTTTGAAACCTGAGAGTTTCGATAACCATAAAACAATTTCAACTAATTTGGTGGGTCATTGGCGAAATTATTGTGCATTTCATCAGTTCGGACTTCCATTGTCTGAAACGATATAAATTGATTCGAAATCCCTGAAAGAATCTGTAAACAAAGATTAGCTGTAAAAACAATTTTATCAAACAAAAAACTGAAATTACAGTTATCACACAAAGACGATTGTGCAATCGAAACGTCGTGAAGTACCTTGGTTTGAAATCTTTTAATTTTATATTTTTGATTTTCATTTCTTGTTAATGGTTTTTAAATTTTTTCAGCTCGTGTAAATAGTTCAATTTTTTGTTTTTTTGTTTGTTGCTTGTACGTTATTTCATTGTAATTTAAGTTTTTTGCTTGATAAAATTGTTTTTTCAGCTAATCTTTTTTTTACAGATTCTTTCAGGGATTTCAAATCAATTTGTATCATATTAGACAATGGAAGTCCGAACTGATGAAATACACCACGAAACATTGTCAACCATCTCCAAACAGGCGAAATTATTATTTCAACTTCAAATTGAATGATGATATGAATCAAAAAAGTCAGCAGACAGTTGTCTGGCTAAGATTTTTGCCGCCTTAGGATAATCAAATATAATTTTGAGATCGTCTATCAGATCTTCTGACCACAATTCCTTCATGGATTACATTATGCTTCGATTGTTCGTTAGTATTTAGAATAATATTTTCTATGAAAAGTTGCTTTTTTATACTGTGATGGCCATTACGATGATGAATCGTTGTTTCCTTTTCGATTGACTTTTGAAATTTTAATGCGTGTTGAGCTCAATTGTTTGAAAAATCGCTTTGAACTTACCTTCGGGTTTCAATGGTACGAAATCCAAAGTGCGTGTTTTACACCTCACATTTTCACCCGTACCGTCAATCCAAATATACGTCGCCTGGCACTTTCCATCTGGAATGGGCAATGTCAAATAATGCTGAATAAGCGTTTTATCCAAAGCGGCGTTCGGCGAATTTTCCAACATTTTTGCCATAATGAACTGAAACATTAAAATATAAATATAAATTGATGAATGTAGCCGATACTTCGTGGTAGGAGAAATAAAACTTCCTTTGTTTTTATACTACTTGCATTTGTAACTAACGTTACTGCAGTTTCGTCCTTTGAGGAAATTTTGAAACGAAGAGAATCAACTTCAAACTTATTCGTTTGAAAATGTCCTTATTGGGCGAAACTGCAGTAACGTTAGTTACAAATGTGACTGTTTTAGAAATATTTTGAAATATTTGAAAATTCAACTAAAATAAACACGGACAAGTGAAATATCACCCTACACAGCAAAAAGCGATAGTTCAGAAATAGAAAAAATGACAGTTTTAATGGTAAACCAGGGCAAGGAAAAATGTATAACATGTTTGAAACAAGTATCACAGTAAAATAAACTGCACTATGTGTTTCGAGTTAGAGAAACAGATTGATTTTTCAGACCTATCCCTTACAGATACAATCATCATAAATGTATTCAGAAAATCGAGATATGCATACATTAAAATCCCAAGTGATTCTTTCTACCGCGACAGTCATAAATTAGCACCCTACGATTCAATGTTACACAGATTATTCTCATTACCTTTAGTTACTTACAATCTAGAAAAAGAAATTGAAATATAGTATACACATGGGACATAATAATGGTTTCAACTCAGACACAATCCAAAAGTTAATCAGAAATCAAAGCCTCAAATTTACGTACAGACTAATGTACCCCCAGATCAAACAACCTGAAATCAAGAAATTTGCAATTTAAACATATTTTGGTGAGAGAACAGGGACAGTTGAGGGATTAAAAAAACAAAGTACCATACAGGCCACATGCCATGTTATCCAATTTCCTTTTCAATGCCAAAGATGAAGTGGACAAGATGGAGAAATCTGAAGTTTATAAGATCATGTCCAGAGTGTAATAGTGTTTATATGAGACAATGTGGCCAAAATGTCTCAAAACGGTATGCTGAACATACAAGGTCCTGCAGACTACGTAAAAATGATTCGCGTTTTCAAACCATTCCTGGATTAGGTTACGTTAGGTCCAAGGTGAATGGGTCTATTCGACCCTCAACCGCAACCCGCAAGGGTTCATTGTGGCTCACACCTATTCACAGTCGATCAAATAAACTCAGCTCTGCCGAACTCTAAAAACCTGATTCGGTCCCCAGCGGGGCAGGCACAAAGTATGTGCTCTGCTGTTTAATCATTTTCCAAACAGCGACGACACACACTGTCTTCCGAATGTCTGCGTCTCTGCATATGATGATGCAATGACAGTGATCTGTAAGAAGGCCTGTTAGACATCGTAGTTCATCCCTACTGTAGTCCAACAAGTGTTTAGTATCAAGCTTCGAAGGGTGAATAAACGCCTTGGAGTCAGCCAATTCTGGAAGATTCTTCCAGAGGTCCATAAATCTTCTTGTGTCATCCAGGTGTTCAATGTATGTTTGGCAGAGCCTAAAGCGATGCCATTGACAGGTTCTGGTCCGATGAAACTGCTTGAAGCACCCTCATTTGCCAGGGAGTCAGCAGCCTTATTGCCTTCCAGGCCAGTATGGCCAGGAATCCAGACAATCTGTTAAGTCTTCCTATCGAGAAGAGTTGTTTTTGGCAATTTGCTGCTAATTTAGACTTTGTTCGGTAGGAACCAAGAGCTTCCAACGCCGTTTGATTGTCCGAGAATATTTTTATAGACTTGTGTATGAAGATGGATTCTTCCAATCTCTCCGCACACAATTCAATAGTGTAAATTTCCGCTAGAAATACAGTCGCATAAAATCCTAGACAGGTTAATATCTCTGTCCTAGGTCTGTGACTTAAAACACCCGCACCAGAACCGGAAGGTGTTTTTGATCCATCTGTGAAACTGCTATCTGCTCTTAATATTTCCTTCTCCCGACCATTTGTGGGAATGCAATCACAAGTTTCTGAATCTGAACGATACGGAAGTTTTGCACTATGCAAGCAAGAATTGGAAACACAGTTATTTGGAATTTTTGGAAATTCATAATGATGTGTATCGTGGATGTAACCCTGCTAGATGACCAAATCGACCTAGTATATTCGCCGGTCTTCAGATCAGCTTACCCATATTGTCAAAAGTAAACAAAATTCGGGTAATATGTTAAGTCAAGGACCGTATGTTATTGCCTACAGTAGTGTAAAAATATACAGCGTGACTCACGGTCGATGGTAGGTTAGACGTTTCTGGAAAACGCAAAGCATGATTTTTCTGAAAATTTCACCTCCCACATTTCCTCAATTGTTCTATCGATCTAGAATATTTTCAGCATTGCGGCGTTGCCAATTCCATCAAAAAGTCCTAGCAACTTTATTTTTTTAAATGGAACACCCCGTATATTAATACATTTTTGGAATCGATATGGTATTTCAATACTTTTTTGTTGATAATATTCTATACCTATCCCTATCTGTTTTTGAGATAAAAAATAAATTGGTCCAAAACCAATATGTCCAAAACATAGCCTTAATTGAAATTAAGTACCTACATCAGTACTCTCAATTCATGAAAAGTTGATATTCTGATGATTGTTTGGACAAACTCGAGAGATTCAAATAACACCAAGAAATCGACTCCATATAATACAGGGCGTGCTAAAATTACTATTATTTCCATTGTGCATAAAAGTAGTCAAAATTTCATTTTTTCAAATGAAACCCCCTGTATATTACTTCAATATGATATATCATGTCCCTATACCTAAATCGTCAAGTTTTCTCTCGAAGTCGCTTCTTCTAGAAACATTTTTTTTTTAGAATTTGGATATAGGTAGCAGTGGAATTATCAAGCTTATAGCGGTTCGGTTACTTTTATAAGTAATTAACAAAGAGTTATCGACGGTGTTTCGAATCATCTTCCAAAATGAATGCAAATATCGATTATGAAATTTATTATACACATGAACAAAGTGATCAAAACATTGTCAGAACGTGTAAAAAATTCAACCAAATGTATCCTGAATTAACACCAATGAACGAGAGGAAGTTTGTAAGGTTACAAAATAATTTCCTTAACTATGGCTCAAAGTTTCCAGGGAACAACTTTACCAAAAATCAGTCATTTCTAGGTAAAAAGTAAGATTTTGTGGGCTAATGTGAAACTACAGACAATAACAGAATAGAATATATGCTAACTGGTAGATATTCGCGGGTGATTTTAACTGGAATGAGTTCCTTTATATAAAAAGATGTAATTGAACTCGTCAACTGTGGGACGGAGTTGAATGAGAATCAAAATAGAAAATTCTTAGATTCGACGAAATCAATTGAAGTCGGACAAAAATGTAAACAACACATTACTTTGGGCAGCATTCTTCTTGAAGTGAAACGAACATTACTAATAAATAAACTTTGGTAGAATAAATATACAACAAAAATATAACAAAAGGTTTTGAATGAAAAAAGTTCTGTTGTACGTAAGAAAATAGAGTCAAATCTCTTTCGAAAATGACATGATTGAATTTTTTTTGTATACGAGTACGAGTCAGTCGTGAACAGTTGTGATATAAGATGAATGATGTTATATTATATAGTGACGACGTCAAAGATTACATAATATACGCAATCTTCGAAAGTCCACAGAACGAGCTCTGATTTTGATATTGGTTAAACGAGTATTGTATCATTGGAATACAGAAACCTTTTGAAGTCGGGACATAATTATTTATATTGTTTAAACAATATGTAACATTTTTATATAAACAAATAGTTTTGCGAGACTTCAATTATTTTTTTGCATGTTAATTAGTAAAACAACATTACATCAGATATTTACATAATAACTATGGCACCAACGTTGAAGTTGTTTTCGACGGATTTGATAATAATGAAACTAGAGCGTCTAAGAGAAATCGTGGATATATTGGTTATACTTTAATTGATTATTTGGAGAACATATCTTTAAAAAAAAAAAATAAAAAAAAACAGCTGCTGGTTGCTTCATTTCGATTGATTTTAAATAGCTGGCAAGTTGTTGAACTTTTTATAATGTTATTTTGCTGAGTTGTTTGTTGGAGGTAATGAACTGAGTTGTATAGTGTTTTCAGAGTTATATCAAATTGACAATACATTCCTGAATGACAAAACCAGGCTGCAGCAACTAAAGTTGATTATTATAAATACTTGCTCCTTTGTTTGAAAGTAAATACACTGCGACTTTGTTTGTGAATGGTTAACAATGATTCACTTCAATCCCTGTGGAAAACCTATCTACTCACTGGTTTTTATCTTTCAGGGTCAAGTTGTCGATTCTATGTCTCTGAAAACATAAATTTTCGATAGCATTCGTTGTAAAAATATGATTATTTTCTTCACTTGGTTCTTCAACTTCGAAAGTTTCAGGTGCTTCATGTAACTTTCTTAATATTTATGACAGATTTTGTATAAGCATTTCATTATAAAAAGCGAATGTATATAGTATTGCACTAGTGCTACTAGTGTATATAGTATTGCACCTAGTGCAATACTATATACATAGTGAAGTTAGTTTATTTTCAAAAACTTGTTGTTAGGCATTATTTATGAGTGGGTGAAAAAACTTTCTCAATAACGGGAGCCAAATCCATAAATAACATTAAGACAACAATTATCCTCTGTTACAACGATTATCATCACTTTCTGTTTGATCACAATCAATATTGTTTTGGGTCAATTTTTGCAGAGACAACTAAAACACCTATTTTTATTTCTCTTTAGATGTATTCAGATGTATTTATTCTTAAACACTTTCGATTTTCCTTATACGTTTCAGTTCCATATGTATCATAGTATTATTCTCATTATATAAATATATAATGTACTAATTGATGATTTACGAAGAATTTTTCGAAAAAAGCCACGCAAAAACATAAATGTCTTACAAACATCATAAATCATTCTATGCTTCTCAAAAGTTTTCTGATATAAAAAACAAAATTTTAGAGAAGTCATCAAATTCACAGTTGTTTTTGAGGAATTCTACGGAATATCCTTTTTTGGTGAAAACTTTGTGATTTTGTTGGTGAAATCAAGATAAAATGAGATAAAACGAACAACTTCATTATTTTTCGATAATCACTATACCAAATCTGAATCAGATTATAGTTATAATTGAAGTCAAACTGACAGTTTTCTATTCTCGAGAAAAAATCATTATAAATCACATATCTGGTGAAATGGCCGATAAAGAGACCAACAAAAAACTAGCAACAATATCGTGACAATTATATTCAAATGACAATTGTGGTTATGAGTAACCTTGCACATTCAAAACGCGTGAGACGAGGTTTGCTGCTCGCTAGAATTTTGATACGCTCCGTCAAAACAAAATAAAATTCAACACGTGATAAACGTGTGTTCGGCGACCTATTTTTTAAATTTTACACCAGCTACGCGACTTAGGAATATCCTGATTCAAGTATCATGGTAATTTGCGAGTAAATATTTATATTATCTCAAAAAGATTGATGGAAATACTACTTTGTAGTTTGAAACGAGTGAAAATTCCACTTTTAATTTTTTTCTTTATCGAGCGATAACTTTGCCAAAACTTATTTGTCACTGCTGGGTGAATCACAACTTCAGAACATATTCTTGGAATATCATGACAATATACTAAGACACTCGTAAGTTACAACAAAGATGGTGTCAAAAAATTAATTGTTTTCAACATTGAATTTTTCTACTAAATATTTTAATTGATTATTTCAACGATTAGTTGACCTGTGGCCATCTCCATTGGAAGTATTCAGAAGCTTATCTCGTCACCTAATTTTCTACAAAATTACAAAATTGTATCTATGAAATAACACCGTCTCCTTCGTTTTCAAGCTTTGAAGCTTCTGTTATATCTGCCGAATTACTATTTGACAAAACAGAATAACCATTCAACAATTTTTCAGAGAGCAGCAAGGGCGGCTTTACCTTTAGTGCAGGGCGTGCGTACACCCAGGCGTGTCTTTACTGACACGCCTGAAGAAGCCATTGTATGGCAAAACACGTGTTGCGTTTTCGTAAAATTGTTTAGTGTAAATCTCACAATAAAATGTTTTTTAAATACGTTAAAAAATGCATGATTTGTTTCAGCTTGTGTATGTGTGTAGATACCAATGAAAAGTCCATATCAACTGAAATGGACATGTGAAATTGAAGAAACTGTTGATACATTCCTAACTGAAAATCTTGAGAGGAGGCTAAAAATTGACTCAGTCTATACTGACTTTTCCAAAGCCTTTCATGGAGTCAACCACGGCCTACTTATATCTAAAATTCAAGCAAGTAATCAATAGCTTCTTAAATGGTCTGTAAAACACGTAGATATAACATCTACGCCCATTCAAGTTCCATCAGGGGTACCGCAGAGATCCCACATGGGACCACTGCTGTTCAACTTGTTTGTATCAGACATAGAGTTTGTTTTCGAATATTTAGAATTTCTTGTGTTTGCTGATGATCTCAAACACGTTATCGAGCAATTACTTGCCGGGAAGATGCTGAATTAGTTCAAAAAGATTTCGAAGCCTTTTCCATGTGGTGTAGGAATAATTTGTTAGAGGTAAACATTGATAAGTGTCAAATCCCTACGTTCGCTAAGATTAGAAGTCCAATATTCTTTCAATTTCAATATTTCTCTTGAAAGAGAAACATTTATTTGCGATCTGGGAGTTAAATAGCGAAACCAATTTTAATCAAGTATCAGAAATTTTGGAAAAAAGTCTCAAAATGCTGGGTTTCGTGTTGAGAATTTCTACTGATTTTTCAATTAAAACAAAAAAGATTTTATATTGTGCTTTCGTAAGATCCATTCTTGCATATTGTTCGGTTATATGGGACCCATACTATAATGTAAATATCGATATGATTAGATTGAGAATGTTCGATAGAAATTCTCAACGTTGGTATTCAACGAAATGAATATGCGTACAGTCAAGTCTTAACCAAGTTAAATATAAAATCATTGGAAGATAGGAGAATTTCTATGAACTTGAGTTTCCTCTTCAAATCAATCAAATAGTGAGATGAACTGCCCAGAACTACTTCAACTAATACTTTTTCATATTAAGCAAAACGATACGAGAAATCCTGACATTTTTCATATACATTTTTTCCATATCAATTATGCTTTGAACAGTCCGATGCCTCGTATTTTGATAACTTAATAATAATAACATAATAACTTAAATCTGAATTGAAGGGGTTATATTTTTAGGAGTGATTAATTTTTTGGGAAAGGAAGTTTTTGGCTTTCTACTACTCCATCTGATATAAAAAAAATGGAGTAGTAGAAAGCCAAAAACTTTCTTTCCCAAAAAACTTAAATCTGTTTAATGTATCACTTCAGGTTTTTAAAAATCAATTGAAAAGACTATAGCGTTTTCGAAACTTTTCTTACCTTACCATTTTCTTTGTAAGTACCAGATTTGTTACATCTTTTTTCTTATAAGTACCAGAATTGTTTCATCTTTTAGTAATATAGTCACTAGACATAAAGATTAATCAATATTTGGTATTGCACACTTTGCTAAATGTTTTGTAAATTGTAAATTGTAATGTAGACATCAGACATGAGCATTCAAAAATACTTTATAGTTCACCACACTTTGTTAAATATGTTTTTGTAAATTGGCTTTGCCGTTGAATAAATGAATAAATAATACCGTTACAATAAGTTCTATGCGTTGTTTAGGTTATTTGAAAAACATTTTTTGTGAGTCCAATAACTTTTATTTATATTAAATTTCAACGATTCGTTTTGTTTGTTTTATTTATTAAGATCAAATCTGCTACGTAAACACCATCACACGATGTACACCAACCTTTTGTCGTTTGTATATACAACGTATATAGTCATGACATTTCATTGAGTTGTAAACAAAGAATTGCGAAAAACTGCGGTCAGGTTATCACGTGCCTGACTAGGAAGTGTTTCGAATGAATTCTGGGATATAATAGTAATTAAATCAACAGCTGTTAATCATTAACAACCTGTGACATTGAACACAAAGTCACGGGGAATGGGAAATTTTATGAGAAACATTTTGATGTCGATAAGAGAATGATAGAAAATTATTTCTTTGTAGGCCATATATAGATATTGTTTTAAGGCGAAAAATAACCATTTATACTTGCAAAAAAAGATTTTCGAGGATGGAAATTTCAGAAACAGTTGGAAACGTGTGTTTCTACATATCAGATAAATTGAAACCTCTATACGATTCATAACAAAGTACGCCACATTTAGAATTATAAAGCACTGAAACACACATATATCTGGAGAATTTGCATATTAACTAATTGATATGTATTGTATGCTATTGAAATATTTGCAATGAGAAATTACATTACAAGACAGATTTAAATTTATAGATGCATTCCGTTTTTCAATTCAAAAGTTAAGTCGACGGTGAGTTGAATAATTGCGAAAAATTGAATTTTACGGAAGAAGGTTTTTGTTGTGAAATGTGTAAATTAAAAGTTTGTACAAATAAATGTAGGTAAAAGTCAGAAGACCTTTGTTTTTGAGGTAACTTCTGCAGCATTGTGGATAGAACAACCAAAAAATGAGGCGAACAAGTATTTTCTGTGCCAGAAACATTATGTTGCTATTGTCACCTATAAGAATAGTTAGATCTGCTTCTTTCGGAGGTAGTTATATTTTACTGACGAACGCATTCCAATCAAAATATTTTGATCAAACTTCATAATTTTATCTCTCTGGGAATGCTGTCATTGCTACTCAAAATCTGTACAAAATGTGAGAGAAAATCATTTAAGAAAATATATACGCATAGTTAATAAAGGTTACAAGAGATAACTAATTCCTAAAACAGGCATTTGCAACCCTATGTTATAAAAATATCAAATATCAATGGAAGTGAAATTATGAAGTTTGATCGAAATATTTCGATGGTAAAAACAAAATATCATCTATACTGAAAGGTGTATACTCAGCTGATCTCATTGATGATAATATTAGAATATCAAGACAGGTACAATTATACTGTTCCATCGAAATATTTCAACGGGCATTGGTCAGCAGAATAATATGAAAAATTAATTGAACAAAATACCCCCAAAAAAGGCAGTTTCAACTTTTTTCAAAGGCGGCATAACGAGAGAGATGAAATTTTGAACTTCGATAAAAAAAATCAATGGAGAACCTCCTTCATTTGGTCAGCAAATTATTCACACTATAAATTGCAGATGAGTAGCTTGAATCTACTATAACATATCGATTTCGCCTCTTCTCACTCCTCTGGAATGAGGAAATATTTGTTACGAATGTTCATGTAACATGTGGTGTTCAGGTATCAATAATTCCAACTCATTGGTAGCTATAAAAGCGGAATTCACCTTGTAGAATTTTTTTATTCTCGAAAAAAATCGAAAAAGTAAGCTGTGTATTGTATTGGATGATGTTCTTGTATAAAGATGCGTATTCACTAAAAAAGCGAGCACGAGCGAACAAGAGCGAACAATAATGAACGAGCATTCTGCATCAATAATCGTCTGGTGAGTACGGGCTAGCGAGCGAGCGAACGTATGCTTGTTCGCGTTCAGAAAAGATCGAGAGGAAGGCGGTACGTCAAAAGGTGCTCGCACAAGGTAGATGGATCAACTACGACTACGAACTTGAAGATATTCGCTCTGGTGTGGACGAAACATCAATATGTCGAGCAAACATGAGCGAACACTAGCAAACATACACGAATGCTCGCTCATTCTCGCTCGTGCTCGCTTTTTTGGTGAATACGCACCTAAATGTTTGTTTCTGAGTTTGTTTCAGTTTGGAGTTATTGGATATGCGAGAGTGTATAGTTCGCACGACCTGAACACAAAGATAATGGTTCAAGTCTCTCAGCAGAAATATTGTATAATTGATTTATAGGTACTTATTGAAATTAGATACAATCGAACCTAAAAAAATGACGTTGGCGCGCTCCATGTAAAGACTTGTGACGTCAACACATCAGAAAGAGTTTTGATGCGATGTTAATTTAGAAGGCTACTTACTGATATAAATGATCAGCTATCGCTACATCTTCTTCATATGGAAGTTCAATATATCTCTATGTACCAATAATCAATAATCATCCCCTTCATAAAATTGTAGAACTCAAAATCGTTTTTATTTGAAATGTCGAATATTCATTCATAATTATAACCAACAGATCTATTAGAATTGGAGTAGATTTACTTGTATTATCATAGAAAGTACTATTGATGCTATACAATTACCACAGAAAAGTTTACAAATCATTTCATGCAGTGAAAGAATGACTGTGTATACTTTAGCAAAGTAGGCAATAAACCGTTTATATTGTTTCACTTCAAATATTGGCACAGAGTCGTATTCAGTTTTGCAACCACTTGCATGAGATTAGCTAGCGCAACGCATTTATAATAACTTTTTAATAATTATACTGTCGGTTTTTTTATCATCATTATGTTATGGAAACAAATCGTCTTCAATGAACAAATGAGAAATATTTTCAATACTATTTTATTATTCAGTAAAACAGAATGTTTTTCTACTTCAGCTCTCCATGGAACTCTGAATTTGAGTATTTGAAAATATGTTTTCTGTCATTCAACTAATTTTTCTGATAAATCTTGAGTAACAAGAGTAACACAAATTTAATACATTTGACAATTATGAAGAAGTCGCTATATTATAGCGACTGGGTATATTATACCCACTGAATACTGTCTCTTATAAGTACACAGGTAAATTTGAAAGAATTTGTGGTTATCTTCTTAATCGGGTATATCTGAATTGCGCATACAAAAATGATTATCTCTCTGGTAGAAGATACTTCTATACCTGGTACACTTTCCCGGGTCAGAAATTACAAATCTAACACCGGAGTCCTGGGCGAATTCAAAACTGGAGACCCCCAAAAGGGCATCCAGGGAGGACTGGCAAATGATAAAGAAGGTTTTCTGATTGATTCGGCCGTTACTTGATGAAAATTCATAGGTGATCATAATTGAACAGGTACGTAGTTCAGGTAATTTTTGGAGGTAGTCTCAATTATGGTTACCTGTAGTATATAAATATTAATGTTAAGAACAACTAGAAGTATAAATCACTTGAATATGTGATATATATTTTTCAAATACAGTTTGTGGAGATCAAATCGTCAGGTGTAGTTTTTGAGATAAAGAAGGTGATAGATCTGAAGAAAATTAAATGGGTTGTGAACTCATTTCAACCTTATAAGTCGCCGGGACCTGATGGCATATACCCAGTAATGCTTCAAAAGGGACCGGAACGAGACTCATGGAATGGGTGTCATGAGAAGATGGGAGAATAAACGCAATGAGCCCAAGAGGCTGCAGTGTTTTCTGGAGACTTGGACTAAATGGACCAGTCAGACAGCTCCCAAGGTACCAAAAAAAAATGATGACTATAGGTTGGGTTTATTGGATGGGGTAGTTTCATTTCTGTTAACTTCAACTTCGTAGGCTGGATTGAGTTAATGTTAAATTGGTTTTAGAAAATTTGACAAAGGTAAACAACAAGGTCACATTCCAAACAGCTCATTGTTTACCGTTTCACGAAACATCCTGTTGACATTTTCGGAAACTTGCACGAGAAAATTTCTCGGGAATTTCTACACGAAATCATTAATTTGAATCGGAAACTGAACGAATGCCCTGTTATATATACCTAATATACAAGTTTTACAGTTGGGAATTAGTTTTTTCATCTCCTGAAGACGCCAAATTGGATGGTAAAACGCGCGTCGAGAAAAGTATTGAAGTTTTGGTGATTGGGAAAGGTGCCTGTTTCCCGTTCGTATAATGTACAGTATGTACACAATATGAATGACAGCTCTTTTATAATCGAAATGATCAAGTTGACAAAATTTCACTTGCTATTCACAATTTACGGATAATTTTCACCTGTCTATCATAATCATTAAAAGCTGTATGAGTAATGAAAATGAATAAAATTATCACAAGATATGAATTGATTGATCTATATAAAACTGAAACATTCTTGTTATGATATTTATATATAATGTAATCACAAAACACAGTTGAATTTTCACAGATTACCATCTTGAGCAGGTTTCCGAAAAAGTATCAGAACGAATCACATTTGAATCGGCAAATACTCTTTTCACATTTAGCTGCCAATAGGTAATTATTGATTGGCAATTATTATCAATGAAATTCTTATTTGACAGGAGAAAAATAAAACATACTGAATGAGTTTTATTTTATTTCATATTCACATAACTGTTGATTATAAAAAGCTGATTGAAAATGAATAAAATTATCATAACATATGAATTGATTGATCTATATGTAAGTGGAACATAATGTAAACACAAAACAAGGCTAAATTTCCACAAATTACAATCGAACTTTTTAGCTGTGACAAGAAAAAAATTAATGCGAATGGGTAAATACTTTTCTCATATTCAGCTTCTAATACTTGATTATTCATTGGCAATTCTTGATGAAGTTTTTGAAACGAGAAAAATATAAGTGAGAGAATAAATTATCTGTCATTTCATATCCCCAGACCTTCATTCTCTTCTCACCTTTTATAGCAGGGGAGCCCACGATGCAAAATGGGGATTTACTCGAGCGTCATAGAGACCTATTAGGTTGCAAAGCTTAGAAGATAAGAAGGAAAAAATGTTATATAATATATACCTTTTCATCGGTGGGGGAAGCTGCTATAGATTATTAAATATGTAACAAAAAACTGTTGCATGGACATACTCGAGCGCGTCACATATTGATACCATCAATGTCCTACATATTTTTGATAATGTTGGTATGTTAATCTGATCGTTTGCATGATATGGGTGGTTGTACGAAAGGGTTAAAAATGAAAAAAAAAAACTTAATCGAGCGCGTCAGATTTTCTAAGGGGGTGTTAAGTGCACGAAAAAAAAAGTTCTGACGATTTCGATCTGACGCAAACTCGCGGCCATTATTATAATGTGCAAAAAAATCGTCATTTTGAAATACTCAAGCGCGTCAGATTAAGATATATATGGTTCATCTTTATGTTTTAGACGCGCTGTCTCATAATCTGACGATTATCTAGAGGGATTCGCCTAATCTGTCAAAAAATTATTTTTTTAAATTACTTTTTTCAATCATTGAACTTAATTAATTGAAAAGCTCAGGAAATAGCATGCAAATAAATAAGTTTATGATTTTTAAGTAGAATACTTGTATTTATAAAACAGTAATTTTTAAAAAAAGCTCAAAAAAAATTTAATTTTTTTTTTACAACTTTGCTGCCCTCCCCTTTCTTTACGTCACTCTCAAATTGTCAGATTACTGGAATATACACTTTTTAGCACGTAATTAACTCACTCTACCTTAATCTGACGCGCTCAAGAATTTCTGATGATCAATTTTTTTTTACTAATCTGATCCTTTATCCTTCACGGGCGGCCTTATATATGGGGCTCATATTTGGTGGAGGTACTTAACCGGGTACAAGGTATCCCCCTGTATATTAATCTGCCGCGCTTCAGTAAATCCCGAAATCCCTGCTTGGGCTCCACTATTATTATGATTTGAAACTAAAAAATAAACCAGTATGACTGAGAGGTCAATCAGTTATCATTTCAATCGTTTTTCAAAATAATTAGTCAAACAAATGGTCTTATCTTCGTGAAATGAACATCCAACAAAAAAACTTTACCCCACAGTTAACGTCGGGAAACGCACGTCGAAAAGTATAACAGTTCTGGTGGAATAATATTTTCATGTGAGAAAGCTACAAGAACTTCTTACTTGGATATAATAAATTGGCACTGCTGCCTAAATTAATGACAGATAATGTTATTTATTATGTATCTACCGGGTATGGATATAAAAATAATTAAAATCTTCACGTAACTCGTCAGCAAAGGAAAACATTAAGAAGAATGGTGTAAAAAACTATCACTTGTCTGTAAAAAGGTTATTTATCATAATTACATGAAATTAGTTGAATAATCAATTTTGATGCAAAATTAATAACAATGGCACAAAATCCCTACTTCCCTACTAATATTATAAATGCGAATGTGAGTTTGTTTGTAACGGTTTCACGCGAAAACTATTCAACCGATCATCATGAAATTCTGTTCACATGTTCTTGGAGGTACCTATTAGAAGTAACGTAGGATAATTTTTATAAAAAAAAATATTTTTTATGTTAGATAAAAAAATTGTTTGTCAGAAAATCTCAAAATCTAGCTACTTTAACGTCATTCAGCATTCCAGTAATGAAGTTCCAACCAAAATCATTTATTTTGCTGTGAAATATATTTCAACATTTATGTTACAATTCAATAAAGCATATTTTGAATTTTCGAAACTTCATCGTATGTAATAATTTAAAAAAATTGATAATTCCAGCCAAGCATTAAAATACAGTTCTCATATTGATTTATTTCTATTGCACTGACACTTATTTAATGGCATAAATGCGAGCGTAGCCGCGGGTAAAGGCTCAGTATCTATATGAAACAAACCAGCTTTCTGAAAATATTTTTCATGAGATATCAGGTTCTGCCAAGAAGATAGATAGGAAACACAGACCTACAGAGTGACCACTTCTATCACCTGACCTTACTCTTTTATATCAACCAAAGGCAGTGTATTTGATGAGTTTCAGCTAATGTGGAAGAATCCAATAACTAGTACATGATCAACAGAAAATATCGTTTTCTTCTTTATCATCGAGTTCATAAAAAAATTGAGAATGAAGTATGGTTGTTACAAATAAAGTAGAAAAATCTACTTGAAATGATAGATACAATAAAACATTTTAGAAAAGAACATGAAAAGAAGGGGGTATTTTTGTAAACGAAGTTGAAGTTATTGAAATCGTGAAACAAAGGTTCTCCATTTTTTTGTATTAATACAAAAAAACTTCGTTTTGGTATAATGAAATGAACCTAACGTCATCTACTGTATGTATGAATATATTTGGATACAAAATAGTTTAAATTAATTTCCGAACGAATTCACTTTTCACTTAAAAATTAAAAACTCTAGTAATAAGTATTGAATAATTTGGAACTTTCTTGCTTAAAATTACCATTTTGTATCGACCCTCATCAACTGAACAAAACATTGAAAAACTCAATCAACAAAATATTTGAATTTGTTTTGCACTGAAACCTACTCCAAAATGTATCGAAAAGTTTCAATGTCATGAAGTTGGATTACAAACACAAGTACTCACCCTAGTTACACATTAAAAATACTGATCCACAGGCTGGTGAGCGACCTAACCTAACCGACGAAACAAAACAATTGATACAATGAAATATTATTCGTCATTTATATATTAACTGGGATGCTACTACACTTGAATACGTCACTAATTACATGAACAAATTCGAATTGTTAACGCAACTACATTGTGGAACAAATTCGAACTGGAGATAAGGTAATCACTCATCTTGGAGAGGGGTTTCCAATATCTTGCTGTCGCGTCGGCTTAATCGGCTTTCAACTGAACAGTATTCACATCGTTCGTGTTGTACTGATTTTTATTATATTCATAAAAAATGCATTCATAAAAAAATGATAAAACATAAAATAATGTAGTACTGACTTTTTTATGTTTTACGGTATGGTTGAAGTGAAACGTAAATTTTCCGTTTTCTCCATTCCCACTTTTCTGAGTTTTCGGCAATCTTAAAGAAAACCTCAAAAAATTACACTTTTTTGGAAAAAAATCTTTTGATTTCCACTCGATCAGTATATAGTGCGGACGTAAATAGTTACCCTTTTAAACGGGAGAAGATAACAAGGTCCGTCAAAATTTACGTGAAAAGGTATTATTTTCAGTTCTGATAAAAATTACAATAGTGTTGCATCACTTTTCTCCCAGAGGTCGCTACCAACTATTCGTTTGATAGCTATTTCAATTCTCTATCCAACAATTTCATTCATGAAAATTGAAAATTGAATCAGCCCTTACTTACAGATTGAATTCATTTAGAAAAACGTTCTCAGAAAGTTCATTCCACACAAACGCAATTCTCCAAATGACGTTCAACAGTGAAGTGAATATTTATTAATCCCTCAAGTCCAGACTGATGTTGATCAGGACATGGCTACAATAAGAAAACTGTTGAAAGGTGTAGAATGATGAAATGATGAAAAGAAATGATTGAATTACAATTATGTACCAATTCTGGGGTGGCTCCAATAGAGCAGAAAACTATTCTTTTATTCGTAGATTATATATATTTGGAAAAGCGGTATCGAGTAGTTTCGCCTGTTCTTTAAATGAAGAAGTTCTGAAAATGTAGTCTGCGTCAAAGCTTCTATATTGTTCCAGACTATCAAAGTTGCGTGGTGCTGTTTACTTCTCTATTCATGTGGATGACACGATTTCATATTATAAGTGAGTAAAAGATCATTTGCTGCATTTACTATTCCATTGACGTGTATGAATAGATTATCAGTATTTCACTGATTGTAGAGGTTTGAAATGTTCAGACTGATTACATTATTCAATGCACATAAGGTGCTATTGAAACACTTCAAACCAAGGAAGAAACAAACAAACTACTAGCATAATTAAAACAACAAGTATAATATAAACAGAAATTTTGTTTGTCTTTTCTCTCGACTTCTTTCATTCTGTACATAGTATCAGGAAGTTTATTCCACATGAACGCAGTTCTCCAAAAGTTCTCAAACACTGAAGTCCGAGGTGTTGAACCTCAAAACGATGGGCAGCCACAGTCTGTCGCATATTTTTGATATGTACCGCTTTTGGTGGATTCAAATGTACCAAGTTACTTGAACCTCCCGTGAAAGTATCAATAAAAGAAAGACAAATCTCTAACCTTTCTTCGATGTTTCAGATTATCAAGGTTGCAAATGATGTTCGCATCTCCAATCAGGAGAATTGCTGTTTTCTGGATGGAAACCACCAGCTTCAGGGTATGCTTAGAGGCGGAGCTCCAATACTCCAAAGGAGGTCTCATCTGAGCTTTATGAAGCATCGTTACTGGGGTGTGTATAGTTTTTTGGTTTGGAATAGTTTTACAAACATTTGAGAAGCAGCCTTTGCAATTCCAGCAATATGATTGTGACGAAACGTATTGGTGTCCATTTTAACCTCCAACAAACTTATCGAGGCAGAAAGCTGAATTGTCTGCCCTGACATTATTATATATTTATGTTATGTTGTTATGGCATGAAAAAAATACTAACAATTCAAAGCAAATGATATCATTATATTTGTAGAAAGTCCAACAATGGCGTGATTCTAATTTACTCTCCTTCAACGTAGACAAGACCAAAATTGTAAACTTCAAATTAAGCTATGACAACTTGCTATTAGATGGTAGGAAGATAGAAGAAATAAATTGCACTAAATTTCTTGGTCTGCATATTGACAATAACTTAAAATTTGAAGAACATATTACATCTTTATGCACAAAATTGGCTTCAGGATCATTTGCTGTCAGAATTATCTCCAATGAACTGGATATATTCACTGCTAGATCGACTTATTTTGCCCTAGTAGAGTCTCATCTAAGGTATGGCATTGCATTTTGAGAATTCTGTAGTAAACAACTATTGAATCAGGTATTCGTGTTGCAAAAGAGATCTTTGCGGTTTTCATGTGGGGCAAACCATAGGGATAGTTGTAGAAAAATTTTCGTTAAATACCGAATCCTCACTCTATTCAGCATCTTCATTCTCGAAGTTGTTTGCCTGACTCATAAGAGATATAACACTGATTCTCCAGATACACATAGAATCCACAACACAAGACAGAACAGTAGTAATAATATTCATCTGCTAATACCCAGATTGACTCTAACATATATATATATATATAATATATATATATATATATATATATATATATAATATATATATATATATATATATATATAATATATATATATATATATATATATATATAATATATATATATATATATATATATATATATATAATATATATATATATATATATATATATATATATATATATATTATATATATATATATATAATATATATATATATATATATATATATATATAATATATATATATATATATATATATATATATATATTATATATATATATATATATATATATAATATATATATATATATATATATATATATATATATATATATTATATATATATATATATATATATATATATATAGTGTTAGCACGACTGGCTAAGTTGAGAAACAGTTTTACCGTTTTTAAAAAAATATGTCGATGACATAATACTCAGTGTTCCGAATGATAAAATCGAAGAGGTCCTCCGAATTTTCAACAACTATGACCCACATCTCCAATTTACCATCGAAAATGAGGATGAGAACTTCAGTGTTCCATTTCTCGATACCAAACTCATAAGGAGACATGATAATTCGTTAATCTCGACTTGGTACACCAAACCTGGCGCTTCAGGTAGATTCCTGCATTACCAATCATTTCACGATAACAAACAAAAAATCAATCTCGTCTTAGGAATGAAAAACAGAGTGATCCTCACAAGCCACTCCACCCTTCGGAACCATAATCTCAAAAAACTTACAAACTTATTTATCACCAGTGGATATCCACCCAAATTAATCAACAGCTTAATCTTCAGTCGTTCCACCACTCTTACTGAACCCAGTGGGGTTGATGCTCCCCTTCCCATACACAATGCTGTGACTTCCAAATATTTTTCCATTCCTCACATCGAAGGATTATCTTATAAAATTAAAAAAAATTTTCAAACCTTTCCAAAACATTACAATTTCATTAAAAAATACAGTGATAGTAAAAAACAGTTTTTCCAAATTAAAAGATAAAACTCCAACTCTACACAACTCAGGCATAGTTTATGGAATTCCTTTGTCAGAATGTAACCAAATATACATAGGCCAAACTGGCAGACTCCTCAAAGATAGAATCACAGCCCAAAAGTGACATAAAAAAAACAAAAATAGCTTCAGCCCAACATTCCATCAACCATGACCACAAAATTGCATATGACAATGTCAAAATATTAGACCAATCCAACAACGTACACAAAAGAATGTTCCTAGAAATGACAAACATTTTCAAAAATCCTCTCAGTATGAATTCTAGAAGAGACAGAAGGACTTAGTATAATCTATACTTACCTACTTCACTTAGACAATCAAAACAGATGCACCAACCATCCTGCTACCAATCCAATATAATAAAAGTCAATCTGCACATCATAATGATTGGAACTATCATTCAATAAACCTCTTTCAAACTCTTTTAACTTAATCAAAAAATAAAATCACATTCAACCATTCATCTATCAATTTCAATATGTGCTGTAAATGACAGGACAACTGTTCACTCTTCCAAGATGTTAACCAAAACAAAATTCTATTCAATTTATTTTTGAAAATTCATCACAAATTTTAATTGCACTTTATTCCTGTCTGATGATAAACTTAGTCACTTTTGCATTCCATACCACAGACATGGATCTTTTCTTTTCTCCTTTTCCAATATTTTAAAAAATATTTTTTGACAAGACAATTGACAGTTGACTTGGACATGTCCCTTTCACAAGATGTGTAAAAATTTTATAAAAAAAATTTTATTTTACAACAATCTAATGTTATTAGTGCCATCCACATTTTATTATAATGTTCTCAGTTTTAACCAGTTATCCAGTATCATGAGTGTTCATAAATCATCACATTTTCAAAGTGTTTTTAGAAAACAATTCTTCTCATGCTTGCTTCATATACATAACCTCAACTTTCGTAAGTAATGTACAACAAATTTTGACAATTGTTAAATTTTCATCTTATCATCTAGAGTTCCTGAAGAAGAGTCAATAAAGTCTCGAAAGCTTGAACAGAAAAAAGAGTTCTCATTTTTCTTGTCTCCGACTGCACACCCGTTCCAATATATATATATATATATATATATATATATATATATATATATATATATATATATATCGCATTTTGTCAATGAGAATTTATTCTTGGACAATAAAGTATATTTATCTATCTATCTTTACGATTCGGAGACATTTCTCTTTTTGGAGGAAACCGATGCATGGGTTTTCGTGGCATTGAGTTGAACCTGGTTACTTCCAAACCACCTCTGGATCCTAGTTAAGATATGCAAGCTTCTGGTGCTGGTGAAAATGTGCATCCGCAGCCGATGTCCTGGAATCCAAATGGAAGGACAAGACATGGGTGCTGTCATTAGCAAGGCAATAAATTGGATCCTTAGTTTTTTCCAATAATTCTATGATATACAATAGAGGGTTGAAGGCAATATGCATTTCTGGGGACCACCAACGTTGATGGTAAAAATATTCGAGAGATATAAATTGACGGGCACTTGTAGGGAACATTCTTTCAGGAAGCTGTAGAGCCATACACAAAAATGATCGGGCAAGCTATAGCTTCAAAGTTTGGTCAGCAAACCCTCATGCCACACACGGTCAAAGGCCTTAGAAATATCAAGCGCAACAGCTCTGAACTCTTCATGTTTCTCGATTGCGTTATTCCAAATATGGGTGATAAGGTCGCCTGTTGATCCTTGTTTTCGAAAGCAATATTAATGATCGCTCAAGACGTCAAAGCCTTCCAAATATTCAGAATATGGAGGTTTACGGCTTGTTATATGATTTTTGATATCACTGAGAGAAAAGCGACTGGTCTATAGTTGATTGGTCGAGATAGAACTATTTTTAAATTGAAAGAGGTATATTTTTAGGACTATTTTATCTTATCTCGTTCTGACCAAGATGACCCAGTTCTTTGCCTTGCCGAGATACGATTTCTCAACAGAAAAATATCCTCTTGTTTCATCCGAGACACGACAAGATGAGAATCTGTCTTGGCAGCAACACTACATCTTGATGATGTGTTACGGCCTTTTCCAATAAGTTGCTGATGTATAATAGAAAACGAGATAGAGAGAATATGGATCCGCGGGGAACACCAGCGTTGATAATAGAGGTATCTGAGAGAGAACTGTCGAAGGCTGTGTAAGGTAATGTCTTTGAGAAAGGTGGATGGCACTTGGTTTAATATTACTTAGTTTGATATTACACTTTCGAAAAGTAATACCCAACATTGGGATCCGGATAATAAGCGAATTTGCTTTTTCTATCACTGTTTTTGCTATTGACTATTTGCTTGTGTTTGTAGTGGAATTGTGAAATTGGGTAAGTTTCTCCAGGAATAAATATGTTGGGAGTTATATACAGTTCATTCTAATGTTCTATGCATTCCATAAGTCCACGGAAACATTTCAATGTCTATTCAGTATACGAACTTATTCTAAAATATTTTCTTTCGGTTAATTAGGTAATAAAGTACAATATTACTTATCCTTAAAAAATCAGTGGGTATCAATAAAGATAACAAAATAATATGATGACGATAACAATTGTTTGCTTTAATTTCAAAACAATTTCAATATTCAATCACTACCGATATACTCGAATATCTTTGAGAGTGTGTTACCATAGGAACATTATTGATCGAACAGAGTGATCTCAAAAATATATAATGAAAAATATTTTCGAATATTCATTTCTACAATTGAGTGCTTTATCAGGTTATGATTTCGAATCTTCACAAGCAAAATTCCAGCCATCCAGAGGGTTCATGAATACGAAGAAGAAAGAGGACCAGCTCTACGAGTGACTTCTTTGATAAAGTAATACAAATCAATCTGAAATATGTTGGCCTCCTTATCATGCGAAGGAGGCGTCACTGATCTCTACTAAGGTTATGATACACTTTAATACTGCTCTTCTACGAGAAGAGAGTTCCAGTGACCAAGAAAGTTAAATCGTAACAAAATCTTAGAGGACTCAATAACTATATGAATATTCAAATAGTGTCGTTGAGCCACTTCTGTACGAGGGGTGATGGTTAAGTTTTTAACGAAGTGAGAGGGAAATGATATACGCTTACATATTTTTAGAAAACCTGGAAGAAATAGAATAGTCCGGCAGTTCCAAAGCAGAAAAGAGTATTGGTACATGGTATGTTTCATCCCTTCGTTCACGAGGTGGAGCTGATACAAGTTGATAATAATTGTCTTAGAGAAAGGTTTCAAACAAGCAGTCAAATCGCGTTGAAATAATAGAGTCCCAGACACTTTGCTGTTTGGGATGGATCTTTCCTGCACTACACGTATGTATTTACCCGCGATACATTGTTCAAATCGTTTTGAACTCATGTTTGACTGATCCAAACTAAATAAGTTCAGTTATTCGTATATTCTTCATTATTTGTTATTCAACGATAGACATAGTTCAGATGATTTTCAAAACTGACTATAACGACAGTACAGACAGGACTGGAATTGTCATTATGATAGTAGAAAAGCAATTTCCGAAAAATCCAGAAAAATCAGAATGGATACTGTATTGTATTAAAACTATTCATCACCTGTTGAAAATTCTCTCTCTACGCCTATGTTTGATTTATGATTTTTTATAGTTATTGAGGAATGTATATTTTATGTTTTACTTTACTACCAGAAAATTCTCATTGCATGACGGGATTCAGTCTTATTGTATATAGTGTGTAATATAGGGGTGCAATGACAGTCAGTGTTTCATTGTCCCTTTTGAACATTACAGATACTTCGGTAGAAACGAAGAAAAGGAACACAAACAAATCTATGAAGTGAGGCCACATACCAAATCATTGTAACTGATGAGAGGAGCTTTCAAATGTTGAATTAAACATTGTTTCCAATACTACTACAATTTGATACGAACACATTTACGAAAACAAACCTGTGAATAATAAAAAGTAATAGTTAATAAATTCAGTTCATTTTTTCAAATGATGAATTGCATAGTGGAATTGATTTATTAATTAAAATATTATTACTATTTCACTTTTGGAAATTACCATGAGTATTGTTCGATTCAATTGTCAGTCACAGAAAATGAATAACCTCATGAGTAGGTACTTGCATTCAGAAATATTTTTTTATATTATTGAATATGTTATGATAATTAATGGGTTAAACATGAATATCATTCAAACGCAGTTTTTGGATAAAATTTAATTATTTTTTCATTCTATAGTGTGAGTCACATCAAGTTTCAGTTAGAAATTGGAGATTGAGGAATATTATCAAGATTATTTCATTAGAAAGTTTCAGATACACCGGATATCATCAGAAAATTATGAATACCGAACCGTTCAGAAGTTATAAATAATGTCCAAAAGTTGATATATTAAATCATATCTATATTCAGTGAGAACTCATTTAAAAAGTGTGTTCTATTACAAAAATATTTTTAAAATGCAGTTATCAAATAACAATTTGACCATTATCTTTTTTAATTCTGATGAATCCAAACAAACCAAAATATTTTTGCCTAATTTTATTCGATACAACATCCCATATCATTGTAGATGTAATAGATCTTCAGGTGAACAACTCTACTGAAAATATAAAACAAAGGAATTTTTGAATTGACAGTTTATTCAGAAGACTACACGTTGAATAACAACATTAGGACTATATTTGAACAGGAAACCATTAAAAAAATAATGAAAATCTTCATAGGAAAATAAACTACAAATGAGTTTGTATCACCAACTAGGATTTTATGGGAATCCATAGAGCTGAAAACTTCCGGGCTCAGCTAGCTGAGAAAGTTTCAATTTTCTTTTCTTCATTATGATTCCCTACCACGTAGTAATGGCTACATCGATAAATTTATTTTATATCAAATTGAATATGTCAATAAATAATATATTGCAAGTGATGAATTGATGGATGTAGCCGTTACTACGTGGTAGGAAATCATAATAGAGAAAAGAGAATTGCAGTTTATTGTATAAGTTTGAAAATGTCCTTATAGGACGAAACTGCAGTAACGTTAGTTACAAATAAAAGTGGTAAAAAACATAGAAAGTTTCAATTCTCTTTTCTTCCTATTGTAAATGAGTTGACTGAGAAGTTTCAGTCCAGAAAATGATTAATTAAAAATTTAATTTTTTAAAAATATTTCACTGGTTTGGTTAATGGACAAATTTCATACTAATCGAAAGTATGAAGCCTATAGAATATGCAAACGTGAGGTTGCCTAATTTTTTCCCAACTCTTGGGTAGGCAGGTATAATCAGGTAAATCGATACTAGTACCTTGCACTGGTCTGGTTAACGAAGTAAAATTAATTCATTTCATTAATAACACGGTGGTATAGGGTTGTGTGTAAAAAATCAGTCCTAAATGCCGAGTTTTAAAAAGTGAATTGTTGCTGCAAGTGAACACGTGCGACCGAGGTCCCAGCGAACCGTCCCATGCGAACGACAGCGGGACATAAGTGGAACCACCTATTGTGTTTACGCAGTTATTTTTATCAAGTACTTTTCTTGGTTATTCACATTTTGTCTTCAATCGAAGACCACCTGCCCGGTACTGACGATGCCCAATAGGCTGAAACAGCTGTCTACCGGTGGCTATTAAATTGAAAACAATATGGGAATGATCAGAATACTACTCATCTACTTATGTCTAGGCTTATGTCCAGTAGTAACCAAGACATTCTCCAACAAATAAGTATTCAGTTGAAGGGGATTGAAGAACGTATAAAATGCGGATAATTTCGAAAGGCAGTGTGGAGAGAACGACGTCCCGTTCACGGACGAAGTAGAAGAAATAGAGACACAGGTGGAAACGACGGTACGTAGACTTGGAAGACAAAGAAGGGACAAGGCGCAACCTCTGGCACCAACACCTCCCGAGGAAGTGAAAGATATCGTAAGACGTGTAGCCAATCGGAAAGCCTCAGGCCCACAGACCAAATAATAAACCGGGCTCTGAAAGTCCTACCACGAAAAAGTATAGCAGCTATAACAAACATCATAAATGCTATACTCAGGCTGCAGCACTTTCCGGACCCGTTTAAGGGGGCGACGGTTATCCATATCCAGAAGCCAAAGAAAAACCACCTTTTCCCAGATAACCACAGGCCAATCAGCTTAACCCCTTCCCCAAGTGGCAGAACGTATCATCAGTTCAAAAGATTAGAGGACCAAACCAACGAACTAGGAATCCTACTACACGAACAGATTGGTTTCGTATCAGAATACCGGAAGGAAACGTCATCTTCAAGTGACAAGACATTACGTAGACCAACGAAGCTAGATACTTGGGGGGTCAACCTAGACAAAAGATTACCGTTCAGGTCTCACGTACGGCAGATAATAGGAATGGCGAGATCTGCCCGACAAAACCTATTACCAATAATAGGTCGAAGAAGCAACATGGGAGTGAAAGTGAAGCTGCTGATGATAAAGACTGTATTACTACTGATAATCCTGTATGCCTGCACTGCCTGGGGCCAGTGCGCAGCGACATACAGAAAACAGAGCCAGTCGTTTATGAACACATGCGTAAGGGCCGCCGTAAACGCTCCAAGATATGTGCCGAATAGGTACATATTCCGGGATCTAGACCTGAACATACACTACGTAGACGCATACATGAGGAAACACCCAGAGGACACGTTTGACATAATTAGAGCGCACGATATTCCAGTGCTAAACGACCTACATAACGCACTGGATAGGGATAACCCTAGATTCCGAGAGAGGGACAAACATTGGAGACCTCAAATTTAATTCATTTTCAGATTCACCGAGAACCAACACTTGCTCGCGACTAAAGACACTCGTCTCCGGTTAGTTTTCGGGGACCCCAAGCGATAATTCAGTTTGGAAAGTCATGATAAAATAATTCAACAGATCAGAAAGTGAAAGCACCTAGAGGCTGACTTTCGACCAAAGAAGGTCTGATGTCAATCTTGCTGAAGTGCCCATCAGTAAGTTGAGGCCCGTTCCGGAGGAGCGGGGGAGGATGGACGGGATGGGTTGTTTTTGCACACATTAACCGTGTGGAGAAGATTTCAACTCAGGGTAGTCAACCTGGGAGGGGACATGGGGGGGAAACTCCATCCATCAATATGACCGACTTGGCTTTTTCCATAGAAAGCATATATTACAATATTTTCTGTTGGTAGTTGGTAGCGCTAGTATATCCGGTGTCAGTAAATCGAAAATTATTAGAATTCCTAAGGAACTCAAGGAAAACAACAGCTTTCTCGAGCCGAAAATATAAACTGGCACAAAGTGTTTGGTTATCATCGAAGAAGTCAAGAATTGTATTAGGACAGTACAACTCTTTTTACATGAAACACGAAACACCTACATTGAATAAAGTTTTGTCAGTTATTCGTGAAGACAGATTTTATCCTGATATAAGAAGAACTATATTATGGAAGAGCTGAATTTCACTTTTGGAAAACAAGATAGAAAGAGCATGTTGATAGAAAAATCAGAGATTGTAGAATGGAGAAGAAACTATTTGAAAGAAATGAAGAGAGCCAGAACACTGGGTGAATCTATTTTTTATTTTGATAAAACGTGGATCAATGAGGGTTATACCTTCTCGAAGGTTTGGCAAGACTAGAACATCAAAACCCAAAGTTTGTCTCTCAGTACAGACACACTTTTCTACTTCTTAAAAATGGCTTCAAAGTAGACGCCGAAACGTCGAACAATGCAAAACTTTGAGTGCGGTTCAACCCGAAATTCCGATGTTCAAATTTCTAACCGCGGAAACCTATTCCAGATAAGTAATCTGGTGACGTTTCGAGGACTTTATTCATCTTCATTATCAATCCTACGATCAATTTGATATTATCAGTGTCAATAATAATAATATCAAATTGATTTATATCAAAAGATGAATAATAATTTCTAATTGTAATGTTTTGATTTAAATAGAATAGATAAAGAAAATGGATAGTCTTTAAAACGTCAACACGGAAAACCTGCAGCACCACATCATCTAAAGATCTTGATCTACCAAAGTCCTCTCTTTCATAAAACAAAAGGTAGGGTGTCTCCAGAGGCTCCAATAAATGTTTGCATTCTTGAAATTTTTTCACTCTCAGTTGATACCGAATGGACTATAGCGTTGAATTAATAGTGTATATTGATTATCTATTTTTTATATTTTACTGAAAAAAATATATAGCATGAAAATGAAAACATTAATGAGCTTTTTGCATCATACAAAAATACATGTTACGGCATATTCTGGAAATATTTTTTGGTGCACTTTGAAGTACGGCGAAACAAAAAGTAATGATGAGACAACGAATAACTGTATTTCAGTATATGAAGTAAGTACGTTCCATTTATACTAAGTGGGTATGTATGATAATTGTTATCAAAGTTCAAGTAACTGGATGGATAAAGGTTGAGAGTGCTTATTCTGAGTATCCAATACTTGCAGTCCCACACATCAGAACGGCAACCTTCTTCCCGATGGGCGTTTCACCATTCAACATTTCACAACAACAAGTATACTGTATAGATAATAACCTGACTATACTATCCGCTTTGGGCGGAATAGTCCCGCTTTCAGGCAGTCTGTCCCGGTGTCTCCGCCATAGTCCCGCTTTTGCAAACTGATAATTTAAAATGTTATTTTCCCACTCGAAATGCCTGACGGGGCGCCCCACATGGGAAGGGTAGATACACCTAGCTCAGAATTGTGGAAATATTTTTTGCACGCACAAGCAGCCACTTTTCATGTAGCTGTGTTGTAAATCGAAGGGTAAAATATGTCGGCACCAAAAGAGAATACGATTTTCCTTCCTTACATCGTCCGTTGCTGATGTTGACCACTAGAATGTAAAAACTGCGGCGGTTGAGTTTTATAAAACAAGTGAAGAATATTTGGAGCCGTGGTGTCAATTCAACACAGAACTAGAAGTGTTTGAATGGTCAAATTCAACAAAACTGCATACGTGGGAAGAGCTCTAGAAAGTGCTGGATTTACTGATCACACAAGGGTTTATTAGCAGCAGCCAAGGTACGGAAGTCTTTCACGAGTTTTCCCTTATTTCCAACTTTGCGACATCTCTGGCTGGAAAGCTGAGAACGTTTCTACTGAAAACCTTTGGATCGAATTATACCAGCTCTTTCGTACCGACAATGTTCATTCAACAAATTTTCTACAATTATTGAGAACGTTATGTGTCTGCCTGGAAGTAACGCAACTGTCGACAGAGTTTTTTCTCAAATGAATGAAATATGGACAAGTGACGCCACTACTGGGGCTTCGTAAGTCGTACCTACTCAACTATTTTGTGTTTAGTGCTTTGATTATTTTGTGTTATTCTATCTTCTATAGCAAGAAACTTGTAAAATACTAAATTCTTTTTTTAATTATATAATTCCGCAGATGTGTTGCAATTATAGTGTGCGTGAACAGTTTTTGTTATGGATTCATTCTCAGCTAGATGTTCACGTTCTATTTTTTAGGGTTCCAGACATGATCGAAAATGGCTAGTGGTTTCTCGCCATTCCAGGCAAGCTTTGAATTTGCTAGTAAGAACCAGACCTTCAGACGCATTTGAAGAAGACCAAATTATTGTAGACACCAACTTGATATGAGGAATCACTCAGTATGTCAATTGAGACTATGCCTGAAAATCAAAGGTCAAATAATTCGATAAGGTGAAGTCAATGTTGTCGAAGACTCCTTGATTTTCTTGTGGAAAATCCTAGGAATTGACCTTACAGTGCATTTCTTTAATATCTCTCCCGTTTTATTTTCTGAACGGGTCAACTCAAAAAATTTAAATTTAGGATAGTGGAATTAATGCATAAATACTTCATTTTGAAGTGGAATTTACAGATGGAACTTCCAAGATGGCGACTGGGCGCCATCTGGGAAAAAATCAA
The DNA here is from genome assembly GCF_025532065.1 of Leptinotarsa decemlineata. Lineage (NCBI taxonomy): Eukaryota > Metazoa > Arthropoda > Insecta > Coleoptera > Chrysomelidae > Leptinotarsa > Leptinotarsa decemlineata. The sequence goes on along the minus strand of NW_027412545.1, from coordinate 1,813,517 downwards.
ATAGAAAGGGGGTTCTTGTGACACATCATTTTGAAACTTCTGACAAATGTTTCACAACTCTAGAACATAATGTCAATATCTTCAACTACTACAAAATGGCGGAACATTTAATAATTTTCTGAAGACAAACACATTAATATCGATATTACTATAAATATTCCTTTTTATCTGCCATATGGCAATTCCAACCACCCGATAAGGTTGGTTAAGTTATTTTTTGTTTATAAAAACGACAAAAAATGTCAGTACGACAGTGAACATCATTGTTCAGTTAGAATATTCTCATTTAGTTTTCGGTTTTACTAGTGAAAGGTAACACGTCAACAATCACTAAAATGGCCAATTCTCGTCTATTGGAAGGAAAAATTGAAGCGATTTTTATTTACGGTGCGACGCGTAACTTTCACGAGACCAAAAGAATTTTCAATGAACGTTTTCCGAATCGTCCTATCTGTAGGAAATATTTGAGAAAACTTGTATCCAAATTCACAACTACCGGTAGTGTACATAACAAAAAGCCCCCAGGTCATCCGCCCATTCCGGAAGAACAGCAAGTGCAAATAATTGGTGAGATGGTATGGTATGTTTGTGAGGTATCTCCTTCTACTGTGTGGAGACTTTTGAAGAGGAATAGGTATCATCCATACAAAATTAAAATGGTAAACCAATTAACTGAAGGTAATCCTGGTCGAGGAACAGAATTCTGCGAAATCATGACGGAAACCATTGCAAGGAATCCTATCTATCTCCACAATATTTGTTTTAATGACGAATGTACATTTTTTTCTAAACAACAATGTTCACAGACCAAATTGCCGTTATTGGAGTGACACCAACCCTCATGTTTTCCGGGAAACACATACCCAATATCCAGAAAAAATTAACGTTTGGGTAGGAATTTTGGGAAACCATATTGTAGGATCTCTATTTATTGATCAAAATTTAACAGGGGAACTTTATTTGAATATGCTGGAAACTACTGTTGACCATCTCATCACTGAAATCGTCGAAGCGAATCCTAATGAATTCGATATGGATATTGTATTCCAACAAGATGGAGCACCAGCATATCACTCCAGACAAGTAAGAAAGTATTTGGATACTACTTTCCCGGTCGTTGGACTGGCCGTCGGGGTCCTACAGAATGGCCAGCCCGCTCGCCAGATTTGAAACCTTTGGACTCATTTTCTTGTGGCTATTTGAAGCAGAAGGTGTACGAAACTGAACCTGCTTCAATATTGGATATACAGCAGACAATAAAAAATATTTGTAGAGATATTGACGTTACTGTGTTCGAAAATTATCTACGTGAAATATCAGATAGGCTGTTCATATGTCAAGAAGTTCAAGCCAACCATTTTGAGCACCTTCTGAACTGACCTCAAGTTTATTACCTCATATTATGTATGTAAGTGCCAATGTATTCAGGCAATTATTAAAAGTTCCGTCATTTTGTAGAAGTTGAAGATATTGACATTATATTCTAGGGTTGTGAAGCATTTGTTTTCAAAAGCTTCAAAAAGATGTGTCACAAGAGCCCCCCTTTCCATTTATTTTTTTTCCAGATGGAGCCCAGTCGCCATCTTGAAAGTTTCAATTTCACCTCAAAGTAAATTATTCATGCAATAATTTCATTATCCCAAATTTAATTGTTTTGAGTTGACTCGTTCAAAAAATAAAATGGGGAGGGGGGCAATAAAAAAAGGACTGTATATTTGCAACGGATACTTACTTCCTACACTCATTCAATGGAACTAAGAATTGAAATCGATGCGTGATTAGTTTGATTTTGTCCTCACTTTACACCAAAATCAAGAAATTTTTTGTTCATTCCTCCAAGTTTTGATTATCGTTTTAGGGAAGGGTGGATTTATTTTTTGTGGAAGAATCATTCTGACTATCTACTTCTTATTAATTAATCTAATTAATGACAAAATAATTATGTGTATATCATGCACCAAAGATTTCTTCAGATACAGACCTTCCGAAAATCTACTTTCATATGAATATTGAATTACATGAAGTAAAATCCTTGATCAACAACTACTTACACATAATAAAACCATAAATATTATTGCGGAGAAAGTGTCCCAGTGATCAGGTTTTGTGGATATATACTCTCTAGATTAATATCGATAAAAATAATGTAGGCTAGATTGAAAAATGTGGCACTTGTTTTGAAGTAGGTACCTCAAGTTGATACAAAAACAAAAATGAGAAATTTCCCCCTCCGAACGTATATCCTGGTTACACCCATGGTGGAAAAGTTCAATAGAAAAAAACTTGCGAATTTCCGTGACAGAAACCGAATTCAACTTTTGGAATAGACTCGTAAATAAATCAATTACAAAAACAATGTTATTGCTCGTGTATATTGTATGTTGAAAACCAGCTCGTCTCAAGTATCCATTAAATGACGATATTAGTTCAGTTCGAGATAACGTGGATCACAATAAGCTTTTCAGATGAACCTGCCCTTTATTTGTAGTAGATATCGTTATGATAACATCAATTACTATTGAACAGTTCATCGGCACGTGACTATCCTGAATATATCCTTTGTAATGAAGAATTGAAATGAATAATTCTCATTTCTACAATACATAATTTTTGACTGAAGAAAATTCAAACGAAACATTGTGAAACTTTTGTTTGAAGGTGGTTGAAAATGTTTCGTGGTGTATTTAATCAGTTCGGACTTCCATTGTCTAATATAATATAAATTGATTTGGAATCCCTGAAAAAAAATTACAAAGATTAACCGAAAATAACAATTTCATTAAACAAAATACTGAAATTACAAAGAAATTACATGCAAGCAACAACCAAAAAAGAAAAAAAAATTGAAATTACGTCGTGACGTAACTTGGTTTGGAATATTTTAATTTTAATTTTTCATTTTTGTCATTTTTTAAATTTTTAATTTTCAGCTTTTATTAATATTTAAATTTTTTATTTTTTTTTGTTGTTGCTTGTGTGTTATTTCTTTGTAATTACAGTTTTTCGTTCAATAAAATTGTTATTTTCGGTTAATCTTTGTAATTTTTTTTCAGGAATTGCAAATCAATTTATATTATATTAGAAAATGGAAGTCCGAACTGATAAAATACATTGTGAAACTTATTCACTCTCTTCCTATTATTTCTTGAGAGACCAAAAATTGAAAGTTCGAATGGGTTATCGTACATTATTGACGTTTCACAGATGGTGATGAAATATAAAATGTCCGAAAGACTATTTTTGATATCTTGAGAGTTTCACAATGCAAAAACAAATCGACACAGATTAAATTCAATCATCTATATTTTTGTGTATTCATAAGATCATTCCATTTGCTACACATATCCATATTCATGAGAATGTTAGTTGTTATTAATGGTTAATATGTTAGTCAGGTTGTTTCTGTTCAAAATTTGTTATTGTTGTTAACGAGCTGTTACCAGGATTTTCATCAACTAGAATTTTGATTAGCAATGGGCCATCCTTGTCACCGATCCTGAGTAACATTTTCAACGACAACCTTCAAAAACTTGCGTGCGTGGTGAAGATCAATGAGGTTTTGCATTCCAACTTGCGATTTTCAGCAGGAGCTTTTACCATTTGCCAAAAAACTGACTATCAAAGCATACAGCATACATGAAATTGCAATGAAATGACATTTTGCCTAGTATCTCTATCTTCAATCAGTTCGAAAATAAATTCAACACTGAATGACCTAACCTATTATAGTTTATTTATAGTCATATCCCTACCATTCAGTTTCTCACTTTTCACTAACTGATTCGAAAATTGTAATTCTACTTTCTTCACTTCTAAAATAATTGCAGATTTCCAATCAATTGTTTTATACACTGACCCTCTTCTATTGATATTTTCGCCCGAGAAGGAATAGTCATACAATGACACGAAAAAATAAGCTATGTAATTCAAAAATCAATTGAGTAGTTCAAAAACTGTACCAGAAAAAAATATTATTCATGCAATATATAGATATTGAGAATGAAGCTACGGAAACAAACGGGTATAAGAACATACGAGGTCCGTATATTAAATAACGAGACTGGTTACGAAAAAGGATTTTAACATAGAAATTATTCTACATTCGAATGCTCCTCTTCAATATACTCCCCTCTCTTCGCCACACACCTTTCCATAGGTTTTTTTCATTGATGGAAGCAGTGCTGGAAGTCTTCTTTGGTGAGGGCCTATAGGAGCCCTGCCGTTTTTTGCTTTACCGAGTTGTTCTTCCACAACTCGGGCCGTTTCTTACGAACTCGTTCTCGCAGTATTGCCAAAACTGACAAATAGTAAGTCTGGTTGACAGTCTGACCCTGGAACACATTCAGTTATCACGATACCGTTAATGTTGAAAAAAAAACGATCAACATTGCCGTGAATTTTGATTTGGAGATCCTTGCTCTCTTGGCTCTCACTGAAGCGTTTACACCACTCAAAAACACGCGTGCGAGATAGAAAATTGTCCCCATAGGCCTCTTGCAACAATTTGTAGCACTCAGTCGGAGTTTTTTCAATTTAACGAGAAATTTGAGATTGATACTTTGCTCTTGTTTTTCATCACACATGGTTTTCGGCACGAGATAAAACAAGTTCGTTTTAAACCACTATTGCACAAATACTGTAATTGTGACGAAAATGTGTTTTGGTAAGTGGATAGAGAAGATTTCCACATACCCAACGCACTACTTGTTTTTTTCTCCACCCCTCGAGGGCGCCCTCTAGGCGCGCGATCTCGTTATTTAACAGCCGGACCTCGTATATTCCTGAGTATTACTGAAGTTTAGTCCCAACACCAAACCGTTACTTTCAACACGTGTTTCAATCATCAAGTGATCATCTTTTAGAGGATGATGAGTTTAATCTTCCTCTTAAAGATGATCACTTGGTGATTGAAACACGTATTGAAGTGTTATTTCCAACTCCTCGACACGTGTTTCAATCATCAAGTGATCATATTTTTGAGGAAGAGGAGTTTAATCTTCCTCTTAAAGATTATCACTTGGGTATCTTTTGAGTTTATCCTGTTCGGGCGGACCAATTGAGAGACAGAAAAACACAACTTTTTTTCAAGGACAAAACACAAGCACTACAGGAAAATCCTTAAGGCGCTCTAAGAGCGGTGCCTGTGCGAAAGTAGTGATTCACATTGGATTTGAATCGTTGGAGATAAAATCAATATGGAAAAACGTTCTCAGGAAGTTTATTCCACCTAAACAGTTCTCCAAATAGTAGCGTTCTTGAACAGTGGAGTTCGAGGTGTACTGAGTTGAACCTCAAAATGATGAGAGGCCACAGTCCATCGAGAATTTCTGATATGTGCCGCTTTTGGTTGAATCAAATGTGCCAAGTCACTTGAACACTTCCCGTGAAAGTATCTATAGAAAAGAGACAAATCTCCAACCCTTCTTCGATGTTCCAGACTGTCAAGGTTGCAAGTGATGTTCGCGTCTCCAATCAGCCGAATGGCTCTTTTCTGAATGGAATTCAGCAGCTTCAGGGTATGCTTAGGGGCGGAGCTCCAATCATGAGAATACTACTCCAAAGAATGTCTGATCTGAGCTTTATAAAGAATCAAAAGTTTCTGAGGTGTGTACAGTTTTCTGGTTCAGAATAGTGTTTCAAGCTTTTGAGAAGCGGCTTTTGCTTTTGCTCTTAAAATATTCATAGAAGTATCACATGAAAACAATGATTCATTTGATACATAAAATGACAAAAACATCAGGTTAATTACTGGAAATGAAGGTAGGTTAGTAGTAATTACTTGAAAATAACAGTTGGAAAGAGTTCCTTCAACTTGCTTAGTTGATCCACGAATGTATTAATTCAATGGAAATAGGGTTGGTTGAGTTTCCAAACACAGTAGAATTAATAATGATATAACGAATGATTAAAAATCGAAGACAAGTCCGTCTAGTGTGAATTTCACAGAGAAATAAACAAATATAAGAGAGATAGAGAGAGAGTGAAAATAAACAAAATACCGTCTGGAATTTAGTGAATAAGGAAGTAAGAAAAAAAAAGGAATAATGAAAATGTAAATTTGATCATAAATGATGAAAAAAACAATCTAAAAGAACTCGTGAAGCACTCAACGTTCAAATTTTTTGAAAAAACGCATAATGAATTGACAAATAAATTATGTGACAACATATCGACTAAATATACCCTGCCGATGAATTAATTGTATTGATCATAGTTTTCACTTTCGCTATATGAATGAACGAGATTTATTAAAACAAAATAAAAATATCGTTGGCGATGATAACATAAGTGTAAGAGTCATCGAACACTTGCAAGGAATGTATCACAAAACCATTGTCATTTCTCATGAATGTATCATTTTTACAGGTGTGTTCCCACCAAACCTGAAGTTTTACAAAGTATGGTTATAATACCTACACGAAAAAGCAAATCGCAATTAAATAGATGATTACATAAAACGCCCAGTCATATTGGGCATATTGGGAGTCATTGATATATTTTTCAAGCATGGTTGCTATTCTACAGGATGTCAATTTGAAAACTTCCCACCCTTAATATCTTCACTCCAGTAAACAATATGAGGAATCAAAAAACAGGCCAATTTCATTGTCAAGGAAGACACTTTCAAGAAATATTTGTAGCCCTTGTGGTTAAATCTCCTAAGAGGGGTAGATGGTACCCTTATAATTTCAAATGGGAAGGGGAGTCAAGTGGCATATCGTTTTGATTGACGTTCACTTTTGCTTCCAATGGTACCCTGACTCATCATATTTTGATGAGCCTTTTCCGAAAAATAGCCTTCCAAACTAACAGAAGTAATTATTAATTACGCCTGTACTGAGATGCATGGTTTGACCAGAACTGGTAAGAATATTAGGTGGTACCGTTCCAACCCTTTCATAGGGATAACATTAGTCATTAGCTCCAATTAAGTTACATCAAGAAGTAGTCTAATAGTAAAACGTATATGTTAGTAAAGTTGTGAATTTTTAATTCTTATCGCAGAAAATTTGCAGATAGCCGTACTTTTTTGTCACTTCTGCTGAAAAAGTTTCTGCTTTCAGGCATAAAATTGTTTCGCAAATTTCAACATTGTTGTAGTATTGTGCATACCTGTTGGGCTGTTTAGTCATTACCTACTTTAATATGTGTATAAAAGTGTATGTATGATTTACGTTTTTCAAGACAGGATTGAAAGGATTGTAATTTATGGAGAAGTTGGAAAGGGCGAACGAAGGGCGGCATGTCTTTTCAACGAAAGACATCCAAATTGTAATGTAATGAAAGTCCCCGGTATGTGCTTGATTTAGTGAATGAGTTTCACGAAATTGGTTCAGTGACAAATAAAAGAAATTACCCCAGAGTACCAAATGAAGCAGCTCAAATTGACGTTTTGGGAACATTTCCTGCAGAGCCCACAAGCTCTTTACGATCAGTATCAGAACAGACGCGAGACTGTAAGAAAAACATTGGAAATGCATGAATTTTATCCTTATAAAATGCAGATTCTTCCAGAGTTTTGTGAAATCATGTCTCATCGACACGTGTTTCGATCACCAAGTGATCATCTTCAAGAGAAATAATGTCTCAGCGAGCCAATACCATCCCCAATCTTCTGTTAAACGTCTGTTCCATCGATGAGTGTTCATTTTTTCTAAATGGCAATGTTAATAGACAAAATTGTCGCTATTGAAATGATGAAAACCCACATATTTTTCGGGACGAACATACACGACACCCACGAAAAGTTAATGTTTGTGCTGGTATTTTTGGAAATGCTATTATTGGTCCATTATTTCTGGAAGAAAACTTGACTGGCAATCTGTACTTCAAAATGCTTGAAGAGACTATCGATCCTATTATAACTCACGAGCTAGAAACTCAAATGGATGCAGAAAGTAATGAAGTTTTGAAGGAGGATCTCTTACATTTCCAGCAGGACGGTACTCCACCTAGTTTTTTTTTTTTTCCAAGTGACAGTGATTAAACGAGAGATTTCCGGATAGAGGGATTGGCAGAAGGAGATCAGTTGAATGGCCTTCGAGATCACCGGATTTAACACTTCAAGACTTCTTTCTATGGGCACATCTTGAATCCGTTGTTTATGAAACACAATCTTCTGATATTGACGAACTTGAAAAACGAATTACAGCAGCATGCTAGTCGATTCCTAGTGAAGTTTTCCGTAATGTTAAAGGGGAGTTCGAAAACAGACTTTATTACTGTTTAGAGCAAAATGGACGACATTTCGCACAGTTTATGAAATATGCGAAAGTAGATTTTATGTTTGAAATATCTTTCTCGCAAATTAAATTTTATTTTTGAAGATTTGAAATTACACGCATTATTCAACGGTTGGAACGGTGCCACCTATTCTTCTAACTACTTCTAATAAAAGAAGTCAATACAATAATGCAATCACATGTGTGAGTTTAGAACGCTATTTTTCGGAAAAAGCTCATCAAAAAATAAAACGTGAAGATATCATTAGAAGCAGAATTAACGCCAAACAAAATGATGTGCCACTGACACCCCTTCTCATTTAAGATGCAAAGGGTAACATCTATCCCTCCTTGGGGGTTGAACCACGAGGGCTACAAATATTCCTTGTCCCCCTTGATTATAAAATTGACCTGTTTTTTCGATTCCCCATATTATTTACCGGAAGGAAGATATTGAGGGTGTGAAGTTTTCAAATTGACACCCTGTATATTCTAGTCGACACAGTTTCCGCATAGAAAATGTTTGTGTATGAATTCATGGTTAGCAAAACATCACAATATCGGTTTAGGTAGGTTGGTCGCTGACATTTTCTTCAATTTCTCATGTGTCTTCAACAGCTTGCAGACAATTTTATTAGGGGTCATATCCCGAGTGTATCAAGTTCAATCGGTTAGAATGTTACTTTCGAAATCTTCGTTTCATGAGAAATATGGGCAAAGATTTATGGTCTTAAATGAATATTACTGGAGTTTTTCCCAACACCAAATCGTTATTTTTAACACCTCGACACGTGTTTCGATCACCAAGTGATCATCTTCAAGAGGAAGATTAAACTGAGTGATTAAACTGAGATTAAACTGAGTTTAATCTTTCTCTTGAAGATGATCACTTGGTGATCGAAACACGTGTCGAAGTGTTAAAAATAACGATTTGGTGTTGGGAAAAAACACCAGTAATATTCATTACTACACCAAAGGTTCCAAACAGTGCATCATAAATGTATGTTCTTGTTGAATAAGCCCAGTGCTTGTTAAACAGTAAAAACTGTTTCTTCATTTTTATGAATTGACGGAAATAATCACATAAAAATATCATGATGGGGAAAATTCCTGACTATTTGAATTTTATCTTCAAATGAAAAGAGAAAGATCTGATCACTACTCTATACACATAGGCGTACTGCAGAGATTTGTTATAGGACCGTTATCTTTTTACTATTTAGAAATGACACATCTGATTACACATCATATGGGTTAACCCTCAATATGCACCAATATGGGTTAACCATAATGTTTGCAGACGATTCTTCATTCTTTTGAGTAACTTGAGGTTGATAAAGGGTATTGGAGAAATTTAGACGAAGTGACGTGGTTCAATTTGAAGTCCACTCTTTTAGTACTTGCCAAAAGCCGTCTACTACCGTTAACTGCTTTTGGTAAGCTGTAAGAAACATATTGTATTTTAATATGTCTCTTTTTGAGATTAATATTATTTTCGATACTTCTTTCATTGCATCGATTCACTTTTTTACAGTAATTCTAATCATAATAAGAAATCATTATTTTGCTTCGTACACTCGTACAATTTAGATGTGTTAACATTACCTTTCAGTGCATATCTTCGGCCAATGCAATAACTCAGTAAAACTGAGTATTAATAAAACAGTTTTCTCTATAAAGTTTAATGTGGCGGAAAAGAAAATAATGATGTCACAGAAAACAATTCTCCTAGCTGTAGGGATTGAATTTTTGAGGATCAAATTGGATCTTGCCGTAATCATATCATTTACTTGAATAACAAAAGCAAAAGAAATTTGGAACACTAATTATAATTAGAAAGATGAAAATATTTTAGTGAATTTCATGCTCAAATGACATGAAACTTAAGCGATATTTTTTTAGAGAGTGATCTAAGTTGAGGTCTGATGCCCCATACATTTAAATAGACGGTTTCCTCAAAATATGCAAGAAAAATTTAAAAATCTTCCAAGGAAACTTTCAATAATCGAAGTGAATAACTTATCTGAAAATATCTAACTGATATCCTCAAAAGATATTGCCTTCGTCTTTATAATTTCATAGTAGGTAATCAGTTTATTATCATGTACATTGAGACATTGAGATTGGAAATCATTACTTGACCATTTAGTATATGTCCTGAAGCAGCCTTTGTATAGTGAAATCCAGGTAGTTCTTATGACAGTCCGTTATAAACGGTTTCTAGACTGGGTGAAATCATTAGTCATGGAACAGTCATGAAAGTCATTATAATTCTATTTAATCTCTTGGAGGTTTCACTAACGGAAAATTAGGTACCCAAATTTTTCGAGTACACTCTATAATACTCATGACCTGAAAGGAACCATCCAATATCAAAATAATAATCTGTCATTCCATTTAGTGGGGTCCCAGTTCATGCATAAATTTTAATGATAAGTAATCAGGTAATAAGGCACTAGGGATTGATGCAAATATTATCCGCTTCCTCTTCAAAGCAAATTCGAATCTAAAATTGACTGTAAAGGTCTTATCAATTCATTATGCACTTCTGAAGTTTTGTGAATAAAGATATTCACAAAGTCAGGGATTCATTATTTTTTTTTATCTTATATTTGAAATGAATAACTGATGAAAAAAGGATCAGTATCTCTGAAAATAAGTATTTGTTCCTTATGAAGGACGGAAAGTATTTTTTCCTGAATAATTGACATATCTGGAGATCCAGTGTCTTCAATTTTCATCAATGCTGATAGTAGGCTGAATCTTACTGAAATAAAAAAAAAATACCAAAGGACATGAAACTGTCCTTTGATATTTTTTTTATGAGAAACGGGGGCCTTCGGTAAATATAATAACCAAACAGTTTTCAGAAATCTTGAAGAAGGTGTGGCCAGTTATGTTGAAGAGACATACAAAAGGTATAACTCTTATTTTTCATGGACTAATTACAAAAAAAAACAGCTTTTTTGGAGGTTTCGTTATCAATATATGAAAAATGATATCATTTGAATAATTTTATGTATTTTTATTTTCACTTTATGAAAATAGTAATTTTTGAAGAGTTGTGACATAATTACACTATTAATGAAATTGTGTTTTGTTGAACTGTTCAATATGTAGTAATATGTAGTTTCTACCTACAATTTTTTGAAGTCGTTGATTTATTCCATATAATTTTTTGGTATTAGACTTTACAAACTGAAAATCGAAGAATGTCAACGAATGCATAATGAATAAATACTAAAATGACAAGTTGTTTCTAGAAAGTTACTTTTTGATAGGCTTTGAATAAAGAAACCGTCTAATCAGTAACTGATATTGGGAGTGTACATTCACTTTAAAATCGACGTTTTTTATCGAATTTTCTATAATGAATTCCGTGAAAATTTCCTCATACTTTCAAAATTCAATGCTTTGAGAAAAGTGGAAAAAGGGCAGAAAATCGATGTGCTCCAAAAAAATCATTCGAATAATTAAATATAGCCTAGTCAGATGACTGAAAAAAATATAGAACAAAATTCATTTTGCACACCTTATGGACTTTTTGTCCTAGGATCAACTTTGACCTAACGTTTCTTGCAAGTAGAATTGAAATATATTGAATTGTCACGAAAAAACGTAATAACGTGTGTATTTTGAATGTGTTGACAATTTTGCACCTGTGCTCTTGATGAATTCTACTTGTAAACCAAAACAAGGAATATGCAGTAACTTTTTGCGATCATCATTTTGGGAAGAACTTTTCATTCATTCATTTCAATGGTAACATGTAATGTTGCAATCGGATACGGATACGATATCAATTTTTATCAAATAAATACGTTAATTGCCCATGTACCAAACAATACCAACTAATATCTCAGGAGTTATCGCAAAATGAAATCTATCGCTCGGCCTGACAAAGAAGGCGAAACGCTTGATGAAGAAAAGTTGCAATTGCGTTACTTTTGTTTAATGTATTGAATCATTTTGAAAGTAAAGTCGCAACTGTTGAGTTCCATTTTGATTGTTACTAATTACTATCTGAAGCACTATCTGGTACCATAATAGGCTAAGGTGCTTTCACCTATACACAAAAGGATTCGAATGATCCCCAATGTTTCTGAACATTTCACAGTCTAGGTTGTTCCAGATTGTTCCACAATGAACTGAGATGTTCCAGAATGTTCCCGAACATTCTCGAATAATGCGGTATGTTCTAGAATGTTGTGAAATGCTCTTAAGTACTGTCAAATGTTCTGATCTGTTTTAGTAATTGCTACAGGACTAAACTTCCCGTCCTTATATATCTTCAAAAAGAACGCCCCCTGAGCTTAAAGCGAAACTTTTTTCTGGACAGGGAATAGAGGGCTTCTACGACATATAACTTTCTTGGTCGTTCCAGACGATTTCCGAATATTCCATGGTGTTCTTGGATATTCCAAAATGTTGTGAAATGGGAACCTTCCCCATATATTGGGGATAGATGAATGCCAAAACATACCCTTGATCGTATCACAATGATCTGGGATGTTCCCAAAAGTTCCAGATTATTTCTGAACATTACCACATTTAACAAAGCCTCGGAATGTTGGGAAACATTGTGGAATGCTTTCGAACACTGTCGTATGTTCTGAGCTGTTCTAGAACTTTCTGAAAACCACAACTTTCAACCTTTATGTTTTCAATAACACGTTTTTCAGGTATAAACGGAAACCTTCTTCAATACCAGCTGAAGTAGAACTATGATAAAAAATGGTATATTACTCGTATATATGTTCTGGTATTTGTGCGAAGCTGGATCTGATCGCTATTAGTCAAATAAGGTAGAATTTGATAAATTATATGGTGAAATTATCACAAGTGTTGTTTGAGCATTGAAATAAAAATATCCGAGAAATTCATTATTGCATCTTCCAGATATGGATTTGGCTTATATAAGCTATAGTCGTTTTATATATGATAGTTATTTAGCTACACTAGGTATTTTGAATTTCATACTGGGTTGATGAAACAGATATTCAAACATACATGAAACGCGGACATATAAAAATTTCAAAGAACAATAAAAAGGGTAATTTTTCCAAGTTCAGTACCTAATCGTTTTTTTCGAAAACTTTTATATAAAATACACTTTCACCTATTTGCCACAAATTTTTGTTACATGATTCCATAATTATGATTGTCATTATCAACTTCATCAAATAATTGATTTCTAATCAAAACTGGAAGGTGAATGACCTCATTGGTTTCCTCCTGATAATTCAATTGTATGGAATTCAAAAATGAATAAATATAAAAATAAACTTTTCATTGATAAGAAACTTCTTGTAAATCAATACAGATTACTTAAACTGAGTAAACAAAGCAGAGTTGGTATTGTAATCGAATATAAACTGTGTTTGAATTTTCGTTTTCTGAAAGAGAAAATAATATCATGAAAAATTATAAAATGTAATTTTCAGATATCAGTTATCTCTTAACCTAGTCATTCAGAGTATGAATATATCATTTCGAAATAATATTAATTTTTTCAAACAGACTGTCGAATAGCAAAATCATATTTTTGGTTATGCAAGATCTAACGAGGTCGATTATGTACAGTTTTTTGAGAAGTACATTTCAGTTTTTTCATCTTTCCAGGTCTATGAAGAACCACTTCTTGTTTTATTCTTTTTCCTATTTGAAATTCTAACACAAACTGAATGTCCTATAACTATCATTTCACTGGATATATTTTGCCAGCTCATCTACTAGGAATTATAGGAATAATATAATGGAATTATAGGAATTATATAATGATAATCTTAGGGCCTATCTAGAATTATGGAACTCTTAAAAAGATGGCCTTTTTAGTAGAAAATATTAAAAAAAAACAAAGTTATTGATTCGATGATCAGAAGTGTACATTAATTATTTTAATTTGAAAATACGTTTCGCGATCACATGAAAAAATATTGTCTTCAATATTGCAAATTATTTAATTATATGCATTAATTTGGAATCCAAGATATTGTTTTTGACCGTTGTGAAGTCTCACTAATAGAGCAACTACGAGATTTCTATGGCGTATTCCTTGGGGGACATCGTTACGTCAGTGAGTGGGAAAGAAACATGTACGACGTAATCGAAGCATAGAAGGATAGAATGAGTATCGGAGAGATTCAGTTGAATGATAACAGCGTGGTTGAATTATAAAAATAATGGTATAATAACAATGATGAATGAAAATCGGATTGAAAAAAAAAACATGGCGACCATGCGTGGAATATACAGGGTGTGCAGCATCAAAGAAGAAAATATGGCTACCAACGTTAAAGAAAAAACAAAGAAAAAACATCGAGGTATACCGGGTATGTGCAGCGTAAAAAAAGAAAACGTAGCATCGAAGTGTGACAAAATACATCATTTGAGAAGAAACATAACAGTTTGAAGGGGATCTAACGTTTCAACGTGCGATCTCTCAATGTGTACAGAGTGTTTCAAAAATACATCAAGAAAAAAAACAAGTTGGTTTAAGATACCGACTACTCTGCTCCCCCATTGTCTCCCATTTTTGAACGTTAACACGTAACTTCTTGATACTTTTGAATAAAAATACGTGTCACTTTTAGGTGACACAAATGGTAGTTTTCAATACCGGAAGGATGCGATTTTCTTTTCCGAAAGTTATGGCTGATAAATCTGATGAAAGGGTCTGAATACTTTTTACTGTGCTTAGAAATAGAAAATAGTTACAAATACAAACCAATCCATGATTGACCGTGGAATAGTTTTATACACGACTTTCATGTTTTTGGAAATTAGCCATTATGCGACATCTATATAAAATTTTTGATTACGATATTTTCCTATTTATTGAGATATTCAACAATGGAGGCACATCCATCATTTACTTTGCGAAAACTACTCAGCACCAGACTAGTCAAACAGGTTTTCGTTTATAAATCACTGCAGTTATCTTGCTTATTATTTAATAAACGCGTATTAGATATTTCAAAATCTAGTTGAAATTTTGTGTAGGTGACTAATTATTAACATAATGTCCAAAAACCATACATTTTATTTACACATAGGCCCAAACGTAAATACTATTTACTTCTACGTTAATATGACTATTTTTCATATACTAGATATTATATTTATGGGTCAAATTCGTAGGTACTTCATAATTAAACCATTTCTCAAGTCTTCAATTTATGATACAACAATGTTTCCGCTATTTTGACTGTTGCTTTTTACTGAAACGAGAAGGCTTGCACTTTTGATTTTGATATGAACATTTGTTTTGTTTCTTACCAAATTGCTCACAAACATATTTATATTCGGATGGCTATGATAGAAATTATTGCCGAATTATGCCTTAAAAAAGTCAAAGGGATTTCCAGTAAGGCCTAAATACGATGTATTACTTGCCCATATATCAGGTGGAAATATCGAATTGTTATCAATATAATTTTCTACTGAATAGTCCGCCATTTCTTGAAGCTTTTGTACCATCGGAAGGTCTGCCATAAGATCGTTAACAAAAGAATCTTGCACTTCACTGGCATCTCCGAAGAGCAAATGCTTTAACCATTTTTCTTATTTGTTTTTCTTTGGTAGGTTTGGTTAGCTGAATTTGTGGAAACCACTATATTTAAACATTGTAGGGTCAGAGAAAACTTCCTCACAGACTATGAATGGATATTTCCGAATTTATGATACTTTTAGTTGGTTTTTATCATAATTTTTTCGGCTTTAGCAATGTTGATCACATTTCTAAACAGTCTATGTATCCTTTAATTGATTGAGTAAAGAACAAAATGATACATGAATGTAGTGGCCATTGATCTCAATAACTTCTAGAAGTACAGTACAATGTTATAAAGTACCATCCATGTAATTTGTGTAGAGAAAACCAAAGCAAAATAATATAAAAAAAATAATAGAGGAGAGAAAAAAATTGAGCAAAGATAAATAAGCATAGAGTATAAAAATAAAGAAGTAAGAACGCTGACTTGTAAAGAAAAGTTATTTTGACCTGGAATTAAAATGATTCGTTTATCTCGGTTATTCTACTTTACTTTTATTTCAATTTCATTGTTTGCATTGTTTGTAATTTATTGTTAAACCCATTAATGATTCATTTTCATTTCAATTCACAATAGTTTTTTCACAATTTGGAGTTATTATATTCATTTGAATTTTTATATCCAATGCTGATTCATTTTTGTCCAATTGTTTTCTATTCGACATTATTCATATTTCAACTAACTCTCTGCATAATTCGGTCGTTATTTTTGATATTTATAGTGAATTTCACATTTCATTCATTGGAGTCCGAACTTTTAATATTCATCATTAAAATTGTCGACCACTTTCAAATAAATATTACAATTATGCATGCATGAATAAATAACTCACCAAAGAAAATTCATCGTTAATATTCTTGCACCATTGAAAAAAATTATGAATATTTATTTTATTATTGTGCTTATTTATTTCCTGGAGTTAATTGCTCTGCTGAAGTAATTTCCTGAGAGTTAATAATATATAACATTCATTGAACTGGATTAGATTCAACTAATCTCGTTCCACATGGTCAAAATGAACCAATGAGATCAATATTTGAACAACAAAAGTATATAAAAAAGGACAAATGAAATTGAATATTTGGGAAAAAACGTTTTTGGCTTTCTACTACTCCATCTTGATACAAAAAATGTGGGAATCTTCCAAAGAAAGGATGGAAGTAATCAATTTGAAATTAAGTAACTCTATACATATATGTGTAGATCATGCAAAGAAGAAACTTTAAGAAAGCCCTCCTGAAACAGCTACTTTCATATAAACATTGAATTACACGAAAGAAAAAAAATCTTTCGAAACAAATACTTTTATATGAACACTGAATTATACAGAAGATACTTTTCTCTATTCAGTTTGTATTCCAAACATTCGTTATGAAATAAAATCAGATTCTACTTTAAATGAATGGTAACAAATTGCACTTACATGGACCACTGTCATCCTCACTGGTAGACATCCATGTTTTGCCGTAAGACACTTGCCTTAAGGCTCTTCAGTACCAAATTGGATAACAATATAGAAAATACACATTTTTTGTATCAAGATGGAGTAGTAGAAAGCCAAAAACTTTCTTTCCCAAAAATTAATCACTCCTAAAAATATAACCCCCTCAATTGAAATTGAATACTTTAATATATATTCATCAGTAATAAATTTCTTTGAAAGTGCTTTCTGTAAACATTAGAATGAAGTTATAGAATCAATGAAGATACATATGACTAACACAAAACAATATACTCGCAGTAAGAGAAAAACTTGAAAAGGAAGGGAAAAACATTTATATCCCACAAGATAGATCTACAAGAGCAGTTACAGTGAAAGACGAAAGGGATAATGAATAAAATATATTTTTTGTGGAGTAATACGAGTTTCTATTGAACTTTTTCGAGACTATTCAGACTTTTTCTGAGATCTGTCGTAGAAGTTTAAGAAATGAAGCAACATGCGAAAAAAATGCAAAATATTTGAATTTAAATTCTGCAGACGAAGCTAGATTTGGGTATCTCAAATGTCGAGATAAGTGCCCTATAAAATTCTTAGCTCTGTTGAAATTATAAAACGTGACAAGTTACTGATAAACACAGTATTTTCAGTTGAGAAGAATTAATGAATTTCATGCAGTAACTTGTTGAATTAAACTAGAAATTTGCCGTTTCTACATCTCTTCTAAATTCTCTATTACTGATTTTCATTTTTTCACATTATGAAGGTGAATTATCCCAGAAAAGGGGGCAATAAAAACAACAAAGATATACCGACACAGCATTTATTATTGCCTTCGAAAGGATCAGTGATGGATAGAACTCTGCACCGAGGATCAGAAATGCTGGGAAAGTCATTGAGCACATGAAGGCCTATTCACACTTTTCAGTCACGCCTCAGTTCCGTTCCTTCAGAAAATCTCAGTTCTGATAAAATAATATATTGCTGCCTTCTCAACCATTATATTCAAACATCTATTGGAAAAAGAATTCCCGTTGCTTTCAGCAACGGTTATCCACCCAACATAGTGGATGAATTGAATAGAAAACAAAAATTTAGGGAGTATCTTCGTGATGCATCAACTTTTCGAAAAAAGGAAGATTCAAAATTCATAGCGCTTTCAAATGAACCCAATTACACCAATGGGTTGGCCCGAACATTCAAAAAATTGAATACAAGAGTGGCTTTCAAAACTGCACGTACAACAAGTGTTGAACAGTCTGAAAGACAATAAGTTGGAAAAAGAAAAATCTTGGATTTACGAAATAAGCTGCAAGGATTGTAATGAAAAATATATTGGTCAAACCAAACGCACTATATCTAGTGTCGCTCAACATGCCATAGAGAACGACAATAGGATAAGTTGAAAATTTTTAAAATTGTTAAAACCGGTACTTGACATCAGCTTTATGGATGCCTTCGAAAGCTTGGAATTTGAAAAGTGCGAAACGAGTTCTGTAAATAGCGACAAATATCCTAATTCGAACAGTCTTTTATTTGGTCATAATTATAAATAAAAACAGATAAATATTAAAGATAGCTACTAACATTACAAAATAGAGGGAAAAAAATCAGGTAGTTCAGCATAGGAACAAAGACAGGTAGTTGTTAGATAATACCAACCGGTTTAGTTAGTTACTAGTTAGGTAGTAGCTCCTGACAAATGCTTCACAACCCTATAATATAATGTCAATATCTTCACCTATTACAAAATGGCGGAACTTTTAATAATTACCGGAATACATTGACATTTAAATACATAATATGAGTTAATAAGCTAGAGGTCAGTTCAGAAAATGCTCGAAATGGTTACCTCGAACTTCTAAACATATGAACTGCCTATCCGATATTTCACGTAGAATATTTTCGAACACAGTAACGTCAATATCTCTACAAATTTTTATTATTCTCTGCTGTGTATCCAATATTGAAGCAGTTTCAGTTTCGTACACCTTTTGCTTCAAATAGCCCCATAAAAAAAGTCCAAATGTGTCAAATCTGGCGAGCGGGCTGGCCATTCTGTAGGACCTCGACAGCCACTCCAATGACCGGGAAAATTAGTATCCAAATAGTTTCTTATTCATCTGAAGTAATGTGGTGGTGCTCCATCTTGTGGAATACAATATTCATATCGAATTCATTAGGATTCACTTCGATGATTTCAGTGATGAGAAGGTAAACAGTAGTTTCCAGCATATTCAAATAATACAGTTCCCCTGTTGAATTTTATTCAATAAATAGAGATCCTACGATATGGTTTTCCAATATTCCTGCCCAACGTCAACTTTTTCTGGATATTTTCTCCAATACGGCAATTTTGTCTGTGAAGATTGCCGTTTCCAAAAAATGTACATTCGTCACTAAAACAAATATTGTGGAGATAGGTAGGATGTCTTGGAATGGTTTCCGTCATGATTTCGCAGAATTCTGTTCTTCGATTAAGGTCATCTTCATTTAATTGGTATACCTTTTTAATTTAGTATGGATGATCCCTATTCCTCTTCAAAAGTCTCCACACAGTAGAAGGAGACACTCCACAAACATTCGCGACGGAATAAGTCACCAATTATTTGCAGTAGCTGTTCTTCCGGAATGGACGGATGACCTGGGGGCTTTTTGTTATGTACACTATCGGTAGTTGTGAAGTTCCATCAAATATTTTCTACAGATAGGACTATTCGGAAAACGTTCATTGAAAATCCTTTCGGTCTCGTGAAAGTTATGCGTGGCACCGTAAATAAAAATCGTTTCAATTTTTCAATGGTTGAGAATTGACCAAATTTCAATTTTTCGAGTTTGACCCATTCAAAAAATAAAAGGAGGATGGCACTAAAGAAATGTAATGTATAATAGCGCACATAATTCCACGTCGAATTTCTTTTCAAACCTTCCTTGTGGGTTACAGCAATCGTAGCAGCAATTAGTTATTTAACAAATTTTCAGCATTTGATTGATATGTATGAATAGCCGTCCCAGATGTTGACTGGATGAAAGAGATATAATAAGAGATAGAGAAGAATTCTTCCGATGATAAACATAGGTTATGCTAATTGTTTTAGGGTTTCTTATGTTTTCAGTCATTTATTTGTGAATTTTTGGGAACAATATTTTCAGTGCATATATTATAGACATGAAAAACTGATGAATATATGAAATAAATTACTTTCACTCACGAGAAGCACAAGAAACCTCAACAATATATGAAAATAGCTGACAGAACTTTGTTTTTGTTTCACCATCTAGCTTGGTTTCAACAATGTCGTATCTGGACGATAAACTTTCCAATAGTCGCCCTGCGCGCATGCCGATCACCAAGAAAAAATATGAGCAAATGAGCGTGGCGTACCAGATATCCATAAGACCGAAATGTTTGAAGAATACTTGCAGAGTATTCAGCAAATCGTGGAAGACCGAAAGCTATCGACCGATGTCACTACTCAAAACCGTGGCGACGATCATTGATGTGATTCTTATGAACAATTTATTTTTGTGTGGAGAAGATAATGAAACTCGAAGATTATACCAGAGGAATCAGTCGGCTTCCGAAGGAGTTGAGATAACTATTCTATGATGTGAAGAAGTCCTTTCACCAATTTCCTACAATATTATAGTATGGGGTCAGGCATCAGACATAACAAGAATTTTTGTTGCTCAGAAAAGAATTATAAGGCTTATCTTTAACATTAGTAGTCGCCAATCATGCAGACAGGTTTTCAAAACTAAACGGATCCTCACGGTTACATCAATTTATTTAATAAAACTATTATCATATTTGATTTGAAAGGGTTATATTTTTAGGAGTGATTAATTTTTTGGGAAAGAAAGTTTTTGGCTTTCTACTACTCCATCTGATACAAAAAAATGGATGAGAGAATCTTCCATGTGAGTACAATTTATTACCATTCATTCAAAGTAGAACTCATGTGAATGATATCTGATTCTTATTCCTCCACGAATGTTCGATATACAAACTGAATAGAGAAAAGTATCTTCTGTATAGTTCAGTGTTCATATAGAAGTATTTGTTTCGAAAGAATTTTTTCTTTCGTGTAATTCAATGTTTATATGAAAGTAGCTGTTTCAGGAGGACTTTCTTTCAGTTTGTGTCTGAAAGTTACTTCTTTGCATGATCTACACATCCACGTATAGAGTTACTTATTTTCAAATTGATTAATCCTTCCTTTCTTTGGAAGATTCTCTCATCCATTTTTTTTTGTATCAGATGGAGTAGTAGAAAGCCAAAAACTTTCTTTCCCAAAAAATATTATCATATATTTTCAATAACAAACATTCATTTCCCATTAATAGTGATTCACATTCTTACAACACCAGAAATAAACGTGATATCAAATTGAACAAGCCCAAACAGTCCTATTACAAAAAATCTCCCATCAATGCAGGCTGCCGTTTTTTTAACTGTCTTCCGAAAGAAATAAAATACGCGGGATCCCTGGCGATTTTTAAGTATAGACTTAGGGAACTCCTTATCAGAGAATGTTTCTATACTGTTGAGGAATTTGAATTATACTTTTCAATTTTAAGATGATATCGAAGTGTATTTTACATAGTCTATGTTAGTCATCATTGTGCTTGTTTCGTCCTGTTTGTCAATTAAAACTTAATGACACTGTTTTTGACTTATCCTATCTATTGTTAACAATAGTTGAAAGGATTAATAAATATTTTATTTATTATTATTTATTTATAATGAAAAACAGGGTCCAATGGGACATCCAGTTAGCTTTTGATAGAGTTTGGACAAAAGCATTAATCACAAAAATATAACATACCGTTATACTTGATAACAATAATGGAATCCTACCTAGTAAAGGCGACTTGATTTTTTAAAAGAAAGGTGGTGTTCCGAGGTGTTGTATTTTGTACATAAATAGTTTTTCAATGTTTTGGATATAAGAACCTCAACCAAATATTTTGCATGTGAAATGTCCGAGACTCTTAAACATATTGTATTGGTGGAGTGTCCGCTCTTCGCAGTTGAAAGACCTAACCACAGAATTCCCTCCGCCATGAGTCGAATATTTCGAACCACATACAATATCATTGAATTTCTTCAAGAAATTAATGTTCTATTCGAAGTATAATCCAAATAACTGCTGATATAATTAACTATCCATATTTTTATCATTCAGCCGAAGGCTGAAGAAACAAATTGCAAGAAAAAATCCATCTGAAACAACTAGTTTCGAATATGACTATTCAATTTGCCAATTAATGGTACATATACAAAATGAACAGATCAAAATCCACTTCGCTGACGCAGAACTAGTAAACTACTAAAAAACATTCACAATTGTGAAGATCTCGAAACGACATGCCTCAAAGAAGGGCGAGTAAATAGAAAAAACCCGGGATACCTTCGAAGAATTCTTGACGAGCCTTTAGAATTTTCTGTTGAACTGAACTGAACTTTTTCCAAATATATTTATTGAAATAACTCAGACTCCAACACATTGTTTCGTGTGTACAAGTATCATTCTTGTTATTGAATGTTAATATTCAGTAACTGAAATGTTTCAACAAAATTATTGAAATAGTCAGAAACAGGTTTCGGATTTTTTATTGTAACGAATATGTAAACAATCCGAAATACTAGCTACTTTTATATAACAGAGTCACTAAAATGAAAGGAAAAATAAATGAATGAAAAAAGTAAAAAAATAAATGAATAGTAAATAAATAAATGATAAATAAAAATATAATGAATAAAAATAAATAAATAAAATAAAAGGAAAAAAATTCACATCCTTGCCCTTTTAACAGACACACTGTATAGATCAATTATATAAGCAACTTATATGTGCAGTCAAACATATATTGTCATAAATTGAAATCAACCACTTATAACACTGATTATAACACTGATTTTTATCAATCAATCATTTTGCATTGACATCACCATGATATTCTCGGAATGATTCTTTTATATCAAATTAAGAAAGATAAAGAAAAGGAAAATGTTTCCTACACTTCATATGAGGTGTTTTTGTAAAAAGATGAAGAAGTGGAGAGCCAAAAATCTTTTTTAAACGCTTTTATTCAACTTGACTTGTATGTATGTTAACAAATCTTGCAAGTTCAATTTGACCCACTTCCCAGTCTCCGATTGACCTGAAATTTTGCATGCACCGATGACAATGCATGCTATTCATAAACGTGATCTGATGCTGCTGCCAGGATCGGCTCCGTACGAGAGATCACCTCCGCGGTAAATAGCAGGGACACGAAATTTTGTATACGCATTCGTTTATGATAGACAATTGGTAGGCCCACTATGAAATAGATGCCACATTCAGGGTTGGCTTCAATAAAAAAAATATATTTCTAGAAAAAAAATAAAATGAAGCTTTTACCTTAAATACATACTTCCCGACTCTAAAAAGAAGACAATAAATGATGTAGAAGGTTGTAAGAACCCATATTTATTTGCATTGCAAAATAATATTATTATCTACCACCCTCTAAGTTCCCAGAGTAAGAGGGTTCATCACGCAATGTGAGCAACAGGTACAAGAGTCATGCCATGACTTGTGTAATTTGGTGAGATGGGCGTCATTAGCATTGGTTTGCAACCCGTCTAGGAGAAAGAAAACTCCAAAATCAAACCTGGAACGGTGTTTCGTCAGGCGTATCTTTCACCAAATCACCACCTAAGTCAAGGTGAGGCCGTGCCGAGGACTAAGTGGCATCAGGGTGTAAAATGATGTCGTGAACGTACCACCTCAGGGTACCGGAGCACACCCTGTTGTATATTAGCTCTTACCCTGGTAAATGAAGCTCTGGGAGGGTTGACAAATATTTCTTCGGTACTCATGGGAACACTATAGGAAATGAAGAAACATCAACACAAAGGAAAAGACGGTTAGAGTAAGAGAAATTGAAACGAAATGAAAAACTTGTCAATGAAAGCGTTAACTTGAATCGCCTAAAGGCCTCCTGATTGAAGAATTAGACTGTTCGAGTTATCTGGTACTCGGCCATGTATATAATGACGCCATCAATGAAATGAATAGACTAAGAAAGGTAACAAGCTAATTCTTCTATAAGGTATGCCGGAGGAGTAGGCACCTACCTACTTCTATATAGTATAGTTCATCCTTATAATAGTTTTTCCCGTTCATTAAGTTTTTCTGTTGAAATACTCTCCGTTTTATAGATGGAATTTCGTATTGATCGATAATTATAGATTGAAACTGAGAAATATAAAATAAAATAATGATAAAAAAACTTTTGAAACAAGCTTTTATTAAAGTGCCCTAAAAAGGCAAAATAAAATTTTAAATCACATTAACCACATTCATTTATGACTTTACAGAATTGAAATTATAATAAAAGCTTGTCGCGATAATTTCAATTTGTAATTGAAATTTTGTAATTCTGTAGGCACCTACTAAACTTGTAAGCAATTCATAATGTTTGTAATTAAATAAAAGTGCCGTGAATGCTTAAAATGAGGAACTTCAACCTTGAATCATTTTTTTGCACGCATAGGATTTTTCGGGTTTGAAATTTATTGCAGTACCTAGTTGATCTGTCAGAATGTTTAATTTAAATTTCATCTGACTGAATATGTAAAGATTTCTTCTAGACATCGCGACAAGCTTTTATTATAATTTCAATTCTGTAAAGTCATAAATGAATGTGGTTAATGTGAATAAAAATTTAATTTTGATCTTTTTAGGGCACTTAGATGAAAGCTTGTTTTAAAAGTTTTTTTATCATTATTTTATTACTCAATAAGACATATACTAATTGATCAACAAAATTGTTGTTCAAGAGATTGATGAAGAACTCCATGCGAAATTCAACTTTGAGAAAACTTCGAAGTGCATGCACATTTTGGAAGCACTAAGAAACAGTTTGCCTGAAAATACTGCATTGCAGAATGGGGATGGATCGAGTCAGGAGGCTTGATTATCAAATCAGGTAAACTCTCACATGAGAAGAAAAATTGAATATTTCTCTCTCTCTCTCTCTTTATCCTGGAAGTAGAGAACATTTACAAAAGAGAGATAGAGGGATTCTCTTTTGATGTTAGAGTTCTCCTGATTGGAAAACAAAGCATGAAGAGAAACTTTACTAGTATCATGTGCGAATGAACTATGCAAATCAACATTGAGGAAAACCTATTTCAATCTTAGTTCAGGCAAATCAAATATTTCTCAATTCAATACAATAGTTTTGTGAGACAGGACATCATAGCAATGAAGTTATTTATAAGTCATTAAAGTCTGATCGTTTGAGTTTGGATATAGGATTCAGATAATACTCATACAGCATTTTACGAGTGTTGGAAATCGTTTTGACATTTTTATTAACTCAAATATTTGATGATGAATATATTATAAAGCGTCACGTAGATCAATTTTAAAAGAGTGAAGTTGTTAATGAAACGATGTCTCTCACATCTGACATGAAACTTTCGATCATTCTCAGGAATTGTGATATGAAAATGCTTTCAACGTGATCGAGGAATGTGAGTTGATGAAAATTTGTATATAATAAGATTGCAAAAATTCAGTATCACTTTCATGCCTTTCATGCCTAAGTTTTCAGTTTGTTTTCAATCCCTCAGCTGAATTATTGTTTAAGAAAGGGTAAACTATTCATATTCATATCCGACACAATATTACAGCAACAATATTTTCTAGTTGTCAGTTGGATTGTTGAATTCTCATCATTCACATATCTACTCATTATTGTGTTTATTACAATTTCGAAATAACCACTTAGAATGTTTACAGGAACCTCAATCAGGATTTTATGGATGAATATATGTAATAAGGCGAAAACAATTTTGTTATGTTTTCCCTTTTTTTCATAATATGCTATGACATGCCGTGGACAATTATCTGATAGCGAGTTCATAATTTTTAATAATCAACATAAGAAATATTGCGTGTTATTTACTTACATAAATGAAACCGAACAAGGAATTTTCTGAGAAAAATCTAGGCTACAAACACAACACTGGGAACTCCTATCTCGAATGAAACTGGTTTTTTACTCAATTCAACAAGTTGAGACGAACCAAAAATGCAATACCCTGAAGGCACTTCATTTCATTATCATTCAGAATACAGAATGACGGTAAAAGTTGTTTATTTCTGATCGTCGCCTTTAATCAATTTCGGTCGGCTGATTGATGTGATTGATGCCGTCTACAGACTTTGTTGTTTTAACATGGGATTTCACTTGATTACTTTTGATCATTTATCAGTTTTCACGATTTTTCAGTAAGAACGTTTCCGTTTTGGAATTATTTTAAAACTATGGGCACTAATATAGTATAGTATCGCAACTAGGGTACTCATATATATATTTCATGTACTGTTAATCGCAAATAATAATAGTAATACATACATACACCGACCCACCTTGGAACGGGTATCAATTACATATGATCTTCGATCTCTTATAACTAAAGTATTTTCCAACTAACGCATAATCTCATTTCAAGAGTGACGCCGGGTGCACCAACTAGTAGCTGATGATAATGTTCTTTGATACAATTGACTCACAACTATGATTTTCAGATTTGAAACCAGTGAGACCGAAATACACCACAAAACGAAAATGCGACCTCAACTTGAAAATGTGATCATTATTATGAAATATTCAAATGACAGCCAGACTCGGCGGTGGATTTCAATTTGTAATAAGTAAGGCTTGTCAATTGACAACTGTCTCTCTTTCGCCCTCATAGTCTTCTAACGAACGAAAATCTAGTGAGTGGGACCAAAACTGAATTCAGAAAGCTCTTCCTACATTTGACAAGCTGTAGTGACGAAAATTAGGTTATTAAACTGAATATCACTCGTGGCAGTGTTCGTTGAGTATATTGCACATTATGCTTATAACCTTGATGCTAAGCAATTGCTTCTTTCCACTAAACGAAGAGTATTTACTTGAGCATTCAACAACTCATAAAGAGTGGTTGGATCAGTGAGGTTACCCCTAACACATATCAGCACAAAGGTGAAAGAGTTCAAAAGAAACATGTGATCATAACCTCTTCAGGGATCATAACTGTATTTTTTAAGGAAGCATCACTTTAGATGACGAGGATACAAGGAATCAAAGTTCAATTTTTATTTAATAATATGCGAACCAAAGAGAAGCTTCAAGTAAAACAGGTCAACGTACCTACATGTAGTAATAGCCATATGTCAGGGTAAATGAGGCTAATGTATCTTACGTATATCGAATATGAAAATATGAAAGGATCTGATATAAGATGAAAGTATTCAATAAAAAAAGCAATGGAGAATCTAAGTTTTTGAGACTTCTCATCATTAAATAAAGGAATGAACAAGAAAAGAAAATTTTGGTCTTCATATTATTCATTTGTAAAACCACCTGGATCTGTTATTGCCAACATACAAAATGACAAGAATGACATCTGATGTGGTGTTGACTTGAATATTGACTTCAGGTACTGGTTAATTAGAATCCATTTTTGAGGCAAATACTTTATAGACTGAGGTAGTTTTTCAAATTGGGTATGGATCCTAAACATGTAATGCTGATTTGGTTGACACAACGTGGAACACACTTGAGTGTGGAGAACGTACTAGATTATGTTAGAGACTTCATTTTTACCACCAGAGTGGAAAGAAACTATTCAATTACCCAAGTTTCAGTGTTATCCAAATGGAAATTTGAGGTACTTTGACCTGATTATTTTTTTTTTAGATGAGACAAATTTCAATTTCAAGTCTCCTACTATATTAAATTTGCATTCTATTTTTTCAATACAAGGTGGGAAATCACGCCACTGACCTTATATGCTAAAGCTAATCTGTTTTTAAAAAAATCTGTTTAAAATCTGTTTTTCCGTTAATCATCTGCCGCCCCCATACGAACGACAACTTTCAGAAGTTGAGAAACTTGTGCGAGCTAAGGATTAACGAGGTCTTACCTTTAAACGTGTGATTCCTAATGAGGCCACTTCTGCAAAAGTGGCAGTAGTATTCGACTTATTTAAAATTTTGATGACTTAGTCTTTGTCGTACAGATTGAAGGAACACGTGTCAAAATATTATATTTTTATTTATGTGAGAAAAAATTGAGTGTATTTCTTAACTCCATTATCAAACTTTCCTATAAGGAAACATTTTTGAGTCGTAATTTGTACTTATTCGAATTGTCATTTTTGTTTGTAAAAGATCAACTTGAAAATCTTTGTCTGAGTATTCGTGTCACGATGCTGAATCAACTTAATCACTTTCATTCAAAAGTATTTTGAAATATGGCAAAGAGTCAGAACGATACTTACGGATGTGTGTTAGAGAACTGGTATAACCACGACTGTTTATATGTAAGTGAGCAATGAATATATTTACAATTTCAATCGGAATCTTTGCAACATTATCATTTTGTGATAGCGTGAAACATAGTCGGCCTATTAGACGGGCATTCATTCTGGGAGTGTTTATAAATTACAATTTCTCTTTAATTTGCACTTAGCCTTTGAAATGCCAAAGTGTGTTATCACGTAATGGTTTTGCATGGTGTCCGATTGAATATAGAACAATTATGATTTTCATTCTCATTTTAACTAATAAGAGCTGACTGAAGAGAACATTATAGAATCTTTTTATGAATATGATGTATTAAACATCAACAAAGATGTCATCATCAGGAAATGATCAAAACTACTTTCAAAACATTGACCCACTTTTTTACATCCAAAAGGGCGAATTTTCATTTCATGTGCTTTCTTCAACATTGCAAAATTTCATCAGAAAGAACATATCCTACTTGTTGTTAATACTAAAGCAATGTAATAAAATATGTAAATAATAACAAATTTGCAAATTTTTTAATTTCTTACAGGCTATTGACTGAGTCGATCGGGATTTCCCAATCATACCCCAAGGCTTTCCACATGATTTCATCTTGGGACCGTTTCTCTACGCAGATGACCTATTATGATGATTTTACGGTACTTTATGCAATGATACTAACGATATAGATAGCTCAAAGTGATCTTTCATCGTTTTTTTTTCAACAAAATCGTTTAGCATAAAACATGTTTTCACTCATATTATTTTTGTTTGTTTTAGTGTTACTATTATTTATCATGATATTCCCACGAGTAATAGACATTATAACGGTCGCCCCCCCCCCCAGAGATCCAATAGAGGGGCAAGATATTATATACAACAAGATGTGCCTGAGTCCACCCTAATGCCACACAGTTCTAGGCACGTTTCAACCCTCAAGTTGGGTGGTGTATCGCTAACGACGTATCATTTTTAGCCACCCTATCGCCACACAGTCCTTAACAGGTGACTTGGGTGGGATATCCATGCTTGTATCCCGATTCTGAGTCAACAAAGTTTTTTGTACAGATTATACTGAATTTGCATTTTTTTCATATTATACTACTCTAGTACTAGTCAAGTCATTTGATACCCATATAGAGGTAGTTGTAAAATAATATGTGATCCGCCATTTTGTAGCCGCGGCCATCTTGGATTTATAATTATACAGTGTGTACCAGGGGGTCAAACTTCATTTACAAAATTTCACACAAACAAACAGGGCCAAGCTAAATAAAGAATTTTTTTCTGTAAATGAAATGTTTGATATAGGTTCTACGACTCTTGCAGAGATTCTCTGAAAAGTCAAACACATATTAACAGGGTCATCTACCAAGGCCTCCAATAATCAGTTTTCTGTTACACCATGTGATTCAAGATGAGCTAATAGGTTGAATATATTCAAAAAAAAATGAAAAGTACGCTTCGAAGACTGCAACAGAAAGCATGATGAACTATTGAATAAGCTATTGAAAGTTTGATTTGAAAGGGTTATATTTTTAGGAGTGATTAATTTTTTGGGAAAGAAAGTTTTTGGCTTTCTACTACTCCATCTGATACAAAAAAATGGATGAGAGAATCTTTCAAAGAAAGGGTGACAGTGTTCCATGTGAGTACAATTTATTACCATTCATTCAAAGTAGAATTCATGTGAATGATATCTGATTCTTATTCCTCCACGAATGTTCGATAAACAAACTGAATAGAGAAAAGTATCTTCTGTATAATTCAGTGTTCATATAGAAGTATTTGTTTCGAAAGAATTTTTTCTTTCGTGTAATTCAATGTTTATATGAAAGTAGCTGTTTCAGGAGGACTTTCTTTCAGTTTGTGTCTGAAAGTTACTTCTTTGCATGATCTACACATCCATGTATAGAGTTACTTATTTTCAAATTGATTAATCCTTCCTTTCTTTGGAAGATTCTCTCATCCATTTTTTTGTATCAGATGGAGTAGTAGAAAGCCAAAAACTTTCTTTCCCAAAAAACTATTGAAAGTTGTTTCAAATGGAGAGTGGCGTGTATCCGATTTCGTTAATCAGAAAAGTCTAGTGTTGCTCAAAACCTCGGAGAAAGACCACATATTGAAAGACATTATGAAATTGTTAAAATCGGTACATGAATGCTTTCGAAAGTCTGGAAATATAGTCTAATAAACAAGTTTGAAAACATGAAAAATAGGGATAAAGGTCCTAAAAATATGAGCGATAGCTCATTCGATTCGGAATCACCTCTAGAAAAATATTTTTGAAAGATTTTGGTGCAGGTAAAAAATTGCAATTGTTATTAAGAAAATAAGATTAAAAAAAATTAGTATTTAGTTTTTCGTTAATAACTCAAAAAATATTAATATTTGAGCAATTTTGAAAAAAGCTCGTTAAAGAGGAGGAAATTTCCGATAAAAAAGTCCCGACTCCCGAAACTCTATCCCCATTATTTATAATTTTAATTTGACGTTAAAAATAGGGTTCCGCGCGGCTCTTACGGCATGCGCGTGCTGCCGCTAAAGAGAGTTTATCAAAAAAATAATTTTTTTAGAACATAAAATGTCATTTTAAAAATTTGGAAAAAATCTAGTATCTTCTTAACACTTGAATAAATTGAGTCCTGTAGAAAAAAAGTTTTATTACCATTTTTCAAAAAGTTATTCAATTGTTAACTAACAAATTTTTTCCCAATCTCCGTTGGCATAAATAATGGAATAAAAAGTATGAATAATTGGCCTAATTTTGATATATATACTTCATACGATTCTGCGATAAAATTTCATAAAAATGTATTAATTTGTTAATTATGATTTTTTATAACTATTGCAAAATGAAATATCTAAAAATTGTTGATAAATTTTTTTTTCAATTGATATTCAGCTATGTCTGTTTTCACATTGGACAATGGCAGTTATTAACATAGGATATGAATTTTTTACGTAATTTGTTTATTGAATTAATTTAAACAAATAGAGAAATTCAATATTTTTGAAAATTTTTTTTGCTATTCTGTTGTCTGGAGATAATAAGTATTTCTTCTTAATTTTTAATTTTAATTGTTTAAAAACGATTTTTTCATATTTCGATTGTTTAAATAATTGGTTAAGAAATAATTTTGCTTTTAAAAATCATAATTCACACTTTCGAATAGTTTGGCGAAAAAAAATTTTCATTCATTATTTAATTGTTTATTAGTTTAACAATTTGTTATAAACAAATATTGACCAACGTTATATTTTTTTTCTGAAGCAGAAAAAAATTAAGAAAACAGCTATGTATAAAAAAGCAAAATTATTTCTTAACTAATTATTTAAACAATCGAAATATAAAAAAATCGATTTGAAACAATTAAAAATCAATAGTAGGAAACTTTTGAATCTTAATCATCTCTAGACAACAAAATAGCAAAAAAAAATTCTTCAAAAATATTGAATTTCTCTATTCGTTTAAAACAATTTAATATCCTATGTTAATAACTGCTCTTGTTCAATGTGAAATAGACATAGGGAAATATCAATTGAAAAAAAAATTATCAATAATTTTCAGATATTTCATTTTGCAATAGTTATAAAAAATCATAATTAACAAATTAATATATTTTTAAGAACTTTTATCGCAGGATCGTATGAAGTATATATATCAAAAGGGCTCCACGAAGTTTAAAATTTATAGGCCAATTATTTATACTTTTTATCCCATTATTTATGCCAACGGAGATTGGGAAAAAATTTGTTAGTTAACAATTGAAAAACTTTTTGAAAAATGGTGATATAACTTTTTTTTCTACGGGACTCGATTCATTCAAGTGTTAAGAAGATACTAGATTTTTTTCAAATTTTTAAAATGACATTTTATGTTATGAAAAAATTATTCTGTTTGATAAACTCTCTTTAGCGGCAGTACGCGCATGCCGTAACAGCCGCGCGGAACCCTATTTTCAACGTCAAATTAAAATTATAAATAATGGCGATAGAGTTATACCTTTATTTTTATTTCATTTTGTTAATAACAATTGCAATTTTTCACCTGCACCAAAATCCTCCTAAAACATTTTTCTAGAGGTGATTCCGAATCGAATGAGCTATCGCTCATATTTTTAGGACCTTTATCTCTATTTTTCATGTTTTTGAACTTGTTGATTAGACTAATAGTTAAATTTGGGATGAGAACTTTGAACAGTGAATGGACTCCAAAGAGTCCATTGCTAATTAGAAAATGATGAAGAGGTGTGGCTGAAAGTGAAGGTATAAGTTCACCTTGGTAGATGAAAAAATATCAAGAAATCTGTTCTATCATGAGAAACATTTATATTGGTTAGGCCACAGTTTCCAATGCAACCTGAAGTGGTTTCAAAAATATTTTAATGACTCTAAAATGATGTTTATCTCTAGCTTAGTTTACCGATCAAAAATTTTTTTCACACAATCACCTCACATCCCGATCCTAATAATATAAAATAATTTAGAGAAATAGTTTATAGGTAATCCTACACAAAAATACTTGTTATCATGACGTTTCTGTTTGTGGGAATCGATTGTTCGAAGTTGGTTTGAGGAATGAAAGTTCTTGAGGTGACTAAAAAGCACTTTACTGACCCATATTCAATTTATCAACTGATTTTTTGAAATCCCATTATTCACAGCATTTACATTTTTTGATCTGTCATGAGAAATTTACCGAAAATGCTCGATTTCACACTCTAAATTTTCATGAATATTTCTTTTCAAAAATTTGAATGATTAGTGCCTATTTCATCCTGATAATGCTTTTGAACTGTTTCTAATAGATGTGAAATATTTGAAGAATGTCTGGATTATGATGCCGGTGGTGTTTTTATCATTTGCAGATACAACTTTGAGTTTTTATTGAACTTTTTCATAATATTTCCAATCGTTAACCAAAGTTAGGTAGTGGAAATAATTTAAGTTGATATATGATTTCTATAGCGCTAATTTGACTAAATCAAATACAAAAACGATTATCATCCACTGCCAATTTGAACATAAATGTACATGATCAGTTTATTTCATGTTATTGTAGTAAGTAGGTACTTCCTGTTATCAGTAATATCATGAATAGATGGGTATTATTTTCCTGCTTTATTATATGAATATAATGAAGTAAAATTAAACTCTCACGCAAATGTTGTTTATAACACGACATGTTTTTTATCATAAAATTATCTGCATCTTTCTAATGCTAATGGAACGTTGGATATACTCGTAAATATAATAGAGTAGCTATTGGAGGTATAGACTAGAGAAAACAAAATTTCAAAGATGGGCCTGATTAATAACTAACATTGAATAATTACTGTTGCAAACGAGGGAGGAGGCAAAATTAAACAGAGGTTTAGAAATACCACAAAATCTATTTAGGTTAAATGTAACGCTCTGATTTGAACAGGGGTCATTTCAACGTAACATATCTTGTTCACAAGTAGGTATTTTTTTTTTGTCGAAAACATTTTATAAATAGTAAAAAATCTTTGAATATTTTAATGTTCAGAACCTTTGTTGGATCGACTTCAAACTGATCTTTATAGTAACCACCATTTACAACCAATTATCGTCCAAAGTAACAATTATCATTACTTTCCGAACTTTCCTGATATGTAAACCAATTGACCATTGCTTACGTCAGTGGGCGAATCGGTGCGACTACGTATAATGACGTCACATCGTTACCATGCCAACGAGTGCCAAGTTTCAAATCAAAAACTAGCTGCTTGAATGGTCAGCAATACATGCAGAACCTGACGAATATAATACCGGAAATATTTTTTCTGATCATAAATACGAGCGTACCGAATCGCAGCTTTCAGTTCTGAATTCGTTAACAAATCAGCTGCGCAGCTAGGTTGTAGGTCCTGTTAGTAGGCTCAGATTTTCTGGAACTGAAAAACAAAGGACCCTATTCGACTCTTTGTCTTTGCATACGCTTGTTTTCTCCCCGGCAAGCAGGTAGACATACGGTTCGGCCGGGATGGTTGTCACGTTATCATGACCCCAACCACCATACTACTTCTGTACATTGCCCCAACAACTCCAGTTGCCACATGTACCCCAGCATACAAAAAAAAGACAAATGTTGCGGCAAACAAGCCTTCGGTCAGTGGGAGACCTGCTGGCGCAGCTTTAGAACAAGCGGTCATCTCCAACACATCAGCTACCAGAGCAGACCCATCCGCCAGCCACGGGGTTTGCGACAAAAATAAACTCTCTATTATAAACAACAAAGTGATGATTCATTACAATTAATGGCTAGGCCAAAACTGTGTTTCAATGTCACATTTGAGAACGCCAACGGTAATAAGGAGAAAAACTAGAATATTGATTTTACTCTTCTCCAGTACTTTAAAAATCTTTAAATTATTTCGAATCACTACTCTAAGGATAAACCATTTATTCTGATAGAGTGATGATCTCGTCTCCCCTGTTTTTGTTCTAGGTTCTAGGGGATACCTGAAATACTTGTTACAATTCTGTACAACTTTCCTCACATGATATAGTTATTGGTCCCAAGAGGATTTACTAGCACATTCTATTTCCCAATGAAAGTGGACTTTCGCAAATAATATGGAAAACCAGTTTCGATCGAGATTCTAGGTTGGAAACGTGTATCATGCGAATCCAAGAGAAAACTACCGATGCTGGGTGATTACACTATTAGAGGTCTTAAGCCAACAGAAGTATCAAAAGTCAATTTAATATTCAACAAAGTGTTGAAAAATTTCTTGGACAAACAAAACGTCAAATAATGCAGATATATTCCTCAACAGTGGAAGAATACCATACTTTTCATGATTTCGAAACAGGGCAAGAAACGAATCCAACGGAATTATCAACGACGCAATCAAATCCAGACTACGCATACTAGTCCAGTCGTTAAAGTAAGTTCACCTCGGAATTCGAGATACCCAGCTGTAAGTCTGTAAATACTTGTATATTGACACCCTAAAAGTTGTCTCAAAACCTACATATGGTAGGGTGTACGCAACTATCAAATTTCAAGGTCAAAGGTCACAAAACTCGTTTTTTTGCGATTTTTTTGTAAATATCTCATTTCCCATGGGTTTTTTGCTATTTGTAATTATCATCAATATTGTAGAATACAAAATTCTCTACAAATTTTAAAAAAAGTTTTCATATAGTGGACCGTTTTCGAGATAGACGGCGGAGAGCGCGCGGTCACAGGATCACTTCAGTTCAACCGGTGCCTCCGGTCGAAAACGCGCCATAATCAATGATAATAAATATTTGTCAATTTTTATAAACTATTATATTATATTTTATAATTTTTTTCCTGACCTATCCACTTTTTATTCAGTATTAATGTATTTAACAACACTCACCTGCCCATGTATGTAATTGCGGAATTGTTAATGAAAATATAGGAATTATATTTGAATTTTAACCTAATTAATAACTTTTTACATGATGAAAAAAAATTAAATAAATCATGAATCAATACATTTATTTTTATTAAAAGTAAAAAATGGAATAGAGGGTACAAAAACTACAATTTATAATTTTAATGATCTTCTTCCTCTTCATCGTCGTCTTCCGGCTGCTGGTAATTTTAAACTGGTCTTCATTATCGTCTTCAACGACATTTGTCTCAAGTTCTTCCATGATTTCGGGGTCAAAGGTCCCATCTTCGTTAATGTCGCTCTGATATGGTAGAGCATTGAGACAAGCTTGCCCATTACATTGGCCACAAGCTAAAGAGCATTGCAAGCCTGCTTTCCTGCATCCGCATCGCGAATCACAACCACTCTTGCAGTTGCAGAAAATTGTATTTAGCAAATCTTCTGGAGCAGGTGATAAAATTGTCATGATAGGCTCCAACCCCATATTGCCCTATTATAACTGCAGTTTTTTCAGACTTTGATTCTTCTATTGCAGTTTCAACAATAAGAACTTCCGCATCATCTCTGGCTTGTTTAGTAGTAATATTTGTAGCTTGTAATTTTTCAATTAACATATTGACGAGCATATCTTTGTTATTTCTATTCGATAAGAATTTTTCTTGAGTAACTGGTACAACCATTGTTTCAACGAAACAGACTTCATATGTTTTTGAAAGTGCAGCAGTTCATCTCTGCTGCTCCATAGCTTTTACGTTCTTACTGTAGTCTGAATATCCGTCAAATATAACAATTATTTTGGAACTGTAATGCCTTTGTGAATAATTCATGCATTTATCAAAAGTAATAGAAAAAGTATCTTCTCTGCTCTATAAAACATGATGAAGCAGAAATCCGCCATCAATAATGAACGTCACATTATTTTCATTGAGAACAAAATCAATTTGGCTCATGTTGACATACAATGACGAATTTGTTGTTTTTCTCATGCCGTCATTATCAAATAGAGCTGTTGGATACGAACTCAATTCATATTGAAAATATTCTTCAAGATTACTTTCAAATTGTTTGCTGACAGTAATTCTTTGGAAGAGTAATAATGGGTCCACTGAAACTTTACAATCATTTATTTTGACACATTTGCTAACACTGGAAAGCGCTATTACTTTTTTGGAACGTTTCAACTTTATTTCATCAAATGATAAGCCGGTGATCTTCTTCATGGACTCTAATCCAATTTCGTAAGCTCTGTGGCAGTTAATTTGCTCATTTCCAACAATTCCAGAAGCTATCGATATTAACTGCGTAGTATTTGGAAAAGGATCATGGAGTTTATCAAATAGTATATTTACGTCAGCATTGTCTTTTTTCACTCTTGAGTCTCTGGAATCTACGTGTTGCTTGGTCGACTCCAAGGAGATATTACAGAACTTCTCCATTTCCTCACAAATAGTATTTGTGGCGTACATAGCATATACCAATTTACACAAAACACTTTCTTTCATACTTCGACCACGAGATACTCCTCCTTCGGTTTTCATGGTTTTCATGAGACTTTGTTCATCAACTATATATGGCGCATTTTCGACCGGAGGCACCGGTTGACCTGAAGTGATCCTATGACCGCGCGCTCTCCGCCCTCTATCTCGAAAACGGTTCACCGTATGAAAAATTTTTTCAAATAAAATTTGTAGAGAATTTTGTATTCTACAATATTGATCATGAATACAAATAGCAAAAAACCTATAGGAAATGAGGTATTTACAAAAAAAGCGCAAAAAACGATTTTTGTGACCTTTGACCTTGAAATTTAATAGTTGCGTACACCCTACCGTATGTAAGTTTCAAGACAACTTTTAGGGTGTCAATATATAAGTATTTACAGACTTACAGCTGGGTACCTCGAATTCCGAGATTCTTACCTAATTTAAGCTTAAATGACTGGAGTATACCACTGGGGAGGCTGAATAATTGACTTGTTCTGCTGCGAAATTGCAACACTATTATTATCGTTTGTTGACTCATGTAAAATCGTTTTTCAATATTTTCTTTACAATTTGATAAAGATGGCACCTAAGGCAACTTTCTATCGGGAAATGCCTTGTTCAGGTGGGGCCAGCATCCCATGTACTGTTATTTGGAATCACACCTGAAGTAAAATGACAAGATAGCCGACCCGACACAAAATTTTCATTCTTTTAATAACGAGAATCCCAATAAAATACTATATATTCGAAAACAGTTCAAAAATGAAATTATTTTCCTAATTTACCGGGGTACTGATATACCATTCTTGATTGATGAGTATCTGTCAAGTTTGTGATGGAATTTTGAAACAGCAGCTCGAATAGAAATCGAGTTGTAGTGGTTATATTAAAAATTCTATAATTAATAAGAACATACATGAAGTGAAAAAGTCATCAAGGAAAGTTAGTTACTTCTTTTTTTTTGGAATATTTTCATGTT
The DNA here is from genome assembly GCF_025532065.1 of Leptinotarsa decemlineata. Lineage (NCBI taxonomy): Eukaryota > Metazoa > Arthropoda > Insecta > Coleoptera > Chrysomelidae > Leptinotarsa > Leptinotarsa decemlineata. The sequence continues at coordinate 1,775,096 of NW_027412545.1, read as the reverse complement.
CGATTTGTTACGGAAATTACCCAATGCACTTTGGTTAAGATGTTGAAAGTGTGGAAGCTGAAGGTAATAAGTCCAACAAAATAATATAAACTCATGCAGGTTGAGTTCGTCGGAATAGATATTCAGAGTCTCATAAGAAATAATAAGTCAAAGAGTTTCCAAACATCAAAAAATTAATCTGATTTAACTGAGTGAATATTGTAATAGCTATCGCATATGACCTAATAGCTTGAATACTATCTCAATATTGGTACATATAGCATTCAGGTATATCCTCATTTGAAAATTAGGAAATCTAACGTTTTAGCATAATAACAAGATTTAGATATTATTTTAATTACGGAATCCTGGCTGAATAATACTTTTGCTAATTTAGAAATCAGTAACTCTCAATATCTTATTTTTAGAAAAGATCGTGACAACAGTACTGACTGTACGCGGGGTGGTGGTGTTATGATAGCAATTAAATCATCCTATAACGCTATAGAAATAAGAGTTTCTGATTCTAATTTGTTTGAAGATGTCTGGGTGAAACTTAATATCAACAACAAATCGATTGTATTGTGTGTCGTTTACTTTGTTCCTGAATCGTCTCTCTATGCATATCAAGTGGTAATTGAAAATAAATTGAAAAACCTAGATCTCTCAAAGGGCGCTGGTCCTGACGGAATTCCGCCAGTATTGTTAAGGAATTGCTGTCACAGTTTATCACATCCCCTTAAAATACTTTTTCAAAGATCATTTGATACAGGGATTTTTCCAGGTGTTTGGAAAAAATCTTTCCTTTCTCCAGTATTCAAAAGTGGAAACAGAAATGATATTCAGAATTACAGGGGTATCTCGAAAATTTCTTATATTCCCAAAGTATTTGAATCTTTAATTACGGATGAAATATTCAATAATTTCAAACACGTCATAATAGATGAACAACATGGATTCTACAAGGGAAGGTTTACTGCTACCAATTTGGCTGTCTATCAAAACTTCATCACAAATAAGCTTGAGCAAGGGTTCCAAGTTGATGTTATCTATTAATTTTAAAACTTAATAATCTTGGAATAACGGGCAGATACTTGAAATTTATTGAATCCTACCTTTCCGGTAGATCGCAGAATGTGAGGATAGCTGACAGAGTGTCAGAAACAATTCATGTAACTTCAGGGGTTCCGCAAGGTTCGCACATTGGTCCTATATTGTTTCTACTCTTTATTAATGATGTTAAATCAGTGTTTAAACACCGTAATATCTCTCTGTATGCGGACGACCTTAAATTTTTCAAAACAGTGCAATCTACCAATGATATTGAATGTATACAGAATGACCTAGATAGCTTTTGTACCTACTGTAATACTAATTGTCTAAAGTTAACATTAAGAAATGTAATGTGTTGAGATTCTATAGAATGAGACAGCCTGTCATTGGAAACTACTCCATTAATGATGCAACTCTTCAAACTGTCAAAAGCTTATGCGATTTGGGAATTACTTTCGATAAAGATCTCAGCTTTATTGATCATATCAATAATATCTGTAATAAAGCATTCAGAATGCTCGGATTCATCAAAAGGAATACCCGGCATATTACAGAATATGATGCAATAAAGACATTATACTTTTCACTGGTTCGGAGTATTTTGGAATATAATAGTGTAATTTGGTGTCCTCTTTATTCTTGTCATAAAAAGAGGCTTGAAAAAGTGCAAAATCGCTTTTCTAAATATATAATTTGGAAACTTGGCCTACCCTACTATGGATTTACCTCGCAAATGAGGCTGTCTGTATTATATTTATTATCACTTGAGGACAGACGTAAATTTGCAATGGTTCTATTCCTTCATAAAATAATAAACTTCCACTACAATTGTTCAGCTATTTTAGATGACCTTTGCCTTTCTGTTAACTCAAGATCCTTAAGAAGCAATCGCATTTATTCATTTGGGTTGCGATTCCACAAGACTAACTATGGCTCGATGGCAATAAGTTGTAGGCTTCAAAAAATTTCAATACGTACTTTTCAGAACTTGATCTTTTTCATTTGTCATATTTAAAATTCAAAAAAATGGCAATTAGACGACTTCATGAAGAGATTGTTCATTAAACTTCTGAATAGTCGTTTATTATTTCTTTTAATAATCATAACTTATTCTAGTATTCGTACATGTTTTTTTAATTTGAACTTAATGCACTATTTGACAAATGAAAATGCATACCTTTATTTAATATGAAGTACTAACTTGACTCTAGGGTTTGTTTGCACATTGATGTAACATTTGGGACTTTGTTACAATTCTGTAATGTACTTGACATAGTTACGTTTTAGTTTTATAATTTAATTATTAATTAGTGTTGAATATCTTTAAGCTTATTTTTGTCTTTTTAATATTTTTTTCTTATGTTCCATTTGGTATTTTATTAATAGTTTGTGGTGTATAGGACTGATAAAAAATAAATAGGTTTATTTATTTTTAAGCAATTATAATAGTTATATTAAGGATTTTACTTGTTGGGTTCATAACTGAACTCTAATGCTTGACTGGTTTTAACAATTGAAACTTTCTTGACGTACCATTTGGGATTTTATAATAATTCTGTAGTGTACTTGACCGATAAATAAAATAAAAAAAAATAAAAGATTTCTTACATAAAAATCAAGCATCAGCATGTTAGAGCACCAGCTATAACAATTGTCAGCGGTGAATATCAGAAAAAATACCTGTTAACATTAATAAAATGATACCCATTTCGGTTGCATTTGAGGAATTGTAAAAGTGCAATCTGTGTATTTAAATAATTTTGTCAATTTATAATTGCATGTTTTCAACACTACTACCTACTTTTCCCTTAATAACTATTGGTAATATAATTCTTTATTATACATCATTGTGAAGTGATCCACTTTAGAAATAATGATAACATTATTTTCATGAATATTTTGCTCAAGGACGAAAATCTGTTTCTGTCTGTTTAAAATCTGTTTTTCCGTTAACCAGCTGTCGCACCCCTACGAATGACAACCCTAAAAAGTCGAAACTTGTGCGAGCTAAGGACTTTTAACGTGTTACCGTGTTACCTTTTAACGTGTGATTCCTAATATGGGTTGGACGATAGCAAGTGAAAATCGGCGGACGATTTGAGTGAGTGAACAAAGCATCCACGTCGAACCGAACGGCTACCAAAATATGACAAAATATAGGTAAAAATATCTTCTATCTTTCAAATTCATTAAGAACTTAATTCAATCTATAAAATCATGTAAAGATACACTAAATTTCAACTTACTCAGTGAAGGGTTCAATTCTCAGCAAACTCAAGCAGTAACTAACTGATCACATATGATCGGGAGATTTTGACAGACAAATGTTACTGAAATAATGTTTCACTGATGTGAAAGAAAAATCAATATCAACTGTCTTGCACGCGAGACGAAAAGTCTGAATATTTCAGTATTTGCATTATACAGCCGTTATATTTTTTTCATAATTATTTTGATTACGTCCTCTTTTCTTGCTGATCGTTTCACTGCTAATATTTGAATTATCACCTTACATAATAACAATTCTTATGTAAGCAGCCAACTCAGTCTGTAATTAAAAATTGTACAACTTTTCAATGAAGAACTTTATATTTTGTGTAATCACCTCCAATATTAGTATCTTACTACTTTATCTACAGTTGACTGACAACTTAATTATTTTAGGTATATGCAGCCATATGCGCCGATGTTATTATGCATACATTTTCATTTTCACTTTCAGTTTCTTTTTATCGTATTGTAAAGAATCCATACGTTAAATAAATGAATAATTATGCATTGTTTTGTTTTTTTCTGGATATCCCTAGGAGATCCAAAATGATGAAACAGGGATGAATTCAAAGATGAGCTCTTCCACTCCACGTTAGGTCATTGCGTTACTTCAATCCAAAATGTTCAAAATACACTTTTTATAGATAACTATGTATAAACTTTCATTGGAACATGAAAGATGCAATTCAAAAAATTAAAACTGAAATATTACTTAACATTGCTTTTATCAAAATATACTCTCCAGTAGGTTGAACAAAATCTTATTCATTTGTCAAGAAATCTGGATTTACGAAATTGCGATCCTATGAATTATCTCTGAACCGTAACCTCCACGTTTCATTTAATAGGATGACAGTAGATTAGTTGGAAAGCTTGTGTCTGTTTCATTGCTGTGGCATATCAGTGCTACTTTCATTAAACGAATCTACTATAAGCATACCACGGTAAAAAGGTGCTTAGATCAAATTCTTGAAGTCGGCTTTCGATTCCCATAGAATGTTCTTTCAATTATTAATTTAATATACAGGGGGACCTTCCTTCGAAGGATGCTGACATCACAGACCATTTCAACTATATGTGTATGAGTATATGTATTAAAAGTTCCGTCAAATTTATGAATGAACAACAGTTCAATTAGGAACTTATACGTTGACACAATTCAATACAATGCAAATTAATGAATGAAATGAGTATGTTTTGCAACCACTGTTCACTTTCTACCAAAAACAAACTTCTCGAAACAACTAATTTCATAAAAACATTGAGTTAAAGGAAACATCTACTTTTATATGAACATTGAATTATACAAAAAACACTTTTTCTAATTAGTTTGTACTCCAAACATTCGTTATGGAATTGATTAAGAAATCATTTACAAATTGAATATCAAAAAGTGTTTTTTGTATAATTCAATGTGCATTTTGCAATTAATTGTTTTCTTCCTTGAAAGATATATGATGGAATCGGCCGATACTTGATGAAAATCCATAACAAACGTATTCTAAAAACACTTTATTGTGTGATTTTCACTAGATAGTTTTACAAAAACGCAACACATGTTTCGCCATACAATGGCTTCCTCGGGCGTGTCTCAATTAAGACACGTGTTGCGTTTTTGTAAAACTATCTAGTGAAAATCACACAATAAAGTGTTTTTGGAATACGTTTCCTTGAAAGATTTTCGCATGTAGAAGTAGAGAGCCAAAACTTTTTTACCAAAAATTAATCTCCCCTGAAAATATATTTCCTATAATGTATGTTCGTAATATTTCTCCATTGACTCTCAGATGGTGACCTACTCAAAAAATTCATTTCTGACATTTTATAGTAAAGCGTTTTGTTATGTTCTGCATTTCTTGCGAGAATTTCAAGTCACTAATATAGCCTAATTTTGTGATGCACTCTTTGGAACCTTTGGTTTAGTAATAGCTATTACTGGAGTATTTTCTTAACACCAAACCGTTATTTCAACACCTCGACATGTGTTCCGATCATCAAGTGATCATCTTTAAGAGGAAGATCAAAACTAGCCAAATCTGTTGATGAAGACTTCAGATTTTGAGTGATATCATCGAAACTAATCTGAGGACTTAGGATCAGGTGGTCTCAACCCTTTAGATTAATTCTACTTTTTCTCTTCTGTGCATCTAAAACTCTCCTGGATTTATCATTTACACAAAGGTTTTACACAAAGCCAGAAAGGCCCTACGAACATGTCAAAGGATTTTTGAAAGATCTTGGTGCTCAGGATCCAAACAACCCATTGGATATATGTGATAATTACTAGACCAATGATCGGGTGCAATTCATGCTTATGATCAAATTGTCAAGATTTGTTTCAGGTTCGTTCTCATATTTCTTCAGTATCGCTTTGAATCCTGTTGTATCGCCAGTAGCATATGCAGGAAATTTTCTGTGAAGATTCCTGCACTGACTCCTGTCGAATATAATCCAACGCCGTTCGTGGTATTAGCCAGTGGAGTAGTTGTTTTCTGATAGGCGTCAGTCCATTCAACCTACTGTGTAGGTATATCCAAGATGAGCTTGAACATTCAAAGTTCATTTCTTTAGATTTGCTTACTGCCTGTCTTCAAGCATAGTCCACTGACTAATAAGAAAGAATCACATAGCATTTTCTTGACATCTACATCCAAATATTGTCTATGTTGTTATATGAGTTTCAGTGATGAATAAACAATTTTAAGTTTGTACGTTACATGCTCATTAAATCTAAGTTTATGATCTAATATCAACCCCAAATTTTTTGAATACGGCCTAAATTTATCTCAGAGTTTCCCATTTTCAAGCTGTAGTTTTTTACTTCTTTCCTGAAGAAGTAAGATAATAGCTACTGATTTGTTTGGATCGATTTTGAACATATGGTCAGTGGACACTTTTGAATTCGAATGTAGATCAAAATTTATATCGGTTACTGCTTGACCTATATCTGAAGATTTGAATGATGAATATATTTGAGAGTCATCTGCATAAAAGTGATATTTACAAGACTTCAACTCCTTGATAAATGTGGCAGTATAGCGTACAGAATAAATTTAGATCTATTAAAGTTATTGGTGACAAAAAATCAAATAATATACCAGATAGTACATTTGATGTGAACGTATTAATGCCCCTTTCAGCAATGTCCTTGAGGTTAACAAAAATTCGGAACAAATTCATCAACTTTTGGAATATAATTATAATACAGCGTGCATTCAGTTTCACCATGGTAACAATTACTTAGGTACCTAATGGAATCCATAAATATTTTGAAACGTGACGCAGTGGATTATAATAATATTTCTCGGCTCATGATTGACAATTTAACAATTCTGAATGGTTCCTTATGCAATTGAACATTTCCACGAGTTTTTAAACTCGCTTGCTGTAGAATTGAAATGTCAAAACATTTACTTCTATGAAAACTATATATTTTAGGTATAGAGAATATGATATCATTTTTAATATTGATTTCGATTACATTTTAAATAGATCAAAAATTAGTAATCAATGTATGAAAATTTGACCAATTCGAACTTTTAACCGGTTAGAATAAATTTTTTCCTAAAAATTTCATAACAAAAACAAAAAAATATATAATAGAAATGAGAAATATATTCGAATGAAAAATGTCCTGAAGATGTAATGTTGTGTAATGAATGCCAAATATTTCGGACACTATGTAAGATAAGATGTTCGAGCGGATTCTGAAAAATCAAATTGATTCTTTTGTATACAATAATAATTTAATAACAAATGTTCGATCTGGATTTCGTACATTCTATGTCACCACCACCGCTCTTGTCAACATCACCCAAGATTTATTCAAAGCAACTGATAATAATGTAGTAACTACCATGGTACTCTTGGACTACCGTAAAGCTTTCGATACATTAGACCACAATATTGTGTGTAGGAAAATGCCATTTCTCGGATTTAGTGAAGGGACTGTAGATCTATTGAAAAGTTACTTCAGAAATCGGACTCAGTCAGTATGTCTGGATGGAAAGTGTTCTAATGCTTCACCTGTTGATTATGGAATACCCCAGTGCTCTATCCTTGGCCCAATTCTGTGCTCTCTATATATATCTGACTTCCATAAAATAATTGATCACTGCACAGTTCATCATTATGCAGATGACACTCAGTTATATTATCGATTTTCTCCAAGTAACTGGCAGGTGGCAATGGAAAAATTAACAGCGATCTACAAAAGTTACTGGATCTATCTATAGCCCATAACCTGAACTTGAATTCTAAAAAATCTCAGCTGATACTTTTTTGCCCGAAACACAAAAGGCAGGAAATTGAAGGAAGAATTGAAATCCAACTTGGACAAGACTTACTACAACCAAATTACAGATAGCAAGAACTTGGGTTTATGGCTCGATGCTGATCTGAGATTTCACAAACATATAAATTCACTTTGTCGTAGCTCATACAGTATCTTACGTCAACTCTATCAAAGTAGAGATATTATGACTTCCAAATTGAAGTTGAAACTTACGAAACCCTCATATTGTCTAGATTAGCATATTGCGATATAATCTACGGGCCTGCTTTGATACAAACTGATGTTAATCGCTTACAAAAAATTCAAATCAATTGCATTCGTCTTTCTTATGGTGTGAGAAAATTCGACCATATATCCCCCAAGTTCGAGGAGTCAGGTTGGTTACCGATTGCTGAAACCTGGCAGTTCCACCTACTCGTCAATACACATAAATTTCTCATTTACAGAAAGCCAAATTATATTTATGAAAGATATAAAATTTTCAAATCACAGAATAATTCGAAGACACGAAACCGTCACACTTTTATTATTCCAAAACACTCGACAGCCTGCTTTTCTCGTAGTTTTATTTACAACTCTATCAAACAATATAACGCTCTGCCCAGTGAATTTCGACACTACTCCATATATCATTTCAAGAAAAAGTTGAAAACATATCATGTTATGCCTTGCTCATATGGTTTTTCCTTTGTCTCATCTTTGTGTATGTTTTGCTATATATTTTACCTTATTTAAGCTAAATAGATTTTTAATATTTACTTTGGAATTTATATTCTTTGTTTTTTCTTAGTTTCACAAAGATTCATGAACTACTCACCAATGTATACTAGGTAATTATTTTTATATTTCTATATAAAACATGCTATCCCCCAGGTTAAGTTGTATTTACTTCTTTTTTATTAACAATGTATGTCAATGAATAAAGCCCATTTATTATTATTATAGGTCTTACGATTACTTCAAAAATTGAGAAGAGATAATGTTTCATTCAAAAATGATGATGACGTAATTACTCCAATCTAGTTCACCTTATACAGGGTTTCAACGAATCTATCAGATAAGTCATAACTTCTAGACTATTAGGTGTATCAAATTGATTGGTATAAGTAAATAGTATGTGACGGGGAAGGTTTTTAGATATTTTTCACTTTCCGATCACTTCGGGTTTCACCAGAAATGGTCCCGGTTCCAAATTGTCAAATGTATATTGTAACGTTTTTGGATTTCCGAGACAATTCTGCATAAGAATTTAACATTTTCGAAAGTTTTTACGCCTACTTAATTTTTTTCAGAGTCACTTTTGAAATTGCATCTAGGTGGCCATGATCGGACGTAAAGTAGTCTAAGGACCTCAGGTGATTCCAGAAAATATTAATGGCAGAGTCACTAGTATGTTAGTATGCGATTGGAGCACAAATATGGACATAAATTAAATATTACTGAGGAGAATACCTACTTGATAATAATTTATTTACTTTTGTCAAGGGTGCCATGGATATGCATGATGCATAATATTTTGCATATTTTTCATCAAGTATTCTTTGCAGAACAAAACAATAACTTAGATTATGACAGTGGTATAAGCTTTATGATCAGAAAGTAAAAGTTACTAAATTTTCGTTAAATTTTAGTTTGATTTTTCGTCACTCGAAGTGAAAAAGTGGATATGTTGTTATCGTTTGGGGAATGTCACAGAAATTCAAGGAATGCTGCTGAGTTGTATATTCAGAGATACCCCATTCGGCAATATCCATCACATCAGTATTTTCTCTATGTTGAGAATCGTTTTAGGCAAGAGGAAAATTGAGCGGCAGAACAGAGGTCTATTTTAAAAGAGGAGACTGAGACGTTACTGTTATGGTTGATGTTGACAAAATTGTTTCTATGAGAAAAATTAAACGAGAAATGCACATGAGTCACGAATCAGCAGGTAATTACTGAAAAAGCATCAGATATCGAGCATTAAAATATCAGTTACATCAACATTTTATGCTGACGATGGCGATAAACGAGTAGTATTTTGTGATTGGTTGCTACAAAACCATAGAGTTAACCTAAATTTCATCAGCTTCATTCTATTTTCCGACGAATCACGGTTTACAAACAGAGGCGTGTTCAAGAATCATTGTTGGGACCAACAAAATCAACATGCATTGAGAGACGGCAATTTTCAAAAAAGGTTTGGCGTCAATATCTGGACTGGTATCGTTGGAAATAGAATAATTGAGCCAATATGTTTCAAGATCAGTGTTATAACATTCGTAAAACAACACCTACCCGGTGAAGAATACATATCGAAAATGATACAAATGGAATAAACTGTTTATAGAGACTAATAACTTTTTGAAAACGCAGAAATTCTCAAAAACTTTCAATGTGATAATCTGACAAGTCATTTCATTTTTTTTATTAATCAAAACACAAAACAGCCAATACTGGGTCCTCAAAACTCTGAAAGTTTATGAAGTCTCGACGATTTTCAATAGTCACTTAACAGGGGTGAGTTACTTATTTTTTCTTCAAAATAAAATTGGGGATCATCTTGATAATCTATCTTTAGCAGTTTTATGGCAAATTCACTTCCAACAAGATCAAGCACCTCCTCATAATACCAGAGACGTTCTCGATAGAGCGTTTCAATAGTCAAGTTATTGCAACCAATGTTCCAGTACGGCAGCCTGCTCGCTTACCGGATCTGACTGTGCTAGATTTTTTTATTTGGGGATATGTTAAAGAAAGGGTCAACTATGTAACAGGCATTTAGAAGTATAACATACTAACACACTAGTCACTAAAACTCCGCTATTGTAATTTTTTGATATCACTTGAGGTACTTAGATTAATTTACGTCCGATCATGGCCACCTAGATTCAATTTCGTAAGTGACTCTGAAAAAATTGAATAGGCGTAAAAACTTTCGAAAATGTCTCATTCTGATTCGGAATTATCTCAGGAATCAAAAAATGTTTCAATATACAGGGTGTTCCATTTGAAAATTAGAACCTCAGCCATTTCAGGTGAAACCAGAGGCACCAGAAAGTAAAAAATATGTGAAAACTCTCCTCTCCACATGCCACTTAACTGAGACCAAATCTCATTTTGATACACCTAATAGTCTAGAAGTTATGACTTGTCTAATAGATTCGTTAAAACCCGGTGTGTTAAAATAATTTCTGAGTGTGATTGGGCGGAAAATGTTTTTTTTGTATATTTACTTTTATTTTGAATTTCACTAGTTCGGACTTCCATTGTAAAACAAGTAAAAATAGAACAATTGAATAAATAAAAATAATGAAAAGAAAAAAGAAAATAAAAATAAAAAGTGGAGAGATTCCAAGTCACGTTAGCTCACGACGTTTCGATTGTTAGTATCTACAATCGTCTTCGGGTGATGACTGGACTGATTCCTCCGAGAGATGACTATTTATAGGTCGTTCGAGTACTTTTACTTATCCCCGCTTTCCATTTTCCGCTTCACTGGTTCCGTGGGAGATGACCGTTTTGGCGGGAGTTGGCCATTTTTCGCTTGATGATGGGTTTCCATATGTTGCTTATTTCTACGCTGGATTGGCTGAATACGTTGTTGGACTTTTATTTTTTCCCTTTTATTGAAAGGTCTCCGCCAAAAAGAAGTTCCTTCGATAACTTCGTTGACCAGGATCATATCAGGAATTGCAGAATGAACCCTGTACATCGATATACCAGATATACTTTAAACTTAATGAACATCATCGGTATAATTCAGGTTGACTTCTTGGCCAATAGAAGCCGAGCTTAGGAAGGGTGCGTGTTTCCGATAGCATGTTCTAAGAATGACTTCCGGTCAATTGCGACTACTTCAGAATAATTTATTTTCCTGTTGACGTTAAAGTGAATATGCCATATTATGATGATGTCAAAAGTGGTGTTACGAAATACAAATACCTATGATGAAAAATTGAAAAGTTTATATTTTTAGAAGAGATTAGTTTTTGGGAAAGAAATATTTTGGTTTTTTCTTCTCCATGTTTATGCAAAAAATGATGTGTCATGCGTTGGATAAGTATGATTTCATGAAACTAAGCAAACAAAGTCGTTTCGCGATAAACGAAACAAAATTTATTACGATTTCGCTTTTCGTCAGCAATATATGTATTATAGTCAAATAATATATAGAATAATATCAATCTTTTGATGATATTGCTAGTGTAAAATCTAATAATATACCAGTCCCACCAAAAATTCGGAACCAATTGATCTACTTTTGGAATATACTTATAATACAGCGTGCATTCAGTTTCACCGTGGTAATAATTACTTTGGTAATTTTTGGGGAAAAAAGTTTTTGGCCTTCTTCCAAATTCAATTTCAAAAATCAACTCTTCATAAAATGATGTGTAGATCATTCAAAGAAGTAACTTTCAGAAACAAACTAAAAGAAACACCCCCTTCGAAACAGTTATTTTCATATACACAAAAAATACTTTCGAAACAAATACTTTTGTATGAACGCTGAATAATACGAAAAACACGTTTCTCTATTCCGTTTGTATTCCAAACATTCGAAATTGAAACGAGTCATTTTAAGTAAATGAAAAATATCGAAAAACTATGGAATAAACCCCTGATAATCATTTTTTGAATATTTTTTCTGCTAAAAGCGGTAATTTTCATTTCATTGGGACTTATATATAAACTGATACCTAATAATAATCCCCAGGTGAAATATGCATATGTTTCTATCAATTTAGGCGAATTAAATAATTGAAAAATTTTTGTTTTGTTTTTCAAGAACATTTTATTAAAACAACGATAAAAATAAAATGAAAACAACAATAAAAATTGATTGGCGCTCCGTGGCGACTTCATTGATTCCAGTGGCGCTTTTGCTTTTTCAACTGCAGGAAAACCCGGAAAAACCTGCAGCACCACATCATCTGAAAATCTTGATCTAACAATGTCCTCTCTCTTATAAAACAAAATGTAGGGTGTCTCCAGAGGCTCCAATAAATTCAATGCATCGCCAGAATACTTCGTGGCACGACTATCGTCAAACCTAAACCAGTCCGTTTCTTCTTTGACCAAGGCGTAATAATAACCAAATTCAACGCCAGAACTACAGTGAACAATGACTGCATGAATGTTATAATAGTGGTCTGCTAGGTTGACATGTTCATCTATTTCGAACCTTCCAAAGAGTTTCTTGCTTCCGTCAGAGGTTGAGTCTGGTTTGAAAATCATCAGTGTTATTATTAGATTGACTGGTGCCTCAGCTATACTTGTTTCCTTAAAACAGTCAGTTAGTTTGGCGCATGTTTGACAATACAGTCGATCATCACCTGTTAAAAATTCCATTTTCAGATGATTTAACAATAAGCTTTGCACGGACTGGTTATTAGTCATATTAGGAAAAGCTAGATGGAGTTCCAGAAATTCACATAAGTTTTCGGTACTTCTTGAACATTTACCACAAAGTAAACAAGTGAGGATTTTTCCAGCAAAAGATTTACAAACACAAGACGAGATGGGCTGTATGGAATCATTCAGTCCAGAGCGGTCAGGAGTATTGATTTTGCTATTGTTTTGCTCACGAAGAGTATTCAACAAGAACCCCAAGAATTCGGAACAATCCTCTTGTTGTCCTGACGAGTATCTAGTGGACTTCAAAGACTCCAGGAAATCAGTTGGAGGGAAAGATGATACCTTCTTACGAAACTGCAGCTGCATGAACAGTTTGATGAATAAGTAGGAAACATTCCCGTTCTCGTTCATCATTAAAACTTCGTTCTTGAAATTCTTCGTCATGAACAACACTTGTAAAATGCTTTTCATGTAGCAAGTGTTTATTTATTTATTGAAAAAATTAATGACCTAATTATAAATTTTTATATATTTTGCTTGAGTAATATTGGTACTATTATTTTAAACTGCCAAAATTTGTAATTCAATATATCTATGTATATTATTATAAGTTTGTGTGTATGTTTGTGGTTATTTCACGCTTAAACGATTCATCGGGTAACCTTCACATTTCCTTAAAAAGTTATTGTACAGTACCTCATCCATAGATAATTTAAACAATGATAATGTTTCACCTATAGAATGACCTCCCTGTAAATTCAGTTCAGGAGCGAGTCTACAGAGGAGATGGAGGTCGAGTTTACGACTCCAACTGACCTCCCTGTAAATTCAGTTGAGGAGCGAGAGCTTCTCAACTCCCCAACTCCTGATCCAACAACTGAACCTTAAAAAAAAGGTATGATGGTGCAGCCAGGAAACGACTGGGTCGTCTCCTCAAGAGCGGGGTACCTTATAAAACCGCCTTGCATTAATTCTTGAGCGGCGTACGCAGAATCTGTCTCAGGTGGGGGAACCCCCCCCCCCATGAGCAGGTTAGCAAACCGCAGTTAGCTCAAGTGATGACTCACCAAAACCAGAGGCGAAAAAGCCCTGCACGGCTGAATCTAAGGCATCGTTAGGTGTAGCTGACGTGCAAAAACCCTTATATGGGAAAGTTGTCGTGGGTATCAAGGTGGGATTCTTTCGACTTGACTATCCGACTTCCTTATCAACAGAGCATATACTTTGTGCCTGCCTCTCTAGGGACCTAATCAGGTCTTTAGAGTTCGGCAAAGCCGTACTCTTACCATCTGACCTGGGAGACCACTCATCATACAAACTAATGGGCTTCGTTAAGAAGCTGGGTTTATAGTGAGCCACAATAAACCTTTGCGGGTTGCGATGGAGGGTCGAATAGACCCACTCACATTGGACCTAACCTAACCTTACCCAAACTATAGAATGAACTAATTATAAATTTTTATATATTTTGTTTGAGTAATATTGGTACTATCATTTTGAACTGCCAAAATTTATAATTCAATCTATCTATCTATAATAATATAAGTTTGTGAGGATAGATGTATGAATGTATGTATGTTTGTGGTTATTTCACGCCTAAATGCCTTATCGGATATCCTTCACATTTCCTTACAAAGTTATTGTACAGCACCTCATCCAAATATAATTCAAACAATGATAATATGGTACACCAATTAACTGAAGATGACTCTGATCGAAGAACAGAATTCTGCGAAATCATGACGGAAACCATTGGAAGGCATCCTACCTATCTCCACAATATCCAGAAAGAATTAACGTTTGGACAGAAATATTGGGAAACCATAATGTAGGACCTCTATTTATTGATCAAAATTCAACAGGGGAACTGTATTCGAATATGCTGGAAACTACTGTTGACCCTCTCATCACTGAAATCGTCGAAGCGAATCCAAATGAATTCGATATGGATATTGTATTCCAACAAGATGGAGCACGATCACATTACTCTAGACAAATAAGAAACTATTTGGATACTCCTTTTCCTGGTCGTGGAATTGGCCGTCGAGGTCCTACCGAATAGCCAGCCCTTTCGCCAGATTTGACACCTTTGGACTTTTTTATGGGGCTATTTGAAGCAAAAGGTGTACGAAACTGAACCTGCTTCAATATTGGATATACGGCAGGGAATAATAAATATTTGTAGAGATATCTGTGTTCGAAAATGTTCGGCGTGATACATCGGATAGGCTGTTCATATGTCAAGAAGTTCAAGGCAACCATTTCGAGCATCTTCTGAACTGACCTCAAGCTTATTGCCTCATATCATGTAGTTGAATGTCAATGGATTCAGGCAATTATTAAAAGTTCCGCCATTTTGTTGTAATTGAAGATATTGACATTATATTTTAGGGTTGTGAAGCATTTGTCAGGAGCTTCAAAAAGATGTATCACAAGACCCCCTTTCCTTTTAATTTTTTTCTCTGATAGCGCCCAGTCGCCATCTTGAAAGTTTCGTCTATCAATTTCATTTCAAAATAAAGTATTCATGCATTAATTTAATTATCCCAAATTTCAATTTTTTGAGTTGACCCGTTCAAAAAATAAAAGGGGGAGGGGACATTAAAAAAATGCACTGTATAACGAAGCAGTTTACCCTCCAATAAGAAGTTATAACTTCAAAATTTGCTACAAAAATTCATTTCCGTCGGACGATACCCTGTATAAAAAATTCTATGATTGATCATATTCGGACAATGCAACGAAAGTTCCAATGGTCAAATGTAAACAGATATTCAATAGTTCTGTAATTAAAATAGCAATGTTTTCCTTATATTTCCGCGACAAAAGAGAGTCTCGATTTTTCGGTATCATTCGATATAATCCGAAAGTAGACCATATTTAACCAAGTCTCTAGAGTTTGTAGCAGCATTTTTGTGCTACTATTCTGATACCGGAATGGCCATTCCCCAATGAAAGGTTATTCGTCGATATGCCCATCAAAACTGTTAATAATATCAGTATTATTTTTGATGATTCTTTGGACAATTTTAGTTATTCTACTGATGCTGGCACCAAAGAATCATTACTTCTATATCTTATATTATTAATGGTGAGATCCCCATTCATAGACTTAAAGGCATAGTGCGTCATCTAGTGACGACTACGTTAAATAACCTTCATTTGGCCGTTATAATTGCGCGATTTCTTTTCGCAGCGTTGCATGTAGGTCGCAGATAATTCTTGTATACAAAGTTATTGACTTTGTATTATTGATCTTACTGCTCTTCATATACTATCAATAGATGCCACTATACCAGATAGTGGAAAGGACATTGTATTGTTGCCAAATGTATTGAAATAGGTCACTTTTACCACAGAAACGTTTACGTTAATTCCAGCGAGTAACTGCTCAAGATGTTGCATCAGACAAATTTTTAAATTACAAGAACAAACACTGTTGATGTTCTTTTTCATGTGAAAAATTTTCAAAAACTATCACGAAAATTATAAATTCATTTTCAACAATTTTCAGTTTTTCAAAAGCTGGTTCAATTCTCGCTAATTCGTGAGTACCTATAAATGAATCTGAAACAATAAGAGATATATCAAAACGGAAAGAATCCCTGAAAAGCAAACAATTAATTTCCGCGAATGATACATATTCCCTGATATGAACACAGCTGATCTATATATTGATATTTTTGAGATATTCTACTTGCTGATATGTTAGATATAGGTATTTCAGAATTGATAGTTAGGTACCCAAACATTCAAACGGGTAATTTCTTAATCAGTATTTCGTTTCCTTTGTACAGTTTTAACATGAAAATTCAATTATGATTTTGAAGGGTGTTGAAAATACAGAGATACTTTCCCCTCAAAATTATACAATAAACACTTAAGAAATGACTTCTTTGTATAAGGTGGTGAAATTCAAATTATTTTTGGTATTATCTGATTCAGTTTCAACTGTCTCATCCTGACGAATGCAAGGTACTGCAAGAAATTGTTTGAACATTCAGGATTGTTTACATGCAAATACATTCCAAAGTTGAAATGTCATTATATTCGAATTAGTACTAAAATAGATAGCGATCTTATAAATATGATGTAAATTAATCAAATTTAATTAATTCTAACCCGAATCGCGAACATTTTCAAAAAACAAATGAAACTTATTCAACAAAAACACCCCAATTGAAGAATGACATTCGAAGTAAAACAATTAAATTTTGACCTTATTTTGAATAAAGAAGGTAAGCAATATAAACACAATCTGTACTTACATATCAAAGGAACCTCGCTATTTGATCAGAAAAACCATTCAACTAAATAATCAGCTGTGAACTGAAGAAGAAACAACGAAAGGCGAATATACTTTCCTTGGCTATAAATTCAGTTCATATGGAGTCCTTGCTCTCGATGACACCGTTGCCAAACTCAGTTCATTTGAAACAACACTTTCATTGTTCGGAAAAACGCGATTTTCTTAGCCGAACAGGAACACGGGTGAACTACATGCGTTAAGTCCATGAACAAGCTGAAACGCGTTGTTTATTTCAAGAAGGTCAGTGAGTAGTCCAATATATCCTAAAAATACACCGCGTTCAGTCAGTTTCTGGAACTGTTTTGATCCACGAAATTTATTCAGAATAATTTTTTTAGGAACTGCCACAAAAAGTTACCGTCACAATGGATTTTTCGAGTGTCACTTACCGGGTATCGTGTTGTAACATGTGGTATTACAGGGTGAGAAAGAATATGTCGGTGAAATCTAAGTTTTTCTCAAGACATAACAAAAGCATAACAGAATCCTAAACCTTTTGAGTGGGTGTGTCATTCCGCAAAATTTTTCTAATGGAAATTGAAGTTACTTGATACTTGATTAAAGAATTTTCATTTTCCAACATTCATGGTTAATTTTCAAAGATAGATTCAGCCTTTTAGAAAATAATGGATCAATAAAATACTAACACGTTTCACCGAAAATTCAAAAATCGATTTAATTCCACTTCACAGACTGTATTAGTCAGATAAAGTTCGTTGAAATAAGTCGCTGTTTTTGACCAGATAGTTGTTAGATAGTTACGATAACTTTTGTGACTTGTATTTGTGTTTAAAGTGTTTAAAAATTGTTGAGCCTTTCAAATATAGCAACTATTTTGTACTCAATAACTGAACTTTCAGAAACAAACAATGTGAATCTGGGGTCACGATGCTCTTTAACCAACGGCATTCTAACAATAGCTTCCGGGAAAATTGTTCGAGACATGGTGGTCAAATTCAGCAAACAGATTCGGTTCACAACAAAAAGAGGCAATTTGAAAATTCTGTACTTAATGAACATACGGAGATAACAGTGTTGGGGAAAATTGCCACGGATAGTACGTTGACTACAATTGATTAGGTATTGCTACAGGTATGAGTTTTGTACAAGTATCCAACGAGTATTGAAAATACAAATTCCATCCTTATAAGATTCGCTTGGGGCAAGAACTTAATGAAGACAAGTATAACCATTGCTTGCAATTTTACGAGATAGATTCTCAAGTAATGAGTGGTCTAAATGGATGAGACGAAGAGATGTGGTTGTGTGGCCACCTGGGTCACCTGATTCAAGTCCTTCAGGTAGTTCTGCAGGGGCATATGAAAAAAAAAGTTAACAACACTCCGCCCAACACATTCGAAAATGTGCGAAGCTGAATCATTGAAGTCTGTCGCAAAATAACACCGTCAGTACTCCAAAATGTACAACAGTTTTAAGATAATCTGTAGCTCTGTATGTACGTTAGCGAAAAACAATTTGAACATTTATTTTGACTACGAAGTCAGTTTGGCGGTTACATTTAATCAATTTTTACATTTTTCGTCAAACGTATTATTGATATTTCAGAGCACCATACTTTATATATTTTCAAAAATGAAACATCAATTTACACAGAATGAAACCATTTCAATAATACCTCAATTAAAACAGATTTTTGACCCCTATTCCAATTGACAAAATTGGGGGATGACAGTAGTAGTAGTTGAAGATTTTGATAAGCTCTTTGCATCAATAGTCATTTAGTTCACAATAAAAAACGTTTTTGTGGAATTTTCACATCCTGTCATCCTGTGGTACGTTGATTGAAAAAATATTCAGTATATTTTCTACCCTACCATTTCCACCACCTGGGCGTGGTGGGTCCAACCCGTAAATCTAAATTAGCTCATATATGATTCGCTCGGAAGCATCGGTCAATTGATCCGTTGTAACCGGTTCGAAGATATGAGATATGAGATCATTACCCACTTACCCAACAAGAAACGGTTACATAATTAACGCTATTTTCAATAATCATAGAAAAAGGTACTCCATAGATCAACTTTTACTTTCAACTTTCGTAACCCCATAGGCCTACGGCTGACATCGTAGGAAAGGACGGGTGCAGCCCAATCCATCAACGTTGTCGAATAATTCAAAAACATGTGCAGTCACTTCTAATAGAAGACCAGCACCTCAGCTAGAGATTGACATCTGGAAACGAACCATATCCGCTGAAGAATCTAGGCATCTCAATTGTACAAACCAAACGAAAGCATAGGGATTCAAATACACACTGATGGTATCCGCGCTAGGGGCTCTGTCACTTCACAATAACAAAATTACATTTACTGGAGCTGAGTTTACTGTTGATTCTATATCAAAATTCGAAATTTTCAATCTTCTTCGATTTTGATAGGACTGAAGACATATATCTGTAGTTTAGAAAAACTGTGTCGGTGAAACAGACCATCCTTCAGTAGATCTATTAGTATATTTATAACTTGTAGACGACTCGAGTTGACCGAGAACTCCAGAAGGTTGATGCATCGTACATATTTTCTAAAAATATCTGATTGATTGAATTGATGCAGTAGATCATTGAACTGTAATTAGCGGAGTTACAAAATGGTTAAATAAGCATGATTAGAAATAGGTAGAGTGATCCTATGACAAAAAACTATCGCCTTTGAAAATGATACGTAAAGGTTCATTATCATACATGTTAGGAATCACACGTTGAAAGGTAAGACCTCGTTAATCCTTAGCTCGCACAAGTTTCGATTTCTGAGGGTTTTCGTTCGTAGGGGTGCGACAGCTGGTTAACGAAAAAACAGATTTCAAACAAATTTTTTTTAAAACTGTTTTCTTGTATCGTAGGATGTCTTTTTTATCTCTGGAAGGTGAAAAATGTTTCAATGAAAAGAATTCGGAGAATAGATAGAGTCTTCGACTTATTCGCGAGATATAGTGCCAATTTTTCAACTGATGAACTATTAATTGGGGCATCGATAAATACATATTATAGCTTTACTTTGCGTATCATCATAAGTTTTAGTCCGTTTGAAAAGAGGCAATGTTTTGTTAAATTGAAAAAATGATCTTTTCACTTCAACCTCTATTTTTAACACGATTTTATTAGCTTCACTCGATTTTGACTAACTTCAAACGGACAGATGTATATTAAACATTGTGTACTTATCAAGAATCCGTAACCATACAATAATTTTATAAGTTCACCTCATTATTCTGATCAGAAACACCAGGATTAAATAATTTCTTCACACAGTCTCTGTGTGAGAGTAAGTGATAAAACCACAGTGTCTGCGCATGTGTAGAAGTAGAAAATTAATAATAATTTCAAAAACTGAAAAAACACGCTTCAATAGCAACACAAACTATGAAATAAAAAATAATTTGAAACTAATTTATGATTGTATTCAAATCAAATGAAAATATGCTTTATTGTCTCAAGATTCATATCTTATTGACGAAGTTTGGTTGAAATAATTAAATAAAAAAAAACAAACAAACAAAATTACACATATTGGCTATCTCTACTTAGTCATATAAAACCATAAAGTATACAATAATATACAATTTCAAGTAGATACTGAATATATGTATATGTAACAAAATAGGACATAAAACGATAACAACAGTTTGTATTTACTTAGCACAATACAACACTTCAGGAAAATATCCAGTAATAATGTATATTAAAAATTTCCAATATTGATTACATGAACTGTATTGAGAGTCAGACACAAGTCAATCAATCAATCAATCATGCTTTATTGTCCAAGTAATGTTTATTGACAAAGCTATTGAAACTTTATGAAGCTACATTTTTTTTTTCAAAAATATTAAAATTATGATATACAGTGAACAGTCATTATAAGTTTTAAAAATCTACATATACGAGTACACATAAATAAAATAATATATATACTATTACAGATAATAAATAAATAAACCATTACAGATATGTAAGCATCTGAAATACTAAGAGTTAAAATACATCATCGTAATATTCCTTTAAGTCATGGTAGGCTCTTTGCAGAAGTACTCTTTTAACCAATTTTCTGAATGTTTTTAAATTTACTATTGCCCTATAGCACATTGGAAGGTGATTATATATTTTCTTGCTCTCATATATCAAAGAAAATTTTGTAATTGCTGATTTTGGGATTGGAAAGGTAAATTCCGACTTCCACTCGTGTGGTAATGTCTGTCATTATTTACTGCTGAGTTGGAATATTTTTTGTGAAGCAAACGGTTTCTAACAGGAATAAACAAGGTACGGTAAAAAATTTGTGACTGATGAAAAGTGGCTTGCAGTGGTCTTGTGATTTTGCCCTACATATGAATCTGACAGTCCTTTTTTGTAGAACGAATACTGAATTTATTAGTTGCTGACTACAAAAGCCCCAAAAGGCAATTATTCCATATCTCAAGTGCGACTCTACCAAGGAAAAATACACAGTTCTGGCTGAGGATTGATTGAGTTCGTTAGAAACAACTCGAACTTCATAGCAGCCAGATGCTATTTTTTTTGCATGAATTTGTTATATGCTCATGAAATTTTAATTTGTCACCTATAAATACCCCTGAAAATTTTGTGTGAGTTTTGTTGACTATAGCGTGATTTTCTATAAGTAAGTCGTCAAAATTAAGTTTGAAGCAAACTATGTTTGTTTTATTTGTGTTGAAACATAAGGAGTTTGAATCGCACCACTGTTTAACCCTATAGAGATCCAGGGTTATGTCTCTGAGATTATCTTCATTTGTCCCACGCCAAAGGATCGTGGTGTGATCCGCAAAAGAGTGTGAACTTTCCTTCAATATCAATGGTTATCAGATCATTCAGATAAAGCAGAAAAAGGATAGGGACCAGAACCGAACCTTGTGGTACACCTGATGAATTATTCTCAATATGTGATGTATTTCTTTGGAGTTTTACTAACTGCTTCCTGCTTGTTAGATAACTGTGAAACCAGTTATATGACAATCCTCTAAAGCCATATCACTGATGTTTATATAATAGTGTTTCATGTTTCACGCAGTCGAACGCTTTCTAGAAATAACAGAATACTGCCCCAATAGATTCTTTATTATTCAAACCAATATATACATCTTCCAGAAAAGAGAAGATTGCATCGCCTGTGTTTTAATGGCTTTGGAATCCATATTGAGATTCGCATAGTATATTATGACTTAAAAAGTTAAACATTCTCTTCTTAACCAGTTTTTCAATTATTTTTGAGATTGTCGGAAGCAATGATATAGGCCGGATGTTTGATGGATCATTCATTTCACCACCTTTATGAAGCGGAATGACTATCGCTAGTTTCAGACATGTGGGAAATCTGCCGAAATGATTTATTAATGGCCTCAAGAAGAGTATTTGAAGCGTATTCTGGGAGATTTTCTAAAATTTCAACTGATATTTCTTCATAACCAGATGATGTTTTGTTTTTTATTTCATTTATAGTTTTCTTCAGTTCGTATATTTCTGTATCAAATAGGTGAGAGTTATCTGAAATATTTATATTTTTTATAAACTCGGATGGATTGTCGGTTGTAATTCTGATGTTACTTTTTGTGCTTTCGTACAGTAGAAGTGTTTAACACGTTAGGATCTATATCCGCATAAGTAGGCAATATATTACCTTTTCCACGTAATTCATTTATAATAGCTCAGTTATCTTTTGCTTTATTTTCAGCCATGTATACTTTGTCTTCAAAATATCGTTGTTTGGCAACATATAGTCCTATCGCTTGTGAGGTAAGGTAAGTACACTGCAACGATATTGTATGATTTCAACGATCTATCACTAATCTCATCTCATATGAAGGATAACAAACACTGCGATTCTGTCAAAAAGACTTTTTTTGAATCATATGAGTGCTCCAAGGGTCTGTCTTGGGGCACTACTATGTAAATGCTTTTATATTCTCTTCCCCCACAAAATTGGTAATGTTTGCTGACGATACTGCTGACTGATAATGATATAGCTGATTCAAACATGAAATTATTGGAATGAAAAAGTATACGGAAAGTTTGCTCGACGCCAATATACTGAAACGAAACCGACAGACATCTCAAGAGATCACGTTCTCCACTCAGTCATATCTCTCTAACGGCAAATCAGTTAAACTTCTCATGACTCTGGGCATAAATCAGGTTGAATTTGATCGATGTCATGGGTTATATTAGCTTTGAGGACCGCTGTGGTTTGCGACTTATTCGCATACACCTAAGACTTGAGAAAAACCCTTGAGAAAAAGTCTAACGGGGTCAAATCGCACGATCTCGGTGGCCAGAATATCCAGTGTGGCATGAGCTGTATGGCACGTAGCGCCGTCCTATTGAAACCACATGACGTTGGTGCCCAGATCGTCCAATAAAGGGGTCAAAATAATTTGGTATCATCCTATAGTGGTCGCCATTGACAGTACTGGCCTGGCCAACATCGTTCTCAATGAAATATGGACAGATGACGCCTCCAGCCCAAAATCCATACCAAACAGTGACTTTTTGGGGATACATTGTACGCTCTTGGATCTTATGTGGAATGGGTCTCATCGCTGAAGATAATTTTTCGATGAAAATTAGGGTCAGTTGCCAACTATTCCAGAGCCCATTCAGAGAACATACTTCTATGGTAGTGAACCTTCAGTTAGATAGATTTGAGGTTTTCTGGTAGTAAATTGTATAATCTTGGTGCAAGATATTCTGCTAAGCGTTGACCGGCTGTTTTCTCGCAGGTCGGAACTTTCATGTTTTTATTTTTTGTTCGAGTTTCATAACGGTGGTCGATGGGTGTTAACTTGGTTTCATTTTTGTGGATATACATTAGAATTAATTTGCAGAATATATGTGTTGTCTCAAGAATATTCATCTCTGAAAATAGCTTGTCACTGGAATATCTTATATTCTTCTTTAAATTTATTCTCAGGATCCATTTTTGTGTGGTACTCAAATTATGTACGTTATTTTCTGCTACACCTCCTAAGCCTAAGATTCCGTAAGATACTTGATACTCCGTCATTGAAACCTCGTTCTTGAAATTATTCGTCATGAACAACACGTGTAAAATGTTATTCATGTAGCAAGTGTTTCCTAAATTATCCAATTCAATTTTCTTCTCTAGATTTTCAGGACAACTCTCTACTGATTCGTAAGGAAGAACACGTTTCACAGAATCTCCATAAGAACCATTTCTTGAGCTGCGATCGATCTTTCCAAGTGAAGAAGGGTTTCGTAGAGGGATCGATTCGGCTCTTGCTTCATGAAGCTCTTCCACTGAAAGGGAACCAGAACTACGAGGACTGCAACTCATATTTGGGTGGCAAGAATGACCTGAGTCCACTGACCACACTGAGAAAAAAAGGAGTTGGTTCAATCACTTGTGAATTAACCTTGATAGGAGACTGATGAATATCCACATATCTCGGCTTGTTTCGAAGAGATTTCAGTTCCGTACTGAAGTTAGGGCAATTCTCATCAAAATTATGTGAAGGAGAAATAGTTCCAAGGACCGAAGCAGCATTGCCACGTTGAATAGCAATACTGATCCTTTCTATCAAAAAAGAGGTAGAACGGTGATCTTTCGTTGCTTGGCCTATTCTCCTTCCGAGTTCATGAACGAACAGAGACTCCGGGCCATAAACACCAAAAGTTTCAACCGCTACTGGATGGAACAGATAATTGTTACCAAGATTATGGTATTTTTTTCTTTTCAATTTCTCACCAGACAATGCTGCAGTTTCAGCAGACTTCGAACTTCCAGCTAGATGGGAAGCCGCGACCGTGTCAACGCAAGTGAAGTCCCATACCACAGGTTTACCGTATTTCCATGGTATGAGAGATATACCATCTGGTCGTTTACCATCATCTCGACTGGTATCTAAGGGTTCCAGAATTGCAGGAACATCCGCTGACGACATAGCAAGTTTCAATATGTCGTTCACTTGTTGATGTCGAGATGTACGCCCTGCACTTCTCCTGCAACTCAAACCATGTGTACCTTTCTCATCAACTATACTACCGCAAACACAAGTATGAGGCACACAAATAGATGAACCCATCCTGAAAGATTCATCGTCTAATAGTGTTCCAAGAGATGCAACAGGTAAAGCATTGAGCCAAGCACCTGATTCCTTGATCATTGCTGCTTTCAGACGAGCCTTATTGTATACACTTGTAGACTTCAGAATTTTATCAGTTATAATGTTCAAAAGAGGTCGGTCCCATGCACTTTGTATTTTCTTTTTATCTGTAGGAGGAGCAATATTAGTTGCGGCATGCCAAAGTGATTCACCTTCAGCATAAAAAACGTCTTTGATATTGATAAATATGGAAGGAAGGATAGAATCGATAACATCAGAAACATTATTGACTGATGACAGAAAAGTTGGTAAAGCTACGGAAGAAGCCGAAAGTAGTCCTAGTCCGCCAAGGTTCTCAGGAAGCGTTGCGTTGCTTGGAGCCTTGAATCATTATTGAAATGATTGCTTGTAACATATCCCGTCGTGTTGCGGAGTAAATTATCAAATTCGTCAAGCTCTAACTGATTTGACCTTTACTTTTGATGGGAATAAATGAAAGTTTAATAATTTTATCACGAACATTTTTTTTCTGAAATTCTCACATTTTTTTAATTGCCTACGTTATTCAGGTATGTTATTCAGGTTTTATTGTACATTTGAATAATTGCTTTCCATTAGTTCGGATTTCCATTGTCTAATATGATATAAATTGATTCGAAATACCTGAAAGAATCTGTAAAAAATTTAAAAAAGAGATTAGATGAAAAATAACAATTATATTAAGTGAAAAAATTTAAATTACATTGAAATAAAATACAAGCAACAACCAAAAAATTAAAAATAAAATTAAACTATTAACACGAAATGAAAATTAAAAATTATTAACAAGAAATGAAAATTAAAAAGTTTCCAAACCGAGTTAATTCACGACGTTTCGATTGTTAGTATTCACAATCGTCTTCGGGTGATAACTGGATACTGACAATCGAAACGTCGTGAATTAACTTGGTTTGGAATCTTTTTTATTTCCATTTCTTGTTAATAATTTTTAATTTCCATCTCGTGTTAACAGTTTAATTTTCTTTTTGATTTTTTGGTTGTTGCTTGTTTTTTCTTTCATTGTAATTTCAGTTTTTTTGCTTAATATACTTGTTATTTTTCAGCTAATCTCTTTTTCAATTTTTTACAGATTCTTTCACAGGTATTCCTAATTAATTTATATCATTTTAGACAATATAAGTCCGAACTAATGAAATGCACCAAGAACTACCTTTAAAAAAACGTTGAATAATTGCTGAGAGGATTCGGGTGATACCGAACAGATATTAAGAAAAAATTAAGAAAAATGGTAACTCAAATTAATAACCATGTCCTCATCCATGTTTTTGACATGTTGTTAGGCTTGCTATGAATAATCTATTTAACTTGAGTAATTTTGAAAGGTAAGATTTAGATTGAATCAAATGATAGATGAGCATGAGAAACAGTAAGCAGCATTTTTTAGTTTTTCATTCGTACATATTTATTGGAGTATTCATAATAGTGTCAAATTATAATCATTCGGGTGGTCCCTGCGATTGAGCAGTAACAATATCAAGTTGATTTATATTTATTAGGATTTCAAACTTTAGACAAATATTATAAGCTACATGATGAATAATGTGAGACGAGAAATGTAACGTGACGTTTTAATTGATTTATACATATAACACAAACATTTTAGGTGATTTTAATAGAAGACACGACCGTATACAGTGATGACTGATGACTGTCGACTTCAAAATAGTTATAATATTAAAAATATATCTAAAACATATAATAAAAACAAATAGGTATATGAAACTTGTATAAACTGTTCTAAAATTTCATTCATTCAAAATGCATGTTCTGACTAACGCTTCTGCTACTGCGTACGGATCACAGTTAGATGCTGGTCGTCTGTCTTCCAAGTAACCTTTCTTTTCTTCTGCACACCCTCGAGGAATGCGAACACTAGCCCCGCGATTTGCTACGCCTGAAAAAATAGAAACGAATGAATATGAAAACATTAGGAGTTTTTTTATAGGAGATACTCTTATTGAATGAAATTCAGTTACAATTTTAACCATGATAAATATATTGTGAAGCAGATGTTTCTCCTCTCGGGTTCAAAGAATCTTCTACTGAACTATACCTCCAAGATACACGCCCCATGTACCCCCAAGATACCATGTACATTCATGCCATTTTCTAAATGACATCGTGAAACACTAATTATCGAAAAAATTAATCGTCACTCAACCAGTTGAAATAAGAGGTACCTAATGCATCCAATCACCCATTGCGGACACTGAATAGTGAAATCACCAACATGTCGATTGGAAGGAGCAGAGTATGAAAAAAAGAAATTCAACAATGAATGGTATAGGCGTTGACTGTGAGGACGAAGATTATATCTCGAATTTCAGCAACGCCTGATATCTAGTCTCATGGAAATTCAAACCACGAATATCAAAGACTCGAGGGTGCCCAGGCTTTTGTTTTCAAAGCATTTTTTTGATTTTAGGAATTAAACCTATATATGTCGAGGAAGAAGGAGAACAACCAAAAGCGATGCAGATTGGCTCTACCAGTTTCAATAGAAGAAAGCTGTTAACCCAAAGCTTGAGAATAATTGAATTGTCTGCCAAATGGACACAAAAAGAAGTAAATCCTTTTTAGTATATTAAAAACAACACAAAATAATATTTCAACTCACCTGCACTGAAGTCATGGATCGAAGAAGTCTCATGCCTTCCTGTGAGACGACGTTCGTTATCTTTTCCCCCATTGGGATCGTAGGCCTGGATGTGCCTAAGGTGATTCCTGCTCAATTTGTCAATAGCTTTCTCAATTTCTCTGTAAAAAATACATTCAAGATGAAAATACATATATAACTTAATTATACAAATATTTTATTTCTTCATGAAATATTCCTGTTCGTAATAGAGTTCTGCCAAATGAATTATGGTACACGATGACTCTTCTAAACAAGAAATGTGCAGGAGAGCATAAAAACTGACCATTTCCTTATGAATAAAATTATTAGTATAGAATGAAATATCATGACATCTTTTTCAAGTAGATGTCATACGAAAAGAGGAGTTGAAGAAGGAACGATCGATATAATGACTATGAATTCCCCATACTTTCAGCAGACCAAATGCTCTACCATTTTCAGGAAGGTAGGAAATATTCAGTTCGTTGCTTGATACGAAGTGACAACTGACAAATTTGGTAATCGGAACTTTCGGGGAAGAACATATGATTACCGTCCGAGATTACTCTACCCTTTTGGGAGCTGTATACAACACGACGTGAATACGAAAAAAAATTATTCATCCCCTCAGGACGAGAAGTGTCCGTTCCAAGAGTATTCTTCATCTGACAACAGGACTTTTGAGTATATACATGACAGACTCGTACTGGACGGAGCCTCCAAAGTAATCTTACTGGAAACTCTGGCGTAAAATGGTTCTATTGAAAACTCTTCCCCAACAGCAGAACAAAAATTACGGTCTCTCGA
This sequence comes from Leptinotarsa decemlineata, assembly GCF_025532065.1. NCBI lineage: Eukaryota > Metazoa > Arthropoda > Insecta > Coleoptera > Chrysomelidae > Leptinotarsa > Leptinotarsa decemlineata. The sequence goes on along the minus strand of NW_027412545.1, from coordinate 1,746,272 downwards.
CTAGTGCCTCGCCAACCAAGTTAGAGTCCTCAGGAGATCATTATGACTGTTCTGGTGTTGGAAAAGTGTTTTCAATAGAGGAGATGTAATACCTGAATCAGCATGATGATGAGAGAACAAGTATTGGGGTATTCATTTTCAAGGCAGCTACCCGAGCAGCCAACGAACTCAAGTTTTCAACACTAACGAGGTGATCACAATCCGGTCACCAAGTTGGAACTCGTTCAGCAAAAGACCGACATACAAGCAGGAACAACATTGAAGATGTCGGCTTATCAAATCATTTGACCTTTGAATTTTAAGGATCGAGTGGGATGGAGTCTAAAACTGAAGGGTTCATCATGGTCTTCCAGGATATATTCAATAGGCTGAAACAGCTGTCTACCGGTAGCTCTTGAATTGAAATCAATATGGGAATAGTGCTTATATATATATATATATATATATATATATATATATATATATATATATATATATATATATATATATATATATATATATATATATATATCTTTTGATTTTCATGGAATTATTTTTCAGCAGCTTGACTGCATTAACCTTTCTCGATTTCATATCATTTCTAGAAACAAGTGGATTTGTTTTTCGATGGCATTCCAGGTTAGCTTTCCAAATTTCTGCTACCGCAGTTGTCGTGTGATTAGTTAAACCACCAACACTGACATAAAACTTGACAAGTTGACTTGGGTGTCACACCAATAGGTGGTTACACTTATATTTCGCTTGCGTTTACGCAGTTATTTTTATCAAGTGCTTTCCTAGTTTTTTCTCATTTTGTCTTCAATCGAGGACCGCCTGCCCGGTACTGATGATACCCAATAGGCTGAAACAGCTGTCTACCGGTGGCTCTTGAATTGAAATCAATATGGAAATGATCAGAAAGTACTTATCTATTTATCTTTTGATTTTCATGAAATTATTTTTCAGCAGCTTGGCTGCATTAACCTTTCTCGATTTCATATCATTTCTAGAAACATGTGGATTCGTTTTACGATGGCATTTCAGGTTAGCTTCTCATATTTCTGCTACCGCAGTTGTCGGTTGATTGGTCAAACCACCAACACTGACATGAAAACTTGTCAAGTTGACTTGGGTGTCACACCAATAGGTGGTTCCACTTATGTTTCGCCTGCGTTTACGCAGTTATTTTTATCAAGTGCTTTCTTGGTTTTTTCTCATTTTGTCTTCAATCGAAAAGTACTTATCTATTTGATTTTTGATTTTCATGGAATTATTTTCCAGCAGCTTGACTGATTTTATATATATATGATGTTTTGTTTTTCCGGGTGTTCATCCGTTGTGTACTATTCGATAGTCGACGTTTCGCCATCATCTCAGATGGCATTATCAAGACGAGTTACTGCTTCGCTTCGAGAAGAGTTACACCTCTCAGTAACTCGAAGCAGTAACTCGTCTTGATAATGCCAATGCCATCTGAGATGATGGCGAAACGTCGACTATTGAATAGTACACAACGGATGAACACCCGGAAAAACAACACATCATTGAAATTGAAAAAAAATATGTATATCATAGAAGACCACCAGCACTTTCATGTAGCAGAGCAAAATCCACCCCCTCGCGAGCAACCCCTGCGAAACCACCCCTAACTTTTGTTTTTCTAATGGCAACCCCATGTTGTTTGTCGTTCAACTGACAGCTCTTGTTATTTCTCAACCAACGATATATCATAATTGTTCGAGAAAATTGAATACGTTAGTGGGTACTATTAACTGGACTGATCGAATTGTTCTGCATTGTAGACACCAGAAAAAGTGTACGCTACGCAGAAAAAGAGGCGATAAAATGTTAGAACTTTTTGTGCTTCCTTTCATTCCTCTGATATCTGGATGACACATTGCCATCAGTCGTGATATTGTTGTTGTATATCAAAATGCCTTTTACCTTCACTCCCAACGAATACGTTGATATGCTTTTAATTTTTGGTGAATGCCGAAAGAATAAACGTGCTGCGGAGAGGCTGTATGGGCAGCGCTTTCCTGATCGTCGACAACCAGGTCGTAATACGTTTTCGTATGTAGAAAATACCATGCGAACGGGATCATTTCCAGGAACAGATCAAGTACATCCTACTCCCGTGCGAACTGAGGAAAATTGCATAAATGTGTTGGCCTACGCCGAAGCACATCCTCATATTTCGGTTCGTGCATTGGCGGTAGAGATTGGGATCAGTAAGTCATCTGTGCAAAGAATTTTCAAACAGTACAAGTATCATCCCTTCAAAATTCATTTACACTAGGGACTCAGACCTACCGATTTCGAAAGACGAACGGCATTCATTGCTCACATTCAAGTTTTAGTCCATGACAATCCAAACATCCTCAATCAAATCTTGTGGAGTGACGAATCCCGCTTCCATAATAATGGTACTGTTAATCGACATAACATGCACTATTGGTCACAGGACAACCCTCACTGGATTAGAGAAACCAATTTCCAAACAATGTGGGGTGTGAACGTGTGGTGTGGTTTACATAATGGACGACTCATCGGGCCCCATTTTTTCCAAGACACTTTGACGGGCCACCGATATTTACATTTCTTGGAAAATTGTTTACCTGCCCTCCTGGAAGATATTCCACTTGAAGAACGACAACAAATGTGGTGGCAACAAGATGGTGCTCCTGCACATAACCATAATGTAGTTACTACATTCCTCAATGATACTTTTCGAGACCGTTGGATTGGAAATAGTGGACCTGTGCGATGGCCTGCACGTTCTCCAGATCTCACGCCACTGGACTTTTTCCTGTGGGGATATCTGAAACGAGTTGCCTTCGAAACACAACCAATGAATATTGACGATTTAACCCAAAAAATTTCAGAGGCTTGTTATACCGTTACTCCGGAAATGATTAGGGCTTCCTGTACTCGCGCGCTGATTCGGCGACTTGAAGCATGTGTGGCAAGTGCTGGCCAACATTTTGAACATTTTCTGTAGTATCATGTATCAAAATACAGATGACCTCAAACATTAATATTTCATTTGTGTTTTTATTTTCTATGATTCTGCATGTCATTCTACCTACCATGATACATCATTGACCGAGAAATGAAAAAGACTGTAAGTTGAACCAAAACAAACATGGGCGTGCCATTTGAAAAATAAAAGTTAGGGGTGGTTTCTTGGGGGTTGTTTACCAGGGGGTGGATTTTGCTATGCTGCATGAAAGTGCTTGTGTTCTTCTATGATACATATTTTTGTTTTAATTTTTGTTCTGCAGGTAACTGAGATATCTGCTGGCCTAAAAGCTCTGGGACACCCGGTATATATATATATATATATATATATATATATATATATATATATATATATATATATATATATATATATATATAAGGTTAATGCAGTCAAGCTGCTGGAAAATAATTCCATGAAACAAAAAAAACAGATATTAATCATCTTAGTGAGATATATCCCTATCTTTTGACGTTAGATAGAAATCCATATAACAATGTTTCAATGAATTCACCCAATCTAGCATTAATAGAATAATGTACTTTATACTTCAATCCAAATGTTATTATCCTACATTCACTTTAAAAAAGCTGCACAGGTAGAAATTTCCAAAAATAATTCTTTAATTTAATTCAAAGTTGGTAACAGCTTTTATCACTAGAACCACTGACATATGTCATGTCAACTATCTGTCAATCCTTCCAAATTAATGTTTTGTGAAATTTCGACATGTGACATTATTCTTCCTTCAAAATAATTTTAAACTGTAACGTTTTTCACAAATATTTTATCCAATATTAGACATCCTTTAACCAGTTTTATAAATGTATTGTATCAATGTTCATCCATCATGTTGTGTCCAATATTTTAAATGACCATCGTATGAAACATCCTCAAAAAGTTGTAAGTCTAACCATTCATAATTATATATTAATATTACTTACACCCTCAAATTGTAGCATCCCTGATGATGGAAACAATTTATTAAATTTCCGAAAGCTTGGACAAACTTTAAAGAGTACTCTTTCATTTGCTGCTTAGCCCCATTATTTGTTGGTTCCATTCCTAACTAGTCAGCAACGATTACCTTCTCCTCTATATATATATATATATATATATATATATATATATATATATATATATATATATATATATATATATATATATATATATATATATATATATATTAGAACTAATCAATGATGAATACTTACACAATACCATTCTCTTCTCTCATCCCCTTCGTGGAGAAGTTTGTGTGAGCTCCAGCTCCGTTCCAGTCTCCTTCCATGGGTTTGGGATCAAAAGTCACTATAACACCAAAATCTTCCGCCACACGATGCAGAATATATCTAGATACCCAAAGTTGGTCACCAATTGAAATACCATGGCATGGACCAACTTGGTACTCCCACTGAAAAAATTACAGTTAGTTGCAATGATGAAATTTAAATAATAATAATAATAAATGATTTTTATTTTAGCAGGCGGAGGTTAGCATATATTCTTGCAATATATTCTTCCAAGCCTACATGATTAGATACATACGAAAAAAAATATTACGAAAATGATTTTAGGTATCTGTTGAAAAATAAACTGAAACGGGAAACATTCTAAAAAACTGTTTTTGGTTACTCGATTTCAAGATTTCTGTTTATCCAGACCCTTATTGCTACATCTATATCTGAAACGGAACAAAGAAATCTGCTTTATATTTTCTTTGATATTATTATAGATAGTAACGTTCTGATAAGGGAAAGATCGCTTGAATTGTTTGGTTTTATGCTGTGGGATAGAATATTCATTTCGATTTTTGAGACTTTTATAATGTTTATGGGATCTGTGTGTCAACTTCTTCAGGAGATATTAAAGATGTTGTTTCATTCTGAGGTTATGAACAAAGTTATCCAGATACAATTCTCTTCTGTTGAACATTTTCAGCCACCAAATCTGATGTATGAACGGAAATACATGATCTCTGAATTTTAAGCAAAAAATCAACATTGTACTTGCATTCTGAACTTTTTGTACTCTTGATTATAATGAGAATATTGTGAGATTTTCACAGTTTACAAAACCTTAAGACGTATTTCACTATACGATAGCTTCTTTAAGCACGTTTAATCCTGAAACACTTCGGTTTTGTAAATTTGAAAGTACAATATGGCTTTATTATATTCAATATCTTTTGTAACGAAATCTGCAATGCGGATAAATTGATATTATTTATTCAGCCAGAGAAGCGAAAAATTTCTTAAAATTAAATAGTAATTTTTATACTTGTTCGGAGAGATTTGAATTCAACACAGGATTATGGCGTTGATCGTATATTCATACAAGGATGTCTTTTTCAGAGTTTTGGATGAACTAAATTTCAAACGTCATTAATTGATAAACTTGATGTTTCTCTTTTGACCATATACCGATTGTGTATTTATGAACGAGATATTTGATCTCATATATTTGGAGTCAGAGGTCGTAGTTGAGATATAGTTCACTGAAGATATTTCACATCAATAAGTTGGCAGCAATATAACCATAAAAACCACGTAATGTTAAAACTACGTAGATTATTCAGTGCATCCCTTTTATTTTTTGAACGGGCATGAATACTTCATTTTGAAGTGAAATTGACGAATGAAACTTTCAAGACAAACACATTAATATCGATATTTTTAGAAATATTCCTTTTTATCTGCCATATGGCAATTCCAACAACCCAATAAGAATGTCAGAACGACAATGAACATCATTGTTCAGTTAGAATATTCTCATTTAGTTTTCGGTTTTACTAGTAGGAAGGTAACACGTCAACAATCTCTAAAATGGTCAATTCTCGTCCATTAGAAGAAAAAATTGAAGAGATTTTTATTTACGGTGCGACGCGTAACTTTCATGAGACCGAAAATATTTTGAATGAACGTTTTTCAAATCGTCTATCTGTAAAAAATATTTGAGGAAACTAGTATCCAAATTCACAACTACCGGTAGTGTACATAACAGAAAGCCCCTAGGTCATCCGTCCATTCAGGAAGAACAGCAAGTGCAACTAATTGGTGAGATGGTGGTAAATTCTGAGCACAGTCTACTTATTCCGTCGCGAATGTTTGTGAGGTGTCTCCTTCTACTGTGTTGAGACTTTTGAAGAGGAATAGGTATCATCCATACAAAATTGAAATGATACACCAAGTAACTGAAGATGACCCTGATCGAAGAACAGCATTCTGCGAAATCATGACGGAAACCATTGCAAGGCATCCTACATATCTCCACAATATGTGTTTTAGTGACGAATGTACATTTTTTAAACGGAAATGTTCACAGACAAAATTGCCGTTATTGGAGCGACACCAACCGTCACGTTTTCTGGGAAACACATACCCAAAATCCAAAAAAAAATTTTGTTTGGGCAGGAATATTGGAAAACCATATTGTAGAACATCTATTTATTGATCAAAATTTAACAGGGGAACTGTATTTGAATATGCTGGAAACTACTGTTGAGCCTCTCATCACTGAAATCGTCGAAGCGAATCCAAATGAATTCGATATGGATATTGTATTACAACAAGATGGAGCATCACCACATTACTCCAGACAAGTAAGATACTATTTGGATACTACTTTTCCCGGTCGTTGGATTGGCCGTTGCAGTCCTGAAGAATGGCCAGCCCGCTTGCCAGATTTGACACCTTTGGCCTTTTTTATGGGGCTATTTGAAGCAAAAGGTGTACGAAACTGAACCTGCTTCAATATTGGATATACGGCAGAGAATAATAAATATTTGTAGAGATATTGACGTTACTGTGATCGAAAATGCTAGGCGTGAAATATCGGATGGGCTGTTCATATTTTAAGAAGTTCAAGGCAACCATTTCGAGCATTCCCTGAACTGACCTTGAGCTTATTACCTCATATTATGTAGTTAAATGTCAATATATTCAGGCAATTATTAAAAGTTCCGCCATTTTGTAGTAGTTGAAGATATTGACATTATATTCTAGGGTTGTGAAGCATTTGTCAGGAGCTTAGCAAAAATGTGTCACAAAACTCCCCCTTTCCATTTAATTTTTTTCCCAAATGGCGCCCAGTCATCATCTTGAAAGTTCCATCTGTCCATTCAACCCAAAATAAAGTATTCATGCATTAATTTCATTATCCCAAATTTCTATTTTTTGAGTTGACCCAAAACAGTGCAAAACAGTGGCGTATATCATATTCGCATAAGGAAATAAATTAGCATACCTACAGAAGAGAATTAGTTCAATTCAAATTAATGAAAGACGTTATATATTTTTGAAAAGGCTTTTGGAGAACATAGTTTTATATCAATGTTTTTTTCGAATTTCAATATTGAAAGTGTATTATATAATATACAGTTCCTCTTTCCGAAACAATACTTCATTTAATATGCCGTACCTGGTTTCAAAATGGAATGAAAATATTTTTCATTCCACAGTTGATTGACCATCTATGTGAATATATTCATATGAATATATATGAGTTTAAATTGGTGAATTATTATCAACTGCATACCTGACCAGGCATAACTTCAGCGTTGGTGCCTGAAATATTAATTCCCGCATACAAGCAACACCTATAGTGTGCTTCCACAATACTCCGAGCGTAAACTTTATTCGCACCAACACCACAATAATAAGGTCCTTGAGGTCCTGGGAATCCATTTTTGGGCCATCCTAGAGGTCGGAGGTCCATATCGAGTAACGTGTATTCCTGTTCTATGCCAAACCAAGGTTCAGTATCCTTGGCTGCCTCCATTGCCTGTAAGCAACCCACCCTCTTGTTCGTATCGGCTGGTTTCCTATTGTATTTGTATGCGTCACACATAATTAATTTGTTGTTGCCTCTCAGGAAGGGATCGTTATAGATAGCAACGGGTGTTATGAATACGTCAGAATTTGATCCTTCCGCTTGTCCTGTGGAACCACCGTCGAAATTCCACACCGGAAGTTCTGAAATTAGGTAAAGGAGATTTTTTTGAAAAAGAAACTATTTTAAAATTGGAAAAGGAATATTCTTGAGAGAGAATTTTGGGAAAAAAGCTTTTTGGCTTTGGACTTCTCCATCATCAAACAAAAAATGCGTTTGTTTAATGTGTTACACTTTCCTTGAATCAGAATATCGAATTGCATACACTGGTTGGAGGCAACTTATGTGAAATCTACTGGGAATTTATATCAGCTCTGTTACATCAAATACCATCCTTCTTAAGTATATTGAGAAGGATGGTATTTGATGTAATTTAATGTAACCAACGTGAAAGAAGATGAAAATTAGCGATGATGTCAACTATTCTGAATCTTTACTCATGTATGGGGCAAATTGCAACTGAAACATTTCTGGAAGGATTGCAATGCCCCCAAACCTAATTTCCTTCGATTTTTGCTACCTGGAGATAAGTCCGTAAGGACCTACTGTGTGAAACCGACAACACTAGAGAACATTTTTCTGCTTTATCACAAAATAAGAATTAATTGAAGTTCGGAAAGGAACTAAAATTAGTGTTAATGCATGCATAACCCAATATAAAGGGTGTAACTGAATAAGTGTAAAACATTTAAGGGGGTGATTCCTCATCGAAAAAAAGATAGGATCTTCCATATAAAGAAACTTCATTGGAGTATCTCTTGTTAAGATACAGCCCCTTAAAGGGGGTACATAAAATTTGTATAACCTTTTTTTTTCATAAGCACTGAAAAAGTTACAATATTGGAATTAACCTGACGTTTTGTACTACCAAAAAGACACTTACCCAGTAATTTATTTGGTTTACCCCATGATTGTAAGGGGTGGAAAAGGCAACCCCTAAAATTTATTTCCAATGTAACTTTTTGTCTTATTATTTGTTTACCATTTAAAAATTTATTTCCGATAGCCTGTTTCATTTTAAACAAAAAAAGGTTTCTTGGATTTTTTGCCCAAAATAATCCAGTTCGCAGCATAAAATTATTTCACGAACAACTACAGAGATACATCGTCATAAATGCGAACTGGATTTATTGTTATTTTGTAGTTAGTATCTGCATTAAACGATGAAAGGTTAATGAACATAACTAATTTATTAATAACAAAACACACAACATGTAGAATCATAGTAAATGTTCAATATGTCTACCTTCAGACATTACGCATACGTCTAGACGTCGGCGCATTGAGCCACGTATTCGCTCAAATATTCCTGGAGTCTCTCTGATTAGCCTGCACGCATCGATGATGCGATTTCTCAAGTGCTCTACATCGCGAACAGGAGTACGATAAACCAAATGCTTTAAATGGCCCCAAATAGAGAAATCGAGAGGATTGAGATCCGGGGATCGAGCGGGCCAGTTCTGTTGTCCTCCTCGACCTATCCACTGATTTGCATATGTTTCAGTTAAATGCTGACGTGCTATCTGACTATAATGGGCGGTAGCCCCATCATGTATAAAAAACATATCCCTTCTGACGCCCAAAGGAACTTCCTCCAGCAGTACTGGATGCACTTATCTTAAAAATTGAACGTATGCCTCACCATTTAATCGAGGAGGTAGAAAATGAGGCCCAATTAAATCATCCCCAATAACTCCGAGCCACACGTTAAGAGAAAACTGTTCTTGATGGTTAGTTTCGACAATAGCGCGAGGGTTTTCATCAGCCCATATGTGGTAATTATAAAAATTAATAATCTTGTCCCGAGAAAAACTACATTCGTTTGTGAATTCTATCGTCTTCAGAAAGTCACAATTTCTTCTAATCATTTCCAGCATCCAATTGCAAAATTCAAGACGGTTCGGAAAGTCTCGCGGTAACAGTGCCTGTACTCGTTGCAGATGGTAAGGGTATAAGGGTTGTTCCTTTAAAATTCGAAATACCGTCATATGATCAACATTTAGCTAGAAAGCAATCTTTCTAGTACTGGTAGTAGGTTGTTCTTCAGTTCAGTACTGCTCCCTCAAGCTGTGTTGTTCGTACTTCTCGATGGCGACCACAATTCTGCGTTCTTTTGTCACATGAATCATATTCTCGTAATCGTTGATGAAGTCGAGCAAATATTCTATGTGAAGAATGCTGCCGTTGAGGATACATTTCAGCATATCTTCTAGAAGCTTCCAACCCATTCCTGCGACAGATGGTAAACGTAATGCATGTCAGCCATTTCCTCTTTTGTGTATGCCATTTTAATAACAAGTGGATTATTAAAGTAATAAATTAGGAACAGAACAACAACACACAGTTAGTATTAATTCAATTTCGAAAATTCACAATTCACTTACAGCGTCATACCAATTTAATTGTCACTATCGTTAGCGACCTACTAGATAGATTAGTTTCGTATTTTCGCATTTATGACGATGTATCTCTGTAGTTGTTCGTAAAATAATTTTTTGCTGCGAACTGGTTTATTTTGGGTAAAAAACCCAAGAGACATTTTTTGTTTAGAATGAAACAGGCTATCGGAAATGAATTTTTAAATGGTAAACAAATGATAAGACAAAAAGTTACATTGGAAATAAATGTTAGGGGTTGCGTTTTCCACCCCTTACAACCATGGGGTAAACCAAATAAATTTCTGGCTAAGTGCCTTTTTGGTATTACAAAACGTCAGGTTAACTTCAATATTGTAAATTTTTTAGTGCTTTTGAAAAAATTTGTATACAAATTTTATGTACCCCCTTTAAGGGGCTGCATCTTAACAAGGGATGCTCCGATGAAATTTCTTTATATGAAAGATCCTATCTTTTTTTCGATAAAGAATCACCTCCTTAAATGTTTTACACTTATTTAGTTACAACCTGTAGAACGTTGTTTGAATATCTCTTGTGGAATAATGTTTTTTAAATTGTTTCAGTTCATTTTGTTACCTGTTTCTTTCAGCACAATAAATAAAAAAATCGTTATTTCTTCGATTTAACGACTTTTTCATACTTATATCAAGAAACAGATACATTTCCGATAGAAATCTAATAGTTAACAGTTTGTTCCGTTTGAAAAAAAAACTGAGGAAAAGGTGACCCCGGGAATTAATTAGGAACTCAAACTTACAAAACATTTGTTCACCACTCTGATTAAACATCAACTGATAGTCGGTATAACCTACTCGGCTTCTCAGTCACATATTGACACGACTGTGCATTGAAAAAAGCAAGCGATTGATATTTTCTTGAGCAATAATGCTCCGTTTCTCTACTGCTATTGCAAATAACTCTTCTTCATTTTGGGGCGAGTTAATTTGGTTCTTAACTGCTCTAGAAACAAAATATCACATGTTTTCAATAGGATTCTGATACGGTGAGTTAGGTGGCCAGTCTAGTTGGGTAATTTGCCCTTATTCCAGTGCCTCTTGGACCATTGTTGCTCGATTTTGCCGGGCGTTGTCGTCCATGAGATGGAATTCTCACCTAATTCGTATGGATAAAAAATGTCATGTTATCACGTAAAGGAATTGATACTGTTCGTCGAGTGAACTTTATACCACCCACAGCATTACTGTTTCTCGTTGAGTAACCTCTCGTGGAAAAGCATTTCGATTTTTACGGGCATATTGAACCAAATACATCGGTAGTATTTGGTTCAATCTTCACTTCTCTTCTCTCTTCCATGTGATACTCGCGGTCGCCCACAACGTTGATTTCTTGCCACTGTATCAAATTCCTCATATCTATGAACTATTCATACGATAGATATCTTAGAATGTTTAACATCCTATGTATATGGTGATTGAAATGTTCAGCATCATGCAGGGCAACAATTATAGTTCTGCTGAAAGCAAAAATGTCATGCCCTGGTGTTATTTCAAAAAAAAAAAATATCCATTTACCGTGCTGAACATTCAGTAGAACTGTCCAATATTACAAAAATGATTGTAACAAATCAGCAATATGTTATCCGTTAATATTTGTGTTCCGTTTGATCACCAGATAGTTGAAAAACATAATAAACATACAAGTAGATTAAATATGAGCGGTTCAAAACTTTTGACGAAGTGTGTATTTGCATATTTTTTGATTTCGTACAAAGTTTTCAAATTGCTCATTTCACTGATTTTTTGATTTATTGCTTTATTATCTTCATCGACATTAATGATCGTTTTAGGATCATTCTCACTCAAGGATCTCTGGTTTAGAATGAAATTGTAATTTTTTATAACTTCCTAGTAACGTAATTGTACGGATTTTATAGTTCAGTATTAATATACTCCTGTATCGTGTATACTCCTATCCAAAATTCGTGTTGGAAAAATACAGTGTGGTCGTGAAAAGTTGACTCCCTGAACTTTTGAACGAGATATAAAGATATAAAAATCTGACTGAGTTGACCTGTAAAAATAAATAAATGAATAATGAGGCGTCACTCATCACTGAGAAGGTGATCAACTTCTCTGAAAAAAAAACGTGTTTTGTTACCTTATGTGATAGGTCTTTATATTATCTAGAAATCAAGAGGTGATTATTCTAGTGAAGGAAGAAGCATTTATTGCTGCCTCTTTTTACCTAGTACCGTGGAAAATGTAAGTCCCGTCGACTTTTCTGCGCTTTTGTTATATACTTAGACTGCTCGTTGTTTCGTTTTCGACTGACTTTTGAAATGTTTATACACACCGAGTTCAATTGTTAGAAAAATTGCTTTGAACTCACCTTCGGGTTTTATTGGTACAAAATCCAAAGTGCGTGTTTTACACCTCACATTTTCACCCGTACCGTCAATCCAAATATATGTCGCCTGGCACTTTCCGTCTGGAATGGGCAATGTCAAATAATGCTGAAAAAGAGTCTTATCCAAAGCTGCGTTTGGCGAATTCTCCAACATTTTTGCCATGAAGAACTGAAATATAAAATAAAAACATCTGAATATATATATATATATATATATATATATATATATATATATATATATATATATATATATATATATATATATATATATATATGCTGTTTCAGCCTGTTGGGCATCGTCAGTACCGGCCAGGCGGTCCTTGAATGAAGACAAAATTTGAAAAACCAGAAGAGTAATTGATGAAAATAGCTGCGTAAATGCAAGGGAAACATAAGTGGAAACCACCTATTGGTGTAAAACCCAAGTCAACTGGACAAGTTTTTATGTCAGTGTTGGTGGTTTGACCAATCAACCGACAACTACGGTAGCAGAAATTTGGGAAGCTAACCTGAAATGCCATCGGAAAACAAATCCACATGTTTCTAGAAATGATATTAAATCGAGAAAGGTTAATGCAGTCAAGCTGCTGGAAAATAATTCCATAAAAATCTCTGATCATTCCCATATTGATTTCAATCTAAGAGCCACCGGTAGACAGCTGTTTCAGCCTATTGGGCTTCGTCAGTACTGGGCAGGCTGAAACAGCTGTCTACCGGTGGCTCTTAGATTTAAAACTTGTTGTATGCTATTATTTATGAGTGGTCGATTTTTTTTATAATGAGAGTTAAATCCATCAATTAGATAAAGACAATTATCTTCTGTTACAACGAATAAATCATGGAAGATGCATTTAGAGCAGATTGTGCAGATGCATTCATTCTCATACATCTACGATTTCTCTTATACGCTTCAGTTCCATCTCTATTATATCCATCAAGAATAACTTCAACAATAGTTATTATATAAATGAATAATGTAATAATTGATGATTTACGCAAAACATACATGTTGCTCAAACAGTGTATATGATTCTATCCCTTTCGAAAAGTTTCTGATTTCAAATTATATAAAAAACAAAGATTTTTAAGAAATCGTCTAAATAATTTTTTTTGTAAATTCTGAGAAATATTCTTTTTTGATAAGAACATTATGTGATTTTGGTGGTTAAATTAAAATAAAATGAGATAAAACGGATACCTTCATCATTTTTTGGTAATCATTGTAGCAAATCTGGAAAACATAATAATCAGATTATAGTTATTATTAAAGTTGAACTCGAAAAAAATCATTATAAATCACGTATCTGATGAAATGGCCAATAAATAGGCCAACAATGAATTAGCGACAATTTCCTGATAAATATATTCAACTGGCAACTGTGGTTATGAGTAACCTTGCACATTCAAAACACGTGGACAATAATAGGCTTGCTCACTAGAATTTTGATGCGCTTTGTAAAAACAAAATAAAATTTGACACGTGATAAACGTGTGTTCGGCGACCTATTTTTTTAATTTTACACCAGCTTCACGACTTAGGAATCTCCTGATTTAGGTATTGTGGTAATTTGCGAGTAAATATTTATATTATCTCAAAATGAATAACGCAAACTTTGTAGTTTGAAACAGAGTAAAAATTTCACATTCAATTTTTTTCTCAGCGATAATTCTGCCAAAACGTATTTGTTACTACTGGGTGAATCACAACTTAAAAATATATTTTTGGAATAAGATGATATGATACTATGAGCTTCGTAAGTTATAAGAGTCTCAAATAATATATTTTTTTCAACATTATATTTCAATTAAATTTTTTGCGTAATATACAATTCGACTAAACCTGTGGCCAACCCCATTGAAAGTACTCAAAAGCTCACAAAATCGCAAAATTGTATGAATTAAATAACATATTATTTTTTATCTCTGGCGAATCACAAAATTACCATTCAAAATTTGTTTCTGAGAGGAGCAGGGGCGGCTTTACCTACAGTGCAAGGGGTGCACCTGGGCCCAGAGTGTTAGGGGAAGCCAAGGCCCGCTTTATAAAAATCCTCACTGTATGGTCGGCACGAAGCGAGCGCCTGTTCATATAAAAACGGAGTGGTGACAAATTTTCACAACTTCTGGATATTCTAGAGCCTGCCTTAACAAGCGAATCAATTTATCCTCGTCCATTTTCATAGGTACTGTCTGACATCGTGCTGTCAACTGATGGAATAGCAAAACAGAGAGACGGAAACTTCCAAGGCACGTTTTGACAAGTTGATGCTGGCAAGCGCTGGCCGGCGACGCGCTCACCAGCCCAGTCCGTCACAGTACGTACCGTTTTTTGCCGGACAGGACCGGAGAGCTGTAATCCTTTCCGGCGGCAGAGGCTCTTGGCTGTACCGTGCCGGGCTAGTGGCAGCTTGCGGTTGTCCATTCATTTTCATTGTTCCAAACCTATATGTATTTTGACGGGACTGGCCGTGCTGTGCTGTGCCGGCCAAGTGAGCAACAAGCTTCACATATACCCCATTCAGCATGTGCTGTGCCGCTTATCGTTTAAAATTATTTGTATACTAATGAATCAATTTCTGTGTTCCAGACTACCTTCGCAACCCTCAGAATTCACCCCACATTGCTAGTCACAATGGCACACAGTTATAGATCATTTTCAAAACTGAAAATAAATAAAAACTACATTTGTCGCAAAATCGATCAACAAATTTGTCAATAATCAGCTTGAGAATAGGTCATATCAACCTAATAAGCATATTCATGCTCTCAGGAAAAAGATAACCAATATGTCAACAATACAAAATTTTCTGAAGAAATGTCTGAGAGATCATAGTGAAAATCTGGATGAAATTATAAAATTTATGAAAGCTACAGGGCTGTACTCGAAAATATAAACAACAATAAAAATGATAAAAATAACAAACTAATAGTAGAAGACCAATGACCTCGTAGTCGACGCCTTTAAACCACATAAAAAACTGTATTGCACATCGTTTGTTTGAATGTGGTTGACTTTCATTGTATAATATGATACTAATTTGGTTTGAAATACCTGAAAGAATAAATAAAATCAAAATGAATAGCGAAAATATCAACTGTATGAAGCAATAAAAGATGAAATGAAATACGATATAACGAATGAAGTAAACAAAGTTAAAGACGAAAATGGTCACAGAGTAAAAAAGAAAATTAATTGAAATAAATATAAGCGAAAAATTAAACAATAAAAAAAGATTTCAAACCACGACGCTTCGATCGTTAGTATCTACAATCGTCTTCGGTTGATGACTAGACTAGTCATCTCTCGGAGCTATAGTTCAGTCATCACCCGAAAATGATTGTGGATACTTATGATCGAAACGTCGTGAAATAACTTGGTTTGAAATCCAGTTTAGGTTTTCTATTTTTAATTTTCATCATGATTATTTTATTCGTTTTATTGTAATTTCATTTCACGTTTTATTGCTTAATATATTTGATATACAAATATATTGATTATTTCAATTTTGTTCTTTCAGAGATTTCAAATCATATAAGACTAAACTTTTTTGACAGGTTTGGGCAACTGTCCTGAACAGGACGATTCTGAAAGTAAAGGTGATGGCATTTCCTCCTACGAAAACGCCATCTATGGGATCGACAGATGAGTTGATCCACGAATATCAAAGATAAACGAGGCTCCCAAGGCGGTCAGTTGCAAAGCGAAACATTGACATCGACCACAGTTCCTTTTGGGTCAGTGGTTCATGTTATTTGAAACGAATTTCGATAATTTGTTTGGTCTGACTGATATACTGAAAGATCTTTTATATAATTAACGAATTCAGGAACTTGTTCTGGTATTGAAAAAAATTCTTGATTTGTTTCAGCTTGTATATGTATGTAGATACCAATAAAAAAAAACTTATCAACTGAAATGGACATGGTAAGTTGAAAAAATGTTAATAAATACAATTTTTTCATACATGAGAATTACCGTGACAATAAGTTGTAGGCGTTGTTTACGTTATTTGAAAACAATTTTTTTGAGTTCAATAACTTTTATTTATATTAAGTTTCAACGATTCGAATTTATTTGTCTTATTTATTAGGACCGAATCAGCTACGTAAACACTATCACACAATGTGTAACAACCTTTTGTCGTTTGCATAAACAACGTATCTACCCGTCATGACATTTCATTGAGTTGTAAACAATGAATTGCGAAAAACTGCCATCAGGTTATCACGTGCCTGACTAGGAAATGTTTTGAATGAGTTCTGGGATATAATAGTAATCAAATCAACAGCTGTTATTTATTAGCAACCTGTGACATTGAACACAAAGTCACGGAGAATGGGAAATTTTATGAGAAACATTTTGTTGTCGGTTAGAGAGTGATCGAATGTTAATTTTTTTTGTTTACAGGTTGTTACTCTAAGTAGCGTTTATATGGGTTTAGGCATTTGAAGAAACCTTTGGAATAGGCAATGTTATTGATCACTGTCATATCATATACATTTTTGTGATTCAGAATCACAATTATTCAACTGAATCAACATTCAAAAACGTATGACATCCGGACGACGTTGACTTAATTTAAAATTATGAATTTGGGCCACATGCAGATAATGTTTTACGGGCGTAAATTACCAGTTATACTTGCAAAATATTTTCGAAAATGACAATTTTAGGTTTGTCAAAAACAATTGTCTTTATAAGTCAGTAGTATTTTCGTTTTGCAAAGTGTGGATAGGTACTTGTATGTTCTTTTGAATATACACTGCATTTCTGTAATCTGAAGATTGACTTCATATTCCAGGATTGCGAAGTATTCGTCAGGAGCTTCAAAATAATGTGTCACAAGACCCCATTTCCACTTAATTTTTTTCCCAGATGGCGCTCAGTCGTCATCTTGAAAGTCTCTTTTGTCAATTTCACTTCAAAATAAAGTATTCATTAAGATTCCTAGAAACCCTGGTGTTGGTAACGCTTAGATTTTGTTTTGAACTTTTTGAAGGAACCACCTGTTGCGTTTAACAACACTTACGAGAGTTTTCCCAAGATGGCGCTATTCTGAATTGTTGAGTCCCCGCTGAGTCAGTCAAGTTAATTATTATCTGTCATTGTCAAAAAGAATTTTCAACTTTTGGTATTTTGAAATTGATATTTTTTGTCATCCCAATATTTACATTGTTCGCATTTTTTATTATAGTTTTCGTTCGTTAGTTCTCAGTTATTTTAGTTTGGTTACATTTTTCAGTAGTAATAAGGAATAGTTTTTATATAGTGTATAAGGATACTTTTTGTAAAATCGGACAATTCTGTATTTTGTGTGGACAGTGTAAAAATTCGAGTAATCATCTGTATTCAGTGCCAAAGGTAAATGAAACATTTTATAATTACTGTCAATCCACCACGGATAAACTAAGTTTGTATCAGCCTACACCAAAAACCAACTTCATATTTTGAATAATCCTTCACCCTTTCAAATCCACCTTCTGCTACTAGAGTATCATTACTTTCTTAATCATAATATCAAATTGAAAATAAACATTCACTTATGCTTTTTTAAAATTTTTTTAAATACAACTTAATACTTAGTTGCAAGAAAAGTCTACTCATAGAATCATAGATACCTACAGATGAATATTACAGTATGCAGATAGATTTATTGCATTTCTACAGAATTATTATGAGAAGTAAGTAAGTTTACAGTTACATGAAATTTATCATACATTTAAAATATCATGATATTAATATCAGCATAAAATTTAAAACAAATAAAAAATTAAATCGATATCAACAATTAATAAATCATAGATTAAGTTTGAAAATCACTGACTGAGTAGGGCTCCATGTCAAACAAATAGTTCCCCAAGCCTAACAGAATGTTGTATATTTTTGAAATCTTGTGGAAAATTATAGTAGAACTCGAGGGTGTTGTTGTACTGTGGACTTGTATAAAAAAAAATTTATTGGGTGGTTAAAAGACTACTCATGTATGATGAGAAACCTAATGCTCTCTTAAATATATACTCGTAGTAATTGTTAGCATATAGAATTCCAAGCAACCAAACAGTATGCTCTTTTACCTTTACTTGTTCTCAATTGGTGATTTGAATGGTTTTATTTGTGCATTGTACCTGATCAAAATCTGTAATTTATAGGATGAAAACAAGAGGAAACTGTGGATGGATGCTGTTAGGAAATATCTGCCTGATGGTGCTTTTATTTGCTCAAAGCATTTTCCCATCCATTTCATTGGTGAGAAAAAACTATTGAAGGGTGCCAAACCATCATGCATGTGAGTATTCAGTTTCTACAGCACTACCTATAAATCCTATCAAAGATTTGTATATTTTTTCAAGGTGCACTTATAGAGAAGTACTTAATTGTATGAATTTCAAGAAAACGTGCACCATTTCCAGAACCAGTTTACTAATAATTTCTGTAGTTGGAAAGTATCCGTTGAATAAGGTATCAAAAGCAAATTTGATCACATACAAATCAAGAGAGAACACTTGGTGTTATCAAAATGATAAATATGAAATTATTTATATATGAAATGATGAATAACCCCTTCTAGCTTTACCTATCTACAAAAAAAGGTTCTTTTCAACCGGCTATTCTCTAACGGTAACCCTGAGAAGTTCGCAATTGGAAACAAACACTGTATGCCATTCATTTCTCTTGAAGATAAAAGATTGTTGTTGTTTTCAGTTCAACTCAAGCATATCAATGTCCTTTTACAAATTTCATATAAGGCTCATAACGGACTTTAAAGAAAGTTATTGATAACATAATATGAGAAGAGATATTTATGTAACCATTATTTAATTGAATCATGTTGAAAAAGGGATATGTCACAAATTGTCCAAATGTGTGGAGTTTAGTTATAACATTTCATATTATTTTTCATTTCAATGATCGCAACTGCTGTTTTGTTCAATATTTTACATCATATTTTCCCTTGATACCTTTCATAAAAATACATCATTATTCAATACGGGCTAATATGTGCTAATATCATTCTATAAACAAAAGGTGATAGCGAAGAAAGGGGTAAAGTTGAAGAACATTTTCTATAAATGCCTGTTTCACAGAAAATTAACTTCATTAACTTTACCCTCTATTTCCTGATATTTCATATTTGTCAATATCTGTGTAAGCTTACTGCTTACACATGGAAATAATAAATACGTTGTCATTATTATAAACAGCCTCTTCTGAGAACATAATAAAAAAAAGCTGTATCTTTTAGAATCTTCTTGTGAGACGGTTATAATGAAATGCCAGTAGGAATTTTGAAAAAAATTAATGGAAAAGTTTTTATCGAACAAAGGGTTATATTTAGCTTAGAATCGCACGTTGAAAGGTAAGATTTCGTTAATCCCTGTTCGCACAAGTTTCGACTTCTGAGGGCTGCCGTTCTTAGGGGAACGACAGCTGGTTAACAGAAAAACCAATTTTAACCAATACCATTTCAGTTTATTGTCCATGTTTATTTACAGGATCTCAATTTATTCATTTGTATATAGGTGAACCCCAATTTTTGTTTACAGTAAATTATATAACAAAGAAAGCTTGTACTGTACCGCTTATACTACTACTATAATTATTATACACATTTATGTGTGTTTAATGAAGGACAATTAAAGGGTGAGATTCTTAAAAATATTTTCATTATCACAGAAGAAATTGATTTCAGAGTAGTTATTTTCATGTCTCAACATTTTAGATATAGGAGAATAATACCATAGTAAGTTAAGTGATATGGTGTAATAAATAGCTACATTTGTCTAATGGGCCTCTATGGAACATTGAAAGTTATAAGGGAGAGAATTTCTGCGCAATCAATTATACCAGATATAATTTTGAATGGATAAACTAAATCTCTAAAATCGAATTGAATGTATGAACCCATCCTGCCTAATTTCGTAATAGTTAGTTTCCTGGCTTTGCTCTGATCATTTTCGGTAAAAATATTCGACTGCAACTGAGACTTTCATATTCAGTTGCTTTGATGAAGTAATCTTACAGAATGAAGTTGATACTGAAATTAGTTTCAATGAATACTTGTCAACGCCGCTGAAGGTGACTGTCATAGTTGCAGTTAAAACGTTTACAGTTTATCAAAGAAGACAATAGCAAAACCTGGAAACCAACCAAAACATTGAAGTCAGTCATAAATCATACTAAATGAGCTATTGAAAATATCTACGAAGGTTGCTGAAATTTTCCCAGATTCAAAGATTGATTTTCATTTTTTTATAACTGGTTTTATTTTTCAGTTCGCAGTTGGATTATCCAGTGGAAAAAACTCCCTTTGAAACATGAACAACTGAAATACTTGAGTCCCTATATTTAGTTCTGTGGTCAGTTTTTTCAAGGAATATTTGATAAAGCATCTGCCAAATATCTACTAAGGATTGTGTGATCATTTATATAGTTTGATTAATTCAATTAAATAACATGTATTGATCCAAATGGTAAAACATGTTTTAGACAAGTAAATTGATGGATATAGCCGTTACTAAGGGGTAGAAGATGTTCATGAAAAATTTGGATTTAAGACAAGTTCTATTGTGATAGTCATTTTTATAATAAAAATACGTATTTTGATATTTTTTATTTTTCATTGAAACCGCTCCTGAACTTTCACTAAACGTTTTTTCTGGTCCATCCTGTAGTATTCTACCCGATTCACTAGACTCTGTCCCAAAACATCCATTGGTAAATTCTAGTAGTATTCAACTAGAGAATATTCCTAACCCCATCTTGGTTTCAAATACTTGATAACATCCAGATTAAACCAAGATCATTTGGAGGTGATAAGGTTCACATATCCATAACAATTCCAATCAACTTTGTTGTTATAATTTTCAGCACTTTTTGGGATGATGAGAGCTGCAGGTGGATGCAATACTCATCCCGAGTCAATTCAAGTTGGACAAATATCTCTTCTTCATATTGGAGATCTGAAAAAAAAAAGCAAAAATTTATATTCTATATTGAAATAGAAGAAAATATTTCCGAAATTGAAGAGAACTTCTCAGGTATTGATGAAGCTTTCGCTTATTTCTGTGGATATGTTGCGAAAAAAATTAAAGGCAACACCAAATGTGGAGAATGTGTGGATTCGATATTGGGGAAGGGAAATGAGATGTTCAATTCTCTCGTAAGAAACAAGAGCAGGAGATTTTTAACATTTGAATCACAAAAAATTAATAGCTTTCTTCACAATGTTGAAGCCACAATATCAGGTGTTTTTGAGAGGGAACTTAAAAGAAATTGCCTTTCAGTCATTTCAAGCAAATTGTCAAATTTTTCTCCCAAAAATATTGTAGGTTGTGAACACCACAAGGAAAAATTGTCAAGAGAGGCACTGAGGACATATTTGATCTCTAGTTGAATATCTGATGTGCTAAAGAGCATAATGTAAGAGACCTCGAAAATAAAATTTTTAAAAAAATACAATTTTTCTGTGAGTAAAATTTCGAGGAGTCTGAAAATATCTGTTGAGATGTGATACTCTCATCAGCTGTGTTAAAACTATTTTCATCACATCTCTTTCCAAGGTCAAGTTCTAACAATGAACGGCAAAGCTTTGGATTTCACTGCCTCAGAAGGTGTTCCTTTAGGCTTGCAGTCTGCAGAAATTCAACCATGGTGTTCTCAGAACATTACGGTATTTTACTTTTCGTGGGAACCTGAATATGAACGAAATCCCATCACAAGGAAACTGGAAATTAATTTACCACTGTTGAGGACATTAAATACCATTTCACCTCAGATCTATAAGAAACTAACTTAACTTTTGAACGGTTTGACGTAGAAACATGAAAAAAACGTTTGGGGGCTATTACCGATACTATTTTTCGAAAAAAAAAAACACATTGTGATTGCTCGATAGATGGTTGGGGGAGGCACTTCAACATTTTTCAAAATTTCAATTGGCATGGGGGTCAAGTGTCAAATTAGTCTATCAGTGATGGCCTGCACATGAAATCGTAACAAAAAATATGACTCAATGAAATCAAATTAAAATAATAATGGAAGATATTTGAATTAAACTTTGTTCAATTTATGCTGGAATTGTAAATTTCAATAACCATAATTATAGAAATCTTATAAAGTTCAATATACTTTTACAGACAATAAATACTTCACATTCTTTCTGAACCCAAGAAGTTATTCAATACATCTGATGTTCAATGGAAGGTAATTGACCATCTTACATCCATTGTAAATTAATAAATTTTGCCTTGTAATTTCTCTCAAGTTAATTGCAGAACCCAAAGGCTTGCATGAGGAGTTCAAGGTGGCACTGTAATGCTATTTCTCTTGAATGATTTTGTGTATGTAACGAGATATGTATGTATAAGAAAATCTATGTCCTGATTCATGAGTAGAACTGCTGGTGTGATATATACAGGGTGTCCCTGGACTTCCTCTTTTCCTCTCGGAATGTATAGATGGGGTCAAAATATCACCAGTACTTCATATAACTTTTTTCCTAAAAGTCTTCGTAACCAAGTTACGGGCCCTCGAAGATACAAAATGAAAAATGTTTTTCTTTGATAACTTTTCGAATGAATATTCAAAATCATCCAAATTTTGGTAATTGACTGAACAAATGAATTCCGTCGATGAGCTTTCATGCAGGAGTCAGTTGTTTTGCTACAAAGTCAGGAACGGACTACCCCCGATGGTCCACACCCCAAAACTTTGAAATGACAGATATTTTTCAATATTTTTCAACAAAATAAGGTTACTTGGACAATTTTATGAATAAAAGTACTAGTGTGGAAAGTCGATCGGAGCAACGAGTCTTGATAAAAATGTAGTTCTACTCGACGACATCAAACCCGCTCGTCCACCATTATTTGAAATGAATAATTATCAAAGCAGAAATAATAATGATAACGTTAATTCAACAACATTTATAACAGGAATAATACAAAGTATGCTAAAATGAAGTCGTAAACAAAAAGTACAGTACCTATATGGAAGTTTAAGTCAAAATTGTGATAGCAGATATTTTTTCAAAAGAAATATCAAGTTCTGTAGATTCGTGGTGTTTTTAAACTAACAAGCTACTCTACTATGAAATATCGAATTCATTCCATATTTTGTATGTACATAATACGTGTGGAATAATCACGTGTCGTTATCTGAATCTCATGAAACTCAACATTCGAATGTTTCAAATTCTTCTTCACAGCTAAACTGTTGAGGAGTTTCACTCATAATTATAATTTTATGGGAGAAATTCTTTAACACGAATCTAAATTTAGCTGAAAAAACGCACATCGGAAAAAATATTTACTATACTAATAAAAAGCAAACGAATGAACTACAAAAACGGCTGCACATGATCAGGTGAAAAATATCCAGGGAATAATTATGTTCCATTTCTTTCACAGATGTTGACAAAAAAACCTTTTAGAAAGTTTTGATAAAAAATGAGAAACTGGAATGCGATTTTGTTTTGTTGAGTGGTGCGTTGTCATATGACTATCATTGTATTGTCAATATTCTATAGGATATTTTGAATTTTTTTGATATGGCCGAACAGTTTACAATCAATGAATATGCAGATATGCATGTATTTTATGGACGAGTATTTTGTAATGCTGCAGAAGCTCGTCGTCTGTATTCCGAGCATTTTCCCAATCGAACGGTACCGTCAAGAGAAACATTCGAGCGTGTCGATCCCAGCTTGAGGGAGACAGGTATGTAATAATTGATAATTAATTTGAGCACGTTGTTTTATTTCGATATTATTGTAGGTACAGTTTTGCCAAAACGAGGTGGTGAGGGCGCTCCTAGGACTGTACGTACCGTTGTATTGGAGGAAAATATTTTGGAAGCCGTCGCTGATGATCCTTCAATGAGCATCAGAAATCTATCAGAACAGTTCCATATATCCAAGTCCACTATTCATAGAATAATTAGGGAACAACTGCTCCACCCATTTCACATCCAGAAGGTACATGCCATGACACCTCAAGATTTTCCAGCACGACTGGAATATGCCAATTGGTTCATGGATAGGCAAAGAGAGGATATGACTTTTATTAATCGAGTTTTATTCACTGATGAAGCAGGTTTCAGTAGAGATGGAGTTATCAACTCTCATAATCTCCATATATGGGCCGAAGAAAATCCCCATGGGATATTGCAAACCAAACACCAACGGAAATTCAACGTGAATGTTTGGGCTGGTATCATAGGAAACCATCTTATAGGACCATTCGTTCTACAGGACCGATTGAATGAAGAACGTTATTTGGAGTTCATTCAGAACGATTTGAATGGACTTTTGGAACATGTTCCATTGCAAACCCGAAGAGATATGTGGTTTATGCATGATGGCGTTCCTCCTCATTTTAGTTTGATTGTGCGTGACCATCTGAACCATATTTTCCACAATAGATGGATTGGTAGAGGTGGGCCATATTCATGGCCATCGCGGTCTCCGGATTTAAATCCATTGGATTTCTTTCTGTGGGGGCATCTAAAAAGACTTGTTTACGCTACACCTATTCACACAAGAGATGCATTATTGAATAGAATAACATTACATTGTGAAGCCATACGAAACGACCCTGGAATGCTATTTCAAGTACAGAGAGGGTGTCTTCGCAGACTAAGAAAATGTATAGAGAGAGAAGGTGGTCATATCGAGCAGTTTCTGTAGCGGAGTTATCATTTCTGTTTGCTCTTGAGGCTCTTGAGTTTCGTTAGTTAAACGTGTTTGCATTATGAAAATTCGTTATGAACATTTTACCTATCATTTCCATTTTCCTTAAAAACTAATATTTTCGAATAATGGTAGACATCTCAGGATAAATGTTGTTGAATTAACGTTATCATTATTATTTCTGCTTTGATAATTATTCATTTCAAATAATGGTGGACGAGCGGGTTGATGTCGTCGAGTGAAACTACATTTTTATCAAGACTCGTTGCTCCGATCGACTTTCCACACGAGTACTTTTATTCATAAAATTGTCCAAGTAACCTTAATTTGTTGAAAAATATTGAAAAATATCTGTCATTTCAAAGTTTTCGGGTGTGGACCATCGGGGGTAGTCCGTTCCTGACTTTGTAGCAAAACAACTGACTCCTGCATGAAAGCTCATCGAAGGGTCCTGCAACAGTGGCGCGGTGTTCCATATCTCTATATAGGAAGCAGATAGGAATGTAATTTTCTATAATATTACCTTATTGCTCGAGCTCGACAAAATAAAAATATTGGCGGTCACACAGGGTGTTCGATTTTTTCTGGGCGGATCCCAACTGTGTCTTTTTAAATGGCAACCTATATTTTTTATCGCTTTTTCGGTTTCTTCATAGAAAATAAAATAAACTTTATGTATATTTGCACTTCGAAAATATTGACGGTTTTCGAGATATCTAGCATGACAGGTTTTTTTTTCCAATATTCGTCACTCAGAATATTTGAAATTATAAAGTGGTGCCAAGTCCAGTTGAAATTTTTTTCTGGTCGAATATTCTACATTGGTAACTCTCTCAAACGATATATCTGAAATCGACCTGTGATATACAGGGTATGAAAAACCGCTTGCCAAATATTGTAAATGAAAATTTGCAAAATCTTCCTTAGATTAAATGGAACACCCTGTATATTATTGATCCATAAGAAGCGCCAACGAAACCTCTACAAATTTTATTAAGTATTCCCTATGGCTAAGTTCAATAGTTTTTCTTAAATGAGCATTTCTTTCGAAAAATGGTCATTGTTTCAAAGCGAAATCCATTTGACGACTGATAAAAATATACGAAAGATATCTTGTTTCAATTTTGTACATTAGAAGGTGTCCAAACAAATATTTTTTAACGAAATAAATGTATGTACCTATCACTTTTTGCTAAATGGAAAATTATTTTTTCATTGGATGCAGAATTTCACTCATAAATCGTGCAATATCAAACCAAACAAGTTAAAAGAAAGAAACATTATAAATAACTATTTTTTCATGTTATTATATTCATTCAGAGCTTGAGTTCTAGATATTCAAATTTGTCAACTGGCAAATTACAAAACTACAAAAGGGAGAGTTTAATTAAGGTTGATAATGAAACTTTTATAAAATATGTTCAACATGTCTTCCATTTTCTTGAATGCAGAGCTGAAGTCTATGTTTGAAAGACTGTTCTACCCTGCGCAAGACAGCTGGTGTAATGCTGCGAAAAGCATTCGTTATTCTAAGTCGCATATTTTCGGGAGAAGTTGGTGGCTCAACGTAAACCATATTTTTTATGTATCCCCATAAGAAAAAATCTAGTTTCGTCAAATCTGGTGATCTAGCGGGCCACCGTACAGGCCCATTCCGTCCTATCCATTTATTGGGAAATACTTCATTTAGATGATCTCTCACTTCTGCCGAATAGTGAGCAGGTGCACCATCATGTTGTAACCACATTCTATTGCGGAGGTCAAGAGGAATATCATCTAACAAACCTGGTAAATCATTTCGTAAGAAATTGAGATACATTGCACCATTCATTCATATGTCCTCAAAAAAGTAAGGACCAATTACATATTCTCCAATGATGCCTCCCCAGACATTTATCGACCACCTATGTTGATAATCCACCTGTCTCAATAAGTGAGGATTTTCTGTCGCATAATAATGGTAATTATGTCGATTTACAAATCCATTTTTATGGAATGTCGATTCATCCGACCATAAAATATTATTGAAAAAATATTCGTTTCGACGAATTTTGTTCATGGCCCAATTGCAAAATCTCACTCTTTTCTCGAAATCAGCATACAGTAGTTCTTGATGTAACTGAACGTGGTATGGATGCAAGCGATGTTTCTTCAATACTCGTTGCACTGATCTCTCACTTATATCCACTATTTCCCCAATTTGTCGTTGACTCCTACTAGGATCTTCTTCAACAGCAAGAAGAACTTGCAATTCATTATCTTCATTAGTAGCTGGCTTGATGCGCTCATGTTTGGAATAATTAATAGATCCAGTTTCAACGAATCGTCCCAAGACCTTTCGGAAAGATCTTTCATCTGGATGCCTTCTATCTGGATACCGTTGAGAATAAATTCTACTTGCCAATAAACAATTCCTGTCTGATTCACCTAATATGAAAATCATATCAATCAAATCACTTTTTGATAACAACATTCTGATGAAATTATACCGACAGTTCAACTTCACGATTGACTAAAAATTTCAATATTCATTTGCAGCCAAATATTTTGTTCTGTCATTTGCCAGACTACTTGATTTCCAATAAATATTTCATTCGCTGAAAGGTTGTTTTAGACCGAAAGAATATAGCAGAAATTCCGAGATTTTTGAAATTATTGTAACTATTCAAGAACGTCCATTTTGTGGTGTAATTCGCAACTTGTTTATCCAGCAACAGGTAATTTTAGGAATGGGCGATATTTCAAGGAAAGGGTATTTTTTGTATATTCTTATCAGTCGTCAAATGGATTTCGCTTTGAAAAAATGACCATTTTTCGAAAGAAATGCTCATTTAAGAAAAACTATTGAACTTAGCCATAGGGAATACTTAATGAAATTTGTAGAGGTTTCGTTGGCGCTTCTTATGGATCAATAATATACAGGGTGTTCCATTTAATATAAGGAAGATTTTGCAAATTTTCATTTACAATATTTGGCAAGCGGTTTTTCATACCCTGTATATCACAGGTCGATTTCAGATATATCGTTTGAGAGAGTTACCAATGTAGAATATTCGACCAAAAAAAATTTCAACTGGACTTGGCACCACTTTATAATTTCAAATATTCTGAGTGACGAATATTGGAAAAAAAAACCTGTCATGCTAGATATCTCGAAAACCATCAATATTTTCGAAGTGCAGATATACATAAAGTTTATTTTATTTTCTATGAAGAAACCGAAAAAGCGATAAAAAATATAGGTTGCCATTTGAAAAGACACAGTTGGGATCCGCCCAGAAAAAATCGAACACCCTGTGTGACCGCCAATATTTTTATTTTGTCGAGCTCGAGCAATAAGGTAATATTATAGAAAATTAGATTTCTATCTGCTTCCAATATAGAGATATGGAACACCGCGCCACTGTTGCAGGACCCTATATATATATATATATATATATATATATATATATATATATATATATATCCATAGTCACTATGTGTAGATGCATTTTGGTTGAATATCTATTAGAAAACAGCTGTGTTTCTATTCATTACATTGTTCTTCGTATATAAACCGCTGATTCCAAATTTTATGCATCAAAGAGGAAACTTTTTTATTATTAATTAAAAAAATAGTTAAAAGTATGTGCTTATCAAAAGGATCTCTTAACAAGTAATCAAAACGTTCTACAAAGAATTCACTGGGAATATTTCTCTGTAATCTAGTGAATTATTCAGATTTTGAATATTAGGAAGGTCTTCATTAAATTGTTTTATAATTTTTTTTTATCTCACTGGTATGTCATCACCTCATTATTCAAATCATTTTCAATTAATATTCCGTAGTTATTGAAATATTTGTTGTTTCCTGAAGTCATAACAGTATATAAGAGATAATTGCTTTTGATTTTTGTTGTTTTTTTTGAAACGTTAAAATATTCCTAATGATGTCCTGTATTTCCAAAAATAGAATGACTTTTTGAAGAGAATGATGTTTAATACACAAACCAAGGACTCGACACAACTTTCACCATCACCCATCATGGAATTCCTTGCAAAGCACCAACTTCTATCACAAATAACTTTTTTTCGTGACATTCAGAGTAAAATAGGTTTTAATTTGTTGCATACTTCTTGTGACACACTGCATTTATATATAACAGTTACACATTCATTATCTCATGTTTTATTGCTGAAATTTTCTTCCTATCATATTCGATTGTTTTATGAAGTTTGCAAATACATTTTGGGAAAATGAATATGTATGTAAATTGTGTGAAAATTAAAGATTATAGACATATTCAGCTGATTTTTCAAATGAGTAGGTAATTATTGTTTGTATATTGGTAATAAAACTGATTTCCAGTATCAATAAGTGGAAAATAATTTTTTTTTACTGTTTCTTGCACGCTGTTGATTCATTTTTCTTGATGCAATAAGAATATGATGGAAATAAAATAAAAAAATGTAAGGAAACTTCATCAGATTCTTGAAGGAAATATTGTAGTTCTATGAGTTGTGATATAAATAAAATATTGCTATCACACAAATAAGAAAATTCATGTTTACAAAGATCATGATTAGCTTCTGGCCAAAATAAAACGAAATTTTTCTGGAAACAGAGTTTGAGACCTCTGTGGCTGGTTTGAAAAAGTTGTTCCATTCCAATACCATACCAAAAACATGTATATTCAAGTATATAATTTTTATACTTACCACCTGTTTTGCGGAATTCGTTCCGATAAACAACCAGTGTCAAGTACATAATAACATCTGCCAACATTTCTTGGGTTGAAATATCGAGAAATTACACGAAATTTCTTCAAAACTTTGCTTGGGTTGAAACTTCAACTAATAATTCACCAGAACTTGGACACTTATCTTTCGATTTAATACTGACAATTCGTCAATAACACTTAAAACACAAAAAATTCATTAACTCACTTCTTGAGTTATCCTAAAAACACAGTATGAAAAATGAATGTAGAATTAAATATAAATACAAATAAATACACCCTGTGTGGTCTATGATTACAGTTTACTGTAATGACTGCTTGCGCCATCTGAAACGGCGTAAACGGCGTTGATCTCTGCTAATCAAGTTAGCCATAAATCCCTCATTTTACCCCAAACTTTTGCAGGTATGAGTAGACGCACCAGGTTTTTCAGACATCTTAGTATTCATACATTAATTTCATTATCCCAAATTTAAATTATAAAAGGCGGGGGGGCATTAAACAAATGCACTGTATAATTGAATCTCTAACGAGAGTGGAAGATGGTAATGGTAGTTTGAGATGGTTAATTTGATATGTGGCGAATCTATTCCCTGTAATGAAATTTTGTTTGTGTTTGGATGTACATAAACAAGTAAACATATGGGCAGAAAAAAATCACCTAACACTCAATACATCTAAAACTGTGATGATGAAGTTCACAATTAGTAAGTGGCCCGAACATTTTGTTATCCATGAAAATGGGGATCTGCCAATTGAATCTTGTACTTCTACAAAAATGTTAGGCGTCACCTTGGACTACAAACTCACATGGACTCCTCATATTGAGACCCTCTGTATTAAATTGAGAAAAAACTGCTATGCTCTGAGATTCATGGCTAATTTTTGTAGTAAAGAGATTTTACTGAACTTATACTATGCGACCATAAACTGCCACTTAAGATATGGAATTTTGAATTGGGGTACTGGATCTGCTGCTGAAAGAATATTTATTTTGCAAAAATATGCAGTAAGAATCATTGCCGGTATTGGTTGGAGAGAATCATGTAGAAATGCTTTTAAAAATTTCAAGATACTAACTGTTGCTGGTCTCTATATTTATGAATTGTGTATATACGTTTATAGAAACAAGCATAATACACCTTTCCAGCAACATAATTATCCAACTCGTTCTAGAGGCAAACTAATGCCCAATATTCATAGAACAACTCTTTATCAGAAAAGTTTTCTTTATCTTGGACCAAAAATGTTTAATAAATTAGAAGAATCAATTGAAATATCACCAAATCTTAACATTTTCAAATCAAGACTGAAAAAGGCACTTGAAAAAAAATTGCTACACACTTGACGAATTTTAAACTGTTTTTTTATATTTTAATGACAAAATATCACAACTATGTGATAAAATTGACTTTCATTTATTTATAGTTATTTTTTTACATAATCTAAGCCAAACAAATAATTATATGTATATACCTATATGTATCATATTTTTAGATTATCGATTACTACAAACATTATACTCTGTAACGTGTCCTACCCTCAGACGTTTTCCTCGTCACTGTACGTATAACAATGTACTTTTTAACAAGGAAATAATAAAAAATTATTATTATTATTATATTATGAGACACACTGTTTCATGTATGAATATAGACACCACCGTGAGTACGTTGTGTTGCTTGTGTCACATGAAGTGAAATCTGCACGAATCGCGAAATTGTAGTTTACAGAGGTATCTCAGGGCTCTTTTTTTGTAAGACAAAAACACTTTGAAGAACATTACCATTGCACACTCCCCAGAATGGAATACCGTATCGCAAATGTGACTCTATCAAAGAGTAGTATAGGTACTGTATTTGCGGTTGGTAGATATCCCAGTTCGTTTGCAGCAATTTTCACAGCATAAAAACCAAAGGATAATTTTTTATTCAAGTGTTTGACATGTTCATTGAATTTGAGACCGTTGTCGATATTTAGTCCTATAAATTTAGAAAAAACATTGTTTTCAAAGATCTGGTGGTTTATCAGCAACGGCACATTTGAAGGACACTATCATAGCTTTCAATATGTTAAAGGATAAAAATTTCGAGTCGCACCACTCTTTGACCTTTATTATATCTGAATTAATGATATGATGTTACGAAAAGAGATATACTTAATGATTTGAATGGAAGAGATAATTACTTTATGAAAATTTACATATTGATTGTCAAAAGGTGAATTGAACAGAAATAATGACTACGGCTAGAAAATTTGAAATAACCATTCATGTACTTGTGATCTAATGCAATTGCCATCTACATTTGGAAGTGGCTAGCACTAAAGATTTCAACATTTTCAAAGTTCGATTGAAGAGTTCCTGAATCTTGATAATAAATTGGTATGCAGAACTATAGTATATAAAAAAATAATTAGGGAGAGAATATTTTGTTGATGACCAGAAAAAAAACAACCAAATAGGGCCGTTATTATTCATACATGAGAATGAAACCCTCCTTTATATTTACTCTCGTGATTGCCCAAAATTTCATACTTTTCATCGGAATCATTCGATCAATCATTATATTTTTATTTTTTTATGTTATAGGAAAGATTGATAGATATTTTTATTGGCAAAAACAAAAAACTTTGAAGTGACAATTAAATGTGTTTATACACTTCAGTTAGATAAATTAAAACATCTTCACAATTCATAACAAAGGAGTGAAATACAAATATATCTGGAGAATCTACACATTAACTAATTGATATGTATTGTAAACCATAAAAATAAATGGAATGAGAAATGAAACAGAGCAGATTTGAATTAATAGACGTATGCTACGTTTGTTAAATTAAAAGGTATTAAAATAAACATTCTCATTCCAGCATAGATTTTGAGATGTTGTCTGAAATCAGTTTAAGGGTGAGTCAAGAAATTAGGAAAAATTGAATTTTACGAAAGAATGTTTTTGTTGTGAAATGTGTGAATCGAAGGCACTAAAAATAAATGTAGGTAAATAAAAATTAGGAAGCCTTTGTCTTTGAAGTAACTTCTGCAGCATTGTGGATAGAACAACCGAAAAATGAGGCGAACTATGATTTTTTGTGCTACAAACATAATATTGTCACCAATGAAAATAGTTAGCAAAAGCAATACATAATATTTTACTGACTCAGGCATTCCAATCGGAATATATTGAACAAACCCCATATTTTATATATCTTAAAATGCTGTCATTGCCTCTCAATATGTTAGGAATCACACGTTAAAAGGTAAGACCTCGTTAATCCTCAGCTCGCACAAGTTTCGACTTCTGAGGGTTGTCGTTCGTAGGGGTGCGACAGCTGGTTAACGGAAAAAACAGATTTTAAACAGAACAGAATATATGTACGGAATGCGAGAGAAAATTATCTAAAAAAAATATACGCAAAAAAGGTAATTTAAACCTTTTGTTATGAAAATATTAATAGATGTTAAATTATGAAGTTTCATCGAAATGAAAAGGACAAAATATCATTCAAAATGAAAGGAGTAGATTAAATTTTTCTCATTGAGCATATCAAGAGAAGTGAAATTATAATATTTTATTGAAATATGCCAATGGGCATTGGTTAGCAGAATAATATGTCAATTCAATTGAACAAACTACTTCCAAAAAAGGGAATTTCAACTTTTCTCAATGGTGGCACATCGAGAGAGAGAAAATTATGAACATTGATGTGAATTTATTAAAGGAGAGCCCTTGGTCAACAAAATATTATAAAAAATTACAAGGGTGATTTACACACATACAAGAATAGATTGCATATTACAAAAAGGTATAAAATAATGTATTAATCCTTATCTCGCACAAGTTTCGACTTTTGAGGGTTGTCGTTTATAGGGGGGCGACAACTGATTAACGGAAAAGTAGATTTTACCATTTTTATACGAATCAGTATCAATCCATATTTTATATATATATATATATATATATATATATATATATATATATATATATATATATATATATATATATATATATATATATATTTTCTCTTTGTTGTGTTTTTCATTTATACATTTATAAAAAAATTACTAAATTTTAATTTTACCCATGTACCAGATTACATTTTAACAAACATACTGTTTGTGTGTGCACATTTGTGTATATTTATAGTTATTTTTTTAGCAGAAAAATGTTTGTCAACAAGATGTATTTCTATGAAATTAAACGTATATTTCTCTCTCTATTGATTTTCTGTCAGATACAAATTGAAAGAGTGATATCCATTTGAAACAACTAGTTTCTAAAGTTAATATTCAGTTTGCCCATCAAACATTCATGATGGCATATATAGAAAATGAACAAATCGACATTCACTTCGCGAAGACAGAACCAGTAAACTACTAAACTACTAAAACTAAAACTACTCTCCTCAAAGGAGAGTGAGTAAATGGAAAAAACATATTCATTGTTGTGAATATTCCAATTTTGAAATAAGAGGCTAGAATTTTTACAGGAACCCTGATCACGATATTGTGGATGAATATACAGTGTCACCATTAAAGTGCGCACCATATGGGAATTTTTTTTTTCGAAAAGTTTCAATGAAGTTTAACTTCGGCGCTTGTTTGTGCTTCAAATTTAACTCAAAATGATGTGGCCAACTGCGACCCACTGACGTTCAGTGTTTGTCAAATTCAACTTAAAAAAAAATTGAAAAAATGCATTTCTAGATCGAATTTAACAAAAAGTTACTTGAAAAAGTTGTGTCTACGGCAATTTTATATCCATATGCCAAATTTTATGCAACTAGGATAAAGTTAACGTTTTGATTATTTTTGGCAGATATCCCCTTTATTTTAAAAAACAAGTTCGGTTAATTGTCAACAATTCATGTATACATAACAAACTCATCATGGAGTTTAACTTTTCTGATACATTTTTACTTATACGGACATTTTTAGAGAGAAATTAAAAATTTGCTATAAAAATTTTAACATGACTGGTGCAAAGTTTCAATCACTTGGCTATTTTCTCAAACAAACCTTTGATTTCGAAAAAGCAGAGGCAACAAAAAAATACAAATAATTTCGATAGAACTATTATCATTATTATAAATTTTAAACAACAATAATATTATAGAAAATACAAATGGGTACAAAAAATTACTTATTGGTCTAAATGAGGTTCTCAAACACTTATAGCCTACATTTCAGTATGTCGTCCTCCACGTTCAATACAAATTATGGTCCTTCTACTGACATCTGTAACTGCATTTTTAATAAATCGGGGATTTATATTTGCACAGCACTCGCGAATGGTATTTTCCAGATGTTATATGTCAGTAAATGTTCTACTTCGGTACACTTTTTGTTTCAGGTAACCCCACAAGTAAAAGTCTAACGGCGTCAAGTCGGGTGATCTAGGAGGCCAATAATGTTCCCAGTTACGTCCAATAACTTTGGTTCTGAACATTTGTTGGATGGACTGTTTTACGGCAACCGTGTGATGTATTGGTGCACCATCTAGCTGATACCATAGGTCGTATTTAATATTTAAAGGCATATTATCTAAAACTTCACTAACCTCATTATTTTAAAGGTTGAGATAACCGACGGATGATAAATTTTCCCTAAAGAAAAATTGGTCATTGAGTATCCCACACCATACATTAGTTTTAAAGGAATACTGATCACCACATTCAACTGTGAAATTGGGATTTTCTTGGGCACACCATCGGCAATTTTGAGAACTTACCGTTCCATTTGAAGAGAACGTTGCCTCATCTGTCCATAAAATTTTATACGGAAACTTTACATTTTCTTCTCTCTCTCTTCTTGAAACCAGAATGAAAACCCCAAACGGACATCAAAATCTCGTTCTTTCAATGTGTTAATAAATTTTGGCTTATAAGGCTAAAATTTATTCTTTAATAAAAATTGTAATCGGTATTTTTTATAATATCGGTTATGCTCGTTTGCCCGTGTTCAATAACTTTTAAACAAATGTTAAGTTAGGCCTCCTCATCATATTTACTTGGAGTGTGCTTTTTCTTAAATTGATTTGCTACGGATCCTGTTTCTCTGAATTTCAACATTATCCTTGACACAGTTGTTGAACATTTTTTCCTGAATGCCGTTCATTAAAAATGTTAGCTACTTGCCGGTATGGTGTATTCTCAGCACATATTAAAACTATTTCTAATCTTTCCTGAAGAGACAACGTTATTGCAACAATAACTGTGAATCAACAACTTGACACTACCATAGCATGCATTTTGTTTGTCAAGACCTACTTAAAAATTTTATTCAACGTGATTAAGCATCCTTACTGCCCTAGTTAGTGTTTATAAATAATCTGTAAATACAGAATATTGAAATTTTAATGTAATTTCAACTCTAGTAATTTTATTATTACTTATTGCAGTTTTTGAGTTGTCTGCTTTTTCAAAATTGAAGGTACTGACGTTTGTTTAAGAAAATAGCCAAGTGATTGAAACTTTGCACCAGTCATGTTAAAATTTTTATAGCACATTTTTAATTTCTCTCTAAAAATGTCCGTATAAGTTGAAATTCATCAGATAAGTTAAACTTCATGATGAGTTTGTTATGTATACATGAATTGATGACAATTAACTGAACTTGTTTTTTAAAATAAAGGGGATATCTGTCAAAAATAATCAAAACGTTAACTTTATCCTAGTTGCATAAAATTTGGCATATGGATATAAAATTGCCGTAGACACAACTTTTTCAAGTAACTTTTTGTTAAAATCGAACTAGAAATGCATTTTTTCAATTTTTTTTTTAAGTTGAATTTGACAAACACTGAACGTCAGTGGGTCGCAGTTGGCCGCATCATTTTAAGTTAAATTTGAAGCACAAACAAGTGCCGAAGTTAAACTTCATTGAAACTTTTCGAAAAAAAAATTCCCATATGGTGCGCACTTTAATGGTGACACTGTACATATGTGGTATGGAAACATTATTGTTGTTTTTCCCCTTTTTTTATAATATGCTTTGGCATGACATGGATAATTATCTGATAGCGAGTTCATAATTTCTAATAATTAACATTAGAAAAATTGTGTGTTATTTTACTTACGTACGACACCGACAAAGAAAATTTCTAGGAAAAATCTAGCCTGCAAACACAACACTGGGAACTACTTTCTCGAATGGAACTGGTTTTTTACTCAATTCAACGAGTTGATCCGAACCAAAAACATAATGCCCTTGAAGGTATTATTTTATTTCATTATCATCCAGAATACAGACTAACGGTATAAGAAAGTTGTTCACTTCTGATCGTCTTCTTTAATCAATTTCGGTCGGCTGCAGACTGTTATTTCAACATGGGATTTCAGTTGATTACTTTTTATCTGTTATCAATTTTTACGATTTTTTCAGTGAGTGAGAACGTTTCCTTTGAGGAATATCTTTTAAAACCATGGGCAGTAGTAACCCAATTAGGGTACCCAATATATACAAAGTCATGTAAAGATTTCGTGCACTGTTTTTCGCAAATATTAATAATACATTAGCAGACCCGGCTTTGCACGGGTATCAATTGCCCACATTTTTTTACCATAGTGTCACATCAACTCGTTCCGTTTTTATCGGAAGAGGGAACTTTTGAAGATTTCAGGGTAAGAACATTCTGGAAAGTTGTGGAACATTAGATAATGATTTGGAACATTTGAGAATATTCCGAAACATCCCAAATCATTGTGGAACATACCAGAACATTCGGGATTATTGTAGACTAAACTGGTTGTGAGGGTGCAGTTACCCATTGGTTGGGGTATATAAATCAAGTTCCGTCGACCTCTTATAATTTATAGTAGTTTCCAACTGACACACAATCTCATATCAATTCCAAGAGAGAACCCGGGTGCCTCGTCTAGTAACTTTGACGAAATTCACTCACAACAATCATTTTCAATTTTATTATTCTTATATACATTGAAACATACTCTCTGTGTTTCAATATTTAAATGCATCCGAATCTTATTCACTGGTATCTCTTTTTCGCAAGGAAGCCATATTTTAAACAGATAACAAAAATTTCAAGTAATTATAACTGCACAAATATCGAATTTCAACACCCAAATCGCGATCAGTTCCTGAACTGAACATCGACAACACGACTCTTATAACCATCCTCGCATTCTATTCGTCACCGTAACATGACTTCAAATTTAATTTCATAACTCTTCAGCCAAACATAAAACTCGGTTAGTATAAATCATCCAATACGAACCGCCAAGTCTACAGTCCATGCGGACTAGTTTACAGCGGCTTTGTTTCTCTGTATTGTTTTTTTTTTGGCCCTTGAGATCGCCGACAGCTTTAATTATGCACAATACCGGTTACTTCGACTATACTGGTTAATTAGAATCCCTTTTTTAAAGCAAAGACTTTATAGGCTGGCGTAGTTTTTGGAAATGGATATAGATCCTGAAGATGTAATGCTGATTGGGTTGACACAACGTGGAATACTAGAATGTGGAAAACGTACTGTAATCAGAGAATGCTAGGGACTTCAGTTTTACCAGAGCGGAACTGGCAGATGATATATTCAATTTTCCAAGTTTAACTGTTATCCAAATGAAAATTTGGGGTACCTTCACCTGAATGAGTCTTTTTCAGATGTGACACATTTCAGTTTGAAGTTTTCTTCTACAGCGTGACTCACGGTCGATGGTAGGTTAGACGTTTCTGGGAAACGCAAAGCATGATTTTTCTGAAAATTTCACCTTTCACATTTCCTTACCTGTTCTATCAATCTAAAATATTTTCAGCATTGCGGCGTTGCCACTTCCATCAAAAAGTCCTAGCAACTTCATTTTTTTAAATGGAACACCCCATATATTAATACATTTTTGGAATCGCTCTGGTATTTTAATACTTTTTTGTTGATAATTTCCTATACCTATCTCTAGCTTTTTTCGGGATAAAAAATAAATTGTGCTAAATATGGTCCAAAACATAGCCTTGACTGAAATTAAGTACATCAGTACTCTCAATTCATGAAAAGTTGATATTTTGATGATAGTTTGGACAAATTCGAAATATTCAAATAACATCAAAAAATCGACTCCATATCATACAGGGCGTGCTAAAATTACTATTATTTCCATTTTGCATAAAAGTAGTTGAAAGTTCATTTTATCAAATGAAACCCCCTGTATATTACTCGGTAAATTGAAAGATGGTAAGAAATGCTTCAAGATGATATATCATGTTCCTATACCTAAATCGTCAAGTTTTCTCAATGAAGTCGCTTCTTCTAGAAACATTATTTTTTTTAGAATTTGGATTTAGGTAGCAGTTGAATTATCAAGCTTATAGCAGTTCGGTTACTTTTATAAGTAATTTACAATGAGTTATCGACGGTGTTTCGATTCATCTTCCGAAATGAATGCAAATATCGTTTATTCAAACGAAATTCTTATGAAATCATTTATTATACACATGAACAAAGTGATCAAATCATTGTCAGAACAACCAAATTTATCCTGAATCAACACCAATGAACGAGAGGAAGTTTGTAAGGTCACAAAATAATTTCCTTAACTATGGCTCAAAGTTTCCAGGGAACAACTGTACCGAAAATCAGTCATTTCTAGGTAAAAAGTAAGATTTTGTGGGCTAAAACATGTGAAAGTACAGACATAAACAGAATAGGATGATCCAAAATAACAAAATTGTAAAGAAAATATCACATTTTCACAATAAATGCTGAAAATGTTGTCTATTACATTCCAAACACTTTAAAATGTTTTTTTGTACGCGACTTGTGGTTGCTTTTTCAATTTCCTGGGGATCCAGATCTTCAATACTCCGCATTATTCGCCGTCGCAATTCTTCTTTGGTAGGCACTGGAGTACTATATACCCTTTCTTTTAAAACACCCCATAAAAAAAGTCAAGTGGCGTGAGATCGGGTGATCTCGGTGGCCAATCCCACGGCCCTAAACGCCTAAACCAACGATCGTCGAAGAGTTCGTCAAATTTCCTGGAAACTTCCTGGGTGGAATGAGCTGGCGTTCCGTTCAGTTGAATCCACGAATTCCTGTATTCCTCCAAAGGCAAATTTTCAAGAAAATCGGTTACAGTCGTCCTTAATATTTGAAGATATCTCTCTGCATTCAGTGTATCTTCATAAATAAAAAAGCTAATTTTATTGTTCTTCAGAATACAGAAAACATTCAGGTCAATTTTTTTTTGAATACCCATTTCTTTCGTAACATGAGGATTATGATCAGCCCAAAAATGTTTATTCCTTCTATTGAAAATACCGTCCCTCGTAAATTTTGATTCGTCGTTCCAAATTATTTTTGACAAAAATTCCCGATCTTCCTGTGTATGAATCAAAATTGATTCACAAAAATGCATTCTACGTTCGGAGTCTTCTGCTTTTAGAGCTTGAACTTTGGTAAATTTATACGGATGCATTCCGTGATTTTTCAAAATTCGTTGTACTGAAGCATGTGATACACCTAAATATTTTTCTGCACTGCGAATAGAAGCTTCTGGATATGCATAAAAATATGCCAAAACGTTAACAGTGTTGTCCTCATTTGAAGTTACAGGTTTTGGTAATGTTGAAGGCGCTTTTAACATGGAGCCATAGTTAAGGAAATTATTTTGTAATCTTACAAACTTCCTCTCGTTCATTGGTGTTGATTCAGGATACATTTGGTTGAATTTTCTATAAGTTCTGGCAATGATTTGATCGCACTGTCCGTGTATAATAAATAATTCCATAAGAACTTCGTTTGAATAATCAATATTTGCATTTATTTTTGGCGATTTTTTGAAACACCGTCAATAACCATTTATCAATTACTTATAAAAGTCACCAAACTGTCATGAGCTTGATATTTCCACGGCTACCTAGAAATCAAATTCTTTAAACATTATTTTTTGTACAACTGTTATTGAAAATCTCTTTGATAGAAACACTTCAATCAGAAATCCTACCAAAAAATCATTTAGAAAAGTTCACACATGCAGTTCGTGCTATTGGTAATATTAAATCCCTGTGAAGTTATTGATGATGACGAAGTAGTATTCAGTCCAACTGTAGAAAGTCCTTCATGACTAACCAATAATCCTCCTTAAAATAACGTGAGTTGACGTATGTAGTTGTAACATATGCCTTGTAATCCAAAGATCTTGTGTTCAAATCCCATGGACCCAATAATTTTTTTTTATTATCAGCAGTAACGTTATACAAAAAATGTGTATGATACATTTGTTAAAACTGATTTCATTTTGCTCGTGAGTTTGCTCCACTTGCTGACGCTCGTTTTGCAATAATCCCCACTCACAAAATAAAATGCCACTTTCAACACTTGTAGGGAAAACGTGAATAACTATTTTTCCACAAAAACGGCTTTATTAAGAAAACTTGACGATTTAGGTATAGGGACATGTATATCATCTTGAAACATTTTTCACCATCTTTCAATTTATCGAATACAGGGGGTTTCATTTGAAAAAATGAATTTTCGACTACTTTTATGCACAATGGAAATAATAGTAATTTTAGCACGCCCTGTATGATATGGAGTCGATTTCTTGGTGCTATTTGAATATTTCGAGTTTGTCCAAACTATCATCAAAATATCAACTTTTCATGAATTGAGAGTACTGATGTACTTAATTTCAATTAAGGCTATGTTTTGGACCATATTTAGCACAATTAATTTTTAATATCGAACACAGATAGAGATAGGTATAGGACATTACTAACAAAAAAGTATTAAAATACTAGAGCGATTCCAAAAATGTATTAATATACGGGGTGTTCCGGATAGGACTTTTTGATAGAAGTGGCAATGCCGCAATGCTGAAAATATTTTAGATCGATAGAGCAGGTAAGAAAATGTGAGAGGTGAAATTTTCTGAAAAATCATGTTTTGCGTTTTTCTGAAACGTCTAACCTACCATCGATCGTGAGTCACGCTGTATATTGAATTTACAATATATTGTTTCAATAGAAAGTTGAAAATCACTTCAATGACCCTATATGCTAACGCTGATGAGGCCAATTCCTCAAATATATTTTCAAATTGGCAATAGTATTCGACTTATTACAAATTTTGTTTTTCATGTGATGTCTCAGTCTTAGAGGTTAGGTTAGAGGAACGCGTGTCAAAAGACAAAATTTTTGTTTTTGTGGGAAGAAAGTGTTTTCAGTACATTCATTGTAGACCAGAGGTTCTAAATTCTACTTATCACGAAATTGTGAGTATTTCTTAACTACATTATCAAACTTTTCTCATATAAGAAAACATTTTTGTGTCATAATTTTTACTTATTCGAATTGCCATTTTAGTTTGTAAGAGATCACCTTAAAAATGTTTGTTTGAGTATTCGTATCACTACTGATGCTGAATCTAAATAAAAAAATTATGAGATATGGCAAAAAGTCAGAACAATACTTACAGATATGTGTTATATAAGCGGTAATCACGACTGTATTATAAGTGACCATTGAATATGTTTATAATTTCAATCGAAATATTTGCAACATTATCATTTCGTGATAGCGTAGAACGTAGTTGGCCTATTGGAGGGGTATTCATTCTAGGAGTGTTTGTAAATTACAATTTCTCTTTAATTTGCACTTAGATTCTGAAATGCCAAAGGATGCTATCACGTAATATTTCTACAAGGTGTCCGATTGAAACTAGGATTTTCATTCTCATTTTGACAGATAATTGCTGATTGAAGACAACATTTTAGAATCTTTTTCATAATTAATTTAATATATGTAACACCAACCAAGTTGATGGGCCCTAATCTCTATTTGTTAGAGGAAACATCCACATCAACCACTCTTCAACAAATCTGTGTAAATGAATACTGTCATGGAATTATAAAATACATTTCAATTTCGGTTTTTTATACTTTTCAGCTCAACTGAAATCAGTAATTTTTATTTCATTTGGTCCTATCTATTGACACAGTTTAGGCACACTAACTTGTGAAATGATTTTTTTATTACAAACTTTAGCGAATGAAAAATATTGAAAAAATATGGATTATACTCCTTATTTTGAGTAAATCTCCAATTCTTTTCGTGTGATAAAACGCACTTATTTTCTGCATCCATCAAAGTGTTCAAGAAAAAAAAATGAAGTACAATCTTTCTATAGTCTACTTCCTTGAGCAGCGGACTTATAAATCATTTTCAAGTCGCTTTACATAATTGAGTCGATTAATACTCATGAATGTAGTATTTATTTTAAACATTCAAAGTTATATTATTTCATATAACAAATCTCAAGACAGACTTTTATAGTTGTATGTATACGGTGAGTACCAAAAATATGGAACACTGTCATTAATAATTTATAGATTTCATTTTGATTGAACTACCAAAATTGATTTCAATTTCAATTAAAATTTTCATCACTTTCAGGCACACTGGATATATTTTCAATTTTCGCTAGAAAAGAGGATGACGTCACGATTCGATCCGATTTTTTGATTAGGCACTTTATTACCTGAAGAATATGTAACATGTGTACAGTTAATACTCTGGTGGAAAGGTGCTCGCAAGTGATGGGAGTTTCAAAATCATCAATTT
Source organism: Leptinotarsa decemlineata (assembly GCF_025532065.1). Taxonomy (NCBI): domain Eukaryota; kingdom Metazoa; phylum Arthropoda; class Insecta; order Coleoptera; family Chrysomelidae; genus Leptinotarsa; species Leptinotarsa decemlineata. The sequence continues at coordinate 1,702,638 of NW_027412545.1, read as the reverse complement.
TGATAAAAATTATGGAAAACCCCAAAGGAAACGAATTTGAGGTGTAAAAAACGAAGAAAATCGCTTTTAATCGAAAATGATAAAATTATTTGCTGTAGGAGACATTACCTAAGGCAGATAATAGATTTTAACCGTGAGATGTGTATTATCTGGATGGAAATTGGCCTCAACAACGATATACCATTGGAAATGTGTGGAAAGACATCGACATTATAAGTTCGTATCAAACTGATCTACCGGATTGAAGTCGCCTTCTGCAAAAGGAAATCATTATATTACATTTCCGTAGAGATCATCGATATTTGAGATAATGCGTTACAAACAAACAAATATCTAACCTGTTCATTATATCAAATTTGCATTTGTTGATTGCGTTAATAAACATGAGGAGATATTCGGCATTGGGAATTTTTTGCCATTGTCAGCTTGCAAGGTTCGTTAAGATCGCTCGCAACTTTTATTAAGTTTTGAATTCTTGTTAGAAGGTTACTTCAGTGAAAGAGTAATATATGCATACGTGTCAAACAGAAAAACCTCAGGATTTTACATCTCTGCCAACGGTAGACAGTATACTGTTTTGATCTTCCGGGCATCTCATCAGTTTACTCGCCTGGATCAGGAATGCAACGTTATTATTATTGTCAAAAAAGTCGTGAAAATAAATACGTCATGGGACTCATGATTATCCTTGTTAAGAACAGCTTCAGGCCCAATATTTCTAGAGCTATGAGAGAAAAGCCAGACATTTCTGCCACGAATGGGACCCTTTTGTGGGCACTGGTTCCATCTGATACAAGCCCCAAGGCTTGATGGAATCGACGCGGTTGTACTCCTCAATCTAAAGCGTGCCCGTCCACAAAGCCGGGGAAGCTAGATACTTGATTGATATTTATCGCCCGATCTCGCTGCTCAGTACGGTCGCGAGGGTTGTTGATAAAGTTTTGCTGAATAGACTTCTTCGCTTGGAGGAGAGGATGACTCGAAAGAGCAATTCGGGTTCCGGCGTGGACGAAACACAACCTCGTAATTGATTTAAGTTGTTCACGGGATAGAGGAATCTTTCCATAAGGGGAAGAATACAATTATGGTCCTGCTGGACATTCAGAAAGCCTTTGTGAAGGTATGGATGGAAGGGTTTGTCACCAAAATGTGGCCAGCACGCATGACTTTATTCGTGATTATGATTCTAAAATCCTACCTGAGCAACCGAAGTCTTTTTGTTAGAGTGGACCAAACCACATCTGCACATTACCCAATAAAAGCAGATGTCCCGCAGGGGTCCTGCCTATCACCGCACCTGTACTCATTGCACACGCATGACTGTCCCATGTTCTCGCGAACGAATGTGGGTATCTTCGCGGACGATACAGCAATTTACGCACTCTCGTTCTCGAGCGAGGTGGCTAAGCAGCAACTGCAGATCCATCTCGACAGTATGGTTGTGCCGTAATTTGACAGGAACAAAATTGAGATGAACACATCGAAAACTGAGCTCGTCAACTTCACGAAGCAATTTACCCATGTGAAGATCTTCGGGTAGTTGTGAATCAAAGGCAAACGCGCCTGTTCCTTATTTTGCGGCCTCAAGAGAACTCCCCTAAGGACGACTCTTATAACCATCCTCGCATTCTATTCGTCACCGTAACATGACTTCAAATTTAATTTCATAACTCTTCAGCCAAACATAAAACTCGGTTAGTATAAATCATCCAATACGAACCGCCAAGTCTACAGTCCATGCGGACTAGTTTACAGCGGCTTTGTTTCTCTGTATTGTTTTTTTTTTGGCCCTTGGATGATGACGAAGTAGTATTCAGTCCAACTGTAGAAAGTCCTTCATGACTAACCAATAATCCTCCTTAAAATAACGTGAGTTGACGTATGTAGTTGTAACATATGCCTTGTAATCCAAAGATCGTGTGTTCAAATCCCATGGACCCAATAATTTTTTTTTATTATCAGCAGTAACGTTATACAAAAAATGTGTATGATACATTTGTTAAAACTGATTTCATTTTGCTCGTGAGTTTGCTCCACTTGCTGACGCTCGTTTTGCAATAATCCCCACTCACAAAATAAAATGCCACTTTCAACACTTGCAGGGAAAACGTGAATAACTATTTTTCCACAAAAACGGCTTTATTAAGAAAACTTGACGATTTAGGTATAGGGACATGTATATCATCTTGAAACATTTTTCACCATCTTTCAATTTATCGAGTAATATACAGGGGGTTTCATTTGAAAAAATGAATTTTCGACTACTTTTATGCACAATGGAAATAATAGTAATTTTAGCACGCCCTGTATGATATGGAGTCGATTTCTTGGTGCTATTTGAATATTTCGAGTTTGTCCAAACTATCATCAAAATATCAACTTTTCATGAATTGAGAGTACTGATGTACTTAATTTCAATTAAGGCTATGTTTTGGACCATATTTAGCACAATTTATTTTTTATATCGAACACAGATAGAGATAGGTATAGGACATTACTAACAAAAAAGTATTAAAATACTAGAGCGATTCCAAAAATGTATTAATATACGGGGTGTTCCGGATAGGACTTTTTGATAGAAGTGGCAACGCCACAATGCTGAAAATATTTTAGATCGCTAGAGCAGGTAAGAAAATGTGAGAGGTGAAATTTTCAGAAAAATCATGTTTTGCGTTTTTCTGAAACGTCTAACCTACCATCGATCGTGAGTCGTATATTGAATTTACAATATATTGTTTCAATAGAAAGTTGAAAATCACTTCAATGACCCTATATGCTAACGCTGATGAGGCCAATTCCTCAAATATATTTTCAAATTGGCAATAGTATTCGACTTATTACAAATTTTGTTTTTCATGTGATGTCTCAGTCTTAGAGGTTAGGTTAGAGGAACGCGTGTCAAAAGACAAAATTTTTGTTTTTGTGGGAAGAAAGTGTTTTCAGTACATTCATTGTAGACCAGAGGTTCTAAATTCTACTTATCACGAAATTGTGAGTATTTCTTAACTACATTATCAAACTTTTCTCATATAAGAAAACATTTTTGTGTCATAATTTTTACTTATTCGAATTGCCATTTTAGTTTGTAAGAGATCACCTTAAAAATGTTTGTCTGAGTATTCGTATCACTATTGATGCTGAATCTAAATAAAAAAATTATGAGATATGGCAAAAAGTCAGAACAATACTTACAGATATGTGTTATATAAGCGGTAATCACGACTGTATTATAAGTGACCATTGAATATGTTTATAATTTCAATCGAAATATTTGCAACATTATCATTTCGTGATAGCGTAGAACGTAGTTGGCCTATTGGAGGGGTATTCATTCTAGGAGTGTTTGTAAATAACAATTTCTCTTTAATTTGCACTTAGATTCTGAAATGCCAAAGGATGCTATCACGTAATATTTCTACAAGGTGTCCGATTGAAACTAGGATTTTCATTCTCATTTTGACAGATAATTGCTGATTGAAGACAACATTTTAGAATCTTTTTCATAATTAATTTAATATATGTAACACCAACCAAGTTGATGGGCCCTAATCTCTATTTGTTAGAGGAAACATCCACATCAACCACTCTTCAACAAACCTGTGTAAATGAATACTGTCATGGAATTATAAAATACATTTCAATTTCGGTTTTTTATACTTTTCAGCTCAACTGAAATCAGTAATTTTTATTTCATTTGGTCCTATCTATTGACACAGTTTAGGCACACTAACTTGTGAAATGATTTTTTTATTACAAACTTTAGCGAATGAAAAATATTGAAAAAATATGGATTATACTCCTTATTTTGAGTAAATCTCCAATTCTTTTCGTGTGATAAAACGCACTTATTTTCTGCATCCATCAAAGTGTTCAAGAAAAAAAAATGAAGTACAATCTTTCTATAGTCTACTTCCTTGAGCAGCGGACTTATAAATCATTTTCAAGTCGCTTTACATAATTGAGTCGATTAATACTCATGAATGTAGTATTTATTTTAAACATTCAAAGTTATATTATTTCTAATAACAAATCTCAAGACAGACTTTTATAGTTGTATGTATACGGTGAGTACCAAAAATATGGAACACTGTCATTAATAATTTATAGATTTCATTTTGATTGAACTATCAAAATTGATTTCAATTTCAATTAAAATTTTCATCACTTTCAGGCACACTGGATATATTTTCAATTTTCGCTAGAAAAGAGGATGACGTCACGATTCGATCCGATTTTTTGATTAGGCACTTTTTTACCTGAAGAATATGTAACATGTCTACAGTTAATACTCTGGTGGAAAGGTGCTCGCAAGTGATGGGAGTTTCAAAATCATCAATTTTGATAAAAATTATGGAAAACTCCAAAGGAAACGAATTTGAGGTGTAAAAAACGAAGAAAATCGCTTTTAATCGAAAATGATAAAATTATTTGCTGTAGGAGACATTACCTAAGGCAGATAATAGATTTTAACCGTGAGATGTGTATTATCTGGATGGAAATTGGCCTCAACAACGATATACCATTGGAAATGTGTGGAAAGACATCGACATTATAAGTTCGTGTCAAACTGATCTACCGGATTGAAATCGCCTTCTGCAAAAGGAAATCATTATATTACATTTCCGTAGAGATCATCGATATTTGAGATAATGCGTTACAAACAAACAAATATCTAACCTGTTCATTATATCAAATTTGCATTTGTTGATTGCGTTAATAAACATGAGGAGATATTCGGCATTGGGAATTTTTTGCCATTGTCAGCTTGCAAGGTTCGTTAAGATCGCTCGTAACTTTTATTAAGTTTTGAATTCTTGTTAGAAGGTTACTTCAGTGAAAGAGAAATATATGCATACGTGTCAAACAGAAAAACCTCAGGATTTTACATCTCTGCCAACGGTAGACAGTATACTGTTTTGATCTTCCGGGCATCTCATCAGTTTACTCGGCTGGATCAGGAATGCAACGTTATTATTATTGTCAAAAAAGTCGTGAAAATAAATACGTCATGGGACTCATGATTGTCCTTGTTAAGAACAGCTTCAGGCCCAATATTTCTAGAGCTATGAGAGAAAAGCCAGACATTTCTGCCACGAATGGGACCCTTTTGTAGGCACTGGTTCCATCTGATACAAGCCCCAAGGCTTGATGGAATCGACGCGGTTGTACTCCTCAATCTAAAGCGTGCCCGTCCACAAAGCCGGGGAAGCTAGATACTTGATTGATATTTATCGCCCGATCTCGCTGCTCAGTACGGTCGCGAGGGTTGTTGATAAAGTTTTGCTGAATAGACTTCTTCGCTTGGAGGAGAGGATGACTCGAAAGAGCAATTCGGGTTCCGGCGTGGACGAAACACAACCTCGTAATTGATTTAAGTTGTTCACGGGATAGAGGAATCTTTCCATAAGGGGAAGAATACAATTATGGTCCTGCTGGACATTCAGAAAGCCTTTGTGAAGGTATGGATGGAAGGGTTTGTCACCAAAATGTGGCCAGCACGCATGACTTTATTCGTGATTATGATTCTAAAATCCTACCTGAGCAACCGAAGTCTTTTTGTTAGAGTGGACCAAACCACATCTGCACATTACCCAATAAAAGCAGATGTCCCGCAGGGGTCCTGCCTATCACCGCACCTGTACTCATTGCACACGCATGACTGTCCCATGTTCTCGCGAACGAATGTGGGTATCTTCGCGGACGATACAGCAATTTACGCACTCTCGTTCTCGAGCGAGGTGGCTAAGCAGCAACTGCAGATCCATCTCGACAGTATGGTTGTGCCGTAATTTGACAGGAACAAAATTGAGATGAACACATCGAAAACTGAGCTCGTCAACTTCACGAAGCAATTTACCCATGTGAAGATCTTCGGGTAGTTGTGAATCAAAGGCAAACGTGCCTGTTCCTTATTTTGCGGCCTCAAGAGAACTCCCCTAAGGAGACTCGAGACAAGCAGAATAAGGTGCCCCGTATTTGCACGAATAGTGACAGATACATTTCATTGGTTAATCTGTCTGATATGATCATATCAGAAGGCTGTCTCAAAAATGCTTCAAGTTCTTTCTGCCGAAAAGCCCGCTGAGATAGTTATATCGAAATCGCAACGCAAGAAGAACTCTCGCGTAAGCTTCGGCAGGAAGCGAGACTTCATAGAGAAAGGCTGAAATGAAACTCTGTAGAGTAAAGAGCCACCCGCCAATACCAGAGGGGACGCCTCCCACTGTTCAATTGTGGAACTGTGTGGTGGTGTGTCTTTTGTCGCCTTTCTGGGCTCAACAGTGAAGTCATCCTCTTGCTATTCCCCCTCTTTTCTATACCTATTCTCCTTCCTTCCCTCCCCTGACCCCCGCATGTGAGAGAATGATTCTGTACAAATATAAATAGATTTCAATAGTATTATACCAAATGGGAAATAAACAGATTTTGATTTTGATTTTGGTTCCATCTGATACATAATTGAGTGAATTGAAACACTAATGTGGACCAAATTTTTCAGGTTTTCGATGTCATATGGGGAGATTATTCAAGCATGATACTACTGTATTTCTGTTTCTTTTAGAAATTAGCTTCACACAATTTTTTTTCATTTATGACGATTTCAAAGTTCAATTTCCAATAACTATAATAATCTCAATCGCAGCAAAGCAAACAAGTCGGTTATTGAAGACCTAGTTGTGATTAGTTTTACCGGATAGTTGTACCACAAAACGGATCTCTTAGTGACTACGCACTAAATTGTTGAAGCTCAGCTTGAACCTGGTGAAGAATTTTCTAGTGCCTAATGAGGTAAGTAAAAATACCTAATATTTTCATTTCAATTTTTTACTTCATTGTTCACTGATTCATTTCAGTATGTAATAGGTACATTTTTGGTTATACAAGTTAGTTGAAACCAAATTATTTCCAATTCCATACTTTTTAATTAGATTAAGATTCTTGGTTACATAATAAACAAATATCGGAGGAGATCCTATAAAAACCTACTCGAAACATAAAATATCAATTGAATATATTGAAAGATTTATCATTAAAATATTCTAATTTGGGTACTGACAGGTTGAAGTCTCTAAAAAGTACGCAGTAATAGCTAACGACCCTAATACTCGTATGGTTAATTGATAGTTTGAACTTTTATACATCGTACCACTATGCATAAGAAATTAACCTTTATGTAGGGTTTGTCGTCGAAATATTTCGATCATACATCATATTCTCACAATCGATAACAATATGTTAATACTACCAATGAGAATAATTGAATCCACTGCTTTTCTGGGAGAGTTCATACATATTAGTTTTAGGAGTAATTTGCTGGCCGAAGCCAACATCAAAATATTTTCATTTACATATCAAATGATTATTTGGTTAGCCAATAATTGTTTTCAAATGATAATTTCATTATCCTATTTACATTTCAATTTTAACATCTGTCACAAAAAGGATTTGAAGCTTTGTAATTTTATCCTCAAACAGTTTGAGTAGAGCCCAGAAGATGCTATCGAAAGCGCTCGCATATAATAAATAGAAGCTATAAAGCTTCAAATCCTTTTTGTGACATATGTTGAAATTAAAATACTGAGAATGAAGGAAAATTAGTTGCATCCTTCAAAATCTTATTAATATGTATTTTTTATGTGTATAACATTTTATTTTCAATGCAATATTTCTCTTTATGTACTGTGACCTGCCATAAATGTATTCATACGTACGTAACATGGTTGAAAAAAATCTACTCTACGTTTTATATAATAACCAGTCTCAAAATGATATTGGTGGTATATACCGTTTAAAAATATTCATTCCACTCCTTGCTGGGGGTGGTTGATTCTTGTGATTTTTCATTATTACATTATTAATCAAAGGCACTAATATTGAATTACAACTCATAAGAGTACATATAATAATATAATAATAATATAATAATAATAATAATAATAACTTTATTAATTCCTTTAGGATCACAATGTGATATAGGATAAGTCAGTGAAAAATATAGATAAATAAACTTCAAAATACAGATATGACGAAACAATAAACATAGAAATTTTTGATTTAAAATTTTGAACAAACTTTTAAAACTTTTAAAATGCTTAAACAATACACATAAGCAATACACATATGAGCATTTCAATCACTTCTGTTCACATATTCGACGACACTGTTTTGCTTTGAAAATACCTGGGGTTTCTTCCGTCAGTACCTCAACCGGAAGTTTGTTATAAAAATTTGTCCCTGCATAGAAAGGGCAATTTTCGAAAAATGCAGTCGAGTGCTTTTTTAATCTGATTTTATTCTTTTGTCTAGTAGGATAGGTATGAAAATCTGAGTTTTGAAGGTGCGTGTCATATTTCTTCATAAACAAACAAACGCATTTATAAATATATATACAAGGTAAACACATGATTCTATTTTCAATAAAAATTTGTTTGCACGAATCTCTATAGGCAAGATTCAATATCAAACGAATAACTTTTTTTTGGGAGACAAAAATTCTGTTTATATCAGAAGAACAGCCCCACACTGCTATATTGTTGGAAATATGAGGATAGAATATGGCATAATAAACATTTAACAGCTGAGATTTATTAAAAATTGAAGTTAACTGTCTTAGGGCATAGTATGCACTGTTAAGTTTATTATTCACTTGATTAATGCTAGATTGAAATGACATATCACTATCTATGCATATGCCAAGAAATTTAGTTTTTTCTGATGAGTTGATGAGATCATTATTGACTTTGACCTGTAAATTTTTTATTTTCTCTGGTTTCTGTAATGGAACTGCAACAAAACAGTTTTCTTCGAATTCACAATTAAAGAATTCCTGCGACACCAGCTTGTGACTTCTACAGATAATTTGTTGAGTTTGTCCTGGAGTTCCTCAGGACTATTTGCATCAGTGGCAAGTGTCGAGTCGTCAGCATATAAGACTACAGAATGTGAACTAATATGGTTTGGCATATCATTTACATACAATAAAAAAAATAGTGAGCCCAAAATGGATCCTTGCGGAACACGTTAAATACGATTTCAACCACAGGAGAAAATTACCCCTGAAGCCAAGTGAATGCAACTTGCTTAGAATTATATTCAAATCAATGACATCAAATGCTTTCGATAGATCAAAAAAAAATGCCCCAACATATTTTCTCTGGTCCAGTGCATCATAAACGTACTTGAAAAAAATATATGCAGCACTTTCAGTTGACCTACCTGGGCAAAACCCATGCTGATGTTTGGAAATAATATCAAATTTTTCTATAAATGACAGCATTTTAGAATGAACACATTTCTCAAAAACTTTACACAGTGCTGTTTGTACTGTTATTGGTCTGTAGTTTTCAATTATATAAATTTCATTATTTTTGTGTAGAGGAGTAACTAAACCAATTTTCATCTTATCAGGAAATTCTCCAATTTCAATTGATCGGTTTATTATAAAAGAAAGAGGTTGACTCACAGAAATTCTCATATTTTTCACAAGTTTTGTTGATATGCAGTCAATACCTACCGAGTTCGTATTTTTGAGTGACAGAATAATTTCACAAATGTCACTTGGTTGAACGGGTGAAAAGAAAAATGTATGATGCACGGACATGGTTGTAAAATCTGTGAACGAAGATAGACCGAAATGTTTTTCAATCTCACATTTTGCTACTGTTGAGAAGTATTTTCCAAATACATTCACAATTTTATTTTTGTCATTTATATATTCACCATTCAATTCAATCTCCCAGTTCAACTTTTTTTTTGACCTGCCTGTTTTGTTTCTAACTAAATTCCATATTTCTTTTTGCTTTTGTCGCTGATTCTTGTTATCAAGATTCAGTTGGTAGAATGAATACTTTGCACCATGTAATTTACGCTTGTATATACCCTTCAAATAATTGTAATATGTCCGAATATTCATATCATCACTACTGCTGACAAGCCAAAATAAATTTTTGAGACTGTGAATGATCACAAGAATAAATTGCCTCTTGAAGGAGGTATATTGATATAAAACATGGGTTTTTACGGCAGATACGATTAGAAAAAAAACAGACTGGAACGCTCTGGTCGAATAGAACTTGTATCAAACATTTCACCTGCTACTGCGGCAAACATCTTTAGTAGTGTATGCGTAGATTACCGGGAAGAAGGTAGCAAGTTTTAGCAACAACTGACTGGTAAGCTCCGTGTTGACCCGTATTTATACTAGTAGGGATTGGTGTGGTAGGGTGGTTATGAGATTGCGCACTTCTGATTGATTCGCGCTGTTGATAGGTGTTCTGCTGGTAGGATACTGATCGGAGTTGTAATCTAGTCCATTTCTTGCCTTTTTAATACGGATTACCGTGGTCCATTAACTGGTATACCTTCTTCTTCTCTGCTGATATTATTGGAATGCTTATAGGTTTTAGAAAAGCCATTGAGGTGTATTAGCATCCAAGCAATTCAAACTGAAAAGAAGGTATACGAGCTAAGACAACGCAGTATACATTACCCAGGGAGGTCAAAATTCACTGAAATAAACTTTCGACATCCCACCAGCAACACACCTAACAACAATGTGGACAGAACAACCTAGCACAAGTGCGGAATAATCAATAGTGAACATTCTCATGGACACCACACCCCTACCTCTAGTATAAATGCGAGTGAACACTGAGCTCCCCAGTCAGTCTTTGTTGGGATTTCAAGTTACTATCTTTGTCTTCACACTATATAGTACTGAAGATGTCCACTATACTAGTAGATGAAACGTTTGGTGCTACAAGTTTCATTCAGCCGCATAGCTGACCAGGACGAATTTTCTTCTTTTTGAAAGAGGTGGATTGGAATAGTCTCATTGTTAGCACTAATACCGTATCTTTCCGACGAGAAACAACTTACAACAACGAGAAACAAATTACAAGAAAAAAGTAACCCATAATGAGATAGGCGATAGAATTGAATATTTATTTTATTATTTTATATGCAATGATATATTTATAGCAAGTTACCGCAGTAAGATATTAAAATTAAAATACATGTTACATATAATAAAATACAGATAAATAAGATATGACTAGTTGAGAAGAATATAATATATTTCACCAGTGAGAATATTGAATTATTCTCATTGAATATAACTCACAAGTTTCATGTATTCAGAAACTGAATAAAAACACTACCCAAAAATGAGTGTTTGGCCTGATTTTCGAAAGAAAAAGTAATAAAGCAACCTGATTTTCACAGGTACGGAGGAATTCTTTTTTATTTATTCATTTATAACAAAATATACTAAAATAGTTTATGTTATCCGCTTGTCTCGTATTATGGAACTTGCGTAACTAGCGAATCTGAAGGTTTATGGATTTCTAGAATAAACGAAAAAGTCTAACCAAAAATAAATAATAATTTTTAATTCAATGAATCACGACTGACAGTGTTCATTGAAATCGAATTTTATTAAAACAATAATTGTTTTTATCTGTTGGTAGAAAATTTAAAAAAACATATGGAGAGTTATCACAGGGCCGTAATAGAAAATAATAATTAAAAATAATCATCAAATCACTGCAACTATCAGGAATATCAAAATCAAAATTCAATTTTACGATATTAAATGAATATTACCGATAAAAAAAATGCTACAAAAATTAATTTCTGTCGGACGATACCCTGTATGAAAAATTATATGACAATAATACTCCAATGACAAAATGTAAACAGATGTACCATATTTCTGAAAATAAAAAAAATACAGCATTTTTTCCTTATATCTCCGCGACAAAAACAGAGTAGATTTTTCGGAATCATTCGATAGTAGCTACCCAAAAATAGATTGTATTTAACCGAGTCTCTAGAGTTTATATCAGTGTTTTTGTGCTACGATTCTGATACTGGAATGACCATTTCCGAATGAAAGGTTATTCATCGATATGCCATTCAAAATTGCTAATAATGTCAATATTATTCTTGATGTTTCTTTGGTCACTTATAGTTATTCTGCTAATGAAGTCATCTGCATATTTTATATATGGCATAGTGTTGTCATCTAGTAACTACGCTGATTAACTTTCATTTGGCTTTTATTATTGTGCGATTTCTTTTGGCATCGTTGCCTGTAGGTCTGTCTACTTTCAATAGATGTCTCTATGCGAGACGGTGGAAAGGACACTGTATTGTTGCCAAATCTGTTGAAATAGCTCACTTTTACCATAAAAATGTTTATATCAGTTTTCAGAATTGATAGTTAGGTACCCATACCTTGAAACAAGTAATTTCATAGTCAGTGGGTATTTTGTTTCCTTTCTACACTTTTACATTGCAATAATGCTTTTGAAGGGCGTTGAAAGTACACAATATTATTTTTGGTATTGTCTGACTCATTTTCAACTGTCTCAGCCTGAAGAATGTAACGTATTGCAAGAAAGTTATGCTACTTTCCATAAAATCATTAAGAATTGTTTGAACATTCAGGATTGTTTACATGCAAATACATTCCTGAGTTGAAATGTCATTATATTCAAATTAATATTAAGATAGATAGCGATTTCAGAAATATGACGCAAACTAATCGAATTGCGAACATTTTCAAAAAACAAATGAAAATTATCCAACAAAAACACCTCAATTTAAGAATGACATTCAAAGTGAAACAATCGAGTTTTGACCCTATTTTTAATAACGAAGGTGAGCAACATTAACACAATTTGTACTTACATATCAAAGGAACCTCGCAGCTTGATTAGAAAAACAATTCAACTTAATAATCAGCTGGGAACTAAAGAAGAAACATCGAAAGGCAAATAATATACTTTCCTTGGCTATAAATTCGGTTCATATGGAGTCCTTGCTCTCGTTGACACCGTTGCCAGACTTAGTTCATTTGAAACAACACTTTCATTGTTCGGAAAAACGCGATTTTCGTAGCCGAACAGGAACACGGGTGAATTACATGCGTTGTCCATGAACAAGTTAAAATGCGTTGTTTATTTCAAGAAAGTCAGTGAATAGTCCAACCTAAAAATACACCGCGTTCAGTCAGTTTCTGGAACTGTTTTGATCCACGAAATTCACTTACAATCATTTTTTTGTCAACTGCGACGAAAAGTTACCGTCACAACGGTTTTTCCGTGTCTTACATACCGGGGTCACGTTATAACATGTCGTGTTACAGGGTGGAAAAAAATATGTCGGTGAAATCCAATAACACTTAAGTTTTTTCCGAAGGGGAAAACTTTTTAAATTCTAAACCCTTTGAGTGGGTGTGTCATCCTCCACATTTTTTCTAATAGAAATTGGGGTCAATTGATAATTGAAAAAGCATTTTCATTTTCTAACATCGATTCACCCTTTTAGAAAATAATGGATCATTAAAATACCAACCACATGTTTGACCAAAAATTCGAAATTTTATTCATTTTCACTTCACAAACTGTATTAGTCAGATAAAGTCCGTTGATAAAAGTCGATGTTTTTGTTGATTCACAGGTTGTTTTTAATGAGTACTCACTTATTGACTTTTTGCTTCTCATTTACACAGAAAAGATAGTTGTTAGATGGTTACGTGAACTTTTGTGACTTGTATTTGAAGTATTACAAAATTTTGAAGCCGTTCATATATATCAAATATGTTGAACTGAATGACCGAACTTTCAAAAACAAAGAATGTGTAAATTGGGTCTCAATGCTCCCTAACCAATGGCATCCTGACCAATAGCTTCTGGGAAAATTATTCGGAACTTGAAGTTCAAATTCAGCGGACATGTTCGGTTCATAATAAAAAGAGGCAGCTTGAAAATTATGTAAAAAATGGAACTACGGAGATAACAGTGTTTGGGAAAATTGCAACGGATAGTACGTTGAATACAATTGGTCATCGCAACTGGTATGAGGTTTGTGTAAGTATCCAACGAGTATTGAAAATACAAGTTTCATCCTTATAAGATTCTCTTGGTGCAAGATCATGATAAAGACGTCCTAACGATAGCTTGCAATTTTACGAAATGATGAGCTATCAATGGTAATTGGTTTAGTAAATCGCCACGATTGTAGTTACTGGGCTGATACCAATCCAAAGGATATTCACAAATAATGTAATGAGGAACTGATTTTTCAATAAAACGGAGCTCCTTCGCATCACTTGCCAATTGTACACGATTATTCAATTAGCACGTTACTAGGATGCTAGATAGGATGGAGGGGTGTGATTGTGTGGCCTCCTAGGTTACCCAATTCAAGTTTAGATAGTTTTGTAGGCGCACATGAAGAACAAAGTTTACAGCACTCAACCTAACACATTGTCTCAGTGACACCGTCAGTGCTCCAAAATGTACAACAGTTTCAAGATAATCTGTAGCACTGTATGTACGTTAGTGGAAAACAGTTTGAGCATTTATTTTGACAAAAAGTCATTTCAGCAGTGAAATTTAATCAATTTTTACATTGTTCGTCAAACGTGTTGTTGATATATTTTATAACAAAATGATATATTTTATAACAAAATGGATCGATTTTTGAAGATCGTCAGTGTATAGGGAATAAAAATCCATTTCAATGATACCTCAATAAAAGAGATTTTTGAGCCGTATTCCTTTTGAAAAAATTTTGGGGATGACAGTAGACAGTAGTAATTGAAGAGTTTGCTATGCTTTTTACTTCAAAAGTTGTTCCCTTGCACCTTGTGGTACGTTGATGGAGAAAAATATTTAATATATTCTCAACCTCACCTTTTCTAGCAGCTGGGCGTGGTAGGTCCTGCCCTTAAATTTGAAATAGGTTACAGCTGAACTGAAAACTCGTTTGAGAGGTCATCGATTTTTTTTCCCAACGCTTTATACTTTTTTGAATTTGACTCGATAGATATCAATGAATACCATGAAGTGAATATGAAGAATTGTTAAAAAAACTGCTATCCATCGGTGGGTTTTGAACCCAAAACTCTTATTTTCAAATCTAGTGCTTCGTTCCACAAAGATTTTCGACATAAATATATTTGGGTTTGTTTTTATTCTTGTCTATATAGGTATTTTCAATCTGTCAGTTCAGTTATTACGTTTGACGCCTGGGAACATATTTTGAAGCAGATTAATTTTTCAGGCTAATTGAAGTTTAAAAATGATAAGAAAACAACTGTAAGTTTATGAATATGCTCTTATGTGATTAGCTCGAAAGCAGTGGTCAATTAGGTTATAACCGGTTCGAAGGTGTGAGATATGAGATCATTACCTACTTAACCAACAAGAAACAGTTACATAAAATTAATGCTATTTTCAATATTCATAGAAAAAGGTACTCTATATCAACTTTCACTTCTTACTTTTGTAACCTCATACGCCTACGGCTGACAACAGAGGAAGGGAATGGTTCTTTCTCTTGAGGTGCCTAAACAGTCGAATCGAAAAAATCTTAAATAACTTTTGATAGAAAACCAGTACCTCAGGCAGAGATTGACATCTGTAAATGAACCATATTCGCTGAAGAAAGTAGGCATTCGAGTTGTTCGACTTGTCCAAACCAAAACATATACACATTAATGGGATTTGAACATGATGGTATCAGCGCTAGGGGCGCTTAAAACCGCTAACTTCACAATAACAGAATTTCGCAAGAAATACAACCAGTATCAGATAAGTTACTCATTCATTCAAGTTGACTTTACATTATCAAAATTCAAAATTTTCAATCTTTTTCGGTTTTGACATGACTAAAGACATAATATCTGTAGTTTAGAAACACTGAGTCGAGGAAACAGACCATTCTGCGGTAGACCTATTAGTATATTAATAAGTTGTAGCCGACTCGAGTTGACCGAGAACTCCAGAAGGTTGTTGCATCGTATTTTCTAAAAATATCTGATTCCATCGATACAGTAGATCATTGAACTGTACTTAGAGGAGTTACGAAATGAAAAAGCATGGTTAGAAATAGGTGAAGTTAGCCTGTGACAAATAAACTATCGTATTCGATGTCAGATTGTCAGTTTGAATGCTTCTCATTTAAAAATATAGGAAATGACCATTTTCCCGTAAGTATAATTTTGCCAAAAAGCAGTATAAATTTGAATTTACTTTACACTGACTGTTTCCTCCAAAGTTGATCCTGTACCGTAGTGTTTTTTCGCTGGGTGTGGCCGCCACCCTTCTCAGGGATGAAAAATGTGTTAATGGAAATAATTTGGGGAATAGATAGACTTTTAGACTTGTTCGCGAGTGAAAGAGCAAATTTTTCAACTGATTAACTATTAATTGGAGGATTGATAAATACACATTGAAGTTATACTATGCGTATCATTATAAGTTTTAGTTTAGAGTTAGTTTGAGTAAAGGCAATTTTTTGTGAAATTGCGAAAATGTTCTTTTCATTTAAAATCTTCTGAGTATTTTTCGAAAGTAAGCTCTTTTAATACGTCAAACTTCTAAATCATACTACAAATTACATAACTAAAGTGAATTGTGAAGTGGTGCCAATTATTTTCAATTCGAGTGGTAATAACGGGGTAATTTTCACTTTTTTTTTGTCACCGAGAAACATAGAGACCATCAATATATTTTTCATAACGCGTTCAGTTTCAATTCAAGGGACTTTTTTGAAAAACAAAACTCAAGGGTTCTTTTGAGCATTTCAAAGCCGCTTTATTGAGTTGTCTCCATGGATATTCCATTCCATTCCACGTTGAAATTTTCAATTTTAGCGTTTGACAAATAAGAACAAACCTTAAACAAGCTTGTCTGTAGATCCAATACAAGTTTGTATTGGATCTACAGACACCACAAAGACACCATTATTTTTGTTTGTCTAATAACATACAGTTCTCATGAAGATGATATTTCTGATAATTGGTTGGAAAATTGACACTTTTGACTAGCGATTGCCGACTGTAAGGCGTGAAGTTGAAATTAAAGCGCTGTTCGACCCTTTTTGTACTCAGGTATGTCGCAGCAATGCATTCGTAGTTCAGGCTAGTACCACTTATGATATCTTTGCTGAGTCAAAATAGCGCTGTCTGGTATTGTACCATGAATGCCTTGTTTTTCAGGCATTAGCAACCATGGTTGCATTGGAACTTCTTTAAGTGTTTCTATTATAAAAATTGATTTTGAATTATCACATGACGACATGGTGCAAGTGGACTAATTACATACATTCTTTTCCAAAATAATCGAAGGTGATGAGTTACTAGTTTATCAACATTGCTCCTTCAAGGTGACATTGCTAATAAAAGTAATATATGTATTTGGATATGTATGTCAATTTACTAACTGATTAACGGAAAAACAGATTTAAAACAGTTTTTAAACTTGTCACCATTAACATCCAGTTTTCAGGCAATAATATAGAAAACACGCCAATTTTATTTTCAAGGGCGACATATTCGGAAATAATTTTTAGCGTGATTGAACCCACTACTTTCGAAGAGCATAATATGTTTCCCTTAAGTTCTTGAATGGGAAGGACAGTCAAGTGGCACATTACTTTGAAGAGCTTTTAACGGGAGAGGCAAGAGTGGGCCAATTCAGCTATAGCGTGTGTTAGTTGTGTGGTATTTATTACCTATTTTCTGGCTCACTGACCAGACCCATAACCTATGTATCATTTGAAATTTCAATATTTAGATTTGGAAACGAATTGATATTGTAAAAGGTTTTTAAATAATAAAGATCTGCACGATTATTTGTGATTTAGGAGTTGACCCATGTGGTTTGCCGAGAGAGTTGTTCATTATTTTCCAAACTGCAATTTTTTTTAATTCGATGGGGTTCTCAATATATGTAAGTGAATTCTTTCTTGTTCTCAAAACTGGTAATTTAAAAACATTGAGATTTCAATCATGATCAATTCGAAGTCTTTAGGTAGGTTTCAGTAATGTCTACTATGACTTATGGAAGTATATCACAGCTCGACTAATTTAATGTTATTTTCTTTATTCACTTTGTGTTCCTTTCCTTCATGAGCAGTTTTTGTGAAAAACGTATTTCCGTCGGTGTACTTAGCGAATTATCTTTCTCAAACGTCTCAAATAGGTAACCCGTCCAAAAATAATGGTTCGCGGAGGTGGAATGCCTCTTCATTTGACGAAAACATCTGTCCTTCGAGCGTTAGTTGGATCTTCCTCTTGAAGATGATCAATTGGTGATCGAAACACGTGTCGAGGTGTTAAAATAACGGTTTGGTGTTCGGAAAAAACTCCAGTAATATTCATTACTACACCAAAGGTTCCAAACAGTGCATTACAAGTGAATTTCATACTAATTGATGTAATTTTATATAGATCAATGCGTGAATCGCAATAAAATGATGCAGTAACGTTTGAAATTCATTAAGATGCACTAATTACTACGACTGCAGAAAAAATATCTGACGATACACGACAATTACCTAATTAATCAATAAAAAATATTACACATGCCACTGTATTACGTTTACTCGTGGGTGAATCGCAATAAAATGATGCAATAATGTATTGGCGTGAAGTTACCCACAGATTTCTGGCCACACATGCTGACGTAGAGGAAAATAAAAATCTGTGGTTGGGATACGAAATTATTAGCACCCGTACTAATATCTGTGGCTGGAAATAACTATTCACTATAGGTTGAACGTGAAATTATTAGGACTATTTGGTGTAAAACTTTTTTATAGAATCTTGAGTAGATTGACGCGTTGATAATCGTTTTCTCATCAACAATACAAATTTAGGGAAAAATAAAATTGGAAATATTAGACTTACTTTCCAATACCCCATATAAAAATGATATCCGATGATGTGCGTCCATCAAAATCACACAACTTCCATAGTTTCTTGAGTAGATTAACTTGGTGATGACAGTTTTCTTGTCATCTAAACAGATTTCAAAAAAGAAATTGTTGAAACAATCAGAATAATTTTTTAAGATTCCTTGTATTCATGAAAATCACACAACTCCTATAGAATCTTGGGTGTATCAATATAGTGAAAACCATTTTCTTGTTACCCATACAGATTTCGGGAGAAAAATTGTTGCAAAAATTAGACTCACTTTTTAAAACACCTTGTAGAATTGTAACCAGAAGATGTGCGTTAATGAAAATTACACAACTGTTATAGAATTTTCGGTAGATTGATATAGTGAAAACAATTTCCTTGTCACCCATACAGATTTCGAGAGAAAAATTGTTGCAACAATCAGACTCACTTTTTAAACACCTTGTAGAATTGTAACCAGAAGATGTGCGTTCATGAAAATTACACAACTGTTATAGAATTTTCGGTAGATTGATATAGTGAAAACCGTTTCCTTGTCACCCATACAGATTTTGAGAGAAAAATTGTTGCAACAATCAGACTCACTTTTTAAACACCTTGTAGAATTGTAACCAGACGATGTGCGTTCATGAAAATCACACAACTCTTATAGAATCTTGGGTAGATTGATAGAGTGAAAACCGTTTTCTTGTCACCCATACAGATTTCGAGAGAAAAATTGTTGCAACAATCAGACTCACTTTTTAAAACACCTTGTAGAATTGGAACCAGAAGATGTGCGTTCATGAAAATTACACAACTGTTATAGAATTTTGAATAGATTGATATAGTGAAAACCGTTTCCTTGTCACCCATACAGATTTTGAGAGAAAAATTGTTGCAACAATCAGACTCACTTTTTAAAACACCTTGTAGAATTGGAACCAGAAGATGTGCGTTCATGAAAATTACACAACTGTTATAGAATTTTGAATAGATTGATATAGTGAAAACCGTTTCCTTGTCACCCATACAGATTTCGAGAGAAAAATTGTTGAAACAATCAGACTCACTTTTTAAAACTCCTTGTAGAATTGTAACCAGAAGATGTGCGTTCATGAAAATCACACAACTGTTATAGAATTTTCGGTAGATTGATATAGTGAAAACCGTTTCCTTGTCACCCATACAGATTTCGAGAGAAAAATTGTTGCAACAATCAGACTCACTTTTTAAACACCTTGTAGAATTGTAACCAGAAGATGTGCGTTCATGAAAATTACACAACTGTTATAAAATCTTGGGTAGATCAATATAGTGGAAACCGTTTTCTTGTCACTCATACAGATTTCGAGAGAAAAATTGTTGCAACAATCAGACTCACTTTTTAAAACACCTTGTAAAATTGGAACCAGAAGATGTGCGTTCATAAAAATTACATAACTGTTATAGAATTTTGGGTAGATTGATATAGTGAAAACCGTTTCCTTGTCACCCATACAGATTTCGAGAGAAAAATTGTTGCAACAATCAGACTCACTTTTTAAAACACCTTGTAGAATTGGAACCAGAAGATGTGCGTTCATGAAAATTACACAACTGTTATAGAATTTTCGGTAGATTGATATAGTGAAAACCGTTTCTTTGTCACCCATACAGATTTCGAGAGAAAAATTGTTGCAACAATCAGACTCACTTTTTAAAACACCTTGTAGAATTGGAACCAGAAGATGTGCGTTCATGAAAATTACACAACTGTTATAGAATCTTGGGTAGCTTGATATACTGAAACCCGTTTTCTTGTCACCCATACAGATTTCGAGAGAAAAATTGTTGCAAAAATCAGACTCACTTTTTAAACCACCTTGTAGAATTGGAACCAGAAGATGTGCGTTCATGAAAATTACACAACTGTTATAGAATTTTCGGTAGCTTGATATAGTGAAACCCGTTTTCTTGTCACCCATACAGATTTCGAGAGAAAAATTGTTGCAAAAATCAGACTCACTTTTTAAACCACCTTGTAGAATTGGAACCAGAAGATGTGCGTTCATGAAAATTACACAACTGTTATAGAATTTTCGGTAGATTGATATAGTGAAAATCGTTTCTTTGTCACCCATACAGATTTCGAGAGAAAAATTGTTGCAACAATCAGACTCACTTTTTGAAACACCTTGTAGAATTGGAACCAGAAGATGTGCGTTCATGAAAATTACACAACTGTTATAGAATCTTGGGTAGCTTGATATAGTGAAACCCGTTTTCTTGTCACCCATACAGATTTCGAGAGAAAAATTGTTGCAAAAATCAGACTCACTTTTTAAACCACCTTGTAGAATTGGAACCAGAAGATGTGCGTTCATGAAAATTACACAACTGTTATAGAATTTTGGGTAGACCCATATAGTGAAAACCGTTTCCTTTGTCAACAATTTTTCTCTCGAAATCTGTACGGGTGACAAGAAAACGGTTTTCACTATATTGATCTACCCAAGATTCTATAACAGTTGTGTGATTTTCATAAACGCACATTTTCTGGTTCCAATTCTACAAAGTGTTTTAAAAAGTGAGTCTGAATGTTGCAACAATTTTTCTCTCGAAATCTGTATGGGTGACAAGGAAACGGTTTTCACTATATTGATCTACCCAAGATTCTATAACAGTTGTGTAATTTCCATGAACGCACATCTTCTGGTTCCAATTCTTCAAGGTGTTTTAAAAAGTGAGTCTGATTTTTGTAACAATTTCTCTCTCGAAATCTGTATGAGTGACAAGAAAACGGTTTTCACTATATCAATCTACCCAAGATTCTATAACAGTTGTGTAATTTTCATGAACGCACATCTTCTGGTTCCAATTCTACATGGTGTTTTAAAAAGTGAGTCAGATTGTTGCAACAATTTTTCTCTCGAAATCTGTATGGGTGACAAGAAAACGGTTTCCACTGCATCAATCTACCCAAGATTTTATAACAGTTGTGTAATTTTCATGAACACACATCTTCTGATTCCAATTCTACAAGGTGTTTTAAAAAGTGAGTCTGATTGTTGCAACAATTTTTCTCTCGAAATCTGTATGGGTGACAAGGAAACGGTTTCCATTATATCCATCTACCCAAGATTCTATAACCGTTATGTAATTTTCATGAACGCACATCTCCTGGTTCCAATTCTACAAGGTGTTTTAAAAAGTGAGTCTGATTTTTGCAACAATTTTTCTCTCGAAATCTGTATGGGTGACAAGAAAACGGTTTTCACTATATCAATCTACCCAAGATTCTATAACAGTTGTGTGATTTTCATGAACGCACATCTTCTGGTTCCAATTCTACAAGGTGTTTTAAAATGTGAGTCTGATTTTTGCAACAATTTTTCTCTCGAAATCTGTATGGGTGTCAAGAAAACAGTTTTCACTTTATCGATCTACCCAAGATTCTATAAGAGTTGTGTGATTTTCATGAATACAAGGAGTCTAAAAAATGAGTCTGATTGTTTCAACAATTTCTTTTTCGAAATCTGTTTAGATGACAAGAAAACTGTCATCACCAAGTTAATATTCTCAAGAAACTATAGAAGTTGTGTCATTTTGATGGACGCACATCATCTGATATCATTTCTATATGGGTTATTGGAAGTAAGTCTAATATTTTTTATTATTCCCTAAATCTGTATTGTTGATGAGAAAACGATTATCGACGCGTGAATCTAGTCAAGATTCTATAAAAAAGTTAAACACCAAATAGTCAACCTAGTGAATAGGTATTTCCAGCCACAGATATTAGTACGGGTGCTAATAATTTCGTATCCCAACCACAGATTTTTATTTTCCTCTACGTCAGCATGTGTGGCCAGAAATCTGTGGATAACTTCACGCCAATCAATAATGTTTGAAATTCATTAAGATACACTTAGTACTACTACAACAGAAAAAATATGTGACGATAAACAACAATTAATTAATTAATAAATAATATTACACATGTGACTATTACGTTTACGCTTGGGTTTGTTAGTTTCCAGATGAAACGTAGTTATATATTTTTTAGTTTGAGTACGGTCGATTCAGTTTGTATTTGGAAATTTCAAACAACTCAGAATTCTCTTCAAGTTATGCATGTTGGGAAATTCTAAACTTCTCCTGGTTCTTTCCCTTTTCTTAATACCTCTCCTTTTCTTTTCTCTCATTTTCATTTTTTTAAATTTTTATTAATTTTTCCACTATTATTTTTCTATCTTCATGGTCCAAAATTTCCCAACTTTCCCCAACTTTTTCCCAAGTCGAAAAAGCAGGGGGGAGGCACCCCTTCTCATCCCCCCCTTAGCGACGGCCCTGTTTCTACCTTCATACTTATACTTTCTACCTACATTCCTTTATAATAATATTGCTGTTTGCGTTTTTATGAGTTTATTCGTTCCAAAATAATACATGAACAATATTTACCAAGCACTAAATATCTAAATGTCATTCATTTGCAAATATTTCTCGAAAACCTGAGTTTGGGAGAATACAAATGAGCACGGGGAGCAATCAAATCAAAAGTAACCACATTCACGAATTTTCTAAATGAAATAAACAATAAAACCGAACTTATCGATCTATAGTCTATTTCAAAAGAGTGTAGAGTAATAAAATCTCATTAAGTATTCAAAAGCGCTACAGGGTGATCCGTCAATAAATTCTGTCACTTCCCTAGTCCGCATTGCAAAATTATGTCGTTTCATAAAGAGCAGGTAGGTATCACCCTGTTTTAAGGGATTTGTCCATTGTTATCGACGGATAAATACTGAGCCAGAGGCGCGCTAGTGGGATAATTGCCAAAAGAATATGCATTCATAAAAATTATATTAAAGGAAATAAAAATTTAATACAGCAGAACAGTGTTATTAAAAAAATATAAAATGAAACAATAAAATATATACGAACCGAAATCGGGAAATACTCACAAACACACACGAACGAACTTTACGTATTGAAACACTTGTGGGGACTTTAAATCAATTTATTCACAAAAACGACAAGAACTTTACCTACTGGATACGTTATTACAATTTGACACTTGAACAATACTAAAACTGTGAACTTCCCTTAACGTTTAACAACACTCTATTTATACCCTAATTGAATGTTCTAGAGATTACTAGGTACAATTTTCGAGAACCTTCCGAGAAAATAATTATTCAGACTACCCTTAATTCTAAACCCTAACCTAAGCAAAAGTGTCACTGTCACTGATACACTGGTCTCTGTCCAGATTGCTTATCCCGCTACAGTATATTTACAATTCAATTAAATTATTCTACATCAGTATAGTCTTCATCCGAAGAACTGTCATCATCCCCTGGTGTTATAATTATAGGGTCAACCACCTGATCGACCAAGTTGTCCAGTTCCCACATTTTATCTTCCTCTTTTTAAACATGCTGGATTGCTTTTTGCCAGTTTTCTGATGTGATTTCCATAATGGCTTGATCAAACAATACCTTGACATCTTTCATTTTAAATGTGGTATTGTGCCTTGCAACATATCCTTTAACTTGTGCCCATATAAGTTCTATAGGATTTAATTCGCAATGATATGGCGGTAGGCGCAGCACAGTTACTTTATACTTTTCTGCTACATCTTCTACGGCATATTTCATGAAGCGAGATTTATGTTGTTTTACTATGGCTAGTAGTTCCTTCTTTACTGAATTCGTCTCAAACTGAATACCTTTATTTGACAGCCAGTTAATAATTTCTTGCTTTCTCCAAGCTGAAGTTGGTACCTTCTCTAAGCGCCTTGAATGGTAGCTTGCATTATCCATAACCACGACCGAATCAGCTGAAAGAAATTTTAACATTTCCCCGAAGTAGTCTTCGAAGACATCCGAATTCATGTCCTCATGATAATCTCCCGTCCGGCACGACTCAAAGCTTAACAAACCTTCTTTTAAAAATCCGTCTTCGCTTCCAATGTGAGCAATTATAAGCCTCTTCCCTTTTCCCGAAGGCACTTTAATACCCGTCGAAAGGCCTTCTATGAAAGCTTGGCGAGAACTTGTTATATTTTTATCTTGCCACATTTTTTTGACTATATAACCTTCGTTTATCCACGTCTCATCAAGATAAAAAATTTTCTTTTGCTCTCTGCGGTACTGCTTTATAGTTGTCAAAGATTTTCGTCTCCAGCAAACAATTTCATCACTTTCCAGTAATAGTGCCTTTCGATTGTGCTTTTCCCAGGCAAAATTCATACTTTTTAAAGTTTTCCATAAAAGTTTTCTGGATATCAAAGGAATATCGTTATCTTGGCTTATCTCGATAAATATTTTTTTAAGAGTGGGTATTTCCTTTTTAAAATAAAACGAATGAACTTTTCTTCGAATGTCACATTTGGTGTCTTCATCTAAGATTTTTATTGGTCTTCCTGATTTTCTCTTGCATGGACTTACCTGGCCTGATATCTTTCTTTCTCGCAATAATTTAAAAATCGTGGACTGTCCAATTCCAGTCATTCGGGCACATCGCTCAACACTTTCTTGCACAGACAAACTAGGGTGATCGTGTTTTATGCAATCATATACATTTAAAATTATAACTTTTTCGCAAACAGATAGCGGAGAATTTTTTACACTTCTTTTCTTTGGAGTAAATGTCCCCATTTTATAACTTTTTCACTATTTCTATATCACAATATCACTGTACGTTTAATTGGTGTAGTAACAATTACTATTATAACTCGAATGTTTAAGACACCATTACAATATATTTAAACCCTTTTTCTTAATTACCTGGGTTTAATAGGTATTGGATGCTTGGTGGGCAGGGTCAAAAAGGGATTATTATAATGACATGGCACCTCGGAACTAAGTGTTAACCCTTTTTTGAGAAATCATGCTCAAGTATATGAACCCAAATTGCATATTAAATAAGTTTACAAGAACCACTAAAATTAATCTTAATCTTTTTTTAAGAAATTTTACTTACCTAAATACATGTAGGTACTTAGTTTCAGACCAAATTACTTCCCAAAAATGGCCTTTTATTATTATCTATGTCTGTAATTTTTAATTTACTTTAATTATTAAGTTTAATAATCCTAAGATTTGCCTACGCCCATGGACGACAACGAAATTCAGGCAAATTTTATGACACTTCATGATTTATTACTCTACACTCTTTTGAAATAGACTATAGACTATCTCCAAGTGAGGGAGAGACTTTCGAGATTTGAAAATGCTCTTGACGAATTTGAAAATATTCAAAATTTAATAGAAAGTTTATCTGACGATGCAGATGCAGAAGTAAATTTCTCAGAAAGAGAATTCACAAATAAATATTTCACTCAAAAGTCTAATGCAAAGTCAATTCTGGAAATGAAAACAGTACAAGAAAATTCGAATGCAATTATTTCAAATTTACCAAATAACAATACTTATTTAAATTCAATCAAACTTCCAACTATATTTATTATTACCTAAAATCGAAGGATCTTATCAGAACTGGATAGAGTTTCGTGATACTTTCGAATCTTTGATTGACAAAAATGCAAATATCAATGACATACAAAAATTTCACTATCTAAGTATAGAAGGTGGTGCTGTCGAATTTTCTGCCGACAATTATGCAGTGGCGTGGAAGATCTTACAGAAGCGATATGAAAATAAAAGGCCGTTAGTACACAATCACGTAAAATCTTTATTCAATTTCCAAGAATTTGAGAGCGCTTGAACAATTGAAACAGCCCACAAAGCATTGGGATACTCTTATTGTATTCCTGATTCAAACTAAATTAGATTCAGTTACAGTTCGTGAATGGAAAAAATACAGAGTCGATAAAAACGTTCCTACTTCAGATGATCTAAAGAAATTTCTAAAATCCCGAGCTGATTTCTTAGAAATGTTAGAATCAAATCAAAACGAAGGGGTTGCCGATAAAAAAATACAGTAAGCAAAGCGGTACAAGAGGTTTTCACATCTCTAGTACGGAAAACAGAGCAAAATGTGTATTTTGCAAAGAAGGCCATTACACTCAAACGTGTGAAGATTTCTTAAAACTTTCTGTTAGCGAAAGAATCGAACGTGTAAAAAAAATCAAAAGTATGCACAAATTGCCTTCGTCCGGGTTGTGAATTACGAAAGTTTTATTCTAACGATCCGATGGTATTGGAATACGTTCGTGATCTGCAACATGGTTTAAATGTAGTTGATTTTGGAATCAATGAAAACGCTAAAACCTTGGGCCCAGCTTGGCTACCACATACAGATAAGTTAGCATTCAAAATAAATATACCATATAACAAAAATGCCACAAACCGAACAATTCTTCCTTACATTTCCACAATTTTCGACCCACTTGGCCTCCTCAGCCCAGTTACAATAACATATAAAATCATCATGCAAAGCTATGGTTAGAAAAGTTAGACTGGAATCCTATGAATCTTGAGTCGTTCTGGAATGAATTCAAAGCAGAACTTTCTTCTTCAAATCATGTAGAAACTGCTAGGCACGTTGTTTGCAAATCCGAAACGATTAGCATGGTTTTTGTGACGCATGGTTTTTTGTGCTTATGGTGGCCAAAGGCCAAAGTGGTACCACTACACACTATTGCAATACCTAGATTGGAGTTAATCGTGTGCGCTTATGCTCTCGAGGCTAGCGGAAAAGGTCTCGGATGCGTTGGATACAAAATTTGACAGGAGAATTTTCAGGACTGACTCTACCATAGTGTTGGGTTGGCTTAAAATGACACCAAACCAACTAAAGGTAGATATTTGTAGCGAACCGCGTAGCGGAAATACAGCAAAAAACGAGCTCCGATTCTTGGCATAACATATGCAGCGGCGATAATCCTTCAGATCCATTATCAAGAGGCGTTAAGCCGGCAAAGTTAATCTCATGTCTGCTTTGGTGGCACGGCTCTTCTTGGCTCATGCGTAGCCCAGATGATATCAAAGATCTTCCTGAATTGAAGAGAATTGTAAGTTCATTTCATATTGCAAACAAAACTAAAATGATTGATTTCGAAAAATTTTCAAATATTATTAGACTCGAGAGGTATATGGCTTACATTCTTAACTTTCTTATTAGTCAGTGGGCTATGCTTGAAGGCAGGCACTAAACAAATCTAAAGAAATGAACTTTAAACGTTCAAGCCAGTCTCGGATATACCTACACAGTAGGTTGAATTGACTGAAGCCTATCAGAAAACAATTACTCCTCTGGATAATATCACGATGGGCGTTGAATTATATCCGACAGGCGTCCGTGCAGGAATCTTCACAGAAAATTTCCTGCATATGCAATTGGCAATACAACTGAAAGAGTCGACCTTCAATTTTGGAACGGGCATACTTGCAGACCGGTTTTGGGCTCATTAGCCACTCGTCGAGCATTCAAACTGAACAAACACTAAATTACTATTTTACATTTCTATCTGTATGTTATTGAATAAATCAGTTTTATGTTCTCGTTTTTACAAAACTAAATGCAGTGCAACTTCATTATAATACCTAACACAGTTACCAACTCGACACATTCAACAGGGCCATGGATCAAAGATGTTATCACCAATAAAATAAAAGATTTATACTCAAAATGGGCGCCAAGTGATTTGGCCGGCTTTTATTACAAAAAAAAACTAAAATATACAAGAGATAACTACAAGATTAAAGCACAAACTAGTATCCAGGGTGTTACCTAATATATGGGCACTATTTCCGAACACGTAACAAACATCACTTTACCTATATAGTAGGGATCATCTCGATTAAGGTCGGTTAGCTTCCGAAAACTTAACAAAAATTACCAGTAGATGACAAATTTTGTCGAAACGTCATGAGATCAATATCAGTGAGAACAATAACACAGAACATGGATCAAAACCCGAAAATCAGTTCAGCATATTCCTGTCCGTGAGAACCTTAGATTTAACCTTAGATTTAACAACTCAGGTAAAAATCAACAATACATATAGTAGGAAGCAGATCGTGTAAGGACAGTCTACTTCCCAACACGTAATATAAGGTGCCTATATAGTAGGGAGCGGATCGAGTAAGGTCGGTCAACTTCCGAACACTTAACAAAAATCACCAGTAGATGTCATCAGTAGGAGTAGCGTGTTCACCCTGTTCTTCATAGTTAGGACTAAGTTTATTTTCATCTTTGTTGAATGGTAAGAATGGTAGTTCAGTAACCTGTTACTGGCACATGGTTTCCTATACCATTTTGTACTTAGAATATTATCTGTATCTCTGCATACACGCATATCTTGGAATGGTAAACTGTTACCTTCTTCCTCAGCTGTGAATTGTAAATGCTCGTTGAAACTGTTAAAAGCTGTTAACGATACGTCAATAAACGATACGTCCATGTATCGTTGATGAAAATAATAATAACTTAAACAAAAAATAAAAAATACAAAATTTAAGTCAAATTTACAATTATATTTCAACTTTTGATCAATATAATTGAACAAATTATTTCAATATAAAAAAATTATAGATCACTTACATCATTGAAATCTCACTGTATTTGCAAATATCTTAATAATCACATTTTCTCTGGTGCTGTGACAAAATTTTCAACGTCACATTTGCATTTGACTTTCCGGCTTTTTATGTTTGGATTTATATGCCTTTTTTATATTTTAAACTAACATTGGTGAGTTTTTTGTGATATTTTCATTACTATATAATTTTTGCATCATATTTATTTTGTAGATAATCTTGATGAAGGAAAAAATAGATTTCCGAAAGCTAGAATAGCAGAAAATAGTGTTTTAATATCCCGCAGAGATTTTACTGAAATACCCAATTCAAAAATAACCTGCTGTTTCAGCCTATTGGACATCGTCAGTACCGGGCAGGCAGTCCTCGATTGAAGACAAAAATGTGAATAAACAAAACAAGTACTCGATAAAAATAACCATTGATGGAATCAATCATAGAAAACCGTCATACGAGTCAACGTTAGAACGAGAAAGATTCAGGGATAAGCAGACAGGGCATTCCTAAAGTAAACATACACAACTTCCATCACTAAAGTGGTGTGAATCCTCATTTTTTTCCGCACTCTGAATCACCAGAATAGATGATCTATGAACGTAGGGGGAAGAATTATAGGTACACAAGTTATAGGGCCATACTTTTTTTATGGAAACTTGAATGCTCAAAACTATTCACAGTTTTCACGAGATGATCTCCCTGAACTTCTGGAGAATGTGACGCTGAATATCAGACAGCAGATATGGTAACAATTGGATGGAGCTCCGGCACATTTCAAATTCAGTGTCAAGAAAGTTTTTGAATATGTGCTTTCCGAATAAATGGATCGGTAGGGAAGGACCACAAAATTGGCCAGCGAGATCACCAAATTTTTTCCTAATAAGAACTACTATTTGAAAAAGCCCATATCTGAAAAACTATTTAGGTTAGGTATAGAGAACTCCTAAATGAAATAAAACATAATTGAATTTCATATTGTTCAGACCAAAAAAATAGAGGGTGTTCTTTTCGAAGTTCTCCTTCAGAAATTATGATGAAGTAACAGTGAGTTTTGAACTTTCTGTATAATATTAAGAAATGGGTTTTATCGAAATCAATAGCCCAAATCCTCTTTTATGCTTGGTCAGAATTCGAAGTGATGATTTCTTTACATTTCGATATCATTCATATAATGAAATACAGGTGTTCCATTCGAAAAAACAAGACTTTTCGATATGCCACACTTTTTTCAGCCACCCTGTGGACTGCAAATTTACTTCTGCAGCCTTAATCGATATGCATATAATGAAATGAATAAATTTCCAAAATTATTAATGGAACTTAGTGTTCTATAAAATTATAAAACGTAGGTAACGACGAGAAATTTCTCGGTTATTTAAATGTTCACAGAAATTTTGACTGAATATAACTAGAATGATTAGAGTCAAGTGAAATATTACCTACACATCAAAAAGTGATAGTTCGGAAATAAACAAAAAAAAAAGACAGTTTCAAAGGTGAATAGAGCAAAGAAGAATTACTGCCATAATAGTATACAGGGCTTTTCATGATGAGCGTTAATTAGCTGTTTCTGACAAACTATTCAACGGATCAACCTGAAAATTTCACAGTATGCATAAATCCATATGACCTATACGTCTAAAATATTTTAGACGAAGCGACTTTGTCGCTTCTACTATAAAGTAGCGGCTTCTTTGATTTTTCAAATTGAACACCCCGTATATAATATCATATTATGATTCATTACCACTTTGTCAACAAATTCATATACTATTTCCCTATACCTATCTATTACTGTTTAGAAGATATAAATTAATTTCGATATTTTTTTTACCAAACATGAACTTTTATAAATGCTGATAATCTTGAACTCTCTTGCACTAAAACTATCAAATTTGAAATGGAGTGGAGTGATACTATGAGGATCTTCACTCCGAGTCATATTTTCATTTGCCTCATACAGGGTCTTCAAAAAATGCAGATACTTTGATCCCATGAAAAAATGGGTGGAACTCAATTTTTTCAAAGGAACGCCCTGTATATTTCAACATTTTTGGGCTCTACATCCAATTTTAGATTAAATTTGTTCAGATGATACTATTTCTATTTTGAACCGTTTTCGAGATAAACTGTTTCAAACGGAAAGTGACGTGGTTTTCTTGCTCGTTTTTTTGAATTCATCACTTATTTTGGATATTCAACTTTTTTTTTATACTTAGTAATATTTCTTTTTGATTCAGTTTTTTAACTGTCTCAGATCAGTCAATTCGAAATTGGTATGTACCTACCTTAGAAAAAGTTACAATTTGTATACATTGAGGTATTGGTCTCTAACGTACAACAGTACACATTAATATTTTTTAATAGTGTGCTTTGGAAAAATAAATAAACCAATTATTTAACGTGAGACTTGAATTTAATAATAATTTATGGTGAGTGCAATGGAATTGCAAGTAGAACATGCCGAGTATTTCATGAAAGATATCCACAACTTCCGAAGCCGAATAATAATGTGATGAATCGACTACTGAAAAACTGTAGGTTGAATGGAACCTTCCGTCCAAAAATCATTCGTAAAAAGACTAAAGTGGATGATGGTGACAATGGTATAACAGTTTTGGGATACTTCCATGTATTTCCAAATGCTTCTCTGCACGAGGCTGAAAGGGAGATAGGTATACCCTACGTGACAATTTGTCGAATTCTTAATAAGCATAAATGGCATCCCTATAAGTTCTACTGTGTCCAACATTTGAAAGAGACTGATTTACCTCGTAGAGTGGAATTCTCTGAATGGTTACTTATCAAGACTCAAGAGGATGAACATTTCCTTGACAATATCATATGGACAGATGAGGCCAAGTTCACAAAAAATGGAGTTTTCAATAGACACAACAGTCATTATTGGGCGCCAGAAAATCCCCATGTTGTCCGCCAAAGGGGTTTTCAAGAAAGATGGCAATTCAATGTATTTTGTGCCATAAAGAATGAGTCAATTTTTCATATCGAGTTTTATGATGATAATTTGAATGCATCAAAATATGAAGATTTACTGACGAATGGAATTCAAATGATTTTAAATAATAGACCAGGAAGAGAACGTGTATGGTACCAAATGGATGGTGCTCCACCCCATAATTCTCATTCAGTCAGCGAAGCTTTAACCGAAATCTTCGAAGACAGATGGATTGGTAATAATGGACCTTTTTGTTGGCCTACACATGACAATCTTTCGAAGAGATTACATGTTTGTTTAAGTAGAGGTGGAGATGTGTTTGAACATATTCTGAAATACACTGACGATTAAATTAACTCATTAATTTATGAGTTCATTATTTTCAGTTCGTGTTTCAGCGTTAATAAAACTATTGTTTGAAGAGAAGTTTCATTCGATGGTTGAGGAGTATTTTAATAATTATCTTTTCAGTGTATTATCTGTGACTAATTGAGAAACATCAAACGAAATCTGTTTTACAAAAATGAGTGATGAACAAGGAAACCATGTCAATTTCCGTTTGAAACAGTTTATCTCGAAAACGGTTCAAAATAGAAATAGTATTATCTGAACAGAGTTAATCTAAAATTGGATGTAGAGCTCAAAAATGTTGAAATATACAGGGTGTTCTATTTGAAAAAATTGAGTTACACTAATTTTTTCATGAGATCAAAGTATCTGCATTCTTTGAAGACCCTGTATGAGGCAAATGAAAATATGACTCGGAGTGAAGATCCTCATAGTATCACTTCACTTCATTTCAAATTTGATCGTTTTAGTGCAAGAGAGTTCAAGATTATCAGCATTTATAAAAGTTCATGTTTGGTAAAAAATATCGAAATTAATTTATATCTTCTAAACGGTAATAGATAGGTATAGGGAAATAGTATATGAATCGGTTGACAAAGTGGTAATGAATCATAATACGATATTATATACGGCGTGTTCAATTTGAAAAATCAAAGAAGCCGCTACTTTATAGTAGAAGCGACAACGCCGCTTCGTCTAAAATATTTTAGGCGTGTAGGTCATATTGACTTATGCATACTGTGGAGTTTTCAGGTTGATCCGTTGAATAGTTTGCCAGAAACGGCAAATTAACGCTCATCATCAAAAACCCTATATTTCAGTAAGTAAATGTTTAAAACAAGATTCACAGTGAAACGAACTGGAAGTATTGTTCGCCTCTTGCATTTCTAAAATGTTTAAAAACAACGAGAAACTTCACCAAAAAAAAAGTGACCAAAAAACTTGTGGAATGTTGAATTGATTATTCAATGAAAGATTAAGTTGAAGTAATTCGAACGATCCGAACAATGATACCTAAATTGATTTGTTAAATGAACAAGAAAACCAATATTATACTTGAATATTTGCAAATAGTAAACTGAAATCAGCAATCGCGCATCGAGGCAAAATTAATGGATAGCTTGATATTTTTGTTACTTTTTTGTTTGTACTCACATAATATCAAATTAGGATAAAAGAATATCAACCTAGTTACTGAGCAATTCAATAAAATCCGTGATTTCTAAACTGAAATATGACTGAAAGAGCGAAAAATTGAATTATGAAAAAAAACACTTTTTGAAAGCAATAATACCACTCAGTTTAGCACAAACAGCGTTCAAACTCGAATCACGAATATCCGGTTAGGAAAAAAAATTTTGAGTAATAATGTACGTGGACTGTATTTCCTGTAATATGAATTTGAATGTTGCCATTCTGCGTGATTTTGGTAAATAGAGAGAGCAAAGATATTGAATTGAACCAACCTGTGCTTACCTTGAGAATTTCAGCATTACTCGACTTCATTCATGTCGGATTTCACAAAAACACCAATCTTTTGTCACTTTGCAGCTTGTTCAGCGATCGGGCCTTTTTTTTTTGATGGAGTATCGTATACGGGGGTGCGCAATATAGTCACAAAATGGAGGCAAGTACAGTAATATCGCGGAAAATAAATAATTTCGATTTTCATTTCGAAACATTTCCGGAATAATTCGACCGCAGTTGTTTACATATTTTTGATAAAACTGTCCAGAGTCAGTGGTTGTGTTCGGTACTGTAACTGTTCAGGTACTTCCGGAAAAGTAATCAAGAGGCGACTATTCTTTGAACAAGAAAGCATTCAATTCTGCAGAAAAATTTTGGTATAAATCAATGAAGGCCAATATTTTCTACAACACTAGATTAGGAGAAGAGACAGAATTGAATGCCCTGTAACCAGATTTGGCACCCCTTGATTATTTTTTGTGGGAATAAATAGAAAGTGCCGTCATCAGTTCTGCGATGTTTTTATACTTCATGCAGTTCATGTTGAGGGCTCGCTGTTTTGTTATCTATTGACTTTAAAAATTTTAATACATGTCAAGATCAATTGTTCGAAAACTAGCTTTGAGCTTACCTTTCAATATACTAAATATATGTCACTTGGCTCTTTCCGCCTGGAATGAGCAATGTCAAATAATGGTGAGAGTTTTATCCAAAGCTGCGTTTCTCCAACGATTCAGCCATTTTGAACTGAAATATTGAAATTTAGTTCGTTTCATTAAATTTCGTGACAGAGTATTTTAAATAAATAGTTACAATTTTTTTATCAACCCCTAACCTCAGGTTTCCAATTTCGGAGCTAACGAAATTCGATACTATCTTTAAACCCCTATTTTTCCCTCTTGGGGCTGGAAATTCCTAATTTCCTTCTTGATTCTTATTTACGCTATACAAAGAACCTGCCTGCATATTTCAAAATTCTAGGTTCCGTAGCTTCTGCTGTACGTTGAAATGAGAGTGTCAGTCAATCAATAGGTACCCACTTAAACAATATTGAATAGCATCAATAAAAAAAACTAAAAGAATCAGAATGAAATACATTGGTGATCCTACTAATGATATAAATGCGTAAAGTTTGTGAGGATGGATGAATGTTATGAATGTATTTACGTTTTTTACTTTTTCACGCCTAAACATATCAACGGATTAAAATATAAGTTGGTATATATATAGATCATGACCTGGAATAACACCTAGGGTAGGATCCCACGGTAAAGCTGGTAATAAGTTGGAAACAGCTAGTATTGTATAAGTGGCTACCTATTAAATGACTGACACACTTATATTAACGTACAGCCAAAGATACTGAACCTGGAATATTGAAATACGCAGGTAGGTTCTTTGTATAGTGCAAATAAACATCAAGAAAGGAAAAATAGGGGTTTAAAGATTGTATTGAATTCCGTCAGTTTTTTGCCGCTTGCAACAAATAGTAATTTATGATTATGATTCGAAAATAGCTGGGAAACTTTTGCTAATTATATTCATGGTTAGGCGATGATGCGGTTTCAGTGCAATAAATTGTTATTCAATGTTTTGGAATTTCCACACAAGCTGTTCAATAATAACGATTCATCATGATATCAAACGGTCATTAATATTTTTCGCCGAATGAGACCAAATTTGTATTTAAATTTTTCTTTCGAAAAATTCTGAGAATATTTTACATATAATTTCCCACAATTGAAAAAACGTTTCTAGAGATATTTAATTATTTTTAAAAAAGGTTCAATGAAATGGAAATCTCGTTAGTTTTCAAAAAAATTGATGTAAACTTTCAAAGTTAAAATTCAAACATTTAATATAGTTACTATTGTGCTGAAAAATGGAACAACTGAAAATTTAGAACTTTACCATGCCGAAAGTGGTAGATTTGGCGTCCAATGTATTAATGAAAATGGCTTTCACTGACAAACCATGTTTCCTGAAATATCATTTCAAGAATTCATTCAAACTTCTTGTGTTAGGAGGATACAATACTTTTTGATGTCTGTCACTCAGTCTGTGAAATGATATCTAATGTTCTATTATATTCACAACATTACCTTGAATATAACAGTGGAAAAAAAAGGTAACTATTATCAATTATTATAATTATTATTATATTACCTTTCAATCCATAAGAGATATTGTCAATCCATAAATGTCGAAATATTTCCAGAAAGGATTACGATTTTCGGGAGCCCTGTAATGACTGCAATAATATTCTGTTTTACTCATCCAGTATCTACATGATACCTTTGATGAAAGTACTTTGGAGTAATTATCTACATTTATGTTTTTTTCGTTTTGGAATTATTCGTATTTTTCAAAGCGTATTTGCATTTTATCGTTGACCCTTGATATTCTAGTAACTCACAAGATAACTTGTCAATCCCTGAAGAAGAACGTTGACTTTTGAAAAACCTTGTACAACGTCTGTAAAGATTTTCACTTCATATCTATTTATTGCCATTATAAAATGGAATTTGGATTACATTTATCATTATTACCACGTAACACTGGTGATAGCGCTAGAATAAATAGTAGTAATGGTACTGAAATTGCGACGATCCAAAATATTATAAAGATTTGATGGCAATGAATAAAAAACGAGAGAGAAAAAGAATAAAAAAAAGCGGAATGAGAAGCAAAACAAAAAAATAAATAGAAAGGGAAAAACAGAAAAGAAGAGAGAACAAAAAAGGGACGACAGAGAGAGAAAACAAAGAACAAACAGAGAAGCAAAGACTATGTTGAAAATTTAAGGAATACAATGAAAGAAGAATAAGCAAGTAGAACAGAAGAAAAGGAAGGAGAAATGGTTTTTTAAACACTTTTCTCAGCAAGAGGCGCAGAGAAATCACGACCAGAATCGATAAGAAAGACGGTAATTCGAAAACTGAGTACCTTTCAGAAAGAAATAACCAAAAAATTCAAACAATGTGGAAGATGTTATCAAAGAATTCTGAGACAAAGTGCAGACTTTCAGCGGTCGGGTAAAAGACTAGATGTCAGGTTAGATAAGGTTTGATTAGGTCGACACCTTACATTACAGATTGATAGTTGCAATTGGCCTCGATTGGCAGTGAGACAGACGAGGAAACAGAACATTGAACCAAGAGTACTTCCAGTCCAACACTATATAGAAGTCGATCGGCAATAGGACCCTGGCATGAGTTTGACAGACGTATTATTTGGTCAACTATTGCCATGACGATGCAAGCCCTGGACTTGGAAGGAAGGACTGAAATGAGTTTATTGGGAAGAACAGAGAATGAAGAGGAAGCCCATGAGGTTGGTAGAAAAGGCTTGTCGATTACCATAGATCAGATGAAAATGTGGCTGGAAAAGAAAGTGAATGACACAAACTTCAATCGAGATGTGCGGTTGTACTCCCTAGAGAAAAAATGTGATCTATCTCAAAAAATATAAGAGATGAGACGCTCAAACTTGCTCGCTGAGAAGACTTCTTATTTTCTATACAAATCCATACCTTTTCCAATAAAAATCTTGTGTACTATCGTTTGATCTTTAAAACAATTATACTATTTTTTGTGTGAATTTATTCTTTTTGATGGCCTTTGAAAGCATCGATGTTGATGTTTGAAGGTGTTTGACAATGTTTTATGGTGCATTTCATTAGCTCGAACTTCCATTATCTAATATGACTTAAAATGATTTGAAATTCCTGAAAGATTCAATAAAATAAATGAAATTAGCTAAAAAAATTATAATTATATCAAGCAAAAAAACTGAAACTACACTTTACGACGTTTCGATTGTTAGTATCCACAATCGTCACAATTTTATTGATTCTTTCAGGGATTTCAAATCATTTTATATCATATGAGATGAAAGAAGTCCCAACCAATGAAAGCATCGATGTAGATGATTTATCGACGCTGTTTTCCTACTCTTCATGAACATCTGCTTGCCGTCAATGGTTTCTGATTAAACCTGGTCAGTTCGTATTATGTTTATAATTGGTATAATTCGCAGTACTGTTTACTTCCATCTGTGCGCGTTTCCTGATTATATGATTTAATTTTTTACTTCGAAGACATATTTTCATATATCTTTCAAGTATGTTCTCGAAGGAAAACAAATTGTTCAATTAGTGAGTTCAAAAGGTCATATCTTCTTAGTAGCACTGTTTTGTAGGTAATCTAAATTTATTCAGAAAACCAGACAAAACATTAAATTTTGAGAAGTTAGCCGACGAAAAAATTTTCTTTTATATCTGTTGTTTCATCACCAATAAAATAATAAAGTGGATATTTCATTATAAATCAAACCGACAATTTTATATGATCTTAGTTGAAGTAAAATGGCATTCCATAACTGTTTGAAACTTTTACGAAACAGATATAAAAATTTATGGTAAGTTTATTGCTTTGTCTCATTTATTGCCAAACTGGGTGGATTGTATTTTGATATCCATATGAAATACTTGACAAAAAATTATGCCTAAAAACCATTTATCATTCAATTTCATGATGATTGATTTGTAATTGATTTTCCAAATACTCTGATTCAAAATGCACGTCACAAATCAATTTCAGGACTATGTTAACATAATATGTACGGAGTAGACTTTCGAGAAATTATTATCAGTCTGTGTAATCTTTCGGTTGTGTTAATGAGGCTATTGACATTCAAAAATCAATACGATTAAAATGAATGTATATACATTGTGCATATTCTTTCTTAGATGCATATTTCGGACCCTTCAGATGTAACTGTAATTATTTGACACAACTTACTAAATCACACTTGAGCATGCTGACTTCCATTCCATAATTAGGCCTCCACATGTTTGCATTCATCCTAGTTAACTGTAGTATTGAAAGAATACATCAAAATCAAAAATATATGAAATGTTATAAACTGTCTGAAATACATATGTGTATTCATACATTCACGAGCAGACTGAAAGAAAAATAATAATTGTATAGAACTGGCCGATACTTGATGAAAATCCATACTGAAACCGATTATTACAGTTTATTGTATGACTTTCACTATAAAGGGTTTTACAAAACCGCGACACGTGTTTCGCTATACGGTAGCTTCCTCAAGCGTGAACAAAAGTTAAAATGGTTTAGACTTTCGTGGCTGAGGTTTTCAGTGTCACTGTTTTTCGAGTTTGAAAGCCGTGGATTCTTGGAATTTCTTCCTGACGTTTTGCTGGCGCGAGTGGCTAGCTTCTTCAGAGGTTTAACCATGGCGTGCTGTCCGATGACAATATATTATGACAACTACATTACAACTATTTCATACTCTAATATATTACCTACTTGTATGCCTACTACTTGTATGTTTCTTTATGCGGGCTTTGAACGTAATTCCAGTTGGACCTATATAAAACTTCCGACATGACCCACATGATAATTTATACACTTCCGATTTTTCTGAAACTGAACTTTTATTTCTGTTATTCCTAGTGGGCATGTATTACAGTATTACAGAATCTCCCGCTACTCTTTTACTAGAGTCTGTATACTAACCTGTCTATTGATTAACTTTTTTCCAGTTACTTTTAAATTACGGCATGCAAGACAACGTTTTAATGTTACAACATTGTTATCCTTTACAGTTACAAAATTTTAGTTTTGCTCCAGGAACATCTTCTTTTGTTAAAAACATTCTTTTTTAATTGTACTTCACCATATGTTTATATGAGGATGTCAGTGTTTGTCCCTACCGAACTACTAGCGCTGCTAGTGGGTGATTTTTCGTACTTCGGGAAAAAGGTTCATTGAAACTTCAAATATGTTTTTTACCACTTTTATTTGTAACTAATATTACTGCAGTTTCGTCCTATAAAGACATTTTCAAACTTATACATTAAACTCCCGTAAAAGTTTGAAAATGTCCTTAAAGGACGAAAATTCAATAACGTAGTAAAAAACACAGAAAGTTAAAAATTTTTTTTTCATTATTTATGAAATGACCGTTCAATCACTCTGGAAGACCCGGCCGTTATATAGGGTGTCCCTGGACTTCCTCTTTTCCTCTCGGGAATGTATAGATGGGGTCAAAATATCACCAGTACTTCATATAACTTTTTTTCCTAAAAGTCTTCGTAACCAAGTTACGGACCCTCGAAGTTACAAAATGAAAAATGTTTTTCTTTCATAACTTTTCAAGTGAATATTCAAAATCATCCAAATTTTGGTAATTGACTAAACAAATGAATTCCGTCGATGAGCTTTCATGCAAGAGTCAGTTGTTTTGCAGGAACGGACTACCCCCGATGGTCCACACCCCAAAACTTTGAAATGACAGATATTTTTCAATATCTTTCAACAAAATAAGGTTACTTGGACAATTTTATGAATAAAAGTACTCGTGCGGAAAGTCGATCGGAGCAACGAGTCTTGATAAAAATGTAGTTCTACTCGACGACATCAAACCCGCTCGTCCACCATTATTTGAAATGAATAATTATCAAAGCAGAAATAATAATGATAACGTTAATTCAACAACATTTATAAAAGGAATAATACAAAGTATGCTAAAATGAAGTCGTAAACAAAAAGTACAGTACCTATATGGAAGTTTAAGTCACAATTGTGATAGCAGATATTTTTTCAAAAGAAATATCAAGTTCTGTAGATTCGTGGTGTTTTTAAACTAACAAGCTACTCTACTATGAAATATCGAATTCATTCCATATTTTGTATGTACATAATACGTGTGGAATAATCACGTTTCGTGTTGATCAGTTATCTGAATCTCATGAAACTCAACATTCGAATGTTTCAAATTCTTCTTCACAGCTAAACTGTTGAGGAGTTTCACTGATAATTATAATTTTATGGGAGAAATTCTTTAACACGAATCTAAATTTAGCTGAAAAAACGCACATCGGAAAAAATATAAATACTAATAAAAAGCAAACGAATGAACTACAAAAACGGCTGCACATGATCAGGTGAAAAATATCCAGGGAATAATTATGTTCCATTTCTTTCACAGATGTTGACAAAAAAACCTTTTAGAAAGTTTTGATAAAAAATGAGAAACTGGAATGCGATTTTATTTTGTTGAGTGGTGCGTTGTCATATGACTATCATTGTATTGTCAATATTCTATAAGATATTTTGAATTTTTTTGATATGGCCGAACAGTTTACATTCAATGAATATGCAGATATGCATGTATTTTATGGACGAGCATTTTGTAATGCTGCAGAAGCTCGTCGTCTGTATTCCGAGCATTTTCCCAATCGAACGGTACCGTCAAGAGAAACATTCGAGCGTGTCGATCGCAGCTTGAGGGAGACAGGTATGTAATAATTGATAATTAATTTGAGCACGTTGTTTTATTTCGATATTATTGTAGGTACAGTTTTGCCAAAACGAGGTGGTGAGGGCGCTCCTAGGACTGTACGTACCGTTGTTTTGGAGGAAAATATTTTGGAAGCCGTCGCTGATGATCCTTCAATGAGCATCAGAAATCTATCAGAACAGTTCCATACATCCAAGTCCACTATTCATAGAATAATTAGGGAACAACTGCTCCACCCATTTCACATCCAGAAGGTACATGCCATGACACCTCAAGATTTTCCAGCAAGACTGGAATATGCCAATTGGTTCATGGATAGGCAAAGAGAGGATATGACTTTTATTAATCGAGTTTTATTCACTGATGAAGCAGGTTTCAGTAGAGATGGAGTTATCAACTCTCATAATCTCCATATATGGGCCGAAGAAAATCCCCATGGGATATTGCAAACCAAACACCAACGGAAATTCAACGTGAATGTTTGGGCTGGTATCATAGGAAACCATCTTATAGGACCATTCGTTCTACAGGACCGATTGAATGGAGAACGTTATTTGGAGTTCATTCAGAATGATTTGAATGGACTTTTGGAACATGTTCCATTGCAAACCCAAAGAGATATGTGGTTTATGCATGATGGCGCTCCTCCTCATTTTAGTTTGATTGTGCGTGACCATCTGAACCATATTTTCCACAATAGATGGATTGGTAGAGGTGGGCCATATTCATGGCCATCGCGGTCTCCGGATTTAAATCCATTGGATTTCTTTCTGTGGGGACATCTAAAAAGCCTTGTTTACGCTACACCTATTCACACAAGAGATGCATTGTTGAATAGAATAACATTACATTGTGAAGCCATACGAAACGACCCTGGAATGCTATTTCAAGTACAGAGAGAGTGTCTTCGCAGACTAAGAAAATGTAAAGAGAGAGAAGGTGGTCATATCGAGCAGTTTCTGTAGCGGATTTTTCATTTCTGTTTGCTCTTGAGGCTCTTGAGTTTCGTTAGTTAAAAGTGTTTGCATTATAAAAATTCGTTATGCACATTTTACCTATCATTTCCATTTTCCTTAAAAACTAATATTTTCGAATAATGGTAGACATCTCAGGATAAATGTTGTTGAATTAACGTTATCATTATTATTTCTGCTTTGATAATTATTCATTTCAAATAATGGTGGACGAGCGGGTTTGATGTCGTCGAGTGAAACTACATTTTTATCAAGACTCGTTGCTCCGATCGACTTTCCACACGAGTACTTTTATTCATAAAATTGTCCAAGTAACCTTAATTTGTTGAAAAATATTGAAAAATATCTGTCATTTCAAAGTTTTGGGGTGTGGACCATCGGGGTAGTCCGTTCCTGACTTTGTAGCAAAACAACTGACTCCTGCATGAAAGCTCATCGAAGGAATTTATTTGTTTAGTCAATTACCAAAATTTGGATGATTTTGAATATTCACTTGAAAAGTTATCAAAGAAAAACATTTTTCATTTTGTAACTTCGAGGGCCCGTTACTTGGTAACGAAGGATTTTAGAAAAAAAAGTTATATGAAGTACTGGTGATATTTTGACCCCATCTATACATTCCCGAGAGGAAAAGAGGAAGTCCAGGGACACCCTGTATTCATCTTTCTGAACTGATCTTCAGAAATAACATATCTCATTTTAAACATACGGAATGTATTTTTGTTAAGGCGAAAAAAAAATCTGATTTGTAGGATTAACACATGTCAATCTATGAAACTTTGGAAAATATTTTTTTTGATTCCAAGTCCATTCTCACCCCCCAGATGGGGTGAAAAGCTTGAAGGTGAACTTGTTTATTAGGTCGACAGGAATGAGGTATATAAATCATACGTAGATGTACATTGTCAACTTTTGATGGTGCGGTTTTTTTATTTTTATTCGATACCACGAATTTATTATTCCAATAAACATAAAAAACAGAAAATGTAATCTCATTTAAACAGTGTCATACCCAAAGTACGCACCATATGGGAAACTTATTTATTAAAGTTTTTTCGATAAAAAGTTATTCTTGATAAAAGTTTGTGCATCCCCTAAAACTAAACATGTACCAACAAAAAACACGACAACACAACGTAATATACGAGGAGCCTTCAAATATTTGAAGCATTGAAAAATACATCTAGATATGGAGTCATGGCCATTTGAGTGGAGTTTTATTTTTTTACCCATTTTTTCAACGGGGATTACGAAAAAAATTTTACTAAAACGATAAATAGACAGCATCCTGTATCCGACGATTCATTTTATAAGCCTATAATATTACAAATTACACAACTATGATGTTAACCACGGTCAATTTTTTTGAAAAGAAAATTAATTTTCAAAGTTTCTGACGCAAAGTTATTTTTATTTTTTTTAACACCGAAAATTACTCAACATTGTACAGTATTGTAAAAGAACCTAATATTTAATAATATCAAATCACAAAACATCAAAATGAAATAGATATTTCGGAACTAATTCATTGATTTCCACTTATTTTGAACAAGAA
Source organism: Leptinotarsa decemlineata (assembly GCF_025532065.1). NCBI lineage: Eukaryota > Metazoa > Arthropoda > Insecta > Coleoptera > Chrysomelidae > Leptinotarsa > Leptinotarsa decemlineata. Next base: position 1,658,822 of record NW_027412545.1, on the reverse strand, counting down.
AATCTCCAGGAAATCAATGAGTTTGTTCCGAAATATCTATTTTATTTTTTTGTTTCGTGATTTGATATTATTGAATGCTAAGTTCTTATTACAATACTGTACAATTTTGAGTAATTTTCGGTGTTAACAAAAAATAAAAACAACTTTGCACCAAAAATTTTGAGAATAAATTTACTTTTCAAAAAAATTGACCGTGGTTAGCACCATAGTTGAGTAGTTTGTACTTTTACAGGCTTTCAAAATGAACCATCGTATATAGGATGTTGTCTATTTATCGTTTTAGAAATTTTTTTGTAGTCCCCATTGGAAAAAATGGGTAAAAAAATAAAACTTCACTTAGATGGCCATGACTTCAAATCTAGATGTATTTTTCAATGCTGAACAACTTTCTTAAATAACATTTCCCGAAATTTTTCAAAATAAGAGCAGTACTTTACTCTTGTCGCAAAATCAAATATTTGCAGGCTCCTCGTATATTGAGTGTGTTTTGTATTTTGTTGGTGCATATTTAGTTTTAGGGGATGCACAAACTTTTATCAGGAATAACTTTTTGTCGAAAAACCGTTAATAAATAAGTTTCCCATATGGTGCATACTTTGGGGATGACACTGTAGATTTGGGTTGAAAAAAATCATCAGTATGATTTGAATGATCAATTGAAGGATCTTCAGTAGACCTGTCATTACACTGTAACTTTCTATATGACTACTTTTGTTAAGATTCCCTGTTAGTTTTCAATATTCTTCCTTTCAACTATATATTTCTGAATTGTTTCGTCTATTCTATTTTTCTAAAAATAACATCAATAGCAAAAATAGTAAGGTTCTTGGAATGTTGTTTCATTTTGAGGTGTTCAGGAGTCTGGAACAAAATTTTGTAATTTCTTTTAAAATATAATTAGAATTCAAACTAAAGTAATAAAGCCACAGCGAAGTAGTGGGCTTAAGCTATTGAGCGCCAATTACAAAGATATAAATATTATCTCAGGAATAACAGAAATCAGATTTTAATTTTGAATTTTGCCATGTCAGATTATCTTAAGATGTGGGTTGCTCCACTGCCGCCATTTTTTAAAGTGGTAAAAAATTCGTAGATATGATCAGTGACAAATCATCAATTAATAGTTGAAAAAACAATGGACTTCAGTTCAATTCTTGAGGTTCACCTGAGCTAGCGGTTACTACAAATTCTGATTTGTATTCAGTATGTTTCTAGAAAGATACATAGAAACCCTAGTGTTTTAACCGACTGATTTTTGTTCTGTCAAAAACTCTCGACGCGTTTGATGAGATTGAGCCAACTTTGTACACATGTTGACAGCTGGTGCCAGAATCGAAATCTGTTTCGTGTATATCATTCAGGGATTCAATTTATGGACATTAATGTAGAAAACAGTTTTGATCTAATATCAATTCAACATGTATCAATGTAATCAACATTGAATATTGAAGTGCCTACTTGAATCTTTGAATCTTTTCATTATTTCTTTATCAAGAGTGACAAAAGAAGAGAGTTTTGGACAAAATATTTTACATGGAGAAGAGGTCTAAGTGATCACTTCAAAGTTATTCCATACATCTTGATTTCTATAAAGGTTAAAACTTTCGTTTTGTTCTGGAAACACTGTAACCTATCAGACATTCCCTGACCTACGGTATCCAATGCTAGGGATACACATAAAAACAACTGAAAAAATAAAATCGAACTCATCATTGTAAAACTCTTTTCTTCTTTGATTGAGATCGCGATCATTAAACAAATAGCAGTTAACAACACAATACCTATTACGCCTTGGTCAAAGACGAAACGGACTGGTTTAAGTTTGACGATAGTCGCGTCACTAAGTGTTTTGGCAATGTATTGAATTTATTGGAGCCTCTAGAGAGGCCCTACATTTTGTTTTATGAGGACAGAGAGAGGACATTGGCAGATCAAGATCTTCAGGTGATGTGGTGCTGCAGGTTTTTTCGGGATTTCCTGCAGCTGAAAAAGCAAATGCGCTACTGGAATAAATGAAGTCGCCCCGGAGCGCCAATTAATTTCTGTTGTTGTTGTTTTATAATTTCATGATTTGTATTATGATATAATTTTTTTCCTATTACTCTAGTTAACAACATTATAATGAAATATCAACAAAAATCAGTAATGGTAGAACTTTATTCAATTTCCATAAGACCAGAACACAAATATGTTAGTATCAATCATGGAGGTAGAATCTCCGTGAATATTAAAAATTATCTTTCGAAATTCAATCTGGAAACATCCTACACATCCAACGGAAATTCAGGGAATAGATTACCTAATGCCAAACCTAAATTAGACAAAGGGAAGAGATTTGGTATATGTCGACTAGAATGTGGTGCATGCCCCGCCATTAATACAGGCCAAACTGGTAGAAATTTTGATATAAGGTACCATGTACATGTCATTTCATATAAAAAGCATTAATGTATGAACATCTTCAAAATTCGAAACATAAAATAGATAAAGATAATTGAAAAATCCTCCACACATGCGAAAAATGGAAAATGATGAATTTGTTGGAATCTGTGGAAATAAATAAGTCAAAGAAAATTCCCAATTCTAATATCATCAACGAACAACTTGATCTGAACAATAGTTCTCTCTTGAACCTTCAACCCAGTTCCGAAAACCTATATTCTATCAAAATTTTTTGTTATGTTCATCGATATACTGCTATTAATTGAGGTTATCCCAGGTATAGACAATGAAGGTATCAAATTATTTATGATAGTTATAGGCAATGTAGGTATGAATACTCAGATTTGAATGTAATCTAGTCAGTTTTGAGAATGGTGTAATGACCAAAAGTAGACAACAACTAAAAAACTATCGTGGAAAATTAACAGAAGTGTGTTTATAGAGTTTTTATAGTGTATCCTCAGTAGAACACTTTATGAGGGTTCATTTTTAGAAGAGATATGTTTTTTGAGGAGTAGAAAGCCCAACCTTTTTTTCATTTATCTTGCAATAAAATACTGACAGTAATAATGAACTATCAACTCTGGTACATGCTTGACACTACAACTGGCCCCAAAGCGGTCCCAGACGGCGCTGTTTCGCTATGTTCATCGAATCCGAATCTCTTTCTTTCATTGATAGGCAACTAGTTGAAACCAGTTCTCAAAAACACTGTATTCCAGACGAATGCATTGCTGAACCCAATCGTTCTTAGAGTACAAACTCAGGTAAATAGACGTGATGATATCTCTCTTAACAAAGACACCATCTATAGAAACGTCAGAAGACTCAATCTCCAAATGCCAAAGATGAATAAGGCTCACTAAGGCTGTCAGTGCCATAGCTAAGCTTCGCTAAGGAACAAAATTCATTTCTGATATTTGTATATTGAGTCCTCTGTCGTTTCCTCCGTAAGGGAAAATGTCATCACCTTCACTTTCTGATACTTATTCTTAAAGGGCAGTTGGGTCCAGCAAAAAACTCTTTTACCTTGCAGCGAAAGACAGCCGAACCTTGGCTTTGCAAAGGATTTACTCGGAGAGCCTTCTTAACTTTGATAGTCATGGATGAGTCATCTTTAGTTTCCACATATGACGTCTAATTTCTCAATTTACAATTCGATTATTAGTTTTATTGAAGATCTATATTAATTTCAGTTATAAAAAATTCAGCGACATCAGCTACATACATAATGTTGGAAAAGAACCCTTGAGACCGTTAACCCTTGGAAAGCTAATGGAAGAAATCGCTCATGATCATGGAGAAACAACTGCTGTTATTTCATGTCACCAAAAGAAAAAAATTAATTTCGGTGAAGCACTCTATCAGGCCGATCGATTAGCAGCGGGCATGCTAAAAATGGGATTTCGTCAAGGTGACATGATAGGGTTATGGGCACCAAATATCATAGAGTGGTATATTGCATTCTTAGCTTGTGCCAGGGCTGGTTTCATATCGGTAAGGAAATATTTGATCAAAATGCTACAAACCATACATAACCAAGCAACCCGAACCTGCTTCATACGAGTGGCAGAACATAATATGAGTATATCTGAATTTTTTCCATCACATATATTTAGTAGGCATACTTGGCTTTGAATCAAATTAACTGAAAGAACAATTTGTTCAGGCCAGTTTCGACTCACCTACACTGTAGGTGACATCTATCAGACACCTATCAGAAAGTGCTGCCAATACCCCGAAGGGCGATGGATCATCCTGCACTGACAGGTGTCAGAAGTATTTCCTGCATATGCTGTTGGCGATAGAACTGCTGGAATCCATTTTCAATTATAGGAACAGGCACACTTGCAGTTGTATCGCCAACAGCCAACGCCCTTCGTGGTATTAACCAGGGAAATAGTTGTTTTCTGATAGGTGTCAGTCCGTTGACCTATAGTGTAGGTGAGTAGAGACGGTTATAGTTTCAGCTTGTAACTTGTAATGACCTTCAATAAATTCACTCAAAGAGTATGTTTACTACTATCAACCTCAGTTTTGAATAGATAATTACATAGCTACCTAAAAAATATACAAAACAAAAATGAGACCTACGTAAAACGACCGCTTGAATTTATTTTCTCGCGTGATACGTTTTATTCCTCATACTGCTCACCGATTCTTCACTTCCTTAGTCAACGAATGTTTTTATGTTTCATTTCAAGATTGGGAAATGCAGCATAGGAAATTTCTACCACAAAATTATGAAATTCCTTGAATGATGATAAAAATATTTAAAGAATCACTTTCCAGTTCTTAAATTCCACTTGACGCGATCATTTGAAATTACTATAGGGTCACCATATGAGAGAAACAATTATTAATTAGTCTTCTTATCTTTTCATAGGTAGGCTTGAATCCCTTGTACCAACAAAAAGAAATTGAATACTGCATCAATAAAGTTGGTATCAAAGGTATCGTTTGCGGATCGGTATTCAAGAAACAGGACTTTTATAAAATACTAAAATCTGTTTGTCCAGAATTATCTGAGAGCGTACCTGGAAATCTTCAAAGCAACAACCTGCCTTCTTTGAGAACTGTCATCATGATATCACCGGATAAAATGAGGTGAACGAATGACAATTATATTATGTTGGAGAAATCATATTGGTTCGTTTTTTTCAGAGGGACTCGGCGATTCACTGATGTTTTGAATATGGCAGATGATGAAGGTATAGGAATTGTACAAAAGAACCAGAAAAATATTAAAACAGATGATCCTCTCAATATTCAGTTCACTTCAGTAAGTAGTCATTGTCTATTGAAAGTTGAAAGAAGATTTTTCCACTTGGGAATCGAGTTTGAGATGATTTATCTGTATTATGTTATAAATAAATCTGAAAATTTGGTTTTCAACATATTGAAAAGTCATCGTGAAAATATTTGTGGAAATTGCAAATGAACTCATTAGATATTGAATAGAACTGTCTGATACTTGATGATCCACATTTAAACTCATTTTTACAGTTTGTTGTATGATTTTTACTTTTGAAGGGTTTTACAAAAACCCCGACACGTTTCGCTATACAATAGCTTTCTCAAGCGTAAAGTAATGAGTTACTTCTAAATTACAACTATTTTGTATCAACTCATAACCTACATATAACCTACGTGTGTGCCTACTCTTAAATGAATGAATCTACCTGAAGAGATCAGGTATAAATTCATCAACTATAGATTGAATTTCCCGTACCGTAATTATACTTAACTTTTCTTACCTGAAAATAAACAGACTCAATAATGTCGAATTATTCAGTTCAGTTTGATGGTTCATAAGATATTGAGAGATTTTAAATTTGTTCATTTCCATATTCTCCAACAGGTTGAGTTTGAAACCTTCCTTGTGGAAATGGAGGGGCTTGAACTCATGTCCCTCTGTGATCAAATTAGTGGCATATGTGGAATTTATTTTTCCATTCTGGAAACTATTTCTGTGTTCCTTTATACGGACTTTGGATGTTTTTCCAACTGACCTATAAAAACATCGGACATGACCTACATGATAATTTATACACTCCCAATATTCCTGAAACTGAACTTTTATTTTTTTTATTCTTAAGTTGCCTTAGTTGTTGTTGGTTTTGAAAGCAATACACCTTTGTTGTGCAGAAAATTCGAAATATTCGTAGTGGGTTGGCTTAAGTAGGTTAAGGTTCTATAATTTTTATCCTCATCTCTTCGAATTGGGAAAACTTCTTTAAAGCTTGGCTGTATAACTTTTTTGATAATAGAGAATGTATTTAACTGCTATCGCAATCATTGTTGAGGGCTATTTGTTTCATTATGCTCAGTTCTTTATTGAAATTCACAATCGACAAGGAAACATTTATCAGTTTGTATCATACTGTTGAAGGCTGACATGGGTGAGTGGAAATCTGAATCAGAAATATGCATAAAGGGAGGCTCAATCCGGAATTGAAACTAGTTAAATCCATAAAAGAGAAATCTAAGTATTCTTCTTTGAACAAAGAAGAATACTTAGGGAATACTTTAGACTTTCTTAATGCTAGCATTAACGATAGTCTCAGAAAGGGCCTCACCCATTTATATCAGAAAGAAGTCATAACGAAGCCAAGTCACCCAAATCACTCGGGAAGAACGCATGAACCCGCCATTACAGGAAGTACGCGAAAAGTCAGCTCTATATGACATGGCAGCATAAATGACAGTTATACATAGTAATCTATTTTGAAATCTTCACTTCACTACAATAAAGTGAATCTCCAAATTTATCAAATTTGTATAACTGCGCGATACTGACTTTAAACCCGTTATTTGATTTTCGTTATTACTCTCGATGATTTTCAGGGTACCACCGTTTCTCCAAGGCAGCTGTTGTGAGTCATTTCAGCGTAGTCAATAATAGTTTTTATATTGGAAGGAGAAATGAATTTCATAAGAAACGTTATACAATTTGTGTTCCAAATCCACTATTTCACGCTTATGGAACAGTTGTTTCAATAGTGAGTGGACTGATGTATACAGGTACCTTGGTTCTTCCGTCAGATGGTTATGATCCAGAAAAAACGTTGAGTGCTCTCACAGAGGAAAAGTAAGAAAGAAATTCATTAGATATTCATAAGTGCAGTAGCTATTGATACTACACTTTTTTCAATGATCTTATTTGCATTGGTGTTATTTTTCATTCTACTCTAAACTCACAATATTTCATCAAGTACTAATATTTGAATAGTAATTATTTACATGTAAATACGTGGTATATACGTTGAAGTTGTTATTATATGTCGTGATCTGAATACTACAACTAGGTCACTATAAATTGCAAAGAAAAATTCCATTAGGTTAGGTGCACAGCATATTACAACTAGGTAACTGTTGCAGATAGTTTACAGGTGCTACTTAGAATTTTCAAAATTAGATAAGGTAATCATCAGAAGAAAATCCATTCTACAACTACGCAAGTTCACATATCCCGTTATTCAACATATTTATTTGTTTTTTTTCATCGAATTTGGTATTTTTTTTCAAATAAAACAATTTGTGCAGTGTATCAATACAATAATAGATAGCAAATTAACAATTTATTTACAAGCCTAATTTCCTAAATTGAATAATGAACAAACAAAAGCATCATTATTTTGTGAAATGTTATATTTGTATCTCAATTAGCATCAAAAATAGTTTTAGAAATGGTAGTAAAATGGCATTCAATCAAGCCTTCATAATTTACCAAAATCGTGAAAAAACAGCTGAATTTACCTAGTTACCTAGTCGTAGTATTCACCACACTATGTTTTTGAAAATAAATCAGAGAAGAAATGCATTATGGCTTACTGATACTATGAAAATGATTATGTGAACACGTGATAACGTTGGTATTGTTAATTATCCCCTGAAAAAAATAACGCCGGCCACCGCTTCTACGATCGACTGTGAGTTGGCCAAGGTCGCGTTCAACTCTATTTGTGCTTCTTGATCTTTTTAGGTGTAATGCTCATATCGGCTTCCGAATACTTCCATTGAGATATAATAAGCACTAGCACCCGAAAACTACACTCACTGGATTAGTGTTCATAGTTTCATGGATGGAGTTCGTCACACGGAGTTGCAGCAGTCGCTGAGGAAGGCGAGTCATGAAAAACTTAATGATGCCATAATTTATGCCCTAGAATTCGAAGCTGCCAAAAATGCTTGGCGTCTTCAACGAAAAGTTCTAGTGATGGTCATCAACGAAAAGGAAGGAACTGAAACTGCATCTAGTACAAGAGGGTGATCTAAATGCTATAACTGCTGCAAAGAGAGACATTGAAGGGGGAACTATCGATCCACTGGTGTTCAGGATCAGCCGAAGAGAACGTCGGGGTTCGGAAAACTGAATTCAGCCGGTGTTAGCGGGGGTACATTGGCTGCTGCTACTCAATCCCTCAGATATTCCATTTCCAATATACGTCGATGGATGCCTCTTCACCGTCGATACAGGATCAACGAGGTCGATAATGATAGTCGACATTTCCAAGACAAACATTTTGAAGAAGTTATCAGTAGTACCCGTTCTGGAAAGAGTTACTGGAGCTATACTGTCGCTTAATGAGCTATACTGTCGCTTAATGGTGAAGCTGAAATGGGACTCAGGCTTGGAAATTGTGGAACAGAAACAACATCGTCAAAGAATTCGTTTTGAGACAAGACATCATGTCCCTCTACGGATTTTTTTTATATGGCCGTAAAATCTGGATCTGGTCAGAACAATCAGCACGTAAGTGGCTCCCCAACTCTAAAATACCAGAAGGACAAATAGCCAGGTGGCTCAAAAAGTTACATACTTACGATTTTTGAATTCAGTGATGATTATTAATGTAATTAATAATTTTGTACTGGGTGACAAAAGACTGATTTTATTTCAGTGGGAGAATAAATTCATATCCAACAAAATACAACAATTGAAGGTGTTCAAACTGCCATCCACCAATCTCTTGATAATAAGCAACTCTACGGATACATTACTCTTACACAATGCGAACTTCTCAAATAATTCAGAAATAGATTTCTCAACTTTTCAAAATTTCACGGTCTACCTAAATAGAGTTTCTATTTCAGATAATTCCACAGGAAACACTCTAGTGGATTAATATCTGGAGATCTTAGGGGCCACTTTATCGGTCCGCGCCAACCTCCTATGGAAATACTTGTTTAAAAACTCTTGAACTTGACCTGCATAGTGCAAGAATGCACCGTCACGTTGCAATTATATGCTTTCATTTGATTGGTTTGGATTGCTGCCTTTGGAAAAACATTGGCAAGGAATGGTACAAAAATTTCAAGTGACGTTTCCCTGTGAGGTTTCCTCAAAAAATAAGGGCTGTTTTTTTATTATGTGTTTTGTATGACCTTCAATCATCCAATGAGTATTATCCCTGCTCCAATATATGCAGTTCAGTCGATTCACTGAACCATTCAAACGAAAATTTGCTTCATCAGAAAACATAATTTTTTCAATGAAACGTGAATTACGGTTACATTATTCCAGCATCATTTGGCAGAATTCCATACCCTAATCGGAATAGTTTTCATTCAGTTCTCAATGTAGTTGTACTTTGTAAGGATGATACTTTTCTACTTTCAGAATAAGTAATACAGAACGCTGAGATATGCCATTTTCCGATGCAATTTGTCGTGAAGTACTGTGAGGTTTTTCCTCTGCACTTATCAAATTTAATCAAATTAATCATCAAATTTAACGTCCAACATTCGAAATATCTCTTTGAAATCTTTTTTACCGTTCACCAGCTGTCGCCCATCTGCGAACGACAACTCTCAGCAGAAGAAACTTGTCCGAGCTAAGGAATAAGAAGTAATGATTACGTTCGATTCTTAGCACGGGTTGAACGATAGTAGGTGAAAAATCGATCGTCCGTCCTCGCGGTTCGAACCACCGGTTCACATAGTGGTCGACCGAGTGATTCGAGCAAACCAACCACACCAACCCAACCGGCTACCGTCTCAGCGATATGTTTGACATGCCCAGTTTCTCTAAACTTTTTTCAATTTTACTAATTATTGAAAAAGTGTATTAAACAAGTCGAATGCTTCTTGCTAAGTTCTGATTCTATCTCCTATTTATATGAATATAACTGGAGTTTTATACCAACACTAAACCGTTATTTTTAACACCTCGACACGTGTTTCGATCACCAAGTGATCATCTTCAAGAGGAAGTTTAAAGTAGTAGCAAGTGTCGAGATGTTGAAAATAACGGTTTGGTTAAAAATTTGGGATAAATCTCCAGTAATATCCAATACAAAGATATCAAATTCATGATCATCACTGAATGCAATGTTAAAGACTTTCGAGATGAAGTGTCACGAAACATCGGCTGTGGAGGCACATCTTCACCGGCAGCAGGAGGTTGCATATCTTAATGAGGATCTAGAAGTGATTTTAAATTGGGGTGAAAGTAACCAGGTTCAATTCAATGCTACAAAAACCCAGGCATCGGTTTTCTCCAATAAGATGAATGTATCCGACCCGGATATAATGATGTCAGGTCAGACAATCCCGCTTTCTGCTTCGAAAAGTTTCTTAGGGGTTGAAATGGACACCAATGTGTCTTGGCACAATCATTTTGCTGGAATTGCAAAGGCTGCTTCTCAAAAGCTTGGGACACTGTTTTGAATCAGAAAACTATACACACCTCATCAACTTTTAATGCTTTATAAAGCTCAGATCAGACCTTCTTTGGAGTATTGTTCTCACGATGGAGCTCTGCCCCCAAACATACCCTGAAGTTGTTGGATTCCATCCAGAAAAGAGCTATCCGCCTGATTGGAGACTCGAACATCACGTGCAATTTTGATAGCCTGAAACATCGAAGAAAGTTTGGAGATTTGTCTCTCTTCTATAAATACTTTCATGGGGTGTTCAAGTGACTTGGCACATTTGATTCTACCAAGAGGGGTACATATCAGAAATACGACTGACTGTGGCTGCTCATCGTTTTGAGGTTCAACTCAGTACACCTCGAACTTTACTGTTTGAGAACTCTTTCATCTGGAGAACTGCGTTTATGTGGAATAAACTTTCTGAGAACGTTTTTTAAATGGATTCAATTTCCAGCGATTAAAATCCATTATAAATAGCTACTTTCGCACAGGCACCGCTCTGGAGCACTTAAGTATTTTCCTGTAGTGCTTGTATTTTGTCCTTGAAAAAAAACGTATCCAATAGTTAGAAACATAATGTCGGCAATACAATACAATACAGCTAAACAGGGACAATATAGCTAAACATACAACAAATAATATATTTTTGACACAAAGTTATTAGCGTTTTCGTCTCCAAGCATTCCATATGAATATTTGACAGTTGTGTCCGTACACATACTCTATTAAATTATTATTTTCCAGATGTACTATAGTCTACGGGACACCAACAATGTTTGTGGATTTGATTGAGTTACAAAAAGCCAGAAAAGAAAAACTCCATATCGAAATAGCTCTTTGTGGAGGAGCATCATGTTCACCTCAATTGTTCAAATATATGTTGGATGTTTTGAAAGTTAGAAAGGTCAAGGTGAGTATATTCAAAACATTTCTTGTTACAGATAATTCAAACTAGAATTCAGACTTTTTCACTCAATGCGATAACGATATTTATTGATTTAAGAGACTGCGTAATGTTCCTGGAAAATTTATTAATCATGCGAGTGAATTATAAGAGAAACAATTTGGAAACTTTGCCGTCGTTCAAATATTCTCTAGGCAAAGATAAATCACAGAAACATCGGGAAAATGCCAATTTTTTTCAACACTCTATTATGAGATTTTCACTAAACACTTCTACATTAACACAATACGTGTTTCGCCATACAATAGCTTCTTCAGACATGTCTGCCTATACGTGTATAGAGTGGTTCTTGAATACGTTATGGATTTCATCAAATATGGTTGTCAACGACAACCATAAAAAATCATTTTTTGAAGCTTAGACATCAAACAACATTTTTTTATGTCTAACTTTTTATTCTTTTTTTGAAGTCTTGCTCTGCATAATCATCCGACCATGAAAATACTCTAATAAATTAACTTCAAAACGAAGTTATAGTAGGTATAATTTTGTAAAAAATATATTCAAAGGCAAATACTTATAAAATGAACAAAATTCTCAATTTTATTACAGTTTCAACTGGTAACAAATATCGTCATTGATGTATCAAATACTTGATGTGATATTTATCTCTCTTGAATTGTTATAGAATTTCACCTTCTTGAAGGAGATCAGACAGTTTCATCTTCCTCTTGAAGATGGTTACTTGTTGTTCGAAACATGTCGAGGTGTTGAAATAACAGTTTGGTGTTGGGAAAAAACTCCCGTAATATTCATTAGATACTCATTAGATATTCTCGTTTATTGATTTTCAGGGATTCGAGCAAGTTCAATTTTGTCCTTTATTTTCTCTATGTGATATGTTCATGTTCACGTTGAAACCAAGGTTGGCATGCATAATCACTCATTATATTATTTCAGTTCAATACTAAAAAATAAACTTTAATTTTAGTCAATCTATGGATTATCTGAAGCTACCGCTGGTGCCTTTCAGTCATTGGAAGACGATGATGAATATAAATCTATCTCCACTGTTGGATATCTACATGATCACCTGGAAGCTAAAGTTATTGATGCGAATGGCAATATTGTACCAATCGGTGTTTCCGGTGAATTGTGTCTCAGGGGCTATTCAATGTTTCTGGAATATTATAACGATGAAGAAAAAACGAAGGAAGCCAAAAGTCTTGATGGGTGGCTTCGTACAGGGTTCGTAAAATTCCTCTCCTACATTTGTAAGCCAAAGTAACGCAAGTCATTCCGGTCGTGCCTTGATATTATACACTGTGGTAAAATCGTTTAACAGTACGTTTGACGGAAACATTTATCTATATGAACTGTAATTATAAAAAAAAACAATTCAAAAATATTTTGAAAATATTCTACATTAGTTCAAATAATTATGACAGTCTCATCATCAAACACCTTTCCCACATTCCAGAAATGAAGTTATGTGTTTTGACGTGCGTTTCATCGGCCAGGTTAGCATAATCAGCAAATGACTGGAACTGATTCCTCACAACTGAATTACAGTATTTTATATTTATATGAACATACCAGTTGCTTCTAAAACTGAGTTTGTTGAATGAATTTTTAATACTAATAATCGTGATAGCATGCTTTTCAATCCCAATTCCCGATTATTTTAATGATTACTTGTTATGATACCCAATAAATGCCATCATATTGATAACGTGAAATATTAAACAAAAAGTTAATTGCTGCTTGACGTGTGTATTGCCGTTGTATTGCCAATTGCATAAGCAAGAAATTTTCTGTGAAGATTCCTGCACTGACGCCTGTCAGATATAATCCAACACCGTTCGTGGTATTATCGTGGTATTATCCAGTGGAGTAGTTGTTTTCTGATAGGCGTCAGTCCATTCAACCTACTGTGAGGTATACCCCAAACAGGCTTGAACTTTTAAAGTTAATTTCTTTAGATTTGTTTAGTGCCTGTCTTCAAGCATAGCCCACTGACTAATAATGAAAAGAGTTATCTGCGCCGTTTGATTTGGCGAACGTACTTTCCATCGCGACTTCCACAGCTTTTTTGGTACATTTCAGACTTCTTCGTTATCATCGTCTTTGAGTGTACGAACAGTTTTGGAAGCTGATTCCATGTTAAATTTTTCGAAAATCCTGATCAATCAATTGGAATATTTTGGTTCATATGGAACGTAAACTTATCTTTCCCCATAAGCAAAAAAACATCGAAAGTCGGTTAGACTGGGTACAGTTGAAACAATGCAAATATCTCGTAAACGGTTAAGCGAGAAGTGAGGGGTGAGAGGGGAAAACGAAGCGGAAAGAAAGAAAAACAAACACTTAAGTTTTAAAGGCTGCACCTATATTGAATCCGTATTTCTCCCGACCCGATATGGGACGACCATCGGACGACATCGGAAGAAAAATAAACACTTAGGTTTTAAAGTAGGTGCCTTCATTGGAAAGGGTAGTCCGATACGACAATAAACGATCACTACCAATTACTGACCGACGAGTAGTAAAATCAAAAATGTTTGCTTTTAGTCCGATCTTTCATTCCGACGGAGTGGTAATAATGAATAAAAAAATTGATAAAGTTTTCAATAATTCTTGTGAGAGATGAGCCTCGCCTGTGGTACCAGCGGAACAAGGATTACCATAATAGTGATATGAAGCCTAAACTATGGGAAGTTATTGGGGACCAATTACTGGTAAAAGGGCTGATGCATGCTCTGAAGTTAGACTGGCCAGTTATGTCGTATTTTTTGCCTTCAAGAAGACGTTTCCATAGTCATATAATGGCAGTCCTTAAATTTATCCGGTAGTTTCTTATAAGTAGGAAAGTTTTGAAAAATTCCACTTCAGATTTATCTTTATTAAACCGATGCACCCATACCTTTTTCCTACGTCTCCTATTAAGGAGAACATTCTTGTCTTGTAAGCCACCACCAAAAAATCATCTTCAGAGTCACTCATAATTACCCCAAAACACATCTTTAACTTCAACCTATCGGGTCGAACTGAGTCCAGTGTAGGCAGTTACAACGGACTGCATCGGATCCCAGGGCGTCCGATGGTCGTCCCACATCGGGTCGGAAGAAATACGGATTCAATATAGGTGCAGCCTTAAACTGCGGTAGAACTCTGTATCAAACTATATTTGAATTGAATACACATTTGATACATTACACAAAAAAATAGTATATTCAATCAGTTTTCCATTCACGTATTTACGAATTTATAAGAACATTGCACAAAAATTTTGAGTAACTGAAAAGAATTTAATTTTTTCTGGAAATGAATTCAACAAATATTTTCTTGACAAGATATTGCATGCAAGTTTGATGTTTATCAGAAAAATTAAGTCCTTATCAGTTTTGGTTGAAATAACTGGAAGAAAATTTAAAAAATATTAAAAACATGTTTGGTTCAAATTGGTGAAGCAAACGTTTCGAAAAAATTGAAAAATAAAATGTATGAAATTGTGATAGCAGACAGCTAAACTTTGGTGGAGAAGTATAAAATTGAAAACTGAACAACTAAACTAAACCGAACAAAAATTTATTAGAAAAATGTCGAATTCGATAGGTCCAAAATATCACTGACAATTGAAAAAGGAATTCATATTCAGTTATTTAAAAAAAAACTAATTGAAACTATTTCGTATGATGTTGACTTTGATGCCAAGTTTGTATATATTTTTTCAATATCCCAACATCTACTTTGGGGGTGGAAAAAGATGGGTGGAGTGAGTAATTTTAAATCATGTATTTATCTGAAATTATTGAAAATACATTTTTGCAAGTGAATAAGACAAAGAAGAAAACTTATTTTGAAGAGTGGTTTGAAATGGTGTCTACAAATCTCTCATCACTTTCAGTGAGGAGAGTACATTTGAGACATGGCTATAAAAAAAACTGAATACTAAGTCTCAGTGAAACTCAAACTATTCTCTATGGAATCGAGTGAAAATGGGCAGGGCTCATATAAAATGTATCAAATTATTTTGTTAATAGATTATAATCTTCTTCATTTGGATCATCAATCACTATATACAATCAATTTGAGTATGGATATCAGAAAATACAGTATACTAGGAATAAACCATGTGAAAAGTTTATAATTCAATAATTGGCTCTATTAAAACAATTGAATCACTCATAGATTTTTGATAGCCAGTTGAGAAAGTCACTTTCGTCATAGCCATTTCGTCATTTCGAATTTTGACCATGTTTATCAGTTTTGGTACCATGGTACCATTGGCACTATATTCAAACCAGTGTCGCATTTTTTTGAATTTACTTTGTCGAACAATAATTTTTATTTTGCAATTAGTCCTCGTACAGTGATTCAAATTGTATGGTAGTTGTATTCAATTTGATAAGAATTCGTATTCCATACGTGTGAATATCTCATTTCCATTCATCATATGATTTGTGACCATTATTTCAAACTTTCAAATAGGTTATATATAGACAGATAAACATCTGGGACCTTTCGGTAGACCTAAAAAGAAAACAATATGTAATGAATCTTTTTGCCAGCATTTTCGACGAAAGCTTGGACGAGTAGCACTGCCGCCTTGACTTGCTACATATAACTTATTCATATTGCAACAAATTCACACAAAATATTAATTATTTGTACACATAAATCTTCCCCTTGAAACCCTCCATCCATTGAAGAGAATCGTTTGAATATCAGTTTAGTAGTTAGTAGAGGTGATAGCATCTCCATCTGGGAAGACGTTTGTTATTTTTAGTTCATTACAGTGGTTCAGTCTAGCACCGATGATGAGACAAGGTGGGTCGAAACAGCTATCTGATGTTGGATCACAAATCCATCGAGTTGCCTTACAATAAAAGCTACAGTAAAAGAAGATGACGAATCTCGTTAGGCACTCGATGTCTTAACTTGGTTTTGCAACGAACCGCCTTGGGGAGCCTCAATTCGGGAATTTAATCTTCTGTCGATTCCATAGATTGCGTCTTCGTAGGGGGAGATGACATCGCCTATACTTTCAAACTTGTTCTTTTTAGGATAGTTCAGTGGTTTAGCCTAGCACCACTGATGAGACCTAGTGGGTCGAAACAACGCTGTCTGGTATTGTATCACAAATCTATCAGTTTGGGAGTTTTTTTTTGAGTTTATTATGTTCACACAGTCAGTCGCGGTGGGGGTCTTGGTTTTATAATATGTAGTAATATTGATTATTACCCTCTACACAACTGAGACTTACTTTCAAGGCATATTGATGATTCATCAATCTTTCTTCATATAATAATTTGTTTTCTTTACAGTTTTACTTGGGAATGTGACCTTTCAATGCTTACCCTCTCTCTCTTCATGCTCATTTAGTTCCCCCAATTTACCTTTCTATCACTTCATCCGAACATGACTTTAATATCATGTATTGTTTTCAATACAAGGATACTTTCATATAACAGAACAATCAATATTTATATCTCTATTGGTATAATGAGTGGCTCGTGCCCAAAACAGTATATTGGCCAAACAGTATATTGGCCAAAATAATTTAAGAGAATAGAGCATAGACATGAGTTCAATCCTGAATACGACGTGTTACATTTAGCAGAGAAGAGTTTGAAACTCAATCTTCTAGAATGTTTAGAAATCAATAGACTCAGGAATTCGGATAATTTACTGAATGATCAATTAGAATTGAATAACTACCCGTTACTGAATATTTTTTCAAATATGGAAACTGGAACATAAGCTCAGGAATTTTAATTCATTACAAACTTAGGTAAAAGTAAAAATCAGGTACTTAAAAAGTAGGTACTTCAAATTGTAAAATTAGGTATGCCTATCAAGCATTAAATATGTAGAATATATTTAGTGAAGACATGCCCGTAGAAGCCATTGTATTGCGAAACACGTGTTGGGTTTTTGTAAAATTGTTTAGTAAAAATCTCACAATACAATGTTTTTTGAATACGTTTGATATAATGAGGTTTTCAATTTCTAGTGATCAGTTTATTTTTGACGAAAATAAATATGGAACGGTGGTCGGAAGATTGAAGGAGATGATAATTAGAGGAGGAGAGAATATTTATCCCAAAGAAATTGAAGATTATTTGAACACCCATCCAGATATTATTGAATCACATGTAAGTTCATCAATTATTCAAGTTTCAAACATCCACTGTTGATATTTATTATGCAGTGCTTTCATGAATTCACGCATAAATTCAATATGATGATAAACAGTTCAATATACATGAGACCTACCTTCGAGTAATGATGTCATCACATGTCTTTTCGAATGAAATACTTACTTGTTTTTTTATTTCCGCAGTCAAATTGCATCATAAGTTGAGTAAAACAGGGTGTACAATATTATGAAAAGTGTTTCACATATTCATTCGGGAAGTTATAAGTGAAAGTGATTTTAGCAAATAAATTCAGAAAGAATGATCGTTATAAACATTATGAAATGAAATTACGTCCTGTGAAATGACTGTATTTTCCATTAACTGTCACACAATGTATAACCAACATTTATTCTCTCAAAAATAAAGTCGAATCAATACATACGAAATATTGCAACTTGACTAATTCTACAAAAAAATTTTAAATAATCATTTGTAAATATGAGTTCTAACTCAACCACTGATTAATATTTTTTACCACAATTCATTCAGATTGTTGGGGATCAACACACGACCAAACTTTTATAGAATCACTTGGTAACCACTAACAATACTTCGTGGAAAATAAAAATTGATTTTCAGTTTTGAAGTAAGTTCGATGACTATATCGGAAAGAGACATTGTAATTGGAGATGTTTCACCAGAGGTGAGTCTTACATATGTTTCTCGCTCTTGCATCATCAGGTCCACACTGATATCAATGGAGTCATCAGCTAGAGCTCACTCGTCATTGCTTGCTCGTGATTTTTTGGCCAAAAACAACACTTTAATCATGCCTCAGCCACCGTATTCACCAGATTTGCTCCCTTGCGATTTTCTCCGTTCTCAAGATTGAAAAGACATCTGCAAGCTTATTTGCATAAATGTGAGGTAACTTGCATAATTGAATGTTCATCATGTTATTATCCAGGAAAGGAATTGTTTTGCGACAGGAATTCATCAGATCCCAATATGTAGAAACATTGGGAGAGGTGGTGAATGTTTCGAAATTCAATGTCTAAATATTAATTTTCACAATAACACCATGAGATTTTGTTGAAACAAGAATGTCAGTATCGAAAAGATATGGGAGCTGCAGTAGGTGTGATATGGAGTATAGTATCTCTCGAAGAGGAAATACTTCTGTAAAGATTCCTGCACTGACACCTGTTGGATATAATCCAACGCCCTTCGTGGTATTAGCCAGGGGAATAATTGTTTTCTGATGGGTGTCAGTTCATCAACCTACATTGTAGGCGAGTCGAGACTGACCTGAACAAATTGCTCATTTAGTTAATTTGGTTGCAGAGTTGTTCGGGAATTTCTTGAAGCAAAAGAACTGACCATTCAGACTGACCTGTGTATTCATCAGAAGTGATTTCCTCAGAAAATTTGTCAAATTTATTTAAAACAGGATTTAAAGGGGTATCGGAGAAATATGAGAACGAACCTGAAACAATCTTGACAATTTGATCATAAGCATGAATTGAAGCTTGCATAATGGTGAAACGAAGCAACATTAGATATCAAACTGAACGAAACACATGTTTTTCTGAATAAAATTTCAAAGAAAAAAGGAACTCATTTTCTGGTATTCTGTGGATACATGATGAAATGAAATAATGTACATCTGATAATTTCTCATGAGTTTATTTCAAATGATCTTTATGACATTATGACCCTTTTAGTTCTCACCTGCAAACCTATATATGAACTTTGAATAGAACCACATATTCAAGTGAGTTGAAAAAAATCAAAATTGTCATTTCAACAGTAGAAAAAGCTTCTTAAACTCATTCAATCCCGTTTGAATGTGGTTGACAATATTTCTAGAAATGGTATTGACAGATCCAACATATATGAATGAAATGAAAATTAATCAAATTTTAAAATTATTCGGACTAAAAATAATCGGATTGTTATATTTGGTTGATTTACTGAAAAACGTTTATTCTTTTTTTTTACATTACTTCTATTTGAATTAACGCAACGGAATATATACTTCGTTTCGATTAATATTAGTATTTTCAATAATTTTTAACCTTTAATTCATTTCTATTAAATTTCCCAACTTATTAAATTCACACGATCCTCATTTGTAATTAAAATCTTATATTTATCTTATACTTTCATGTGAAATGAATTATTTTCAGGTTGTCGGACTACCACACAAAAGATTAGGAGAAGAAGTATGCGCTTGTTTGAGAACAAAAAACGGACGTCATTTCACTGTTGAAGAAATTAAAGCATACTGCCAAGGAACAATAGCTAATTTCAAAATCCCAAGTGTCCTCAAAATATTAGATTCATTTCCAAAGACAACTTCAGGAAAAATTCAGAAAAACAAGCTGGTTCGGTTATTATTGAATGAAGAGAGTATTCTGTGACATTGACTGCTTTACCGACTACGGGTAACTTGTGTGAACATGTGCCAGTTTTAATGACTCATTATAATGCCATCTGTGGAAATTACGAAAGTGATGAATACACGGAATACCAAATGCTCTATCAAAGAGGATATTTTAACGATTACAGCGTTCAGAAATGTGTTTTGGACTATTTGACTCTCACCGGTATGGTTTGGCCAATTTTAAAGAAACGCAACACCACAAACGTACAGATGCAACAGCAGAAGCCAGCTGCAGATCAGTGATTTCGGTTAGAAAAATAAAATGAATAACACTATCATGCAGCTATATCTACCTGCGTTAAATATGTCAAGCTGGCTTTTAATGATAACTAACACTTACATCATAGTTATGATGTAAGTGTCTGTGGTTTTCTTTCCAAGTGCTGCGTCTAGTAAGATTTTCTCTTTGATTTTATATCAACACTTTCGTTTTTGTATAAGAATCACTCTAAAATTCAAGGAAAAGTCGCATTTTTTTTTATGATCTCCTTCTCCTACAATCTGAAAAATTATAAAGTTTTAAAGAAATCTATGCAACGGTGACAGTTTGCATTTTTGAGTGCATTTTATGTGAATACTTTTTTTGTTTCATATGAAATCTTGGTTTTTGCAGATATTCATCCATTAGACTTTCCAAATGTAACTTTCCCATGAAAACATAAGCTATATATATATTTTATATTTAATCTACATTGAAACTCAATAACCTTTCTGCATTATATACAGATACAAATGAATATGATGCTAGAAGAATATTTCATAATAACCTTTTATTTTATTGACTGTATTTCGTGAATAACTACTGTAATAATACACTTAAATTCAACTAGAATCGAACATTGAATGTTTGTTGAACAAATATGTGACTGATATATTCAGATAATCAAGTGGAATAGAATAAAATTAAGTTATAGATTTAATAAATCACTTTTTTTTAAGTTATATATTAGTGAAATAAAGAAATATATAGGTGAACATTTATTTATTTGTTGAACGAACGATGTGGAACCAAAAGAAATGGATCATACGTATGTCTCAGTGAGTTGAAATAAGTTGGAACTATATGACAAACTCATTTATTATTAATTTCAGAAAAAAAGTTATTCCTCATTGTCTAGAACCTAAAATGGAACCGTTCGGTTATCAAATTCTTTCAGATATAGGTACCTGTACAAGGGTTAATAAAATTATGATTTTACTCTAAAGTGAAGTACCTTTATTTTGGACAATATACAATATTGTTATACGAAAAGGATTATTGCAATGATTTACTTTTTTTCATCTCCACAATAACAACAAAAATTTAGTTTTTGAAAGTTTTGTGCATGTGGGATGTAGAATACATTAAATAAAAGGAGTGATATCATGTTTTCATTATTCCCAAGAGATAAAAGTGCATTATTTAAATTAACACGATTGAAATTAATACATAAAGAACCTGATTTCACAACGTAAATCAATGCAATTTCATATTTGAAAGAAATTTTCGTTTCTGATAACTTTTTGGATTTTGGCAATAAATATGATACTCATTTTTGACCGTAAGACGTTGATAATAATCGATGGTTTCAGTCGTGCAGATTTCTTTAGGGGAAATTACTTTTCTTCTAAAATCAATAATTTAAGTTGAAAATGATCGAGACCTTCTGTATGAACCAAAAAGTGGCAGAACATAGAACAAAATAATTTTTTATGATTTTTATAGTTTGATATTGTGAACATCCAATAGAACATATTTCATTTGGTAAATTTTGAAAAAATAAACAAACTTTCAAACACAATAATCTGTAATAACTGCCATTGCGATAATTATCCCCTAGGGGAGATTGGAGTAAAGTAACCACTCTGAAGGAAAACTTCGCCAGTGAACTTAATAAAAAAAAAATCACTTACCTAATGTATATTCAACGTATGTGCAGTTTGGTAGAGAATCAGTAGTCGTCATCAAATCAACTGTAACTTGAATAATATCACTGAATTTTTTAATTTTTTGTTTCAACTTACTATGAGGTGAAGTTGCCTGGAATGGAAAAAAAATAGGTTATTTTTATTTGTTAAATAGAAAAATAAAATAACTATAGAGGCATCAAGATCCTTTGTATACGGGGTCGAGACATTTAATTGCATAAGCTGTGGCAGTTGTAATAACTGCCATTGCGATAATTAATGAAAAATATAATTTTATTCATAAAGATCGGGGTCGGTCACTCGGTTTTTCGTTATCAATACTTTTTCAACAGAGTAAGCATTGCATTTAAGTTATGATTGTTGAACCTTGACGGCATGATTATCTTTCCTTCGAACTAAACATAACAAACATATCCTGTTGATAAGTAATAATACTGGGAACGTGAAAAATGCAAGCTAAGAGTTTGCATTTCAGCCCCGTGGACAGGAAGTTCGGCCATATCTGAATAGGTGGGTCCGAAAATTTATTTGAAATAAAAACTGACCAATAACTTCAATGAAAAGAAGATTTGTCTTGAGTAGGAAGGGTTATGGAAAAATTTGGGAATATTAAACAAAGACCAGACCAATCAGGGGACAGTAGTGTAATAATAGGAGCTTTCTAGTTCCTTAAATGCTCCTTTCTCATTCATTCATCTTCTGAAATGAATTTTAGCAGCACTGTCACCAGATGCAGATTTCTCCGCATCAAATTCAGAATGTTAAGGCAGGTTCGAAAAGAAAGCTTTAGGGTTCGTGCCGATCGCATGAAGGCCGGCCTTTTGGAAACCTAACTACACCGTGTACCTTTTTGAGATGGTTTTCCTTCTAGGTTCCACTCCAGAACGAGGCAGGAGACTAATACTTAAGGTTAAAGGCCTTTTAACTATCCTGAAATGGTGCGGGACTCACTCAAGTAGTGAGTCATTATAAACAACAAGAAGCTTCAGATTAGGCTTATATTACAAAAGAAATAACTGTGGAAAAAAAATATAACACGAAAATCCAACAAAACAATAAAAAAAAATCGAAAAGTACGATCAAAATTTTACAAGAAAGCCCGTCTTGAATAGCTGATTGTCAAACAAATATTATCTCTTTAACAACTTGTGAAATGTTATATTCCTCACATAAGGTAGAATTTCAACTTACATGAAAACAATTACTCTATTCGAGTTTTGCAGAAATTCTGAAGTTATTATTTGAAATTGCCTGGCTTCAAACCCGTGCGTACTAATCGCTATCACACATATGAAAGGGGTGTAGTGTAATTTGTTGCCCTTTTTATATTGTCCTTAAGACGCAACAACAATAAGACAAATATTTCAAAATTGAAATGGCAATTATTACAAAATTAAAATGGCATCCTCTCTCTCTTTATACCGACATGGGGGTTAGTAAAAAATCCAAATCGACTCACGATACTAGGCTGGGTTCTGATCTCCCTCTTTGGTCCGGTATCCGTCTAAAATACACAACCGTTGCTACCAAACGCAACAACAGAGTTAACTCACTACCCGCAAATTTACCAGAATTCCACTATCGAGTGAAAGAAAATCCTTTTTCGGAAAACACCTTTTATCGCGACCCTCTTCCGCAACTGACTTTCGCAACTCCCTTTCGCGACTCTCCCAAATTAACTATCGATCGCAAAGGAATCTTTTCGCAACTGACTTTTCAACTGACTTTCGTAAATTCTCTAAAGAAATTCACTTTCGCAACCTATTTCACGTAACTTTCTTTCGCAACTCCCCAACTGACCGATTGCCACCGTGCCCTTGTACCGTGCCCTGATTGGTCTACTCTTTGTTTAATATTCCCGAATTTTTCCATAACCCTTCCTACTCAAGACAAATCTTCTTTTCATTGAAGTTATTGGTCAGTTTTTATTTTAAATAAATTTTCGGACCCACCTATTCAGATATGGCCAAACTTCCTGTCCACGGAGCTGAAATGCAAACTCTCAGCTTGCATTTTTCACGTTCCCAGTATTATTACTTATCAACAGGATATGTTTGTTATGTCTAGTTCGAAGGAAAGATAATCATGCCGTCAAGGTTCAACAATCATAACTAAATTCAACGCTTACTCTATTGAAAAAGTATTGATAACGAAAAACCGAGTGACCGACCCCGATCTTTATGAATAAAATTATATTTTCCGTTAATTATCGCAATGGCAGTTATTACAACTGCCACAACTTATGCAATCAGATGTCTCGACCCCGTATACAAAGGATCTTGATGCCTCTATAGTTATTTTATTTTTCTATTCAACAAATGAAAACAACCTATTTTTTTCCATTCCAGACAACTTCACCTCATAGTAAGTTGAAACAAAAATTAAAAAAATTCAATGATATTATTCAAGTTAGACTTGATTTGATGACGACTACTGATTCTCTACCAAACTGCACATACGTTGAATATACATTAGGTAAGTGATTTTTTTATTAGGTTCACTAGCGAAGTTTTCCTTCAGAGTGGTTACTTTACTCCAATCTCCCCTAGGGGTGAATTCTACTAGAAAATGTATCGTACAGATTAAATAAATGCTAGGAGATGTTGTTCGCCATCCTCATAAAATGAAACAAGTTATTTTCATATTTTGGAGCACTTGTGGTATTACCTCGAAATATTCATTAGTTTCCCCCACAAATGAATTCGAAGAACCTAACCGAGGAGTCTCTTCGTCCTATCTAGTTAGTTTAAAACATGTGCTTCAAATATTTATTCAAATTTTGTAAGTGATATGAAAGAGCACTGTCGTATTGAAACGTAATTTTTTTTTTTTCAATGTATGCAGGACCCCCCCAATCGACCTTTTGTAATCCAAAACAAATATTTTTGAGAAAACATTTATTAGTTTTCTACTTCTTGATCAATACAAATGATGTAAGAAATTACCGAAGAAAGAAAAATCAACCCCAACTGAAAAATATTCTTTTTTCAATTGAACACAAACATCTTTCTTTAATCCATTATAGCAGTCGCAGAAGTTAACGTTAAACTTTAGGTATCAGCCAAGTGTGTTATCTAAAGTCATTCATGATAGTTAATCTGAGTTAAATATTGTGTATTCAAATACACTAACTAGATTACTGAAAATCCAGAGGCGTAACGTTGGTGGCTGTAGTACCGAAGAAGTGGGGCTGGAATCATAGATATCAACAATTTGTGGACAATGCATTGTCGATATTGAATGAAGTCGCTCCAAAAAAAATATCTTTCGACATTATAAGGAATTATAGAATGAGAAGGTGAGGCAAGCTACAAAAGAAAGGGATATGAGTTACAAACAGTATACAATCAATAAAACAACGGATAACTGTGAGAAGTATAAACAAAAAATGAATATAGTGAAAACAATCAGACAGGAAAACAAGAACTATTCAGAGACAAAGATTGAATCAAATAAAAACAATTCTACTGAAATGTGGAATACACTGAAGACATTATTACCGAATAATAACAAAGAATACAATCTTACAACTTTTGATTTGGGCAATGGTGAAATAATTTCTGATAGGACTTTGATACCAAATGGCCTGAGCACATTTTATATCAAAAGTATAATAAATATAACTGATGCAATTGACAACAAATTTTCTCATAGTTTTTCTATAAATGAAAGAATAACTGATTATAAATTGTCCAACTTTGGTCTTATCAATATGGTAGATCTAGAAAGAATTGTTGGTTCGTTGAAAAATAAAAGTAGTCCCGATCAAATTTGTATAGAACTTCTGAAGAAGTGTTTCAGTGCCATTTGTATTCCATTGTTGAACGTTATCAACAATTCTTTAGAGAAAGGTGAAGTACCAACTGAACTAAAATTATCCACTATTATACCTATACCAAAACGACCTAATACAAACCAAGCTATTCAATTGAGATCAATAAACATGAGTAATGCTACAGCTAAAGTATTGGAAAGGGCTGTATATGAACAGATAGTGGATTATTTGGAGAGTAATAGGGTTCTTTGTAAGTATCAATCGGGTTTTCGGAGCAAACATAGTTGAGAAACTGCGTTACAATGTGTTTTAACAGATAACATAGTTGTGAAACTGCGTTACAATATGTTTCAACAGATTGGAAGAAAGGTGCGGAAATGGATCAGTATACTATTGCAGTATTTCTTGACCTTCAAAAGGCAGATTGATTAGAAAGATTGAAAGCGTAGCTATTAATGGAATAGCACTAAACTGGATCATTTATTCGGATAAAATGCAGCTATATTAGTAAATATAGGTGTACCCCAAGGGTCTATTTTGGGACCATTGCTATTCCTCATATATTTAAATAACATTGTAACCATAGCAGAATAATGTAGAAATCACTTATTTGCCGACGATACCCTACTGTACTTTAGTAGAACAGGTACATTAGTGTGTTGATACTATAAACGCTAGTCTTGGAACTTAAATAAAACGAAATGAATGTTATTAGGGAAACATAGAGATCATAATAATGAAAACCTACTTCTACGATTGAATGACAGTAATATAGAGAAGGTAAACAAATTCGTGTACTTGGGTGTAACTATTGACAGCAACTTGAAATTCAAGGAACATGTTAATCAAGTTATCAAAACAATAGCTTACAAAATCAACTATTTGGGAAGATGTTCACCATATATGAGCCAGTGGTCTAAATTATTAGTCTACAACTCCACAATCCTTCCACGTTTGAATTATTGTTCTACCATTCTGTTTTTCTCAATCAAAATTAAATAAACATACTACAAAAGATGCAGAATCGTGCTATGCGAATAATCTTACAATGTTCAAGGATAACACCTATAGCAAATATGTTGCAAACCCTTCAATGGCTACCAGTGAAAAAACTCTTCGAGTACCGAACACTAATGTTTATTTTTAAAATCAAAATTGGACATTCACCTGTATATCTACAGAATAAATCAACTTATGTGGCTGAAATACATGGGCATAATACTAGAAACAGAAGCAATATAAAAGTTGAAAAATATGAAAAAAATAGTACACATAATTCTTTATTTTATAAAGGAGTAGATTGTTTTAATGGCCTGCCATAAGAAATTAAAGATACTGGTTCGATAAATATATTCGAAAGACGATTGAAGGATTTCATAATGAAAATATAGTATATTCCTATGCATGACTTTCTTATGTAACTTTTTATTTATACATATCTATTTTTATTCAGAATGTTTGTATTTTTTCTTGTTGATATTATTTTATTTATAATGTGACAATGAGTTTACTATTGTAAATGAATTAGTTCCTCAACTAAATAAAGAGATATATAATGATTGAATGGTAAGCGTCAGTGACCTTTTACACTAGTAAAGAACGAAAAAATTTGATGAGACTACAGTAGTAAAAACTATGGAACAAATGAAAACAAATGAAAAATGAAAACATGTGTCGTCTTTATTGTCTTCTAATACATTTAAAGCAAATTAATCATGTACAGTTCATTTATTATATGAAGATAAAAGGCGAAGTTCAATTTACATGATGAAAAGTCATCATTCAATTGCATTGCATTCAATTGCGATATAAAATCGAGTCTGTGACAGGAAAACAAATGGAGTGTCGGTCACCCCACGAATTGGGGTGAATGATCATTGAGTTGGGGCTTCGTGAGATGGGGCACGATCATCGCAACTTAGGGAAATAATAATAATAATAATTTCGCATTTATTGTTTCCAGTCATAATGCCAAATACTACAGAGTTATAGAGTAAGTAACAAAGAACAAAGTTCAATTCCCGTTATAGGAAATCACTAACTTTCACTCAACCCTGATATACCTATGTATTGTTTTTCGAAAATATTTCAATTCATTCTGCTCCCATAGATAATACATATTTAATTTGACATTAACGAGGCATACTTGTTCAAAAAATGAGGAAAAACAAGAGTTCACCTCTGAGATGCATTAATATGTTTTTGTAGGAGGCTTAAAATGCTTCAAATTTGAGTTTATTAATTTCTTGCGGAACTATGTTGTAGAGAAATGTTGATAAACCTGATTTTTCGGTGCAAATAGAGTTTCTTAGTAACCGTATGATTTTATGAAACAGCCCCATGGAATGAAATACGCTCCTATTATCCATATTAAGCCACCCAATTTCTTAGAGTTTATGTGTCTTCTTCTGTCACCAAATATTGATCGCATACAAAAATTCTGAACTTTCTGGATTTCTCTCCTTTATTTTAAAGTGAGATCAGACCCATATGTAGTAACTGCACAATTGAATATGAGCAATATTGAGGACTCACATAATGTTTTCCAAACATCGAAAGGGGGAAATTGTTTGTTGCCATAGATACATTCGATTGGGAAGTAGACACGTTGTGAAAGTGTATTCTCTGACCCCAGAAACGTAATTCAGTATCTACCAAAACACCTGAATTCCTTGCTTCATTAACTGAAATAAGAAGTTCATTATCGAATGTAACTTTTATCGCTTCCGATACTATTTGCCGGTTAGTTTTCGATCCAAAAAGTATGATATTCGACTTTTTTTTGCATTGATAATGAGGCAATAATCAGTAGCAGGTTTAATAAAGACTTCGAGGGCTTGATTGATCAATTTACAAGCAGCTTCCCTGTCCTGAATCGGAAAGCGTAAACACAATTGATATCTGGATAAAAATGTAATTTATAGCTGACAGGAGGATTCGTGAAATGAGAAGTATAAACGTGAAATGAAAGAGGCCAAGAATGAAACCTTAGGACATTCCAGATTTCAGATAGCAACTTTCAGAAAACACACTTTCTGTTTCCTGTACTGAAGATGAGCAGTCATTAGTAACAAGGCATTATCTGCAAAACCTACATTCTTCACCCTATTTATTATTTATATTGAAACATTTATTATTGATATTCATAATTTGAGATCTTCAGTGATATATTGCAATAACTAGCTAAGATTCTTGAGATTACTAGTGTATTGAAGCCACATTTGAAATTTTTTCATGTATATTTTGATTACATATTTTTTATAAATATTTCAGAATCCAACAATCATCACAGGGGTCACAAAATAGTATAATTGATGTTTCACATCTGCCAGGCGTCCCATGACGGCAGTCGGCGGATTACTAATATTCATGTGTGAGAACATTTTTCTTGTCACCGAATATATCGTCATAAAAGGTTTTATTAATTTCCTACCAACAGAATATACAGGCACGCCACTTCAGCAATACATGTAATTTCAATTGAAAGAGGATCACTGATAAGGAACGATATCAACGAATAGTCATCTGCTTCAGTGTTTTTGTTATGAAAACAGCAAAAGAACTATATAACCTCATAAAGAAGAGCATTTAAGTTCTCAGTTCAGAATAAAATGTTCAGGCTCACGAGTATTAGAAAAATAGTAAAGATCGAAAAGGAAACCATATGGTGAGTGTAATAAGTAGTTTATGGTTTTTTGATAAAAACTTATAAATAAGAATTGTAGAATACTCAATGGAGAACAATAAATAAACACTCGTCACTTTACTGACTATACCGCTTTATTCGGTTATCTGTACAGAACTGAGCTTGAGCTCTCTCTGCTCTCCATAGTTAAGTAACAACCTTATTCATCACTCGGGATGACTTCATTAATCGATACAGTAAATCCTAATGCTATGCATACACTACATCCCTTCCTTTTTATATAATTTTTCATTATTGAATTCATCTGATCCTTACCTACAAGTAAAATAAATAGATACCTATAAATATATATATATATATATATATATATATATATATATATATATATATATATATATATATATATATATATATATATATATATATATATATATATATATATATATATATATATATATTTATATACAAAAAGGTAGTCTTTTTGCTGACTAGTCAGAAAATAAGTGAAACAATATTTGGGTATGCAGCAGACCAAAAATTAGTGTAACTCTCACTCTAGCTTTAAAGTGTAATGGAATCTAAACATGCAATGTCTACAGCCAGACATTGCCCAAAATCATTTGGCAACAGGGTTAAGGTTTTATGTCACAGATCAAAAAAAAATTGTTGATGTCGAATGTCAATTCGTTTTTGAGCCCCGTAATTGGCTGATACAGCGCATGCTGGATTGGATTACATGTCATATGTTTTTTTGAATCATGTACGTGGTTTCTAATATAATGCTTGTCTGTAACGTCCTGAGTTTCACCATAATAATTTTTCATGTATGTTACGTCCATATTTCATTCAACCTGCCATATAACCTCACATACACTGTAAGTTGTTCTGACTCATTATTTTATAAATATGACTGTCTTTTATCCTTATTGTAGCATCCCTGATGATGATAATAAAGATTGTCGAAAGCTTGGAATCTGTCTTATAAGAGTACACTAATTTTTGGCCAAATATTGTTTCAATTATATATATATTATATATATATATATATATATATATATATATATATATATAATTTCATATAATATCATTTCTAGAAACATGTGGATTCGTTTTCCGATGGCATGTCAGGTTAGCTTCCAAATTTCTGCTACCGCAGTTGTCGGTTGATTGGTTAAACCACCAACACTGACATAAAAACTTGGCAAGTTGACTTGGGTGTCACACCAATAGGTGTTTCCACTTATGTTTTGCTTGCGTTTACGCAGCTATTTTTATCAAGTACTTTCTTGGTTTTTCTCATTTTGTCTTCAATCGAGGACCGCTTGCCCGGTACTGACGATGTCCAATAGGCTGAAACAGCTGTCTACCGTATATATCTATCTATATGTATATATACAATATATAGTATAAAACAGACAAGAGACAAGGTGTTATACGTGAAGAATAATATACTTAATGATAATAATAGATTAATCCAGCCCGCCCTCTGGAAGTGGCGGACTCCAGAGACAGGACCTGACTGGGATATTACTGATGAGAAAAAAAAAATTAATTTTACAATAACAGGAAGAAAAGTACAATTGTAATAACGTTCATGATGATGAACATTCAGAATCGAAGTTCTTAGATAGTATGATGAGGAGTTTCAGGATTATCCAATTTATTTTCCGATAGTGATTCATACTTGTTTTTTGAAATGCTCCATTCGTCTCCAATTTTTTTTAGATTTATAACATTTCATATGTATTCTTGTCCTGTAGTATCATTTCTAACCTGAACATCACTATCATTCTTTGAAACAACCACATGCGGTGTACCATCAACATTTGGAGTCAGTTTATTGCCCTTGACCATATTCTGAATATAAATTTTGTCCCTTTCTGTGGCTCTTCTTTTCTTGTCACTATAGTTTTTTCCTTCCTCTTTTCTGATTTTGTCCCTGTCTCGTCATGATTGACAGAATGGAGAGTTAACAGACTAGGAATTTTATCCCTAAACTGCCTTTGATAGAAAAGTTCGGATGGAGTTTTACATGAAGTAGAGTGGGGAGTGCTGTAATACATAATCATGTAATCTCTCAGCTCTTCTTTCCAGTCTTCTTTTGTTATTTCGCTTATCTTAAGTCTTTTTAGAATGTCCCTGTTTTGTCTTTCAACCTCCCCATTTTGTTGAGGCCAGTAAGGTATTGAATGAAAAAGGGTGATTCCATTTTCTTTGCAAAAATCAGTCAATTCTTTTGATGTCAACTGTTTGTCGTTATCTGAAGTTATCGATACTGGAAAACCTAGTCTTGAAAATAATTCGTGTAATACCAATATAGTACTGGCTGCAGTGATATTTCGCATTATTTTGTAACGACTGAAGTAGTCAATTATTACGAATAAGTAATCTCCACTAGGTAAAAGCCCCAAGTAGTCTATTGCTACATCAATCCATGCTGATGTCGGAAGTTCCCTGCGTTTCATTGGATCTGGGTGGTTTGGAGCCGACACCAATGTACACCCCCTGCACTTTCTTACTAAGTTTTCAGCGTCATAATCGATTTCTGGCCACCAAACCTTTGTCCTGAGCCTATTTTTTATCGCAACTATACTTGGATGGCCTTCATGTGCGGCTCGTAGAACTGTTTTCCTGAGTTCTGTCGGAATTACTATTTTATTTCCTCGAAAAAGTATGTTTTTATAAAAACATAACTCTGGTAAAAATAATTTGAAGTTTGTTGTGGTAGCGTCCCAGATGTTTTGAAATATTCCTGTTTTCACCCTCTGAATTTCTTCGTCTCTCGAAGATGCGTCGTCAATCACCGCTCTCGGTCTCGCATACTCGACTAATTGATAAATATAATGTTCATCACTATTCGAAGTATTCTGTGATAAATTGTTGCAAAGTCTAGACAAAGAATCCGCGATGTTACTTTTTCCTGGCCTATAAACTATTCTAAAATCAAATGATTGAAGACGAAGTACCCAACGTTCAATTCTTGCACATGGCTTCGATCTTTTCCCAAATATAACGCCAGAGGCTTATGATCCGTTATCAGCTCAATCTTTTTTCCATAAAGATACATTTCAAAATGTTCTACAGACCAAACCAGCAAGGGCTTCTTTTTCTGTTTGGCAGTAGCGTTTCTCGCAGTCGGTCAGGCTTTTATTTCCGTATGCGATAACTCGAGGCTCGAAATTCTGAAGCTGTATCAAAATGGCACCTAAACCGACCGGACTGGCATCAGCGATCACCTGCGTCCTATCTTTTGGATCATAGTATCCTAATGTCTTGATATCTTGTAAACTATATTTCAATTTTGAGAATGCCTGGTTTTGTACTCGTCCCCAGTACTTTTCTATATTTGCATGTTTACCAAGCTTACAATGAAGTATTTTTCTTATGGGTTCCGTAAGCGTAGCAAGGTTGGCAATCCATTTTCATACAAAGTTTAGCAGACCCAAGAAGCTTTAGATTTCATCGATTGTTCGTGGTTCTCGAAAATTCTCTATAACTTTGACATGAATTTCTAGACGTCTGATTCCTCGTGCTGAGAGATGGTGTCCTAGAAATTCAATTTGATCTATTTTATATATACATTTATTTTCGTTGAGTAAAATATCGTTGTCCTTCAACACCTTCAGTGTCCTTTTCACTCGTTCATTATGTTCAGAATAATATTTCCCATAAATGAGTATATCGTCGATAAAGTTTACTGTTCCCTCACATGTTTTTCCAAAATCCTTACCAGTATTTTCTGGAATATTTCCGGTGCGCAAAATATTTCGAACTTGAGTCTTTTGTACCTAATAAGGCCTTTATTGGTGATAAATGTTGTGATATATCTGGATGTTTCCGATATTTCAAGCTGGAGAAATGCCTTCTTGATGTCTAGCCTGGTGAACGATGTTGCTTCTCTGAAATGTGGCAGTAAGGTATCCATTGTTGGTGGAGGATGATTTTCTCGTAGGGTAGCTTCATTTGCCCGCCTCATATCTATATTGGCGAAATCCATTTAGCCGGTTCAGTCACTGCCTCTATGATGTCTGAATCTGTCAGTTCCTGAAGTTTCTCCTCTACTTTGGATTCTAAGGGAATCGGTATCCTTCGATATGACTGACATACCGGTTTCACTGTATGATCAATTGGAACATCAACTACAACATTTTTAAATTTTGGAAATTGTCCAATAGCGTTAACTCCAAAACCAATTTCAAGGACTCCAAAGGCCATAGCAATTGATTTTCCGAGAAGGCCTAGAACCATTTTTTATTACGTAAATTACGTAAATTGCTCTCTCGCTGTTTGGCCCTATTGTGATTTTTCATCTGAAAGAATCCATTATTTTCAGAGGTTCTTTGCTTCTGTAAGCAAAAGCAATTTTTTGGGATTCCTGACTTGGTCCCAGACCTCAACTTTTTTTTGTTTCAGGTTAGCTCAAGTTTGATCATCCAGAATATTACTCTCACTTCCAGAGTCAATCAGCATATCAATGGCAACTCCCCAATGTTACATGCCGTTGTCGATTTGAAAGACATAATCAATTTCTTCCTCCTTCGCAGTTTCTTTTGAAAAGTTATCGGATATGTTTCTCTTGATTTTCGCTGGCCTACTGTGACCTGAGATATTGTTATGTTGGCGTGTCTTTGGATTCGTTCGACAGTAATATTGATAATGTCCTTTGTACCCACATTTACTACATGATTTCAATCTATAGGGACACTTTATAGAATTTGAAGGATAATTTCCGCCACAACGGGAACATCCTTCCGAGCGAGAAATGTGGTTCACCTCCATCACCTTCGGTTTGAGGTCAACAAAACCTTCCAACTGCCTATCGACAGTTTCCACGGCATTAGCTTCTGCAATGATTCCATCGAGATTTATTACATCACCAGTGGCAAGAATTTTTTTCCTCAGTTCTACCGATGTGCATTTTTCTACGATTTGATCTATCATGTGTTCATCCACATTAGTAAATTTACACTTAGCTGCTTGGTTTCTAAGTCGAACCAAACATTTTTGAAATTTTTCCCCATGATCTTGCTTTGTCAGACGGAAAAGATGACGTTCATATATATTTGACAGCTTTCCATCATCACTGGGTTGCATATGTGCCCCCGGGAGGTTGTAATATACCTCCTGTAGTGCGCTTCCAGCGCAATGATGGAGGGTTGCTCTCTTCTTTGCTGCATTTTCGATGTTTGAAGCTGGCTGGCCTTCACATTCAAAAGGTTGAATGGACATAAGGTTTGCCATGTTGTGGGTCACAAAGCCCTGTGGATAAATTCCACTTTTATAGTTTGAACATTATCAACCAATGCACATACAGGCCAATATCCCCCAAAGTTTGACTAGTTTATCCTTGCCTTATCAACACATTATAGCACCATTTTCAAAATAGATGCTCACATGTATGTCTTTACGATGTCAGTCGAGACACATTGACATTTAGGTACCTAAGAGAGATTAGGAGAGATTAGTGGATTAGAAATAAATAAGATAAATATATAGATAAGGAAACACATAAAATCTATCCCAACCCATGCTTCACAAAGGATTTGCCGGTTGTTAGTCCAATTCAAGTTTTTTATAGTCCGTTCATAATTTGTTAATAGCTCACTGCAAGTTTGACCCTCATTAGAGAACTGAAATACAGAGAGGACAGCTAATATGATATAATAACAAAAACCAAACTAAAACTGGCAGTTTAAGATGTTTTCGACTAACCCACCTTGTATCTGAAGAAATACAATACAGCTATAAAACTTTTAATCCGATTATGTAGGTATTTTGAGTGGAAATGAGTGACCAGTGTCGTAGAGTATATGATTAAAACATTAGTTACTTTAAATAAATAAATATATTAATATTCTTAAACTGTAGGTACTGTAAACTGTATTTTTATTTTAAAAAATTTCTTTATTTTATTCAAAAATAATAAGTTACTTGCAATTTGTAAAAGATACATTTATTTAATTAATACCTATTTTTAAATGATATAAACTACGATTACTTACAAAACTATTCAAATTCAAAATAAACAGGATCATCTTCGGAATCCGAGTCGTCTTGCAGGTTTATAATTAGCGGTTGTGTCTCTACAGTCGCATCAATTATATTGTCAAGATCCCACATTTTTTGTTCTTCTTCTATTGCATGTCTTACTGCATCTCGCCAATTTTGTTCTGTAATATGTTGTAAAGACTCATATAACAATTCACGTACAGCTTGTATTTTATATGACGTATTTTTTCTAGCCACATAGCTTTTCATTTGTGCCCAAATGAGTTCAATTGGATTTAATTCGCAGTGGTAGGGTGGAAGTCTAAGGACTGTGATGTTTTGTCTTTCCGCCATTTTGTCAACTACGTATTTCTTGAACTTAGATTTGTGTTGCCGGGCAATTTTTAAAAGTTCTGCTTTAACCATTCCATCTTCGTAAGGCAGGGACTTATTCCGCAGCCAGTCAATGATATCCTGTTTCTTCCACGCAGTCGTTGGAAGTCTTTCAACTAGTCGTGAATGATAAGGTGCATTATCTAATACTATAATTGAGTTTGGTGGTATATGGTCAATCATCTGCTCAAAATACTCTTCGAAAACATCAGCTGTCATCTCCTCGTGATAGTCTTTTGTGCTTTTGGATTCAAATTCCAACAAACCATGCTTAGCAAATCCTTTTTCACTGCCAATGTGAGAAACTATTAATCTACTGCCTTTACCAGAGGGTGGGGAAATACCAGTAGACCAACCTTCCATAAAGGCTTGCCTGGAGCTTGATATATTTTTATCTGTCCAAATTTTTGTGAGAGTATGACCTGCGTTTACCCACGTTTCGTCCTGATAGTAAATTGGCCTTCCTTCGTATAGATCTTAGATACTTTCTTCTCCAACATATTATCTCTTCCCGGTCAATTAAAAGTGATTTTCGGTCTGATTTCTCCCACCGAAAATTTAATTCTTTTAAAACTTGCCACAATTTGGTTCGTCCGACATGAGGCAAATCCGGGTCGTCTCTAACTTCTTGTAAAATTTTGTTTAAGTTGGGTATTTCTTTTTTGTAAAAAAATTCGTGAATTTTCCTTCGAATACCATTTTTGGCAAATTCATCAATTTCAATAGGTTTTCTCCCCCTCTTTAATTATTCGTTTGTATTTGGGTTAGCTATACCTTTTTTTTCTTTCTGATAGGAACCTATATATTGTTGACTTCCCTACGCCCGTCATGTTGGCACAACTCTTGATTATGTTCTGAACAGTGTTTGTGGGATTCTGAGAAACCAGAGCATCGTGAACGTTCAAAACAATAGTCTTCTCTCTTGGTGAATAGACAGACTTACTGACTGTACGCAACAGTACCGGTGTAAAACTTGATGATGTTGATGATGATGACGAAGCCATCGCAAGCAATCAAACAAAACAAGCAGGAACGAAAGGTACATATATGTTTGTAGGAATATGAAAAAAAGTTACTCACGCACTGCACAAAATTCGCAAAATAAATATTAGAGACGTTAATTACTGCCGTAGACGCCGAAACACCAACGAGCCGTAAATTAAATGCGATTAACAAATGTACTAAACCAAAAATTATTTTCGTTCGTAACAACTTCACCCTTTCAAGGCAAGTTTCGAATATAAACTGAAGCTTTATATTTAATGAATAAACACCTCAGGAACCTCCGCCTATGATTTTACGAGTTTTACGACCGAGTTTTACGACCGCTATCGACAAATTATGAACGGACTATAGGTGTCTCAATTGACTTCATACATATATAATACTCATGAATATTTCACAATTATTTCACTGTTGTTTATTTTTTTGATTTCCAAGTAGGCTTTGGATTGATGGGGAGTTTTTCTCCCTTTTTGACATCTTGTATGCCAATCATCCTAATTCAACACTGTTTCGTGATTCACTTATTTTCAATAACGATCACACGGGTTATATTGCCTGCATGTCTTAGAATTAGTTATTTAGACATAAATGCTCGGATGAAATATCGTTTCACTTACTTTGTATATTGAAAGATATTCAAATAATCCTCGTCGCTACTTGTAGAATACTCAATGGGGAACAATAAATAAACACTCATCACTTTATAAAAAATAAAACGGTATAGTCACCGTTTTATTCGGTTATCTGTACAGAACTGAGCTCTCTCTGCTCTCCAGAGCAGAGAGAGCTCAGTTCTGTACAGAGTTACTTAACTCAGA
Organism: Leptinotarsa decemlineata; assembly: GCF_025532065.1. Taxonomy (NCBI): domain Eukaryota; kingdom Metazoa; phylum Arthropoda; class Insecta; order Coleoptera; family Chrysomelidae; genus Leptinotarsa; species Leptinotarsa decemlineata. The sequence goes on along the minus strand of NW_027412545.1, from coordinate 1,621,195 downwards.
GAGTTAAGTAACAACCTTATTCATCATTCGGGATGACTTCATTAATCGATACAGTAAATCCTAATGCTATGCATATTCTACAAGGATTATCTAAATCTAAAAGATATGTATTAACTTCGTTTGAGCGTATTTAAATGAAATTGGGAACATGGATTGGCAATCTTTCATTTCACTACGAATTCTATCCAAGACTAGAATTATGAAACAATGTGAGTCGACATGCCTAAATATAGCGCCTAATGTTTTTGAAGACATTATTTGAAAGAAATATTATATTTCGAAGGCAGATTGTGGAAACCTGGAAAATATAATTTAATTTTGTTGAGAATCTTATGTCACATGTCTCATGTCACATGTCTCATATCACATGTCTCATGTCACGTGTCTCATGTCATATCTCTCATGCCATATGTCTCATGTCACATGTCTCATGTCACATATATCATGTCTCATATCACATGGCTCATGTCACATGTCACGTATCTCATGTCATATGTCTTATGTCACATGTCTCATGTCACATGTGTCATGTTTCATGTCACATATCTCATGTCAGATGATGTCTGTCGTAAAGAGACGAAACGTTTAGTACTACAAGTGCCATTTAATTACGGCCAACCAGCCCCGATTTCGTACTAACACTTCTTAAATAAATATTCTTCAAGAAAGTCTTGTACGTTTGAAGGTAGTTGACAATGTTTCTTGGTGAATTTCATTATTTCGGACTTCCATTGTCTAATATGATATAAATTGATTTGAAACACCAAAAAAAATTTGTAAAAAAATTAAAAAAGAGATTGGTTGAAAAAATAACACTTCTATTAAGCAAAAAAATGTCTTGTACAATGCAATTTTAACGTTCTGAAATACTCTTCTGAGAAACTTATAAATTACTAAAATAGATTATTATTTAATATTTTTCCATTCTAGAAAACCCAAAAAAGAAACATCAGGAAGTGATATTGATTTTTCAAATGTTATGAAATTAAAACAAAATTCAATAAGCCGACAAAGAGATGAAGGTGAAAGGATCAACAAAATAGAGATATGTAAAATATAATTAAGTTGAATACGAGTATATATGTAACATTCATATATTGATTTTTTATTTGAAAAACAAGTAAAAGTTATGATGGGTTATGTAAACACTAGATGTGATATTGGTACAAAAATAAATATCCTGAAACTTGAACTGGTAAATGATAATGAATGTAACAATGAATCTACTAATATGAAATTTAACCTAATAGGTACAGAGACAGGTTTTTTACGAAGAAAAGCCTACAAGATTTGAAAATATAAAAATCAATTATAATCAAATTGTGTATATAACTGCACATCAGAATGAATAAAGAATATAATGCAATCATGCGATACGCTCAGTAAATTTATATTCTCAAAATGAATCAAAATTTCAATGCAAGAGGATTTTCCACATTGCAAAATGTTTTTTTCTGTATATCATGAATCCCAAATAAATTATATATAAAATGTGTAATAACTTCACATGCCTAGGAAGGTTGAAACTCAGTGGTGATAATTATTAAACGACGAATACTGACAATCAAAAGAAAACAACATAAAAATTGATGGGTGTTAAAATTTACAACTACCCTATTTTGAGTGAAAAATATGAGGTATTTTTGTCATTCAGAATTATTGTAATGCATATTTGAAAAAATATACACAAAAATATTTCCTTGGAAGAGATTAGGCGACCAAGTAGTGGGATGTCTTGAAGAACTGATGCCGGTCTGGAGGATTCGCTCTACCATAACATCCAGTCGGAAGGGGTGTATTTCAGGAATGTTCCCTTAGCCCCCTTCCTCTCTGAATGTCACTCTTGTCATCTTCTGCTGCTCTCAGGAATACACAATTGGAAACAGCGGACCCTCTGGAGATCAGATGCATTCATTCAATATGGATGATCTCAACTTCATGTTTTTGGAAAACAGGATCTTCATCAATTTCTATGGGTGTGCAGCTCATAAATGACAGCATTCTACACCATTTGGATGCCGGAGAGACGTATACTTTCCTCGGGCTAGAGCAACGAAATTCGACATGAAGACCCGAGTGATGCATGTCTATAGGAATTTACATCCCAAATAGTTCGTTTCACGGATTCTTCGTTGTTGCAAAAATAGATTCAATACTGCGTTCATCCCATTGATAGTTCCTGGACAAATTCTAAGGATTAACTTCTATATAATGATCCCAAAAATGCTGTCAAAAAATGGTATGTAACTTGGAGTCAAAATACAATGTCTGTAAATATTTGGGTTTACAATTTGGTCTTTTGAGCAAAACTGTTCTGTCCGACGAAGTGATCGGCTAAAAGAAAAACTTGGAGAAAACATGTATGCATGCGAAACGAAGGAAAATGAAGTGGTTTCTTTGAACATCTTTAAACCTACTACGGAGAGAGAAACAGAAGTAGCAAACGATAAATATTTGAAGACATGAAAGTCCAGAAGAAGTTTACAAAAAATAAAAGAACGGATAGGTATTCTGGTACTGAAGAAAGTGGAACTATAGGCAAGGCAGTTAGAATTAGAGGTAAAGAAAGCAGAAATAGGTTATACAGATTCAGAAAACACTGGAAGTCTAGAAATATCTGGTGATGAAAGTACAGCTCATGTCCAAGATTGAGTAAATAAAATACCAACAGGAAAGCTAACTGATTCGTGTGCTCCGTCTGATAAATGTGCTTTTCTTCGGATTGTAGTGATGAAAAGTGGAGTCAATTTGTGGGGTCTATAGATGAAAATAAAGTGGAAATTTTTTGGCTAGTCAGTCTGTAAGTGAAAATTTACCTATATTTCAGGGAGAATCGGCAGAATGGTTACATTTCATTACTCAATTTAGAGAAACAACAAGTTTGTGACATTTCAGTAAAATGAAAAATATGGTGAAATTAAACGGTTATTTTCGTAGAAAAGCTAGGGAAAGTGTCCAAGAGAAACGAATATTATCTTGTGACACACACTCCTTACGACAGGACATTACTAGCCTTTCCAATGCCTATCTAAAATAAATATGTAGATCTCCAAACTACAAATATTATTCAACTGAATGCAAATTATTTTGAATTGAATGAAACTCCATTGCCGACATGCCGACATGGTGGCAGTTATTCTGTGCACTCCAAAAATTGTGATGTTAAGTGGGACTGGGAATAATTGTGGCAGAGAACTCATCATAGGAATTCAATAAATGCTTCATTGTGATATTTTCACTGAAAAGTCATGCTCTACAGGCACGTCTAAGAAAGATATTGTATAGTGAAACATGTGCTGCGATTTTGTAAACAATACAGTAAAAATCTCACAACAAAGTGTTACTCAAATGGATTTTTATCAAGTATTGGCCAGTCACATCGTATGAATTCATGGGGGATGACGATTAAGGACTATGCATGCTTTGCTACGAATTCATATCTTTATTCAATGAATTGGTATGTCGAGTCGAGTCGAGGTTAGCTTAAAAAATCTCTTCAACTTTGTAGGTTATATAATATGTTAGTTTTGACAAAAATAATTTCAAAAATCAACAGTTCCAACTCTGTGGAAAATGTGATAGAAATCAACAATTAAATTAATATCAAATGACTCGAAGGGTCAGTATACCACAAGTAATTATATTTATCCAACTGTAAATTTGGGTTAGATCGGGTATCCGGTCGGTTCGACGTGGGTGCTTTGTTCACTCACTCAAATCGACCTCCGTGTTGGTCGGTGGTTCAAGCCCCAAGGCTGAATGATCGATTTCCACTTACTATCGTCCAACCCGTGTAAGGAATCACACGTTAAAAGGTAAGATCTCGTTAGTCCTTAGCTCGCAAAAGTTTCGACTACTGAGGGTTGTCGTTCGTAGGGGTGCGACAGCTGGTTAACGGAAAAACAGATTTCAAATAGATTTTTTTTACCGAACTAAAGTAAAGTATTCAAACAACAAGCTCCTATTGCTGTAAAATTCTTTTTAATGGAAATTATCGATTTCTTCGATAAACACAATTTTCTTAACAAAAATCGATCTGAAATCAATGTATAGTAGGTGAACAAACTTCTGTTTGAGTTAATTCAATCAAAGATCGTCATTTATCATCAGTTACCAACTGATGCGACATAACGACGAATAAAACAAATAATAGTATATTATATACCTAGGGTGAGAAGTGAGCTATTACCTACCGAGCATTTTTATATCATGAGGCGCGTAGCGCCGAGGGATATAATGTGCGAGGTAAATAAGCTTTCTCAGCCGAGAGATATATAGAATTTTTTTCACAACTAAAATTGATATATTAACATTTTTTGGCATTAGTAATTTTCTAAGAATTTGTTGAATATATCGGAATATCAAGTAGGGGGAGCGTGTTTCTAATCAGACTGGCTTCATTTATGTAAAATTTTGGCATGTGTCAAATTTTAATATGAATCTAGGAAATATCTCATTGAATTTTTGATATATTTCATTGCTTCTGTATGTTTAAAACTTAAAATTTCTCAATTCTGCATTATAGTGAGAAAAAAATTTCCTTGGTTATATGATAACCCAAGGCAGCTATGAATTGTTGCATGTCAAATTGAAACGGGACAGTTTTTCCATGTTGAATACGCAATGTCGATGATAAGCGCGCAACATCTACTTAGGTCATGAAAACGTTTGCCGGCGTTTCCATGACAAACAAACACTATACAATGATTAATATTGCTGTCAGTTTGCCAAATGCGGTTTTATTTCAAATTTAGATGTCATTTTGAAGAAGTTAAAAGATCTATATGAGTGAAACGTCAATTTAATTAATTGAAAGTTAGCTATCAAACTGACATACAAAATATTTTTTGCTGCGATAATTTCGAAGTTTTTTCCACAAATACGACTATTTCTGGTGGATGATCAGCCATTCACCAGTAGTTACATATCTCCTATTAGTGAGTGCGTTGGTTGTAGTGCGCAAGGACCCTCCAGACTTCTGGTGAGTGCGTTCAAACTATGACTTTCTGGAACTGTTTATCGCCTACCCTTGGAATATCAAAGGGTGTGAGTTTTTCGACAGCAGTATAGAAGAACTGCTTGACAGCCTTATAGCCAGAGACAGGGGTGAAGTAATTACCTTCATGGGTTTATTGCTTGATCGCCTGGGCCTGAGTCCATCAGAACTGCTAAACAGCAGCTCCGTGGTGGCAGTTCGGGAGCCCTCTGGCCCTCTACCAGGGGCCAAGGAGCTTCTTGAGCGTCCGTCACGGAATGTATCCTCCAGAGATACTCCCAAAATCTAAATCAGGTTGAAAACCCCAACGATCAGGGACCTAGCTTCCCTCTCCTTCCGCGTCCTGAGGTGCCCTAAAGCACCAGAAAAACACGCGTTCCCCCAATTGTCGTTCGCCAGAAAGACAAGTGGGTTCAATTCACAAAGCTGGCTGCCTTCAATAAGGTGAAGCTTACCAAGGCAGTAAACATGGCTGACGGCATCAAGGTTCAGCCTTCTACGGCCGAGGACTACAGGAGTATGTCAAAACTATTGGTGAGGGAAAAAATTCCCCACCACACGTATACCTTACCTGAAGACAGGCAAATCAGAGCCGTCTTCAGAGGAGTCCCGGAACATCTGGAGACCGCTGACATCGAGGACGCCTTGGTTGAAAAAGGTTTCCAACCATCATTCGTCATCAGGATGATGCGAGAAAATCGACCGCTCTCCCTGGTTTTGGTTCAAGTGAACCAAAATCAGAAGCATATTTATGACATCCGGGATATCCTTAACGTTGAAGTTAAGGTTGAGCCTCAACACCAAAAAACACTGGTAGGGCAGTGTCACCGATGTCAGCAGTTCGGGCATAGCCAACGGAACTGCCTAGCTATTCCCATTTGCGTCAAATGCGCACGTGCACGCGCAAGTGCAAGAAGCCACGAGCAGATCCGCCCAAGTGCAATAATTGTAAGGGTGTGCATACTGCAAACTACCGTGGTTGTCCTGAGTTCCCCAAGGTTCGCAGAAGGACCAAAGTAGCTTCAAATGCCACCCGAAGTGCACCCACACCTGGAATGCATCCTGCTGGAGCATCTGGCACACGCCCAGGAATGAGCTACGCAGGAGCAGCCGAAAGCGGTAACATCTCCGCCAGGCCGACCGAGACGCCCAGTAGTCCCCGCCCGTCGAAAGTTAGTGACATATGTTCCGCTCTGGATCAGATGAAGAAACTCTTCATTCAGTTCCCCATACTCGAAAAGATGTTTACGGTGAACACCAACGTGCTAACTGGAAGCTCCAGCTAACTGGAAGCTCCAGCTCCAGAGAAGAGATCGTCATAGACCTCAGTTTACAACCCTCCGCTCCAACTGAGAAGAGGTCGTCATAGATCTCAGTTTACAACCCTCCGCGGAATCGTCTACTCCCAGAATCACAGCCCACGTTCTACCGTGGGGATTTGAGGCCTGACGTGCTAGATATCGCACTTCTCAGGAACGTTTCCATGTCCTGCGAAGTGTACACTTTGTCGGAACTTGTCTCAGCTCATAATCCAGTCACCCTGTTGCTGGGTGATGATCCCCCTCCCCAGGATTATCGCATGAGATCATCCACGGATTGGGAAGCCTTCAAGGCTCACCTAATGGAGACACGTACAGACTGTGATGCGCTTCAAACTCGCAACGGTCTCGACGCGGCAGTGGCAGATTTTGAATTGTCTGTGAACAACGCTTTCCGCGCAGCCACAACCAGGACAGAGTGTCCTCTGCGGAGCTACAATGAGTTTTCTCCCAGGATAAAGAAGAGAAATCGACTCAGACAAGTTTATCAGTGGACTCTCTACCCTGGAGACAAGGCTGCGGCTAGCAGGATGGCCAACCAGGTTAAACAGGCCATCAGTGACTATAGAAACGAGAAGTGGAGCGAGTGTTTGGAATCGCTCGAATCTGGGGATGGCGAGCTCTGGCGAGTCCATGGGTCGAGCGTTGGGGGTCGTCTACATGCAACGCACATTGGACGACCTCGAACGCTGGTACCTTGATTGGAAGATTCAAGTGAATCCAGAAAAAACTCGGGCGATAGACTTGGGGAGACGTAAAGTTTCTCACAAAGGTCACGATTTCAGGCGGGGAGATCGAATGGCAAACGCGAATCAAGTACCTAGGTCCTTGGGTAGACCGCCGACTCACCTGGGCAACTCACATTGATTATATCAAGAGCAAAGTGCAGATGAGGATAGCTAAACTCTATCCTCTGGTCAATAGAAATTCAAAACTCAATCTTAAAAATAAGATTTTACTATACAACACGATGTTCGAGCCTGCCATCATGTATGCTTCAGGTGCTTGGGGACAAACCGCCCCGTCAAACCTCTCCATTTTGGAAAGGTTGCAAAATAAACTTCTCAGGATGCTGGTGAATGCTCCATGGTTCGTGCGGAATGAAGCCATCCGCAGAGATTTGAAGCTGTTAACTATACGGCAGTCCACTCAGTCGAGGAATCAGAGAGTTTTCGAGTCAGCGGAAACTCATGATAACTCATTATTTAAGGAAACTGTAGATTACACTATAGACGACCCCACTCGATTCAGAAGGCCCCGTCGCTCGGTTGAGTGAAGGCCCTACGACGTCTGTTAAAATGAGTAGTTTGTTCATTAAATACCACAGTCAGGAAGGGGTACACAAGGCCAGAACGGCATAGAGGTTATTGACCTTTATGTCGCCACCAAAACACCTTACGTTATGAACCATTCGTCCTACTGACGAATCTCAGTTAAAAAGGTAAGGGAAAAAATTTCCAACCTGATGAAAATGAAGATGACCCAGACAATTAATTGAAAAATGGGTGAAAATTCAAGTGAAAATGATTTAGAGATGATGTGTACCCGCCTGAAATTAAAATTATAGAATTGTTTTCATTATTTACCTAGGTGTTTTTTTATTATCATTATTTACCATGGAGTAAATAATAGCAATTTCTCAGGTTAGTAGTCAAAAAAATATAGTTATACGAGTATATGCTTTTCTATCCGTAAAAAGCCTAGGTGAAAAATTATAGTTGTCTTTTCTTCAGATTAAATAATTAATTATCCGAAAAGCCTGATGACACAATGAAGCAATTTTTCAGTCGTTAAAGGAGGATTATACATGAAGGTTCCCTTCATGGATGCAAGGTGAATAAATAACCAATTAATAGCAACAATGAGAACTACAACTGTTTTTCTAGTTAAATGGTATGGATCAATAAAGTAAAAAAACATGTTTATATACCAGTCAATTGGGTTAACATTACACAATTTCAAAATTTAATTTGATAATTTTCACATAACCCATTTTTGATATCCTATATAAAATTTGTACCTCTGGAAGGTGGTTTGTAGATGTGATTTATGTAGTTATTTCACTTTTATATTGTTCCCCTTCTTAAATAGAAAATAAAATATGGGTGGGTAAAGTCACCTCGTGAAGTGGGGCCACTTTGCCTAACAGATGTTTTCTTTGTATAACAAAGCTATAAATAAAAGATGGGCAAAGCCACCTTCTCAGGGTGTTACAAGAACCACAGTAAAGACAAAAATCACTAAAAATAACGAAAATAACTTGTACAGTTGCCAGGACTGTCGACAGAGGTGTTATGAAAGTTTTTAAAATGTTGTGGACAAAATGAGTTGAATGCTTTTGAATAAGTCGATGATTTCTCTATGTGATGAGAAATTAAAAAAACCAAAATCACAATGAATGAAAGGTGGGCAAAGTGACCCCAATTTTCGTGTAAAACGAGGAGTGACATTGCCCACTGAAATAACAATCAACAGGTTGGATACAGGAACGAAATTGCGAGTGGATTAAATTCTTCATTACATTTACTAATAAAATAATAATAAGCGATGAAACTCACCTTGTTTTCGTAGAAGTTGTGTATATGTAATTATGAAGAGCTCAAATTTTCATGGATAATACACGTTACAAATAAAACAGTTAATTGGTGATAGCACTTATCTGGAATGACATACAAACTATAGAATATCTCGTGGTCATTGAGGATGTATGTTCACTGGACCTCAAGTTGTACAACCGTTTACCAGTTGATCTCACTCAGCTCAGTACTCCATCATTCAAGAGGAGAGTTAAAACATTTCTTTTAAAAAACTGTTTTTACTCAACACAGGATTATATGAAAAGTACTTACACTTAATGAATAATTCACTTAATATTACTTTTCATATATATGTTGCTATGTGATGTTCTATAGAACCAATATTGTATTCTACCTAGCAGTTAAGTTTTATTTCAAATGATCGATAATAATTGTATATTATCTTTTAATTTTGTACTCAGTAGAGCGTGCATCTGCACTCTTTTTGACATGTATTGTATGCATAACATGATTAAATAAATTCTGTCTGTCTGTCTGTTTCATTGACTGCAGCGTCTCAAACGACCTTTCAGCTTTTTACTATGGAGCGCGAAACTGTTTTTTCAAAACTTGGCAAAGCTACCCCAGAGGACAAAGTCATCCCAATTGATGGTATAAATTTTTTGGTTTTACTAATAATTACTTTTTATTACCAGTCAATCAAGAAAATAAAACGTTTGAATAGCTACATATTATTTGCCGTGAAGCGTGTATGACTAGACAAGTGACTGTCTCGTTTTCAATAATTTCACATCAAAAATATGATCTACGAACATTTACTTTTTAGGTGCAGAAAGTATAGTAAAATCAGTTATTTAAACAAAGTGGGAAACGAACCATTGAGACCTTTGACACTCGGTAAACTTCTAGAAGAAATCTGCGTCGAACATGGGAAAAAAACAGCTATCATTTCCTGTCACCAAGAAGAAAAAATGGAATTTGACGAAGTTCTCTATCAAGCAGACCGGTTAGCAGCAGGCATGTTGAAAATGGGTTTCCGGCAAGGAGACATGGTGGGGTTGTGGGCACCAAATATGATAGAATGGTACATCTCCTTTATGGCTTGTGCAAGGGCAGGTTTTGTAATGGTAATTATGAATATTCAGTACTTCTTAATCAATTGATAACCCTCAACTTGACTTTATGAACAACTCAAAATGAAGTTTCTTGTTGTTGAAACCAGAGCTCCCAATAACAAAGCAAGCAAAGCAGTGGTCCTATGGTGGTCCTAGGAATGCATTGTGACTTGTCTTTTAAGGACTCAGCTGTCCTTTGAGGAAGAGGCTGATGAGGAGAAACGATTACATCTTTCCTCACGAAGTTGCCTTCAATAGGATTGAAAGAAGATTCAATCAAAGATTTTGAAGGATAATTGAGGATCCTCAGGAGATCAGTTGCAAAGCCAAGTTTCGTTATCGACCTCCGAAAGAGATTCGTCCCAGTGGAAGTGGAAGTTGCAAAAAAGAGGAAGAATTCTGTTTTGCGATCGACTTGGCTTTGCAACCGATCGCCTTGTACAGCCACGCTTTTCTTTGATATCAAAATATTGATTTTTTGTCGTTGCCATAGAAGGTATCATCGTATCTACTCGATATTCTTTCCCAATGAATTAACGTATATGACATATATGGTTATGATATTATTTTCACGTCCATATCCGGACCACGTTATACACTGATTAGTTTTTCCCTCAACATTTTTTGGAAGGTATTACTTTTGTTATCACTTCAATTAGAAACCAAAACAGCACACGGGATAAAAGGAGTTTTTATATGTTTAGTTTTCATGTCGTTAGTACTTTCTGTAGCTTACAGTTTAGTAATTTGAAAAATTTTACAGAAAAATAAATACATACTCATATGAGGAAAATGTGTTCGTAGAAACAGAAATATTTAGTATTTAGTATTTAGTATTTCCAGCTTTCTCAAACATCGTTTTCTTACAATTAGTCATCGAACTCGGTGGCGTATGGTGTTTCGGAATATGTCGAGGGGCGAACAATTAAAGTATTTTCGGACCACATGATCAAAAGACACTTTTGAAAAAATGGGTTTTTTAGATGATTCACATAACTTCGTTTCAGATGCAAACTGGAAGAAAATGTCATTTCGAAACAACTACTTTCACAAAAGCATTGAATTACACCAGGAAAACATTCATTTCAAAATAAGTTTCCCGTATTTTTTAAGAATAGAGATAATGAAAAACGAAGTTTATTCATAAAAACTAGTTTCTCCTAAAAATATTTCTATTTCAATTTAACCGAAAAAATATGTTCAGCACAACAACAATTTTATCGAACCGAGAACATCCCAGGTCTGTTCTAATAATGAAAAAGAGATTTACTGATATAGGGTGTAACTAAATAATTGTAAAACATTTGAGGAGGTGATTCCTCATCGAAAAAAAATATAGGATCTTTCATGTAAAGAAATTTCATTGGAGCATCCCCTGTTAAGATACAGCCCCTTTAAGGGGGTACATAAAATTTGTATAACAATTTTTTTCACAAGCACTAAAGAAATTACAATATTGAAATTAACCTCACGTTTTGTACTACCTCACAACCATGGGTTCACCCCATGGTTGTGAGGGGTGGAAAACGCAACCCCTAAAATTTATTTCCAATGTAACTTTTTGTCTTATTATTTGTTCACCATTTAAAAATTTATTTCCGATAGCCTGTTTCATTGTAAGCAAAAATTGTACCTCTGGTTTTTTGCCCAAAATAAACCAGTTCGCAGCAAAAAATTATTTTAGGAACAACTACAGAGATACATCGTCATAAATGCGAAAATACGAAACTAATCTATCTAGTAGGTGAATTTTGTAAATTTTTGAAATTGAATTCATACTAATTGTGTGTTCTGCTGTTCTCAATTTGTTACTTTATTAATTCACTTGTTGATAAAATGGCATACACAAATGAGGAAATGGCTGATATGCATTACGTTCACGATCTGTCGCAGGGGAATGAGTTAGAAGCTTCTAGAAGATATGCTGAAATGTATCCTCAACGGCAGCATCCTTCACATAGAATATTTGCTCGACTTCATCAACGATTACGAGAATATGGTTCATTCGACAAAATAACGCAGGATTGTGGTCGCCATCGAGAAGTACGAACACCAAAGCTTGAGGAAGCAGTACTTAATTTGATTGAAGAACAACCTACTACCAATACCTAGTAGAAAGATTGCTTTTCTGCTAAATGTTGATCATATGACGGTATTTCGGATTTTAAAGGAACAACTCATATACCCTTACCATCTGCAACGAGTACACGCACTGTTACCGCGAGACTTTCCGAACCGTCTTGAATTTTGCAATTGGATGCTGGAAATGATTAGAAGAAATTGTGACTTTCTGAACACGATAGAATTCACAGACGAATGTAGTTTTTCTCGGGACAAGATTATTAATTTTCATAATTACCACATATGGGCTGATAAAAACCCTCACGCTATTGTCGAAACTAACCATCAAGAACAGTTTTCTCTTATCATGTGGCTCAGAGTTATTGGGGATGATTTAATTGGGCCTCATTTTCTACCACCTCGATTAAATGGTGAGGCATACGTTCAATTTTTAAGAGAAGTGCATCCAGTACTGCTGGAGGAAGTTCCTTTGGGCGTCAGAAGGAATATGTTTTTTATGCATGATGGGGCTCCCGCCCATTTTAGTCAAGTAGCACGTCAGCATTTAACTGAAACATATGCAAATCAGTGGATAGGTCGAGGAGGCTCACAGAACTGGCCCGCTCGATCCCCGGATCTCAATCCTCTCGATTTCTCTATTTGGGGCCATTTGCAGCATTTGGTTTATCGTACTCCTGTTCGCGATGTAGAAGACTTATGAAACCGCATCATCGATGCGTGCAGGTTAATCAGAGAGACTCCAGGAATATTTGAGCGAATACGTGGCTCAATGCGCCGACGTCAAGACGCATGTGTAATGTCTAAAGGTAGACATATGGAACATTTACTATGATTTCTACATGTTGTGTGTTTTGTTATCAATAAATTAGTTTGATTTATTACCCTTCAATCGTTTAATGCAGGTACTAACTACAAAATAACAATAAATCCAGTTCGTATTTATGACGATATATCTCTGTAGTTGTTCGTAAAATAATTTTTTCCTGCGAACTGGTTTATTTTGGGCAGAAAAACCAAGAGACATTTTTTGTTTAAAATGAAACAGGCTATCGGAAATAAATTTTTAAATGATAAACAAATAATCAGACAAAAAGTTTCATTGGAAATAAATTTTAGGGGTTGCGTTTTCCACCCCTTTCAACCATGGGGTAAACCAATTAAATTACTGGCTAAGTGTCTTTTTGGTAGTACAAAACGTCAGGTTGATTTCAATATTGTAACTTTTTCAGTGCTTGTGAAAAAAAATGTTATACAAATTTTATGTACCCCCTTCAAGGGGCTGTATCTTAACAAGGGATGCTCCAATGAAGTTTATTTATTTGAAAGATCCTATCTTTTTTCGATGAGGAATCACCTCCCAAAATGTTTTACACTTATTCAGTTACATACTGTATTTGTTAATAAGTAGTCTTAACTACGATAATTGAAAATACAAAAAAAATAATAGATATTAATTCGGGATCACCTTAATGGTCTCTCAAATAGATTTATTTTGAACAGAATAAGACTGTTAGAAGACTTTACATTTTCAGGTAGACTGTTATACTTCTTAATAATGCCTTTGAAAATTAATGTTTTAGTGTTGAACGTTTTTGTTTGATTATTTACATACAAATTATTTCTTGTCCTGATATTATACTGATGGATTTGATTATTGAAAATTACAAATTTGTCAAAAAAATATGAAGGTAGAAGGTTAGGCAACATTTTGTAAATATAAATCATCGTTAAATATGTAAGCCTACTTTCCATAGATAATCATCTAGAGTATTTAATATTAAAGATATATGGGTACTCCTGTCATATCACAAAATAATCCTCATTGCACGATTCTGTAGTTTTTGTAGTGTTCTCATTTTATTTAAATCACTTGTGTACAGAAGAGTGGGACAATATTCGAAATGTGGTGGTATGATGGTCTTATATACAGTTATTCGTGATTGCATAGATAAGTGTTGGGACACTCTTGTGAAAAAGTATAATTTCTTCAAAAAAAATTTCTGTATGTAAGTGAAATGGTTATTCATTGTCCAACATGAATCCTAAATATTTGAATTCAGTAATGAGCTCAATTTTGTCATTTTCTATTTTTATTTCAATTTGATTTAAATCTAATTCTCTGTACTTAAAAGGTGTAGTAAATATCATAGCCTTTGTTTAGTAGACATTTAGCTTTAATTTATTAGTTTTTGAATATGTAGCAATATTATTCAATACTTTATTCATTTTTTGAATGGCTTTATCTATATCTTTATCACTAACCGATTCTCGGGCATCATCAGCAAAATAATGTTCATAATCACATTCATTACATTTGCTGATGTCATTAATGAAAATTAAGAATAGCTATGGCCCTAAAATACTTCTCTGCGGAACCCCGAGGTCTACGCTTATTGCTGTTGAGACAAACTCATTAATTTTGGTTACCTGCTTCCTCTCTGTATTTTTCTATTGATGGACAACTTATGGAAGAAGGTTGCTCATTGATATTTGCTTTCGAAAACGATATCGATGGTTCCAAATTTGGATATTTCTTCAAATAAAGTAACTAGTCTATAGATAGCTGATAGGTAGAAGTGGAACCTGTCATAAAATGAATCTATCACAACATTTTAAGACACGCCAGAATGAACAAACACACTGTCTTCAACGCCAGTTTTGCTAACAGTAGTTTTTTTCTGGTATGGGAAATGTATTTTTGACAGATTTAGTCTATAGCTATTTGGTGTATATTGTAACGAATCTGAAGCCGTCCTTGACCGATATCTCAGCCAGTGAATAAACACATGACAGCACCGCGAAAGAATGCGGTCTGACTCGCCGGGAAAATACTAGGCTACAGAGACCACTAGAGAAATCTAGAACGATCGTTACCGATATAAAAGGCCGGCTCCCCGTTCAGAGAGGGCAGTATGAATTCAGAAAGAGAATCAAGCGGTTAAACAAAAAATTCAAATAGTGAAAATGAATTAAGTGCTAAGTGTTGTAAATAAATTAGTTGTGATAGTGAAATATTGTTAGAAATAAATTCGTTTAAGACAATAAATTATTTAATTCGTTACAATATATTATTTTGTGTACAGAATGTCAGCTTTTTATAATTCATGACTTCATTATTTCAAATAGGACACCCTGTATTTTTGGTTCGAATGATATAAAATTCAATCATCACCTAACCTGAATAGTTTTTCAGATATTGGCTATTTCAAATAGTAGTTTTTATTTAAATGCATTTTTTGAATCAAGATAGCTTTGAAACGAATTTTTTTTAATTTTCCGTCAGAATTCTCATTGACAGTTTTTATATTTCACTTCATCGAAAATATTTACTGTTCACTGAAATGTTATTATTCACATTTATATTCTGACAGCAGTTCATTAAACAGACTATACATTTTTTTCATTATTCAAATGAAACAACAAAATATGAAACACGAATGTATTTAATTCAAAGTGGGTGTTGAATACAAAGATCCACTCTCTCTAGAATGACTGCTTAACATTTGAGGCGTCACTTCAGTGACCCATAGGAAAAAATCGGGGAAAGTCAAATCTGGGGATCTCGCTGGCCAATTTTTTGGTCCATCCCTACCAATCCATTTATTCGAAAAGCATATATACAAAAACGGTTTCGACAGTGAATTTGATATGTTCTGGCGCTTCATCCATTGTCTGATACTCAGCAGCACATTCTCCAGAACGTCAGGCAGATCATCTCGTAAATGTTGTGAACATTTTTGACCATTCAAGTTTCTATCAAAAAAGTATTGTCCTACATCTTGTCTTTAACCACACACCAATCGCTAAAACCATATCTATTCACTCTTATTTTCAACGTTAATAATTCAGTGAATGTTTTGAATAATGAAAAAACAGTAACTGTCAAAAAGAATTCTTTCAAAAAGTTGAATAAATGTCGTTTCAAATCCATCTTGATTCAAATAATACATTTTAATCAAGCTAGTTTGAAAAAGCCTATATCGGAAAAACTGTTTAGGTTAGGTATAAGGAATCCCAAAATGTAATAAAAGATAACTGAATGTTTTATTATTCGGACCAAAAAAATACATTTGAAATAACAAAGTTATCTTTGTCCGAAATAATAAAGAAGTGGCAATGATTTTTGACCATTCTGTATAATATTGCAAAACGAGTTTTATTGAATCAATAGCCATAAACCTCTTCATGCTTGGTCAGAATTCGAAGGGATGATTTCTATACATTTCGATGTTATTCAATTTCCAATTGTACCATAGCATTTTCATAAAAAATTCCATAATTCGGGAACAATTACCTGGTATAAAATCATATAATTTTCACCTGACCTATTCAAAAATATAACGGAATACAGGGCGATTTATTTAAAAAAAAATTGCTTTGATACGTCACAATTTTTTGAGCCACCCTGTAAACTACAAAAAAATTCATTCTTCAGCTTCAATTAATATACATATGATAAATTGAAGAAATCCAGGAAAAAAATAATTGTTTGGTTCGCAGGGACCGTGTCGTATGGGGTTCCCCACCCTATATAATAAAAAATTCATTGAAAATGAAGTTATAGAAACGGATCGATTCCACCAAAATGAATATATTAAATGTCAGTTTCACTGGTAATAGTGCAGAGTTTGAACAGTGTTCTATACCAAAAAATATCAACGATATTCTCGTGGAATATCCAATTTAGGATGCCTTGTATAGGCATTTACCTCAGTTAGAGTTGGAGCTGTATTTGAAAAAAATAAGCCGTGCATTCGTAGAACAACCACCTGATCTAACAGATAGCAACCCAAAATTTTAAAATATTTTTGTCATTTATTCAGAGTTTTTAGACGAAATTGCATTGTGTTAAAAAAAGGTCCATAATTTCAAATATATGAATTACTTTTCAGTTCCATCCTTTTTTTCTATAGGCAGGATTGAATCCACAATACCAACAAAAAGAAATGGAATACGTTATCAACAAAGTAGGAATAAGAGGAATCATTTGTGGATCCATATTTAGAAAGCAGAATTTTTATGAAATACTAGAATCGGTTTGCCCCAAAATGTTCGAGGGAAAACCTGGAAAGCTTGAAAATGAGAGGTTACCTTCTTTGAAAAGTGTTATAATGATATCAAAAGACAAAATGAGGTAACAGTTTTATATGATGAGATGAGCCCTAGACAAATTCGATTTTTTCAGGGGAACGGATAGATACACTGATGTTTTAAACATGGCAGATGATGAAGGAATGCAAATGGTACGAGAGAACCAGAAAAATATAAAAATAGACGATCCAGCCAATATCCAGTTCACTTCAGTAGGTATTGAGTATATAGTTCATCCCAAGAGAAACGAATAAATTTTTCCTTAAGATCCGGCGATTACAACTTCTAAATTTCAAAGTTTTCTTTGCGATACCATCCTTGACAGATCTGTCTGCCTATTAAAGATCTATTTTGCCGATAAATAGCTGATGAACTAATTATCAAAATGAAATTCAGAAAACCTTATAATAGGGGAGCCCAAGCGGGGATTTCGGGATTTACTAAAGCGCGACAGATTAATATACAGGGGGATACCTTGTACCCGGTTAAGTACCTCCACCAAATATGAAACCCATATATAAGGCCGCCTGTAAGAGTTAAAGGATCAGATTAGTAACAAAAATTGATCATCAGAAATTCTCGAGCGCGCCAGATTAAGGTAGGGTGAGTTAGTTACCTGCTAAAAAGTGTATATTTCAGTAATCTGACAATTTGAGAGTGACGTAAAGAAAGGGGAGGGCAGCAAAGTTGTAAAAAAATAACGTAATTTCGACATTCTCGAGCGTAGCTAATTTTTTTTTCATTTTGAAGGAAATAATTCAAAGATAACGAAAAATATATAATCTGACGATATCCGCAAGCCGAAATAACAAAAATTCGTCGATAAAGTTTAATTCGTGCAGCTATGTGATACCCTCAACGAGTTTCTATTTCTCTATTCCTCTTTCACTTTTTCTTTATCTAATAATCTCTCACTCCGTCCTCACTCTGAATTCTGTTGCCATGACGCCATCACAGCTGATCACAGAGACTCGTTCGTGATGAAGATGAATATGATGATTAATTAATCAATTAATTGATGTGCTCTAGCCGTTACTACGTAGTAGGAAATCATAATGAAGAAAAGAGAAATTAAACTTTATATGTTTTTTACCACTTTTATTTGTAACCAACGTTACTGCAGTTTCGTCCTATAAGGAAATTTTCAAACTTATACAACATATAAGGTCATTTTCAAACAATATATAATATTTTCAAACTTATACAATATATAAGTTGTTTCGTCCTATAAGGACATTTTCAATCTTATACAATATATAAGTTTGAAAATGTCCTTATAGGACGAAACTGCAGTAACGTTAGTTACAAATAAAAGTGGTAAAAAACATAGAAAGTTCCATTTCTCTTTTCTTCATCGATCAATCAATTGATTATGGAAAATTCAATTTTTTTGAGCCTTTTTTTAAAATTACTTTCTTATAAATACAAGTATTCTACTTAAAAACATACAATAATTTATTTACATGCTATTTCCTGAGCTCTTCAATCAATTGAGTTCAATTAATAATTTTTTTTTAAATATTGTTTTTGTCAGAATAAGCGAATCCCTCTGGATAGTCGTCAGATTATGAGACTGCACGTCTAAAACATAAAGATGAACCATATATATCTTGATCTGACGCGCTTGAGTATTTCAAAATGGCGAATTTTTTTTGCACATTATAATAATGGCCGCGAGTTTGCGTCAGATCGAAATCATCAGATTATTGAATGAGAGCTTTTTTTTGTTGCACTTAACACTCCCTTTGAAAATGTGACGCGCTCGATTACTTTTTTTTTCTTTTCACTTTTAACCCTCACGTACAACCACCCGCATCATGCAAACGATCAGATTAACATACCAACATTATTAAAATTACGTAGGACATTGATGCTATCAATATCTGACGCGCTCGAGTATGTCCATGCAACAGTATTTTTTACATATTTGAAAATCTATAGCCGCTTCCCCTACCGATGAAAAGGTATAATATATTATATGTTAGGAATCACACGTGTTAGGAATCACACGTTAAAAGGTAAGACCTCGTTAATCCTTAGCTCGCACAAGTTTCGACTTCTGAGGGTTGTCGTTCGTAGGGGTGCGACAGCTGGTTAACGGAAAAACAGATTTTAAACATGTTTTTCTTCTTATCATCTGAGCTTTGCAACCTAATATGTCTCAATGACGCTCGAGTAAATCCCCATTTTGCACCGTTGGCTCCCCTGCTATTAACTAAGACCCTGGGAAATATTGAAATTTACATGTTTCATATTAACATGTTTCAGGGCACTACAGGTTTTTCGAAGGCTGCTGTTTTGAGTCATTTCAGTGCGGTGAACAATGGTTTCTACATTGGAAAGAGGAATGGATTCCACAGAAAGCATCACAAAATATGTGTTCAAAACCCACTCTTCCATGCATATGGCACCATTATTGGTATAGCCGCAGCTACAAACTTTGCGAATACTTTGGTACTTCCATCAGATGGACATGATCCGAAAAAAACGTTGGCAGTTCTCCAGAAAGAAAAGTAAGAGGGACAAAATTCATTTTCAAATTACCTTTTATTTAACAATATGAACAATTTTGAAGAAGCGGTGTATTGAATAGAAAGGCAGGTTCTTATTTTTTGAACATTGAAATGTGTTATATTTGGGTCTAAAGACTTGTGTGAAAACGCAAATTATAAAAAGGCAAATATCAGCTAGTCCTAGATAATTGATTTCACTCACCTCATTTGACAATTCGTAGGTATGAGGATGACATTGGATTCTATGTTATCTTGTGAAAAAAAACTCGCACATTCGAAGTTACGGTAGATAATTTTCAGAACGTTTTTGTCACAAAAGTCAAAAAGCAATGTCGACCTTCTCCTGGAATATCGATCGGAACTGTCGTTTCAGGTAAAAAAAAAGGAAAAAAGGACAGGATGCCATAAGGGCATAAGGTCAAAACCTGCAATAATTCAGTGACTCGATCTCTTGACCAGTCTAGCCCATTTGCGTGCTTCGAAACCTTCTTTACGCAACGATTCGATTATTTCATATTTCATGGAGTATGCAATGGAGTATGCCCATTCAGAATATCATCAATATATCTGCGTATAGAGGGAATAAGCACATAAGTCATAAATGTCCACTTTTCAGGAGGGGATAAAAACTGATTTATTCAAAAATAAAACAATATTCTATCAATATCCTTGGATGAATTGAACATTTTTGCATTTCACACTTATTACACAGATTTCAAACAAAATGAACAACAGAATGTATTGATATTTGATTGACTTGTTGCATCTGCCACGAGAAACAGTTATATAATAACGACTTACGTGATCTGCCACACAGTAAAAAACAAAAACGCCTTCTACTCAGATTGGATTAACCAGAAGAAAGTAAGTGAAAAGTAAATGAGTTAAGTGACAAGAACTAAAATAATTAAATTCTCGAACTGAAATAACAAAAATCGCAGTTTTTCCATTGAACATTTGAAAAGTTAGTGTTCGGATTATTCATTATGATTGTCAGCATCAATCTCATTCTCTGTAGATACAGTTGAGTCGGATGAAACACACGTGGAATAAACTCTAGTAGGGACAACAGAACAGCCTCCTTTTCTTTAGATATTGGTCTTTTTTTTTTCACTAATATACCTTTCAACATATTTGTGATTTCTAAAAAGTCGTCTTGGCTCATCTCGGGTCATCTCAATAACCGAAAATCTTGGACCGCACGATCGGAACAACTGATACCAATCATGGGAATGGCCTATCAAAATACTGCCTTTTTGTTTTTCCTTTCAAATACAGCATGATCACCATCGACTTCTGTATGTGAGTGTCCAGACAACATGAATTTATGTTCATATGTGCAAATTCTTGGACACTTTTGCAAAGCTAACGTTAGCATCGCCGCTATATACGAGTTCTTGTTCTGTTCTCGGCACGTACATGTAATTCCATCCGGTAGATTTTGGATATGTTTGAAAATACATGAAGCTATTGCATTGCAGTAAGTAGCCTCATGCTACATGTAGCAAAATGCTTGGTTAGTTTTTTTGTCGTGAATTTTTAAACTGTAGTTCCAAAGCTGGCGTTCGTAAAACGCAATTGCATTCGACAGGAATGGTGTAGCCAAGCACTTCTGTGAATCCAACATTGAACATTGGACATTTTCTTTTCCTTTGCTACTTATTTATCTCTTGCTTTTTGTTTATACGTTTCGTCGGCTGAAAATAAATGGTAGTCTCTCTCAATAGTAAGTTCACACATATCATTTGTAGCAAGATCTAATTTCAGCTTGAATTTGTCGCATTCATCATGAGAATCCAATTTTCTTGGTTTATTTGCCAATCTTAAAGCATGTAATTCTTGACTGTAATAGCGATAAGACACTCCATGTGGATATTCTTTTCGGTAAAGGTCGTACATCATTTTCATTGTGAAGTGCGACGGTAGATAATTTTTATCATTTTCTCGTCTCGTGAAATGTCTGTCGTGTGTAGGATATGACAATAAATGTGTACGAACATTATCCATTATTTCTTTGGAGAATTTGAATGAAGAAGGTGCTCGTCCCCTCCCGTCATCCATTTATTCAACTCCTATTCTGAAAAAATATCACTTTGTCAATCTCCTAGTAAAAATGAATCATTTGAAAATATGCGAAAACTCATCCCTGATAATCAATTTCGAGTCATTCTAAACATCTCTTCCAGTAACAATAAACCATTTGTTTTAAAAAAAGTTTATCGTCGTTCAAAATATCTCTCTAATGAACATCAAACCATTCAAAACATGTATAATCATCCCCGACACAATTGTTTTCAAATATTTTAAAGAAAGCAAAACTCCTCTTCGTTTGCGAGCTAATTCCACAAGTTTTCTACTTCTAGTACCTACTCATCGTTGCACCTTTAAAAATACGTATAGAAAGTACCTACGTACCACTTACAAACACTGATAAACACCTGAATAAACTTCAACACAAAATTCACGCAACACACGTTAATCGTAAAATCACTTAAGTCAGACATATGTGATTTTTCACTTGAGAATAGGTAGTATGAAACTACATAAATCTGACTTATATTATAATACCCACCGTAATCATAACATTTCGACTAATGTGCATATACGCAATCATTTTTAACCTATTTATGTTTCGTGATTGACTTATGTGATTTTACACAGTCATGCATCTGCTGTTACTGTCAACGAATATGACATATGCGATATTTTAAATTATGTGCTTATTCCCACCATACGCAGATACACTGTGTCCGTAAAGTATGGAACAAATTCATTTTTAGCTAAGCAGGTCATTTTAAGAAATAATCCTGAAACACGTCGATTTTTTATGTTCATTTACCGTATTTTAAAATAATAATCTAATATACATGGTGAATTACGTTCGAGTAATGACGTCACCGTCATTTTTTTTAAATAGAACACCCCCATTTTGTCTCAATTTTCGGATTACTCTAGCTGAGTCGATTCCAAAAATGTATCACATGTTGATTCCAATTGGTACAGGGTGGACAAAAATACAGTAGTTGTGTGTGTGCTAATAAAGTAACGCGTAACATTCTTTATTAGGTAAATTAACAATATTATCAAAAATACTTATTGTCCAGCGGCAATTGGTTTAAATGTAACACCCCGTAGTTTGCTACATGTTTAGAGTAATAAAAATGAGCTGTTTCCAAACATGTTTGGTACTTGTGGTCTAGCAGACAGAATATGAAAGGAATTATTTCTTATCTACATTTATAAAAAACATAGTCGTCTAGTTTTTTGTGAAATATCATTATTTGTTCAGTAATTTATTGATGTTCAGTGACAGTTTAGTACTACAATATTTTTGGTATTCGTGAATATTCGAATGATTGCTTAGATTTAATTGGAGGTAGAAATGGAGTTAAGTGTAAAACAAAGAATTGAAATACTTATGATGATTGGGTATGGAGACAGATCGCGAACTCAGATGGAAGTGTGCAAATTGTTTAATGATAAATATCCAGAAAGACCTATAACGCGTTCAACAGTCAGTAAGCTGGAATCGAAATTTCGAGAAACTGGTACGGTTGCAAATGTACGCAAATCAGGTCGTCCCCCTGCAAATGCTGATACAGCATTAGATGTTTTACTGAGTTTTGAAGAAGATGCGCACACTTCTGTTCGTAAAGTTAGTCGCGAAATCGGTGTTGGCAAAACAACGGTACACCAACTATTGAAGCTTGAAAAATGGCATCCTTATAAAATCAAACTTGTGCAAGAATTAAACGAAGATGATCCCGATAGACGACTCCAATTTTGCGAAGAAATGATGGATAAATGTCACCGAGACCCTCTCTTGATACAAAACATTTTTTTTTCTGATGAGTCCACTTTCACGTTAAATGGTGAGGTTAACTGTCAGAATTCTAGATACTGGGCAAAAAAAACCCCACTGGATGCGTGAGCATCATACAAAATACCCTCAAAATGTAAATGTATGGGCTGGAATTGTACGAAATCGAATCATTGGATTCGGGGCAAAGTACCTAGAGTTTTTAAGGGGGTATCTCGTACCTACTTTACGTAATTTATTTCCCAGCAGACGTAATCCTGGAGGTTTTGATGAAAGTTTATGGTTTCAACAGGATGGTGCACCTCCACATTATGCTGTAGATGTTAGAAGGTACGTAGATGAAATTTTTCCGAACAGGTGGATTGGTAGACGTGGACCCACTGAATGGCCAGCGAGGTCACCAGATTTAAATCCTTTGGATTATTTTCTGTGGAGCCATCTGAAGAATGTTATTTATAAAACGAAACCAGCAAATATTGAAGATGTACAAGTGAAAATTCGAACAGAAATAAACAATATTACGCAAGAAACCATACACAAGGTTCAACAAGAATTTGTACACCGTTTGGGTTACTGTCAAATATAGCAAGGGCTGCAGTTCGAACATTTAATATAAAGTCATGTATTCCAGCATATTCTGTCCGCTAGACAATAAGTATTTTTGATGATATTGTTAATTTACCTAATAAAGAATGTTACGCGTTACTTTATACAACTACAACTACTGTATTTTTGTCCACCCTGTACCAATTGGAATCAATAATCCGAAAATTTAGACAAAATGGGGGTGTTCCATTTAAAAAAATGACGGTGACGTCATTACTCGAACGTAATTCACCCTGTATATTAGATTATTATTTTAAAATACGGTAAATTAACATCGAAAATCGACGTGTTTCAGGATTATTTCTTAAAATGACCTGTTTAGCTAAAAATGAATTTGTTCCATACTTTACGGACACAGTGTGTATCCAATGACGCAAGCATTGTGAAGTGAAAGGCTAATAAAATAGTAATTTGCTTGTTGATGTAAGGCACGTATTGATAAATACGGTGAAGAGGCATCTCAAAATGTAATCATATTGAGCTGGTAATTTTCGATTGAATTGCGATGCTTTTTTTCTGATAACCATATCATTATGTATATTTTTCTGATACACATCCTAATACATAGGTATAATTTACCATATCATTATGTATATTTTTCTGATACATAGCCTTATACATAAGTATAATTTAACCAAGTGATTTTGTAAATTCATTCCTACATTCAAAGTTTCATGCAAAGAAGTTTTTTTCACGAAATGACTTGATGCATCGAAATTATTTTTAACAGGAGTTGACGAAGATTCCTTTTTCATAACAGAATGATGATGTATGTAATTAGTTGATTATATTACAAAAGGTGTTGATACTTTGGTAAGATGATTTTTCTTTAAATAATTATTCATAGCATTTTGATAAAAAAAACTGTGAGCCATCATGGGACGTCTGGCAGATGTCAAACATCAATAATAATGAATATTACTGAAGATTTATCCCAACACCAAACAGTCATTTTTAACACCTCGACACGGATTTCAATTATCAAGTGATCATCTTTAAGTGAAAGATTAAACTGACCCCCTGTGATGGTTGTTGGGTACTGAAAATATTTATGAAAAATACGTAACTGAAATATACATGAAAAAATGTTTATGTGGCTTTAATATACAAGTAAACTCAAGAATCTCAACTAGTTATTGCAATATATTACTGAAGATCATAAATTATAAATATCAATAATAAATGTTTCAATAAAAATTCTACCCTTATTCAATTGATTTTTTGATATTTCTGTCGATAAAAGATAAAAAACCATTCGTGTGCTACTCGCTGATTTTAAAATACAATTATATCAGTCTTAATGACATTTCTTCAAGCAAATGGTTTAGTGCATTATTTTTCATATGAATGAAATTAAAATTGAATAATAATTGATTTAAAAGTATTATATGCTATGAAAATTGTGTAAATTTCAACCTACCAAGAGAGTTAATTTTACATTAATTTTACAAGCCCTTGAGACAAACCAGTTTTACGCGGACTTAATGCACAGATAAATGCACACTTTAATTATAAAATATGAAGATATAATCAACTTATTGATTACTCAATAATGTGTTGAAGTGTGATTTTTTGCTTTCTTTGCATTAGGCTGCTCACTTTCACTTTCTAAATTTTCACTGTCAGACAAACAACTAAATACATTATAGGCATACAAGGTCAGTGCGACGAGAGAGATAGCGTAATGCCGAACCAGTGGAAAGATAATCGCACAGTCGCTTGCGCTTGACGACCCGTCGCCACGGCATGCTTACTACGCAACTATCCGGTTATACGTGATTTTTAGTCCTGAAAAAAAGGTTTTCCAAAGAAAGTAAACGCCTAAAGGCAACCTCTCTGGTATTTCCAAAATCAAGATAGGTTGATTTGAAGGGCAGAAAGACTACATATCTTCCATCAGAATATTGAATAGTAGTTTAAATGAAGTAATTCTTATAAAATGTATCTTCAGAATAAATTGCCTCACTCAATATTTTGTATCTCCTCTAGATTCCAGAGGTTTTGTTATATTACATAACTGAAGTTGGATATAATGCTGTAGCAAAAAAATGTGTGAACATTTTTGGCATTTACCCATGAGAACCCATTCAAAAACTGTATTTAAATAAACCGGTTTGTTTTCATCCAACGAAACTTTTCCGTACCTAAAAATGTAGATAAATATGTCGTTGCCCAGTAATACTTACAGCTATATGCGATTTTTTATTGAAATGAGGATCAGCCCAGCCTAATTGAGGTTTTCAAAAAACGGCAATAGTCAGATTGTGTTAATGAATAAATTATGTAACTGGACCTGGGGCGATCGAATACGTTTGTCCCAACCGCCGTAATAACATGGAGGTTCTATATTTTTTTAAACTCAATTTCTCCGCTAGAAATCTACTATTGAAGCCGACCAAGTGGCCATCTTCAGGAGACGCCAACAAATTGTTCGAAGGATGATGCCGTCTCTATAAATCAGATTATATTATTCTTATATCGATACTAATTAATCCATTTTTAGATTATTATTAATTCAAATTTTCTTGGTTTTAATACATTTTGCAGGTCATTTACTCTATTTACTTTGCAGATGCACTATACTTTACGGCACACCAACGATGTATGTAGACTTGATTGACCTACAGAAAAAAAGAAAAGAAAATTTACATATTGAAATGGCACTCACAGGAGGAGCATCATGCTCCCCCCAGTTATTCAAGGATATATTGAATGTATTACAAGTAAAAAAAGTGAGGGTGAGTGGATTGAATATTTCTACAACTTCATCAATTTTTCTAGTCTCATTCACCATTTCTTTCAGAATGACGATACGTAAACATGCACCATTTAGATCAAATCTCGAAGCCAACCGATAAATCTCCTCAGTTCGGACTTCCATTGTCTAATATAATATAAATTGATTTGAAATCCCTGAAAAAAATAAAAGATTACCCGAAAATAACAATTTTATTAAACATAGAACTGAAATTACAAAGAAATAACATACAACAACAACCAAACAAATAAAAATTGAAATATTAATAAAAGCTGAAAAAATTCAAAAATTAAAAACATTATTAACAAAAAATGAAAAAATTAAAATTAAAAGATTTCAAACAAAGTTATGTCACAACGTTTCGATTGTTAGTATCCAGAATCGTATTCGTGTGATAACTGGACTTATTCCTCCGAGATCTGACTATTTATAGGTCATTCGAGTGTTTTCACCTATCCCCTCTTCCCTCTTTCCGCTTCATTGGTTTTGGCGGTAGATGACCGTTTGGCGACAGTTGGTCGTTTTTCCCTTGATTAGAGGTTTCCATATGTTACGTATCTCTACGCTAGCTTGACTGAATGCGTTGTTGGACAACGTGTACGTGGCTTCTTTGAATTTTCGCCTAAACCAGTGTTCCTCTTTGTGGATGATTTCAGCTTAAGCCCACTTGATGTTGTGTTGATGAGTCCAAACATGCTCTGCTATTCTGGATTTGCTGGTTTCTCCTCGCTGTGTGTGTTTTCTGTGCTCAGCAATGCGAACTTTCAATGGCCTCTTAGTTTCACCGATGTATGATTCTTCGCACTCGCAGGGTATCCGGTAAATGCAATTCTTGGAATCGCAGTCCGCGTTTGGTGGCCTGGTTTTCGAGAGGCTACTACGGATGTTATACTTGGACCCAATCGAAGTCAAAGAGCAGGATCAACTGATCAGTTTCGACGTGGAAAGCCTCTACACCAACGTTCCTGTCGAAGAAGCACTTCAAATCATACAGAAGAAGCTATGCGAAGATGGGGACTTGAAAAATAGAATAAACTTACCCATACAAGTAATCATGGAATTACTAGGATGCTGTGTACGAAACTGTTACTTCCAACTGAAGGACGAATTCTTTACGCAAGATGAGGGACTGCCAATGGGATCGCCACTATCACCTGTTATAGCCAATTCATATATGGAGTGGTTTGGAACTTTGGCCATTGAAGAAGCCCACAAGAAGCCCCGAGTCTGGTTAAGATACGTAGACGACACCTTCATAATTAGGAAACAATATGAAAAGGCAGAACTAGACACTTTCCTGAAGCACACCAACAACACCACTTTCACAGTGGAGAAGGAAATCCACAACGAATTGCGTTTCTTAGACGTATTGGTGAAAAGGACCGACACTAAATGGGAAACATCTTTATATCGAAAACCTACTCACACAGGACAGTATCTGAACCAGAAATCCAACTACCATCAATCGATTAAGAGAGGAATCATCAAGACTCTACTGGACCGTGCTTTTGGGTTCTGTAATACAAAGGAAGGTCTTGAAAAAGAACTAGGCATCATCAAAAATGACCTTCAACGAAATGGTTACTCCAAAGTGATGGTAGAACAAGCCTTAGCTAGAAGACAGCAAGAACTCCACAAGGATGCGAAGCCGCCACAACCAGTACTTGTACTTCATCAGAGGATTATCGGAAAGGATAAGCCGGATTGGGTCCAAGTATAACATCAGGACCTGCTTCAGATCTGGGAATACTATCCATAGCAGCCTCACGAAAACCAGTCCACCAATCGCGGACTGCGATTCCAAGAATTGCATTTACCGGATACCCTGCGAGTGCGGAGAATCATACATCGGTGAAACTAAGAGGCCATTGAAAGTTCGCATTACTGAGCACAAGAAACACACACAAACCGCAAATCCGGAATAGCAGAGCACGTTTGGACTCATCAACACAACATCAAGTGGGCTCAAGCTGAAATCCTCCACAAAGAGGAACACTGGTTTAGGCGAAAATTCAAAGAAGCCGCGTATACGTTGTCCAACAACGCATTTAGTCAAGCTAGCGTAGAGATATGTAACATATGGAAACCTTTGATCAAGCGAAAAACGGCCAACTCCCACCAAACGGTCATCTCTCGCCAAAACCCATGAAGCGGAAAGAGGGAAGAGGGGATAGGTGAAAGCACTCAAATGACCTATAAATAGTCAAATCTCGGAGGATTGAGTCCAGTTATCACCCGAAGACGATTGTGGATACTATCAATCGAAACGTTGTGACAAAACTTGGTTTGAAATCTTTCAATTTTTATTATTTTTCCATATTTTGTTAATAAAATTTTAATTTTTTTCAATTTTTCCAGTTTTCATTGATATTTCAATTTTTATTTGTTTGGTTGTTGTTGTATGTTATTTATTTGTAATTTAAGTTTTTTGTTTGATCAAATTGTAATTCTCGATTAATATTTTTGATTTTTTCAGGGTTATCAAATCAATTTATATTATATTAGACAATGGAAGTTCGAACTGATGAAATACACCACGAAACATCGTCAACCACCTTCAAACAAACGATAAATCTCCAACATAACATTTGAATTTTCATTCTTATTCTAGATATATCAAAAATCCTTTTGTAATTTTTTCATAATTCAAGTTTTGGTAAACTTAAAAACTCACCCCCTCCCACTTCTCGAACTCAGATCACCTGTAATTTATTTTTCTTTTCATTTTTATCTCATTCCCCTCCTTTTCTAATGGGTTTCATTCTACTATTATATTTTATTTAATTTTTACCATTTTTGAAGGCTTCAGTCCTGGTCTATAAATGAACTGTTCAAAGAATAAGATGAATGTTCAAATTTGGCGAATGTACATAACATTCGATTAGCGATTTTTTAGTTTTTTTATGTTGGTACACTCATCTCCAACATATGTTTATAGTTTCAATTGTTTAGCATGTTTAGTTTGTTGGTGAGATACATAAACGTTTTTTGCGTGTTGGGCGATTTTTCGCTATAGAAAAAAATTTGTCAGAATAAATTTTGTGTAAAAAATTCAATTGAGTGCTCCAAAACACAGCCCGGATTTTGTTCTCTCCAATCGTGACTCCGGCCGTGTAGGCATATGTTTTTGTTAAATTGATGGATGTAGCCGTTACTACGTGGTAGGAGATCATAATGAAAAGAGAAATGAAAATTTTAATGTTTTTTACCACTTTTATTTGTAACTAAGTTACTGCAGTTTCGTCCTATACGGACCTTCTCAAACTTATACAATATACTAACAATGATTCATTACATTCGCCATTATATACCATCTCTGTAGGTACTAATAGAAATAGAGGTACTTGACTTGATTGAGTACCTGAATTTACGGTTCACAATGTGGATGTGCCAATTTAAAAACCGGAGAGTAAATTAAATCGATTCGATCATTTAACAGGTTGCACCTGCAATGTTTATGCTTGTGGATTTCCAAGGATTCTAAATAATTGAGTTTGCAACCCTTCCTTGCATAGTGCAGAATTTCCGTATCGTTTAGATTCGGAAACATGTGGTTGCATGCCAAGGAATGGTTTGAAAACGTCGAATAATTTTTTCCTAGTCTGAAGGACCTTTCATGTTCAGCATATCGTTTTTGGAAATTTCGGCCGCATTGTCCCACATAAACACTATTACACTCCGGATACTTAAGCTTATAAACTCCAGATTTTTCAAAGTTGTCGACCTTATCTTTGGCATTGAAAAGGAAATGAGATAACCTGGCATGTGGTCTGAATGCTACTTCCACATTGTTTTTTCTGAAGAAACCTGCGATTATTTATGTTCTTTTTCCAAAATATGTTAGCGTTATCCATTTCTTGATTTCTGGTTGTTTGATCTGAGGATATATTAATCTGTAAGTGAGTTTCCGGCTTTGTTTCCTGATTAACTTCTGGATATCTGCGTTGAAACCATTATTATGACCTATCTGTGTAATTGTATACATTTCTATTTCTATTAGTACCTACAGAGATGGTATATAATGGCGAATGTAATGAATCATTGTTGGTTTATTGTATAAGTTTGAGAATGTCCGTATAGGACGAAACTGCAGTAACGTTAGTTACAAATAAAAGTGGTAAAAAACATAGAAATTTTCATTTCTCTTTTCAATATGTTTTTGTACAAATTGAATATATCAACAAATTACAAAAGGAATAATGCGCATACCCTATCAATATATCTGGACAACCTAACCTTTCAATGAACAACAGCAATAGTTAAAGCATCAAGTTACGATTTTGGATCAATTTCATAAAATTCGTCAGCACCTATAATTTTGTAAATACGTTTTTTGTAATAATTTTCAACCCCGACATCTCTCAACTTGAAATTTCCAGCATTCGTTCAAATTTGAAGTTGAAATTCTTAATTACGGTATGAAATCTATTCACTAGAAGCTTTTTAATTAACAACATTTCTCAGAGTGTCAGATAATAATTCAGTAGGTTTGGAACTTTCTTTTATTCAACATATATCAAAAAATGTTCATTATTCTAGTCTAAATGAAAGTGATTCCTCCTGCTGGGCAATATAAAGGTCAAATATATTTTTGGGTCATTGCCTCTATACAAATATCCATCTTTTCCGAATGCGACGAGATATGTATTTTACAGGAACTTCTAGATCATAGAGTTTTGCCTATGTATGCAATATCTTCCAAACCATGTAATTTTGGGAACTAAAATTCAGTCAGCCAGGAGCTACATGCTCTGTCTTCAATAATATTAATTGTCTCAAGTTCAATAGATGAGATCGGAATCAACAGTGTATTAACCCTTAAGTGGTAACGTCAAATTTCAGACCACATCTGGTAACGTGCCGTCTGTGAGACTGGGAATTTTTGAAAACGTACAATAAAAGCAACTTCCACTTTTTCCCCCGAATTTTCATCAACAGTGCTTATATTGATATTGCTCTCTGACACACCCCTTCAGGAATACTATATTATTCAATAGAAAAAAAAGAACTAAAATGAATAAAATAAAATACTGAAAAATCTACATGTTTTATTTCAAAGTTAAAAAAAGTACATACATTTCAAATGTAATTATCACAAGAAGAAGCCATGAAGAAACGATTACTAAAAAAAACTTTTGAAACACATCTCTAAAAATGTTTCAGCGAATGCCAAACTTATTGATTATCCGTGTAACTCTTACATTTTAGCTTGGAACACTCTGTAGACATACTGGCTTTCTACAGTCCACACATAAATATTTTGTCATTCGATGGGTAGTTTTGTGACATAAAAACACGCTTTTCGCTTCTCCAAAGCAAAATTTTCATTTTCCACAAGTGAACTTTCAACAGGTAAACACAAAACGTAACTCACGAGATAAACGAGGATATTGCAGACGCCTTTCTGACAAAAACAGACTTTTTTTATTTGTTCTTTTTGATTGTAACACTGGTGTAAGATATAAGAATTCACCACAGAAATATCCAGTATACGAAAGAAAAGAGTTAACGGTCACCTTCGTGTACGCCGACTACAAGAACTCAGCACATTTTTCATCGAGAGAATCAACTCCTCATTTATTAGCATTGTAATATTTTATTATTTCGGGTATTTTTCTTTCTGAATCGGTAAATATTCTATTATGTATTGTTGATAAAAGTATGGTTGCCTTGTTTTTTCGTCCAACATGTCAAATTATTGCAGATTCTTCACGAAATCCGTACAACGTTGATCCAACTGCTCAGAAAACAAGATGGAACTTCTCTTTTATTTTTTTTCAATGTACCTACCTAGGTAGGCTTATTTTTCAACAAGATACCTGCTAATTCTACAGTCGAAAACCAGTTGTCTGCAGTGATGTTTGAAGGTGATTGACAATGTTTCGTGATGAATTTCACTAGTTCGGACTTCCATTGTCTACTATATAAAATGATTTGAAATCCCTGAAACAAGTAAAAAAGAATAATTAAAAAAGAATAGTTGAAAATAACAATTATATTAAGCAACAATAAACCTGAAATGAAATGATAGTGAAATAACCTACAAGTAAAAATATAATAATTGAATAAATAAAAATTAAAGGAATGCAAAAAAGAAAATAATAAAAATAAAGTGTCGAGATTCCAAGTCACGTTAGTTCACGACGTTTCGATTGTTGGTATCTACAATCGTCTTCGGGTGATGACTGGACTGATTCCTCCGAGAGATGACTATTTTATAGGTCGTTGAAATACTTTCACTTTCTCTACTTTCCATTTTCCGCTTCACTGATTCCGTGAGGGATGACCGTTTTGGCGGGAGTTGGTCATTTTTCGTTTGATGATGGGTTTCCATATGTTTCGTATATCTACGCTGGCCTGGCTGAATACGTTGTTGGACAACATGTATGCGGCTTCCTTAAATTTTCTCCTGAACCAATGTTCCTCTCTGTGCAAGATCTCAGCTTGGGACCACTCGATGTTGTGTTGATGGGTCCAAACATGGTCTGCTATTCCTGATTTGCTGGTTTCTCCTCGCTGTGTATGCTTCTTGTGCTCGGCAATGCGAACATTCAATGGCCTCTTAGTTTCACCAATATAGGATTTTCCGCACTCACAGGGTATCCGGTAAATGCAATTCTTGGAATCGCAGTCCGCGTTTGGGGGCCTGGTTTTCGTGAGGCTGCTACGGATAGTGTTACCGGATCTGAAACAGGTTCTAATGTTGTACTTGGAACCAATTCTTCTTATCCTCTCCGATAATCCTCTGATGTAGGGAAGTGCAAGCACTGGTTGTGACGGCTTTTCTTCCTTGCGAGGCTCCTGCTGTCTTTTAGCCAAAGTCTTTTCTACCATCGCTTTGGAGTATCCATTCCGCTGAAGATCATTTTTGATGATGTCTCGAGAAGGAACTAGACATCATCATGGCGTAGGCCATGCCTACGCTTGTTGAAAAATTGTCACATTAACTGTACCTAAGAGACTGATTGAAACTCAGAGACTGATCGATAGCTCAGTAGTACGTTGCCATCAGGGGGCGCAAATAACACAATACCACAGTATTGAAGTAAACACCAGTAAGTTCACTCTTCGCCATATTTGGGTCAAGATTCCCCACCTCGAATTTTATGCGCGGCCGAACTACAGCGCAACCGACTGAATCTGAGGCGTTTACCAAGCGAGCCAAATTAAGGCATGGAATATTATTACAGAGTGTATCGTTGTAAGTGGTGGTTTCGTATTTGTGAAAAATGTGTGTCTAGTTTCAAAATGAGCAAGTGTCAAGCTGTGGGTTGCTGTAATTTGCAGGGTAATGTCGACATTGATTTTTTTTTTCCAATTGACGAAAAAATGTTTGTTTTTATATTATTCATTATGTAAGATTGAAGTAATGAACATATAACGAAAATCATAAAATAAATTGTTATAGACCATATATAGTGAAGTCATTAATATGCAGACTTTTTATTATGAATTTAATTTGATGAAATTGAATTCTACGAATAGTATATGCCTCCAGTTCCACTGGAAATCTACAAAGGAAAATAATTGTTGAACCACATCAAGTTTTGATTTGTATCTGTAGGAAAACAATTACTTCCACTGAAATCTTTGCAAAACCAAAGTGTCAAATGTATATTCAAATAACCTTTTTTGGAGCCTACTTCCCATTTATAAGTTCCAGATAATCTACTGTAAATAGCAAATATGCCTTTTCTTAGATTCTGTCATCAATAACGAAAAACATTAGAATTTCATTCGATTGACACACTTCATAATTAGCAAACTAGGCAACCCAAAACTAAGAAATCTGTATTTTATTTCAAAGTTTTGATTTACAACAACCAACCCAAAAATATTTAAAAAAAACATTTCAGAAAAATGATTCAAAATGAAATTCTGCAAATGCCTTAGTAGTCATGGCAAAAGGAATACATTCGAACTGGAAACAGCCTGTTGCAAACTTTTTTACCAATTCATCCACATCAATACTGGATATAAAAAGTATTATGATTGAAGCTGTTAGGCAATTATCAAAAATTGAATTGAGAGTTTGGGGTATCATTTCAGATTTAGGTTCAAATTTTTATAAACTTGCAAGAAAAGATCTCGAAGTGAATGTAGAGCAGCCATATTTCTTTGTTGATGAGAAAAAAATATTTTACATCTGCTGAAATGTAGCAGAAACAATTTTTCCGATGACTTTTTGAAATTTGATGAATATACAACGAACAAAAGTCATCTTGAACAATTTTACAACTTGGATAGGGAAAAGCAATATAGACTAGCACCCAAACTTACTGATTCTCATTTATTTCCAACTAACTTTCAAAGGAAGAAGGTTAAATTAGCCAGTCAAGTTTTCAGTCATTTGGTAGCTACAACGATGAATACCTATGCCAGTTTCAATCAGATACCATCAGCAGTAATAGGAACGGCAACATTCATTAAAAAAATGGATAAAGTGTTTGATATTTTGAATTCAAATAGATTTGACGGTGTAAAAGATTCCAATAAACCCTGTTTTGGAAAATCAAAACAAATTGATTTTCTGAGGCACCAGTCAATCTAATAATAACACTGATGATCTTCAAATAAGACTCAACCTCGGACGGAAGCAAGAAACTCTTTCGAAGGTTCGAAATAGATGAAAATTTCAATCTAGCAGACCACTTTCATAATATTCATGCAGTCATTGTTCACTGTGGTTCTGGCGTTAAATTTGGTCATTATTGCGCCTTGGTCAAAGACGAAACGGACTGATTTAAGTTTGACGATAGTCGTGTCACGAAGTGTTCTGGCGATGTATCGAATCTATTGGAGCCTATGGAGATACCCTACATTTTGTTCAATGAGAGAGAGGACATTGGCAAATCAAGATCTTCAGATGATGTGGTGCTGCAGGTTTTTTCGGGTTTTCCTGCAGCTGAAAAAGCAAATGCGCCATTGGAATCAATGAAGTCGCTCCGGAGCGCTAATTAATTTTTATTGTCGTTTCATAATTTTTTAGCAAATTAACTGTAATATCAAAACACGACTGGACAAATGAGATTCATTGAGGGGTGGCAGATAACAATATCGGAATTTCTGCAACTTTGGGAAAACCTACATAGTGAAGGACACTCCTACATTTCGACGAGAAATATAAATCAGGACTATGCGGGAAATTATTTTGGTCAACTTAGAAATACTTGTGGAAATGCCAGAAACCCAACTCCTATTCAAATTACCAGAGCTTTCAAAAACACATTTACTCTTCAGTATTTCACACAGGCAGAAGGAACTAACTGTCTAGAAGATACTGGTGAGATTCTATCTAGTATTACAGATGCAGACATAAATAGAATGAAGATTTTTGTGGAAGTTTCAAAAAATCCCTATAAACCTTTAGAGTAGAGACAAATGATTATAGAACTCTAGCTACTCCAGAAAGCAACAGCTTGGGCTATGTTTGTGGATATCTTTTGAGAAAATGTTCAAGAAAACATTCATGAGAAGTATGTACAAATTTTGCCACGGCGGCTAGTACGACACTGAATGTAACAAATGTAGGTATGTAGTCATTTCAAGGCATATAGAAATACAGTAACCAGTTTGGAAGTTTATATGTGCCTCCAGATTCATTTTTACAATGTATCATTCATCTAGAGACATAATTTCTTAATCATTCCAACAATTTATATGCCACTGATTGTGATAATTTTCCTTTCGATTATTTATTTTCTCTTTTCACAAGGGTAAGAATTTATTATACTTTGAAATTTGCCAATAGAAATCTGAAAACAGAAAAAATCAAAAACTCATCATTCTAAAAAACTTTCAAAATATATTAGCATAAGTTTTTGTTCTTAATTGTATAAACTTACTATATAAAATATACGTTTATTTCACTACTTTGTCTTATTTTTTTATCAATTTCTAAACAGTTCACAATCATATGAGACATTTATTGGGAGCTCCTCGAAGCAATGATGAAGTCAGATCATGGTCGCATATTTTTTTGATGCAGAGGTGCACAACAGCTCTAACGCTAGTTGCACACACACCGATTTTGGACGGCCAGTATAAAATCGGCCGATATTTTACTGGTAGCGGGTGCTTGCACACTCACCGGATTTTTATCGGTCAAACAATCAGTTGCTTTGTTGTCGTAATTAGCACGCACTACCAAAACGAAGTTAATGCGTAGTAACTACAATTTCACCGAGCATTCGAGACTGGAATGGTCGGTAAAAAACCGGTGAGTATGCAAGAGTGTATTTAGTCATGTACGCCGGTACAAAGTCGGCCGTCCAAAATCGGTGTGTGTGCAACTAGCGTGAGCAGCCGTCCACTGCCACTGTATCGCCGGCAGTACCAAGAAGTAGTGGCGTACTTGACTAAATACACTCTTGCATACTCACCGGTTTTTTACCGACCATTCCAGTCTCGAATGCTCGGTGAAATTGTAGTTACTACGCATTAACTTCGTTTTGGTAGTGCGTGCTAATTACGACAACAAAGCAACTGATTGTTTGACCGATGAGAATCCGGTGAGTGTGCGAAGTTAATGCGTAGTAACTACAATTTTACCGAGCATTCGAGACTGGAATGGTCGGTAAAAAACCGGTGAGTATGCAAGAGTGTATTTAGTCATGTACGCCACTACTTTCCGGTACTGCCGGCGATACAGTGGCAGTGGACGGCTGCTCACCGGTATTTTACCGGCGACGATCACCAGTCGGCATGTGTGCAAGGTCCCGTTCCCACATGTGGTTCACTATTGGAATTTGGACGACCAGTACAAAGTCGGCCGTCAAAAATCGGTGTGTGTGCAACTAGCGTTAGCCAACACCCTCCTGCCAACAAAAATAAAATCTCGACCCGAAACATCAAAGACACCGACGGGAGTGAATTTACTTCTGTTCACTTATGTACACTTATGTATGTACTAAAAATAAATTTGACCGCAGTCCCACAGACGGCACGTTACCAGTTAAGGGTTTGGGTGGTGAACATAACTATTTAAAACTGAAATTTTTATAAAACATGTTCTTTGAAAATAGTCATTAAAATCATCTATCTATGCCGATAAAAGGTAAAGATAGCTAAT
Source organism: Leptinotarsa decemlineata (assembly GCF_025532065.1). NCBI lineage: Eukaryota > Metazoa > Arthropoda > Insecta > Coleoptera > Chrysomelidae > Leptinotarsa > Leptinotarsa decemlineata. The sequence goes on along the minus strand of NW_027412545.1, from coordinate 1,583,287 downwards.
TCAACATCAAACTCATTTCCATACAATCACAAATAATTTTTCCTTCAAACTCCAAAATACATATTTTAGTCAATATATGGACTGTCTGAAAGTACAGCTAGTGCCTTCCAATCATTGGAAGATGATGATGAACTTAGATCTACTTCAACAGTAGGACCTCTACAAGAACATTTAGAAGCCAAAGTAATAGATGAGAAAGGTCAAATTGTACCCATTGGTGTACCTGGCGAATTGTGTATACGAGGTTATTCGACGTTATTGGAGTATTATGGAGATGAAGAAAAAACTAAAGAAGTTAAAGGATATGATGGATGGCTGAGAACAGGGTAATTCATTAAGTATATATATAATCTACGGTAAAAGGTGTCATAGACGATTTGTAAAGACCACAAATAAAATTGTAAAATTATTTCAGAAAAGGCAGAACACTATTATATGCATATTATTTGCCTCTTTTAGGGATCAGTTTGTTTTTACTGAGGATGGTTATGGGGTGGTTGTGGGCAGATTCAAAGAAATGATAATTCGAGGAGGTGAAAATATTTATCCCAAAGAAATTGAAGATTATTTGAATACCCATCCAGATATTTTGGAATCACATGTGAGTACTGACATTACAATCTGATTTTCAAATATATATTTTGTTAATTTCAGAGTTCGAGAATGACGTACGGCAGTCTATTCTTTTTTTTTAAATACCTTCTGTAAACATCCCATCCCCTATGAAAAATAAAAGTGTCAAAATTCAATTTTACTTTCCTTGAAAGAACAATTGAATTTATGAAATTTGTTATCGGATGTGATCCAAATAGAGAGTGAAATATTTTTTAGACCATTCTTGTACAACAAAATTATTGGCAATAGTTATTCATAAAGTCTTAAGAAATATCCCGTTTTATTAATTGAGATTTATTTCTTATAGGTGATTGGCCTACCGCATGCAAGATTAGGAGAAGAGGTATGCGTCTGTTTAAGGACCAAAAATGGGCAAGAATTTACTGTGAAAGAGATTCAAGACTTCTGCCGAGGAAAATTAGCAAATTTCAAAATCCCAAGTATCGTAAAAATGGTTGATTCCTTTCCAACGACAACTTCGGGTAAAGTCCAGAAATATAAATTAGTTCAACTTTTGTTGGATAATAAAAAGTAAAAAGGAATGTCTTGACTTTCATTATGAATTGTTTCTCATATTCTAAACTACTTGTGGCAATATCGAGAAAAATTTATATCAAAATGAAAACAATTAGTGTCTGATTTCAAGAATATTTTCAGAGTTATAGAAAATCTGAAAAGTATACCATTTTAACATAATAGTGTAATGAGCAGCATTTTCCTCACCTAAAAATTTTTTGAAAGAAGTAATTTCACACTAGACTATATTTTTGAATGATAATTTCAGCCTTGTGTTTTGTGTGGGTTATATCAATAATTCGCCTTGACATCTGGGGATTTATAAGATATAATATCAATCGGGTACTCTGAATGGGTTTAAGAAATAATTACTGAAAACCATAGGTACTTGATGATTAGACTCTCAACTTTGAAGTGAACATCAATATGGAGTTTTGTATTAGTCTGGGTCACAAGATCCGTTTTTGGAACTTCTGTTCAAGAACACCGAAAATTATGATCCAGGGCTCATTCGATTCTGGATGACCTCTAGCAACTTTTTGAAAAATTTCAAGAGGGGCTCAAAAAAACTGCAAAAGTTATAAACAATTCAGTGAAAAAAAGGGAGTTTGGGTTTTTGCAAATATTTCGGAAAATATAAAAGTATCCGTATTTTTATTATTTGCAGTTACATAAAAATTATTTTTCATAATTTTTAGCTCTATTTGTTTGAAAAATTGTTATAAACAAATGTATTGTTTATAAAATATTTGAAATTTTCATAGGGGAATTTTTATCAGCGATGAATATAATGATTTTGAAAAACGAAATCGTTTCATAAAAAAAAGTATTGCCTAAAAACGCATTTGTTGATCAACAATTTTTTTTAATACTAAATATGAATTCAAATATTTTTCAAGTACTACCAAAAAACAAACAACCATGTGTCACTTTTTGTGTGAAAAAATGTTTCTATATTTTTTAAAATTCTTCTAATATTTTTGGTTTTCTATCATTGTTATTGAAAAAACTCGTAAACTAATGGAGATAGGACAAAAACACTTCAAGTCTTTTTTGTTCATCTTTTAGTAATAAACCAAAAATATTTCAAACAAATGCTCTTACCCTTTTATTCATAAAATTTTTTGATAACCGTTTACTAAAATACCTCCTACTGGTTTTTATGGATTTTGAATCTTTAAACTCATAAACAAATAATATTTCAAACAAATGCCCTTACCCTATTATTCATCAACTTTTTTTTTCGAGTATAGAATAGATTTCATCGCTGTGAAAATGTACAGAAGAAAGTATTTGTGTTTGAAGGTAGTCCAGTTGCCTTAAATAGGAATACAGACGACCAGTGATAAAAATTTGTCTATTAAATCTAGATGAGAAATATTTCTTCTAGCAGAGGAACTTTTTTAACTCTGTATTGCAATAAAAAAAGTTGTTGAATAAAGTTATTTTTGAAATATCATTAAAAGTATATTGGTCTGAAATACAACTTGAATGACAATTTCTGAAAAAAAAACTTAAGAGTATTGATAGACAGTGATAAATCAACTTGTGATTTGATGAAGTGTGATTAATCAGTTTTAGCAATGAGGTTATTCTCTTTTGGCTGCAGGAACTCTTCGCATATTGCCTCCACCATTTCTTCTAATGTATTCTGAATAACTGTTTTATTCCTGAAAATAAAATTATTTTATTGAAGATGAGCATTTGAAAAAGTTAACATGTATAAAGTAACACTTTTATAATTTACATCATCTAGTTCTGTTATAAGCAACATTGAGATACCTGCATGCATGAGTACATGCATACGTATGTATGTCTTCTGTTATTGAATATGGCGGCATGTTTATTGAATACAGCTGTAAGATTTTGTTTATCAAAATGCATTATATTATGTTAAAAAATAATGTCTATCAAGGTTCTGAATAATTGTTCTCTGTATCATCGTATAAAAACGTTGAATCGATGTGTATGACGTTTCCCAATAAATTGCGGTCGACTGAAATCATGAAAATGCGTGATTTTATCAGTGTAGGCTCTGTATACAAAATCAAAGGAGTCATAGATGGGATTATTGGCAAACTTGTTTTTGCAGGGTATTTAGAGTTCCTGACTGATTCTGAACACTTTCATCGATAAACTTGTCCTCAATTTGTATTTTCATCAAGGTGGAACACTTTTTCAGAATTATAAATTTTTTTATCAGTTCTTGGTAACATTGTTCAATGGTGAATGAAAAGTAATGTATATTCAATAGCTTCTCAGGTGTTCTGACCTCACATTCTGGACTTTCCATGATGTTATTTGAAGAAACTAAGAGGCCATTGAAAGTTCGCATTGCCGAGCACAAGAAACACACACAGGGAGGAGAAACCAGCAAATCAGGAACAGCAAAGCATGTTTGGACTCACCAACATAACATGAAGTAGGCTCAAGCTGAAATCATCCACAAGGAGGAACGCTGGTTTAAGAGAAAATTCAAAGAAGTCGCATATATGAGTATGCTGTCCAACAACGCATTTAGCCAAGCTAGCGTAGATATACGCAACATAGGAAAACCTCAAATCAAGCGGAACACGACCAACTCCCGCCAAACGGTCAGTTTCTGCTAAAACCGATGAAGCGGAAAGAGGGGATAGGTGAAAGCACTCGAATGACCTATGAATAGCCAGATCTCGGAGGAATATACCCGAAGACGATTGTGGATACTAACAATCGAAACGTCTTGAATTGTAGCAACGTACAATTCAAGAAAGCAGTTAGAAATCTGCTAGATGATAGACCCTTTTATAGCTTGCAATTTAATGAATAATTTCAAAACCTGTATTCCATTTTATATTTATTTTTATTGTATTTGTACCTGTTTTATTCAAACCTTTATTAATTGCCAGTTTTTATCTATACACCATTAGTTATGCTTCTATTTATACCTACAAATCTTTGTCGAGGGGATACAAAATCTTCTGACAATAAAGTATATTTTGATTGATTGATTGATAACTTGGTTTGGAATCTTTTAATTTTTGATTTCCATTTCTTATTATTATTTTTTAATTTTCATCTCTTGGTTGTTGCTTGCATTTTATTTCATTGAAATTTCAATTTTTTTGCTTAATATAACTGTTATTTTTCAGCTAATCTTCTTAATTTTGATTTCTGATTATATTGATATCATCAGCATAATTTATGATTTGAGCTACATTTGTGTCTGAATTAATCTTGTTAATGTCACTGATGCCCTATGTAACTTCTAAGATGTACCCAAGGCCTCCGTTTTTACAAGGTATTCCATTAGAAAAAATGTTTTTTTTAAATTCTTGCCAACTAATGAGGGTAAAAAACGGTACTGTCAAATCCAATAATACTCACTTAATATCAGGGCTGGCACACAATTCCGTATAATACTTGATTTTCGGTTCTGTGCCACTAGTTCTCAGAGTACAAACCAATCCATTAGAAAAATTAAAAGTTATCATTTGGGTGTCAGTTGAAACTGGTAATATGGCTCTGTTGTCGGGTTGGTTGCTATCAAAACCAGTTGTCAAATCTCTCACAGAAGTGACTTTATATTTATCATTCAATATTCCCTGAGGATACTGGAATGAACAAAAATATCATTAGAATACATATTACTGAAATAACAAGATTTTTGTCATATTACAGGTATTGAATACATTTTGTTGGGTTGAGTCAGACACACGTTATGTTTCTTTGTGTTTGGTTTCTTATGTAAACCTGAGTATTAGAACGAATTACTAGAAAATATATTTGAAGGCAGAATGAAGGATACTTTTGAACAGTAAACATCTTTTAACTTATTTTTCTCTATTACAATTCATTAGCAAAATAAAGGCAACACTTTTACCCACATATGGCACTCCATATACTGGCAAATGTCAGAATGCTAAAATTTGCTATGTAGAACCACTAAAGGTTTGAAAATGCGAAATTTTGAACTGTTCATTAACAGTTGTGCTGACATCATGATTGAGAGCATAGCCTTGGTGATTGGTGGCCACAAAACTCGTCCAGTCAACTCAGGGGGATAATAATTGGGCGGGTTACTGCTGACGATTTCCTTAATCTTGTCGTAATCTAGAAAACCATGCTTAGCCTCTTGAACCACTAAAATCACACCCCTAACTCACCGATTATAATAGGTTTTTTGGTCTTTAACGTATGTTCTCTGTTACCTCGTGAAGTAGGAAGATAAATATTTGTGATCGTGGTCTTTTCTTTTAATGCCCTTCACGATTTTACATCCATCCCCAACCCATAAACGCTTCAACCCCCAAATATTTTCCTGGTTTCTATCCTAGAACTACAGGAGCAAACGATACAGCAAGCTGCAAAATTTGTGATACTAATTTCTTATCTTTCAAGGGGTGATGTTTTGCTCAGTTTCTTAAGAGTACATTCTTAGATCAAAGCGTGGTATGACGTGCGGTAGATCGTTACCATGGACAATGCAAAAGGTGCACAAGACCTTTAACTGAAATAGGGCCGAAGCCCCTGAATTTCTTACCCGAAAAAATATAAGGCTTCGGTTCGAAGCCTTATATTTCAACCATCTCCAGCGAATCTCCTTTCTGATATTTTAAAACCAAAATCTGTGAAAAAAAATTATTTCACGATCAGATTCAGGGTTTATGGGTTGAACCCTTTTGAGGATTGGAGGTGGTTGCCGAGGGTGGGAACTTTTGTAAGGTCATCATGAATATAAAAAAAACCTTAACCTTAAATATTATTTACCATCTCACGTCAGGAAGAACATGGGGTGTCTGTAAAAGATGCTAACAGGACCTGGTAAGTTTTGCGATTTTAGGGATTGAAGTGGCTGCGGGTGGTTTTCTGGGTTGCGACAAGGCAAAGAGTTTCATCAGCAATAATCAACCTAATTTTTATCCTCATGAGTTGACTGAATGATTTTGAGGACTTTTCTCAAGCGAGGAATCAGCAACCATGGAAGCACAAACCACTTAATACTTTTTCATAGCCATATTTAAGCTTTCTAGCATATGACTCTCCAGAGATATACTACTGGGGACACGTGTTCTTTTAATTTTGCTTACGAGTGTACTTCATTACAAAACTATTTCATTTCATATATCAAATATTGCGCATATCTTACCGTATTCTCTCCCCTGAAATTTCGTATTCTGTGAAAAATTTTCTTAATGATGACCGGATCATGGCAAATGAAATACGAATTACTTGATACATGTTGTCCATAATTCAAATAAATCTCATCAAGTTTTTCTGTGAGGGTTTTATTTTCGTTATAAAGATAGGAAGCCATAGTAGTCAACTGAAAAGCAGCCGATACTCCATCTTTATCTACGACTTCGGTAGAACACATAAAACCAATGGCTTCTTCAAAACAGAAAATAACCGTCTTTCCTTCACGTTCCAAGTCCAACGCCTTGTTACCTATAGAAAGTAATGAATGTTGTAATAACTCGTATAATAAAATTTCAGAAAATGTTTTGTTAAAATAGAAATCCAATAAAAGAACGCATTTCTGCTCATATAAATTATCTCTGAATACAAGAAAACTGATTCATACTATTCAATTGATTCTAGTAGTTCATGTTTTGTACATGATTTAACATTTTGGAACGTTTTGAATACTTTTGTTCCAAGAATTTTATCGACTGTAGATTAAGGTAGTCTTCAAGTTTGCATGATTTCACGTTTTAAACGTTTCTGTATATTTGAATAGTGGACAATTTTCAAGTCAAATGGGCTTTAATTAGTTGGAGACGATCCTGTCCATTAATAGACTGTTATTTTGTAATATGTCCACCCATGTGAGCAAGAAGGGATGACAAGGATGCTCGCGCATGAAGGGATGGGAGTCCAGACTCGCAAGAGGGAAGCAGTACAGCGTCACTCGTAGAATAAGACGAAATTGTTTATCAATAATTCATTGACAGTATAATACTGTCCACTCACATCATTTCACAGTTTGTGCATGCTCAACAAAGTTTGTTCAAATAGTTTTGATAACTGATGACTGATATCTATCCTTTGATCATTGCACGTATGCATTTTGTTCTTTGTTGATGCTCCGACTTGTCGGAAAATGATAAATGTCAATCATGAAAAAGTTGACTGTTCAACCCATACTGAAATAGCAACAGATTGAACTATCCTTTTCCAGTCTCGGGAATAGCAAGTCAGAATCTGAATTTTCATAAGTTTTTCAATCCTACATTGAGTCATGATTTCTTTTTCATATCACTAAAAATAAATTACACACTGCGAACATATAACATCTGATATAAAGGAAATTGGGTAGTGATTTGTGATATTTTTAGAATGTTTACACCAAGCTACTTCTAAACATTAAAGTATTACTATAATAAGATACATGGGAAAATTTGCATAAATGTCTTTCGGATATAATTTAATGTCCTTCTTGGTATTCTTTTTTTACAAATCTGATCTAATCTAATAAAAGAAACAGTATAAATCAGCTAATAACCAAACCGAGAGCTGAACGCAACATCTATTAGTGCTAAGACGACGTTCGACGGGTCATTTGATAGTAACAGGACACCTTTTAGATTTAGATAGTTGATTCCAGAGTATCTGTTCTTGCCAGTGATATTGCGAAATTATTTCATGACGTATACAACAAATGGTATACTCAGAGTGCTGTCAAAATTTTCTGTGAATAGGTCATAGTTGTCAGTAACCTAAAGACAAACCAGTTTCAATTTGCTTGTTCTTTATTAAACATTTCTACTCGAACTGTAGTGCTATAAAAGGTGTCAACATAAACAAGATTTGGAATTTTTCCTCTATCCAAGGTTTTAGATATGTTACCGAAAAAATACGTTACAGAAAAAATATTGAATTATCATACTCAATATGAACACAAACCGAATAATATTCGTGAAATAAAGTATTTTTATTTAATACTCACCTATCCATTTGAAGCCTGTCAAAGTATCTATAAATTGGAATCCTTCTGCTTTTGACATGGTTTTCAATATCATTGAACTAACCGTACTCGAAATCATGTAGACGTTATTCAAGGGTTCATTTGGAAACCTCTTTTTGAAACAGAACAACATCCACCAACCAAAAAGAGTTCCTAATTCATTACCGGTGAAAACCTTCCATTCGCCAGTTCTGAAAGAGCGTGATAATTTCACTGAATGAAGTTTATTGAGCAAATGTAATTATAGACCAAGATTAGAAAATAAGATACGTATTGTGAACTAATTTTTGATTATGACAATTTTTTTCAGTTTCTGGAGGTTAGTGAATCATTTGATGGTCATGAATAATTCCAAAGTCCATAGTAAAGAGTAAAGATACTTACTGTCGATTTTTTTCTGCAACTGCTAACCTGTCTGCATCTGGATCATTGGCTATTATCACAAAACTGTTATTTTGATTTGCTGTTTTGAAGGACAAATCCAGACTGCTTTTCCCTTCTTCTGGATTAGGGAATCTAAAACAAACCTCCCTATAAGGATGGAAATTTGTGGAATTTGTTGAGAGAATTCAAACCGAAATCACTGTCATATTACTGCGAAAAAAAAATATTGATTTGTATTTGATTTGAGATGTTTTAAAATAATAACTTTGCGACCTTCGATGAAAATTGTATACTAACTTCTATTACCACAATTTGATGATGACGACCTTTTTTTGCTGGTCACTTCACTATTATTTTGAATATTTTTATATGTTGCAAGTCCAACAAATTTGATAAGTGCTTGCAATATCATTATGTTTTCGAAGTGAAAGTCTGCACATGCGTACACCGACAGTGTAGTCAATATTATTTGTAACGGAACCCTGTTTTTGGTAGATATTGGCTTTTTGCTATTATATGTGAAGTATGACATATAATTTGAAATATTTTCTCAACTTCGTCTTTCCACAATGAACGTTTGTCATTTCATTTCCAGAAAAATAATCTACCCCAAATTAATATCTTGAGAAATATTTGGTTACATCGAAACACCCCAAATTTACGACTACAGCGCATACGTCACTTTTTCTGTATGTATTATGAACAAGCAAAATCAAATGATTTTGGAGAATAAAATAAATATTTTATTCTCCTTTATTAGGTCGAAGGTGAAGTAAAAGTTTGGCATATGAATCAGACATAACATAGTCTCCTACTTCGCCAAATGACCAGACATAATATGAATATTACTGGAAGTTTATCCCAACCCCAAACCGTTATTCTCAACACCAGGACACGTGTTTCGATCAGCAAGTAATCATCTTCAAGAGGACTATTGAACTAAATATACATACAATGTTGTCTTTATTCATATCATACCTCTGCTAGATACCTGTCTCTTAAATTGTCTTGAAATTATTTTACAATGTTGCCTCATCTACTAGTCTTGAATTAATTTTACAATGTGGCCCTATCTAATAGTCAGGTAAATCTTACGAATAAAATATTATTTCAACAAGCTATATAGTAGAATATTAGGTATTGGTCCACCATCGTTATACATAATATTATACAACCTTCATACCTAGTTCCTCGAAAATATTTCCAAGGTTCTTGGTGGTATGGAACTGCGATATATTTCTCTTAGTTTTTGTCGTTTCTAAAGTCGAAATTTCGTTCATTTTTAACCTGAACTTACAATATACCCCTCGAGAAACCGTTACTGACTGCTATTTCCTATATTGTCCGTTTTTCTTTGGTGAACCTCTCATGTGTGAGAGAAAATGTCAAAAGAAGATACACTAGAAAATTCTGCCCAGCTGAATTCATAGTGATGAGAACTGTCAGTAATCTACCTGTAAGTGCTTGTTTTCTTCCTAAATACAATGTATTCTAGCTTTCTACATTGGCTCCTCGTTACCAAAACTCTAACTAACTTCTAACTCATATGTGAATTTTGTTGATGGAAATATGTTATTTAAAAAGGAAACAACGTCCTCAATATTTGATTTTTTTATCAAATATCGCAAAAACATCATCCACATACGTCAGCCATATCCTAGGAAAATACTTTGACTTTTCTTTGGTTTCCATTTCGAATTTGCTCATGAACAGGTAGGGGGACAAGGGGTATTGTGAGGTCTGTGGAATTGAGAGGCTAGGAAATAAAAAACCAACATCAAAGGAAACCATAATCACATCTTCTTGTAGGAAGATGTTTTTGGTATGTTTTATGAACTCTAAGGAGTTTTTGATACTGAAACTTGGTTCCGCAATAGGCAAGTTTTCAAATTCCTTAGTGAGCCATTTTGCTATTTGGTAGATAGGAGATCCAATAGCTGACACGTTGGAGCGCATTGATTTTCCAGGTTTGTGGATTTTTGGAAAGCAATATAGTTTTGACACCGTAGGGTTGGAAACTTGTGAGTCTGGTTTCAGTTGAGGGGTAAGTATGTTGTCGCATTTGTTGAGGACGTCTTTTACTTCGGCAATCATCTTTGGTTATGGGTTCCTGGAAAATTTCTGCGATATTCGAATATTGAGGACTTTGTTTCCTTTTTAAATGAAAGATTTCCATCAATTCAATTCACGTATGAGTTAGAAAATTAGGGACAATTTCCATTTCTTGGCGTTTTGGTAATGAGGAGCCAATGTGAAAAGCTAGAATACGATGTATTTAGGAAGGAAAGAAGAACTTACAGGTTCTGTCTACAGTTCTTATCGCTGTGGACAGCACAAACATGCTGGGCTGAATTTTATAGTGCGTCGTCTTTTGACATTTCCTTTCACATATGAGAGGTTCACAAAAGAAAAATGGACAATACAGGAAATAGCAGTAAGTAACGGTTTCTCGAGGGGTATTGTGGATGATATTATAAGGAAGAAAAATGTTGGTTGAGAATGAACGAAGTCTCGACTTTTAGAAACGATGAAAACCAAGAGAAATATATCTCAGTTCCATACCACCAATACACGAATAACTTTGGAAATAGTTTCAAGGAACTGGGTATGAAGGTGGTGTTTAAAACAAGTCATACACTACAGATCCTTTTAGAAAATCCAAAGGACAAAAGTCGATAATTCGGAAAAGTCTGGAATTTACGAAATCAAATGTGTGGACTGCGATGCAAAATATTATGGACATCTAGATGCCTATGAGAGTGTATAAATAAGTAAACATAATGATATTAAGAATAAAGATGGTGGACCAATATCTAATAGTATACTATATAGCTTGTTGAAATAATATTTTATTTATCAGAGTTACCGATCTATCGGACAAGGCCACGTTGTGAAATCAATTTAAGACTAGTAGATAAGGCAACATTGTAAAATTAATTTAAGGCAATTAAGGCGCAGGTACCTAGCAGAGGTATCTATGGTATGAATAAGGACAACATTTTATGCATATTTAATTTAATCTTTCTCTTGAAGATGATCACTTGGTGATCGAAACACATGTCGAGTTGTTAAAAATAATGTTTGGGTGTTACTGGAATGAAACTCCAGTAATATTTATTACTAGACTACAGGTTTCAGAGCATAATATGCCAAATAAAAAAAGAGGTGATGTCCTGTCAGAATTTCATTCTTTTGGATTGGATATGAAGTTGATATGAAATTTGTCAATTTGGTAAAAGTCATATTGATTCTGCGATTGGAAAAACATATGACTGTGTTATCAACTGTATAAATTGTTCACCTCCTCCTCCCGAATTTTCTTAAACGATGACAACTTCTTCCAGTGTGTTATTCAGACTATTATTTTGTTTTTACTCACTTTACTGTTGGGAAGTCTGGGTGAGGATCTTTCTGTTCCAACACTGGAACAAACTTAATTTCTGTCTCTTCAAAAACTTTTTTGATGTATCTGTAGCCTACACCGTGCATAGCTGTGTAAGTGAATAACAAACCAACGTTTTTGTTCAATGTTTTGTGTTCAGGAAGAATAGTATTCCTTATAATCGCTAGATAACTCTGCACTATATCATTCAGAGGATCATCAAGTTGTGAATCTCTTGAGGATAATATAGATGTATCCCAGGAAGAATCTAGAGGCTCCAGGTTCAGCAAAATTGATTGCTGAACATATTCGTCTACAGGAGAAACTATTTGCGCACCATTGGGTCCATATGCCTGAAAGAGAAACCAATTTTGAGAACCATATGAAGAATGTATAGTACTATTGGACTTTCCAAAAAAAAATTCTCCATCTTGAAAACATTAGGAATACCCAAGATCCATAACTGTAGGTTTTCAGGGAAACACATTTTCTACATCCACATCACTCAAATTTTTTGAATGGCAGTTTACCATGTTGCAGGAATTGAAGAAGATAACAAATAATATATAACAAACAAAAAAATGCCGTAGAACCAGATGGATTGAAAAAATATTTCTTTTTCATTGAATTATTTTTTTTAAAGGACAAAATACATGCACTACAGGAAAAACCTTGAGGCGCTCTAAGAGCGGTGCCTATGCGAAAGTAGCGATTCACATTGGATTTGTGTATTCCACATAAACGCAGTTCTCCAAGTGAAGTTTGAGGTGTATTGAGTTGAACCTTAAAACGATGAGCAGCCATCGCTTATTTCTGATATGTACCGCTCTTGGTAGAATCAACACTTCCTGTGAAATTATCTATAGAAGAGAGAAAAAATTTTAATCTTTCTTCGATGTTCCAGACTATCAAGGTTGCAAGTGATGTTTGCGTCTTCTATCATGCGGATGGCTCTTTTCTGGATGGAATCCAACAGCTTCAGGGTATGCTTAGGGGCGTAGCTCCGTACATGAGAACGATACTCCAAAGAAGGTCTGATCTGAGCTTCATAAAGCATCAAGTTGCTTAGGTGTGTACAGTTTTCTGGTTCGGAGTGTTCCAAACCTTTGAGAAGCAACCTTACGGCCTGGCCACAGGGATCGGCGGTGCAAAAGTCGAACCGGGGGCGAGGCGACCATTCGCGCGGCACCGTTTGCAGGCCACGGGCAGTCACGTTCGCCGCCACGACCAATAGTCCGACAGCGAAATGTCTTTATCGGATTTATCTCGATATTGCTTAGAAAGTAATAGTTTTTTAGTTCAAGACCTAATATTTGGAAGAGATTGTGGAGTACATGATTTGAATTAGAATCGGGGTATAGATGAAGAATTCCACAAGAAGTACGAGAAATACAGATTATATCCAGAAACATTTTTTGAGTATACCAGGATGAGTGTTGAAACCTTCGATTATATTCTTGTGAACATTCAACCATTCACGTTTCTGTGAATATAATTAAATCAAATTCCTATTCAAATTAATTCAGGTATTATGTGGCTTCATCGAAATGTTTAGCTAAACTCCCCATATTTAAATGGAAAATTATGACTTTTAAAACTAGTACTCAGATAATATTTCAATTCATCAACTTCCTTGATCTCTATAGTAACTGTATCTGAATCTGCAATGTACTGATCCATGAATAATTTGAATGTATTCAACAGTTATCCATCAATATAAATAGTTCATCTGCCAGTAGATCTAGCCATGATTTTTTTCAAATAATATTATGTATATGCTCTTCATAATTTATCAAAATTGGTTTATCATTTTCTGTTTTTCCGGCAAGGATTCTTCCGTTTTTATACCAAACAAATTTGAAGCCATATTTCTTCAGTTCTTTCAACTTTCCAAATGAATATTTATTTCTTGAAGTCAGTTCTTCATTAATGTAAATTAAATTTGTAGATCCTCTTATTCCTAAAGTTTCAGTGGTAAAATTTCCGTTTGTTCTATAAAACATTTTAGCAGCATACAAAATATTTCTTTTTGATTCTTCTGTATCTAAGACAATTTTCAGAACGTGTGCCGGATGGTTTTGATTTTTGTTTCAACTATTCCATTCATATGTTGAATTTGCACTGTGTCTATATTCAATTGTAGCTTTTGAAAATTGTCATGTACTATGTCCAAATCGGTTTTATTTTCATGTTTATGTAAACCAGTGATTTCTTTAGCTTCGGTTGTTCATGAAAATCTGTAATTTGTTTGAGTTGACTTATCTCTTAGTTCACTTTTGATATTTCTTTCTTGAGCATGTCATTATCAGGATTCATTTCTAATCTTTCTACTTTCAGTTTTTTCAATAAACTTAATATCTCCTTATTTTCATTTTTAACTTGAAATGAATTCAATAGTTTTTTGTAGTTCTTTCACTGTTTTCATTAGATTTTATAAAACGTCATTGCATTTATCATTTTTGTTTGTTTCTGGTTGCTCGGAACCATTTTTGCTAATCCACCTATTTCCATCTGGTTTTCTCATTTCTTTAGAAAACTGTTCAAATTCTTTAGAGTCTAATTTGGAACATTTCAAATGGAACCATTTTTTACATCCGCCTTTGCATTCTATGGAAGTATGGTTTGATTTCACAATAGAATCACAACAATCACCACACACAAAAAATGTCGGATGTACCATTACTTTTGCGATCTTGAGAGCAAACAGAGAACTTCCTTAATTTTTCTTGAGTGAGTTTTCCATTTGCACGATATTTTAAAAGCAAATATCCACTCTTTTCCTCCGAAGTTTCTTCAGCTTCCATTTTGTTTACGTTTCCAAATATTTTGAATAAAGTTATTTTTTTGTAAAAATGTCAATCACAACATAATAAGAATTTATGATAAATATGTTTTTTATGACCAACAACAGTTTTATCATCAACTAAATGAATCAGGAATCAGTTTTAATATATTCGAGCTATTTTAAGCTATTTTTTACATAAAAATTTTCGATTTACATCAAGAGAAACTTCTTGTGTCACATTGACAAGAGATACATTGGACAGGCATAAAATCTAACAAAAACATGAGATGAAATAAAAGGAGATTTTTTTTAAAGGTGTATGGACTGAGTATATGAGAAGACTATATGATTAGTATGTGTGTACGTATGTATGTGTGTGTATATGCGTATATATCATTCACTTTCTCATCAACCGGTTAGTTATTTTGTTTTCCTATATAAAAATATACATATGGATAGAAATGTGAGTTTTTAATTATCGACTTTTGAACCACGCACTAACAATACTCCCCAATGTTTTTAATCCAGTAAGGGCAGACCCAGTAAATCCAGGGAAACAAGAAATATTTTTTGGTACCTTATGCACCATACTTATATTTTTTTTATAATCTTAATTTGGATGTACCTAAAGCGCATGTGTAGCCGACAGCCTATACTAAAACCAATAATGATTGAGAGTAGAAGTAAGCCCAGTTGACAGCAAATCGTGGGCGTGCTTATTAATTTTTGAGAGGGTTAAGAATGAAAGAAAAATTCTTAGTACAATTAGTTAAAATATTCATACACATTTTTTATTTATTTCATTAAAACTTTGCAATGTCGTAATTTACCTAATCGTTGTAGTCATTAGGTGGGCCTTATGAAAACGGTGTAATAATCGTGGTAATTATAGTAGGTACCAAATAAATTAACAATATTAATGAAAAACACAATATATATATATATATATATATATATATATATATATATATATATATATATATATATATAGAGGTTGAAGGTTAGCACGACTGGCTAAGTTAAGAAATAGCACGGGGATTGAAACGGGTGTGCAGTCGGAGACAGAGAAAAATGAGAACTCTTTTTTCTGTTCAAGCTTTCGAGACTTTATTGACTCTTCTTCAGGAACTCTAGATGATAAGATGAAAATTAACAATTGTCAAAATTTGTTGTACTTTACTTACGAAAGTTGAGGTTATGTATATGAAGCAAGCATGGGAAGAATTATTTTCTTAAAACACTATGAAACTGTGATGATTTATGAAACACTCATGATACTGGATAACAGGTTAAAATTGAGAACATTATAATAAAATGTGGATGGCACTAATAACATTAGATTGTTGTAAAATAAAATTTTTTTAAATTTTTTGTATACATCTTGTGAAAGGAACATGTCCAAGTCAACTGTCAATTGTCTTGTCAAAAATTATTGGAAAAGGAGAAAAAATCCATGTCTGTGGTATGGAATGCAAAAGTGACTAAGTTTATCATCAGACAGGAATAAAGTGCTAATTGAAATTTGTGATGAATTTTTAAAAATAAATTGAATAGAATTTTGTTTTGGTTAACATCTTGGAGGAATGAACAGTTGTCTTGTCATTTACAGCAAATATTGAAAATTGATAGATGAATGGTTGAATGTGAATTTATTTTTTGATTGAGTTAAAAGAGGGTTTATTGACTGATATTTCCAATCATTATGATGTGCAGATTGACTTTTATTGTATTGGATTGGTAGCAGGATGGTTGGTGCGTCTGTTTTGATTGTCTAAGTGAAGTAGGTAAGTATAGATTATACTAAGTCCTTCTATGTCTCTTCTAGAATTCATACTGAGAGGATTTTTGAAAATGTTTGTCATTTCTAGGAACATTCTTTTGTGTACGTTGTTGGATTGGTCTAATATTTTGACATTGTCATATGCAATTTTATGGTCATGGTTGATGGAATGTTGTGCTAAAGTGCAGCTATTTTTGTTGTTTTTTATATCACTTTTGTGGGCTGTGATTCTATCTTTGAGGAGTCTGCCAGTTTGGCCTATGTATATTTGGTTGCATTCTGCACAAGGAATTCCATAAACTATGCCTGAGTTGTGTAGAGTTGGAGTTTTATCTTTTAATTTAGAAAAAATGTTTTTTACTATCACTGTATTTTTTAATGAAATTGTAATGTTTTGGAAAGGTTTGAAAATTTTTTTAATTTTATACGATAATCCTTCGATGTGAGGAATGGAGAAATATTTGGAAGTCACAGCATTGTGTATGGGAAGGGGAGCATCAACCCTACTGGGTTCAGTAAGAGTGGTGGAACGACTGAAGATTAAACTGTTGATTAATTTGGGTGGATATCCACTTGCGATGAATAAGTTTGTAAGTTTTTTGAGATTCTGGTTCCGAAGGGTGGAGTGGCTTGTGAGGATCACTCTGTTTTTCATTCCTAAGACCAGATTGATTTTTTGTTTGTTGTCGTGAAATGATTGGTAATGCAGAAACCTACCTGAAGCGCCAGGTTTGGTGTACCAAGTCGTGATCAACGTATTGTCTTGTCTCCTCATGAGTTTTGTATCGAGAAATGGAACACTGAAGTTCTCATCCTCATTTTCGATGGTAAATTGGAGATGTGGGTCATAGTTATTGAAAATTCGGAGGACCTCTTCGATTCCATCATTCGGAACACTGAGTATTATGTCATCGACATATTTTTTTAAAAACGGTATTTGAAATTGTATGATATTTAAACATGAATTGACTAAGTCATCCATCACGTACTGGGCCAGGATAGGGGACACAGGGCTTCCCATAGGCATGCCGAGTGTTTGTTTGTAACAATTGTTGGAGTATGAAAAAACTGTGGTTTCAAAGAGAAAATGGATCAAGTCCAGAAAAGTTTGAAGATTAATTTTGCAGTGATTAGAAATACTAGGCCAGTGTTTTTTAACACTATTGAAGGCAAGGTCAAGAGTGATATTATTGAAAAGAGCTTTTACATCTAAGCTAATCAAAATATAATTGTTGGGAATGTGAAATTCATTAATAAATTGACAAAATTCGAAAGAGTCTTTGACATAAAAATTGTTATCTTGATTGTATGAGAGTGTCAAAATATCTGTGACTAATTGTGCAATTCCTTTATTAGGGCTGTTAATACCTGTTCAGTTAGACAACCTTTCTTTGTTAGGGAAGTAATTAATTTGTTGGATTTTTGTTGAATGGTGGATGACGGGTCTCTATGAAGGTGTGAGTAATATTGTGTGTCATTGAGGATGTTCATTGCGAGTTGATCATAGTGATTGGAATCTAAAATGGTGGTTACATTCATCTTGTCAGAAGGTATTACTTTGATTTGGGGATTGTTTTTTAAAAAAATTTTGGTTTTGTGATACAATTTTTGAATATTACTATCATTGCTGTGATCTTGATGTAGATGATTAGTGATGGCGTTGGTGGTTTGGTTGAGTATTATATTTCTTTGATCTTCATCAAGGTTACTGACAATGTGATCAATATCTGATAATAAATGTGGAATATTTATATTTTTATTATTGGGTTCTATACTGAATTTAGGTCCCAGAGCCAAAAAGTTACTGACGTCTTGTGGAATATCCGTACTGCTAAGATTTTTGATCCAAGATGTTTGAGATTGAAGTTTAGTTGAATTGCTTTGAATTAATCTATTAAATTTGGAAATGTTACCATTCTTAACTTTGTGGAAACATCTGTTGTACTGTACCGAAAGTCTTCTATAGAAATCAGAAATTATGAAAAAAGGAAGTTTCCTAGTGAGAGTAATCTTAGTACTTGCCAGGGTTTTCTCAAAAGTACTAAGATTACTCTCACTAGGAAACTTCCTTTTTTCATAATTTCTGATTTCTATAGAAGACTTTCGGTACAGTACAACAGATGTTTCCACAAAGTTAAGAATGGTAACATTTCCAAATTTAATAGATTAATTCAAAGCAATTCAACTAAACTTCAATCTCAAACATCTTGGATCAAAAATCTTAGCAGTACGGATATTCCACAAGACGTCAGTAACTTTTTGGCTCTGGGACCTAAATTCAGTATAGAACCCAATAATAAAAATATAAATATTCCACATTTATTATCAGATATTGATCACATTGTCAGTAACCTTGATGAAGATCAAAGAAATATAATACTCAACCAAACCACCAACGCCATCACTAATCATCTACATCAAGATCACAGCAATGATAGTAATATTCAAAAATTGTATCACAAAACCAAATTTTTTTTAAAAAACAATCCCCAAATCAAAGTAATACCTTCTGACAAGATGAATGTAACCACCATTTTAGATTCCAATCACTATGATCAACTCGCAATGAACATCCTCAATGACACACAATATTACTCACACCTTCATAGAGACCCGTCATCCACCATTCAACAAAAATCCAACAAATTAATTACTTCCCTAACAAAGAAAGGTTGTCTAACTGAACAGGAAAGTAAACATTACAAAATTTACAATGGTACCATCAACAAATTCTATGGCCTTCCTAAAATTCATAAAGCAGAACTTCAATTACGTCCAATTATTTCTGGTATTAACAGCCCTAATAAAGGAATTGCACAATTAGTTACAGATATTTTGACACTCTCATACAATCAAGATAACAATTTTTATGTCAAAGACTCTTTCGAATTTTGTCAATTTATTAATGAATTTCACATTCCCAACAATTATATTTTGATTAGCTTAGATGTAAAAGCTCTTTTCAATAATATCACTCTTGACCTTGCCTTCAATAGTGTTAAAAAACACTGGCCTAGTATTTCTAATCACTGCAAAATTAATCTTCAAACTTTTCTGGACTTGATCCATTTTCTCTTTGAAACCACAGTTTTTTCATACTCCAACAATTGTTACAAACAAACACTCGGCATGCCTATGGGAAGCCCTGTGTCCCCTATCCTGGCCCAGTACGTGATGGATGACTTAGTCAATTCATGTTTAAATATCATACAATTTCAAATACCGTTTTTAAAAAAATATGTCGATGACATAATACTCAGTGTTCCGAATGATGGAATCGAAGAGGTCCTCCGAATTTTCAATAACTATGACCCACATCTCCAATTTACCATCGAAAATGAGGATGAGAACTTCAGTGTTCCATTTCTCGATACAAAACTCATGAGGAGACAAGACAATACGTTGATCACGACTTGGTACACCAAACCTGGCGCTTCAGGTAGGTTTCTGCATTACCAATCATTTCACGACAACAAACAAAAAATCAATCTGGTCTTAGGAATGAAAAACAGAGTGATCCTCACAAGCCACTCCACCCTTCGGAACCAGAATCTCAAAAAACTTACAAACTTATTCATCGCAAGTGGATATCCACCCAAATTAATCAACAGTTTAATCTTCAGTCGTTCCACCACTCTTACTGAACCCAGTAGGGTTGATGCTCCCCTTCCCATACACAATGCTGTGACTTCCAAATATTTCTCCATTCCTCACATCGAAGGATTATCGTATAAAATTAAAAAAATTTTCAAACCTTTCCAAAACATTACAATTTCATTAAAAAATACAGTGATAGTAAAAAACATTTTTTCTAAATTAAAAGATAAAACTCCAACTCTACACAACTCAGGCATAGTTTATGGAATTCCTTGTGCAGAATGCAACCAAATATACATAGGCCAAACTGGCAGACTCCTCAAAGATAGAATCACAGCCCACAAAAGTGATATAAAAAACAACAAAAATAGCTGCACTTTAGCACAACATTCCATCAACCATGACCATAAAATTGCATATGACAATGTCAAAATATTAGACCAATCCAACAACGTACACAAAAGAATGTTCCTAGAAATGACAAACATTTTCAAAAATCCTCTCAGTATGAATTCTAGAAGAGACATAGAAGGACTTAGTATAATCTATACTTACCTACTTCACTTAGACAATCAAAACAGACGCACCAACCATCCTGCTACCAATCCAATACAATAAAAGTCAATCTGCACATCATAATGATTGGAAATATCAGTCAATAAACCCTCTTTTAACTCAATCAAAAAATAAATTCACATTCAACCATTCATCTATCAATTTTCATTATTTGCTGTAAATGACAAGACAACTGTTCATTCCTCCAAGATGTTAACCAAAACAAAATTCTATTCAATTTATTTTTAAAAATTCATCACAAATTTCAATTAGCACTTTATTCCTGTCTGATGATAAACTTAGTCACTTTTGCATTCCATACCACAGACATGGATTTTTTCTCCTTTTCCAATAATTTTTGACAAGACAATTGACAGTTGACTTGGACATGTTCCTTTCACAAGATGTATACAAAAAATTTAAAAAAAATTTTATTTTACAACAATCTAATGTTATTAGTGCCATCCACATTTTATTATAATGTTCTCAATTTTAACCTGTTATCCAGTATCATGAGTGTTTCATAAATCATCACAGTTTCATAGTGTTTTAAGAAAATAATTCTTCCCATGCTTGCTTCATATACATAACCTCAACTTTCGTAAGTAAAGTACAACAAATTTTGACAATTGTTAATTTTCATCTTATCATCTAGAGTTCCTGAAGAAGAGTCAATAAAGTCTCGAAAGCTTGAACAGAAAAAAGAGTTCTCATTTTTCTCTGTCTCCGACTGCACACCCGTTTCAATCCCCGTGCTATTTCTATATATATATATATATATATATATATATATATATATATATATATATATATATATATATATATATATATATATAACTTTTTTTCACTATTGGGTTGCAGCAATTGATAAGTGAACTCTTTATAACTATTCTCAAGCTTTCGAGTAACTTAAACTCATCGTTAGGGGTACTAGACAATACGGTTGTCTACGTCCCACATTTTTTGCTCCTCTTTTAAAACATGCTGCATACATTTCTTACAGTCTTCTGCAGAAACAGTTCGAATAGCTCCTTGTAGGTGATGTTGCACGTCCACTAATTTAAATGTTCTGTTTTCTCGTGCCACATATCCTTTTACTTACGCCCAGATTAATTCTATTAGGTTTAATTCGCAGTGGTATGGTGGTAACCTTAAAACTGTAATTCCACGACTTAACGCCATTTCATCCACTGCGAATTTTTTATATTTGTCTGTGTGTAATTTTGTTAGCTGAAGTAGTTCTGCCTTTAAACTATCTTTGTTATATTGGATGTTCTTATTAATTAACCATTCTTGAATTGCTGCTTTTTTCCATGATTGTTTCGGTAACAGTTCTAAATGTCGACTATGGTATGGGGCATTGTCCATGACGATGACAGACCCAGGTTCCACAAGTTGAATGATGCTTTCAAACCATTTTTCAAACACCTCCGCATTCATCTCTTCATGATAGTCGCCTGTTTTCTTAGATTTAAATATTAATTCACCATTTGGTAAAAATCCACTGTCGCTTCCTATATGCGTAACTATCAGACGACTACCTTTTCCAGATGGCTGTTTTAACCCAACTGATAAACCTTCAATAAAGGCTTGTCGTGCACTTGTTATATCATCATCCTGCCATACTTTTTTGACCGTATGTCCTTGATTAACCCATGTCTCCTCCATGAAGTACAATTTTTTTTTGAGCTTCCGAAATTCATCAATTTTTCTTAGATAGTTTCTTCTCCATGCTATTATTTCTTGACGTTCAATGAGAATGCTTTTCCTGTGAACTTTTCCGTACGTAAATTTCATTTCGTGTACAAGTTTCCTAAAAGTTTCTTTACCCATTTTTGGGACCAATTCATGATCACTAAGTGCCTCCAGAACTGTTTGTAGTGTGGGCAGCTCATTTCTGAAAAAGAAACTGTGAATAGTTCTGCGTATACTGGTTTTGGCTTCTTCATCAACTGTGATTTTTTTTTCGTCCGCTACTAGTTTTTGGCGTTTGTACGTCCCCATGAATTTCTGCTTCTCTTAGTATTTTGTAAATCGATGATTTTGGTACACCGGTATAATCAGAGCACATATCAACTAATTTATCTTTTATAATTGTGGAACTTAATGATGTAGAAATGCCCGGTTGGTTATTCGGAGGTACACACGTAGAATTACAGCACATATGCACAAAGTCATCTTTTGGTGGCTGATGATCTCTTTCAAGACAGTGAAATACTCGCAGTACAATTTGTTTTTCTCTTACTGACCGAGACTCCGACCGTTTTACCTTTTTCGACGTGGAAGGCCCGACCATGTCTCCCATTTTTTGAGTAGTTTGAGAACGGTGTAGAAATATAATTATGTAACGCTTAAACACTTATTAGCACTATTATTTTCACTAATTGTTATCACAACACGTCGATTGCTGACTAACTTAACTGTAAAACGTACAATTCACGCTGTATAATTCACAAACCAATGATACGCTCATGGCTGCAAGTACATTAGTGAGGACTGCAACGATGAGATGGAAGTTACGGTAAAGTGACAAAGACAGAAATATCGTTGCGTACAGCGTTGCCACTAGTTGTAATAAATATCTAACACTATACAGAAAATAATGAATTTTAACTGATCAGTAATCAGGAAATGTATAAGTATTACTCATTACAAGCTCATTACTGATTTTTGTCATAAATAATACCTTTTAATCGTACTAGTATTGTGTATTATCTATAATTTGCCACAACCTACAACTCTACTGCTTACTATATTTTGATTCTGCTATAAACTGGTAACGTAAAATTTAGATATGACAACGCGCTTTATTCTCAATCATTATTGGTTTTACTATAGATCCAAGAATGAAAATAGTAATTCAAATCGAGTGCCTCCACCGAGAGTGAATAACCCTTCTTTACAGTTGAGTACTATTGAACTTGATCAAAGCATGTCTCTCAAACCAGGGCAAAGTGTGAGGTGTATGTTGAAAAGATTTGAAGATGACAGTGAGTCAATTATAATAGATGAGCCACAGGCGAATAATGATTAGTAGTCGATTATTTGAATTAATTAATTGAGTAATTTTTCGAGCTCAGCAAGTTCTGGGCCCGAACTGTGCTTGAAAAATCACTTGAAAGTATATTATTGAACTGGCCAGTCGAAAGGAAAAATAAGAATCAATCAACTAATCAAAAATATACTTCATTGTCGAATATTGTCTTTAATTGACTAAGCAGTAGTACATGGCTGTTTTATTATTTTTTTTCTCAATTTCAACAAATCAATATAGACGAATATTTTCAGGACACATGTAACAAGTACGAGTATTTATGTTTATCTTTTTTTGTACTCATTACATGAAGTTACGTTATTATTGAAATAATCTTGTTTAACTAGCCGGTAGCCGTATGATGTACCGATATTATGAATTTTCAATTCCCAGTCAAAAGTTGTTATTTTGATTATTTCGTCATTTGACTTACATTCCATTATATTTAAGTAATCCTAAAATGATTGTTATCTAAAGAACTTACTGGCGTTTTGTTTTATATTGTTTCATGTGGAGCCGATAGGGCCAACCATACCTAAAACAGACATGACAGAAAGATGGTCCACCATGGAAATCCAGTGGAAACCCCAAGTATAGGAGTCTCTTTCCAGCGAGTACCGAATCCAAGATAAACCCACCCGTAGAAGATGAGATGAACCATTCAAACCCTATGGCAAATTGGACAGATTCAGACCAGAAATTCCAATGCTATATGGAACTCGGTTACTGGGTCATTGCACGATACTAACAAAAGTAACACCACATAAAGACCACTTAATGAACAAACGGAAGTTACAAGCCAACCATCGATGGACTATTCACCGTAGATAACTGGCGATCCATTGATCCACTATCGATCTAATTCAAATGAGAGGTATACAACAAATAAAATAGATGAAACGTGGGTGTTTGAACCTCAAAATGTCGAAAGTCTTCTGAATTGAGTAGGTTGACGGATGAGATATTAGACAGAATCAGGCCTCAGTATTGCAGCATGGACATCTAGCGGCAGGTAGTACAGTTGCTGTGGAAGCGATTCGGCGCAGTCTAAGAGACAGGCCATCATAGACTTTTTAACGTAAAGGTGAAGTGTTAGTGACTTTGCATGTGGTTGGACCTCATGTATGGACTCTTATCTTTACAAATTCACTTATATTATTGATATGAAATATTAAATTTTTTTTTATAGGAGTTTAGATAAGAACGATAATTTTTTTTCTCATTTTCTCATTCCATTGATACTGATACTGATTTAGTTAATTTTTCCTACATATAGGATACACAGGATATTTCATACAGCATTTTGCACGAAAAAATCCAAAAATGTTAACTGTCTTATTTCATTGAGGTTGTTTTAGATAAGTATTTAGGTAGAAAGTTTTTAAAAGCGGGGTCTGCTTTTCACGGGTGGTGGTGTCAAAAGCCAAATTGTCAAAAATAGTAATTTTCGAAAATATTCAATTTTCCAAATTTATAGTCTCAGTGCACCGCACTGTAAGGGTCGATCTAGTAAAAAATAATTTACATAAATAAAAGTTATGATATACGGCAATTAGCGATAATGCCATAATGCTGATTGGCAATATTAGACTTCGACCTAAAATCGGGAACAAGAATGTGTGGGATTTTATTCATTCGGTTGCCACATTCTAGAGAGAACACATCCATCACCCCTGAAAATGTATTTGAATTTTTTTATTTGTATTATTGGCTTGTTGAACAATATATTTGAAACATTGTAACATTGTTGAGGGTTATGTTGTAACTTCATTGTAATAAACTCCAATATTTTTTATTTATGATTATTATTTTTATATAAATCCTACCATTTGAGTTAACCCCCAACTCGCGAGCCATTTGGTCCGCGACAATATTCTTACATATAGGCAGGTCGCACAGGCCAAAAGTGACATGGATAATGGCGTGGAAGTATAGTGAAGAATTGAAAGACCTGGCGGACTGGAAAAGGTTGACTTTGCACCTACTTTAACACAGCAGGGTTCAGCTCAGAATGATTTCGGGGCAATTAACCTGACACTGATCATTCGGGGATTGAAGAATTAGCAGATTCTATAACTTTCGAGATTCCTGATAAGACTTTGAAACATTCAATGTTAATACTCCATAAATCGTATGGTATGTAAAATGATAGACTGAGGGGCAGAACCGATTTCAAAACAAAAATGGTAAATATGTATTCGATAGTACTGACCTTGTAACCGTTATCCTCTTTTGGATTGTGAGATGCTGTTATCATAATACCACTGGCACATTTGTATTTTCTGACAGAGAATGGAATGAACGGTGTGGGAACCACTTCGCTGAAGAGTTTCACGGGATGACCAGCATGAAGGAAAATTGATGCTGTCAGTTCTGCCCACCTAAAAAAATACATAAAATGAAGGGAAATATCTCCTGCTGATACATTTCGAATCCAGTATGTTTATTCATCCAGGCTTTCCAATGTGTTATCTAGAGATTTCGTCCATTGGAACCTCGGACGAAAAACCTGTTTTCGTCTGAGGTTTTGAGAACTGAAAGGTATTATCTCCTAAAAAGGTCACCAATCAAACAAGATATGAAGATAACAAGGATATGAATTTTATTTTTTCATTTCTAGGCACAATTTGTGAATACAAGTTACTGACTAATTGGACTTATCAGTGGTTTATATCACGCAGTAACTTTTTGGGGTGAATTTTTCAGTTTGGTCTTTATCAAACTTTAGCAGATTCTCTATTGATTCAGCTTTGTTTATTTTTTTCAGATCGTGGAAGATTCAATAATACCCAACAAACCTCAAAATACACTGACTCCTGCACAAAACATGCCAAATAATATCAGTTGTTTGCTGGGATAAAATCATCTGCCATTTTTCAGGACGCAACAGCATTTATTCATCTTAGTCGCGTTTTTTTACGAAGCGTAGAATGTCCTGATAATAACTCAGAAGCTTATATTCGGCCTAAAATTGCACAAGAAATATCACAGTATCCGCTGTTTGAATCCAATTCAGTTTCGTGAAAATTGTTCTGATAACCTTGCTCATCCAAGATAAACGAGGGTTCCTACAGTGATGTGTGTTGCAAAGCCGAGGATTCGACATCGACTTCCGAATGAGAAATCGCTTTGTCTTTCTCTGCAGCTTCCACTACGTGGGCTAGATTTAACTTTGATCATTTACGATGTCGATGTAATCATGATGTCCGTGTCAATTAATGGTTCGTACAGAGCAAACTACCACTGGTAGTTTGCTTTTAGTAGTATGCACTGTAAGGTTACAACTAGAGCGCTATGGCCAACAAACCCAGAAAATATCTTTGACACAATTTCTTCAGTTTTTCTCTCAGATGGTCTCTAGGTGAAGGTTTTCTCATTTGAGATACCGAGTGGGGTTTCCCAGTGCTCTTTATATTTCTTATTGACCAATTACCTGATCTGATTCTGAATGTTGCATTCACACATATAGTTTAGGGCCAATACTCGTATGTGAAGTAGATGAAATGTTTCTGAAACACTGACATCAAGTTAGAGTCAACCTGTTTCTGACCGCCAGTTGTTACAATCCTTCACGAGATTCCCAGACTGTTTTTGAGTATTAAACACCTGAGTGTAGCCTATCTGTCTTTAGGAATATTGACCCACTCATTGCATTAAGGTCCTTAATTGACGTTCTTTGTAGATTTCAGGTCTAGCACCCTAAATGTTGATACCTTCACAGCTTGTTCAAGGCCCACGAAGTTGATAAACCCTATCTAACACATTTATCAGTTTTTTCTTCGCGAGTATCCTGGAACTCAGTAATAGAGTCAAGCTATTCCGGTCAGCCTCTTTCTTCAGTTTTTCACGGCTATCCCAGACCCGCTCGACATTACTCTTGGGTTCATCAATACAGGCTGGCTGTCTATAAGAATATTGATCCGCTCATTTCATTGAAATCAATATTCCTGGGACATTACAAGAGTACATACACTTCCGCCTGAAAGACGGATGTGTATTGGTCAAGCGGTAGCTTGGGTGAAATATTCTCTCCGGAGATTATTCACCAACAATCTTCGTTTTTCGACTCATCTGCATATCAGACACATTTTCGGGATGACTGACCATTATCCATTCTTCAAGATTTGTAACTGTGAACCTGAAGTTTATGTCGAAAGTGTACTTTGGTATCATGTGATCCGTGAACATATTTGATGTGTTCTTTCACACATACCAATATTCCAATGTTGGCCCATTTTTTTGTATCTCGATGAATTTTCCTTGTCTGAATTGACCCACTCTTGCCTCACCCTACATTAAAAGATTCAAAGAGGGATATTTAAAATATCTGTAATGCTTCTGTTAGTGTGGTTCAATCATCGCCCTGTCTTCAAAATGTAGTCTTTGTCTTCGATGCGGAGGGTAAAGAATAAATTATTCCTAGGTATCAATGTTTGACACATATTAATGGGGTTCGATATTTCCACATTCTATAAACATTGTGATTCATTAGCAATTGTCATCCTAACGTGAAGATCTGAAAGAGATTCCTCAGTGCCGATAAAATTATGATGATGATCTACGAGTCTGAAAATGTTTTGATCAATATGCCACAATACCAGAGTCTACAAGTCTACATTCACGAAACAATTTCAGAGAGCGCTGATTTTAACTGTAATAGCTCTCATCAGTTCTGCCGAGGCAGATCATGAATACAACATTTGAACTTTTTTTCTCCACAAAGACAATCATGACCAGTAAGTGAGCATGACAAGATGATGAATACGGAATACTCGATATCGACATAAAACTTAAACCACCCTTATCAGAAATGAACGAGGAACCCAATGTCGGCAAGCATATTTGTTCCAGCAACATTGTTCTCACCCGAAAGTTCAGATGACCAGATCTGTCGGAGTTTGTGTTGATACTCGCCACGAAGAGAGTTCTTCACTACTGTTACATCTTGTGAGTAGCGTTGTTCCACGCCGAGGTGAGTATACGTCTTTCCGGCATCCAGATGGTGTAGAATGCTTCCATCTATGAGTAGCACATCCTTTGCGTAGTCTTCCCGCATCGACCTATCTTGAGATGGACCATTGCACATTTGCCTATCCCGTATTTCATACCGATAGCACCGTGTACTCTTTCACCACCCTCAACGAATAATATGGATCTCTTTCTCCAGAAGCATAAAGTTTCAGATCATCCATATAAAACAAATGGATGACCTTATGCCTCCGGTTTCCAGGGGTACCACACTTATATCTTCGAACATTTTTAAGTGCAATGGATAAGAGCAAAAGTGAGTTGCAGAAGAGAAGGAGAATGAGAAAACTTCACTGCAATACACCTTTTTGAAAGTGACCCATCCTGTTTGGACTCTAGCCTGACCAGATGTTATGTAAAGCGAGTCCGCCAGACTAGTATTAGTTGTTTAACGCATCTCACTATATTTTGGGGTATCGCAAGCATTTGAGCAAATGCAAGCAATTATTATCATCATTATATCATTTCATCAAAAAAAATACAATCAAGAAGTCAATAAAACTAAAAATGCATTTTTAAGGAGCTCAAGAGAGTCCTATGGTCTGGGGTTCGCGGTTAAACAGTGACCTTAAATGGTGGAAATACCATGTATTAGAATCGAAGGAGCGCTAACGAATATTTTTGTAGTGCATTCTCAATCATTTTTCCAGCCCTTGTTATAGCTTCAATTAATTAAATTTTTAAAAAACCCAACTATTTTCCATGGCTCCATATAATCCTCAATAAGCGTTTTTTTCAACCAGACAATTGCACTATACCACAATAGAAACTCACCTTTTACTGTTATGCCTCCCATCATACCCGATGACAATTCCATTTTGTTTCAACAGTTCGCCATCAGATTTCTCCAAGTATTTCAGTAAACCTTGTCCAGTTTGAATAATCACTAAATCATTCATGCAAGCATATCCGACGGACATTCTTCCTCTCAATCCCGCTGTGCCGAAAGATATCCTTTTCAGAAGAATCCGTGATAACTCATCTGTTTTCTTTTGGGACACTAAGTCCCTCAAGGCGGATAGAGTATTTTCATTTTTGTCCCACTTCAACCATTCGGCGATTTTTGCATCGAGATCACAACTGGCGTTGCACATGACAGGAATGTTTTTTAATGTACTGTAACAGATATCGGTATCAGTATCACATTGAAAGTAAGAAAAGAGGTGGAAAAGTATTCCTCACTTGATAAGAAATCAGTTGTTTGTCAATTGATCAGGGCCGGCGTACCTATTAGGTGACCACCTATAGCGCCAATTCTACATTTTATTTAGAAAGTTCAAATAACATTTGATGGAAATGACCATAATAAGTAAACAACTACAGTAGTTCGATTCGGCAACTACGCAATATTTTCCAGAAAAATGTCTGTGACGAAGGGTTTGAAAACCATGCAGGAGAAGTGTCAGAGGCATTGCACATTCAAGGGGGATTGATCCCCTCCCCGAAAGTTCTACAAGCAACGGCTATACAAAAATTATATCAAATACAACGATTGGCTTGTTCAAAAATCACAGGAGTCATGAGAATAACACCAACCGCGGCAATGGAATTAATTATTGGTCTGTCCCCTCTGGACCTGTACGTTAAGAAGGTTGTGTTGATGACCATGTTACGATTGCTCACGGCTGCTGTAAACCTTGAAGTAGAAATAGGTCAATTAAGGCTGAGCCTATGGCGAGAAGCGCATACTGCGCAACTTCTGCTGCAGGCAACCAGTGATGCAATTGTACCCAGGTTTGTGTTCAACAAACCCTACAAAATACAAATAAAACAGAACACAAAGTCAAATGCTACAAATGTAATAGGCATATATACAGACGGCTCAAAAACCAAAGGAGGCTCAGGATGTGGAGTGTACTTCAAATCACTAAGCCTAAGGATTGGACGGAGAATGGGAAAAAATACCAACGTGGTTCAAACAGAACTGGCTGGTATCTCAATCGCCGCAAAAGAAATAACCAGGAAAGGAATTTCTGGCAAAAAATAACAATCTGCACTGATAGCAGGTTCAAATCTAGCGAACTTTTGGTAGAGGTAGTGAGTTTGTATCGCGGATTGATCAATTGATTATTGTTTCTTGTATTATAGTTATGCGTATCGAGTGAGTATGGTAGATACCAATGTTCTTGTGGACCTGTAATAGGTAATAAAAAATATATGCTGAATATAGTGACATAATTTTGAATTCATAATTCGGTGATGTAGTTTCTACAAGATTCCTTATATCCCACGCCTTTTTCTGTGTTCGGAGAACTTTAAGTGAGACACTAGAGTTTCCCCTTAGTCGTATACCATAAGTAATGTGTGAATTGAACAGGGCAAAGTAAGATATTCTCAATACTTCGACACTGGTTACTTTTTTCAGTTGTCTTAGGAGATAGAGTTGATTAGAAAGTTTAGAGCACAGTTGGTCAACATGACAGTTCCATTTTAAAGAATGATCCAAGGTTATACCCAAAAGTTTAACTTTATTAGCAGAGTTCTCACGACAGTTAGTTGAAATGAAAATCCTTTGGCATTTATTAGGGTTTTGTTTCAATTTGTTTGTTAGAAATCATTCGTCCGCTCTACGCTCCGCCAATTCCATTGAATTTGACAATATTTCCTTATTAACATGTGATTCGTATATAGTTAAATCATCTGCAAACATCATGCATGATGACGGTGACAAGTTTTGCGGTAGGTCATTGATATATAAAATAAATAGGAGAGGACCTGATACAGATCCTTGGGGTACCCCATGTTTGATGATTCGAAACTCTGATTGAGAATCCTGGTATTGCACTGTCTGGAATCTGTTGGTAAGGTAGAAGGAGAAAAATTCGTAAGCTGATCCACGTATTCCGTAATATTCGAATTTCTGAAGAAGTATCGTATGAAAAACACAGTCAAAAGCCTTGCTGAGGTCGCAGTGTCATGGCAATTACTTTACCTGCTTCAAGGCTCCCAACTATGTCGCTCACCACCTCCTCCACGGCTTGAACCGTGGATCTACAACTTCTGAAACCGAACTGTCTATTATTTAGAATTTTAAATTTTTCTAAGTACAGTATTAATCTGTTTTTCACAATGTCAATCCACCGTAGAATTGACATCGACACCGAGGAGGTAATTCATTTGTTTGCTGCAAAGAAAGCTAAAAAACTAAATTTGATTTTGTAAAAAGATGTTGATATTTCCGTAATGGTTTTCTAATAAATATATGATCATATAACACAATTTTCTTTTTTGTGATATACTGTTTGGAACCTTTGGTGTAGTAATGAATATTACCGGAGTTTTTCCCAACACCAAATCGTTATTTATCAGCAACCGAAGACTTAATAGGAATATTTACGTGAACAAAATTTGGAAAAACTGAATATTTTTTACAGCTCTTTAGAAACCAAATATCTGCTTGTATTAATCTAATTTTAGTTGAATACTTACGATACAGATTCAGTTCCGTTGATCTGGCCGTCATTATGTACTTGTGATATACTGTTTGGAACCTTTGGTGTAGTAATGAATATTACCGGAGTTTTTTATTTTATCTTCCTCTTGAAGATGATCACTTGGTGATCGAAACACGTGTCGAGGTGTAAAAATAACGATTTGGTGTTGGGAAAAAAATTCCGGTAATATACAATTTTCTTTCTTTCTTTATTTTTATATTTCATGTTTTTCTACTGTTCCACCGAACCAACCCCCCCACCCCTCCCCCGAAATTGTTTTCTGGTTACGGCCTTGTTGCACATATCATATGAGAATGGAAAATAACCAAATATGTTAAGGAGGTCAAAAAAGCAATTTGTTGAGTAAAATGATGGATCTAATTTAACTTTAGAGGAGCATTTCAAAGTAAACATTTAGTAAACTGTTCTGGACAGGGCCAAAAATTCAATTGGATAGAAGTTTAGACAGCTACACCAGTAACGTCTGTGTTTGGAGTATTGACTGAGATTGTAGAGTTACGAGAATGAAATGAATCGAAATCTTTGCTCAGTGATTGCATGGAATTGGAATCAGTGTTGCCAATGAAAGATTCGAACGACATTGAAGGTCTCCAAAAAGTTGACGATGATAAAATTGTAAAATCATCTTGAAGAAGAAAGGCAAGGTAAATGTACAACTTCAAAGTGAAACGAAGACCTGAGACCTCGAATGAAAAAAAAAAACACCAATGAACACTTTGTTAGGTAGAATTCAGAGTTGGCAAAAGTCTTTTTTTTTTAATCATTGATTTTTGAAAAATTATGAAAAAACTGATTCTGTATTCTTTAAATCAATTTCTCCAATAAATACCCTTCAATTATTATTTTATTTCGCAAAAGAAATTTACTTGAAAATTTATTGATTCTGAAGTCTGATCGGAAAATATAAAATAAGTAGTTATAAAATGTATTTGACTGAATTATTTGAGATAATTTTTATTTCAATCTCCTGACAGGACAAATCCTATTTCAAAATGACTGGGCTTGGATTGGTTGGTATAAACTGCTGGTCATAATAAAAGGAAAACATTTTTTCAACAAAAAATGAAACTGTTATATCTTGAAAATAAAATTATATTTTGAGATGCGTTTTTGAAGCTCTTTCGACAAATTCCCTCTAGTATCTTGTTGTGGCAGTATACAGGTGAATTATTCATATATCGTATATAAATGTATACATTTTTTTAAAATTTCATTTGTTCCAGAAATTGATATTTTTTTTAACTTTATTATTTAGTATTAAATCT
Source organism: Leptinotarsa decemlineata (assembly GCF_025532065.1). Lineage (NCBI taxonomy): Eukaryota > Metazoa > Arthropoda > Insecta > Coleoptera > Chrysomelidae > Leptinotarsa > Leptinotarsa decemlineata. Next base: position 1,549,945 of record NW_027412545.1, on the reverse strand, counting down.
AATACGAAAACCAGTGTGACTAAAAACGGAAAATTGTCATTTTTACTTCATTTGTGTAGATACTTTCCATTTATCTTTCGAATATAAAGGTTTTTCTTTTGAAAAATTACTTTATTTTTTCAAAATCGTTACTTTTGTTCGATAACTTATAGTTCATTTTTTTATAATTTTCATTTTCGTCGAAATTGAAATAAATGCTTGATTTCATAGTTTTTATTCAAATCAATGATACAAATTTCAAATGTCAGTTAAAAATCGCAATTCAAATCATGATTTATATAACTTTAAGTAAAAAATAGGATAATTGAAGAAAAAATTAAACATTAAGAGATTACAAGTCAAGTTAGTTCACAATGTTTCGATTGTGGATACCAACAATCGAAATGTCGTGAAGTAAGTTGGCTTGGAATCTATTAATTTTTATTTTATTATTTTTTGTTAGAAATTCAAAATTCAAAGATTCAATGATAATTTATGCCTTGAGAGTAATATAGCACTTCAGTGATTATTTACGTAGAAGTAATGGTATCTTGAACTAATATAATTAGTACTAAGAGATCAATTTCAAGGGTACTATATTTATATTTTTGGTATACTTCATAATACAATATTTGTTTTTGTGTTTTGGACAAGAATTTGACTTGCAACTCTTTAGTTGGCAAACGGGTATATATCATTTTCCCAAAGGTTGAAAGAATACAGGAGTAGTTTGTTGAATGTAAGGACCCATTCCACCTTCGCAAACCAACTTTTGACAGAGAACCATGAGTTCAAGTATGACTATGACGTAGTACATTTGGAATAGAAAGGTTTGAAACACGATCTTTTCGAATGCGTTGAAATCAATATATTCAAATATTCTGGAAAGTTACTGAATGACTAGATAGAATTAAATTCTTCTCCTCTGTTAAATCTGCTTTCTAATGTAGAAATTGCTAATCAGTTGGTAACATTTCTTTTATACATTTCAATCAGTTTATACCTTGGTTTATTCCTAAACTCGGGTAAAATTATTAGTCATTACGTAGGGAGTTATACTAGGGGTTATACGATGATAATTATGAAGGATTCAGTCAGTATGAACACGCGAAGTTACTTGAATACATTAACTTCAACAATTTCGGTTGTGTCTTCTGACGTTAAACTTATAGTTGCTTCACATTCAATCTTATATGCCTGGGTTGGGAAAATTGTCGAAAAACGTGATTTTTGCCCAGAGCGGAATATTTTGTTGCGCCGGACCTGTATTAAATTATTAAATACGAATAAAGTTTCACAAGCTTTGCATAATATCCATCTCGAGTTATCAAAAAGCAACATACAACAAACATGTATACGTGTGGCGTAGATATGATTAATTGCCAATAGTATCGTCAAAGAGGAATTTTGAAACAATTATAACGAGTAACATTATAAAAATATGTGAATGATGAGTATCTTTGAATCGACCAAAACAACATGAAGCTACCTAATTGGGGATTGCCAATAAGGAGAAACACTGGTTTGAAAGGAAGGCCAAAGAAACCGCTGATACAAGGTGTCGATTTGAAAACTTGTCATGCTCAATATTTTATTTGAAAAAATTGATTGGAAAAATCAGCAATACACAGCAGTTTCATTTTGAAGAAAGGGAGGTTCAATGATCGAGGTGAAATCCGTACTGGGAGTAGATGATACACTTAGAATCTTAAAAAGTGGCAACTAAGTGGCACATCACTCCAAAGAGATTGAAATTTTTCCCGAAGGTACCCTAGTTCATTATTTTTTGTAATTTCAACAGTAGATCAATAGAGTTTACTGAGTCGATTGTAGTTTGTTTATAATTGGAATTATACATCGCACATCCTAGCTTTGAACTTTTTTATCAAACATATTTTAATGTATCAACTTTTATATATACAAAAAAAAATACAAAATTTCCACTATTGATACTAAATCAGTAATTCTGTTCCATTTGGTCCGTTCAGTGATAATCCAAGAAAGGATTGTCCTGATTTTTATTTGAGGACAGATTAAAGTGAGCAGGTAGGTATTCATTTTTAATGAAAGAAATGCATATTATGTGCAATGAAGTCGCGAGTGTTTTGTGGATTTGGTGACAAATCTGAAACTGGTTTGGTGAAACATAGGAAAAGAAATAACCCCAGAGTACTGAAATAAGTTCAAACTGAGGTGTTTTTCGCTGGTTTCGATCGGCAGTCATAGTACAGCGAGGAATGACACACGAGATTGTGAAAAAAGCACTGAAAATACATAAAATGAAGAGACTTCAAGAAGAGAATGAGGATGATTTTGATGAAAAAATATAGTTTTGTGAAACCACACCTTACCTAGCCAAAGCCAACTCTAATCTTGATTTTTATGAATGACAATGTGAATAAACAAAATTATCGTTATGGAGTGACAAAACTCGCAAAAATTAATGTTTGAGCAGATAATCGTTACTGGAAATTTTATGTCCTTTTTTTTGAAGGAAACTAGTACCTATGGTTGGAGAGACCATCAAAATTTCAATAATACACGAGGCAGAAACTCAAATTGATGTAGAAGGTAATTTTGTTTTAGAGAAAGAAATATTTTTACCAGTACTGTGCTTCACCTTGTTATTCTTTTCTCATCCGATAGTGGTTGAGCAAGAGATTTATGTATAGAGGATGGGTAGAAGGAGAGCAGTGAGTGGCCTATGGTATTTTGAAAACATATAGATAGATAGATAGATATTCTCAAAAAAAACAGACATTATTTATACATTTCGTAAATGTTTGAATAAATATACAACAAAAATATTTATGTAATTACTTTAATATTGTAGATTATTTTGTAACTAAACAACATATACACACAAAGCATTAAGCTTGAATGCAGATAAAGTTGTTTTCTTTTCCTATTTTCCTTATTCTACTCCGAATGTTTTATTTTATTAAACAACTAGTACTATGTTGGCTGTATCGCTGCTGTTCCAATGTTTTGACAGAATCAGAATCAACGTAGTTTGGCGTGCGCAGCCTTATAGAACAGCACTTTCAAAAAATTATTCTTCAGCGCCATCTAGTGGCGAGTTACAGAAAAATTGATAGCCTAATAACCTGAAAAATTACTTATACATGTCAAGTTTCATCACGATCGGTTGAGCGATGTAGAAATTTATCACTTACCAACCAACCAACCAACATCCATTTTTATATATATGATTTTAAAATATTGAAATTGTATTAGAAGTCAAATAATTTGATACTAATTTTTTAAAGGATTTATATCCTACTTTTCTTTTCATATTCTGCGGGATATTATTATATATTTTCAGACCCACGTATAAGAAATTGACCTATAGTTTTTGGATTATGAATTCGAATCTTGGATATTCTCAGATTGATATGAAATTATATTTCCGATATATTAAAATCCCTTAGGTAGGTGCCCATTTCAGGTAGTATGAATTGACTTGGATACAAAAATTAGTTGAAATTTCAATAAAAAAAAATATATAAATTTTTTTATTAGTAATATCGTTGATATAAATCCGTTTCGTTCTTTTTTGTAAATTAAGATGAAAAAACAAACAGGTATAAGATATGGTATCACTTTTTGCTGCTCCTAGTAGTTTTTAGACTGTATTGATATATCTAAGGTTTTGTTTTGTTGGTATCACTTTTCGCCACTGGTGGGCTGAATACTGTACGTTTTCTTAGCTTCCTTGGTTTGGTTTTCGGTACCGCTTTGCTTGTTGGTTTCTCGTCTCCAAAATTTTCTTCGTGTGTGTTCGACTCTTCGTTATTATCGTCTCTTTCTTTCTGTTTTTCAATGTTTCTAAGATCTTCTGGAGTGAATTCAGTTTCGTTAACTATTAGCTTGTGGCCAGATATTCTTACACGTTCTTTTTGTATTTTAGCAATTCTGAGATTATTTCTCAATATACGTTGGTCTTCTCTATCCTCTTGACATAAGTCGTTTGTTATTGATATTCCCTTTTCTCTATTTTTTTTTTTAAATTATCAGTATTCCTGAACAGGGTGCGTTTTCTTAAATATGAGATGAATTCAGTAACTTTAGATGAATCTTCTGTTTTACCTGTGGTGTAGAAGTCGTTTATATCACTTTCTTGCAAATCTGTTTCCAGGGTGGGCTTCCAGTTCTTTGAGTATATTTTTAAGAGAGCTTATTTCAGTGCCAAAAATTATTATATTATTTTTCCTCGTTTTGCGTTCCAGGTTGAGGGGTTTATACTTCTTTGTTTAGTGTTTCCACTTCCTTCGTTACTTTGTTAAATTCAACTTTGAGTTCTTCAGTATGCTTTTTATTGGCCTTAATGAACAGTTTGAAGAGTAGTTGATGTTCTGGCGACAATGGATCTCCCATACCGTTGTTGTCAAAGTTATTGGGCTACTTGTTGTTAGTAGAATAAAATCTCTGTATTATTCAAATCTAAAAACTTTTTTTCTATTCGGATTCTTCGTAATGCAGTTAACAAGAACTTTGATCATCGTAGACTACCAGTCAAAATTTCAGATATTTTCACTTTGTCACCTCACACTTTTATATATTATTCCGAGCAGTAGGAAACACGTGCACTCTGCACGAGATCTACACTACACTACACTACACATCCCACCCTATATCTTTCTTTGAGAAATAAATACGAAGAATCGAAAATTTTGCTTTTAAAAGCAACAGCTACTCCCGTAGCTCCTCGTAGGGGAGTAGCTGTTGCTTTCAAAATTATAGAAGAACTACACGTCTAATATAATTTCGATTATCAGATTATCATTTAAATGAAAATCAAAGTATTGGGTCGCCTCTAAGGTAGCTTCGTTCCGACCATTGAGTAACAGAAAGAAAGTTGGTTCTTTTATTTCCACTAAAATAAATTTTGGATTACGAGAAAGAAAAATGTGTTCATTATGTATACCTATCATTCTCCAAAATGATGATTTGTATATAAAACAAAGTCTCAAAACTATATTAGTTACAACATTTAAAACTCGAGACAGATTTCATGATTTTTAATTTGCTAGATGTGTACCCGCCCGGAATGGCAGAATAACTATGAAACATTTTGAATAAAAAAAAAAGACGGAACAAATTTTAGAGTTCGGTTTGTTATGTTATGGCAGTTGTCACGGTGCGCGCAAAGACAAGTGAGATTATGACATCCGTGATTGTGTGTGCATGATTATTTGTCATAATAGTAGCAAATTCAGCAAAAACCATCCCAGTCTTATCAGGAATGCCGTGAGCGATAAGAATGATTATTTCACAACGAAATAACAATGAAATTAGACTGCGGACTATTGCGAATCAATTCACTGCCGATGAAAAATAAGTTGCACGAGAGAAGTGCCGTGCTCAGTGTTCCCAGTTACACTTTTTTGCATTTTCAATATCCTGTTTGGCCCCCCTAGCTACTATTTTACTGTTTGTGAATGAAATTTTAGTGATTACTCGTTTCATTTTCTATATACTGTCTAATAATTATTAAGTAATTGTAATTAGTAGAAATTACTGTTTTTCTGAAACAAAATCTACTGCTACGTATTAAAATGAAATGGCAACACTAGCTGTGGAAATATAGACCCACTTTATTTTTCCCAAACATGACACGAAGAGTCTACAGGGCATAAGTTGGGTGATCCTGCAGGTCACCTGACAGAACCATGTGTTTCAATCCATTATTCAAATATCAACTATGGAGTATCATTGTACTCAGAAAATCATGTAGAAATAAAAAATGTAATAACGTACAGTGTGTTTCAGTTGAAAATCAAAAGTTGATGCCATATAACATGTTGACCTTTTCCCCATTCCGCTTTTCTACCTTCTTATATCTCCTTCTATTATTTTTTTCCTCTTTGAGTGATGGATGATCAATAATAATTTTGTATAATCGGCAGTCACTGATCTTTATTCATATGTTCATATACTCATGTTATTGCTATGCTACTCTAATACCCATATAGAGATTTTTTTTAGGTTAAGAGGAAGAACAATTTAGCAATTATTTGCATGGCTGAGAAAGTTGAACTTCGCTTTCTGCTATAACTTTTTATATGTAGTTAGAACTTGATACTGTGATTTTTTTGTGGTTTTAGTAATCAAGACGTTTATTATTTTTTTTTTCACCGTAGTGTGCGCTGGTCAGGCCCTATCCCCCGAAGCCCCGACACATTCGGGAGGGCGCGCCAGCATAATCAACCAATGACCACTCCCCACACCGTGGGGTAAGTGATCATTGGGTCCGAGAATCATGTGCCCTGAGCAAACGCAGTGACCCAAGAATGACAGCCTTCTGCATCTGTGCGGCTAAGATTTCTGCCTTAGTGCGGCAAGCCGGTATGATTTTTAGATTCGAGAGTAGAGAAGACATCATTCCACCAAGGACTCCAACAATCAGAACGACCATCTTGACAGAGTGATCTGGATAGAGTCTGCGGAGTTCGAAGAGAAAATCTCGATATTTTATCCGTTTTTCCTCCTTTTTTCTGACGATATTCGTCTCGCTAGGAGCTGAAAACTCCACAACAAATATCGTTTTGATCTGGTGGTCGAGAAGGACTACATCAGGCTTATTCGCTTGTATGAGCCTGAGGGTGGGGAACGAATAGTTCCAATAAATTCGGCACTTCTCGTTCCCCACAACGGATTCAATATCCCCCGGAGCGTAGGGCAACACCGGTGTCTCGTCAATACCGTAAGAGTGCCGTAGATGGTAATATAGCACTCTTAGGGCCGCGTTATGTCGATGGATATAGGCCGAGACCGCATATGCTGGACATGCTGATAGCAAGTGCATTAGGGTCTCGGGCGCCTCGCGGCAGGCCCTGCACCTTGTGTCAGGAACCTCTATACCCATCACGCGACTGCGGTAGACTAAGGTGTTGAAGACACCATCCTGGCAAGCCATGATGAACCCCTCAGTTTCCGACTTCAGCCCACTCGACCTGAGAAAAGCGAACGTCAGGCGCTTTGATAAGCCAAGGTCTTCAATGTTATTGAAGAAGACCCCATGCATTGGCTCATCCCTGTGTCTCCGCAGAAGTAAGGTGATCTCTGCGGCTTTTATCTGAGCTTTTTGCTGAACGGGTTCCAACTCGGTGACAGAGTTGTAGTCACCTCGTTCAGAGTCGAAAACTATACCGACTTCATCAGCTGCTCGAGCAGCTGCCCTAAGGAGAAATGCTCCAATTCCTGCTCTCTCATGGTCACGGACCATGCACAGAAGGGGATCCGAACTCCTGACGACTTTACAGGCTGTATCCAGTACCATTCTGTCATGTAGACACTCCAAACTCAAAAGTCCACGACCTCCCTGTTGTCGGGGGAAGTATAACCGTGGAACGGACGATTTGGGATGCAAACTCCTATAGAGATGCATCATTTTTCGGGTCCTTACGTCGAGTTGATACAGCTCCTCCCGAGTCCACTTCACTACTTCAAACGAGTAGAGTAAGATTGGAACGACAAGCATATTTGTTGCAGCTACTTTGTTCTTCCCCGACAGTTCCGATGACCAGATCTGTCGAAGTTTGTGCTGATACTTGCCGCGGAGAGAGTTTTTCACTGCAGTTACCTCATGTGAGTGGCGTTGTTCCACCCCGAGGTAAGTATACGTCTCTCCGGCATCCAGATGGTGTAGGATGCTTCCATCTACGAGCTGCACATCCTCTCCGTAGTCTCCGCATCGTCCTCTTTTGAGATGAACCATTGCACATTTGTCTATCCCGAATTTCATACCGATAGCATGCGTGTACTCTTCCACCACCCTCAAGGACTGATTGAGATCCTTCTCTCCAGAGGCATAAAGTTTAAGATCATCCATATAAAACAAATGTGTGACCTTGTGCCTCCGGTTTCCGGGAGTGCCACAGTTATACCCTCGAGTCTTTCTGAGCGCAACGGATAATGGCAATAGTGATATGCAGAATAGCTGCATCTTGCTTGACCAGATGTTATGGTGAAGCGAGTTCGCCAAAGTGGTATCAGTTGTTCAATGCATCTCACTATGTTGTCGGGTACCGCAAGGCATCTGAGCAAATGCAAGATGAGCTCATGCGAAATTGTATCAAATGCCTTACGGTAATCGATCCAGGCCATAGAGAGGTTACGCTTATATTGTATCGAGTCCTGCATTACACATCTATCGATGAGCAGGTTCTCTTTACATCCAGCGACTCCTCTCTTCGACCCTCTCTGCTCATATATCCGTTCGAACACTCGGTCAACTGCGGTGAGTATTCGTGTGTATAAGATGCTTGTAAACAACTTATAACACGAATTCAAGCATGTTATCGGTCTGTAATTCTTAGGAATCGACAAATCTCCGCTTTTGGGGATAAGAACGGTCCGCCCCTCGACAAACCAATCCGGAATCGGCTGCTCTCCATCGAGCCATGAGTTGAAAACTCTGGCCAGATGGCGGTGGGTACTTGGTAGTTTTTTCCACCAATAAGTGTTCAGCCCATCTGGGCCTGGAGCAGCAAAGTTCTTGGAACCAACGAGGGCCCTTCGAACGTCATCCGGGGTTATCGGGTTGCGCAGTTCATTGGGCTCAGGCTGTCGAAGCTCTCTGTTGAAAGCTTCGAACTGCGCTAGGGCTGGAGTGTCTAAGTTGAGTGGCTGCGGGTGTTCATAGATATCCTTCCAGAAGGATTCCACCTGATCAGCGGTCGGCGGATTATCCACAACACGTGGAGGCTCTTGGAATAAGCGAGAAGGTTTCTCGCGGAACCTAAGGTTTTCCGCGATACTTCTCGCTCGCCTCACTAGTGACTTCTTAGCAGCCACTAGCATTCGTATCCTATCAAGGCAGTGCTGTTTGGTGGTCAGCAGCACGCCTTGGCTTAAAGTGTGATGGATACGTCGTAGATTGGCGGCTATTCGCCGCACTGCGGGCGTGAAAGGCCTGTTGGCTGCCCTGTAATCCATCACACATTGGATACGAGATGCGTGTTGTCTCGCCGACGTGATTTTAGCCTCCATCTTGTGTACACGCCGTTCAATCTTCCGAACCGCAAGGTGGGGATATCGTCCTTCCGATTCGGAAAGCAATTGGACGACGTTATACACGGCGGTGTTGATTTGCCAGATGTCAGCCTCTTCTGTTAGAACACTATGAACCTCCGCATCCAAACGAGCCAGTTCTTGTGGCTTCAGGGGCTTAATCCTGTGGAGCGCCCTGCGTGTTCTGATTGTCGTTTCCATTGGTGGTATGGTGCGAGTCTCCTCTCCAGCCGTGCCAACGGGTGGTAGAACTGCCACTTCTACCACTTCGTTAGCAGGCTGGGAAGGAGCTATATAGCCCTGCCGCCGAAGATAGGATACGTAATCCCTAAGGTTTTGGGCGGAAAAGGCCCTATTATTATTATTATTACTATTATTACTATTATCATTATTATTTTCGGAAAAATCGGAAGATAAAAAATATCCCATTACGTTAAGAAGTGCTTGTTTTTGAGCATATAAAATATTCCAAATTTCGTAAAAATAGCTAAAGAAATAAAAGAAAATGGGGGATGTACCATAGGTTTTTGTCATCCAGTGTAGAGGTTATTTTGTGAACAATTTTTCCAATTAGCTAGCCCCATTTTTCTCTATAACGCTTGGTTATGAAATACCCGAGTCGTACTCAATATCTGAATTCATAAAATCCACATCAGAAGTTTGGCAAGCCACCATTCATACTTAGGTTATTGTTTTCATTATTCGAAGATGTTCACGTGCATCACCTTCAACTTACGGCATGTTGCTGAAACAAATTTTTTACTTCAGGATCATGAATATCATACAAGATGTATCAAATAACCTCCTAAAAATTCTGCATGGGTCTCTGAATTCTAACTTAGTCTTTGACTAGATACCTGCTATTATCTTTCGATTATCCAATTATTTACGTTAACAAAACTTTCATTTCAGTAAATTTTAGTAAAGTAAAAAATGTGTTATTTCATAGAAATGTCAATACAAAATGCCACTTGAACAATTCTTTGTTTTTCCTTGAGGTATTCACTGCCATCTAGCGACAATGGTCCTTCCGAATGAGACATTATTGGCAAATTTCGATACGACAGCAGGAGCTATAGAAAATATTTTTCTGGAAATTAAAATTCTTCATAATTATTCGTCAAAGTTTCAGACATTTATGGGACTTGAAAATATGTTGAGAAGAAACATTTGCTAACCATTTCCAAGAAACCATTGACACACACTGTATGTTGTTAGACCTGGCGAATCGCCTGTATGAATTACCTTGAAGCGTATTGATACTCGAGATAACGATTTAGATTATATAAAGTATGTCGACTGATGACAATTACGGTGACAGACGTCGAATCAAATTCTAGCTGAACTCCTCATGAGGTTAAAAATGTTATAAAGCCAATGAAATAATCGTAGGCAACGGAGGCGAAGTGGAAAGCGAATTTCAACAAAATTCATCAGTTGCACCGGTGCGTTACCTTATAAAGTATTACCTCAGTCATAAATAGTGAACGAATTATTTCACGATCTTATCTATCCTGCGATAAAACATACGGGTAGCTGCAGTCGCCAATTTGGTACGCATTTATGTGAGAAATAAGTTGATCGAGTTTCCTTTGCCGAAAATTGTGCTAAAATGGTTTAGAAAAAGAAAATCCGGAACCGACTTCCAAGAGATATTCTAGTCAAAATCCACATTAGAATTTATTACGGATAGCTGTTAACTGTGATACTTTCAGATGTAAGTACTGAAAAATTGTTTTGATTTTTGTTGGTGAAACTGTTCAGACAGTCTCAGATTGTTTGAATAGAACTGGCCGATACTTTATGAAAATCCATACTAAAATGATATTCACTATAAAGGGTTTTACAAAATTCGCGACACGTGTTTCGCTAAACTAAAAGTTGCGCTTAAGAAGGCTATTGTATAGCGAAGCACGTGTCGCCATTTTTGTTAAACCCTTTATAGTGAAAATCATATAATAAACTGTATTAATTAGTTTTAGTCTCAGAGTAGCCACCTTTTTGCATAATGATCTTTAATATTTTCTACTGGTTTTGGTATGACCTGATACATTCATATGGACGTGTTCTGAAAATGAAATGTTTGCATTCATTGGTAGTAAACAAATCCATAATGGGATTTGTATACCATTTTAGTCCTTACTTGGAAAAAGATCTATGAGAGGGTCTATATAAAGTTGTATCAACTGTTTCAAATGAAATCAAACAAACAAAACAATCAAAACTTTTGCGCGAAAACGGTTTGAATGAGCGTTTGAAATCTACGATCACAAAGAGACTCAGTTTATTTTGAGAAGTACTGATAATAGACAAATAGTATACTGAGATATTTTTCTGATTGATTCGGCCGTTACTTGATGAAGATCCATAGTAATTTCATAAACTACACCTCACGAGAGCAGATAAAGGCAACACTGTGGTTGCTATTGACCGAATCGACTATGTCCAAAAAAGCCTTGATTTCTTGAATTCAGGAAATTTTGAAATACTGAAACGTGATCCAACTAATTCTTTCCAAAGACAAGTGAAAGATTTTTTGAAAAATTCAAACATACTTTTTACTGAAAAAGAACAGTTTCAATCAACAATGATGAACCCCCAATACTCATAAAACTGCACAAACAGAGTTATCCAATTAGACCAGTGGTTTCCTTTGTCACTGCACCATCAGTGAAATTATTAGAAAGGCTAATCAGTATCATCCTGAACCATTGTAACTTTCAACCAAAATTAAGTCTACGGAATTCATATGACTTGATCAATAAAATAGATAATATAACTCTACCAGACAACGTAAAATTATTATCCTTTGATGTGCAGAATCTATTTTCCAGCTTACCTCCTGATGATACTATTACTTTAGTAATAGAATTATTATTAGATAAAAATAAAGTGAACCCATTTATAAAACAAGAAAGCATTGACCTTCTGTCGTTATGTCTCAAACAAAATTATTTTCAATTTAACAACCATATTTATTCCTCTGCAAAAGGTTCAATTATGGGGTATCCGTTAAGCCCCTTACTTGCGGAAATTTTATTGGATAACCTAGAGAAGTCGATTTTTAAACATTCTTTGATTAGGAATTTCTTGTATTAGTATAGATATGTGGCTAAAGTTTTGGTATGTTTTACAGGTACTAAGAGACAATTAGATACTTTTCATAGTGATATTAAGAAAATTCATGAAAACATTAAATTCACTATTGAAGTAAAAGCAGACAAATCAATCAATTTCTTGCACTTAACAATTAGTAGAATGAACAACAAACATGATTTTTCAATTTACCACAAACCGTCCTAACTATACGTTTATTACTATACATTACGATTCTATCCATCCATATCAACGCAAAGTAGCAGCTTATAATAGCATGATTCACAGATTAGTCAATGTTCCTCTTTCAATAGAATATTTCAATAAAGAACTAAATATCATCAAGCAAATTGAAGTAAACAATGGGTTTAAAGCTGAATTGATAAACAAAATTCTTTCCAAAAAAGTCTACGCAAAAGCGATTCGAGATCAAAATCAAAATTATAGAGCTTTAACGTATGTTGGACAAACAACTGAAAAAGTAGCTTCATTTTTGAGGAAACGAGATATTGAAATTGCATTCAGAACAAGTAATACGTTGGGAAAGTAAGTTGAAAATAATAAAGACAAAACATCCAAATTCGAGAAATCAGGAGTATATAAATTGAAGTATGGAACGTGTCCTAAGGTATATATTGGTCAAACTGGCACAACATTTAGGAATCGAATCCAGGAACATCATGTGGGCTATGTAAATAAGAAAACAAGTTCAACATATTCAAATCATCTTTTAGAAGAAAATTATATCTTTAACGAAGAGTTCGAAATTTAGGTTTGAAACTGAATCATTTTGAAGCAATGGAAATTAATAAACTTAAAAATTCAAACATTCTAATGAATGACCAACTGGATTTGAATACATCACCAGTATTGAACGTTTTTTCCTAAAAATCCGAGGAAGTATTATTATTGATGTACAATGAAGTAATATGTTTCAGGTAATCATAGTTGTAGAGGTACCTCAGGTATATAAGGATTGTTAAGGTTTGGGTAATTTGATGGAGGTAGTCCCAATTGTAGTTACCTGTGTTATATAAATATCAGCGTAAGAAGCAACTTGTAGTATTCAAATCACTGTTGAAGAAGCTACTGATGTGTTAGCGAAACATGTCGTGATATTTTTTTCAAATAAAGTTTGTGGAGATCAAATCTTGAGGAGTAGTTTATCAAAATTCTGAGATAAATTCATTTGATCAGGTTTTTTGTAAATTCAACCCTTCAAAACTTTCTTTCTGTAATTCATGAGACTCCAAAAAGTGACTTTAATGTTCGTCATATGTCAAACCTACGTAGTTCAAAACTGAAAGCGGTGTTGCTAGAATACAAAAACATATAATAGTTCAACAGTCTAGAAATTTCATAAACGATTCATTCTTGTGTCTTTTCTAATTGATTCAGCCCTTACTTGATAAGATCCATAGTAATTTCATAAACGACAGTTTAACGATTTGTTCTTCACAAACTTTATTTTCAAAAATAAATGACATGTAGCTTTTTCGTACAAAAAATCTACTGTGATATTTTTTTTAATATAGGTTGTGAAGATCAAATCGTAAGGTGTGATTTACGAGATTCATTCTCGATATAGATGATGAAACTTGCTTTATTATATGGAACAAAATATAATTAAGTGTTATCTCCAGTTCAGTCTATCAACGACTAATTTCCGGTATAATTTTGGCAAACATCACCAATATTCATAAAATTCAGATTTAGGTTCTACTTCAAAGTTGACCCTGTATCATAGGTTGCGTTTATCTTGGTGGTGAAGCCACCCCTTTTCTGTGCTGAAAAATGTTTCATTGAAAATAATTAATGGGTAGACTTAATTCTTAGCAAGTTTTGTTTCAGAAAGTTTTCTTTCTGAAAGTCATTACTATTCAATTTATTCGCCAGTTAAAGTATCAATTTTTCAAACAATCAGAGTTATCTCATGAACATTTATTTAAGTAATTGAAGTGCTTCAAAAAACCTTTAATTCTTTTTTGAATGCGTCCCCAGCATTCAAACTAAGCGAGTTAGAACTTATTTAGAACTCAGCTCTGTTTTTAAGTATGCACTTTAAATCGGACAAACTTCTACAGATAGAGTACATAAAGTGGATTGTGAAGTTCTACCATATCGATTGATTGTTCAAATAAATACAGAGAGAGTATTTTGAAAGAACTCCATGGAAATTGTCGAAATGAAGAGTTTAGCATGTTCATATTTTTGGTGGCCCTCGATAGACAATCAAATTGAGTCAATTGCAAAAACCTGTGATGCTTGTAAGATACAAAGGATAATCCACCAAAATCCGTTTTAGTCACTCGGGATTGACCAAGGAACCCTGGACTAGAATCCATATTACGGCTACCACTACAATGAACATTTTTACGGAACTGTTAGCAAGATATGGTTAACCATTTCAACTTTGTACGGACAATGCCACAACATTTTTATCTGAAAGTTTTTTCGAAACCAGCGACAATTCTGCCACTATTGGTCAAGCGAAGATTGCTGTCAAAATTATGAAAAAAAACAACATGAACATTTCTTTCTGAGCAAATTTTGTTTTTTTGACCTACATGAATAAAACTCATTAGATTGCACATAGCTATGGAATCAGGGTTGGAGTGACTTAAATCGAATGATTGAAATTATGATTTAAATCACGACATTAAATCAAGCGAGTTTTAAGTTTTCAAAATTCAACATTTTTTCAATTTTTACGCAGATTGAAATTATACATTAACAAACTATAAAACAAAACTAGTAATTCTGAAAAAGCAAAGTACAAAATTTCCTTCATATTTAAAAATAAAATTAGGAGTATAAAAATGAAGTGAAAATGGCAATTTTCTAATATTTTATTGATTTTCATATCTATTCATTCATCAATTTCTATTTTGTTCCCTTTGAAATAGTCCCCCTCAGCCAGCGTCTTTCTCAATCCTCGAAGCAGATCTGAAATGCATTTTTTTGTATGTCCTTGAGCTCTCTTAGCGATTCTGTTTTTTTCTCCTCAATGTCGCAAAATACCGTTCCTTCATGGGTCTATTCAATCTTGGAGACAGAAAAAGTCCCAAGGGGTCCAAATCTAGTGAATACGGTGGCTGAGGCATTATTACGATGTTGTTTTTAGCCAAAAAATTACGAACAGGCAATGACGAGTGAGCAGGTGCACAATCGTGCTGCAAAATTCATGAATTGTTTCTCCACAATACCGGACGCTTTCTTCGTATTGCTTCTCGCAAGCGGCGCATAACTTCAAGATAATACCCCTTATTGACCATACGACTATGCGGCAAGATTTGCTGATGCACTACGCCACGGCAATCAAAGAGAACAGTGAGCAAAACGAACTTGGCATGCTTTTTTAATCTTGCTCTACTGGATTCTTCCGATTGGACTTTGGTTTTGATGTCATAATGCCATAACCATATCCCCATAATTCATTACCAGTTATAACCCTCTTAAGCAAATCTGGATCGCCGTTGACGTCATTCTACAACTCTTAGCTATGTTCATGCGACCGTTTTTTTGGTTAAATTCAGCAATTTTGGAATGAACTTCGCTGCCGCATGCTTCATACCCAAAGTTTCCAAAGAAATTGCATGGTATGAGCCAAGCGATATGCCGACATCTTCAACAAATTCTCTAATAGAAGGTCTTATCGACCTTCTGTGAAAAGCTTGTACCACTTGTAAACATCTTTCTCACTCAGAGTACAATCAACATATGCCACTGTCAACATTTCAAATGTTTTTATGCTCCTAATTCCATTTTTCACACAAAATTTTGAGCAAAATCTTTGATACATTTTTTCAATAGCAGAACATGCTGAACAGTTGAAACTGTAAACATGTTCGAAACCAACATAAAAATTTAAAAAAACCGCTAATCGAATGTACGTACCCCCAGAAATCTGAACACTCACATTATTTTATGAACACTCCATATATTTATATGAATATACCGCACTTGAAAAATATCTAATTATTATAAATAAAACTACCTATTCCTATTCCTCAAATTTCTTTTTACATTTTATGCAAATTGCTCTATATAATTTATTCCTTTTGTAGCTTTCCTTATAAAATGCTCCTATATTGCATGGATCTTTCCTCACATTATCACTATTAATATTTCTTCACTTTGAATCATTCGAACTGTAAATTTAAACGCATTTCATCAGATCACTTTAGAATTGGATAGAAACAACCATAAAACTACAGTCACCATCTACGAAAAAAAAAACATAATGAATTTGAAAATTAATCCACCCTGCTTTCATAAGATCAAACAAGTTCGAGTTGGATTCATTTATTCTTGTTGCGTTTCCGACAAGAATAAATGAATCCAAACCGAATCAATTCGAAATGAAATTTGTCTTGTCAGGAGAACAAAACCCAGATCTTCAGAAGATGTGGTGCTGCAGGTTTTTCCGGGTTTTCCTATTGCTGGAAAAGCAAATACACCACTAGATCTATGAAGTCGCCCTGGAGCACCAATTAATTTTTGTTGTTTGATAATTTCATGATTTGTATTACTTTCTTCTTTAATATATTATATTAAAAAAAATTATTTCTAATAATTGAATTGAATGGGTACATTTCACAACTACGTATTTTGTATCAATTGATTATAGGTACTACAGAATCAATAAATTTAAGTTAATTTCTGTTGCGAAACAAAATGAATAATTAGAAGTTACAAAAATTATATAATAAAAAAAGTAAACTGAAAAATACAAAATTATTTTTTCAATAATTTATTCAAAAAATGTAAATAAAAAAATTTGTAATATTTAAATTTTTCTGGAAAAACTTTTTTTGGCAATCCTATATGGAATTAGTTATCAGGAAGGTGAAACGAATATTTTGTTTCGTGAACATAAACAATTCCGTGTTAGGAATCACACGTTAAAAGGTAAGACCTCGTTAGTCCTTAGCTCGCACAAGTTTCTCAACTTCTGAGAGTTGTTGTTCGTATGGGGGCGACAGCTGATTAACGGAAAAACAGATTTAAAACAGATTTTTTGATTGTCAACCTAATCAAGTTGTCATATAATTGAGTTATCAGAATTACTAATATGCTATACTTCATTTAATAAATACTCTCCTCTAAATCTACTAGTTGAACAATTTGCGTCCCACTCTACAGTCGATTTTCTGGGAAAGGCACCACCCACTATTTCCACACTAGAATTCACAATGCCGGAAATTACTTTTCGACAGCGTCTAGTCAGACGAATTTTAAACTAGCTCAATATCAACAAGGTGTCTAGTTCTGATGAAGTGCTTGAAATTGGCCATCGATATCTCTCGAAAACTTTCACCATCAACGCTGGTGTTTCCCAGGGAATCCATATTATCTCCAACCCTCTTTTTTTGTAGATCAACAACTCACTGCTGCCGAAAGGACACTTGTCTGGTCAGTACATTTGGATTCCAGGACATCGGCTGCGGATGCACATCTTCACCGGCAGCAGGAGGTTGCATATCTTAATGAGGATCTAGTAGTAATTTCGAATTCAATGCCACAAAAACCCAGGTATCGGTTTTCCCCAAAAAGATACATGTCTCCGAACCGAATATTAATGTCAGTTCAGACAATTCCGCTGTCTGCTTCGATAAGTTTATTGGGGGCTGAAATGGACACCGATATGTTTTGGCACAATCAATGCGCTGGAATTGCAAAGGCTGCTTCAAAAAAGCTTGGAACACTGTTCCAAACCAGAAAACTGTACACACCTAAGCAAATTTTGATGCTTTATAAAGCTTAGATCAGACCTTCTTTGGAGTATTATTCTCATATAAGAAGCTCCGCCTCCAAACATACCCTGAAGCTGCTGGATTCCATCCAGAAAAAAGCCATCCGCTTGATTGGAGACACGAACATCACTTGCAACCTTGATAGTCTGAAATATCGAAGTGTTCAAGTGACTTGGCACATTTGATTCCACCAAAAATGGTACATATCAGAAATACGCGACATACTGTGGCTGCTCATCGTTTTGAGGTTCAACTCAGTACACCTCAAACTTCGCTGTTTAAGAACTCTTTCATTTGGTGAACTACTTTCACACAGGCACCGCTCCAAGAACGCCTTAAGGATCTTCCTGTAGTGCCTGTGTTTTATCCATAAAAAAATATTTTATCCTCAGAAACTGATGAAAAACATTTTAAAAAATTCAATGAAGACTGAAGTTTATTTTTCAGGAAACTACTTCTTGTCACAACCTGTTATTTCGCTCAGTGAAATACTTCATTCATTAGATATTCTCCTGAAAGTATCATGCTTTCAAAAATACGGGAACATATGCAAAAAATATTTTTTTATGAATGCTAACATTTATTTTTGGGAAACCTACTTCTTGTGATAACCTGATCAGTCTTTGTCCAAAGATTTTAGTTTGGATATTCTTCTCCGTAAACATAACCTTCCAAACCCGTCGGAATTCGAAAAAAATTATGTTTTCTTTTTAATGTTGATTTGATTTATTTGATTGATATAACGTTTTTATTTATGAACCGATTGAAAACTAACACAGTTTAAGCCAAGCTCACCACAATAAAATACTGAAAACTGCACCCAAATGGTTCGTTTTTATGCGAGCACAGATATGCAGATAAAAAATTGTAAACATCCTTGTTTAGGGTTCCACTGCGTTAACAAAAAAAAACCTCAACAGTTTTTCTCAAATATCTTTCATGTACAGAGAACGATCAGTTACACTTTCATCAGGTGTATGTATGATTGCCAAAATTGGGCGTCTAAGTTCAAGCAGATCTCTGCTTGAACAGCATCAACAATTTATTTTTGATAAGGAAGAAAATTGACTCTTTTCAATTAGTCTTTCTTAGGCAATTGGTTAATAAGTGAATTAGCTCAGTGCGATAATATCAATATCAATGCAGCAAACGAAGTTAAATTTTTAGGAACAATTTTGGATGAAACATTAAGTTGCGATCAACACATCGATAGTGTCTGTAAAAAACTAAATAAAGCATATTTTGCGATCAAGCAAATGAAAAACTGTGTTGACCAACAAGGTCTATACTATTGGCAATCTATTTCGCTATGGCTTATTCCCATATTTCACTCAATATAATGTCTTGGGGTTCTGGTAGAGATTTTAATAGGATATTTGTAGCACAAAAACGTATTGTAAGATTGATTTTCAATATGGAATATAGAGATAGCTGTAAACCGATATTTGTCAGAATGCAACTATTATCGGCACCATCAATTTATCTGTTCAAATGTGTTAATTTTGCGAGAAAAAAATCTGTCCACTTTTGCAACCAATGCATCATCCCACAATCATAACACGCGGCTTGGTAGCTTATTGAGAATACCAGCCCATACCACATCTAAATTTAAAAACTCTCCCCAGTATAGTGCTATTACGTTTTATAATAAACTACCCAACTTTTTAAAAAACTCCAAATCAGACAATATATTTTATAAAAGTACTAAGGAATTTTTTATTGAAAAATGTTTTTATAATGTACAAGAGTATCTGGATGGCAACTTCAGCTGAGTTTTATTTTGTTTAGTATACTAACAAACTCTCATTGAGATTTTAAACTTTATATCTTACTTACTTGCTATATTTTAAATGTATATGTTTAGTATAAATAGTACCTGTTGACATACCATATGTACATATTGTACCTCAGTGGCTAAATAAATTATTATTATTTGAGTCACAAGACCTAAAATTTTCACCGAGAAACCAATTTTCCAATTTCTGCTTTTATATAAATGAATCTTTCCTGAATAATAATATATCCTAATTTTACATGTTTTCTTTTGTTTAAATGCTTGTATTGGGATAGTTGGCTAATAGAATGATGTTATGCAGAATGCTGACTTATTCATTAACATGTTTCAATAATACTTATATCGAAATACAGGTAAAATTCAGATCATTTATAATCTGGCAACACTGTTGGCAAATTTAATTCTAAACCAAAGTCATGAACTGTGAATGAGAAGTTGCGGGCAACTTCACACAAATTGATCTAATTACTTAATATGATGCGCCATCTAGGTGTGCAAAGTGTAAATTATTTAACGAAATGGACAAGTAAAAATCGTTTCATTTCTCCATTC
Organism: Leptinotarsa decemlineata; assembly: GCF_025532065.1. Lineage (NCBI taxonomy): Eukaryota > Metazoa > Arthropoda > Insecta > Coleoptera > Chrysomelidae > Leptinotarsa > Leptinotarsa decemlineata. Next base: position 1,529,752 of record NW_027412545.1, on the reverse strand, counting down.
TCATGTTAGGTTTACTTACCGATGAAATATCAATTATCTCTAGTTCTTCTGGTACCGCCCCCGTAATGCTGAACCAGAACAGACGTCGCCGTCGCACCAAACGTCAAATTGGAACTTATCTGCAATCCAGAAATACACCTATTTACACAATGACGTGAACGTGTTTACTTTCAGGACTCTTTCATGAACTACCAAAAAAATCGATAATGATTATCAAATACGTACTAAACGAGAGCCACTCTTAAACCGGTCGAGTATCTTGAGTAATATTGGTGAAAATGAAGATATCCTAAAGTGGCACAGTGTTGTTTTACAGATAAATGGAGCCAGGTATAGTGAAAATTGCCGAAGACAGTGACTTTGACATGTTGAAAAACCTCGTCGACGATCACTCTAACTGGAAACTGGACTACGACAAGGGGGACGAAACAAAGGTATTTATCATCACATTGTTCTACTACATCCTTGAGAGTAATGACACTAAACAGATGCTTGCGGACATATTACTTACCTGTCAATATTTGTTAGCAGCGTTGCCAACATGTTTAGCATTTTTCTATGAGCAGGGAGAGCTGAGAACTAACACTTACTCTTATTCTTTTTTCACTTCACCTGAGAGGGTAAATTAATTGAAAATAAAACATGAAATTGACGTTATTTGAGAAAAATTGAGCCAACTCCACTAAAACAATCATAATCAACTTAGTTATTTTCTGATATTTTTGATTTTTAAAATTATATATATTTTCAATAAAAATTGACCGCAGAAAACATAAAAAACTAGGTAAATATATATGTAGAGTTCGGTAAAATGTAGAAATTTAGGCTTTTCTAGACCGTCGTCTGTTGTAATTTCTTTCCTAATTCGAAAAAAAAAAAAAATTCGTGAATTGGAATTGTAAACAATCTCAACCATAAATGTTTCATGTTTCACAGCATTTATATAGTATATAAAAAATAGATGGATACAAAACTTGAATTTGTCTTCACTGAAAACAGATACACAACAGAAAATGAAAAATAAAATACCCTGAAAAATTTCATTCCATACCCCATTGAAGTATCAAATAATATTTTTTGTCGAAGGGTAGTAAGGACTGTTCGTATTCGTGGAAGATGCAACACCTCGGAAAGGGAATACACTATGAGAGCATTGTCCGTTCAATTACTGGTAGACTGTATTCGTAAACGTAAATTTGGTTTGGTGGATATTTCATTTCATTAAATATTCGCACGGAATTATCATAAACATAATTGCTTGATAATTTATGTTTAGGATTTCACTGAAAATTATGTTAAAGTACCTAGAGTACATTTTGATTTAAATGCTACAATATTAATTATGAACCAAGAAAGTACCGACGGACAATTTGACAGTCAGATAACTGCATATTCAGTTCATAAATTATTTTGTATTATGTTTGAACATTCATTCATTATTCATTCATTCATTCATTAAACTTTCATTGTGCTTCAATATCATGAGGAAAAATTCGAATCAGTGGCAACCTCGCTTTTCAAACATATTGACCAGTTTCTATGTTATTTACCTCGGTCGTCATACATTGTTTTCAGCCACTCTATAAGAGGATTGAAAATATGTCTTTCTTTTTGAATTCTTAATTCAAGGGAATGAAAGCTGATCAGGTCAACGAACTTGTATTCAATATCTTAAAATTAATGAGTAATAATAATATAATAATTGTAATATAATAATTGTATTTGTACCTTATACATTTTTTTATGGGTTGGTTCCTAAAATGATTACTAAATTTCGGTTACCTATTTAATTTTGAGCATTGAGAATAGTGTTATTTCCCTTAAAACGATTTTGAAGTACTTTTTATAGAAATCTGTAGAGGACGGTGGCTTTATGATTTTTCATTTCGGAAAGTATTACATAGATGGCGCCAGTCATATACTTTGTCAAGAATTTTAGCATCCTCATTTTTTTGAATAGGGAAAAGGGTCGATATCGGTGTTTAAAAAAGTCTTAACGGTATGAGACTGCTTAACGGGAAGTCATTCCACGATACCTTTACTGCCATTTCGCCGTTTAGGAAAATATTCACTTCACCATCAAATAAAACAAGTATTAATCAGAAAAAACATAACATTTCTATTCTGATTTATCATATTGCTGAAATATTTACAGAATATGGTACGCTACGGTTGAAGTCATCTTGATTAGGACCATGGTCTATTTTTATCATGTAAAGTATGCTTTCAAACTGCTTGAACCATTCTTACAAAAGTCTTGAGCTCTATCTCAACATGACCCAAATTTACAATTGGTACCTACCTACCACTTCGCTCCTCATTGCTAGCTGAACTCCATTTTTTTTGGTACCTTCTGATCCCGTCTGCAGAAACTTTTTCATAAGATCATATTCAAATATATTGCTCTCATAATAAAAAGTCTATTCAGCCTATCCTGCAATGTATAAACCATTACTAGTACCCACTTTCTACGTTCTATTTTTTCTCTATTGAACAGGACATGTAAAAACTGCAGAAAAAACTTCATTCAATTAGAGAATAAAAGTACAAGGCATAATTAAGTCCTATTGATGAACAAAGGTTATCCTTATTTCTCAACAACATATCCATAAGAATGTAAAACGAAAATAATGTTTAAAGTTAATGAAAATAACTTTCAACCAAAGTATTGACTGTTCTTCCGAATAAAAAGAACATAAGGTTTCTCTGGGGTGTATGAGGATGGAGCCAAAAAGACATACTATTTACTAAAACGTTATTTCCTTTATTCAAACCTGAACGTGTTCCGTTGTTTTTTGGCTATAGATTTATCCAGGATTTGAACTTGGCCCGATTTTGATAAGACACCCTACCCTGTATATATTTAAATATAGTTTTTCAATATCTAATAGTTTCGAAAACAAGAAAAACAAAGATGCATTCATAAAGCGTAATGAAATGGGTATTTTTTAATGATTTGTTTCAAATCCTAGAACAAAACTAGACAAGTTCGAAAATTCGACTTTAGTATGGAAATTTTGACATTACCCTCGAAATTTCGACTTTGAACACAAAAATTATTATGTTCAGAATAAGACAAGCAAGTACAGAACTATATTCAATACATAATTATAAATAATGGATTTGGATATATTCATTATATGTTGAAACACATTTTCGTAGTGAAATGTGAAATAGTCAAAATAAGTTAAAATTTTCATTAACAAAAATAAATTTTTAAATAGAAATTTGGATGATATGAAATTGCATTTACCTTTCGTTTATCCCATGGAATGAGTGAGTTAAATAAATGATTAGGTTAGGTTAGGTCAAAAGTGAGTGGGTTTATTCGACCCTCTACCGCAACCCGCGAGGGTTTATTGTGGCTCTCACCAATTCACACTCGACCAAATATGATGAGTGGTCTTTCAGGTCAGATGGTGAGAGTACGACTCTGCCAAACTCTGAAATCCTGATTCGGTCTCCAGCGGGGCAAGCACAAAGTATGTGCTCTACTGTTTCTTCATTTTCCAAAACAGAGGTTACACACACTGTCTTCCAACAGTCCGAGTCTCTTCATATGATGATTCAGATGACAGTGACCTGTGAGAAGCATGTTAAGACATCGTAGTTCATCCCTACTGTATACCAACAACTGTTTGGTATCAAGCTTCGAAGGGTCAATAAAAGCCTTGGAGAGAGCCAATCTTGTAAGATTTTACCAGACGTCCATCTGTATCTGTAGAGTAGGGAAAGTGAGTATAGACCCACGGCACTTAGGCCACATTTGACCCATTGTACATCCTCCCGAGGAGTTGTCCTTCTTGGTCATCGTCCATCCTATCCTTTCCAGGAAGGTGGACAGGTCACTAGGAGACATCTTCCTTATTTTGGCAGATGTACGCCGAGAGTCGCCGAACACACACTCTCCTTGGCAACCTTGAGGTGTCCAACGGTGGCCTCCGCGAAGGTTTTGAAAGGTGCAGCGACATTACTGTCGTTGCGCGGCTTCTTCAACCTTCTTGGGGTTCCCTCTGTGGAGGTTCACAAGTGAGGGAGCTTTCCTGCAGGGGCAGCCGAGTCCTTGCCTTTATTCAAGGCGGAGCTCTTGGCGCCAGCAGCAGGAAGTGCCCTTGCTGTTGAAGGTGGAGTGGGGGAGGAGGAGGGTGCACTTATAGTTGCTGCCACTCCTGCCTCTTTCGCTCTCTTTCTCCTTTTGGCCTCGGCAACGCAAATGCGCTCACGCCTTGGCCTTTGTATTACATCATGAGGTGATCTGCTATGTCCAGCCTCATTCCAATCGGCAGATTGGTGTGGACATTTCTGTTCATCCCCAGCCATCGCCTTATATTGAGGTGAGCACTTCTGTCCAGCCTCGGCAGAGCCCCGCATTACCAGAGGTTGGCTGATTACAATGGGGTTTCTCCCAGTTCCCCAAGGGGATTGTTCGTAACCGCATATCACCCTGCTGATATGGCCAGCTGTCGGCACGATTCCTCACACCTCAGCTTGGGTAGGCTGGTCCACGGTGGCATGTTTTGCAAAGGCTTTTGGGGAGTTTTAGTTCCCCTCACTTTACTCATTTCTGTGACTGACCAGGAGTCCGTGAGGCCACATTGGCTTCCCGGGCAGGGCCTCCAGTCCCCTGGCCATTCCCCTATCCGCCACCTGGGGACACGCCCGATAGATAGCCCAACCCACGGGTACGAGAAGTCCATAAATCTTCTTGCCATCAAGGTGTTCAATGTTTGTTTGAGAAAGCCTAAGGCGTTGCCAATCACAGGTTCTGGTCCAATGAAGCTGTTTGCAGTAACCTCCATTGAAAGGGATTCAGCAGCCTCATTGCACTCAAGGCCAGTATGGTGAGGAATTCAGATCAGAGACAATATGTTAAGTCTTCCTATCGAAGAGAGTCGTTTAAGGCAACTTGCTCTCAATTTAGGATAAATGAAACATTGTGCAATGATTTGTAAAGTGTAAAGAGAGTAGTGGAATATAGAAGTTACAGATTGGTAACTGAATGTCGCTTATCTTAGAACTATTTAAAGTATTTGTTTCAAAAACAGGTTTTACCTATAACAGAAGACGAACAATATATTTCTGATTCATACCTTCTTTGCATTATACAATGTTTATAAATCCCTAAATATTATATTTTAATATTCAGTTGTTCACAGGTATGGACAAAATCAACTCCAAACTGCAGCTTCAAAATGGTTAAAATTCAGGCGGTCTTCCAAGATATAAAGGCCAGTACATTATTTGATGTACTTCACGATCCGGAATACCGTAAAGAGTGGGATGAACATATGCAGTCATCTATAGAAATAGGCTACCTGAATCCCAATAACGATATCGGATACTATGCGAGTAAGTGGATATTTCATAATATATATATATATATATATATATATATATATATATATATATATATATATATATATATATATATATAGCGAGGTAACTTGTGTAAATGTCTGTCGGTTATAACTCAATGTCCATCGTGGTATTAGCTGGGAAACTAGTTTCTTTTGGCATCATTCACTAGATCGTATCGTGTGGAAACGTTGGGAGAGATGAATGTTTCTAGATCATTTATTTTCTTGTACGTATGTATGTTTTCTTGATAGAGTTATCAGACTTTGAAGCCGATGTTTCATTATTGAATGAAGCCCTCATTTCGTTCATGTCGAATGTTACAAATCGAATACCGCCGCGGCGGTATTTATTCTTTATTTTTCAAAAGCTTTTGATTGTGTTGATAACAGAGTACTGCTGCACAAGCTGCACATGGTTTTCAAAAATGGTAGTTTGAAACGGTTCAAGTCATAATCAGAACATCACAAACAAATTATTTGTCATCGGATTGAGTCTAATTTAGAAAAGAAAGAGTATGGAGTGCCACAGGATTCAGTTATTGGACAGTTACTTTCCATATTGTACATTAATGACATCACTGGATGTAATATCCTGGCAAAAGTTACTCTCGGCATAACAAAACACCGTTGAAACTCTTCAATACGATAAAAAAATATATATATTCAATAAAACAATAATGCGATTCTAAATTATTGACTTTGAACTTAAATAAAACATCATTATTACATTCCGTTGCAGTTTTCCTGATGTATCTATGAAATTAAATGTTGAACGTTTTTTTTAAAAAAAAACAGAAAATTCGCTGTCGCTCATTTTATTGAGGAAATCAACAAAAGTGATGCCAATAGCAAGACAATCAACGGATAAAGTTTCAAAATGACCTCCACCTGTTCTGTTTCTGTTTGAAATCTGTTTTTTTTGTTAACCAGCTGTCGCACCCATACGAACGACAACCCTCAGAAGTCGAAACTTGTGCGAGCTAAGGAGTAACGAGGTCTTACCTTTTAACGTGTGATTCCTAATACAGTTCCTAGTTCCATACAATAATACAGTCTACTTTCGGAAGCGTTCCTTACATTATTGAAGATGTTCGGAGTCAGAAATCGGCATTCCCAAACAATTCTCCGTCGCAGGTCTTCTAGTATCTATTGTAGGCTCAGTAGAGTATACTTTCGACTTCAGGTATCCCAACAGAAAGAAATCCATCGATGTGAGATCATGTGATCTAGCTGGCCACTCCACTGGATCCCTTCTGCCGATCCAACGCATTGGAAAAAGTTCGTCCAAAAACTGTCTCACCCAAACATCAAAATGTGGGAGTGCACGATCCTGCTGGAATGTTATTTCATTTTCCATTGAATTGTCATCATTTTTTAAAATTTGTGTAATCATAGGATCTAAACAGTCTTGTAATATGTGTAAATATGTGTCTCCATTGAGATTACCTTCAATGAAAAATAGTCCACCAAATAATTACCAAAAATGCCGTCTCAGACATTCAATTTTTGTGGAGTTTGTAATGTGTTTCTATCACCAAATGAGGATTCACATCGCTCCAGTAACGACAATTTTGTTTATTCACTTCACCATTCAACATGAACGAACTTTCGTCTGAAAAACGTGTATTGTACAATAGGTTTGGCTTATTGGACAATTTCTTGCTGAACACTTCACATAACTGAAGTCTACGATCAGGATAATCTTCTTTTAATTCCTAAACTAGCCTCATTTTGAAAGGATGGAATTTGTAGGCTTTTAAATTTCGAAAAACACTAGTAGCTGATACACCAGACGTTCTAGCTACTTGTCTGATAGATTTTCGATTATCCATTTGTACATGTCCTAAAACTGCAACTTCAACTCCGTCATTTTTGACAGAACGAGATACTTCATGTTTCCTGTTGTGAACAGAACCTGAAGTTTGAAACTTATCCATTATTTCTATTCTTTCTTCAGTAGAATAAACCATGTTGGATGACAAGGATGACTGAAAAATAATTCATGAAGAGGTGACAGTGGCCAACTATCTACTTTTTGTTCTGCGACAACTAGATTCAACAAAACCTACCAGTGCAGAAAATCTAGGAGACCTGCGACAAAAAATTGTTCGAGAATGCCGATTTCTGACTCTGGACATCTTCAATATTGTGAGGAAAGCTTTCTAAAGTAGACTGTATTATTGTATGGAACTAGATGGAGGTCATTTTGAACACTTTATCCGTTGACTGTGTTGCCATTGATATTAATTTTGTTGATTTCCTCAATAAAATGAGCGACAGCGAATTTTCTGTTTTTTATTAAATAAACAACATTTAATTTCTCAATAACGAATGAACCAATTTCGAAAAAAATCACAGAATTGATAAAGGGGCAAAATACCTTTCAAATGATATATCACTCGACTTCCCATGCCATTGACAAAATAGGGGGGGGTAGTTACTGACCGCAGGGGATTGAAGTTTCGGATATGATTTCCATATCAGAATGACTTACAGGGGGGTCAAGTTTTCGTTGGAACGTCTTGTATAATAGACAAACCTTTCGAAGAATAATCATTATAACACCAGACAAAGCACGCTCTACACCAATACCCTCTATAACGGTATCAAAATATATAATCATTCACATTTCACTGTATTTTATATATCGCTAACACCGAGGAAGCTACGGTATTAGCGAAACGCGTCTAGAAATTAAAATGTTTGTGAAAATAGTGTAATTATCATAGTATTTTAGTAGCTTGATATTTTCAAATAAAAATATTGACTGCCACTTTTTGAATGGCAACCTGTCATAAATATATTTTTCTATTCATAAATGTATGTGAAAATTTGAGTTTGATTAACTACGCTATGAACGTAGTGATTTTGCGGCGGGATCCTGTACTATATCATTTGCAACTCTCGTGTGAGTCTCCAGGAATGTTACCTGAGTTAAAAATTGATTTGTATACTGGTGCACAGTTTATGATCTTTACATTGATCAGAATTTTTCATTTATAATTAATTCATAAATGAAAATATTTAGAAAACCATTTTTTTTTTTCAGTATATTGTCCGCCGCCTGTGAAGAATCGAGACTTCGTATTACAAAGGTCGTGGCTAGACATGGGAGATGAGAAATTAATTTTAAATCATTCTGTAGAACATAAAGACTACGCTGTAAGAAAAGGATTTATTAGGTTAGTATCAATAGGAATGATATCATAAAATTTTAAAACACGACACGACTCCACAGTTTTGAAATATCAATGGGACTAATTCTCTTAGCACCAAATAATTGCTTAAAAGTGTGACGTCAATATTCCAAACTACTCTCCCCAACGAAACATATCAGATCCATAATGATGATCTGTGTCAAAAACTATGCCTTCTATTCAGATTTGTCTTCTGTGGCTTTTATTCACAGTAGAATATCCGAAATTGAAACGAACTTCAGTCATCTGTATAATACATGAAAAATATTTTGAACGAATTTGAATGTTTAATGAATCGCGAGTAGATTGCAGAAAAATCCTGTTCAGATAAGATAATGATTGAAAATTGAAAAAAATACTTTTCATGTTCATATTCATTTATTTAATATAATAAACAAATCACCACTTAGGAGTAGATTAAGTAATTTTGATTGCATAGTTCATAGATATAGAAATAATGGAATATTCAGCATAATCTCCGCCAATCTATTATACAACATTTATAGCTAACGATTAATGTTAATATGCTTTCATTGACAAAATATTCATTGCAATAATGTGACATATCTTATTGTAAAAGATAAATGTTACATGGTGTCAGGTAAATTGGATTGAACCCTGGAGTGTGCAATTGAACACCGGAGAACCATGGAATCGTTATTTAAACCACCTAAGCCCCTGTGCATTCAAGGTAACCTAGCAGATAATTGGAAAAAATTCGAACAAAGGTTTGATTTTTTCATGACAGCAACATAATTGGAAAATAAAGATGTCAAGAAGCAGATAGCTGTGTTTTTCAGCTCAATTGGAGAAGATGGGTTGGACATTTACAATTCATTCGCATTGACAGAAGAGGAAAAGAAATCCTTGAAAGAAATAAGGAAGAAATTTGAAGAACACTTCTCCCCTCAAAAGAATGTAATATATGAGAGGTTCATATTTAACTCTATAGATCAGATGGAAGGTCAGAATTTTGATAGTTTTCTTACTGAACTAAAAATAGCAGTCAAAACTACTGATTACTCAGATTCACAAGATATGGTCAAGCACAGAATAGTAATGGGAATTTTTACAAAAGCGCACAAGAGCAACTACTAAGAGAAAATGACCTAACATTGCAAAAGGCAATGGACATTTGTAGATCAATTGATTTTAGCAAATCACAGGCAAAAGCCTCACAAACAGAAGCAGTGGTCAGTGCAGTTCACACTAAAAATAGAGAAAAAACGCCTAGTAAACAGGAGACAAATAAGTTTGAGTACTGTAGCTACAGTCATTACAAAGGGAAGTTCCCAGCTTATGGAAAAGTTTGCAATGTTTGTCATGGCAAAAATCATTTTGCAAGTGTATGCAGAAGAAAAGAGGTATCATCAAGCATAAACAGAAATCAACAAGTTTGACAAGTGGATGTATGCGGAGACTCTGAAAGTGAGAGTGAGGATGGAAGTTTTTTTGTAAGCTGTTTACAAAAAAGAGTTAATGGAGTGCAGGCAGATAAGGAATCCATGTGGACCAAGAAAGTACCTATCAGTAGAAGGTGGAGCAATCGACTTCAAATCAGATACGGGAGCTGAGTGTATTTGAGTGTATTAAAGAAGATAGGCCCTCGTGCGCAGATGACGGAAGCAAAATTGACATTAATATCATATGGCAGTCCTGATTTTAAAATCAGACCTTAGGAGAAATCTCCTTGAAATGTAGTGTAGAAGACAAACGTTACATATTATTGATGAATATAAGGAATAGGGCGTTCTTCAGAATTATTCTACCATATATATTTATAAACTTCCGTTAGAACTAACTAAAAATGTGTATAAATCCAAAAGGTTATTGGGATTGGGTTCACTTTATAAATTGGCAATTTGTTTCTCCATCCACTTTATCATTATTTCAGGAATTACATCCCAGCAGACCAAAAACGGAAGGGAAACGTTCTTGCATATTAGTGTAATAATTTATAATCAGCATGTCCTTTTTAACGGCAATGATAGAGTCAATAAACGCACTGTTCGACGTTGGTTTGCAAAATATCGTTCCGGAGATTTAAGCCTCGAAGATGAGCCCCGAAGTGGTCATCTTCGCTGGCACTCCACAAACTGACAGTTTGAGGAGTGCCAACTGTCGAAAGCGCTCGCAGATAATTAATAGAAGATATAAAGCTTCAAATCCTTTTTGTAGAATTTAATATTGAAATATATATATATATATATATATATATATATATATATATATATATATATATATATAGAATAGTAGTTTTTCGGGGATTCGGTCTGATTAGAATAAATATTTACTCTTTTTAGCTGCCCGAGCTTTCGCTAATGTTTACTAGCTTTATCGAGGGCTGTAATATAAAAAGGACATGATAAATATATATATATATAAAACATAATAACGGATAAAACAGAATACCTGTGCTATTTGAGAATATTCAATTTGAAAATTTCAATTTTGAAAAATTGAAATTTTCAAATTGAATATTCTCAAATAGCACAGGTATTCTGTTTTATTCGTTATTATGTTTTATATATATATATATATAAATATTTATCATGTCCTTTTTATATTACAGCCCTCGATAAAGCTAATAAACATTAGCGAAAGCTCGGGCAGCTAAAAAGAGTAAATATTTATTCTAATCAGACCGAATCCCCGAAAAACTACTATTCTATACATACATACGGTCGTTACACTATCAATTATATATATATATATATATATATATATATATATATATATATATATATATATATATATATATATATATATATATATTATTCATGCCACCCACCATAAATAAGAAATTCAACGTTATATATTAGCCATATTGTCAGCCAGTGCCCTCTGTAGTGTATGCGACAATGCACTCTTTCTAATGTCAATGGTTTCCACACATACCTTCGTATTTTTGTTAAAATAATTTTAAAATGAATGTTGAGCCTAGTTTTGTTGAAGCTGACTCCGACAACTTACCAAGAGTCGATTTTGAAATGATCGATGAATTTTACTTGAAAAATTTGCAATACTTTGGTACCGAAATGAAGTAGGTGGTATATTTAGTAGGTCCCTTTTATTTATGACATTCATTTCAGACTTTCTTTTATCGAAGGATGGAAAGTTTTGATTCAGTTTTTATTTTAGCTCGGCCAACTGAAGACATCCATAGATCTCTTAGAGTTTCGTTTTTGGGAACACTGAAAAACTTTTTGTCCGGTATGGATGATCTGTTTTTACAACTAGGCATAACACATATTTCAACCATTTTGGTGGTAGTAATGATAAAATTCAATCCAAAAATTACCTGAAAAAATATTTTTTGGAATGTAAACTAATGACACGGAATATGCAGCAAAATAGGCACCTGCCAAGACCCACCTTTTACAAAAAAAAAGTTCTTTAATTAGATGATTATGACAGTTGCATTTACACCGTGTTGACAACGATAACAACAAAAATGGCGTCTGTCAAATTGGATCATCAGATCTGTGATTGGACATTAAAAACCAATACACTTGGCAACTCTACTCTAGACTATTTTATTGGTCAACAGATAGGCGGCCAATTTAAGTTCTTGCTTTTCGATTTGTTCTTTTTTCTGAAAATATAAAGAGATCTCGGGGCCGATTAGGCTTGATAAGTATAATATACCTCTAACTCGCTCAGTCTATAAGCAAACCAGTATCATTTTCCATAGCATGAAACAAGCCCTTTGGGCGTTAGAATATCTGTCTTTCAAAACACTCCCCAGACTTCTTGCCAACCGACTCTATCTTTTCCAGCACTTCGATAACTCTCTCATCAGTGAAACCTTCGCTAATCACGACTGAACAAAAACGGCCTTCGTCGTCTTCATCGAATCGACTTGTGTTACTTTGGCAAAAGTGCCCTGATGAAATGTCGCTTATTTCGATCGAATTTAATGAGTATTCATTGAGATATTACGTTTAAAGTAGACTCATAAACATGAAGAAAACTTCCGAAACAACCTATTGAAAAAATATTCATTAGATGAATAGTATTCGCATTTGACTATTCATCTGTGCATATGCTTATATATTTTTGAACAAATTTTGAATCAGCCAATGTTTCTTGAAATATATTCATTAATAATTGTTGTTGCAGGGCAATATCTCATCTGACCGGTTTCGTGATAAGAAGTGTCCCAAACGGATGTTTTCTTGGATATATATCACAAACTGATCCTAGAGGAAAATTACCACCTTGGTTAGTTAATAAAATTACTCAAAAATTCGCGCCTAAAGTCGTCAAACAACTCAGGAAAGCCGCTGAAGGATACGAGAGTTGGAAAGCATCACAAGTTGATCCTACACTCAAACCCTGGGTATACCCTGAACAAACGTTATCCTCCCCAAGAATTAGTTTATGTGATGTAAGTATGATGAGAGTAGGTATATATAAAAAATATACTTACGGAAAAGGTTTCTGAGGAAATGTTTTTGGAGTCTAGGTTCTTCATTGAAATATTGAAATTGGAAAACTTTTGAAGACAAGATCACAAATGATTGCAAGAACTGTTGAATTCCGAATTTGAACGACTTCTGATATCAAACTCGGAATTTACTGAATTTCATGTATAACAAAATGTAAGTGAGGCCCCTTCAAACCTTTCAATGTCGATTTTTTATATAACTTCCTATTTTCCCGAATTTAATTATAAAGACAAATTATTAGGACAATAGATGCTAGAATCTTCAATATTTTCGAGATGCTCTTCAATAGTATATGGTGATTTTGTTGAAACCATGCTCTCATTCTAAGAACTATTCATACTTATTTGTTATTTTTGAATTGTCAAATCGGCCATTAGACTGAATTTCAGGTCGTAGTTCTGAAATGGGTCCCGTAGAAAAAGGTGAATAACACAACAGTGATACTTAGAGCAGATGAATAAACATCAAAGGTATAATTATTTTACGAATTCATTTCACCTATTATAAGTTCAGTTAGTGAACAAATTTGGTTGAAATAACACCTGGTCCGTAATATCCCGGGACTAAGAAAAAAAAAACGCGTTTTTTTGTTAAAAATTGGCTTCATTCATCAACATAACCTCCATCAAAAGCCACACAATCATTTTAGCGTCGCTCTAGCATTTCAATACCACTTTTGACTCAAAATAGGCCCCACTTGCAGCAATAATCTCTTCATTTGAGCGAAATTTCTTACCGGTGAGCGTTTTTTCAAGGTCTGCGAACAGCCAGTAGTCGTTGGAAGCCAAATCTGGCGAATATGGTATATGCGGGAGCAATTGAAGCCCATTTTATGCAATTTTACATTATCTTGATGAAGCAGCACTTTCTTTCGTTTTCAAATGGGGTGTTTTTCTGCAATTGAGGCCTTCAAAAGCTACAATAACGCTATATAATACTCACTGTTGAAGGTCGCACCACGCACATCCCAAAATACAGAGGCCTTAACTTTTCCAGCTGATTGTTGTACTTTCGGCCGCTTTGGACGGGGTTCACCAGTTGATCTCCACTTAGATGACGATCGTTTTGATTCCGTAGTGAAGTAACGAATCCATGTTTCATTCTTCGTCACATATCGACGCAAAAAAATCGGTTTGTTATGTTCAAACACGATCAAACACTGCACAGAATCATCAAGACGTTCTTGTCAGTGAGCTCGCGCGGCACCCACTTTCAACAGAACTTTTTCATAGTTAAATGGTCATGCTGTATAAAGCCAACACGTTCTCTTGATATCTTTACAATGTCAGCTAACTCACTAACTCACGCAACCTCATTTTTCTACCATTCAAAACGATTTTGTGGATTTCTTTATGTTTTCTGGTGTTACTGCCTCTTTTGGACGTCCATTGTGTTCTGTATCATCGGCGTCTCTACGACCACGTTTGAAGTCAGCAAACCAACGTTTTTTAGTTAGGAAAGCTATGGATTATGCTGTAGACGACCCCTCCCGATATTGAAGGCCCCGACACTCTGTCGAATGAGGCCCCTATGTCCTCCGTTGAAATATGAAAAATCTTTCCATCCATCTGACCCCAGCCAGGTAGGGTTACACCGTGAAGGGCGGCGCTGATGTCTGAGGACATTCATGTCGCCATCCCACCATCAGTCATGAACCCATTTGTGTCTCTCTGACAAACATCAATTGAAAGGGTAAGGGAGCCAGGCTCCAACCTGAATGAAACCAAGACGATTTTCCACAAACCAACGTTTAATTGATGTTTCTGATGGAGCGGAGTCCTTATAATTCATTTCAAGCCATTGCTTCACTTGAACGGCATTTTTCTCCATCAAAGAGCAGTGTAAAATTAAAACACGAAATTGTTTTCGATCCATTCTTTTGAAAATAACAAAAGTAATGTCATTTTTAGCACAGTAGATATGTACTACCAGTAATCTAAAGCCAAAGATATGGGGAATAATTTAGAATTTAGTATCCTTTGACAACTGTATCAAGCTTTCAATAATACGTCATAATAGAACTTTAGTTTCTTTGAAATATTTCAAATACATATTCTTTGGTTGACATATTCCAGTTGACAACATTGATTTATGGATGCAACGTTACTTGATGAAAATTAATAACATTATCCATGATAATTTTCAATTTTCACATTGATTCGATCTGTTTCTTGTGGTGAAGAACCCGACCGATAAAACTTTTTTCACAAAAAAATAATGTCAATTTCAAATATCATTTGAAATGGATATTAATTTACAAACATAATAAACAAATATCAGCAAGAGAGAAATAGAGAGAGTGCATTACCATTTTCAAACCAATTTCATATTTATAACACCGTCGAAATAGAATTCAGAAAGATATGTCTTCCTTTCATCAGTTGATATTCTGATACTCATATCTAGAAATAACAAAAGTAGTCTGCTACTATTTTTATAATCACAACTTTTGTTATAATTATGAGTGTTGTGTTCCTCTGGTGCGAATACAATTTTTTATAGGCAGTTAATAAATATTATTATTATTTTACATAACTTCTTTCAAATACTCATTGGTTTGACATATTCAATAACACTTTATTCTGAAAGATTCACAGAAAGTTTTTCGTGTTCCCCTCTGCAAGAGCTTTTTCAGGTGTGTTGAAATATATGTAGCGGTTTGTGTGTGCAATAAATTATTATTGAATATAATAATTACATGATAATAATAAATCAGTCTACATTTTATTCTGAAATAATTCTCCCCTCGACTTAAAATCATTGATATATCAGATACCTTTTTTTCATTTGAAAACTTCATTGTACCAAAATTTGTTCATTAACTCATCCAATCATTCCTTGAAATAGGTTTTTGTTTCAGTGTGTCGCCGTTGGTGTTCCTTTAGCTGCTTCAGCAGATTGTGAAGAATCTGACTGATTGTTATTTTCACATTATACGACGTCTGTACAAGATTACAAAATATTAAATACTACTTACCTTCGATTTCGCTAAAAAATATGTTTTGACTAAAACAATTTCTGTGGGTGAATCGGGGACAAATTATACAAATCCAATGAAAAATTACCATGTTTTATGATATCTAGTACAATTAATTTCTGCTTAACAGTTGAATCAGTTTTCAATTTTTAATTAAACAATTGACAGGTGCCTTAGTATCGCTATTTTTAATAGTAATTATGTAGATGTCTAATTTGTGGTGATTGTATTTCATCTCGCAATGAAGCCGTAGAAACATGAATTCATTTCGAAAAGGCAAAGGCAAGGCTATTTCATTTAAATTGGTATCTCGAATAACACTTCTTGAAATAAATGAAAAATGTTATATCTGTTTCATTTCATCATTGAAGAGATGATTGTTCAAAATCTAAAAATGTATATAGGGTGTGGCATTGTAAAAAAAGCTAAGTACTTTACGATGAATATGTATTTTTTTTTCTATTTCTTTCATAATAATGTTCTCATATTTGAGAACTAAATTATTTTTATCAAAAAATTATATTTTACAGTTTCTTCAAAGTGATTCTATATGTGAGTTATGTTTTGTATTCCTGCTAACTATTCCTAATAAATGTGACATAAATGAAAGTTATAACGCAACATTATAGAATAAGATTGTGTTTCAGACACTATGCAATGGAGAAATAAACAGCTTCATTAAAGCATCAAACAGACTTCAAAACCAGTGAAATTCATTATGTTTCGAATGGACAAAAGCTGACTTAACAGAAAGCCATATTTTTTTAGTAACAAAACACATTTAATTCGAATCGCTGGACATTGAATCCATTCTCGTTCTCAAGAAGTTTATTTCACGTGAACGCAGTTCTCCAAATAAAAAAGTTCTTGAACAGAACCCCAAAACGATCAGCAGCCACAGTCCGTCGCGTATTTCTGATATGTACCGCTCTTGGTGGAATCAAATGTGATAAGTCTCTTGAACACCTCCCATGAAAGTATCTATAGAAGAGATACAAATCTCCAACCTTTCTTCGATATCCCAGTCTATCAAGGTTGTAGTGATGTTCGCGTCTCCAATCAGGTGGATGGCTCTTTTCTGAATAGAATCAAGCAGCTTTCGGGTATGCTCAGGGGCGAAACTCCAAACATGAGAACAATACTCCGAAGAAGGTCTGATCTGAGCTTTATAAAGTATCAAAAGTTGCTGAGAAGTGTATAGTTTTCTGGTTCGGAACACAGTGTTCCAAGCTTTTGAGAAGCAGCCTTTGAATTCCAGCAACATGATTGTGCTAAGATATATTGATGTCCATTTTAACCCCCAACAAACTTATCGAAGCAGAAAGTGGAATTGTCTGATCTGATATATCCGGTTCGGAGACAATTATCTTTTTGGAAAAAACCAATGCCTGGGTTATTGTGGCATTGAATCAAACCTGATTATTTTCAACCCAATACGAAATTACTTCTGGATCCTCTCTAAGATATGCAACCTCCTGCTGCCAGTGAAGGTGTGTATTCGCTGCCAATGTGGAATCCAAATGGAATGACGAAACAAGTGTGCTGTCGTCAGCAAAGCAATAATTTGGATTCTTGGTTTTTTCCAAAGTCGTTGATATACAATAGAAAGAAGGTTGGAGACGAAATAGATCCCTTGGGAACACCAGCGTAGATGGTAAAATTATTCGAGAGATATCCGTCGACGTCCACTTGCAGGGAACGTTCTTTCAGGAAGCTGGAGAGCCATACACAAAATTGATCCGACAAGCCATAGCTTCGAAGTTTGGCCAACAAACCCTCATACCACACACGGTCAAAGGCCTCAGAAATATCAAGCACTTCAGATTTTGACTCCCCATGTTTCTCAATTGCTTTATTCCAAATATGAGTGACATACGATAGGAGGTCGTCTGTTGATCTTTGTTTCTGAAAGCCATATTAAGGATATGGTGGTTTACGGTTTTCTCCATGATTTGTGATATCACTGATAACAAAGCGACTGGTCTATTATAGTTATTTGTAAGATTTTTCTTGCTTCTTTTTGGGAATATGCTGAGAGCTAGCAATCTTCCAACAAGAAGGAGAAACCCCTTTCTTGTAAGACAGGTTGAAAAGTCTGTAAAATACTGGTGTGAGTTCATTTGCGCCCTTCATCAGGACCAGACGCCTTGTTGATATCGAACTGTTCCAGAATTCGCCTGACTAGACGTTGTCTAGTCATGGATATTGAAAAAATTACATTACCGATGGTGCATGCGAAAAAGAAGATATGATATGTGGTCACTGATCCTTGATCCTGCCAAGAACTTGTATATTATTTTCACAATTTTAATAAAATAAGGGATGATTCTTTCATATTATCTTCATGTGGGATATAGTGAATGAATAAAAGTAGATTTTTTTTGTCCTACGGAAATACACTTGGATTGATAAACCGCGGTGCATACAAACTTTCATTTCATACAAGCCCGTTACAACATTCACAACATACATTTTCAAATATTCAAAAACAATTTTGCTCGCTGTCTAAATAAAGAGACAAAACGTAGAAGAGTTTGAAAATTCAGACGAAATTACACAAAATACGGAGAAAACAATACAAAACTAGCTATCGAAAAAACGAAAGGCATCTACGGCAAAACATGTGAAAACATGTTTATGCACAAAATGTGGGACACTTGCGAAAAAATGAAGAAATCAAACAAACATACTGCAGACATACTGCATACTGCAGACACTTCTACACGTTTGCACATTTTTTGATTATCTTTGAAGATGTTAACAAATTTGGAATCTATGAGCAGAATATGAAAATAATAATTTATGAACTATCAAAGATATTGACAAAACAAAAAACGTTAACCAGCTGTCATCCGTCTATGAATGACAACCCATAAATCGAACTTGTGCGAGCTGAAGGATGGCTATTATCTTTCAATGAGCTATTCCCAGCAAAATTCAACAAAGTTGGTGAAAACGGTTTTTGTTGATTTCAAATGTCAAAAAATAATTGAATTTTAAGGAACGGTAAGTCGAGCTGGTGTTTGACATAACCAATTGGTTGATGATGGAAATTCTGGTTGTTTTTGTTCGATTTATTCCTGTATTCGTTTGAGATCTAGTCGAGTTTTTTTGTTTTAATCCTCATATAGTTGAAAAAAATTATGAGGAATCTGAAAAATCCTTTTTTTTTAAATGGCTGTTTTCGTTTATTTGGTGCAAAAAAGAGATGGTCCGTGCCTCAATATGACTACCGGTACGTCGAGGTTGAAACGCAAAGGTCGAGGGCACTATGCATGCTATAGACCCAAGATCTAAGACATATCAGACTTGAAACACTTTAGTGGAGAATGTATGCGTACTCGTGTGGAAAAATATGGTTTCTGGTTTGAAAGTTATCTGAAACGGAATATATCAGAAGATCTTTTTTACTTGAATAACTTTGTGGTAACTGAATGAAGTCAGTTCGAGCAAGAAAATTATATAACTCCATGGGAATAATAAATAATAGAACTTTATACATTACCAGAAAGGTATTCATTGAAAACATTTTCTCACACCAGAACGAAACTACTGTAACTCTCTGAAAGCCATTGTTCTGGTGTGGAAAAAGTATTTTCAGAGGTTCCAATTATACATATCAACCATATCCTTGAGGGAGGCAGAGTTTTGCAGTATATACTTCAAAGTAACAAGGACTAACCGTTATGTCTAAACCAAGATTGATCGTACTCGGAATTAGCAACTGACTACTGAAAACCAAGGAATCTACGATTTTTTCGCAAGTATTATGTATACATTGAAATAGAAATAGAAATCCCAAGTTGTATTCAAAACTTCAATCGGGTCAATATACTGGGTGATCAGACAATAGTACCACATAATATTGATAGAAACCAGCATTTATCATTATCATATCATTCGTATGCTGTAATGACAGATGTCCCAAGTACTTGAAAGCATCCTGACCAATCTGAATGGCCTGTGACAGTATTATAAGGCAATGTGAGACATCCTCATGAAGTTTAGGTACTTCACTTTATTTCAAAATACTTTTTATTATTGTTCTTCACTTGTTATTGTAGTATATACATACATGCAATGTAATGTGTGACGACAGTGGAGGTAGATATATTTGTATCGGTGCCTTCGGTGTTGCCAAGTCTGAATAATTGTCGAAAACTGATATGGCTATGCAAAATAAAAATATCTGTGAGTTTTATTCTCCATCAACTTGGCAAAACCGGGTAAAAGTTAAATTTTGAGTTATTGGATATTGAATGAAATTTAAATTATGTAAAGTTGAAGGTTCACAAATACTATATGATGTATTATAAAAGTTGTATCGTATCTGCATCAAAAAAGGACTTTACTGAATCAATTGACAACACTGCTGTCTTGCACTGCAAAAAAATAAAACTCCGACATCATTTGTAGGTGATGACTTCAATAATTTCAGCCAATTGCTGCTTCTGATTGTCATATATAATCCAATGTCCGTCGTGGTATTATCTAAGGATTCAGGTATTTACATACTATGTAGGAACGTCAAGGGAGGTGATTGTTTTGAATTTCAGTTCGAATATCTTCGACACAATTTTCAGACTTGATATGTTGGAGTTTTGGAATATGGTATGTTTTTTTTTCCACTCAAGACTTTGATAACGAGATAAAACTTTTACTACTTCGCTGAGAATAATATCAGTGGGGTCATGCTGCTGGACGAACAATAAGCATCTACAAGAAATTTTTCTCAAAAGAATCCAATGCCCATCAAGGAAATGGATCGTTTGATTTAGGTTAGGTTAGATCCAAAGTGAGTCGGTCTATTCGACCCTCCACCGCAACCCGCAAGGGTTTATTGTGGCTCATACCTATTCACACCCGACCAAATAAACCCAGCTTCTCAACTAAGCCGATTAGTTTGTATGGTGAGTGGTCTTTCAGGTCAGATGGTAAGAGTACGGCTCGGCCAAGCTTTAAAAACCTGATTCGGTCCACAGCGAAGCAGGCACAAAGTATATGCTCTGCTGTTTCATCGTTAATGATGTAGTCGGGTAGTCAAGGTGCAAGATTCCCACCTTGATACCCGCGACAACCTTCCCATATGAGGGTTTTTGCACGCCAGCTACACCTGTCGATGGCTCATATTCAACCATGCAGGGCTTTTTTGCCTCTGGTTATGGTGAATCATGACTTGAGCGCAAATGTTTGCTAACCTGCTCATTGAGGGTTTGTTCCTCCACCTGGGACAGATTTTTCGTACGCCGCTCAAGAATTTGGTGCAAGGCGGTTTCATAAGGTACCCCGCACTTGAGGTAACGACTAAGTCGTGTCCTGGCTGCACCGCTAAACCTTTTCTTTAGGTTCAGTTATTGGATCAGGAGTTGGAGAGTTGAGAAGCTCTCGCTCCTGATCTAAATTTACAGGGAGGTCAGTTGGAGTCGTAAGCTCTACATCCATCTTTCCTCTAGACTCGCTCCTGATCTGAATTTACAGGGAGGTCAGTTGGAGTCATAAGCTCGACATCCATCTCCTCTGTAGACTCAGCGTCAGAAAGAATTTTTAAGTTTACTCTGTTCACAAAAGTCCCACGAATCATTTAATTTTTTGCAATACTTAACTTTGTTCAATATGATTTTTTTTTCAATAATTATCGTCAGATGCAAGTTCCTGTTGTCATGTATTCATCAGGAATTTCAAGTATGGAATAAATGAACGATAACGATATTTGAAATTTCATCGTGATGATATGATAAGAATCACGAACCTTTCCATTACTTCATATTATGTATATTCGAATAATCGGTTTGTTATATAAACTATTGTCATTGTTATCACTGATATTTTAGAAGTTATTTTCAGTGAATGTGCTTGACTGTTGGTTGATCATTTTTTTTATATCCCTTCATCAAAATCTTTTAGGTAGGTATGCATTTGATTGGTATAAAATAAAGATCTTTTCAATACCACGTGATAGATCATCATGAAAAATGAAACTTTCTATGTTTTTTTTGTTTATTTTTTTTACCACTGTCATTTGTAACTAACGTTACTGTGGTTTCATCCTATAAGGACATTTTCGAAGTAATACAATGAACTGTATTGTATTACTATCATATTCAATTGTATTAGTTTGAAAATGTTCATAGGACGAAACTGCACTGTTTGGAACCTTTGGTGTAGTAATTAATATTACTGGAGTTTTAACCCGCCAAACCGTTATTTTAACACCTCGACACGAATTTCGATCACCAAGTGATCATCAAGAGGGATATCAAACTAGTTTGATATCCCTTTTAACGGTTTGGTATTGAGAAAAAACTCCAGTAATTTACAAATAAAAGTGATAAAAAACATAGAAAGTTATCTTTCTCATTTTTCAAAATAATGTTTCATTAAATAAAGAACATTAATCAATTCAAAATCAACTTTTTTGTTAAAAAACCTTAACGGATGGAGGCTGGTAACATTAACTTTTCAATTGTCATCTGAATACCGTTAAATAGAAATAACAGTATGGGATTACGAAAATAATAATGGCGTCGCACTTCTGACCATATTAAACACAGTGACACTACTTTCAGTGGAATGAAGCGAATCATGATCGAACCAAATCGCAAAGACAGCAAAGAACGGGAGATCCTTCAACAAATTCCATTGATTGATGTTACCCCTGAGGAGAATTATACGCATCCGGTAAACGAAGACAACCAAAGAACCCTACTTATAGCAGATGTAGTAATATGTTTTACCGTCATGACATTTCTCGTGGTAGCCTCTTGGAGAGGAACATGGCAACTGATAAACATGTACCAGATGTACTTTCCACTGTGGAAAACTTTACTAGTATCATATTTAGCTCACGGGACGTTTGCTCTCAGCCAGAACGTTATTCACGAAGTACTTTTAGCGGACTACAAAAACAACCAAGGCTTAATCAAAACAGTGCAGTTTTCTTTGCGCATATTATATTTATTTGTGTTTTACTTCACTGGGATAGCTCAATGGGCCTCGCTTTGGTCAATTTGTGATACCTACTCACAGGGGATTGCCCTGGACATGTTATTGACTATGATCTCCATACTATTTCTTGCCATATTTGGAGGAATTTATAACGTTTGTTCAACTCCCATGGCATTCAGTATGGATAGCAGTGAAGAAACATTCTTATTCAATATCAGGTATTTTTCTAAGGTAAGTTATTGATGTTTCTTGATCATATTTCACGACAGAGCAAATTCGGCCAAAAATATATTTTTTTGATGGAGATCATTCATAAATTGCGATTCAAATTCAAGTCTTTGCATGGGTATCTCGTTAACGGTGGATTGTAATAGGGTTGCTCGTTTTCGGGTATACAGTGTGTCAATTTTAAAACTTACAATGGGCTATATCTCACGAACGAAAGCTGATATCGAAAAATGCTTGAAACCGTTTCTAGGATAGTAAGGGGGAACTAAAGTGACATGACAGAGAACTCACCCCCATCAACCCCCTAGGCTCCACCCACCAAAACTCAAAAAGTTCAAATTGCAAACTATAAAAAATGCTATCCAATGGTATATTAATAATAATTGTACAGGATGAAGCAATAATTCTGAAACTTTGGCTTAAATGGAATATATAATGAGGTTTTTGTTGAACTACAAATTCATTAAAAATGTCAATCAAGTAAATGTTCAAAGTGGGTTCCGTTGTTTTGTAAACAATAATTCAGCCTATTGTCAAAGTCTGCACGAACTTTAATATCAGCTGGCTTACTATGACTTTTTTATTTGTAATGCTACCTCCCGGTAGCATTTTTGGTTTATTTGAGACTTTTAAATGTCATTAGTTTTCATCATTTGTAAGATCTGTACTGTCATTCAGCTATAGTTGTCACGATGGTTTACGGTATACTTGTGCCCGTGGAGATAATTTTCATATTTGCCTCCCAGAACCTGTGTTATTTACAAACAGCTCAAATATTTCATGAAAGGCATCCCGACAAAAATGTAAGTCACGTGAACATCCGCGATTTAGTTGAAAAGTTTAGAGAAACGGGATCAGTGCAAAATAAAAAAGGAATGCCCCAAGATTACTGAATGAAGCAACCCAATTTGAGGTCCTTGGAAATTTTGCAATGAAGCTTACTGCATCAACACATCAAGTATCTGCGGTGACAGGACTTCCACATGAGTCGGCTAGAAAGGTGTTGAAATTACATAAGTTTCACCCGTACAAAACACAAATTCTTCAAGAACTAGGCGATGATGATCCAGACCGACGAATTGAGTTTTGTGAACTCATGTCTGAAAGAATTCGCGTTGAACCGACGATGTTGAAAAAAATTGTTTCAGTGGAGAATTTACTTTTATGCTGAATGGTAATGCAAATAAACAAAACTGTCGGTACTGGAGTGATGCCAACTTGCATCGATTCAGAGAAGATCACACTCAATATCCTGAAAAACTGAATGTTTGGGCAGGAATATTAGGCGATGCTATAATTGGTCCCTTGTTCATGCCAGGCAATTTAAATGGCGACATTTATCTCGATATGCTGGAAAACACCATCGAACCTTTAATTGTGCATGAATTAGAGAATCAAAGGGACGACCAAGGCAACCTAGCTGTAGACGAAGATTTGCTGCACTTCCAACAAAATGGAGCACCTCCACACTATGCAGCTCCAGTTAGGCACTGGTTGGATACTAATTATCCGAACAAATGGATTGGAAGGAGAGGTCCCATTGAGTGGTCACCGAGGTCACCAGACTTGGCGCCAACTGACTTTTTTCTGTGGGGACACCTGAAGTCAGTTATTTATAAAACTCAACCTGCGTCACTTGGGGAATTGCGAGAAAGAATTACGCAAGCATGTCGGGCCATTACTAGAACAACATTTGCCAAAGTTCGTGCAGAATTTGAAAATAGGCTTTATTATTGTTTACGAAACAACGGAACCCACTTTGACCATTTACTTAATTAACATTTTTAATAAATTTGCAGTTCAACAAAAAACTCATTAAATATTCCATTTAAGCCAAAGTTTCACAATTATTGCTTCACCCTGTTCAATTGTTATTCATAACATTGGATTGCACTTTTTATAGTCTTTTCGATGATGTATCACAAGTAGGGGTTTGCAATTTAAACTTTTTGTGTTTTGGTGGGTGGGGCCTATGGGGTTGATGGGGGTGAGTCCTCTTTCATGTCACTTTAGTTCCCCCTTACTATCTTAGAAACGATTTCAAGCATTTTTCGATATCAGCTTTCGTTCCTGATATATAGCCCATTGTAAGTTTTAAAATTGACACACTGTAATTAAATGATTTCGCAAAATCGACTTAAGCTTTTTTGGTTCCGGAGATAAGAAGGAAACGCCAGAAATTGGAAAATACTATTTTTTGCTGTATCTTCTTAATTTGTATATACTTTCTTATTGAACGTTTCATCAAAGATCAAAATATAACATTTTTATTAATCGGTAATGTTCATATATTTATGTTTTAAAGGTTCTCTTTGTTGTCTTTTATTGTTCTAATGAGGTGATTTGTTTAATTGCATTTCGCGTGACATCTTCATGCTATTTTAATGGAAAAGTCGTGAAAACTTGGTGGATCTGTAAAGCTCCAATTATTCTCTGGTATCATTGTAATGGTGTAACGCTCCAGAGAATATTAAACTGAGAACACTTTCAGATCACCCATTTGTGAATATTTCTTCTTTGAATCCACATGAATATACAATAAACCTTGTTGACATTGTGTTGACATTAATTCATGGAGATGAAACATTGCATAGACTCATCAGAATTGGGTTTGTTCAAAGTGATCCAAACGGGAAAGAAGAAACATTTTCGTATTAAAACTGGATTAGCAATCGCTGGATTATCAACATTCATAGTTGTAAGTACATAAATATACTAACTACTCCTGACTTGAACTCTGGTCATCTCAACTAGACGATCGTGTTTCAAATCAACGGAAATTGATTCAGTTTTAGTTTAGATATCATTGGATACTAAGATAAATATTCAAATAGAATATAAATAATAAACACCAATAATTTGGGCGTGATTTATTTAATACTCAAAAAAATATGTTGAACGATTTCATTAAAAAAAAGATAATAATGATATAGATAATGTACTAGGAAGTAGAAAATAATTCGGAAGGTCCTAGGTAGCTGTCATTATAGCACACTCCTCAGCAATCTACGCTATTGATCAGATGAAATATAATAAAATCGTTGGAGATAGCGTAACCTGAGAAAATATGTAAATACTAACGATTTCATTATTTTTTCATCTGATCAATATCGTAGATTACTGAGGAGAGTGGTCTGATGACTTCTACTTAGAACCTTTAAAATTATTTTCAGTTTCAAATTTCGTTACACAATTCTTCTCATTCTGTTCAGTTTATTAAGTGCCTCAGTACTACAAGGTAATATGTAATTCGCCATTTTGTAGCTGCGGTCATCTTGAATTTGCATCTTTTTCAAAGAGTACTATTCTATTAGTCAAGCCCTGTCATTTGATACACATATTGAGGTAGTTGTGAAAAAATGTATAATTCGCCATTTTGTAGCTGCGGTCATCTTGGATTTTCAACGATACATAATTAATTAAATTGTATTGTCATCAAAACTAAATGTGTGTACCAAATATCATATCAATCGATCATCAGGAAGGGGGTCAAACTTCAGTTACTGAATTTTACCCAAACAAACAAACAGGGCAAGCTACCTACTTAAAACATTTTTTTACACCAATTATGGATTACCGATTCAAGGTGAAACAGAAGCAAACACAAATAACTGATATAGCTCAGTTATAGTTCAGATATAGAAATCAGTAATCATCCAATGCCCATCCTGGTGCATTGCAAAACCATATCCCTGAGACTAACTCGTGACTAAAATATTTTTGAAATTTCAGTTGAACTTGAACAATTTTCTTCTAGCAGTTGAACTATTTTTTCATTTTCTATTCTTGAATATTCTACGTACAATAATGTGGTGAACTGCGTTAAATTTTAAAAATTTCAGACAGTTCGACTCATCACACCACAAATAGGTTTATGCTTTTTTTTCTGGATACTACAGTTCATTTCGTGTCATTTTACACCGGAACAACCTTTACTCATCAATACCTACTTTACCTTACTTGTAGAATTTAATATGATTTATCTGAGTATTTGGTTTTCAAAAATTGTACAGTTTGTCAGTTGTAACATCTAATGAGCTAAAGGAAGTATTTTATTGGCTACTATCTAACAGTGCGAATATTTTCGAATGGAAATTTCGTTCAACTTTTCTACAAAGTAGTTTCAATGCCTACGGACAAAAATCTACTTTCCCGGCTAATACCACGATGTACATTGAATTATATCCGATATACAAGTTACCTCACAGGATAGTCTTGTAGATGTTGATGATCAAATCAAAATATGCTTCATTACCCAAGATCTGAACATATTATTGGCATAGTCTAGTAAATTAAAACAAGTAAAGGGACATTAAATTAACAAATATAAGCTATAAAATGCAAAATATAAAATAAAAGAGCAGAGTATATCGACAGAACAAAACTAAGCTCAGCTGAATAGATACAAATACAGTGCATTTCTTTAATGTCCCCCTCCCCTTTCATTTATTGAACGGGTCAACACAAAAAATTGAAATTTGGGATAATGAAATTATTGCATGATTTTTTTTTACGTGAAATTGACAGATGAAACTTTCAAGATGGCGACTGGGCGCCATCCGAGAAAAAAATTAAATGATTAGGGGGGTCTTGTGACACACCATTTTGAAGCTCACATAGTCAACCAAAAAATGGTGGAACTTTTAATAATTGCCTGAATACATTGACAATAAACTACAGAATATGAGGTAATAAGCTTGATGTCAGTTCAGAAGATGCTCGAAATGGTTGCCTTGACCTTCTTGACATATGAACAGCCTATCCGATATTTCACGCCTACCATTTTCGAACACATTAATATCAATATCTCTACAAATATTTATTATTTTCTGCCATATATCCAATATTGAAGCAGGTTCAGTTTCGTACACCTCTTGCTTCAAATAGCCCCATAAAAGAGTGTCAAATCTGGTGAGTGTGCTGGCCATTCTGTAGGACATCGACGGTCAATCTAACGACCGGAAAAAGTAGTATCCAAATAGTTTCTTACTTGTGTGGAGTACTGTGGTGGTGCTCCATATTGTTGGAATACAATGTCCATATCGTATTCATTAGGATTTTCTTTGACGATTTCAGTGATGAGAGGGTCAACAGCAATTTCCAGCATAATCAAATACAGTTTACCTGTTGAATTTTGATCAATGAATAAAGGTCCTACATTATGGTTTACCAATATTCCTGCCAAATTCAAATTTTTTCTGGATATTGAGTATGTGTTTTCCGGAAAACGTGAGGGTTGGTATCACTCCAATATCGGCAATTTTGTCTGATGCCGTTTAAAGAAAAATTACATTCGTCACTAAAAAAAATATTGTGGAGAATTCTGCGTCATGATTTCGCCAAATTCTGTTCTTCGATCAGGGTCATCTTCAGTTAATTGGTGTACCATTTTAGCTTTGTATGGATGATACCTATTTCTTTTCAAAAGTCTCCATACAGTAGAAGGACACACCTCACAAACATTCGTGACGGAATGAGTAGACTGTTCAGGATTTACTATGATCTCATCAATTATTTGTACTTGCTGTTTTTCCGGAATGGAGGGATGAGCTGGGGGCTTTTTGTTATCTACACTACCGGTAGTTGTGAATTTGAATACAAGTTCCCTCAAATATTTTCTACTGACAAGACGACTCGAAAAATGTTCATTGAAAATCCTTTCGGTCTCGTGAAAGTTACGCGTCGCATCGAAAGTAAAAATCGCTTCAATTTTTTCTTCCAATGGACGAGAATTGACCATTTTGGAGATTGTTGACGTGGTACCTTTCTACTAGTAAAACCGAACACTAAATGAGAATATTCTAACTGTACTTTTGATGCACTGTTTGATACTTTGCTGTAATAATGAATATTACCGGAGTTTTTTCCCAACACCAAATCGTTATTTTTAAAACCTCGACACGTGTTTCGATCACCAAGTGATCATCATCGAAGAGGAAGATTAAAACTAGAAACTGATGCGAGCTAACCCTATTTATGCTATGAAGGTAACCCATACAGGTAAACCATCCAGGCGTACCAACCATACAGATATACCAACCTAAATTAATTTCACAATTTTGCCTTATCTATTATTTCACAATGTATGTTTATATAAAACAATTTTCAGCTATATAAAAATTGATTTCAAAATATTGCCTATCCAAATTTATTTTTGTAATGTGCCCTTATGTAGTGATCAGTAAACCCAACAACATTATTTTATTTTATTTTAACAAGCTATATAGTATGCTCTTTGGTATAGGTCCGTCATCGTTATTCATAATATTATTGTATGTATATATATATACATACTAAGGTCAGAATTTTTTTGCTTCCCAAATAATGGGCGGCAAGAATCCCTGTAGCTAGCCTTGCATGAATATCTGATGAATTTTTTTTGTAGAGAGAATACCTTATTGAAACACAATTGTGCACAACTTCCCCAGAAACAAATTCCATGTCGTGAATAATTCTCAATTTGTACAAAATAAACTTATCTAGTAATAGTAGTATCTAACTCTCTTGTAATAACTCTCACTGCATGACATCCTGCTGCTAGTCTTTTACATAAGTAGTTGACATGGAAATCAAATTTTTGATTTTCATCAACGAAGAGCCCTAAAAATTTGTTCTTCTCCAAATTTTCAATTTTTTACATTTTACAAGAGTGTTTCCCCTATGTTATATCTAAACGTGACCACATTTGTTTTGTCGATGTTGAATGATAA
Source organism: Leptinotarsa decemlineata (assembly GCF_025532065.1). Taxonomy (NCBI): domain Eukaryota; kingdom Metazoa; phylum Arthropoda; class Insecta; order Coleoptera; family Chrysomelidae; genus Leptinotarsa; species Leptinotarsa decemlineata. The sequence goes on along the minus strand of NW_027412545.1, from coordinate 1,499,887 downwards.
AAGATTGGAATCATACCACTCTTCCACTTTTTTTATGTCGATGATGATTTGATTGATCAAATCATCATCATTTACTTGAGTAAATTTCAAATGAGAAACAACACCGGTCCCAAAACGGATCCTTGTGAGACCCCACTGCCAATGAAACGTTCCTTTGTTGAAATTACATCTAAGAGAATATTCTGTCGGCAATCTGCATTACTAAAGTAATGCAGATCCTCTAAATTCGTAAACTTCTAGCTTGCGAAGAAGTAGCATCTGGTCTACACAATCGAAGGCCTTGACTAGGTCACAAAACATGGCCGCCGCAGATTCTCTTTCATTAAGATTGTTTTACAAGTTCTTCAGGAGCGTAAATATAGCATCTTGTGTTCCTTTTGAAGCCAAACTGGAATAAATTTATTATATTGTTTTTCTAGAGGAAAGATATGACTCGTTTTTCATCAGTTTTTCTATAACTTTAGACAAGCAGAACTACGCTGAACTCGAGAATCGACAAGCATCAAAATTTTCTGCTCGTTTCCTAAGAGTTTTTCGCTATTTGTATTCATCATCAATATTGTAGGGGAGTAATTTTCCTACAACTTTTGTGTCAAAAATGTTTTCCTACGTTGAACCAGTTGAGATCAACCGGTAGTCCTATTTTAAAACACGCCATATAATGTTTAGTAATTATTGATAAATACATAGTTATCAATAATCTTCATTTCTTAATAACTATTACATTATATTTAATATAATTATTTTACGTACGTATCCATTTTTAATTAAGTATCAATTTATTCAATAACACATACCTGCCTGTATAGTTAAAGAATTGTTGAGGAAAATATTTGAATTATATTTCAATTCCATTGTAATTTATATTAATGAATTATTAAATAGATAAAAAACAAAGAATGGAGCTTTTAATTGATGTTTTGAATAAAAAATATTCCATACATTCATGATCGTGTGTATTGAAGAAATTACAAAAATTTCTACAACTTTTAATTTCTTTTATCTTCTTCTTCTTCATCGTCGTCTTCCGACTGCTGTAGTATTTCAGCGTCCTCTTCTTTATCGTTTTCAACGACATTTGTCTCCATGATTTTGTGATGAAAGATTCTGTCTTCATTGACATCGTTCCCATATGGTAAAACATTGGGACAAGCTTGCCCATTACAATGAACACAAGCTTAAGCGCACTGCAACCCCGATTTCTTGCATCCACATCGCGAACCACAACCACTCTTGCAGTTGCAGAATATTATGTTGTTTCAGTAATTCGTTGCTCCTGGGGTTTCAAATCATGCCCTAACCAAGTTTGAACTTGATAATAAATATGATTGGAATGTTGGTGAGCTGCTACACTTGTTGGTGGAATTTTTAATAACTGCACAGGTTTATTCAGTTTTGTAGACTGTACGTATCGTGCATAAGGAAGATGTTCGATACTATACACAGATCTTGGAGCATTATACAGGGTAATTCATATTTGACCACCACCATTGTGATCTCCTTAACTACAGGAGATACGTCGAAGCTTAAATTGAGCCAAACTTGCGTATTTTTATGCTCAACAAAATACTGTTTTGAAACTTGGAAAATTCCGGGTGCCTCCCGAAATACCCGGAAAAAACAGAAAATCGGAATTTTCGTTTTTATTTTTTTCTAGCGTTATTGACAACAAAGCTCAAAACCGAAAACAAATTTTCATTGTTACTTTTTTTCAGCTACACGTTTTCATGTTTAAATTTGATATCCGACGCTTCGTCTTCTGGCAATCATTATCAAATTTTTTCTATTCTGGGCGCCATATTGTTTTTTATACAGCGTTCATCATTTGAGCTTTTTTCGTGAAGGTAACTATTTTAGAGATATTTTAGTGGAAATGCACCGTTTTTGAAATAAAGGGTATTGGAATTTAAAAATTTCAATTGTTTTTCTAGATTTAGGAAATACTGATTTTTTTTAATTCTAGGTAGTACCTACTTTAAATTCTAGGTAGTACCTACCTAGAATTGCATGAAGCGTTATTTCTTGAAAGCCAGATCAAGTTTCTATCAGCATTCAGTGGTTTTCATGACCATTGGTGGACATCTGATGTTTCGGCATAAGACAATTGCCTTATCGCCTCTTCAGCATCAAATCTCGATAACATTATAAGACTTTGCGAATATATATTTCAAGAATCACTTAGATTTGTATTTACGTGACTCGAGGACGAGGTCGTAATCTCCCTTGTCCCCAAGTCTCGTTATTAGTTCTTTCATTGCTTTGCTCCACTGTTCCACTATGAATTCGTACTGTGCGAACACAGCAAACATAGAACTAGTAACGAGATTTGGGGACAAGGGAGATTACGACCTCGTCCTCGAGTCATGTAAGTACAAATCTAAGTGATTCTTGAAAATGGCTCCAAAGCAGGGGCCGAAACGTTGAAAATTATACAACAGTATATCATATATATATATATATATATATATATATATATATCATATATATATATATATATATATATATATATATATATATATATATATATATATATATATATATATATATATATATATATATATGATATATGATATACTTCAAACTAGAAAATTTCAAAAGTTACAGTTCGGATCCGAGTGATTCAGTGCAAAATTTTGGGGTTCTGTAATTTCGAATTCTGCTTACTTCACAGTAAGTACAGTAGTATTTATTCGCATTATCAACTTCAAATGGCATTATGGTCTAATAAATGAAAAGTAGTACCCTTTCTAATATAATATCTCCAAAAGTCACTGTTACTAACGCGATCAATTTCCGAATACGACAGGATAAGTCACTTTTGGGGAAGGCTCCGTTTGATAGTCGAAACTTGAGATGACCATTCAACCTAACCTAATTTTTGAAATATTATACATATTGATTTTCAAAAATATTTCAGCTATTGTTCCTGATTATAATTTGTACAAAGAAGATAGGTAGCGAGAATCCGTCATCAGAAACAAATAATAATATATTTCAAGCACCTTCTTTAAATGACGGGAATGCTCAAACTTCAGTGCATCCTAAACCATTCAAAGTTGAATATAGAGGACCAATGCCTAGGAAGTTCTCACCTACTCCCCCGACTACCACCTCCACCACGAAAAGGCCTACAACTTTGATCTATCCACAACTGACGAATTATAGGAATAGATACTATCCCAAAAATATTCAAGAGATTGTGAGACATATGACAAACAAACCTGTTCATCAAACTATGGAATATACCAGAAATACTGGAAAAAGGGATGTAAATAATTCAAAGGAGTATTTGAACAATTCTGTTAATGATGATATTTTCCATCGCTACAAACCCAACGACCCTAGTGAAGTGAATTTGTTAGCAACCGGTAGGGTGAGATTTGCTCCTCCTGTCTGGAAAGATTTTCGAAATTTGGAAGATGAACACAATAGACCTCAACTGCAATTCATTCCGAAAATATCTCAGATCACAAATCATCCGTACAGTACCATCCCTCTGAATTCTTCTTCCGCAGAAAATGTTCCAGTTTTATTGACGAACGAAAAAAGAGTGACGAATGAAAATGATATGACAAAAGTCATGGATCATTTTCTGAATTTCCGTGAAACTGCAAAGAAACCAATGACAATAACATTGAATTTGTATCCGATAGAAACCAGTTATGCTGCAGGAAACAATCCCAAAAGTGGAATTCCGGTTTTTTCCCAAGAAGAATCCAGAAGTGATTTGAGTAAAATGACCATCAATCTGAGGGTATTTCCAGAACACTCAAACCTTAATTAACGTATTGGCAATGAATAAAATTTCAATTAAAATACAAAGTAATTGATCGCTGAGCATTTTTATTTCTTGAAGGTGACTTAGCCATAGTGGATAGAATAGCAAACATATGTTTGGTCTGTTCTCTACTTCAACATCCCGTATACCCGACCTATCAAATATTTCAAACCAGAAAGAATGTACACTGTACGAATAGAAAACATAGATTTTTTCCAAAAATGTTGTAATATTAAATATTTAGCTTATGGTTATAGCTCACGCAGTGATTTTTTCTTATTATAGATAGATGACTGTTTCTCTCGTACTCACTCATTTTTCTGTAGAAAAATAAACCGATTTTCATTTTAGCCTTGCACATATTTGATGACAATTAAAAGTTTCATATATCATTGAGAACCTGGAAGATATTTCAGCTTGTAATGCTGATTCAGCTATACAGTAACTTTACGTATTCGTTGCGTCATGAGCTGGTCTACTGCATTTGGTTACTTTAGGTTAAATTTGGTTTTACTTGAATTTCAAAATATTACCATATTTACGAAAAGAAACCTTTTTGGCTTACTTTTTCTTGATCGATATATGAATAAATCTTTCCTGATCTCCTATCTCCATATCGTCTGTTCAAACCATAGCCATGCTTTTCCATCAATTTTAGTTGCTTTCACTATACCAAGTGCAAGGTTTGGTTGTCGGTAAGATTTTGTTTGGAATGCACCCTCTTGTTTCTTCTTCAGAAGATACATGATGTAAAATTTTTAAATCCCAATGAGTATTTCATGAACAATAAAAAATTAACGTTAAGGAAACAAAATCTCTTCGCATCTTCAAATCAAACTGAAAGACATCATTGAACATACAGTTATTTCACTCTCAGATGGGTGACCGAAAAATGGCAGTCTGAAATTTAGGAAATAATCTGTGAGGATTTCGACAAAAAATATATTGGTCAGACTAAGCGAGCTATGATAATACGTTTCCAGGAACACGTTGGACATATTTGGTTTCGTAGACCAGATAAGTCTAACGTTGTTGAATATTCAGACAACAATCACAGAATAAGTGAAAAATGTTTGAAATTTTTAAGATCGGTTCTTGGACGCCTTAGGAAGAACACTGTGGAATGAGATCCATGATGAGCGTTGAACAACCCATTCCAGATAGGCATTTGTATCTTCTAGTGATACTCACCTGATTACCGCTTTGGGATATACTGTTTCTCTCTAGGTTTGGGAAAAGGGTTTTTACAAATTCATTTTATGCCAGAGGTGCGAATTCTACCCAATAAATCACTTTTATGGTGTCTGTCTTTGAGAAGTCTGCTGGTTTGACCAATTTAAATACTATTATTACAATATGCACAGGAAATTCTATAGACTCATGCAGAATTGTATACATTTGGAGCTTTGTCTCTCAATGTAGTGAACATATTCTTCACGGTGAAAGTATTTTTGAAAGAAATGATATTGGAAAAAAGATTGAAATTGTTTTTGATTTAATGAGATGAATTTTCTCAATGAAGAATTGAAAATGATTTAGGAACTGAAACGATATTAGGAAAATTATCAGTAATGAAGGTTGACCACGTAGCATTTTTAAATGTTTGTAAAAAGTCATATATGCTTAACGGAGATTTGAGAACGGACAAAGAACGGATCATCTAAGAGCAGGTTTCTTGATTTCTTTTGTCTATGTAAAATATGAGTATTTCACTCATCTGATTAGGTCATAATTCAAAGAAATTTTCGGGAACAATTTCAAAATTTCTTGTATGATGATGAATCAGATTATTTTGATGAGCTATCTGCCTTTCTATCAATTATTCACAAAACAGGAAGAATTAATAATGTTCTCACAATCCTACATCTGTCAATATTCGAATAGCTTTATTTTGTTAGTTGAGCATATTTGAAAAACCAGAAGAGTATTTCTAAAAAAACATAGAATTAATAAAATAAGATTGAAATGGATAACAATAAGTAATTCTCCAGATATTAAAACGGATAATAATTTAATGTTGAATATAAATATCGCTGGATAACTTGTAATCACGCTGATATTTATGTCGATGCTGAGATTATATGTTCAAATGCTATCCCAAACAATTTCACAGTATCGCCTATTCCAGAGTTAGCAGAAAATTTAGCAAACTCTTATATCCAATTTCAGTTTATTTGTTACACATCAACCAGTGGCCTCATTTTCAACGAAGTACCACTCAGTTTGGTAATGCTTTTCCAGCTTAAAAATTGGCAGTTAACTTACAGTCAGTTAAGTAACATATCCTAATCGCTAATCGAATGTACTTAGCCCGAACAGTTTACGTACAAGAGATTCTAGTGCATTGTTATCCAATAATGACATTATTGATATTAATGGTAATGAGCTTCTGATATAACTTGGGGAGCCTAATTATCTGGAAGATATTTCCAGATTAGTTTATGATCATGCAACCAATTATAATTTTTATCATTCACACTTACTGGCCGGTTTCTTATTTTAACTGATACCACTATTGCTATCTTGGAAACGATAAGACTCACAAGGTCGGTTAAGCTGGACAAAAGTTTGCTAATTTGAGGAAATATTTGTCAAAAAATATAATTGTCAAATTTTGTTTATTGGCTCCACTGCTTTCATTTCGAATTATGTAAAAAACGGCAGAGGATCTTTCAAAACTCTTTAATATTTTTTGCAATATGATATGAGGCAATTTGCAATGCCCCATATCAGTTTCATTCATTAGATTCCATCATCGACCTCATTTTAATTATTTAATATTTGATGATTATATTATTTCCTTAGCTTCACCTGTATGTATGTTTATTTGTTTGTTTTTTGTTAGTCAGTTTGTTTGTTTATTTGTAACTCTCAAGCTCGGGATCTGTATTTTACAGAATTATCGACATTCTTGCTTGATCGATTCGCGGACAGATGGCACTGTATGTAACCTCCTTCATATAATTAGAACTCACTTTACATGTGTTTCTTCAATTGAAAAAAGTTTTTTTCAATGCATGCGCGCCTGTTGCCATATTTCTAACCCTCCTTTGCGCGCCTGCTGCCTTGGGCTTGGAAGCTGATTTTCACGCTCCCTCTTTGGAATCGGAAAATATCAATGGTAATTTCTGAAAAATATACGGCAGATTGATCCCAAAGTTCAGATAATATAAATATAGTTCAAAAAGACTAAAAAACACGCTTTTTATAGCATGCGAAACTAAAAAATGAAAAATAAATATAGTTTAAAAAACTAAAAAACACACCTTTGAAGAACAACGAACTGAAAAGTCAAAAATTATTTTTGCAAATGAGCTTAAATCAACGAAACAGCGAACGAAAAATACTGGTATTTGTGAAAACAGCGTGGGCGCTTTGTGCCATATTTTTTTATATCAAGCGCCCGTCGCTTGATATAAAAAAATATGGCCCGTGTCTGGGCGATGGATAGGAAACCAAATTCCATATTCCATATGTCCACCACGTTAACCTAATCGGACCCTTCTGGACTTTTCATTGTGGGGTTTCTTCAAACACAAGGTATTTGCCTCAACTTTTGGCAATATCGACGAATTGAAAGAAACAATGAGGAGGAGGCTTGCGTGACTATAACTACACAAATGCTGGAAAATTGCTTTTGAATTACTATTGCAAGAGCGGATATATAATAGATGGCAATTTGAACATTTGATGAGTTATTTTAAATGACGTACATGCTTATCAGTTATTTGACATTATTTTTTTCTGTTTCTCACTTGATATGTTACATGTTTTTCAGATATATGGAGTTTATGTATAGCTTCGAGCTCCAAATGAAAAAATATTGGTTTCTACTTTTTTGAGGTAGTTCTGAGCGGAAATTGTATGAACATACAGTGATGTTGGGGAAAACTTCGGAAAACACATATGTTGTCATAATTTGTTATTACAGTGGCTACAAAAATCAACGAAACAAACCACAATAACAAACTTTGAAATAATAAAGTTTATGATGAAATATAATGAACGAAACGTCGCATTTCAAATTGCTTTGATTATATACAGTGTCATCCCCGAAGTATGCACCAAATGGAAATGAATGAAATATTTTTCGACAGAATGGTATTCCTGATAAAAGTTTGTGCATCCCGCAGAACTGAACATGCACCACAAAGTACAGTAAAACACACGTAATATATGAGGAGCCTTCGAATATTTGATTTTGAGACAAGAGTAAAGTACTTTTATTTTGAAAAATGTCGAGAAATGCTATTTCTAGCATTTCTCTAGATTTGATTTGAAGTCATGGCCATCTAAGTCACGTTTTATTTTTTAACGCATTTTTTTTAAATGGGGACTACGAAAAAAACAAATTTGCTAAAACGATAAATATACAGCATCCTGTATACGACAGTTCATTTTAAGAGCCTGAAGAGTTACACAACTAAGGTGTTAACCACGGTCAATTTTTTTGAAGAGTAAAATAATTTTCAAAGTTTTCGGTGCAAAGTTATTTTTATTTTTTGTTAATACCTAAAATTACTCAAAATTATGCAGTATTGTGACAAAAACTCGATATTCAAAAATATCAAATCACAAAACATAAAAATAAAATAGGTAATTGGGAACAAACTCTTTGATTTTCTGGAGATTTTCTTGTCCAAACTAATTCTCCAAAATAATCTCCAGAAAATCAATGAGTTTGTTCCAAAATACCTATTTCATTCTGATGTTTTGTGATCTGATATTATTGAATATCAAGTTCTAATTACAATACTGTATAATTTTGAATGATTTTCGGTGTTAACAAAAAATAAAAATAACTTTGCACCAAAAACTTTGAAAATTATTTTACTCTTCGAAAAAATTGACCGTGGTTGATACCATAATTGTGTAGTTTGTAATATTGCAGGCTTTTGAAATAGACCGTTGTATACAGCATGCTGTATATTTATAATTTTTGCAAATTTTTTCTTTTCGTAGTCCCCATTTAAAAAATGGGTAAAAAAATAAAACATCACTTAGATGGCCATGGCTTCAAATAACATTTTTAGAGATTTTCCAAAATAGGAGTACTTTACCCATGTCTCAAAATCAAATATTTGAAGGCTTTTCGTATATTACGTGCGTTTTATGGTTTTCTGTTGGTGCATGTTCAGTTTTAGGGGATGCACAAACTTTTATCAAGAATAACATTTTGTCGAAAATCTCTTAATAAAATAAGTTTCCCATATGGTGGATACTTTTCTGATGACACTGTATAACGAATAAAAAAAAGTATTGAAAGTTCCTTTGCATTTTTTAAACCATTGGAAATGAAGGCGATAGAGCCAAAAACAAAATTCGACGATTCTATGTTTTGGCGAACATTTGAGAAAAAATTAATAATGTATTGTGCAGATATTGGTTTGATAAATGAAAATTAACACGAATAACTTACATTTTTGTTCTGGATAGTGGCCCTCATGTATGGTTTGCACAGAATCAGGAAAAGTGAAAATACCGTGGTTTTTGTCAATGTGAAAATAGTTTTTAAAACTCTCATATTTTATGAGCAAAACTAGCCCATTTATCTTCTTTGTTTGGCGTACGGTTTTTGCATAAAAAAATTTAATTCAAACATAACTCATGTAAATTTAAACAATAATTTCATAAAGAAAATACTTTTCGAACGGGAAAATCATGGAATTAACATTATTTAAATGCATTCAGATAACGTTACATTTACCTGAACGTGCAAGAAATAAATCAGATCAGATTTTGAAAGTATCGAATATGGTGGACTCACTCAATTTTTGGAAAATGCCAGAACTGGCTCTGTTTGGAAATTCGAGTTTTCATTTTAAACTTAATGTGTCCAATTGTCGGTCCTCGTATATAAGTGAGAAGATAGGAACTGCTCAGTAGATCGTTGGAACTTTAACAATAACGTGCTTTAATTTGTTGACATCACGTGGTTCCTCTACTCTCTCTACGAAAGGTAGGGTGGACATTCGCTCACCATTTGGTTCATTCAGTTGAATTTATTGTTCGCAAAAAATAAGCCGAAAGCACGGCACAGATCATGTAAACGAAGTGCATTTTTGACAGTTGTATCCATGGGTAGATATCTCTGGGGTGTAAAATGAGAGGAAGTACTGCTGGTCTTCCTGATAATCTTCAGGGATACTCCACCAAATATTATACGCTACTCACAATTCTAGATTTGCTCTTCGCATCCCTTGTGGTGTGTCCCTGTGTGGTCGGGTATTGGAGGGCAGTATGGGGTTTAATGGATATCTACCTCGCCCCATTTGGGGATCCGTACAACGGCCTAATTTCCATTTCGATAGGCATGACGGGGCACCTGATTTTCTCCATATTTCAAAAAGTTTTTGAAAGAAACTTCCATCCAGAGAGGAATAGGATAATTTTTTATTTAGTGTCGAGAAATTATACGGTGTGCTTTGCTTTTATTTGTGTTAACGGTTGGAGAGGCCCATGGGAATGTTTGGACTTTCTTTCCAAGACAGATATGTTTTCCCTTATCGCCACTACATTGGTCGGAGTTGTAGCTTTGGTTTCTATAAGAGGGCTGAGAAATATCACGGCACCGCCGTTTTTGATAGCAACTGACGACGTCAAAGGATATTTTGAAGTTATGACAATGTTCAGGATACAGGTGAGTTTACTAATAATATTTTTTGGAAGTGATATTTCGAGTTACTGAAAATAGGATGTTCCATATCTCAATTTAGGAAACAGATAGGAATCTAAATTTCTATAATATTACCTCATTGCACGATCTCGACAAAATAAAAATATTGGCGGTCACACAGAGTGTTCAATTTTTTCTGGGCGGATCCCAACTGTATTTTTTTAAATAACATCCTGTATTTTTTATTGCTTTTTCGGTTTCTACATAGAAAATAAAAGACAATTTATGCATATCTTCACTTCAAATTTATTGACGGTTTTCGAGATATCAAGCAATATTATATCACCAATATTAGTCACTCAGAATATTTGAAATTATAAAGTTGTGCCAAGTCCAATTGATTTTTTTTATCAAATATTCTACATCAGTAACTCTCTCAAACGATATATCTGAAATCTACCTGTGATATACAGGGTATGAAAAACCGCTTGTCACATATTGTAAATAAAAATTTGCAGAATCTTCCTTATTTTAAATAGCACACCCTGTATATTATTGATCCATAAGGAGCGCCAACGAAACCTCTACAAATTTCATTAAGTATTCTCTATGGCTAGATTCAATAGTTTTTCTTAAAAAAGCATTTTTTTTTTTTCGGAAAATGGTCGTTCTTCCTATTTTTTCATCGGATGCAGAATTTTTTCTATAAATCGTGCAATATCAAACCCAACAAGATTAAATGAAAAAACATTATGAATATTACTAAATTTTTTTTTCATGTTATGGTGTATATTCATGAATTCAGGGCTCAAGTTCTAGATATTAAAATTTGTCAACTGACAAACTACAAAACCAAAAAAAGAAGAGCCACCGTACACGCCCATTCCGCCCTATACATTTATTGGGAAATACTTCATTTAGATGATCTCTCACTTCTGCCGAATAGTGAGCAGGTGCACACACATTGTTCCATTCATATGTCCCTGAAAAAAGTATGAACCAATTACATATTCTCCAATTATGCCTCCCCAGACATTTATAGACCACGATAGTCCACCTGTCTCAATAAATGGGGATTTTCTGTCGAATGATAATGGTAATTATGTCGATTCACAAATCCATCTTTATGGAATGTCGATTCATCGGACCATAAAATGTTATTAAAAAATATTCGTTTCGACGAATTTTACCCATGACCCAATTGCAAAATCTCACTCTTTCCTCAAAATCGGCATACAGTAGTATGAGATGGATGAAAGCGATGATGCACTGATCACTCACTAATATCCATTATTTCACCAATTTGTCGTTGACTCCTACTATGATCTTCAATAGCAAGAACTTGCAATTCATTATCTTCATTAGTAGCTGGCTTGATGCGCTCATGTTTAGAATAATTGATACATTCAGTTTCAACAAATCGTTTAATTTTATTTTATTCGCTAAAGTTTGTTTTAGACCGAAAAAATATGGCACAAATTTCGAGATTATTGAAATTATTGTAATTATTTAAGAACGTACATTTTGCGGTGTAATTCAAAACTTGTTTATCTAGCAACAGTTAATTTTAGGCATGGGGCGATATTTTAAGGAAAGGCTTGGACAAAAACTATGCATGAAATGAAAAAAACTATGCATCAAATGAAAAAATTGCACGGTGTTCTATTTAGAGAATAAATGTGTTATAAACATAACATATATCTCGATCACAGCCGTCACATATGTTTTTCACAGTAAAAAAATCCTTGATATGGCGATACAATGGAGAGTTGTCATTTTCAGAAGAAAAAAAAAACTATAGGACACGCTATAATGTACAAAATTTAAATATTAAATACGACCTATGGTATCAGCTTGATGGCGCACTAATACATCACACGTTTGCTGTAAAACAGTCCCTCCAACAAATGTTCAGAGGCAAAGTTATTGGACGTAACTAGAAACATTGCTGACCACCTAGATCACCCGACTTGACGCCTTTAGACTTTTTCTTGTGGGGTTGCCTGAAACAAAAAGTGTACCGAAGTAGACCATTCACTGACATACAACATCTGGAAAATACCATTCGCGAGTGCTGTGCAAATATGAATCCCGGATTTATTAAAAATGCAGTTACAGATGTCAGTAGAAGGACCATAATTTGTATTGAACGTGGAGGATGACATACTGAAATGTAGGCTATAAGTGTTTGACAACCTCATTTAGATCAATAAGTTATTTTTTGAACCCGTTTGTATTTTCTATAATATTATTGTTGTTTAAAATTTAAAATAATAATAATTGTTCTATCGAAATTATTTGCATTTTTTTTAGATGCCTCTGCTTTTTCAAAATCAAAGGTTTGTTTAAGAAAATAGCCAAGTGATTGAAACTTTGCACCAGTCATGTAAAAATTTTTATAGCACATTTTTAATTTCTCTCTAAAAATGTCCGTATAAGTAAAAATGTATCAGAAAAGTTAAACTCCATGATGAGTTTGTTATGTATACATGAATTGATGACAATTAACCGAACTTGTTTTTTGAAATAATGGGGATATCTGTCAAAAATAAGCAAAACGTTAACTTTATCCTAGTTGCATAAAATTTGGCATATGGATATAAAATTGCCGTAGACACAACTTTTTCAAGTAACTTTTTGTTAAATTCGATCTAGAAATGCACTTTTTCTTTTTTTTTCAAAAAAAATGTTGAACGTCGGTGGGTCGCAGTTGGCCGCATCATTTCAAGTTAAATTTAAAGCACAAACAAATGCCGAAGTTAAACTTCATTGAAACTTTTCGAATAAAAAGTTTCCCATATGGTGCGCACTTGAATGGTGACACTGTATATATGATTTTCATAAAATTAAATATTGCTGTATTTATTGAGCGAGTTTTGATGTAGCCATGTTGAGTCTCACTAAAAAGGTTACATTCACCAAGAAAACTCGGTATTTGTTACTTGATGCTTATTTAAATAATTTGAAAAATGATGATGATTAATGTATTGGTTTGTAGTCTTGTAAAAAAAATTGTATAATTCTTTAAATAAATTGGTTTTATGAGAGAAATCTTCAGATTGCAAGGAAATACTAGATATGTCATTGAGATACTCAATATGAAGCTCAAAAGCTCTCATATAGCATCAATACAAAATTTCCTTAGATCAGTTGAAATATCTTCACATCCGCAGCTGAATTTATTTTTGAGTTCAACTTCCTCAAATGGACTTATTTCCGCCAATTGCAAATTTGAATTATTTTTCGTTATATTGCTTCAATATTTTCTTCTAGTTTAGTGTACCAATTGCGATTATCGTTTCATGGAATTTCTTTACATGTGCTCCACATAGTTTTAGATTTATCAGCAGATTTTTTTCATTTTGTTAAAATATTTTGATATTATTTGTTCTTAAATAAAAACATGTATATGTGTGATCAGCATCGAGTTGTTCTTTACAGTGTTTGTTGATTTCAGTTCCAAAGGAAATTGTTTGTTGAATAAGTTCAAAAATATTTTCATGAGTGTATTCCATTTCTGATCCACTTCATTCTATTTACTCTTCACTATTCACCCCACAGTTACGCAAGTAATTTTTTACATAACATCCAAGGTATTTTTCCTGCATAAGTGCAACCCTTGCCAAAAATTAACTGTCCCAAGAATTCAAAGACTGACTCAATGGAAAATTATCTCATGAGATCAATGTTGAAGTAATGTAATAATGAACACAAAAGATTCAAAGCAGTAACTTTTTTGCTCACCGTGCTAATAAGAATCAGTATCATCTAAGACCACACATGAGGCTTTTGAGGATGTATGCACGCGCTTCTACCTTTCAATGTGGATTTTGATCCACTCAGTAATGACAATTATTTATGTTTATGAGGACATCTAATAATTGCAATTATTTGACGTACCGATACATCACGTCACTTCCAGGGAAGTTGAATATAAATGTTATTTCACTGATAAAAGAGTATCTAATTATTATTTGAATTGGAAGGATTCTATTTCCAGAAGTAATTAATTTTTGGGAAACAAAGTTTTTGACTTTCTACTACTCCATCTTGATACAGAAAAATGTGGGAATCTTTCAAAGAAGGTAGCTTCTTTCATATAAACATTGAATTACACGGAAGAAAAATCCTTTCGAAACAAATACTCTTATATGAACACTGAATTACACAAAAAAACACTTTTCTTTACTCTGTTTGTATTCCAAACATTCATTATGGAATTCAATCAGATATCATTCACAGGATTGCTACACAATATAGTACATATAATACTACATTGAACTCTGTCATTTTCCTTGGTACACTTCCGATGTTTCTCCGTAAGACACTCGCCTTAGGGCTCTTTAGTACAAATCTGGATAATTGTTATTTTTTTATCTAGGGTATGTGGACGTCTGACCCCTTTTTATCTTATACGTGTTAAGATCGGGAAATTGGTTTTCTAATTCTAGTTTGAATGAATTGTACTATATATCTTGTTCATTTGCCAATTAGATATCCTTTTCTTGGGGAGGCAACCAAATCGCTTCCTGGCTGCTTCGCCCAACTTCCTAAATTTGTTAACAGCATCAGGAGTTAGAGAACTGAGAAGTTTTTTCTCTTGATCCGAATAGTTGGGATTCTTAATCGATATCCATCTCCTTTCTAGACTCGTTTCTTCGTTTCTTCAGGGCTCATAAAGGATACCAAGAACAGCTGGGGAAAGGAAGTCCATTACGGCAGAGTGACGCATTATCATGACTAGAAGTTGCTCGATTGGTCGAAGCTTTCCTTCATGACACTGAGTGTGCTCGGAGGCATACATAATTGCGGTACAGATCTTAGGAACAATTTGCGTCCCACTTCACAGTCGATTTTCTGTGAAAGGCGCCACCCACTATTCCCACACTAGAATCCACAATGCCAGAAATTAATTTTCGATAACTTCTAGTTAGGCGAATTTTCGAACAGCTCAATATCAACAAGGTCCTGATGAAGTGTCCGTCATCGTACTTAAAAAGTGTGCCAATGAACTCGCCCCAGTATTTTGCAAACTTATCAACCTGTCTTACAAGGAAGGGGGTTTTCTTTCTTGTTGGAAGATTGCTCGTGTTTAGCCTATTCCCATAAAGATCAAGAAAAATCTTCCAAAACAACTATAGTGCTATCAGTGATATCAAAAATCATGGAAAAAGCCATGAGCCACCATATTCCTAAATATTTAGAAGGCTTCAACATCTTGAGCAGTCAACAATATGGCTTTCGGAAACAAAGATCAAAAGGCGACCTTCTATCGTATGTCACCCTAATTTTGGAATAACGCAATCGAGAAACATGGAGACTCAAAAGCTGTTGCACCTCTCCTGGAATTCCGGGAGTCTCCCGGATTTAAGCTCTGAAAATTAAAATTTCACAGCTCCCGGAAGGAATTCAAAAATTCTCCCGGAATAACAAGTTGTGCAAAAGTAACGATGAAAACTCTCTGCCGGTATGCTATGCTACTGTTACTTTTTACACAATATACTTTTTACATAATACGATGCAGATTTTCAACACTGTAATTAAAGTTCTAGAAAGTGATTTTGTAACTTGTCCAGAATTGCACGAAGTTATGATTGAAATCCGCCAAAAAATTATAAATAGAAGAAAGGATGGTAGTTCAGTAAAAGATCTTTTAAAAAAACTAAATGAAACAGACAACGCTATGTTTTACAAGGATGCAGGCATTTTCTTTCAGAGATTTTGATTTGATTTGATGATTGGATTGCCTGAATAAATGGTATGATTTTGAAAATTCTGAGTACCTACAGTAAATTGAGCATACTTTCAATGAAAAAACCAATAACGTGGGATAATTTGAGAGATTTGGCCGTTGATGAAAATAAACTTTAAGATTTTTGCATTTTAAGGGAAGTTCAAGATAGCATTGTTGAATCAAATGAAAGAGTGGATTTGAGGTGGGCAAATTTTGTTTCAACCATCGAAAATGGAGTTGGTGTTATGTAAAAAAAAATGTTTCATTTGTTTTATCTGTACCTGCATCTAACGCTGCATGCGAGCGTATTTTTAGCATAGTATTCGATATATGGACCAAGGAAAGAAATCGTTTAAATGAAGAACATGTCAAGGCGGAAATTCAAACGTGTTTCAATTTTAAAATAGACTGCAAAGAGTTTTTTAAAATTTGTCTATTCTATGCCAGATATTTTAAAATCTGTTCGTTCAAATGTAAAAAATAAGTTCAAAATAAAATAAAAGGTTATGATAATCAATTTTTTTTCTTCCGGATTTAGACAACTAAGAGGTGGTAATCCTATCTTTGTGTGGCATGAGGGTTTGCTGACCAAACTTCGTTGATATGGCTTGTTGGATCATTTTTGTGGATGGCTCTCCAGCTTCCTGAAAGAAAGTTTCCTGTAAGTGGCTCGATGGATATCTTTCGAATACTTTCACCATCAAAGCTAGTGTTCCCCAGGTATCCATATTGTCTCCAACCCTATTTTTATTGTATATCAACGACTCATTGGAAAAAACCAAGAATCCAAATTATTGCTTCGCTGACGATAGCACACTTGTCTCGTCATCACATTTGGATTCCAGGATATCGGCGCTGAGGGGACAGCTAATGCATCATAATGTACAGGATAGAAATTGTAATACACAGAAATCTACTTCGTCACTTCTCGGAGAACGTATAGAGTGGTCAACGTAAAACGCTTAGCGTATCACATTGATCACGGCGCAAAGAATCCGTCACTAGTAAAACCATAATCGATTTGACTGCGCTTTGTCCAACTTCACCCATGCATGATATAAAATCTTATCTTTCCTTTATGCGGGTGGGCCCTTTAAATAATTTTTTCCCTCTTTGATTGATTATTATAATATTACATTATTACGTACTATAGGAATTTATTTTATTTTAATGGGCTCTAGGTCATTAACGTATATGTATACGTAAATATTCCCATTGTTGAGGATACTTATATAAAAAACCTTCTGCTGATAAAACAACATAATAAGGCTGTCATTAGTCCTTTTTAATGGGTGCATTAACTGAAATTACCGAAAATTTCTCCATAAATTATATCTGAGATTTTATTTTTTGCACAAATGACTCTATTCATTATTTTAGTGATGACTAGGAAAAAGGAAATGATTCAAATAAAAAATCCAATATCCAACATGAGATATATCACAGCCTGTCTAAAAGTCACTCATAAAATTATGAAACTAAAATTCAATTAAATAAATATTACTGGAGTTTGTTACTGTTTATTCGATCACAGAATTATTAATATTGAATATTTTTGGTGAAATTTGGTATACCATTTGAGAGGTTGCCCAGTCCAATGGTGATTTCAATTTTTTCTACAAAATCGCTAATACGATTTCTTGTATTTTGATCTATAAAAATATTCGCAACGGGTATTATCGTCACTGAGATTGATATCACGACGTTCCGAGAAAGTCTCATTTGTTTTCTACTGGTGATTTTTGTTAAGTGTTCGAAAGTCGACCGACCTTACTCGATCCGCTCCCTACTATATAGGTATACTGGATGTTTGCTACGTGTTCGAAAGTGGACTGTTCTTACACGATCTATAGGTATTGTTGTTGGTTTTACCTAAGTTCTCCTTCTTCTTGATTGACTCCTTCTCCCCGTAAATGTTTGACCTGTTAAATCTAAGTTTTTCAGGGACAGGAATATGCTGAATTTTTCGGGTATTCATCCGTGTTCTGTGTTATCATCCCCACTGAGATTGATATCACGACGTTTCGACAAAGTCTCATCTCTCTTCTACTGTTGATTTTTGGTTAGTGTTCGGAAGTCGACCGACCTTACTCGATCCGCTCCCTACTATACAGGTAAAGTGATGTTTGTTACGTGTTCTGAAGTAGACTGTGCTTACACGATCTGCTTCCTACTATAGGTATTGTCGATTTTCAACTGAGTAGAATACAAATGAGACTTTGTTGAAATGTCGTGAGATCAATCCCAGTGTGGATATTAACACACAATACGGATCAAACCCCGAAAATCAGTTCAACATATTGGGTCCGTGAGAACCTTAGATTTAACAATTCAAATCTTTACGGAAAGAAGGGGTCAATTAAGAAAAAGAAGAAGAACTTAAATATGCTGAAATCCAGCCTTTCTAGTTGAACAAAAACATTGGTGTATGCCTATAAATGGCGTTTACTTTTGCACACACCTCAAGAAATTCAGACAGGTGTGGAATAGGGAAACTTTTCAATTCACTTCTTTTACTGCGTGAATTCAAAGTATTTTTAACAAAGAGAAACACGACCAGCAACTGGTCGTATTTGATAATTTTCCTCATAGAAAATTATACACATACGTACTTAACGTTTCTGTCTCCGTCTTCAGAATTAGTGTTACATACGTTTTATTTTCGAAACTTCCTCGATGGATGTAAATGAAGATTTGAAATGTGAAACATGTTAATGCTGTTGAATGACTACTGAAACATTTGATGTAGTCAAGGTGATTTTTGATATAAGTCTGTTGCCACTATCCATCAATTCAAGAAAAAATCATGTTATGAAGATTTACAAAGCGTATTCAAAGGAAAAAATGCGTCGACAAGTTAACAGTTGTATTCGAACAAAGATGCATAGAAAGCCTGGTGTTTCAACCGATTTGTTTTCGTTTTGTCAAAAACGCTCGATGCGAGAAATGAGGATGACCCAACTTTGTAGACATGTTGATAGATGCAAGAATCGAAATCTGCCATGCGTATTTTGTTGAGATCAGAATATAAAAAAACTTTCACCTAATATCAATTCATTTCTAAATGTAAACAATATTGAAAATTGAAGAGTCACTTGAGTGACACCTCCGTGAATGAAATGCTGAAATTTATTATGTATTTATTACCTATTTCTTTATCAAGAGTGCCGTAGACAAACTATTTTACTAGGTCCAAGTGATTACAACCGGGATATTCCATGCATCTTGATTCGAACCTACGTTCACATAGCAGTGAATTTTGTGATTGAACGAAGTTATTTATAATAAATCAATAGACATAAGATGTTCGAAACTGTTTCGACAGTGTGTTTATCGACAGATATCCTTGTCAATATGGCAAGAACGAAAACAATGAGTAATTGAAAGAACAGCAGGAGACATTGAAGAAAATACTAAATCAATGAATCAAACTGGGAAAAATAATTTGTGAAAACCAACAGATTTTGCATAATGAAATATCAATAAACGTCCAACAAGAAAAAGGTTAAATCGCAGAAGTTTGTGATGAAGTGCAAACCTCGAGTTGGGAAGGAAGAATGAACACACAATAAAAACTACGAAAAAAAAATCAAGGAATAGGTAAACAAATTAGGACTCCATTTCGAGCACACCAACAGACCAGCTAACGTGCCTGTAATGTAGCTTTTATAAATGAGAAATGAAAGCAATCGGAATATTTGAAAAAAATATTCAATGCTTCAGAGAGGTTTTCAATTCTTCAACATCTTCAATAGTCTATGAATAGATGGATATTTGATTGTTTCAATTTTTCCAGCGAGAATATTTTTTCTAAAGTTTTCGAAGAAAAGCTACTTGAAAAACAAAAAACCCTATTATGCCGATTACGTAAGGCGTATTTCCACTGTGCTCAGTTGAAGTTATTAATATTGGTGCTATAATTTCGGAATGTCAGTATTTCTAGTACCTAGATATTCCGCTCTTCAAGAATATGTTTTAGAATGTTGATTGACTATCATGGACATTTCAAAAATCTAGCCGTTCTTTTTTTGTTAAACTGAATTATTCATAAAAACCGAGCACGTTTAGCAGAACTGCAACACTCTTATTGACGCGCGTTACATCAATCAACTTGGAGTCTTCAGGAGACTTCAGTGCTGGTCTCTGTTTATATTTATCGGGATAACTTCTAAAGTATCTGTATATGGCCATCCGCAAGCAGATGTTCAAAAAACTTCGAATGACGGGTGATAGAAATGTCTTCATTAGATGCAGTTTCACTCGGAGATCTATGTTAATAATAATAATATGCTTTATTATCATAAGGCATAATCTTGTAGACAAAGCTTGTGTAGTAAATACTTACAAAAATGCAATACATATCAAATGAAATGAAAATAAAAATGGTGCATGTGTACAAACTATGTTAAAATGAAAGATATGAAAGATATGTATATATAAAAGAGTGAAAGTCAAGTTAATCTGTCTGTTTAAAATCATCAAAAGTAACAATTTAGGAGCTCCTTGATAAATAAAGAAAAAAAATGGTGAGTCAGCTGAAAGCTATCGTTAAAATATTCATCCAAAGTATAATAGGGTCTATCGAATCCGACATTGGGATAAAGGTTGTGTCTAGCAGCCTTCTCCAGCCCCTATAGCATATGGGCCCTGAATGTTAGTTTTCTGTCGAGGGTGACTTGCTTCGTCCAAAGAATCTCTTGTCCGTCAAAAAAGACGTGCTCTTCCGATCGATACCTTCTCCGAGTGTGTATATATTATCGCTTGACTCATGTTGGGTTTGATGCTGATATTGCTGATGCTGTGCTGTTGAAGTTGTTTTTCGGGGCAACTTGTTTGAGTTGTTTTTTTGACTTGGGCACGTCTGTAGTGTACACACTACAGAGCGCCTTGTGAGTCTTCTGTTTTCAGGAGTCGCTTGGTGGAAAGTTCTGATCCTCTGCATTATTTTCTCCGATATGGATTCTGACGTAACAGGATACTTACAAATATTAATGTTCAGAACTACATTTCAGATTGCACTCCTTGTACCCCAATTATTAACAAACTAGCAAGGGTTGCTTGTTTGGGAATAACGGGAGCAACAGCAATAAGAAACACATCCATCAACAGTGGCAGTGGGATCCCCAGTCCCCAGTTAGCTCTAGACTAAGAAGGGCATGAGTTATAGCAATGAGTGAATGTAATGAGCTCAGTTCGCGTGATTGTGATGACGTTATTGTGTTGTGAGGGTAGTAACCCACTTATTGAGGACGTGTAGCTGTTAATGAGTTGCACTGAATGAAAATTAATAACTTCAATAATCACGCTCACAACCAGTCTATATCTTTGACTCTTATCGAATCGGTGTGATTTTTATGATTACTGTCAACTTGTCCAATATATTATAATATATTCATTTTTGGGAAAAAAAGTTTTTGGCTTTCTACTATTCCATATTGATACAAAAACAAATGTGGGAATCTTCCAAAGAAAGAAAGGAAGTAATCAATTTGAAAATGAGTAACTCTATACATGGATGTGTAGATCATGCAAAGAAGCAACTTTCAAACAAAAACTGGAAGAAAGCCCTTCTGAAACTGCTACTTTCGAATAAAAATTGAATTATATGAAGGAAAAAAATTCTTTCGGAACAAATACTTTTATATGAACGCTGAATCATACAGAAGATACTTTTCTCTACTCAGTTTGTATTCCAAACATTCGTTGCTCGAATGAAATCAGATATCATTCACAGGAGTTCTACTTTAAATGAATGGTAACAAATTGCACTTACATGGAACACTGTCATCCTCACTGGTAGACATCAATGTTTCGCCGTAAGACACTTGCCTTAGGGCTCTTCAGAAGGGATTTCTTCCAGTTCGTGTCTGAAAGTTGCTTCTTTGCATGATCTACACATCCATGTATAGAGTTACTAATTTTCAAATTGATCACTTCCTTCCTTTCTTTGAAAAATTCCCAATTTTTTTGTTTTGTATCAATATGGAGTAGTAGAAAGCCAAAAACTTCCTTTCCCAAAAATTAATCACTCCTAAAAATATAACCCCTTCAATATATTCATGAAATTAAACATTTTTGCGATCCGTGGAACACTGAAAAATGTATGAAAAAATATTGATATTCAATTACTATAAAACAATATTAACTGCATATACTGAAATATTTCAACTATCTCGTAGTTGATACAACTAAGTAAATGAATAGATGCGATGAAGAGTTATGGTATTAGGACATGTTCCAGCAGTTTCTTAATTTTTATAACATTTAGCCTTCAGACAGTTCGTTCAAATGACTGAATTTTCAATTAATGGAGATTTTGATTCTCTCATTGGAAACAAACCACATCCTTGAAATAAAAATATTCAAAATTGTATTTGATAATGAATCAAATTTATTCCCTGAAAGCCTCTACAATTTTAAAGTTATTAACCGATAGAATACAAAACATTGGTTATCCTTTTTTTGCACAAGATTCTTGAAGATTCAGAAAGGTTTCTGTTCGTTTATGAAAGAAGGCTAGTTACCGGAAAACTCATTTCCTCGATATGATTTTCAAAAAATATTCATCAGTAGTATTTCATAATCTGATTACGATTTGTGTATTCGCATGGTTTCTTCATGATATAGTTGTTATATTATTATTATTTCATTTCTTTTGATTATTTTCCGGATGTTTTTACAGTTTATACAATATTTTATGTCTCCTTTGATTGTGTCAAACGTAATTGTTAATTCGCTTACAACTAATAACATTAGTCCCATTCGCGCGTGGTTATTATTGCCATAATTGACATGTTTATTAGATTCTTCCGCTTCTATTCACGAGGAATTAACATGTCAAAACCCTCGACGATTCTGATGTTGTGATTTCTAGCCATCCGAAAACTAGTAACTACGGGAAAATTGCGGAAACAATGCATTTAGTTACGTAATCTAGATTAGACCTTGAGTTCTTGGTATTACGTAGTTACATAATCAAAATTCAATTTTTTCTTGTATTCTTCCTACTGTAATTTCAGGTCATTATGTATAATCTTGAATTTGTTTTGATATATATCCAACAAATGTTTTTGATCTCTAATCTTCTTCTTGAAATCGTGTCGAAGTAAAATTGATTGGTCTGTTTCGGTTTTATCCAGGGAAGTCAGAACCAAAAACCTTTTATATTATGAGTGTAACTTATATTTCTTATTTCAAAAATCTCCAGCTCCCGTTGCTGATTGTAGCCACTTGGCCAATTTTCAACTATTCAGTTTTAGTGTTTAATACATCAGTTGAAACGATCGTTATTGTTTTGTTTTGGCAACCCTGGAACTCGATCGTATCTAGAGTACGAAAGTAAGTTGAGTCGACGACATCTTCCCTTACGAAGTCGCCATCTTTGTGGTAGATAGAACACACAATCCACGAATATCAAATATAAACGAGGCTTTTCAGAGCCGAGGGCTTGCAAAGCTAAACTTCAACAGCTTCTGTGTTTCACTGTAGCTTTCACTGCAAGGCAAATAGTTCAAATAACAAAGCATTGGTGATCCAAAACCAGATAACCCTATTTTGACCCACCGTGGTCTCGTCAGTGGTACTTGGCTGAACCACGAATGCACTATTTTACTCAACTGTCCCTGAAGACCAAGCCTGAGTAAGTAGATACACCATCTATAGGGACGAGATTCGTCCTCAGTCTTGCATTGCAGTTTCTACTGCAACTTCTACTGGTTTCAACTACAGCACGGAGTCTCTCTCATCTTATTTGAAATATTTTCACCAGTGCCTATCAGAATTGTTGTTTTCTTCTTGAAAACTTTTCACTCAAAACGGTTTTGTCAATTACTAGTAATTTTTCAACGACTTTGTCATACTCTTCCAAAACGGAATGCCTCGCGTGTGTTGTTTGAAATTTCACTTTGTGACTAACATGTCCCAAGACCAATATTTTCTAGTGCAATCCTTTATTCGAAATGAAAATTTCCATAACTAATTTCAAAATTTTTAAATATTAAAATTTGTCATTTCGCATTTTGGTTTCCATCCATCATTATATGTGGGTTCAGGTAATGTTATTATTATCGTGTCATCATTGGTGACTCCGGCCTTATACGCACGTGCGGAGGTCGGACAGAGTCATGAATGAAACCGGGAAGAAATAGGACGAGAAACGGGAACTACAAGATATCTTTCAACTGAAGCATAAACAGCATCCTTCAATGCTCCTCAGACAATATCGCCCACCAGAGAGCAAGGAGATTTTTTCAGAAACAAAAATAAGGTTGGTGTCATCCATTATTAATTCTCGGAATTGTTTCTTCCTTTTTGATATTCAACATCCGGTTTACAACGAAACATAAAATAAAAATGTAAACAGAATGATTGTAGATCCTGAACAAAAAGCAAACTTGAAATGCATTTTATGCAAACGATTCAATATGATAACGTGAGAAAAATATAACACTCAACTCATCTTTCTCATAGATCTGGTTAACCAGTGAGCGATAAAACATTTCATTATACCTTATACGCAGAACGTGATTTCAAAAAAAAACACCAAAATAATCGAGAATGCTTTCTGCAGTAGCCAATGTAATAGACAATTGTGTTCAAATTTTCTGGAGTCCTTGAATATACATCTTTTTGCTTATATTCATTTAAGAAATCATTCGAAAAATCCATCAAGAATAATAAGGAGAAATATCAGAAATTCAGTTTTCAAATATTTCTACCCAGAACAAAATTTTCATCACATATAAAAACGTTTTGAATATAGAGTAGCACCTCGACTGCTCGTCACCTATACGGGACAAGAAAACAGTTGGAACGCTGAAAAAGTCGTATAATCAGCGGAGAAGGAATTAAGTCATGTATTGGGATATGTATTTACATATAAAAGATGTATGCATTATGTAAGCCAAAATAAACGAACCAAAGCCAAATAAATGATAAAAATGTGTTTGTGTTATGAGTAAAATATGAAAACATGTTCAAATCATGCTAAAACAACTTAAAATAATCAGGAATGTCTTTCTGTTTCAATTTCTGGAACCCTGATTTGGATGCTTCACGCCATTTCTCTAGAAGCACATGACTGTTAGTATTGATTGTTGTTTCAAGTAATTTAGGGCAGTCTCGAAGTCAACCTGATCTTTTCGTCTTCCTCTTTTTCTTCTTCACCTAACTCCACTTCTTCAGCACTAGCTTGTTGCACGGCAAGGTCAATGATCTCTTCATCTCTTCATTTGTATTCCCATCAGTTAACTATTTCCCAACTTCTGAAGACTGGATATTACTTTAAATAGATTGCAGATCACGGACTAATTGCGCAGTGTCTGACTCAGGAGTGTCTGGAATTTCTATTGTCTCAATTAGACTTGGATAAGCTTTCTTCCATTTTTGTAAAATGGTTCACTTGACTTCTTCCCAAGTTTCTCAAACTAATTGCTTCGAAAAGATCGCAATCCTATTCTGTTTTCTACAACAGTGCTTCGACATTATTGTTGGTGGATTATCAGGTAGAGCGATTGGCAGATTTTAAGATAAGTCTTAGGTTGAAAGCAGAAAGACGCTGAGGAATTATTCCGACGACAGCGAAAATACGCTCTTCTTCAGACATTGGAGGGGATAAACCCATAGTTTCAGACAATGTTATAGGTTAGTTGACTGTTAATACATTCTGGGATCAAAAGTTGAGGTAGAAGTAATCTGCAGTAACCAATAATAAAGTATTCGTAATCTCTATACATTGTCGAATCGTATTTTTTTCTATTTTCTCTAAATCGAACCTTGCGAGTGATATTGATTCATAGAAAATTATAATTTTTTGATTTTCTCAACTTTCATATCAAATGATTTTAACTTCGTTCATTAAACAAGTTTTAATATTTTTCAAGACTGAACATTCCATTTTTTTTTCAGGTGGGAGACAAAACGTCATTATACGTATTAGATTGCCTATTTTCTGTTCTGATCGTAGGATCATTAGTTGTCTTCGTATGGCGAGGAGTGTGGTTGATGCTGGATATCATACTTTTCCCAGACAATTTTACAATATCATCATGGGGTAGTTTGGTGAGTATAGTAAATGGTATTTGGTTTCATTTGGAGATATTTTATCAAAATATTTACCAAATTTCAAAGCAGTGTGTCTAATCAAATTTAGCAACTTTATTTAGTAATAACCCAATACTTCTTACATATATTACACTTTTCAATTATTTTACTATTCCACTAATTACCAGCAATCGATGCGAATGGCTGCGATAAGTGGTAGTACATGAATGAGCAGTAGCGTAACAGCGTAACCATCATCCTCATAGTATTCCATCAAACTTATAAAATTCTAGGTGAATGGGGGAAGAGTCAGCAAAGCTGTTTTTAAACTCAACCTTCGAGAGAGAAAAAAATTAAATTCGAAAAGAATGAAAGAAAATTACAGTACATACATACATTTTCAAAAAATAATTACTAGTTGGTCACCAAATCTTTTGTGTAAACGAATGCGCCACGGTCATCATGAGGAAAGTGAACTACTCAAATAAATGCTCTTGTTTAGGATCTAAATCCACAGGGCAGGAGATTGTAGTCTTTAGCTGCGTTGAATGAGAAGCTGCGAGTAAATGCAGAAGACCAGTGTTCAGGAATAACCAGCACTGACCTGTTTCTAGTGGAAAAGCTGTTAATATTTGAAAAATGATTCAATTTTTTCATTGAATAATGTGGCAGTCCGGTGTTCAAGACATTGTTGGTGATTGTGAGTAGGTGCAGTGGTAGTATTTTCGAATAAATAAGAAAAACGAAGGCAACTGTTTTGGATTCATTGAAGACGGATGGAACCAGATTGAAGTAACGCAGGGCCATTAATGCTATCGCAATAAGTATGAAACTTTCGAAATGATTAGCGTCTCACATAATTTTAGTTTGAGTTGTTTGGTAAGTCTCGATTTGGAAACAGTTGCCTTGAGACGTCAAAAGACATTTGGGTAAATGGCTAACATATTTTGTAAATCACAGTTCAGAATCAAGCCACAGGCCTAAGTTCTTTGCTACAGTTACAAAAGGCAGAACGTCACCATTTATATGAATATGAAGACTAATTTTAGCAATATCTCTCAATCTTTTCGATCCAAAGATCCTTACTGCCGACTTTTTAGAGTTTGAGTTCATTTTTTTTTATTGAACTTCGAACATTTTATTAAAACAACGATGAAAATAAAATAAAAACAACAATAAAAATTAATTGGCGCTCCGGGGCGACTTCATTGATTCCAGTGGCGCATTTGTTTTTCAGCTGCAGGAAAACCCGGAAAAACCTGCAGCACCAATTCAATTTATGAGCTGATGAAATATTAAGGATGATCTGTAGATCTCGATTAATCAATAAGGTTTTGAGCGGAATCAACATCAGGGAATTGAAAAGAGAAATACAGTTGGGTATCATCTGCATAATGATGAATGTTGCATTTTTCTACCGAATGATGGAAATCACAAATGTATAAGCTGAATAGTAAAGAACAAAGAATGAATCCTTGAGGAACATCTTCAGTTTCGAACAGAGTCTCTGTGCTGATACCGTCCACCATAACTCTTTGAGATCGGTGGTTCGATAAGTAATTTCTAAACAGAGACATCGCATTCACAGAAAAACCGAAGAAGCTGATTGTATCTCACAGGATATCAAAGTCAACAGTGTCGAAAGTATTTCTGTGTTCCAGAAGTACTAAACAAGTTAATTCGCTTTCATCGACATCCTTGAAGAGGTCGTCTGTGATGGAAAGTAAAGCTGTGGTTGTGCTGTGTTGAGGTCTGAAACCGGACTGAACGGGTTTGATGATTTGGTGATCATTTATAAAGCTGCAAGTTTGATCCTTTCTGATAATCTCAAAAACTTTTGAAAGACAAGGTAGGATGGTGATGGGCCTCAGGTCAGAGAAATCCGAAGGAGAGTTGCACTTAGCTAAAGCAATAATCACACCGTTCGTCTGACAAAGTATATGTTCATATATGGATAATATACACATATATATGCATATACATTAGGGTGTTATATTTCAGGCGATATTTTTTTTTCTCGGTCTTACCTGAAAATCAGACAATTTATAGAAATCTTTATTTTTTTAAAGTCAATTAGAGGCTCAGCTGATTCAATAGATCGATTTCCAATATGAATAACACAGGATTTTTTTTTATTTCAACTCGATTTCTCGGTATCGAACTTTTTTTTTAAATGAGTATCAAGCTTTTGTAGGAAATTATATTTGCTACAAAAAAGTTCTCTGAACCTCTCCGATCAACAGTTTTTGAGTTGGAAAGGTTGATATTCAGCGATACCAAATTTTCTTTGGATTGGAACTCTTGATTCTATAATAAATATTATTTACAATGAATTCTACATAATTACTGAATTTTTAATTTAAGAAACGACATTACGTATAGATAAATTTCGATCCATATTTACTATGATATCGTAATATCAATGAACTGAAATTCAAGTTTTCGCGCATATTTCTATTTTCAAACTTCTAGTTTTAATCAAACTAGCGTCGGTGTATTAGGGAAACTGTTCCACGAAAAATACTACTTTTGAAGATCCTGGACCGACACACTATTCACGATGGCTCCCGAAAGCTATTTATCGCTTGAAAATTTTCTTCTAGAAACAATTTTCACTTTGCAGGGTAGAAAGCCAAGGGCTTCGTCATATCAGTGTTTTTATAACATTATTGTATGTATAAGCATGGTATTGTGCTCATTTTTCAGTTCAAGCTCCGCGGCAAGAATTAGAATTTTTTGAAATTTATTGTAATATAAAATGATCAATAAGGAAATTTCAGAAACAGTGTCAAATAATTCAGCACTCATCTCTGGCATTTGTCTGAAGAACCTTATTGTTGATAACTTTTCGATGATAAT
Organism: Leptinotarsa decemlineata; assembly: GCF_025532065.1. Classification (NCBI taxonomy): domain Eukaryota; kingdom Metazoa; phylum Arthropoda; class Insecta; order Coleoptera; family Chrysomelidae; genus Leptinotarsa; species Leptinotarsa decemlineata. Next base: position 1,470,859 of record NW_027412545.1, on the reverse strand, counting down.
GTGAGCTCGGAGATCAAAATTGAAATTATTAATAATAATAATAATAATATATGTTTATTTGTCAATTGTTCACATGCTAATTTATTTACATCGATTATATTATATATAATATACAAATAAATACAAATAAACACCAACACAGAACATCGCGAAAGCAGAGCTTGTATGCGATGAAACTGCCAAAATTTTCGATTAAAAAATATACGTATTTTATGAAATAAACTATAGCAACAAACAAAAAAGAAATACAGAAGAAATAATCTAGACAGTAAATAAAACTTTTGTATGTAGTAGTTAATAAAAATAATAATAAACAAAAAGAACTACAAACCATTGCAAACAACAGGATTTGCCAATACAAAAAAAAGAACAACATACTATGTTACTAGGACGTCAGGCTCTTAGTAACAAAGTAATTTGATGTCGTTCGTCCAAAACGAATTTTTTAATTAATTTTTTTAACTTTTTAAAATGTTCTGCCTGTCGAATGGACTCCGAAAGTATATTATAGGTTCGACTAGCTGAATGCAAATGACTTCGATGACCAATTGTTTTGAGTGTCAGTTCTGTTTTGATCAATTTTTTTACTTTATTTCTAGTGTATGTTTTAATCAAAAAGTTAGCGAAACTACAAATTTGAAACGTGTTGATATGAAAAAAATAAGATTGTTTCCTTCATGACTAAAAATTTGTAGGATTTGAGCGAGTTCAACTTCCTACTGAATTTCTAAAATTGGATTCTAAATTGATTTCTTTAAGGACGAAATACAAGCACTACAGGAAAATCCTTAAGGCGCTCTAAGAGCGATGCCTGTGCGAAAGTATCGATTCACATTGGATTTAAATCGCTGGAGATTAAATCCATTTGGAAAAACGTTTTCAAGAAGTTTATTCCACATAAATGCAGTTTTTCAAATGAAAGAGTTCTTGAACAGTGAAGTATCTATTGAACTGAAACAAAATCTCCAACTTTTCTCCGATCCAATCAGGCAGATGGCTCTTTTCTGGATATAATCCAGCAGCTTCAGGGTATGCTTAGGGGCAGAGCTCCATGCATGAGAACAATACTCCAAAAATGGTCTGATCTGAGATTTAAAAAGCATCAAAAGTCGATGATGTGTGTACAGTTTTCTGGTTCTGAACAGTGTTTCAAGCTTTTGAGAAGCGGCTTTTCTAATTCCAACATGATTGTGCCAAGACTATCGATGTCCATTAACCAACACTCTGCCATCAACCAACGTTGATGGCACTTGCAGGGAAATTTCATTCGGGAAGCTAAAGGCCAGCAAACATTCATCCCACACACGGTCCAAGGCCTTAGAAATGTCAAGCGCTATAGCTCTTGACTCTCCATTTTTTCGATTGCGTTATTCCAAATATGGGTGAAAAACGATAGTTGATGAAACGCCTGTTGATCTTTGTTTTCGAAAGCCATATTGATGACCGCTCAAGATGTTGAAGTCTTCCAAATATTTAAGGATATGGTGGTTTACGGCTTTCTCTATGATTTTTGGTATCACTGGAAGTGAAGCGACTGGTCTATAGTTATTTGTAAGATTTTTTTTGCCTCTTCGGGAATAGTCTGAACGCGAGCAATCTTCCAGCAGAAAGCAAAAAGCTCTTTCTTATAAGACAGGTTGAAAAATCTGAAAAATACAGGTGCGAGTTCATTTGCACCCTTTTTAAGTACGATGACAAGCACTTCATCAGGAATAGACGCCTTGTTGATACTGAGCTGTTTCAGAATTTTCCTGACTAGACGTTGCCGAAAAGTTATTTTCGGCATAGTGGATTCTAGTGTAAAAGTAGTGGGTGGTGCCTTTCCCAGAAAATCGACTGTAGAATGTGATGCAAATTGTTTAGTTAGTAGATTTGCTTTTTCTATAGCTGTTGTTGCAATAGAATCATTCGCTTGCTTTAGTGGTGGAATTGTAGATTTTGTAAAGTTTTGATTAGCAGGATCTAGATCCGTTGGACTTGACGAAAAGTTTGCTTATCCCTAATTCTCTGATTGTAAAGCTCTTAGCTTTCATTTATCCTAAGTTTGCAGCTGTTGCGAGCATTAACAAATCTAGTTTGGTTTTCAGCACTGGTATTTTGTCCCACTACCGGTAGGTGAAATTTTTGAAGGCGACGAAAGCTTTCTCGCAATTTTTGTTGAGCCAAAGTTTGTTGTTAGAAGTTCGTTTCATTGAAAAAAGAATATATGCAATAACTTCCGCGACTGCAGAAGCACAAATAGATTGATTTTTAGAGCTAAAACAAACATCTAGCTAGGAGACATTTTGGAAATGGTCTTGAAGATCCTCCCACTTAGCAGATCTGTAATGCCAAATTCTGCGCGGCTGAGATTGTTCCCCAATATTCATTGGTGATTAACTCAACACTGAAATGAGTTTGTGATCAGAAAATCCCGATGGAGACCTTACGGTGACTATGTAAATTTCTAGATTGGTTGTTAGATATAGATTCAGAAGACTAGCATATTCTCCATCACGGTCAGGAATCGTGGTTAGCGCATTTTTGATCTGAGTAAGTCCGCGGCTTGTTGCAAAAGCCTTAGCTCCGTGATCTTATTCATCGTTGATATTTGAAAATTTGAGCGATTTGATATTGTGGACATTGAAGTCACCGAATATGGACATTGAAGTCACTAAATATGGAAATTTCGGCACTGGGATGATTGATTTGCAGAAAGTCAGTGATGTTTGCAAGTGAAGAGAATAGTGCCCTATATTGTGTATCGCTTGGTGGTCGATAACCGCATCATATGAATTTAGTGATTTTCTATGATATTATTTTGAACCACATACCATCAAAGTTTTGGAGTTCCAGTATTTCGTCTCGTTGACAGGAGATATCGCTTCTGACAAAAAGAGATATTCCAAAGTTGCGTCTGTTACCATGCTATTTCCGTGTGAACTGATGTTGACTGTGAGAAATAGTGGCTTTCGAATAACTTCTGCAGGATAATGCCCTCGAATCACCTCCCACCCGGAATTCTGATTGGGGAGTTCTATTTTACCTTCGGAGTATTTTGACCTTAGGAGCGCCATCATGCAATTTTTCCTTATATTCCCACGACGGAAACAGCTGCACAGCAACGACCAGCATCTACCATCAATGGAAATCTGATGAAGATTATAATACATGCTCAACAATTTGAAAAAATGTACTCGTCGAATATGATACTACTGAACGAGGAATGAGGAACAGAAAACAAAACTTGTAGCAATGCTCAGAGAGCAATATGCGAATGCTAATAAGCAAACATTATTGTTACCAACAATTCAGAAACGAAAAAAAAAATGTAATTCTAATGATTCATACTCGAACAATGAAGTTTATATTTTTTCACTAAATAGAAATTATAATCTATAACAATTTTATAACTTCACCGCGTCTATTGTAAATGATAGTTACTGGAGGATTGAAAATTAGGTTTCAATTACCATTCACTTTTCCAGCTCTACAACTCAAAAATTGTTGATTGGAAAGTATCTGCTGGAAGAAAGTTTTTTGTAGCAATTTTAATTCCCTACAAAATCTGCACACTTAGTTTTTCTAAAAAAAAATCATTTCCGATAAATCGAGTTGAAACGTAAAAAAAACTTCTCGTGTTATTCATATGTGAAATCGAATTTTCGAATGAGCGAAGCCTCTAATTGACTTAGAATTTTTATTTTCAACGGAAATTTTTTTTCTATAAATTATCAGATTTTTACGTAGCACCAAGAAAAAAAAGTCGTTTAAGAATGGAACACTATAATATAGATATATTAATTTTCCAGGAATATTTAAATTTATTATGGGTTTTCATTGATAAATTAACATTTTTGAAAGTTGTTTATTATTTTCATTATCGGATACATTAGTAATTACTGTGATTGATTGTAAGACCGAGACAGTAGGATCATGGTATGAGGAATAGGATACATATGTTTTCGAATGAAGATGTCTAAAGAAAACTGTATCGATAGTTGTTCCATGTCTTGTGATAGGTTCATTTCGGTTAATTTCAGTACTAATTTATCTTGTAGAAAGTTTACCAAGAGTTTTCCATCTTTCGTCGCGAAATTAACGTTGAAATCTCCTGCTTAAATTAGTAACCACACGTACTTATATATACCGATCAATAATGTTTCTAAAATATTCTCTGCTTCCATCTCATCTTGAATAATCTATGCAGTGTACGTCAATCCATCAAGAATGATTCATCGTTGCTTCTAGTACAGTCTAGATAGACATTATGTGCTTTCGAATGTTAGGACCGTATTCGTATCACTGTCCTCCTTCTTTAGTTACTCTGTGAAGGGTCTCTCGTCGAACTGTATTCAATTATTGAACATCAAACAAAATGACTAGAAGCTGTTTTGAGTTAATTTTCATTTCATTAAGCTATATTTTTATCACTGTCTTTATTAATTTTGTTTCAACCGAACTAATAGGTGTTCATTTCCATATTTGAACATGAAATACATTAAATCTTTATTCAGTTCGAATGCTATTATTGCCATAAATTCTATGTAATCAGGATTATTTGATTCAATTAATATTTATTCATTCATTGCCATCAAAATCCAAAATTAATGTTTATATTTTAATGAATAAATATCTACCTATTTATCTTTATTTGAAAAAATTAAATGAAAACATACTCCCACTCTTATTCCCGATTGAAGTTTCTGTTTAACAACGAAACAAGCACAATTCCCAACGAAGGTCGTTCTATTCATTAATGAATAATGTTAGTACTTAAAATTGACAAATTGCTCTGCAGTACGATACATTTCTCAAGAACTAAATGAAGGGACGGTATCAATCAATACCTAATTTTACTGATCTTACTCAGTCAATCGTACTTTAAATGATTGATATTTGAATAAAAGGGTATTCGTTGCTTCGTAATTGCATTTTATGATACCAAGTTTGAGTCATACCGTGAGAAGAAATAAAATTAGCTTTGCGTTGAATTCATTTTCCATGGCATAGACATAGTTCGATCATATTCCACATTTTCCATATAATAAATGGAATGCAATGGAAAACTAAACAGAGCTCTTATCAGAACGGAAGCTTGATTGAAATTTAAAAAATATGATGAATGGAATGAAATGGAAAACTCAACAAAACTCTCATCAGAAAGGAAGCTTGATGGTACTTCATTTTCAGTTTGAAATAGTATATGGCTTGTCTAGCTGTACTTGCTTCCTTCAATAAATTGATGGATGTAACCCTTACTACGTGGTAGGAGATTTTTCACCACTTTTGAAAGTCGTGAAAAACAAAGAAAGCACTTTATTGGAGAGACCAGTCAATTTTTGGGATACTTTTAGTGATACTTTTAACAGAACGGTTCTCTTTGCTTATGGCATTTGTTGCTTCTTGATTTTATTTCGAGGAATTACCTAAAAAGTTAAATCTATAGAATATTACTAGCGTTTTGTGTTCCATCGAATTTTTCTGGTAATTCTTTGCAAATGCGAAAAAAAAATTATCCAGAAATAACAGCTGATTTTGAAAGAACACTCACGAATAAGTCCAAAACATATAGGAATCTAATCTCGATGCATAGTTTTTTCAATAAATTAACAACAAAGGGTCTTTCATTAAGCGCTTCCCGTCTCTGAATTCAAATAAAACAAAGTGTGTGTGAGATATCATCGAAACTTTTTATTCGTATGAAAGACCTATTCATGCCATTATGTGTGGAATATAACATCGTTCGAATTTTCGCCACGGCTTCTCTGGATGGACCGCATCCGAAACGTCCTATTTTCCATGACTCTGGCGCACCAATAAAGCTAAATGTGACCGATGACATGGATTATGTTAGCTTTGAAAACCAATGTGGTTTGTGGCTTATTCGCATACACCTGCGAAAACCCCACAAAAAAAGTCTAACGCGTTCTAATCGCACGATCTTGGTGTCCGGTTCACATCGCCTACACGAGAGGTGACCATGCTCCCAATTCGCTCGTGCAGAATATTCAATGTGGCATGAGCTGTGTGGCACGTAGCGTCGTACTATTGAAACCACATGTCGTTGGTGTCCAGATCATCCAATTCAGGTCAAAAGAAGTTGGTAATAATCGACCTATATTGCTTGCCGTCGATAATGATGTCCTTGCCAACGTCGTTCTCAAAGAAATATAGACCGATGACGTCCAAAATCCACACCAAACGGTGACTTTCTTGGAATGTATTGGACGCTCTTGGATATCATATGGATTGGTATCGTACCAAATTTGACATTTTGTTTGTTCACGTACCCATTCATCCAGAAATGGGCTTCATTGCTGAAAATAATTTTTCGATGAAAAAAGGGTCAGTTGCCAACTACTTCAGAGCTCATTCAGCGAGCACACGCCGTTGTTTATGGTCGTTTACCTTCAGTTCCCGGATCAGTCGAATTTTGGTACGTGTGCAGACTCATGTCACGACGCAAAATTCTCCAAGTTATGGTCTGCGAAAGGCCGAATTCTTGTGAGCGACGCGAAATCGATTGCCTCAGATTAATCTGCACACTCTCACAGACAGCGGCGATGTTTTCGGCAGATCTTGCATTTCATTGACGTTGGCCGATCGTTTACTGAAACAACGGACTCAAATATATCCACCACATTGTGTGTACTCCTCTCGGTAGGATAATTTTGCGACCATAAAATGGGCAAAGCGCACGGTACGTTGCCCAAACAGAACACACATTTTGCACTTGTTATTGAATGCTATATCCGTCCATGGTGATTTGGCAAATCAGGCTGAATAAATGACATTTCCTTTGACATATGTAGCTTCAACAATATGGCCGTTATCAATTGTCAAAATCCAGAAGTCCCTGTTGGAAGACCCTATGTGTATGTTTTCAAAACATACCTTTTTTGTGTCTGAATCCTGATTTATAGGAACTGACTTAGATAACTGTGTTCATTTTTCACTTCAACTGGATGAATCAACAGATGTCGTTGACACTGCCCAGATGGCCGTGTTCGTCAGGATGGTTTTTAGTGATTTTACGATTAAAGAAGATCTTTTGAAGTTCATTCCACTGAGAGGACACTCTACTGGACATGAGTTGTTTTCTCATTTAAAAAATATTATTTCTTCCGAGAAAATTCCGATATCGAAAATGGTAGGCTTGACAGCCGATGGCGCTCCAGCTATGGTGAGTTATGATAAGGGTCTGGTGGCGTTATGTCGTAAAGATGAAACTTTTCCGCAATTTCTCTGTGTTACCACTGCATTATCCATCAGCAAGCATTATATGGAAATTTCCTGAAACTAAACAATGTTATGAACCTTGGCCGATGAAGTTGACTGTCAATACGGGGACCTACTCCTTCACTCTGGAGTACGATGGTTAAGTAGAGGACGGGTGCTGAAACGTTTTAATGATGTCCTATCTGGCATAGTTCAATTTTTCAAACAACGCGATGAACCGACTACGGAACTAGAAAATTCAATCTGGCTTAGAGATTTTGGTTTTCTCGTGGACATTACAGAGAAATTAAACGAACTTGATTTGCAGCTTCAGGGGAGAGACAAAGAACTAGCGGAAATGATTTCTGATATGAAAGCATTTATCAAAAAGCTGGAGTTTTGGGAACAAAACCTAATTAACAGCGATGCCAAGCATTCTCCTATTCTTTCAGAAGAAATATCTCAAAATCCATTAGAACCCTATGACAACAAATATCATGTAGAAATAATGTCTACCCTGAAGAATAACTTCAAAAATCGTTTTAAGGATTTCAATGAAATGGCTTTAGTAGCGCAGTTTGTTGTTTCACCCTTCATGGAAATTGATATCCAACAGTTTGCAACTTGTGTTATGCAGAACTTTGGAGAAGACATCGCTGCAACAGAAATGGAAGTCATTGAGTTTCAAAATGATTTAGCCTTAAAATCGTTAGTCTCAAGTACTGAATGTATCTGGCCTATTGTAAGTAAAGACAAATATTCAGTTCTATGTCGTATTGCCTTGAAAGTGAAAGCATTATTCAGTTCAACCTATTTGTGTGAATCTTCTTTTTCCAATATAAAGTTTATTGAGAACAAATATCACAATCGACTTACAGATGAACATTTGGATAATTGTATTCGAATGGCTGCATCAAATTATACTGCAAACATTAAAAAAATTATCGATGAGTCTGAGTGTCAGCCTTCTCATTGAACGTGCTTTTTTATTTTTCAATGCTTATGTTCATGATAGTGCGTTACTTTTTTGTTGTTACTATTAACTATTTTTAAATCATACGTGACATGCCGTTGTGGCTGGATAAAAGTTTGTGTTTATTTTTCAAACACCTTCGTTTGATAGGTAGGAATGTAGCTATGAACAAGTACGTACTAGTAATATTAGTTATTTTGTTATTAGTTTATTATTAGTACCTATGTATTATGTATTACCAGTTAAATAGTAAAATAAATACATATAATGATAAATTAACTGTGGATTATTTCATTTACGTTGCGTTACGTGGCTTCCGTGTGGGTAGCTCGCTGTTTATTCCAATATTAACAAAGTAGCTCAACACATTGAAGAGGTTGGCGACCACTGACCTAGGAGGACAACTCCTAGGGTAACAATATGGCCTAAGTGCTGTGGGCTTACACTCACCCTCCCTACTCTACAGATACAAATACAGATAGGTACTTTCACATTTTCGCTAACGGTCAATTATCAACACAGGTATGGGAGTGATATATGACATTACGTTTTAGTAACTTCGTGCATGAAAAGATTGGTAGAACGAAAAGAAAAAGGAAACGATGTATTTGTATGGAAAGGTTAAATGAAGTTGCTTAAGTTACCTTTTTTCTATTTTACGAGACAATCCACACTAATACTGTATCATAAACTAGAATAGATCTGAAGTTTTCTAGTTAAAAGTGAAATATCTTCAATTTTTCTCTAGTTTAGACTTCCATTGTCTACTATATAAAATGATTTGAAATCCCTGAAACAACTAGTTCAGTTTCAGGGATTTTAAATCATTTCATATAGTAGACAATGGAAGTCCGAACTAGTGAAATTCATCATGAAACATTGTCAATCACCTTCATCTTCAATTTTTTCAATGATTCATGTTGTTCAGTGTCATCAGAATTCAGCCATATCTTTACAAGCCTAATTATTTTGCATAGCGATGTTTGTAGTAACTCTTTCGAATATGTGTCCCTAATACACGTTTTTTGTTGAATTGCTGTTATTAGAAGTTCAGGATCGTAATGAAATTGTTCTTAGCAAGCCTTTCTTCTAGATATTTTCATATCTGGTGCACAATCCAACAAAATGAACAGCGAAAACTTGTTCAAAGACAACCTTGCACTTTGTGAAAACGTCCGTTTTATCTACTGGCACATTGATAACAAATGACCGATCATACGCGAATGTCTGTACGACATATCTGGAACAATAGCTAGAACTAGAATAGATTGTCAGTACTGATCTTCAGTTCTTTGTGAAACGGGCCTAAATTTCATTCTGAATAATGTAACCTTTTTCAGATTTTGGGATACATTTGTGTGGTCTTCGCTTTTCTTCTACAACCTGCTATGCGGTATACATGCGAAAGACTGAATGGTTTTTCAAGACTGCTTGTTGCTGACACCTTCATTTTATTCGCCTTCTTTGGAACTGTTAATGTTTGGAGGGGAATATGGAACTTACTGAATATTTTCTTCTTACCAGGTAAGACAGAAAATTAATATCAACGCAAACACAATATCGTACTCTCAAGTCGTAGGTACTGTAGAGCATTATTTTTTAGAGTTTTTCATACCTTCATCCCCTTTTTAATTCTTTTTATCCAATGGGGTACTAAAATATGACAGTATTTGTTATAGTTGAATCCTTGGGAAAAAAGTTTTTGGCCTTCCACTTCTCCATCTTGATACAAAAAAGGAAGCAATCAATTTCAAAAAATATCAACTCTATACAAAGATGTGTAGATCATACAAAGAAGTAACTTTCAGACAAAGACTGCAAGAAAAAGCCCTTTTGAAACAGCTATGAACGCTGAATTATACGAAAAACTCTTTTCTCTATTCCGTTTGTATTTCAAAAATTCGTAATGAGGTCGAATTAGATATTCACAGGATTTCTACACAATATAAGTAATAGCAGGGGAGCCCACGATGCAAAATGGGGATTAACTCGAGTGTCATTGAGACATATTAGGTTGCAAAGCTTAGATGATAAGAAGAAAAAAATGTTATATATTATATACCTTTTCATCGGTGGGGGAAGCGGCTATAGATTTTTGAATATGTAAAAAAATACTATTGCATGGACATACTCGAGCGCGTCAGATATTGATAGCATCAATGTCCTACGTATTTTTAATGATGTTGGTATGTTAATCTGATCGTTTGCATGATGTGGGTGGTTGCACGTAAGGGTTAAAAGTGAAAAAAAAATAAATTTAATCGAGCGCGTCAAATTTTCTAAGGGGGTGTTAAGTGCAAAAAAAAGCTCCCATTCAATAATCTGACGATTTCGATCTGACGCAAACTCGCGGCCATTATTATAATGTGCAATAAAAAATTCGCGTCAGATTAAGATATATATGGTTCATCTTCATGTTTTAGACGTGCTGTCTCATAATCTGAGGATTATCTAGAGGGATTCGCTTAATTTGACAAAACCAATATTTTTTATATATTTTTTTTAAATTCATTGAACTTAATTATTTGAGAAGCTCAGGAAATAGCATGCAAATAAATAAGTGTATGTTTTTCAAGTAGAATACTTGTATTTATAAGAAAATAATTTTTTTTAAATGCTCAAAAAATTTTCTATAATCAATTGATTAATTGAAGAAAAGAGAAATGAAACTTTCTATGTTTTTTACCACTTTTATTTTTAACTAACGTTACTGCAGTTTCGTCCTATAAGGACATTTTCAAACTTATATATTATATATTGTTTAAAAATGACCTTATATATTGTATAAGTTTAAAAATTTCCTTATAGGACGGAACTGCAGTAACGTCAGTTACAAATAAAAGTGGTAAAAACAGAAAGTTTAATTTCTCTTTTCTTCATCATGATTTCCTACCACGTAGTAACAACGGCTACATCCATCAATTAATTGATTAATTAATCTTCATCTTCATCACGAACGAGTCTCTGTGATCAGCTGTGATGGCGTCATGGCAACAAAATTCAGAGTGGGGACGGAGTGAGAGAGTAATAGATAGAGAAAAAGTGAATGAAGAATAGAGGAATAGAAACTCGAAGAAGGAAATATAGGTATCGGCTTGCGGCTTGAGGAAATCGTCAGATTATATATTTTTCGTTATCCTTGAATGATTTCCTTCAAAACAAAAAAAAAATAGCTACGCTCAAGAATGTCGAATTGACGTTAATTTTTTACAACTTAGCTGTCCTCCCCTTTCTTTACGTCACTCTCAAATTGTCAGATTACTGGAATATACACTTTTTAGCAGGTACTTAACTCACCCTACCTTAATCTGACGCGCTCGAGAATTTCTGATGATCAATTTTTTTTTACTAATCTGATCCTTTACCCCTCACAGGCGGCCTTATATATGGGGCTCATATTTGGTGGAGGTACTCCTGTATATTAATCTGCCGCGCATTAGTAAATCCCGAAATCCCCGCTTGGGCTTCCCTATTATAATGAAAGAAGTGAAATTTTACTTCTATTCGGATTCATAAGAAATTCAGATTGATGTTTAGAGAGTTTATGAAATGCATTGTTTATTTCGTAATATTAGTAGGTTTTCGAAACTAGTTGGCATGTGTACACTGTCTATTCTCGTAATCGGAGTTTTTGAAACATTCTTCATAAAAAAGTTTTATACATCAGAAAAATAAGCTTTTTCGAATTATTCAGTAATGTATAGTTTACTCAGTACAACCGAGGTGTATCGAAGGTAGGTTTTTTCAAATGGAATATCTGAAAAGTATTTTCAAATAATAAAATATTACATTATCAAGCCGTTCAGAAGTTACGTTTGATTTAATGGCGTCAAAAAGCTGATCTATATTCATTTGAATGGAAAGACATCTAAAGAATCTGTTTTGTGAAGACGTTATTATCGACATATAGTTTTTTAGTTATCGGATAATAATCTGAACATTTTTTTCCTATAGTACAGGATGAATCAAAGCCAATCATTTCTTTTTTTGGCAAAGCTGAGTCTATTCGTTGGCTGTTTTTATTACACGCTTTATATTAGCTTCACCTGTATGTATGTATGTTTGTTTGTTTGTAACTCTTCTTTCTCATTTGAATGCTCAAGATTTGTATTTGACAGAATTATCGACATTATTGCTTCATCTATTCGGGGGCAGATGGCGCTGTACGTAACCTCCTTGATATAATTCGAACTCACTTTACATGTATTTCCTCATTTGAGAAAAGTATTTTTTTACTAGGTCTGCCGCCTGCTGCCTTCCTTGGGCTTGGTAGCTGCGGAATCGGAAAATATCAATGGTGATTTTTCTAAACAATGTACGGCTGATTGATCCCAAAGTTTAGATAAAATAAACATAGTTTGAAAATGAAAAAAAATACGCTTTCATAGCATACGAAACTAAAAAATGAAAAGTAAATATAGTTTGAACAAATAAGAAACACGCCTTTAAAGAACATCGAACTAAAAAGAAAAAAAATACTAGTATTTTTGTGAAAAAAGCGTACGCGCTTTGTGCCATATTTTTTGTATATCAAGCGCCCGTCACTTTTTTCAAGCTTATTTAAAAAAAAATTAAATTCCAGTTCCAGTGTTAACAAAATACGCCAGAAATTTAATTTTGAAAATTTTAATTTTTCATGTGTATCTTTTTTGGTATTATTCAATAGCTACTAAAAATATGCAACGTTGCCTCAATTTACCTCATTCCGTATCTTCTACCGTTTACGAGATTCCGATGATCGACTCAATTTTGAATAGCCCTGTATGAAAGTATAATTTGAATCTATGCGTTTCCTTGTCAAAATATATTACTTTTCATTTTCAGATAATATGGAACTTAGCTGTTGGATCACGCATTGGGTCTGTCTGATCATTTTGATTCTGTGCAGATGTTCAAACTCACTACTAGTCAGAGGGGTGTACATAGATGCAGAGGAACCTGCAGGAAAATGTGTCGTTTTTCCTTGTTATTATCTTAGAGTAATTTTTCGAAAGAAAAAGTTGAAAAAATTGAACGTGGCAAGTGCCAGTCATAACACAATAGTAAGAATAAATCATAAAGACGAAAAAACTGTCGAAAATCATGTCCATATTTCTACAATCACTACAACTATCGAGGAAAATAATATTGAGGAAAGAAAGTGATCCAGTGGATTCATATAGGTAGACTTTTGGTATGAAATACATTTTTAAACTTTTGCATTCTCCTATAATGCTCATACCACTCTTTGTAGGTATTTCATTTCGAGAAAAATTTGCCAAATAGTTCTGACACAGTCAACTATTTTATTCGTTTTTAATACGTTTATATGAAGGTATGGTTGTAGGTACAGTTACAGTTCTGCAGCTACTCAATTTCAAAATCATTGAGGATTTTTTTTAATGAATGACAAAGACATAGTGATATCACAAAAAAAAATCACGAATTCATCGATTTCAGATGAAAACAAAAACAGATAGGAACTTTTTCGATATGAATAAATTCAGATAATTCCAAATTGTATAGGTTGATTATTTACAATCAATCTGAGTGTACTGGAATATTTGTGGGAGCACAAAAAGTCTATTTATATTTTCTTTTTCAATAATTCGACACCGAATCGTTAACTTCGACTGTTAAACTCTTAATTTCAATGTCGGTCCCCTAATAATATTTTCATTCCATTTTTTGAATTTGTTGAAGAATTAACCTTGTAAAGGTTTCAGACCCCTAATTGTCGACATATTTTTAGGGTGTTTAGGAAAAATTATCAACATGATTGAAATTCACCTAATCAATCATTCTGTGACTTCTCATATTTTTTCAATCGGTTCATAAAAAATATATTCATTCAACACATATTATATGCTTCACATTCTAAAAATTATTCTTTTTGTATTTAGTTTTCATCAGACGGATTAGGAAATGTCATTTGATACCTTTTTTATCTTGGTGACATTGAAAGTTACGATTGCAGTACTTCTTTATGATGAGTGTACCAAGTCAAAGTTTGGCGATGCTCTGTAGGTTTCTATGGTGTTTCCTAATAAACGAACCTCATTTGTTGTTCATCTTTTTTATTGAAATTTGTTTGTATTAACATTCATATCAATGTGACTGAGTTGTATGAGAAATTAAACATACTTTAATTGTTTTCACTCATTCATTATGTGTTTCATAAGTATATGACTTCAAAATCAATAAAAATAATCAAAGGGGGCTGATCTCAGAGTTCAAAGCAAGTTGTTGCTTATGCTGTGTCTCACAATCAATTTTTCAAACATTTGAAACATGTCTCTCCATAGAAGTCAATTCAAATGGCATAAAAACCAAATAGTCACCGAACGTCGGCAGTTTCTTTGTAGGGTATAAGCGGCGAGATAAACTCATACGAGGTATAATCATAAGTGGTACCTATAAGTGGAAGCTTTTATATGGCATAAACTAGTAAATTTATCAGACCCGGTACTTAGTATTCATATTGCTCTTCGGATTGACTTCATATAGACAAGTAAATGACTCGCTTCATAGAGGAATCTGCGGATACAACACTCACTTGTTATTTTTTATTAATTTCGTTTTTTATTCGATTTTCGATTTTCAAACCGCTTCTCCTATGATTTTGGCCATTGTTCGACATCAGAGACAATATGTACAGGAATTTTATGACAAATTTGTTTTTTCTTCAGATTTCTTATATTATAAACAGACGCTTGATGGAGGTAGCCATTAGTTACTACGTGGTAGGAAAGTCATTACTGCTTTAAATTATGATCACATTCCTCACTCTATAAAAATTGTTTGCAACTGGCAACGCTGCGACTAATAAACAGAAGTAGTTTTACATCGTGTTTCTCTGTTTACTCTATTTCTAACTATACTAATCACGTTTTTAGATGAACGAAAAATTAATAATCTAGAGATTGGAAATTATTTAACACCAACTGACCTCACAACATAAAAAAGAAACCATCAAAACCAGAAAACTCTGTTTTTGAAAAATTGTGTCTGGCAAAAAATATGTTACATAATTGTTATAACAAATAATTTGATTGAGCTGACCAATTTTTGTGGCACTTGAAATGAAAACAGACCCATATCAGCCCTCATCTTTGAGTGGAATGCTTGCTCATTTATTTCATTTATATATAGTTGCACTAGATTTTACCGAGCAGTACTTAAGTCATCATATTATATTTGAAACTCCAACTACTATCATGAAAAGCGAATCGTCATATTATCAGTTAGGAAACTATGTCACAGTGTAGGAGTTGAGTTAGAATCACATCATAAAATCGCATATTCATCGTTATATTCTATTGAAACGAAAAATGTATGTAGCTTCTACTCGTAATAAAAGTATGTTGCTTATGTTGGTCAACTGGATGTATAGGTATCCATAACCAATATAAGAAATGAAATATAGCTTGATGGTTTAGTATTGCATCCATTGATTGCATCCATTCAGAATAACAATTAAACACAATTCATTTGAGAGTTTTCAGTGATATATTTTTATGACCATCCAGTAGTAGTTAAATATATGAAAAAAAAATCAGTTCTTTGCTCAATAAGTTCAGCTTGCATCCACTTTTTCAGTTTCATTGAGAATTTTCATTCAAATATCCAAATGCACCTATATAAATTCACTGGATTTCTCTTCATAGAATGAAAAAGAGACTGTATATATTATTTATTGTATATTTCACTTATACAACTGATATTTATTATAATTTATGTTATCAATATTTCTATTTTTTTGATGACCTTACTATCAACTTCAATGACAGAATAGCGGAAATAGAGCCAAAGAAAAGATCGTGAAAACAAAAAAATTATCTCAAGAGTTGTATTATGTTTAGAGTGAAGTGTTGATGTAATGTTGAAAGAGGGTTGGTGATATACTTGGAAACGAAACGTATTTCAAACCTATTGTAGTTTCTCTAAAATTGATGGATGATGGATGATGGATGACAGAATTCCCATTTTAGATAAGACAATCCGAACGACTATATATATTTTAACTTGTTGTAATATATCTTTGTCTTTTTTTTTCAATAAATCAAAATTATTTCAACAGAGTGGAATTTTCTCACATTTTTCGAGGTAACAGTTTTAAACGTATTTAAAAAACATTTTATTATGAAATTTTCACACTTCAGGCCTGTCAGTGAAGACACGCCCTAAGAAGCCATTGTATGGCGAAACACGTGTTGCGTTTTTGTAAAATCGTTTACTGAAAATCTCACAATAAAGTATTTTTTGAAAACGTTAGTTACGGATTCTCATTAAGTATCGACCATTTCCATCATATACCTTGTAAAAGTTTTTGTTTTGCCTGTCTCTGATCACCATGTATTCATAACACTAAAATATTAATATCTGTATCTTGTACATAAACATCACGAATGGAAAGACAGATCAATAGTCTGAACAATAACTGCTGCACTTTGAACATTTTCAGACAAGTGACAAGAAAAATACACATATTAAAGCTGCACCTTCTGTAGGCAATAAGGATTTGATTGTTATCACCGCCCCCCTGACCGCATTATTCTATTTTTTCCAAAAAAACTTGAGGTGGGATGGATAAAATAATCCATTTGAAGTTTGAATTGAAGTGGTTATATTTTTAGGAGTGATTAATTTTTTTGGAAAGAAAGTTTTTGGCTTTCTACTACTCCATCTGATACAAAAAAAGGGATGAGGGAATCTCCCAAAGAAAGGAAGGAAGTAATCAATTTGAAACTCTATACATGAATGTGTAGATCTTGCAAAGAAGTAACTTTCAGACACGAACTGAAAGAAAGTCCATTTGAAGTATATTAAAAGAATTGGGAATACATATTTTACTGACAAAAGAAAGTTTTGCGAGGATGAATTTCAATCATCTGTGTGGTCTAAAATTTAGTACTTATACAAACCATTTTGGATATTTTGAAATGCTTCGATGCCAAACTATGTTTGCTAAACGGTTACAGTTTATTCTGAAAAAAATGATGATGAGTTCAAAATAAATGTTATAATATTTTGATAAAAAATATTCTACCAACGGTCCGATCCGGCTTGGATATAGGGAGCGGAAGATTCGCCGCCTGGAAAATTCGGAAATATATTGGAATATTCAGGAGCAGTATAGAACGTTTAGGTAAATCACGGAACATCCTAGATCATTATAAAATAAAGGCGTACTTTTAAAGATATACGAGCTAGAAGTTTCGCTCTCTCGAAAGTTCAACAATACTCCACGAAACTCCATAACTTCCAGGAACATTTTGGAATTTTTAAATATGTTTAAAAAATATGTTTTTTCCGTTAACCAGCTATCGCACACCTACGAACGACAACCCTCAGAAGTCGAAACTTGTGCGAGCTAAGGACTAACGAGGTCTTACCTTTCAACGCGTGATTCCTAACACGGGTTGGACCCTAGCAAATGAAGATCGAACATTCAGCCTGCGGCTTGAACCATCGACTGCCACATAGGCCGATGGATTGAGTGAACAAAGCACCCACATCAAACCGCCCGGCTACCGAATGTGATGGAACATCCCGTAACATCCCAGATCATTGTGAAGCGATCAAGAAAGTTATTTGTTGTGGTAGACTCCTGTCGCCTTCCATGAAAGGGCTGAACTTTTCGACCTTTAGAAAATAATAGAGAGATTTCAATAACATTTCATAGCATTCCGAAACATTATAAAATGTTCTTGATTAAAGTGGATCGTTCAAGAGTATCTTAGAATATCCCAGATCATTGTGAAAATATCTAGAATGTTATTGGACTGGAAGTTTCGTCCTTTAGAAATGTCTGTAATAGTCAAGTTGTGGGATGTTCAAGAATAGTTCAAAACGTTTGAGAACATCACAGATCATTCTGAAATATTACCCTCGAATACTGTGGCATGTTCTGAATTCACTTCGAGATAGGTAAGTACCCAACAACACAAAACAAAAACACAATGTTTTCGCATTCGATTGTCAGACCATTTGCTTTTTTTTTTCGCATGATTCTTTTGATTTTGCGAAAACTCCTAAGATACTGACTCAAGGTAACAAACGTATTATGTTGAAAATAGCGATTTTCCAAAAGTTATAGAACAGTTACAGTATTTCTCATTTATGGTATATTTTAAATCCTAAAATATTTAAAGTGTTTGAAGTGATGATTTTTGTGTATGAGATAATATCAAGAAATGATTTGAGAAATGGTCAATATATAGTTTCGAAGCAGAATAATGGAATTTAAATCTTGTTGATTACATTACTGCCAACATCCTGAAACGTTAATGCTTCATTATCGTCAATTCAATCTGAATTGAGGAAGTTTGTCTAATTGAGTCATTTTTATATTACAGTGAAGAGGTTCCTAATGAGAGGAAATACTTGGAAACTGGGATCGAATTGGATTGACGGGACAATTTTCGATTATACCAATGATGTGAACTTTTGGAAAATATTCGGTATATGGGATCTCATGTTAACGGAATCACAAACGAAAAAGTTCATACGTCAGAACGAACAATAAATAGGAATCAGAGTCCATTAGAACCTCGAATAGCGACTCATTTTCCAATGTGGAAAATAGACAGTATACAGAGAAACACAAGTTTAATGCACCATTATATCTATTCGGAAAACAATGTGATATATTGTTTTGAAAATTTGGTAGTGGCTACTAATGAATACGATCTACGCTGGTTCTAAAATATTTTGAAGAATGTAGTGTTTTTCTATGTTGTTTTCTCAAGCAGAATACTCTATAAACAATGGATTTCAAACAACTTTCATTATTCATGATAACAAATGAAAAAAAAAACATATTTTTCAACAATACCTAGTTTTGATATGAATTCAATATCTGGCATATGGATGAAAACAATTAAATTTCCCAGAGACTGAGACAAGACATGGAACTTTCACAAAAAATTCAAGATAATACGTAAGATGTATTACAAGCATGTTCCTTCAGCAAGATGAGAATTTTTGTATGAATATTCATTTCCAATGGAACACCCTGTATGTGTTTCCATATTTCAATACATTACTTCTTTTCAAGTGAACTTTGTGAGCACACCCTTATAGCTAAACCACGTGATGATTAAAGATGACAAATTTTTGAAAAAAATTATTTGGTCAGATGAGCCGAAATTTTGCCATGTAGGAATTTGTAACATAAGCAATAACGATAACTAGCCGAGGAAGCATTCACTTTTTCGTCTAGGAAAGATGTTTTCGAAATAAATTTAGTTCCAATATTTTCCGTTACATTTGCGAAGAAAGCGTTTGGGTCCCTGGAACCGACTTCCAAAGTCTCCAGATTCAACATCGATTCATTTTTAATTATTGGGGACTCTGGAGTAACGTGTATGCAGAACTAAAATACAAATAAAACAACTAGCTACCGACTCCTTCTGTTGTGTGTCGCATTTCAAAATATTTGAAGGTGAACGGACAACTTTTTTAACAATTTCTCAAGTAACTTAATAGTTCAATGAGGGAACTCAATTCAGAAGTTTTACTGTGACATTCATTGCAAAAAACAAAAAATCACATACAATTTTCAAATCTGTGATTGGTGGGTTTAGGTGTGTTTCAACAAAGTTCACTCAAAACAAAATAACGAATTCAAAAATGCAAAAATATAGAGTGCTCTAATTGAAATTAATACGTAAATTCTCATCGAGTATGTCTGTAAAACACCCTGTAAATATGTTATCTAATTTTGATACAAATTTTGACAGTTTCGTATCTTGTCTCACTCTGTTGAATTCATGTGCTGGATATTGAGTTTATATCAAAACTAGAATCTGAAAATTATTGCTTGGAGTAATGGGGTATACAGTGCATTTCTTTAATGTCCCCCCATTTTATTTTTTGAATGGGTCAACTCAAAAAATTGAAATTTGGGATAATGAAATTAATATATGAATATTTCATTTTGAAATGAAATTGGCAGATGAAACTTTCAAGATGGCGACTGAGCGCCATCTAGGAGAAAAAATTGAATGGAAAGGGGGGTCTTGTGACATATCTTTTCGAAGTTCCTGACGAATGCTTTACAACCCTAGAATATAACGTCGATACAATCAATTACCACGAAATGGACGAACTTTCAATAATTGCCTGAACACATTGACATTAAACTACATAATATGAGTAATAAGCTTGAGGTCAATTCAGAAGATGCTCGAAATGGTTGCCTTGAACTTCTTGACATATGAACAGCCTATCCGATATTTCACGCCGAACATTTTGAACACAGTAACGTCAATATTTCACCAAGATATATGGAAAGAGGGGTCTTGTGGCAAATTATTTTGAAGCTCCTGACGAATACTTCACAATATGAAGTCAATATCTTCACATATTAAAATCGATATTTCTAGAAATATTCCTTTTCATCTGCCATATGGCAATTCCAACAACCCTATAAGGTTTGTTAAGTTATTTTTGTTCATAGAAACGACAAAAACTGCCAGTACGATAATGAACATCAATCATCAATGTTCACTTAGAATATTCTCATTTAGTTTTCGGTTTTACTAGTAGAAAGGTAACACATCAACAATATCTAAAATGGTCAATTCTCGTCCATTAGAAAAAAAAATTACGCGATTTTTATTTACGGTGCGACAAGTAACTTTCACGAGATCGAAAGGATTTTCAATGAACGTTTTCCGAATCATCCTATCTGTAGAAAATATTTGAGGGAACTTGAATCCAAATTCACAACCACCGGTAGTGTACATAACAAAAAATCTACAGATTATCCGTCCATTTCGGCCTGAAGAACAGCAAGTGCAAATAATTGGTGAGATGGTGGTAAATCCGGAACAGTCTAGGTACTTATTCCGTCGCGAATGTTTGTGAGGTGTCTCCTTCTACTGTGTGGAGACTTGAAGAGGAATAGGTATCATCCATATAAAATTGAAATGGTAGGTACACCAATTAACTGAAGATGACCCTGATCGAAGAACAGAATTCTGGGAAATCATGACGGAAAAACCATTGCAAGGCATCCTACCTATCTTCACAATATTTGTTTTAATGACGAATGTACTTTCTTTCAACGGCAATGTTCACAGACAAAATTGCCGTTATTGGAGTAATACCAACCCTCATGTTTTCCGTGAAACACGTATCCAATTTCCAGAAAAAAATTAACGTTTGGGCAGAAATATTGGGAAACCATATTGTAGTATCTCTATTTATTGATCAAAATTTAACAGGGGAACTGTATTTGAATATGCTGAAAACTATTGTTTATCCTCTCATCACTGAAATCGTTGAAGCAAATCCTAATGAATTCGATATGGATATTGTATTCCAACAAGATGGAGCACTACCGCATTACTCCAGACAAGTAAGAAACTATTTGGATACTACTTTTCCCGGACGTTGGATTGGCCGTCGAGGTAGTACAAAATGGCCAGCCCGCCCACCAGATTTGATACCTTTGGATTTTTTCATGGGGCTATTTGAAGCAAAACGTGTACGAAACTGAACCTGTTTCAATATTGGATATACGGCAGGAAATAATAAATATTTGTAGAGATATTGACGTTATTGTGTTCGAAAATGTTCGGCGTGAAATATTGGATAGGCTGTTCATATGTCAAAAAGTTCAAGGAACCATTTCGAGCATCTTCTGAACCGACCTCAAGCTTATTGCCTCATATTATCTAGTTAAATGTCAATGTATTCAGGCAATTATTAAAAGTTTGACCATTTCGTAGTGGTTGATTATATTGACGTTATATTCTAGGGTTGTAAAGCATTTGTCAGGAGCTTTAAAAAGATGTGTCACAAGACCCCCCTTTCCATTTAATTTTTTTCCCAGATGGCGCCGAGTCGCCATCTTGAAAGTTTCATCTGTCAATTTCACTTCAAAATAAAGTATTCATGCATTAATTTTATAATTTCAAATTTTGGAGTTGACCCGTTCAAAAAATAAAAGGGGGGGACATTAAAAAAATAAAAGGGGGGGACATTAAAGAAAAGCACTGTATATAAAATGGCAAGAATGAAAGTTGTTCGAAATTCAACGTAGTATCAGAAAATGTACAAAATGTTTCACTTCAAACAAACTTGATGTAAGCAAACGGTACCACTGGCAATACTGCACTCAAAATACTTGAAAATCGAATACCGTATTCATTAATAACCACCAATTTTCAAATCGATATATCAGTTCATTTTTAAGATCTAATGGCCACCTGAGTAAGGGTTTCCTTGTATAATATTATACCGTGTTGAAGCCTGACCCTAAAAACAAAGCATTCGTGACCACGACGACGGTGTTATGACACGCCCTAGGTCTCATTAGTGGTGCTAGATGTCACTACGTATGCAGTGTTCGTTATCTTGTTCAAATCAGATTTATGGGCCTAGGGCCCCTTATCCTTTCGGCTGTTTTTAGTTTTTCGTTCCTGTGGCGGGGCGGCAGGGGATTGCATGGTACTCTGTCGTCTTCTTTTGGCGTTTTACCCTGTGTGTAGAAGTCGCAGCGTAATTCTTTGGCTTTGCGGCCGTTTAGGCACTATTTCTTGTTTTATTTTCTGGCAAGCATGGATTTCAGTACCGGAAACTTCACTGATTGATTTTCTTCCGACAGGCCTTGGTTTGTGGTCTGTCTGTTTTCGTTCGGCCTATCTGAGACCCTTTTATTTTCAGGGCGTTCTGGGCACCCATGGAAGCTCGCTGAGTGTTCTCCCTTGCAGTAAAAGCATCGCAAGGGCGAGTTTTTTGGTCTTTTGCATTCCTTGGTGATGTGCCGTCCGGCACATCTAACGCTAGTTGCACACACACCGATTTTGGACGGCCAGTATAAAATCGGCCGATATTTTATTAATAGCGAGTGCTTGCAAACTCACCGGATTTTATCGGTCAAACAATCAGTTGCTTTGTTGTCGTAATTAGCACGCACTACCAAAACGAAGTTAATGCGTAGTAACTACAATTTCACCGAGTATTCGAGACTGGAAGTCTCGAGTATGTGAGAGTGTATTTAGTCATGTACGCCACTACTTCCCGGTACTGCCGGCTCACCGGTATTTTACCGGCGGGCGGCAATCACCGGTCGGCGTGTGTGCCAGGTCCCGTTCCCACATGTGGTTCACTATTGGTGTGTTACCAGCGTAACTAGCGTTACGCTAGTTGCACACACACATAGTGGGAACACATAGTGGGAACACACACATAGTGGTTCACACTCTTGCATACTCACCGGTTTTTACTACAACTGATTGTTTGACCGATAAAAATGCGGTGAGTGTGCAAGCACCCGCTACCAATAAAATATCGGCCGATTCTACACTGGCCGTCCAAAATCGGTGTGTGTGCAACTAGCGTAACGCTAGTTGATAGATTTTGGACGGCCGACTTTGTACCGGTCGTCCAAATTCCAATAGTGAACCACATGTGGGAACGGGACCTGGCACACACGCCGACCGGTGATCGTCGCCGGTAAAATACCGGTGAGCAGCCGTCCACTGCCACTGTATCGCCGACAGTACCGGGAAGTAGTGGCGTACATGACTAAATACACTCTTGCATACTCACCGGTTTTTTACCGACCATTCCAGTCTCGAATGCTCGGTGAAATTGTAGTTACTACGCATTAACTTCGTTTTGGTAGTGCGTGCTGATTACGACAACAAAGCAACTGATTGTTTGACCGATAAAAATCCGGTGAGTGTGCAAGCACCCGCTACCAATAAAATATCGGCCGATTTTATACTGGTCGTCCAAAATCGGTGTGTGTGCAACTAGCGTAACGCAGGCTGAAACTGCTTTACAGTTGGATTGCGTGTGACCGAACTTTTGGCATCTGTAACATTGACCTGCGCGGTTTCTCGGCTTTTGTGTTTCGGCGCTTACACGCACGTTATGAATTTCGGTAATCTCATATATTTTGTTTTGGCTCCTTGGAACTGAAACAAGCACGATCAATGATGACAAAGGGATGAAAGGAACTAAGATCATTGTTTCGTATTTTTCTAAGGATGTTAATTGTACTAGGCTCAAAACAGAATACAAATTACAGATATGTTATATCTGAATAGTTGCTTGTTGTTGTCACGGACGGTTTCCACATAGCGAACTTTGTTTACAAAAACACAGACAAAACACTCAAACCTTTTGATATTTTCGCCTGCCGACGGAACATTTCGTTGTTGACAAAAACAATTTGCCGCAACACAAAGTCTTCAGATTGTTTCATATTTTGACAAATCAAGTTTTTGTTTTGTCGAAATCAACACAGTTACTGTTTTGTAGTGGTTTTGTCCGTTTGGTGGAGAACCTCCTTTAGTTATAAGTTGTTAATTGTATCATCAGAGTGAATTGGAAAATATTGTGGAAGCGAGAAGAAATATACTAATTCTTGACGTATTAAGAATGATATTGTTTTTGGTAAATCCCAAATCGTCATAGGATTTAACTTTATATATGCCTGATAGCGATACAAAATTATTTCATGGAAAACATTGATATTTTTTAAATTCAAGAATCTTCAGAATCCTCCAGTACAACCACGCCTATCCAATTTGAATAAATTGATTCTGGTATGGATTGCAAGTCCCGTAACCTATCAAGCATTTATAAGTTTTAACTGGTGCTTCCGAGACCGTGTATATAATTGTGTGCGAACACGACAAGATTCACAAGGTAGAAGGTGTTTTGTTTTTATTTCGGTTTCGGTTGTTTCAAGTTCAGTATCCCTGTCGTGCAGAGAGGTTCTTGATAAAAACTTGTGGAGAAATGTTATCTACATGATTCGAGGTTTATCATATAATTTCTTCAGTGCGTTGATGTTATAATTATTCATATGGTAAGTGAACCGTTCTTCAACTTAGATATCAATAATAACCAACTTCTCTTGGGAAATTCCGTTAAACGTTCTGTATTCTCTGAATAGTAAACTGTACGATGTTCAATATTTTATTGCTAAATTTTTGAAGTAGCTCCATGGGCATAATAGTATCAAATATTCCGAAACCTCCTGAAAATGACTGTAAGTATATTTTTCCAAATAATCTAGAACATCGTCTCAGTTCAAACACAGTCGTCATTATCATTCATATAAAATCGAATTATATGTGGACTTATTCTAATTATCGAAAATTAATCTACAGAAATGAATGTTCAATGAACGTTCAAGCCAGTCTCGGATATACCTACACAGTAGGTTGAATGAACTTACGCCTATCAGAAAACAACTACTCCACTGGCTAATACCACGATGGGCGTTGAATTATATCCGACAGGCGTCCGTGCAGGAATCTTCACAAAAAAATTCCTGCATATGCAATTGGCAATACAACTGAAAGAGTCGACCTTCAATTTTGGAACGGGCATACTTGCAGACCGGTTTTGGGCTTATTAGCCACTCGTCAGTACAAGACTGTGTAGGTATATCCGAGACTGGCTTGAACGTTTAAAGTTCATTTCTTTAGATTTGTTTGCTGCCAGTCTTCAAGCATTGTCGACTGACTGATAAGAAAGATAACCAAATTAATTAAATTTTTCCAAACTCGGGACTTTTAGACACATATTTATTTCATCATGAAGAATAGAGTATATTTGGTTTCCAATAATAATATTTTGACACTGTGATGAAAAGTCATCAGAATTTCGTTGAAACTATAAACAGTATACCTATACCTAATAATTAGATATATTTATGTCGACAGTTTCAATCTTCTTGAAAACTGGATTGAAATTATTTCGTGATTATGTTATTTTCTTAATCATAATTATATCTATTATGATTTTAGAAATTGAAATTGAAAGTTTTATAAAAAAAATAAAAAATAATTTTTCCCACCTCAGTAAATTGTATTATTTATTGTAGTTTTCATACAGGGTCTTTCACGACGAGCGTTCGTTAGGAATATATGGAGAACAATTCAAAATAAAAACTTGAAATTTTGTATCGTGGGTTTTACAAAATGGCCTTCTCAACTGAAATATTTTCAACTTTCGGTTTTTTTCCGTTATACCGGAAGCTGAGGGTAACTTATTTATTTCAAATAGAACACCCTGTATTTCATTACATTTTTGAATTTCTCAGCACATTTTAGGCCCAATTTGTATAACAATGCCTTTACCCAAATTGTTAGTTTTCGAGATATTAATTTTTTTTCTGAAAAATTTGACAGTTACAGAACCACTTCGAAAAAATCATAACAGCTGAAAATGTGAAATTCCACAGAATCCCACCTTAAACATGAACAGGTCCATCGAATTTTCGAAAATGATTCACAGGGTGGTCGAAATTTCCACCTGAAACATAATATCGAGAAAAGTGATGAAACACGATTTTTTCAAATAGAAACCATACACTATTCTATCATTTTTGGATACAACGAAAAAAAGATTTCAAATTCATGAAGAATGTCCTATATCTAAAATACACCCCTGGCAAGATATATCCGATTTTGGGAAATATTTGAAATGTGAATCATTTGAAGCAATACCAAACCAAGAAAGCTTTGAAAACAAATATGTCAAATTTGATACGATATAATTGACGTGTATTTCATAGTTTTCTATTTGTGTGCAAAATGTCTTGTTTGGAGTAAGTATTCTAATTAAGATTTCTTGAATTTAATAATAATTTATGGTGAATGCAAGATAATGGACAGAACTTGTGTTTTTGCACAAAGATTTCCAAATTTACACAGACCCAATAAAAACATTCTGAGAAGACTTCTAAAAAACTGCCATGATTTCGGATCTTTTTCGTCTGTCATCAACAAAAAAAAACACTCGTAAACAATGAGGACATCGAAATTGTAGTTTTAGCCTACTTCACAGCCTATTCAGAAAATTTAAAAAAAGACGCAGAAAAGCCACTTAGAATTTCATGTTCGTCAATAAACCGGATTTTAATCAAACATAAGTGGCGTCCCTTTAAATATCGCCAGGTTCAAAATCTGAAACCTCACGACTTACCTGCACGAGTGGAATTCTGCGAATGGTTTCTTATCAAGATACCTACAGGAGGACCCTGAGTTCATGAAGAACATGATATGGACAGATGAAGCCAAATTTGACAAGAATTGTATGTACAACCGCCGTAATAGTAATTTTTGGGCAGCAGAAAATCCAAAGTTCGTTCGCCAGCGCAACTTCCAGCATTCATGGAGTTTCAATGTTTTTTGTGCTATAAAGGAAGACCGAATTTTATCTTTATATCTTCATGAAGAGAATTTGAATAGCGATAGATATTCGCATATAATTAGGAATGTGGTTGGTGAATCCATAAGGCATGTTTCTGAACAATACCGTTTCAAGTTATGGTATCAGATGAATAGAGCCCCTGCACATAGTACTGATACCGTTGCTGGGTTGTTGAATGGGATGTTCGAAGATCAGTGGCTTTGCTACAATGGGCCATTTAAATTTCCTCCTCGCTCTCCAGACCCGACGCCACTGGATTTCTTCATCTGGGGATATATCAAAGGAAATGTTTATGCGGATCCTGTAAGTGATAAAGAAAACATGAAACGAAGGGTTTTGAGAGCTTTCAATAATTTAATTCCTGACTCCATTCAGAAAGCTACAAATAATGGTATGCAAAAAAGAATATATTCTTGTTCAGAACAAAACGGCAATGTCTTTGAACATCTCTTAAAATGAACCACAATATTATTTGAATTTAAAGAAATTAAATTAAATTCTAAAATCAAAATAAAATCTAACCTTGAAAAATATAAACAAAATAAAATTACTGTGTTCGATATCAATGAACGAAGATATATAGTTGATCTCTCTGATAGTATTTTATTTCAATCCATCCATTTTCATGTTGAGTAACCTTTTACCAACGACAGAGGTAATATTAGTTCATTTGTTTTCAAAGCTCTCTTGGTTTTCTTGGTTTGGTATTGCTTTGAATGATTTGCATTTCAAATATTTCCCAAAATCGGATATATTTTTCCAGAGGTGTATTTTAGGTATAGGACATTCTTCATGAATTTGATATCTTTATTTCGTAGTATCCAAAAATAATAGGATAGTGTACACCTTGTAAATTATTTTAGAAAATTCGATGGACCTGTTCATGACTTGATGTTTGAGGTGTGATTCTGTGAAATTTCACATTTTTAACTGTTACTGTCTATGAGTTATGATTTTTTTGGAGTGGTGCTGTAACTGTAAAATTTTTCAGAAAAAAATTAATATCTCGAAAACTAACAAATTTGAGTATAGGCATTGTTCCACAAAGTGGGCCTAAAATGTGCTGAGAAATTCAAAAATGTAATAAAATTCAGGGTGTTCTATTTGAAATAAGGAAGTTGTCCTCAACTTCCGGTATAATGGAAAGAAACCGGAAGTTGAAAATATTTTAGTTGAGATGGTCATTATGTTAAACCCTCTACCATAAAATTTCAAGTTTTTATTTTGAATCGTTCTCCATGTATTCCTAACGAACGCTCGTCCCTTATAACCCTTATAATGTGCATAATAACTAAGAGTTTATGAACTAATTTCGTCTCCTCTCCTCACCTTTCAATTGTTTTGATGCGAATGTATCTTCTCAGTTGATTGGATGTAATCCAATCAACTCGATGTTGATGAGTTTTCGTAATAGTTACTGATACACCATTTTTAGTATTTAGTGGCACACCTCTAAACCGCTCATCATTGAAAATATGAATCCTAAATTTCACAAAAATCTTACTTCAACTAGATCTTTTCAGATGAAGAAAATCAATCGTTGGGCTACTTTAATATCCTGGATATTCGCATGGAATGTAGTTTTTTGTCAAATCGAGTTTCCTGAGTTGCCTTCACAAAGACTGGACAGTGAAAATACAGAAGTGAGTAGTAGATAATGTAATGTAATGTAATGTACATTTTTAGAGGTTTAAGGTTTTGAAAATGCTAATTCCAAACAACAGGTAAGGGTTATTGAAATAGTCGAATATATCCAAATATATATTGAAATTAATAAATTAACTGATGATCATCATTAATAACCGGTTAAATATATAACAGTTGTGTCGTTTCATGGCAAGACGCTATCAAAAAACGTCTAAAAAATAAATTATTAATTTCGGTTTTATGGAACTTTGACCTACAAAAAACAATCAGATCATTTTTCTAGCTATATCATCAGTGGCACCTAACCTGTTATCCTTGACTCACGGCTAATAGCGAAGGATTGTTTATTCCAAAATCCCCACTCTGACGCAATTTACAGACAGAACAGGTTTTATTTTCAACAAGAACTTCATCTTCGAAGGAATTACTTCTACATCATACAAACTATAGATTGCGGACGTAAATAGTCCCCCTCCCCTTTTTATATTTGAATGGGGCAAGTATTGGACAAAATTGGATCATTGACTTGAAAAAGTCAATGGTGTGACATCACTCGCCGGAAAGAGGGCTCTATAAACTTTTTTTCAAATAGAAATAAGGATCCTGTGTCTCTTCACTCGAAAGGTAAATCAAATCTTTATACAACGACCTTTAATGATATGAATTAAGAAAACCGTTTGCGGAGTTATTGGTGCATGAATCCATATTGACCTTGATGGACGTCACACGACCTTGAACGATGTTCAAAGTCATATGATTACGACATTGAGCTATGTGCCCGCCATATGACCTTGAAGAACCTAAACGACATTGATAATGAGCACGTCATATGACCTTGGGCACAAAGTTTGAATTAGACGATCGATTTTGTTCTTGATACATGACCTTGAGCTAGGTCCACTTGAACGTATAGAAGGTGTAACTCCTTTCTGATAATTCTTTCATAAGCACAGGGTTTTTTGCTTTCACATTCAGCCTAGATATTCAAATAGGAATTGAAATGTTTTTCACCAATTCATGTACATTCAATTTTTTTTTGAACAAAACCCATTTGTTTTACTTCATGTAAGTCAAAAATCTCAGTAGGAAATGATACTTTTTTAAACTTCGCCATTGACGTGCACCCCTTATACTATAACAGAACTGATCATGTTCAAGAGAAAGATCAGTTTGATATTCCTCTTGAAGATGATTACTTGGTGATCGAAACACGTGTCGAGGTGTTTTAATAACGGTTTGATGTTGGGAAAAAACTCCAGTAATATTAATTAGTACACTAAAGGTTCCAAACAGTGCATCACAAGTATAACAGAACTGTCAAAGTTACTATGTTAACCATTTTCATGACATAGTTTTACTGTTAAAAAAAGGTCATTGTATATGTCACTGTGATTTGATAACTCACTTTTTCATTGGCATAGAGGAAAATCTGAGTGATCCTCCATATTCAAGACCTCATCCACCCACGGATTCAAGAAATTGTGGCCAACAAATTTGAATTATTTCGAAAATCTAGTTGTTTACCACCAAGATATTTCACATTCACATTTTTTTCAGGCCTGTAAAAGATTGGTTGGATCAGACATACCCAAGCATATGGATTGGTAGGTGCGGTTCGTTAGAATGGCCTGATCGTTCACCAGATTTGACTCTTCTCGATTTTTGGTGCTGTATCAAATTGAAAGTTTATGTAACGCTATATTAGAGACGAAACTTGTAATAGCATTAACTCCGAAATATTTCACTCAGAAATATTTCAAAATGTTTTAAATGATTTCGAAAATAGACTATTTCACTGTCAAGGGGTTCAAGGAGAATATATTGAACATTTGCTCGAATGATTTTTTTATGGATGATATGAAAAAAATGAAGATAGAATACAATACTATCATTTTACGTTCTTGAAATTAACACTCATCAATTGCAGATGTTGCAAACATCAATGAGTTCGTTCGCAACCAGTTATCGAAACCAAAATAGACACAAGACTCCCCTTGAAAGAAGTTGATAGCCCCTCTCGGGGGCAAGTGTTGATTGTCTTTTTCATCAAAAAGTACTGAAAATTATTCCTCTCTACTATCTAGCCCCGTTAGAAAGTTAAAAGAGGAGGAGGTCATTCACGTCAGCACTATTTAAAGCAATAGCTGAATGAAGTATGTGTTGGTGAAACTTTCATACTCTTTTTCTTCGTTTCAAGCTCCTTTCAAACCTATATTCTGTTCATCAGTACCAGTACTTGACATTTTAAAGATTTTAAACTCTGAACTACCGTAAAGTTTAAACTTCCTCTTGAAATAACGGTTTGGTGTTGGGATAAAACTCCAGTAATATTCATTACCATTACCGCGGATCAGTACGAAGAGATTAGTTCGAGAAAAAGCGATATGTGTACGAGTAAAATAAGTGCGGTGATTATGATAACAACTACACATCTGATACAAAGTGTTTTCCTCGTTAAAGTTACTATCATATAGATAATAAACGTTTGAAAATAAAATAACATTCTGTTTCCGGAACACCCAATTTCTTCACGTCTGATGAAAAAATAAATTTTCAGGAAAGAGTTCCACTATTCGCTCCAAACAGATGCCCGGAAAATCAGTTATTGTATCCAGGGGACCAACAGCATGATTGGATATGTGATTGCGGTCCAGGTGAGATAAATATCAAAGAATTTTCAAGATTTTGTGATAGTTTTTCGATAATATGTGTTATGTTGAATGGCAAAAAAATCCTGACATTATGATAAATTCATACAGAATCTTGATTGTGTCTAAGTCTCATTTTCCTCACATGTAGTATATGTTTATCAAACAATTATTATGTGGGTGGTCTACCACAGTTTACAATTATGATGATAATTTTCCAGAGATATTGCTTATACTGATAACACACATGTTTATAGTTTCATCCGGAAATGTTAAGATATCAAAACCAAAATCGACCTTCAAGAAACACCTCCTGATTTGATAATAAAGATATATTTATATAACTTCATTATTAAAATAAATCGTAATCCTGAATGGAATCTCTATTAATACTATTAATATTTTTGTACACTCTTATGATCTTCGACATTTTCTAATTTCTAAGATTTTCTCGCTTGTCATTTTGTCATATGAATTATGAAACTGTGTATTAATATTCTTCCGTCAAATAAGTTCCTACTTCAAGAGACTAATTTTATTTTTTAGGGTTTATCTACTACCCACCAAAAGATTTTTGTTATGCTGCCTATCGTCAAGGCCCTTGTGAAAAGAATCATCATTTGATAATTGAAAGAGCAGAAGTTATTCCTAAGTGTGTCAAAAATCCGTGTGAAGATGGATATGCAAGGTAATTGTTTCGTTATTTTCTTCTATACGCTATAACATAAAAAAAATGAATCGGTGCGTGATTCGGCAACCACAAAGGCTTCATCGGGAAATGAAGTAAATGAATGCAGTTGATATAGAACGTTCTGGTTTATTGAGGATAATTTCAGATTGATGAATCCTCTGTTATAGTTTCGACTGCGAAATGATCCTAAACTGTCTTCAACCGTTCCGAATCGTTCTTGCTCTCTAGTCTGAACTGTTGAGAACATTCATGTGGAAATTTATTTGGGCTATTTTCTAGGATGTTTTTTTATTTATTTAATTTGAATAATTGATGATTGACGTTAGATAACATTTGAACTGACTACAAGGATACGCTACATAACAAAATTGGCATGATCAACAATATTTTATCGTCTTCATCTCTTCATATGTATATGTATATGATAGGTATGGCACAGTGGTCTCCTCAAAATGCGTTCTGGTTTAACCAAGTAACCGAGACTATTTCGGACTGTTTGAGATTTTTTGCTTGTACGCATCATGTCTTGCGCAGTTTCCAAACAGTTTCGGATGTTAGAACCAGAACAAACCTTGACTTGGGTGTCACACCAATAGGTGGTTCCACTTATGTCTCGCTTACGTTTATGCAGTTATTTTTATCAAGTAATTTTTTTGGTTATTCACATTTTGTCTTCAATCGAGGACCGCCTGCCCAGTACTGACGATGCCCAATAGGCTGAAACAGCTTTCTACGGGTGGCTTTTAAATTGAAATCAATACGGGAATGCTCTGAATATCTATCTTTTGATTTTCATGGAATTATTTTCCAGCAGCTTGACTGCATTAACTTTTCTCGATTATATATATTGAAAGTCGTCGAAAGTTTTTCGAACTCTTTTCGTTCATTGGAGAAGATAAAACAAGTTGCCTCAAAAGGGCTGTTCATTAGAGTTATGAAATTTCACTTATAGAAATACAAACAGTGGTAGTTTATATTGACAAAGCCAAACTATTCAATGGTTGCATTTTACATTTTACAGTCCTTGAATTTTTATGAAGAACGACTTTTTTTACAAAAATTATTAATAAAAAATTTTTCGTGTGATTTCAACTTACAGACGATTTTCTACAAACAAAATAGGTTGAACATCGAGGTCCTGAGATTTGAAAAAACAAAACGATGTTTGTTTTCTTCAATTCAACAATAGCAGTAATATTGGGAACGTGATTTTTTGCCGCCTCTTACAATCTCTGATACTCTATTTTTTAAATAGCGCCCAGTTTGACCTACGTAACATTTTGAACAGTCACGATAGTTGATCTTGTAAATTAAGTTGGATTGCAATTCTTCAGAGCTTCTTGTTTTTAAATATCTAAAAAAATTGAATATTGATTTAAAAAATCCAAGATACAAATAGATATATATTTTCAGATACAAAGGCAAATGTTATGAAATGGGCAAACCAAATGGTCCATGTCGTCCCATTCAAGAAGGCGGTGGAATCTTCGACGTGAATGCCACCACTCTGCTTGTAGAGTGTTTGAAAGGAACGGATCGTTTATCTCTCTTCAATCTACCAAATCGGTGCAGGCCTGGAAGCAAGAGAGATAATAATGGAATCTGCCGAGTAATCTATAATGACTAAATATATAGGTACCTCAATGATGGGTGAATTATTTTTCGATAAATATTTGTAAACAATGTAGTTGTTATGATCCAGTAGTAGGTATTTATGCTTTAGGTATAACACTTAATGTTTTTTTCAGAAGATAAGACAAAATATCGAAAGCTGCTGAAACTATGAACGATTCATGACTGTTAATTTTCAACTATAATAAACAATTGAAACTAGTTGTTTTTTTCAAGATCCAAACTTGGTAACTTTTAAACCATAAGAGTTAGAAGGTCGGTCAAATGGAGAAAAATTACACTTATAGAAACACTGTCAAATGGTTCAAACATTTCGAGATCAGGTCTGATTATTGAGATATTATAAGAGTAAATTACGTCATTATGATTTTTTTTCTAAGGTCATTTAAAAAAATATCATAAAATGTAACAGACATTTTTATTCGATAGTTTGGTCTCCTCAATATGACATAATCAGATTTCGAATCCAACGTTTCGTACTCTCTAGGTCCACCATCTTCCTCAATTTTTTCAATACGGACCTGCATATTTTGTGATGCTTTTGAAAATGACTTTTCACGCTGAACTCAATGATATATATCATACAATTTCATTCAAAGTTGATTTCCAGGTGATTTTGACTCTTATCTAAATTTTTTTGGTTCGGATCTGCATTAATTTCACCAAAGCTAAATTTAATACAGATCCGAACCAAAAGAAATCTGGATAAGGCTCAAAATCACTTGAAAACCAACTTTGAATGACATTGTATGATATATCGTTGAATTCAGCGTGAAAAGTTATTTCGAAAAGTGTCATAAAATATGCAGGCCCGAATTGAAAAAAAATAGGTTGAGGGTGCCCCAGAGAGTACGAAACGTTGGATTCGAAATCTGATGACTTCAAATTGGGGACAATTTACTATCAAATAAAAATACTTGTAATATTTTTTGATAATTTTTGAAATAACGTGAGAAAAGAAGAATTAAAATGACAAAATTTATCTATCTTATGATATCCTAATAACCGTCCCCAATATTCTGGATTTGTTTGAACCACTTGACCCGTGCTTCTATGATTGTAACTTTTTCTTCATTTGACCGACCTACTAACTTTTATGTTACCAATACAATCCCATTATATGATAATTTCAAAACGCTCCAGAAATAGCATGTGTGTGGGTACTCTTCAATCATACTGATGTTCTCAATCTGAACCAACAAATCTAAATTTAAAGAATACTTTATGAATATAATATATAGAAATTTTTCGAACTTGAAGGTAGTTTCTATAAAATACAAACACGAAAGTGGCAATATACTGAAAGAATATTTTCAAAATAGTCTCAATTATATTCTTGCAAATTACAGTTCATCTTCTGAAGCGACTTCTTCGCAAATCCTGTTTTGTCGTAACTATCAGACTTATGTAGGTATAGTAAAAATATTTTCAGCATAGCTGCGAAACTAGCAAAATGAAATTGCTAAAAAAATTAACTTGATGCAGTGATTCTGTTTTCGGAATAATCAAAACCCGCAAACATTTCAAAGCGATCTTCTTGATTATCCAGTTTTTGTAAATATTTTCATATATTATTGTCCTTCTACAGTGTTACATTCTTACTAGTCTCATAAATATCGATTCAAGAAATGTTCATTAACGAATAATCCCATAAATTCGAAAATTTCCTAATTATAAAACAAGTAAATCAGTTGATTATTTTTGAATTTGAGATGAAAGCTTCCAAACGCACTTTGCTCTTGTTATGAACATTTTCAGTTTCTTCGGCCTATATTTGGCTTGTCCATAAAGAACAAAAAGTCAGCGAATCATTAGTTTACACTCAATCGAACCATGTTATTGATGACACAAACGAAGAGCATTGAACATGCATCTATTGTTTTTGTGTGTAAAAATAGGTACAGTCGATTGCTGCGCATAACAGTATTAGACGCCAACTTGAATTGATTGAAAATTTATTCCCTTCAGCAGATCATTAATACAAATAAAATATGAACAGTTGTGAGCCACTGGTGTCAGTGGAATTTGAAGTTTTTGGTAAAGTACAAGGTGAGTTTCAATTAATATTGTTTACTAGTTTTCCAATCTGTCTGAAAAAACTTTCAATGAAATATTATCTCTCTTTTCGGTAAAAATTTAATGAAACTATCAAGTTCAACTATGATCTTTTTCATCTAATGATCAATTTATTAACACGGAAATATCAAAGGAAAAACTTCAAAATAAAAATGACGTCGCATTATCGACCAATGTTTTAACCAGTGACGTTTAAGATGACGTTGTCCTAAATCACAAATGATGTCAAAATGTTTATTATACTATTCTTAGAGAAATATTTTTAGTTCATACTTTTTCAGAGTGCCTCAAAAGTTCCAACAGAATTCATAAGATGCATCCCATATCACCTTTAAAGAGTCTAAAGGGCAAATATTTAATAAACGTGCCTCGTTTTAAAGGATGTAATCCGCGTAACTGTCGATTTACTTCAGAAAAATGTTTATTTTTCGGTCGAAAACATAATACACAGAACTCAGCTTTCGTGTAACTCAATGTATATATGAAAGCAACTGTTTCAAGGGGGCTTTTTTCCAGTTTGTGTCTGAAAGTTACTTTGCATGAGTTTGTATAGAGTTAATTTTTTGAAATTGGTTTCTTCGTTTCTTTGGAAGATTCCCAAATTTTTCTATCAAGATGGAGTAGTAGAAAGCCAAAAACTTTATTTCCCAAAAGGTGAAATTTTTTCTCATCGTATACTACTTTCCTTATCTATATACATTCCAGTAAATATATCCCTTATTTATGAACTGATACTGACAAACATTTTTTTGTTGTATCAAGTTTGAAAAATGTTGGAGGCATCGCAAGGGGTAAATAAACAAAAAATGCATGAAATATTTCTCAGAGTTCTCCACTATTTCTCAAAATTATAAATAGTAATCATACTTTGATAGTTGTCTAAACCAAAGTTAGGGGGTCAAAATTAGACAAGTAACATCATCAATTTCCTGTATCCAAAGATTGACTTCCTTTCCCGACACAACTCTGAAATTTTTAATTTAACCTGAATTGACCTTTTTTTACAATGAGAAAGAAGTATTACAAGAACTTGAAAGAGACACGTGATACTACTTTCTTCATTTGACTGTGACAAATTTCCCAAATTTTGGTCATTTCCATATTCACTGTATCAAGGGGTTTCAGTTCTAAAAATCCGAAATCCGATATTTCACGCCGAACATTTTTGAACACAGTAACGTCAATATCTTACAAATATTAAATATTCTCTGCCTTATAACCAATATTGAAGCAGGTTCAGTTTCGTACACATTTTACTTCAAATAGCCCGATAAAAAAAGTCCAAAGGTGTCAAATCTGGCCAGCGGGATGGCCATTCTGTAGGACCTCGACGGCCAATCCAACGACCGGGAAAAGTAGTATCCAAATAGTTTCATGCAATATCGACAATTTTGTCTGTGAACATTGCCGTATAAAAAATGTACTTTCTTCACTAAAACAAATATTGAAATATTGTGGAGATAGGTAGGATGCCTTGCAATTGTTTCCGTTATGATTTCGCAGAATTCTGTTCGTCGATCAGGGTCATCTTCATTTAATTAGTGTACCATTCTTGAAAAGTCTACTCCACACAGTAGAAGGAGACACCTCACAAACATTCGCGACGAAATAAGTAGACTGTTCAGGATTTACTACCATCTCACCAATTATTTGCACTTGCTGTTCTTCCGGAATGGAAGAAAATCATCTTGGTCTCGTGAAAGTTATGCGTCGCACCGTAAATAAAAATCGCTTCAATTTGTTCTTCCAATGGACGATAATTGACCATTTTAGAGATTGTTGACATGGTACCTTTGTAAAACCGAAAACTAAATGAGAATATTCTAACTGAACAATGATGTTCATTGTCGTACTGACATTTTTTGTCGTTTTTATATACAAGAAATAACTTAACAAACCTTATCGGGTTGATGGAATTGCCATATGACAGATAAGAAGGAATATTTCTAGAAATATCGATATTAATGTGTTTAACTTCAGGAAATTATTAAATTTTCCGCCATTTTGTAGCAGGTGAAGATATTCACTTCATATTCTAGGGTTGTGAAGTATTCGTCAAGAGCTTCAAAATGATTTGTCACAGAACTCCCCTTTTCAGTTAATTTTTTTCCCAAATGACGCCCAGTCGCCATTTCGAAAGGTTCATCTGTTGTTAATTTCACTATTCATGCATTAATTACATTATCCCAAATTTAAATTTTTTGAGTTGACCCATGACATTAAAGAAATGCATTGTATATTTAATCAACTTTGAACTCTGCTTTGAATTTTTGGATTCAGTGCACTGTAATCCATTTTCCACTTTGTTTTCAAGGTTTAGGTACTTATTTTATCTTATATTTCAAAACTGTTGACACTTTTACCTCTCTCAGAAGAACCACTTCCGATTCGATCGATGGCTTCTTTTTTTTTCAGGAGTTTCCTTCACCAAATACTGCAAAGAAATGTGTGAA
Source organism: Leptinotarsa decemlineata (assembly GCF_025532065.1). NCBI lineage: Eukaryota > Metazoa > Arthropoda > Insecta > Coleoptera > Chrysomelidae > Leptinotarsa > Leptinotarsa decemlineata. The sequence continues at coordinate 1,432,372 of NW_027412545.1, read as the reverse complement.
GAACTCAATTTGGGAGGATGGGTGAAGAATACCAAAAAAGGTACAATTCAGGGAAAATTGCAAGGATATAGGTCGAACATTGAAAACATGTAAGTAATAGTTGTCAGTACAAGAGAAATATGAACAAATGAGGTAGTAATTTGTTCTGTGAGAAAATCTAGACCACTACGGCCATTGCTAAATTGTCTTTGATGTATATCACAAATGTAGATCAAACATCACAAATAAAAACCTGCAGACCACGGACAAGAAAACCGGAAAATTAGTTTGAAAATATCCTTATGAGAAGAAACTGCAGTAACGTTAGTTACAAATAAAAGTGATAAAAAACATTTTTCATGATGATCTCCTACCACATAGTAACGGCTACATTTATCAATTTATTGTTTCTATTTTCAGTAATTTCACAGATATCTACAAAAATGTAAATTTTCTTTACGACTTATAAAACCGCGATTTCTATCACAAGGAAGTAAATGACAAAAAACACCCCGTAGAGCTAAAATAATTATTTATTTTGAAAGTAATAAAAAGAATACCTATTCATCTACTTTTTTATTACCTGTATTGGTTACTATAAAATCAATAGAACATTTTCCGGCATCCTGCCAAATGTAACTATATTTATAGGATCGTTAATGTTTGAATGATACAGAACATCAATTTGTTTTTTTTTCAGGGTTACGTGGCTGTCAACCACAGGTTCGCCAGGAAGCAAAATAGATCACTGTGAACTTGCAAACTGGCAAAACCTTGCAAAGCCCGATTACCAAGGATTCCAAATTAGATTTTAAGATAAAAATACTCAAAGGTTATGAGATGTTGACTTGCAAACTTATTTATTACAGGAGAAACAATAAAATATGGACCAAGAGTTATTTTTGTGTTATTTTTAATTGAAATCAATTACGAGTACATAAAATCACCAGTAGGTGAACATGAAGACATTTTACTTATCATTACAATTTCAATATCACTTTTGGTAGAAAAAATGTAAGTAGGAGACTGTCTTTTAAACTTCCTCAAATTTCCGTTGGATATTTTTCAAAAAATTTGTGGCTTTCCGCTTCTTTTCAATTTTTACTTGATTATATCTTCAATTTACCATATGTGCAATCCTAACCAACCTAAGTATAAAAGACCGTAAGCCCCATACTAAATTCTTATAGTAATGAGTTTCAGGTGCGACTTTTGTGAAATTAGATTTTTTATATCACTTCCAAAATACAAATCATGAAATTATAAAAAAAACAACAAAAATTAATTGGCGCTCCGGGGCGACTTCATTGATTCCAGTGGCGCATTTGCTTTTTCAGCTGCAGGAAAACCCGGAAAAACCTGCAGCACAACATCATCTGAAGATCTTCATCTGCCAATGTCCTCTCTTTCATAAAACAAAATGTTTTCATTTCAATTTTGTATATCAAAGCAGGTAATTTATTTCGACATGCTATATAAGTAGATTCCTCAAGATCAACATACAGTTAAGATCTGGAGTATTTCATTCTTGTATGGTTTATTGTGCTATCGAATAAAGCAACTAATGTTTGTTTGAAGGTGGTTGACAATGTTTCGTGGTGTATTTCATCAGTTCGGACTTCCATTGCGTAAAAATTAAAAAGATTAACCGAAATTACCAATTTTTTTTTCAGGGATTTCAAATCAATTTATATTATACAGGATGTAACTATTTAGTTACAAGTGTAAAACATTTGAGGAGGTGATTCATCATCGAAAAAAGATATGATCTTTCATATAAAGGAATTTCATTGGAGCATCCCTTGTTAAGATACAGCCCCTTGAAGGGGATACATAAAATTTGTATAACATTTTTTTCACAAGCACTAAAAAAGTTACAATATTGAAATTAAACTGACGTTTTGTACTACCAAAAAGACACTTAGCCAGTAATTCATTTGGTTTACCCTATGGTTGTAAGGGGTGGAAAACGCAACCCCTAAAATTTATTTCCAATGTAACTTTTTGTCTCATTATTTGTTTACCCTTTAAAAATGTATTTCCGATAGCCTGTTTCATTCTAAACAAAAAATGTCTCTTGGGTTTTTTGTCCAAAATAAACCAGTTCGCAGCAAAAAATTATTTTAGGAACAACTACAGAGATACATCGTCATGAATTCGAACTGGATTTATTGTTATTTTGTAGATAGTACCTGCATTAAACGATTAAAGGGCAATAATAACTGCAGTAGAATCCACATGTTCCCTTATTGATCAGATCGAGGTAGAATAATTCAGATGGAAAATCAGAAACAGCTAGATCAAGAACCAGTTCCAACTTCTAACATCAGTAATGAAGAACGAAGAGCCCTGAACGGGCTACGTAGAGACAACACCATCAAGACCTTACCTTCAGATAAAGGAAACGCTACTGTTGTGATGGATACTGATCTCTACGAACAGAAGACCGAAGAGGTGCTTCGAAAAGGAAAATACACGAAGATCATAAGAGACCCTACTGCATCAATTGAAAGGAAGTTGTATAAGACTTTGAAAAAACACCAAGTCTATTTTTCGGAAAAAGAGAGATCATCGCTAACGCCGCACCACAGTAAGCCCCCTCACTTGTATGGACTACCCAAAATCCATAAAAAGGATGTTCCGCTCAGACCGATAATTAGCTCCAGAGATTATTCAGCCACTCAGAACTTGTCCAGATTTTTACTACCAATAATTAAACCACTGCAAGGTAAAACATCATCTTTTGTGAAAAATTCAAGGCATTTCGTTGAACTACTAGAGGAAATCGAAGTCAAAGAGCAGGATCAACTGATCAGTTTCGACGTGGAAAGCCTCTACACTAACGTTCCTGTCGAAGAAGCACTTCAAATCATACAGAAGAAGCTATCATACAGAAGAAGCTATCCGAAGATGGGGACCTGAAAGATAGAACAAACTTACCGATACAAGTAATCATGGAATTACTAGGATGATGTGTACGAAACTGCTACTTCCAACTGAAGGACGAATTCTTTACGCAAGATGAGGGACTGCCAATGGGATAGCCACTTTCACCGGTTATAGCCAATATATATATATATGGAGTGGTTTGAAACTCTGGCTATCGAAGAAGCCCACAAGAAGCCCCGAGTCTTGTTGAGATACGTAGACGACACTTTCATAATATGGAACCATGGGAATGCAGAACTAGACACTTTCCTGAAGCACATCAACAACGTTAAGACCTTCCATCACTTTCAAAATGGAGAAGGAAGTCCACAACGAATTGCCATTCTTAGACGTATTGGTGAAGAGGACCGACACTGAATGGGAAACAGAAATCCAACAACCATCAATCGACTAAGAGAGGAATCATCAAGACTCTTTGGGACCGTACTTTCAGGCTCTGTAATACAAAGGAAGGTCTCGAAAAGGAACTAGGCTTCATCAAAAATGACCTTCAACGGAATGGTTAATCCAGAGTGATGGTGGAACAGGCTTTAGCTAGAAGACAGCAAGAGCATCACAAGGAAGAGAAGCCGCCACAACCAGTACTTGTACTTCCCTACTACATCAGAGGATTATCGGAAAGGATAAGAATGATTGGGTCCAAGCATAACATCAGGACCTGTTTTAGATCTGGGAACATTATCCGTAGCAGCCTCACAAAACCCAGGCCACCAAACGCGGACTGCGATTCTAAGAATTGCATTTACCGGATACCCTGCGAGTGCAGAGAATCATACATCGGTGAAACTAAGAGGCCATTGAAAGTTCGCATTGCTGAGCACAAGAAACACACACAGCGAGGAGAAACCAGCAAATCCGGGATAGCAGAACATGTTTGGACTCACCAACATAACATCAAGTGGGCTCAAGCTGAAATCAACCACAAGGAGGAACACTGGTTTAGGAGAAAATTCAAGTATATGTTGTCCAACAACGCATTTAGTCAAGCTAGCGTAGAGATACGTAACATATGGAAACCTCTATTCAAGCGAAAAACGACCAACTCCCGTCAAACGGTAATTTCCTACTAAAACCAAAGAAGCGGTGAGAGGGAAGAGGGGATAGCTGAAAGCACTCGAATAACCTATAAATAGTCAGATCTCGTAGGAATAAGTCCAGTTATCGCCCGAAGACGATTGTGGATACTAACAATCGAAACGTCGTGACGTAACTCGGTTTTGAATCTTTTAATTTTTATTTTTAATTTTTTTTATTATTTTTTAATTTTCAGCTTTTAATAATATCTCAATCTTTTATTTTTTGGTTGTTGCTTGTATGTTATCTCTTAGTAATTTCAATCATTTGTTTTAATAAAATTGTTTTTTTCGGTTAATCTTTTAAATTTTTTTTTTCAGGGATTTCAAGTCAATTTATATTATATTAGACAATGGAAGTCCGAACTGATGAAATACAACTAATGTTTACTGCACTACCAACTAGATGACCGTTTTTAATATCAAAAACTAATTTCACCAAGACTGTACAAAAATTCATCACCTTTGCAATTAGAGGTCAGTTTTTCAAAAAACAATGGCTTTAAATGTGTTTTACCCCGTCCAATCAGCTTGGGAGGGAGAACAAAATGACAATAGTCGTACAAATCATTTGGGATACCTTTTGATAATATTGAAATTCGATAAACGAACTGAGTTTTTTTATAGTTTTTCAAAATAAAAACACGTCTATGATTGCGTTTGTATTGACCATTATGTCTCGAAGTAACCTTTGTCATTTCTCAAGGTGGTGTCCATGATAAGGGTCACCTTGAGGCATGAAAGCATTCTAAAATAGGCAAAACGCAGACACGTTTCTAGCTTCTAGCTCATTAGCTGTCATCACTACGGTATAGTCAAGTGTAGGGTTGGGCAACACTTTGTTGCAAAAGAAACAACAAAAATGCACGGAGAGCCATCACAGAAGTCAGCAGTATTTTGTGCTCTCAGGGAGATCACCTCGGGTTAGAGGCATCACACTAGTCATCACGGAGGCAGCTTTAATTACTTGCGTGACGTCCGAGTCCACTTTAAAGAGTGTATTTGATATAAATCAAAAACAGGAAAGTTTCATGGGTAAAGCACTCTGAAAATATGTAAATCGCAGACACATTTTGACACGTGTTTCTGTCTCATTAACTATCATCAGTACGCTACAGTCAAGTGAAAGTTTGGGCAACATTCGGTTGTAAAGGAAACAACATATGCCCAATTTCTACCTATCAAAAGCAGATCAAGTAAACAATTAGTCGGTATGATAGTGGAAATGTGCTTCATCACATTGCTGTCAATTATAAACTTGTGAAAGTAAAACGAAGTACTGTGGTCTTGAACAAAGTGTGTACCTGCTTCTACAGTAAAAAATACCAATGACACTAACTATGATCTATGATCAACTAAAACGAGAAAACAATTTGTTGAGGATGCTGTTATAACAAAAAAATCAAAAGTGTCTTCTACTGACGGAAAACAATAAACTATATAGAAAAATTAATACTCTACTAGAGGACAAATTAAAAACCAGTCTGCGAAAAAACACTGATAAAAATTCACCATAGTAAGGGTAACTTTTTCCTATGTAAGTTGTAATTCAAAGATTAGGTTTAAAAATAGCTTTTCTAGCTCAAACCTCGCCTATTCATCACCTAGAGGATGACAGCACGACCAGCTGTCGAAAGCGCTCGCAGATAATTAAACAGAAGTTAAAGAGCTTCAAATCCTTTTTGTAACTTACAGTAAAATATATATATATTATTATAATAGGTATAACAATACTGAATTCAAAAATGAAATAATTGAGCACAGGACCTCATATCAGTGCTGGGACCACTATTTTTCATAATATACATGACTGACCTACAAAGATGAGATTTATTGTCTGAAATGGTAACAATTTCATTACACAATGAGTATACATTCACACAAGGAAATAAATAGAATATCACGGGAAATGCTGGCAAAATGTGGAAGTATTTGTATTCGAATGTTATGCGTCTAAATAGAGAGGCCACTCAGGACAAAATCAATGAAAAATTACTTGGTTTTCAAATTGACCAAAATATAAATTGATAAGAGCATGTCATTATTTCTCAGAAACCTCAGAGCGGTGGTATCCTAGGAGGTACTAAACACAGTGCACTATGCGACCATCTATTGTCATTTGAGCTATGGTTTGGGAAACGAATTCAGCCGGCCAACATTTATTGGTATTGGCAGCTATAGCTGCCTTCGTGGTCATGTTAGATATAGCCTGGGAATTCTAGGTCTTCTAACTGGAACCACAAATGTGCGGTTGGCTCCTGTTGTTGACTCCGTGCGTATGTGTTGTTTCCTGCTTTCGGCAAACAGAGATTATTGAGTTCCCCAAAATAGGAAACTCTTGTCCAATTCAACTAACTTTGAAGGTCTTACCGTTTTCGAGGTAGCAATAGTGGGATCGCCTAAAAAACCTGCCTGTATTTATATTGTTGTTTTGTGTTGACCTAACATTTCACTTGGCTATTCCAAACAGACCGAAAGATATGTCAAAACGTGTCTGCGTTTTGCATATTCTCCGAGTGTTTCGTCCATGAATTCTTCCTGTTTTTGATTATATCAAATATGCTCACCGAAATATCACATATTAGAAGGGGAGCCCACGATGCATAATGGGGATTTACTCGAGCGTCATACAGACATATTAGGTTGCAAAGCTTAGATGATAAGAAGAAAAAAATGTTATATGATATATACCTTTTCATCTGTGGGGGAAGCGGCTATAAATTTTTAAATATGTGAAAAAATACTGTTGCATGGACATACTCGAGCGCGTGAGATATTGATAGCATCAATGTCCTACGTATTTTTAATAATGTTCGTATGTTAATCTGATCGTTTGCATATGATGCGGGTGGTTGTACGTAAGGGTTGAAAGTGAAAAGAAAAAAAATTTAATCGAGTGCATCAGATTTTCTAAGGGGGTGTTGAGTGCAACAAAAAAAAGGTCCCCATTCAATAATCTGACAATTTCGATCTGACGCAAACTCGCGGCCATTATTATAATGTGCAAAAAAATATCGTCATTTTGAAATACTCAAGCGTCAGATTAAGATATATATGGTTCATCTTTATTTTCACGTACCGAGACGAAGTAGTAGAAACGAAATTTTTTTCTATTTGCCTTTGCCTAGGATCAACGTGTTAATAAAATGTTAATAAAATCTCTAGTTTCTAACATCTGTAAAATGTATAATAGTTTCTATTCAGAATATAATATTTTTGTTGTTCCATTTGGACGCTTCAAGTATTTAATTCGTAACAAGCTATTTTCTATGCAAGTCGAACTAGAATCTAATTTCAACCCATAAGTGAAATACTGTGTTTCAACTCTCTGCACACTGCCAATTCTATTAGAATTCTACAGTATGTTTTTTTTATTATTATTATTATATGAATGTATCACTGTTTGTATAATATCTATACTACTCTGCTGATTTTATATGCTATTCGTTATATTCCATTGTACTCATACTTAGTCATAGCTGTGAACTTAATTATATTTGTCGTGTAATTGGGATTACTCCTGTTAGACAATAAACCTTTTTTTTTATTATTATTTTTTTAAATTTATGTTCTAGACGTGCTGTCGTATAATCTGACGATTATCTAGAGGGATTCGCCTAATTTGACAAAAAAAAATATTTTTAATTTTTTTTTCAAACATTGAAATTAATTAATTGAAAAGCTCAGGAAATAGCATGCAAATAAATAAGTGTATGTTTTTTAAGAAGAACACTTGTATTTATAAGAAAATAATTTTTAAAAAATGCCCAAATAAATTTAATTTTTTATAATCAATTGATTAATTAATCATCATCTTCATCACAAAAGAGTCTCTGTGATCAGCTGTGATGGCGTCATGACAACAGAATTCAGAGTGGAGACGGAGTGAGAGATTATTAGATAGAGAAAAAGTGAAAGAGGAATAGTAACTCGAAAAGGGAAATATAGGTATCACACAGCTGCACGCATTAAACTTTATCGACGAATTTTTGTTATTTCGGCTTGCGTAAATCGTAAGATATATTTTTCGTTATCTTTGAATTATTTCCTATGAAATTAAAAAAAATGCCTACGCTCGAGAATGTCGAAATGACTTATTTTTTTATAACTTTGCTGCCTCCCCTTTCTTTACGTCACTCTCAAATTGTCAGATTACTGACATATACACTTTTTAGCATGTAATTAACTCACCCTACCTTAATCTGACGCGCTCGAGAATTTCTGATGATCAATTTTTTCTTACTAATCTGATCCTTCACGGGCTGCCTTATATATGGGGCTCATATTTGGTGGAGGTACTCAACCAGGTACAAGGTATGCCTCTGTATATTAATCTGTCGCGCTTTAGTAAATCCCGAAATCCCCGTTTGGGCTTCCCTATTATATTTTATGTATTGGACCCAGATGTCACGAAGGTAGCTAAAACTGCCTCGTGATGACTTTAGTGAAATCTCTAACCTGAGGTGACCTGACTAAAACAACAAAGTGCGGCTGGCTTCTGTTGATGCCTCCATGCATTTGTGTTATTTTCTGCAACCAACTTCTAACTTTGCACTTGGTTTAACCGTACTGATGATCACTAATGAGCCAAAAACACATGTCAACAACCTGTACTCGTAAAAAGTTTCACATATTTGTGTGGAAGGTAATGTATGCTTCATATTATATGCCCCATACGGCGGAGAAGGTGGAAAGTACCTTTTCAAAGTTTTTTTTCTATTTGATCAAAAGCAAAATTCATAAAAAAGTTAATGAAGTTTTGGTAATATTTTATTTTTATTAGAAAACAATCGCATTCAACGATATAGTAAACATAACTGTTTCTAATGATTTGACTTAAAATGAATTACATACCAATAACAGTCAATCATACACGCAAACAAAAATGCATTCAAAATATATCTAAGTTACTTGTCGCAATTTCACGAAAAGTGTGTTTTGTGCTGGATAAAAATTTGAACAGAAAACAAGTTAATGGGCTAGCAATAATCTACAATTTGTACAGTTAGGCTTGATACTAATTCTAGAATTTCAGGTGCTTATATAAATCGGCTAGCGTTAAGCCAAAATTATGAAAAATAAAATTCTTTTTTACATAAACCGGGACACGCTGACTATATAAACTGAAAAGGAAAAAATGAAGGATTCGATGAAAAAAATATATTATAAAAAATAACTGAAAATAAAAAAGTCCAAAACGCACAAAACACATTCACACTGATAGACTGCAGTTTTATTCTTAGTCACAATTACGATGATACAAATAGAAAAATATCCATCTAAACGTTTTTAAGATTATTAACACTTCTCTAAGAGGGGTATGTTCGCTGCTAATCTTGCATATCTTCAGGGACTTCGTGCGGGTTGAGAATGCCTGGAACTGACAGTTGAATGCGGCGTTTTTCTGTTTGAGCTGTTTGCAAAGCCTTCTCCCGCTCCTCCAGAAACAGATCTGTATCGTCCTCACCGGTATATTCCTGAAACATTAATTTTTTTAAACAAGCCCATAGAAGTTGACAAGCTTTATAAGGCTCAATACACATAATTTTTGAGGAGTATACAGTCGTGGTATATACTACGACCAAATGTAAACCACTTAAGAATGATTTTAGTTTTATACTTGAAACTCATTTAAATCTATCATTTGACACCACTTATGTGACATTATATTATCACCAAACATCCAATATTTGTTTGGTTTCAAGCATCGAAGGGTGAATGAACCCCTTGGAGTGAGCCAATCCTGGAAGATATTGCCAGAAGAATGTTTGTTTGGCAAAACCTAAAGAGATGCCAATGACAGGTTCTGGTCCGATGAAACTACTTTCAGCACCTTCATTTGCAAGGGATTCAGCAGCCTCATTATCTTTCGGGCCAGTGTGGCCAGGAATCTAGACCAGAAACAATTTGTTAAGTCTTCCTATTGAAGAGAGTCGTTTTTTGTCAATTTGCTACTAATTTAGACGTTGCTCGGTAGGAGCCAAAAGCTTCCAACGCCGCATGACTGTTCCGAGAACATTTTTAATGGACTTGTGTGTGAGGTTAATATTCTGTCCTGGGTCTGCAACTGAAAAGACCTGCACCAGGACCTGAACGTGTTTTTGATCCATCTGTGAACCAACAACTATCTGCTTTTAATATTTCCTTCTCCTGGAGGATCCAGTCCTCTCTACTTGGGAAAAGTACTGTATAAGGCAGTTCATAGTTGACAGTTGGAGGAATAATGTCAGAGGTCCTTTCCAGAATGCTGTGACTTCCAGTGTCAGCCAGCAGTCAAATGTACTCTGCATTAGATTGATTTATGCAATTGGCAATGTGCACAAATCTATATGCAGTCCATCTAGCATCTCTCTCCAGAAAAATGTGGAGAGGAGGTAGATCTAGAAGGATCTCCATGGCCGCAGACGGTATGGTACTGATGGCACCATCGATGGCCAGACAAGCCTGTCTGGCCATCGCCAGAAAGCTTCGCCTGAGTCGTTTTCGGTAAATCCTTCGGCCACGAGGCAGTTGGTCTGACAATCATCACATATATATACAATGGATTTTTTTGGGACTTAAACCCCAAAGTTTTTCCACAAATTCTTTGACATGTCCATAGGGACAGTCTGGATTTGTGTGAAATTTTTCCAAGTGAGCGTTCCAGGTGAGTTTTTTATCAAGGATAATGCCAAGATATTTCACCTCTGTTCTAAATCTTTTGGCACCAACTGGGAACCACGTCCATCATACTGTGGGGGATATTACAAGCTACCCTTCCCGGCGTTGGCCTTGCCAAGATGACAAGGTCATCTGCATAAGCTTGCAGATCTACTTCTCTTCTTACGAGGGCATCAAGCAGACTATTCATCAGGAGCGATCACATGAGAGATAGTACCCCACCTTGAGGGCAGCCCCTTGAACCTAATGGCCTCATCTTGAAGAGTCGTAGTTGCAGTTCTGTTTACCAGCATGGCATAGATACATCCATTTATTGTTGATTCTATGCCAGGGCTGATCCTATAGATTCAGGTAGTGCATTGTCAAATGCTCCTTCAATATCGAGAAATAGAGCAACCGCAATCTCCTTGTTGTCAAGGGATTGGGAAATTTTCTCTACAACGAGTAAGTACAATAAAATAAAAATGGTACACAAAAAATAGATAGAGAACATTAGATACAATATTCACATAACGAAACATAACAAAACGATACACTGCAAATTGAATATATACTATTTTTTTTTCTGATTGATTCGGTCGTTACTTGATGAAGATCCATAGTAATTTCAAAAACTACACCTCAATGATTTGATCTCCATAAACTTTATTTGAAAAATATATCACATGTTTCGCTAAGACATTAGCTTTTTCAAGTGATTTGTTGTCACTTGAAAAAGCTAATGTCTTAGCGAAACATGTTGTGATATATTTTTCAAATAAAGTTTGTGGAGATCAAATCGTTGAGGTGTAGTTTTTGAAATGAATATTTACTAAGTCAAATTATCATCTTAACATGAAAAATAAAATAAAAACGTTGAAATTCTCAAGAGTCGTCAAACTAGTCCAATATACACATGATATGAAATTGTGATGGCACAACCAATAAATCTTTGAATTTTGAATATCAATTAATTGGAAAATGCAGAATAACATTTTTACAGAATTTATTGACATGTACAAAATACACTTTAAAGTGAGATTTCCACTTTTCACAAAACTGCAGTATTGTGATTCCCAAAGATGCTATCGCATAGCGAAACACGTGTTGCGGCTTTGTAAACTTTCACATAGAAATCTCAATACTTCCTGAATTATAGCATTTATCAGAAGATTAAGAGAGGCAATATTTATTCTCTTGAAGTAGTTTCAAAATTAGCAATGAACTTTGATTTTCCCAAAATCAGTGATATTTTATGTACTATGAAGTTACAAAAAAATTGTTCAAAGAAAAGGTTTATCAATTTTTTTTTTTTTGAAAAATGATAATTTTCCAAGAATTAATGGGATCTGAGTTACTTGTCTATATAAATATTAGACATTTTGTATTGATACTTCATCTTATTCACGAGATAAACGTAATCACTATGGTAACCTAATTCAGAACTCCAAAAACAAAAGTAAAACTTCCTGGTCTATCATAAATGAACTGAAAGGTAAATCCAAGTCGAAGCCTAACATTAAGCTGATACATGAAAATGAAGAGATCACTTCACCTGTAACTGTGTCAAACACCTTTAATAATTTTTTCACTGATGCACCACAGAAAGTTATACATAATATACCACATGTAGGAGGGAATGCTGCCCCTACTCAGAGAAATATCATGAATTCAATAGTGGTATTCCCATTTATAGAATCAGAAATTAAAGATATTTTTACAAAACTTAAAAACCAGCGTTCTTCTGGCCCTGATGACTTGCCTAACAATATAATTAAAGAATTTGCGGAAGACTTGGTTGAACCATTTTATCTAATCATGAACTCGATAGAAACAGGAATTTACCCAGAGTCCTTAAAAGTAGCGAAGTTGATCCCCTTATATAAAAAAGAATCAAAGAATTTACCAGAAAACTATAGACCATTGTCTCTTACATCAGTGTTTGCAAAACTATTTGAATATTGTATGTTAGAGAGGTTGACCTCCTTTATTGTGAGATTTAATCTGATACCAGATGAACAACATGGATTCAGAAAATCCAAATCAACCAAAACAGCAACAACAGAAACATATAAAGACGTATCAATACAATTAGACAAAAAGAGATGTCAAATTGGAATATACTGCGATCTGAGCAAAGCATTTGATTGTGTTCCACAAGATCGATTGTTAGAAAAGCTTTGGATTTATGGGATCAGAGGAAATACACATCAATGGTTTTGGTCTTATCTTGATGGTAGAAAACAATATGTACAGATATCTCACATTAAGAATGATGGACAAAACAGCATACACTGCTCAAATTTGATATTGATAAGTGTAGGGGTAACGCAGGGAAGTGTTCTTGCACCTATATTGTTCTCTTTATATATAGCAGACATTGTTAAATACCTAGATGAATACAAACTAACACTTTACGCAGATGATCTGTCGATCCTAGTAGCAGAAGACTCCTTAGAACTCATCCAACAAAACTGTAACGATTTAATGACAAGAATTATACTTTGGTTCTCAACAAACAAATTATATGTCAATTCTGGTAAAACAAATTTTTCAATATTTCACTCTAGACAAAAGAGGATTGAAAACATAGAAATTAAAATGGGAGAAGTAAAACTAAAACAATGCGAAAACATAAAAATTTTAGGTATAATTATGAATGACACATCAGATTGTAAATTCCATATCAGAGAAATAATGTCCAAAATATACCAACTGAAATGCCTTCGAAGAGTTCTCAACTTGTCCGTACTAAAAAATATTTATTATGCTGAAATTCAGTCACGACTCCTAATGGAATCTTACTATGGGGTTCATCATCAGCAGCTCAGAAATTATTTGTACTGCAGAAAAAATGCCTTAGAACTTTATTGAATGAAAGTCAGAGAGAATCATGCAGACCATTATTTTCCAATCTGAAAATACTTTCTCTCTCTTGCTTGTATATTCTAGAAATATTTTGCTACATTTCCAAAAATAAAAAAAGAATTAGCACTCATAGCAATGATCACAGTTATTCAACTAGATGAAACCACCATCTAAAAACACCTCGAAATAATTTGAATGTAACTCTCAGGGGACCTATCTCCAATGGCGTAAGGATTTACAATAAGCTTCCGGAATCAATTAAAAAGGAAACTATTGACTTCAAATTCAGAAAGCATCTCAAAACTTTTCTGTTGTGGAAAATGTTTTATAATATTGAAGAATTTTATTCCAGCTAATTGGGTACTTTCATTCAATAATATATTTTAATTTACTTACTCTATTTTTAAAATTGTCAGTTTCAAATGTGAAATGTCTACCTATATGTAATTTGTGACGTGTTTTATATTACTTTTACTGTAATCTGTAAAACCAATAAATGAATTGAATTGAATTGAAAACCAATTTTGACATGACAGATTGATGAACAGGCAAATAAAAGAAATAATATTACAAAAATATTGTATTTTTTTGGATTCTGAACTTCTCCAAAGCAACCGTGGATCTATTTTGTCAAATGAAAAATTGGGGGTTCACCGTGAGGGCCATAGTATAAGTTCCTTAAAGGTTGTAATAAAAAATATAAAAAACAGACAATCAGTTTCACTCACCCTTATTTGAACCAAAAAGTCTCGTAAATGCTCCTTAAAAGCGGGAATATCTTGATCCAGATTGAACATTCCTTGAACCATGATTTTGATCTGGTTGTCAGTCAAATGAGGGAAGGCAGACTTCAGCAGAGTTGCAGTGAATTCTTGTATGTACAGTACATTATCCGGTGTGGGACCCAATTGACAATTCACTCTTCCTGCTTCGACCAACGAAAATATATACGCCAATATTGATGCGTGCATAGATAATCCTGAAGTGTGTGAAGTGTCTGTCACCACAGAAAATACATGCTGAAGGATGTCTGTCAAATAGGTTCGATAAAAACTGGGAGCAGCAGTTTCGTGTTGTTCGACATTCTGCAAAAGTTTCAGCAAGATTTGCAAACCTGTGTCAGCTACGTTTCTCATTGTATGTTTAAATGCCCATATTATACTGTCGAGAACCAACTTGAATTGTGTAGGCGGGATATTTAGAAATGCCACGAAACAGTGATTGTTAACAGCCTGGAGAAGCAGGAAGAAATTTGTTCTGTGTTCAGGATATTCTTCGAAGTCTTTGTTGATCATTTCTAATGTACATTCAAACACTGCATCGAAAATTTTGGGTACCTTGAATGAAATAGTTTTCAATCAGAAATAAAAATTCACAATGTTCTATAGATAATTACAATTATGATACAATAAGAAAAAAACAGAAATTATAGTAAAAATTCGATATAGATACATACATAGATACTTTGTTCAACTACGTTGAAGGAAACTTTTTTATGAACAACAAATTGACGCAAATCGTAATAATCCAAGACAGATGTGGAAACATCTCAAATCAATAATAAATCCGATTAACAATAGTAAAATGAATAAAATCATCTTTCGTGAAAACAATTCAATAACAATTAGTGAAAATGAACATGAGATAGCTGAGAATTTCAATAATTACTTTGTTGATAGTATTTCAAATATCTCTAAGAGTATCCCTCAATCTGATGAATGGTCATCCACAAATTATTCAGTTATAAACAGTTCTTTTTCCAAATTTAAACTATTAACGATGACTCAACTGCGGAAGATTATTCATTCCTTAGACAATAAAAACAACTCTGAAGTACTGAATAGCAAATTTTTAAAAGAAACATTCGAGGTATTTGGGTATGTGATATTAAACCTGGTGAATACATCTCTGGATAAAGGAATATTTCCCGATCAACTGAAGATAACTTCTGTTATTCCTATACCAAAGGTTAGTAATACAATTGAAGCAAGCGATTTTCGCCCAATTAATACACTACCAACTTTGGAGAAAGTCCTTGAACTAGCAGTTTACGAACAATTAGTTGCATACTTGGATGATAATGAATTATTCTTAGGTAAACAGTCAGGATTCAGAAAAAATCATTCCTGTGAATCAGCTATTCAGTATACTTTCTCTAGATGGAAAAATGCGTATGATGAAAATAAATACACTGTAGCTGTCTTTCTTGACTTCAAGCGCGCATTTGAAACAATTGACAAACATTTTGATAAAAAAATTAAATTATTATGGGTTAACAGGCTCTGTGCTGGCATGGTTTCTTAGTTATCTTAGTGAAAGAAAACAGAAAACAAAAATTGGTTCTGGGCTAGATGAACTTAATCTGTTTGCAGACGATACGTTAGTTTATACTTCGAATACAGAACTCAATGATGCTGTAGATACTCTCAAAGGTTCTATGAAGAACATCGAAAAATATTTACATATGAATAAATTAAAATTAAATGCAGATAAAACAAAAGCTATGGTGATAACAACTAAATATGAACTGAACTCTATTGATTATAATGAAATAAAAATTGAAATTGGTAACACTACCTTGGAATATGTGTCTGAAATAAAGTATCTGGGAGTTATTGTAGATAACACTTTGAGTTTGAACAGTCATGCTGAATACGTTATAAAAAAAAATTCAAATTTTTTTTTTCTAGGATAGCAAATAATTTGACTATTAACTCCAGAATATTAACATATAATTGTATAATTAAACCTCATTTTGAGTACTGTCCAACTTTAATGCATTTGATAAACCAAAATAGGCTTTCCCAATTTCAAAAACTCCAAAATAGGAGCATGTGAATTATATTAAGATGCAGTCGTTATACTTCCATTGATCACATGTTAAATATACTACAATGGCTGTCGATTTCAAATCGATTATTCTTTTTAACAATGGTTTTTATATTTAAAATAACCAAAAGTCTCCAACCAACATATTTTAATGAATTTTTGGTTTTTAATAATCAAATACATGAACATGAGACAAGATCTTATAATAATTTTCATATATATAGAACTCACACTGGTGGCGGAACTAAAGACTTGTTCTACAAGGGACTGCGGGAATTTAACAATTTACCAAATGCCATTAAAGAGGAAAATACTGTAAGAGGGTTTAAAAGTAAATTATTGGAATACCTAGAGCGTTAGTTAGTTGGAAAATATGTATATTATATATAGTTACTATATCAATATTGATTTTCAACATTGGGTCTTATAAATTGTATATTTTTTATTATTATCTTTTTATTTAGTTTATCTTCATTATTGTTATTATCTATATACATATTTGAATTTTATTAATATTTTTGGCACTGTGGAAATTTAAATTGTTAATTAGTTATTATGTCTTGTAAGATTAGGATGTATCCTATAATAAAGATTACTACTACTACGTTATGTTGAAAATATCGGTAGCAAGTCACAATACATGAACATACACAGCTAGAGGTACACACTGTTTATGAACATGAGAAGAAAAAAATATATAAAAAGGATTGCTGATAACACAGGCATAATAAAACTATCATAAAATTGGTTCATATAAAAATAAGTGTTAAAATTACTTAAAACTAGACTGTTAAGAAAATGTACCTAAAAACTCTTTGTTGTAGCAATACAGATGGCATAGTTTATATTCGTCAAGAGTGTAAAAAGAGATCAATGAAAAACCATTTGATTGTTTTTTTTTTTAATTTCTTACGACTCATATTTTTACCTCATTTGGGAGTTTATTGAACAAGTTCAAATCAAGGGAATTACTAACTGATCCAGAAAGCCTAAACCAGGTTGTGTTTTAGTCATGTTAGGTACTCAGAATGAGATTGAAATTTTGCAATATTCTTCTGACTTTGTAAAAGAGAGTGGTAGTTATATACAGAAAACATTTTCATGACTTTCAATTCATTGAACAAATTTCTGCAAGAGTCACGAAAACCAACACTGGCAATTATCCCTATAGCTTTTTTTACACTTGAAAATTTTTGAAGATAGACTGGAGTTACCCCAAAGCTTTATACCATAACAGATATGAAAATGAGATAGTGACTAATAGACGTTCTCACAGCAACACAGCTTATTACTTTTTCAAGTTGTTTTAATAGGTATAACTGGTTATAGAGCTTAAAAGCCAGTGTGTCGATGTGACAATGCCATTTCAGGGACGGAAATAATGTGAGCAATAGAAGCTGGGCTTTTCCACCCATTTGACTCAGAGGATTACACGAAAATATTATTCTTTGTGTTTTATTAGAATTCTGCTTGAAATTATTCGCTACAAACCATTCATCAGCTTTCTGTTTAACTGACATTATAGAATAAAATAGGATACTTCATTCATATAGTGTTACATTGTCAGCAAACATAATGCATGAGGAAGGGTGTTAATTATACAACATATCATTTACATATATTATCAATAAAATAGGTCACAAGTCCGAACCTTGAGGCACTCTGTATTTGGCCATTTAAAAACCAGATTTATTTTCATTACAGCAAACCGCTTGTTATCTGTAAGAAATGTCTCAGAAAAATTGTAATATCTCAAATTCCATATTATTCCAATTTTTTGCAAGTGAGATTTGTGTGAGACACAGTCGAACGCCTTGCTTAGGTCACAAGTTACTGCAGTAACCTGGCCGCCTCAAAATCATCTACTATATCCCCAACCAACTCCTCAACTGATTGAACTGCGGAAGTGTGAATTCATAACTCCTGAAGCCAATCTGTTTTTGGTTCAGAAGTTTGTATTTGTTCATATATTATGGATTTTGGTCTGTAGTTCGAAGGAATGTTTTTGCCTCCACTTTCATAGATAGGAGTAACTTTCGATATTTATACATCCAGGAAGGTTCCAAATGAAAAAGAGATTGATTAGATTGTTGAGGGGATCTAATAATAAATCTGTTATCTCATTCAGATTTTTGCTGTTTAGTCCGTATATATCGGAACAGTTAGATTTTTTTTCATTATAGTTGAACTTCCTACGAAGTGACGGGGAAGAAGAAAATGAGTTTGGAAGTTGTGGCAATTTTTTTACATAAAATCAGTTGCCCTAATATCGGATACGTACAATTCTCTTCTAATGTCTTCTGCCCGCCCTACAAAAGTAAATGTTGAACTCATCAGGGGTTATGTTTGAAGGCAGAATTCCATTTTTGTCTTTGTTTCTCTCATGATTGATTAATATCCAACTATACCTGGTTTTGTTGTTACATAAATAAATACAATTATTATAAGCGGATTTTTTGTTGGCTCTATACACTTTGGATATTTTCTCCTGTTCATCCTTGTCAGAGTCAATAGAGTATCAAGCATTTTTTTAAGTCGTCATTGTGTACCTATGATCTGACAGGCCTGTCTCAACTGTACCAACTTCATGAAATGTATCCTGATACTGAGATAGGTACCTACATCATGTCTGGTTTCAGCACTGTTTTTCCAGAGGTGTCTCAAAGTTTTGGAGGTCGTAAGCCCTTTATTTTGGTCCTCTTGGTAAATAAGTAGTCTTTATTGAATAGAAATAATCCTAATATTCACAAAGTTTTAATTCTACAATAAATGATTATTAAGTAAATACTATATCAAAACATAATACAATGAATGAATCCATGTATAAATTTATAACAAAATACATTATTAACAATATACAAAGTAACAATAAACAGAGTAAGATTGAGATAATACAAACTATACAATAACTGACTCAATTCAGGTGAAAATCTATAATAAAATATAACTACATTCATAACAATCACAGATATTTTGAGAGTTTTTTCTTAAACGATACAAGCGTATCACATTTTTTAATTTCATTTGGAAGGAAATTATATTCAACTAACCCTCATATGAATAGTGAGTTCATACCTTTTCTGGTATCAGCTCTATCCACATGAAAATTGTTTGAACTTCTAGTACAGTATTCCTGGACCTCATGATTAAACTTGATGAATTGTTTGAAATAAGTTGGCATCAAACCTTTGACAATTTTAAAAATGAAGATCATTGCTGAGTAACCTTTTGGTTACTGATTGCCACCGTAAAGTCTCTAACATATGGGTTATTGGAGTATATCTATTACATTTTGGGATTAATCTCATCCCATGATTTTGAAGTTTTTGTAGAGAAGCTTTCCTGTTATTGTCTAATAGAAATAGTATTGTAGAAAAATAGTCAAAATATGGTTTAATGATACTATTAAAAACTGTCAATCTTGCTTTCAACGATATGTGAGCAGCTATTCTTGAGAAGAAAAAAAAGAGTTTTTTAGAAATTGTACATTAAGTTTCAACTTATTTCCCTTCAAGTATTTTTCAAGTTTAATTGATTCTTCATTCATTTTTTGAACAGAGGTCTCCACACAATCACCACATCGTCTGCATAAAGATTAATAATTTCACAATTAACAGAGCAGTTGATGTCATTCATGTATTGTATAAATACTACACTACTTTGTGGGACACCTATATTTATCTGCCTTGTAGTAGTAAAATGGTTATTTATTTTCACAATCTGTTTTCTATCACTCAGGTAGCTTTCCAACCATTTCAAAGCAGTTGATTTAATTCCATGTTTTTAATTTCTGCACTAGAATACCTCTATCTATTGTTTCAACTGCTCGTTTCAGATCAATGAACACTGCCACGATATACTTTCCTTTATCCATCAATTGGTTCCAACTAGTAATTGTCAGTTGTAAGGCTGTTTCACAAGAATGTTTACTACGAAAACCTGACTGGTTCCCTAAGAAAATATTGTTAATATTTATGTGTTCAATGAATTGGTTATATGCTGCTCTTTCAATTACTTTCTCAACATCTAGTAACGTGTTTATTGGTCTGAAATTCATTGCATCATTTGAATTTTTGACTTTTGGAATTGGTATTGTAATGGATGTTTTCAGCTCATTTGGAAATATTCCTGTTGAAAAGGATGCGTTAATAAGATATAATAGGTGAAAACAACAAGTGTCAATTGTATTTTTTATTATTTGACCATTCATAACATCATGTATATTACCTTTATTTTCCAGGGTAGCAATTATATTTTTAAGTTCCTTTATACTTAGTTTACTAAAGTTTTCAAGGTTAGTTTTTATTTCTGGGAGATAATTGGCGGACCATTCCTTATGATAATTTATGGTATCAATTATACTACACTCGATATGAAATATTCATTGAAACAGTTTGCAATATCATTTTCTGTTTTCGCAATCAATACTCTATCTCTAAATTCAAATTTCCTGACTGTATTTGTAAATGCAAGATGAATACTCCACTGGTCTATCGTCTGCATAACCCTTTACTTTGTGTACACAATGGTCCAGAAAACGTGGTAGTTCCTTAATTATAACGACAACAGTGGTGACAAAACCCCCCAAGGCAACCCTTCGCTACCTGTGCCATTACTGTTTCTAGCAAAATAGTTGTGCATACCAATTTTTCTCTAAGCACAATTGTCAAAAATACTGCACTGATTTGCATTTTGCAATAAGTGATCAAAGTTTCAGAAGTGTGGACGAGACCAATTTTTTTTTGAATAGTAATTGATGAAAATCCATAACGTATTCAAAAATACTTTGCGACATTCAGTGAAAATCTCACAATAAAGAGATCAACAGATTTCAACAGAGCAACTACTCTACACAGTATATATTTTTAATTTGTTGGTTACGGAAATGTCAATGCTATTTTCCAGATTTTTGGTGATGATCTGTAGGTTTTTTCATCAGTTCGGACTTCCATTGTTCAATATAATATAAACTGATTTGATAACCCTGAAAAAATCAGAAAGATTAACCGAAAATAACAATTTTATTAAAAAAAACTGAAATTACAAAGAAATAACATAATAGTATGTGGATACTAACAATCGAAACGTTGTTACATAACTTGGTTTGAAATCTTTTAATTGTTATTATGTTAATAAAATTTGTAATTTTTCAATTTTTTCAGCTTTTATTAATATTTCAATTTTTATTTGTTTGGTTGTTGCTTGTATATTATTTCTTTGTAATTTCAGTTTTTTGTTTAATAAAATTGTTATTTTCGGTTAATCTTTTTGATTTATTTCAGGGTTATCAAATCATTTATATTACATTAGACAATGGAAGTCCGAACTGATGAAATACACCACAAAACATTGTCAACCACCTTCAAACAAACTGTTTTTTTTTATGCCTGACGTTTCGTCTACTACTATGGTAGACATCATCGAAGGCCATCGAAGTGCTTGAGCTGTTCTCAATGCAGAAACTAAATTGTTGGAATATGTCTCCGGCTTTATATCACCATTGGTGGGCGTGACTTTGTGTCTCTTAACTGGATTAAATGATCTTGTTTGTCTACAATTACGGACAGGTAGCCAAATTTTATTAATGTTTATTGTCTCTTCCTTTTTTTTCATTAAATTATCCCTGTTTTTGAATTTCTTTTGTCTCTCTATATATTCTCGGAATTTTATTGAGTATATTTGTATCTTCGAACTAGATAATGTGAGTGTCTTCTTTGAGAGCATGTTCAGCTACAGCAGATTTGTCAGTTTGCGCGAGACGACAATTTTTCTTGTGTTCAAAGATACTTGTACTTCTTTTCGTGGTTCCAATGTAGACCGACCTGCAGCTACAAGGGATCCGGTATACCCGGATCCCTTGATATATCCTCTCTGGGGTCGTTAGCTGTCCTTACATTCTCTTGAATAGTTTCCGTTGGTCTAAATATTGGTTTCACGTCATGTTTCTCTGACTCCCATGTATATCAAGGTATTAAATGTTATAACAAACTCATGGCTATTCATCCTGAGTTAAGTTTAAAGAGTAGGAATGAACTAAAATGTTGGTTGAATGAATTTTTAAAAAACAAGGTGTTCTACTATCTTCAAGAATTTTTAAATTGTTGATGTTCATTGTATATTTTAATATTTTACTTATCAAAAATGTATATGTATAATCTTGTAAATTTTAATTACTTTTGAGCTCTCTTTGTGACTAGTCCAATAAGTTTCATGTATTTACACTTTTTTTATGTTGTACATGTGAACTTTAGTGATGAATAAACTTCTATTCTATTCTATTCTAATTCTCCCAATTCAAAATGCTTTCGAAAGGAATAAGTGTAGCGAAGTAGAATTTGAGCGGGCTATATGACTCAAAAGGGAAAAAGCTGAAGTAACCTCAGCTAGGCTTGTTAAGAAAAAAGCTTTTCTCCTCTATGTTGAAAATGTTACAGACCGGATTGAAAAAAACAGGAAAACCAGGATATACCGGAGGCCTTGTAGGTACAGGTCGGTCTAGAATTGAACCACGAAAAGAAGTATAGGTTTCCATCTCTCTGAACACAAGTCACATCGGACAAATTGACAAATCAGCTGTAGCATAACATGCTCTTATAGAAAGCACTCACATAATCTCAGTCGAAGATACACAAATATTCGATAAAACTTAAAATTACTATCTAAGAATATATAGAAGCAATAGAAATTTATTAACAGCGTTAAATTCAATAGAAACTGAGAGTCAATGAACAAAGGTAAAAACTGGGTATCTGTTCTTAATGATACACCAACAAGGTCATTTAATTCAATTAAGAGGATCGAAGTAACGCCCACCAATGATGTTATAAAAACAACAAATTCCGACATTGTAGTTTCTGCATTGAGAACAACACTTCCATGTTCTTGCAAGGATATTTTGTTATCTCTGCGACTTGGCATAAAGCCGCTACCTTCGAAATACCAGATCTATTGATCTCAATTTCTGGTAGCCAGTGATGCATCTCTAGATGCCTGTCAAGTAGTTTTTCTAATGTCCTGTCCTGACCAACGTCTTCAGTTCAATCGGGATGGAGCCCAGCTCCCTTACCCTTTCAGCTGATTATTGTCGAAGAAGGACAAATGGTTCATCTTGGGACTGATTGCTTTCAAGGCCTACGCCAAGTCTTGTATGATCATCATAGGTTTTGGAACCAGTCTAATTAGTCTACAGTTTCTGCAGAGTTGAAAAGTATCAACATTTTCATTTAAACATACATACATTTCAATATGTGAATATTTTAAATGTATTGTTAAATGTAAATATATGTGTTTGATACCTATAACTTATTTGTACCTGTATGTATGACTAGTTTAATAAAGTAGGTACATATGTGTATTACCTGTGGTAACATATTTTGTACTGCTTTAACAGATGAATAAATATATTTCTGTTTCTTTCTATTTCATGTTTTTGGCCTGGACAATTACACAACATTTTTCAAATGAAAGTTCCAGTCTTTTTTGCAGAATTACATAGTTTAATATGGATTTTCAGTATCAGCCAGTTCCAGTAAATTTAGATTCAGTTCAAGTATTTTGTCATACTAAAGTAGAATTTGGATTCTCTGGCCTGAAATGAATCTATTGAAAACACTTCTCCCTCACCAGAACAAAAATACTTTCCTAGTAATCTCCTTATGATGATATTTTGGTTAGCAAAAAGCGAGGAGGCATTTTTACTGGCAAGAGAAAATAGTATTCTGCTATACCACAATCAATGATCCAGATAGATAATCCTTGATATTGCAAAATTCTTCACCAGTTGATATTTTTATGATTTTTTCAATTCAGGAAATAATGTCTATCAGTGTTCAAAATGAGTAATAAAACTTCAAATTTGAAAATACAGAAAACGTATTTTGTTGAATATTCCTGTTTCTGAAACTGCGGTTAATTGAGACAATAGAAATTATTTTTTACAACCTTCAATTTCTGGGATGCCTTATAAGGATAAAGAATAATTAAAATAATAATTTTCTGCGTACCTCAAGATTTGGTTCTTAGAATAATGTTGTTCATTAACAAAATAATACATCATTCGAAACATTATCGAATAAACTTGTTTATTGACTGATCAGTGATTTTTTTTTCGAATAAATCACATGAAATATGACCCTCTGCAATATACAGGGTGTAACAAAATAAGTGTAAAACATTTAAGGAGGTGATTCCTCATCGAAAAAAAGATAGGATCTTTCATATAAAGAAATTTCATAGGAGCATTCCTTGTTAAGATACAGCCCCTTAAAGGGGGTACATAAAATTTGTATAACAATTTTTTTCACAAGCACTAAAAAAGTTACGAAATTGAAATTAACCTGACTTTTGTACTACCAAAAAGACATTTAGCCAGTAATTTATTTGGTTTACCCCATGGTTGCAAGGGGTTGAAAACGCAACCCCTAAAATTTATTTCCAATGTAATTTTTTGTCTTATTATTTGATTACCATTTAAAAATTTATTTTCGATAGCCTGTTTCATTCTAAACAAAAAATGTCTCTTGGGTTTTTTGCCCAAAATAAACCAGTTCGCAGCAAAAAATTATTTTAAGAACAACTACAGAGATACATCATCATAAATGCGAAAATACGAAACTAATCTATCTAATAGGTCGCTATTAGCGATAGTGACAATTAAACTGGTATGATGCTGTCACTTTGTGAATTTTCGAAATTGAAATGATACTAATTGTGTGTTGTTTTGTTCTTAATTTGTTACTTTAATAGAATTCACTTGTTATTAAAATGGCATACACAAATGAGGAAATGGCTGATATGCATTACGTTTACGGTCTGTCGCAGGGGAATGAGTTAGAATCTTCTAGAAGATATGCTGAAATGTATCCTCAACGGCAGCATCCTTCACATAGAATATTTGCTCGACTTCATCAACGATTACGAGAATATGGTTCATTCGACAAAAGAATGCAGGATTGTGGTCACCATCGAGAAGTACGAACACCACAGCTTGGGGAAGCAGTACTTAATTTAATTGAAGATCAACCTACTACCAGTACTAGAAAGATTGCTTTCCAGCTAAATGTCGATCATATGACGGTATTTCGAATTTTAAAGGAACAACTCTTATACCCTTACCATATACACTGTTACCGCGAGAATTTCCGAACCGTCTTGAATTCTGCAACTGAATGCTGGAAATGATTAGAAGAAATTGTGACTTTCTGAAGACGATAGAATTCACAGACGAATGTAGTTTTTTCGGGACAAGATTATTAATTTTCATAATTACCACATATGGGCTGATGAAAACCCTCATGCTATTGTCGAAACTAACCATCAAGAACAGTTTTCTCATAACGTGTGGCTCGGAGTTATTGGGGATGATTTA
Source organism: Leptinotarsa decemlineata (assembly GCF_025532065.1). Classification (NCBI taxonomy): domain Eukaryota; kingdom Metazoa; phylum Arthropoda; class Insecta; order Coleoptera; family Chrysomelidae; genus Leptinotarsa; species Leptinotarsa decemlineata. The sequence goes on along the minus strand of NW_027412545.1, from coordinate 1,406,668 downwards.
ATTGGGCCTCATTTTCTACCTCCTCAATTAAACGGTGAGGCATACGTTCAATTTTTAAGAGAAGTGCATCCAGTACTGCTGGAGGAAGTTCCTGTGGGCGTCAGAAGGGATATGTTTTTTATGCATGATGGGGCTTCCCCCAATTTTTGTCAAGTAGCATGTCAGAATTTAACTGAAACATATGCAAATCAGTGAATAGGTCGAGGAGGACCACGGAACTGGCACGCTCGATCCCCGGATCTCAATCCTCTCGAATTCTCTATTTGGGGCCATTTACAGTATTTGGTTTATCGTACTCCTGTTCGAGATTTAGAGGACTTAAGAAACCGCATCATCGATGCGTGCAGGGTAATCAGAGAGACTCCAGGAATATTTGAGCGAATACGTGGCTCAATGCTCCGACGTCTAGACGCATGCGCAATGTCTGAAGGTAGACATATTGAACATTTACTATAAATTAGTTTTGTTTATTACCCTTCAATCATTTAATGCAGATGACACTAATTTAATCATCACTGGACACTCAAGGGGGGAAATACAAGACAAAGCTGACGAATCTATCAAAAACATAACCCAATGGTGTGGTAATAATAACATATCTCTGAATATAGACAAGTCAATAGCTGTTTACTTTAATACAAAAAATGCCACTGTGAACCAGAGCATACTACTTAAAACTGAAGAAACATCATTAGAAAACTCGACCTGTACAAAATTTTTGGGGTCCACTTGGATCAAAAACTCACATGGAACGATCATGTTGAACATACATCCTCAAAACTGAGCTCATATTGCTTCATTATTAGAAACTTGCGTAACACAGTGTCAATGGAAGTACTGAAACTACTATATTTTGGCCTTATTCGGTCATGCCTGTCATATGGTCTGATTTTCTGGGGAAAAGCCCATAATAGTGGTCAATTATTTATCACTCAAAAAAAATTATAAGGTGTATGCTGAATTTATCTAGCAAAACATCTTGTAAAAACCACTTTGTTGAGCTGGGTATTATGTCATTACCAAGCTTGTACATTTACTCAATAATTGTTCACATCATAAATAAACATAACTCTCTCAAAACAAGAAAGTATGTTCACAATCATAATACGCGGCAGAAGGACACCATCAATTTATGTTTCTCTAGATTATCAATCGGACAGGGGAATCCCAATTATATAGGAATCAAATGCTACAATAAAATATGTGAAATTAAGAAATTTAGAGAACTCAGCACAAGTTTATTTAAAAATTATCTAAAATAGTTTTTAGTACAGAAATGCTATTATTCAGTTCAGGAGTTTTTGAATGAAAATTTTGACTCGGACCACATGAAACAGTAGTCTTTTGATTCAAATTTTTAATAAATAATTCTAATTAGTATTGATAAACTTATATTTCATTTATTAATTTTTAAAGTGTGTACATGTACCTATTTATTTGTATTAATTTATTTTATTTTATGACCAAAAAGTGAAATTTTAATATTATTATAACCTACTTATTAGTGACGATTCCCATAATGTATGGTACTTGTATTGTAACATTCACTGGAAAATAAATTGTCTTGTCTACTAACTACAATAAAACCAGTTCGCATTTATGACGATGTATCTCTCTAGTTGTTCATAAAATAATTTTTTGCTGCGAACTGGTTTATTTTGGGCAAAAAACCCAAAAGACATTTTTTGTTTAGAATAAAACAGGCTATCGGAAATAAATTTTTAAATGGTAAACAAATAATAAGACAAAAAGTTACATTGGAAATAAATTTTAGGTATTGCATTTTCCACCCCTTACATCCATGGGGTAAACCAAATAAATTACTGGCTAAATGTCTTTTTGGTAGTACAAACCGTCAGGTTAATTTCAATATTGTAACTTTTTCAGTGCTTGTGAAAAAAATTGTTATACAAATTTTATGTACCTCCTTTAAGGGACTGTATCTTAACAAGGGATGCTCCAATGAAGTTTCTTTATATGAAAGAACCTATCTTTTTTTCGATGATGAATCACCTCCTTAAATGTTTTACATTTATTCGATCAACACCCTGTATACATAAATAATATTTAGAAAGTTTAAATAATTTCAATATGTCAAATATTGTTAATAATAGTTATTGTTTGAATGGAAAAACTCACCTCTAGCGTGATGTGACTTTCAAGTTTATTGACTATTGTTGCTATAGAACTGAGTACTTCAGGTTCCCTAGCAGCAGGTACCTGCGTTCTCTGATAATCCAGAAGAACGGCATCTAAAAATGGGGGGATGAAATTGTCTAAGACCATACCATTGTCGTGCGATCTTGATATCCAATCTGATATGAGTTTCAAGGTTTCCTTTTTTACCACCCTCATGGATTTGATCAAAGGCTGTTTCGTGACCATCTCTCCATTAAGTTGAATAGCTGCTGTTATGTTTTCTGACATAACCTGAAAAATGTACTCAGTACAATTATTTATTCATTTTTTTCTCTTTATCAAAACAGTATCATTCAATTGCAAATGATAAAGCTGAATTTATGAAATGAAACAATTGAAAACGGTATAATGAATGTTGTAAGAAAATTTTTCATATTGTATGTCTTTTTATAATATAAGTAGCGAGAAAAAACACAAAACTGTTTGAATAGAAAGGGGTATATTTTTAGGAGAGATACATATTTGAGAAAGAAAGTTTTTGGCTTTCTACTTCTCCATCTTTATACAATCATCTTTGTGAGTTAATGATTTTAAACTGAGTGCTTCATTCATTCCTTTCTTTGGAAGATTCCCACATTTTTTGTATATAGATGAAGGGGTAGAAAGCCAAAAAAATTTCCCACAAAGTACTGATTTGCCACTAATGTTCATATTGAAAGTCAATAAAAATACAGGAAGGAAAGAATGAAAAAATTATTCAAAATTCTAAAAAAAAAATACACCAGCTTTGAAATTTGAATATTTTTATTTGAATTGATACTTTAAACACCACAAAAAGTTTTTTTAATATAAACTGGAAATGATTTATTTTTAATACAATCTCATATTTTTTTAATTTTTAACCAAGTTATTATAAACCAAATTCTATTGTGAAAAAGTTACTTTTTCTCAAGGTTTCTTTAACTTTATCAAAATAAAAAATCATTCAATTGTCAAAATTGCAAGTTATGATGAACTTGTGAAAATATTAAGTAAACTTAAAAATTATCATGTCATTTAGTTTACATTATATGAAGGTAACTCCTTTCCTTCATCAACTTATCAAAAGTTACAATAGAGAACACACTTTGGTTAGGTCTTTTCATTCATCTTTGTATTTTCAAATAAAAAAACATTTCAGAGCATACAACGGAGAGTAGTTCAACTATGATAACAATTTAAAAATTATCAATAAAAATGTGTACATTACCTTATAGACATTCAGCATGTCTAAGTAGATGCGACCAAGTTGTAAAACATAAGCATGATTGAGTGCTTTGCAAGCCCTTACGTTAGTTTTCAATATACTTGCTAACTGCTTAACAATTTCAATCTCTTTCAAAAAGTCAACGTTTTTACTGGCCTGGCTGATGATATCATCCCAAACCTAAAAGTAAGAAAAAAAAAACAAATTGAGTAAACACATTGCTTACATATAATATTCACCATGACAGTAAGTTTAAATGGAATGAGAAAATTATTTTGTGGTTGTGAGACATTAATAAACTCTAGAAGAATTTATGTACAATAAATTATTCACTTGATATGAATAATGAGTTGACTACGTGTCAACCATTCTAGTTTAGCATCTGGGATTTGAATGCACAGTAGAATGAAAAAATTTAAAATTGTTATACAAGCATACATATATACACCAGTACAGGAAAATCAGAATTCATAAGAGATACAAAATCAGTTAAATTAGGTAAAAAATTCCCATTTTGAAGTTAATTTAAATTATATTTCAAAAACTAGGAAATTCTGATTTTGTGTAATACATTTTTTCAGTGAAATCAATGTTTTCGACTTCAGACAGTTATATTTCCTTAAAGTCAGGATGAAATACCATTCAATAAAAGATCAGGCACAAGTGTCTGTCTACTCATTATTATGATACCCGTCTGAAAAATTTTCATATTGTACCTTCCACATCAAAATCTTTTGGGCAAATATCATTTTCATATATTGCACCAAAACTATACAACTCTCTTTTGTATAAAATAATCAGCATCGACAGTTCCTTTGTATTGAAATAATCTATTAAATATTTTTCAAATAACACCTAGAAGTTATTGTACTATGTATATATCCTGAAAATGTATATTGGTATGTAAGCAGATGTACGAAATGTATTTTCCAAAAAAAATTGGGAATTGTTTAAACTTTTGTCAGATTTTTCATATCCTATTTATACCATTTGTACTTGTATTGTATTTTGTATTATTTTCAATCGTGAATAAGTGACATAATTTTAAAAAAAAACCTATTTTGGGAAACTAGAATAATATCTTTTCAGAACAGGAATATCAGTAGTTGTTCTGGAAATATTTGCAAAAAACTCCGTTTCAGATGATATAAAAAAGGCAGAGGAACTTTCAATACTGTTTCATATTTGTTATCATCTAATATAAACAATTTGTAATGCAGCGTTTTATTCATTAGATTCCATAGTGAACTTTCCTTTTTTAATAAAAACCTATAATGTATGTAATATATAGCTGAATTTATTACAGTGGCTACAAAAATCAATGAAAAAACTAGAGATCCATAGTTGAGAAAATAAAGTGGATGATGAAATCTAATGAACAAAACATTGCATTGCCAAACTAGTTATAAATTCATAATTACTGTTGTAAAACTTGTTTTGCCATACTTCCATGCTTTATGCCTTTAGGCCTAAATATTTTTGTTATATAAATATTATTGTTGAAGGGGATGAACCTGTTAGAAATGTAAATTCTTTTGGTACTTAGCTTTTCACAATGAATGTTCAATGTTTCGAAGATCTATCCAATTCATTTCTCAAAGGCAGTTCTCACAACCAACCATTTGATAAGACCAACAAAGTATATAGTTTTTCTAATAATTTTAAGTTATTTGAAAGAAAATGTTTCTAAACATGACAAAAAACTGACTAATTGGAGTTCTTCATAGAAAGTTTAGATTATTAAGAAGTTTCCATGGTGAAGTTTTCTGTTTCATCATTTCACCAGAGAAGATTTTCTGCTCATCTAGAGTCATTTACTTTTCAGTTCATAACAAGGTAAAAACCAAAAATATTAAACATTGACCACATAAAAGATCTTTCAAAGAATATGCATAAAAATGACTTGATTACATTTATAAAAATTATAAAACACTGTAACTTATAACTTATTTACTCACCTGATTGGGTAACAACATGTACTTTTCTATTAGTGCTTCTTGAGTTGCAGCATCTACCTGAGCAGATATCATATATCCCACGGCTTCATAAAATGTATGAACTTGTTGCTGTTGTAGATCGCATATAATGGTGGATATTGAAGCCAAAATATCTTCGATGAAAGGGCAAGACTCTCCAATTTGTGTAGTAACGAAATGCCTTCTACATTTCAAAGCAATCTTTATAAAAGTATCACACGCCATGTCTTGAACACCATCATGAGTTTCGTGCATGAACTCAAAAAGTTTATTTACAACAGTTTTCAAAAATTTCCAGTGTGCTCTTAAAAATCGTGGATACTGTCCCACTACATACATAATATTAGAAGCAATAATAGCCTTATTGTCTTTACCACGTTTCTGTTCACACAAACCAAGAAGATCTTTAATAACAGTAACAAGAAATCTTTTTTCATCTTCTTCATGCATTGCACCAGATATGCTTCCAATAGCCCAACAGAGCGTATTCAAATTCTTCCATGACCATTCACTACCATTGACTTGGTTTTGTAACTTGTTTGTCATAATACGTTCAGTATCAGCACAGTCCAAGTGAGTTAAATAAACAAGTGTTTCACGCATATTCTTATATAAGTTAATTGAGTCAGTATCTTTCATAAATTCTCTCACTACCTCCCCATTATCATTCTCAACAACCAGCACCTCCTCAGGCTTTGCCATTCGTGAAATCATAATATATCGAACTTTGTTCAATACTTCTTTATACAGTTCATGATACATGTTTACAGAAGTCTCTTTTGTACAAGTGGGACGACTATTTCCAAAAAATATTGGACGCGCTCCTCCATGAGGCACTTCTTGATACAAATCAGATGCCAAAGTATTCCAATACTCAAGGCATATTTTAAAAATCTCAACCTCTTCTACTTCAGAAATCAGTACAAGATATCGAAGTGCTTTCCCCAAAGTAGCAAATTGATTTTCTGCAATGTTGCTGTGCTCTTTCAAGAATGAACACAAGAATAAAGCCAAATTTTGGATGAAGTTCTGCTCTTGATCTTGCCCACAAGCATAAGCTGATTTGATGTCAGTCATAACAGGTAACATTATCTCTAATTGAATCATCGTCTGATTAAATAAGAGGACAAACATTTCATCATAATTGCTAACAGTTACTCCTGCAATCTCTGTGAGGCATTTCAAAGTAATATTGCGAAACATAGGAACTGGCAAAAATTTGAAGATCAATGTGTTGATCAAATTAGTTTCGAATATGTAGCCGAGAGGTATCCAATTCAGAAAACGAAGAAGAGTTTCCAGTGTGGCATTCACTAGAGGTGGATTCTGTGAGTTCTCCAAAACAAACTGGCATAAATGAAAAATTGCTGAGAATTCGGAACACATTGTATCTTTAAGATGCTTAGCTTTAGTTTGTGTAATCTGTCCTGATGAAAAATCGAATAGTTCCTCACTAAGCAGTTTCAAAATTATCATATTATTTTGACATAAACTCTCGTTTGTTTTACTTGCACCCACAATGTCAGGAATAAAACTTTCCCAGTTTTTAGGCCACTCTCGTTTCAGAACCTGCACCAATATCATATTCAACTTATTAAGATAGGTTTTGTTTATCTCCAATGTTTCAGGATCCGAGCTTGTTTTAATGATGAGAGACACTATATATTTTTTAATACCTTCACACTGGTTCCTTGGCAGGATCTTCCATCGTGTTTTAATGACCTGTTCTAAAATTTGCAAAGCGTAGTACTTAGTTTGCTGATTTGTTGAATATTCGAGTATTGTATCAACCCTTGTCCACGCATCCGGATGCTCTTTTAAAGTTGTTAGAACATCTTGTGCAATTCGTTGTGTCTCTCCATTTCCTGCATACATACTTACAACCACACTATCCAGAAGGTTGATGTCTAACTTCTGGTTAAAGTCGAGCAATGAAGCCGCAGCGGCTTGATGACCAAGAGCTGCCATTTTCACTTGTGTTTTGTCTTGTCTTCTTTCGCGCTAATTCACAATCATTCCATCAGATTTTCCGCTGAAAGAAATATATTAATGCATATAGAATGGTTTTGTTTTGAATTCTGAGATACGTTGAGCATAACCAAACAAATTGAAAGCTCAGACATTGTTTTTAGAGATACCTTCAACTTAGGTGTCAGTAAACTCGAGTATCGTTTTCGAATAACAATTAATAAATAAATTATAAATCGTGTAGGGCTAGACTGGAGAACTAATAACCCTAAAATATGAAGCAACAAGAATTCGGCGGATAATATCTATGAAACTGACTGATAACTTCAAATACTAAATCTAAACTACAGAATATACATTTCTATAATTATTACTTACTGTTTATCCTGAATAAATTGGATATCCCCAAATTCAACAACTATCTCACAAAACTCTCACTACAAAAAGCGCAAAACCAAATACGACATTTACAATTAACACAAATATATCGGTAAAGTAGAAATTATGTTTGTTACCATAGAACAGTTTTCAGTAGAAGAATTATTGTTCTGTGGCTCCCGGTTCCAGCTTTTGGAATATTCAAATAATAACATTAATATTCTCAATAATCTCTCCACGGTTTCCTGTAGTGATTATCTTCGCTGATTCATCTTGGAAATATCGATACGTATAAAGAAAAATACTGTTACAAATAATATTGACTATCATTTGTTTGTAGATTCTATAATGAGAATAGAAAAGTATTCAAAAGTGAAAATGTTGGAAGTATATATATATATATATATATATATATATATATATATATATATATATATATATATATATATATATATATATATATATATATATATATATATATATATATATATATATATATATATATATATATATATATATATATATATATATATATGGTTTTTAGGCAATGCTGCGACTGATATTGTTTCCTCGAGTATAAGTATTACCACAACATATCTCATATTTGTACATAAACTCAAGACCCTACGACAGTTGAAACTTGGCTCTTGTGGTTAGGAAAAATCTTAACCTCAATTTCCATAATGTACATCGGAAATTTTGAATTTGAAACTAAAATTCAGATTGTTTCTTCATTATAACTCAGCCTAACCTTTCAACCTTGTTCTCATTCACAATGGAGATATTCGACCCCACCAGACCTAGAGAAAAAGAGACGGAAGTTATTAATTATTCCTTTTTTTATTAGGTAAACCAACATAGATATTTAGAGAGAAAGATGAAATTACAAAAAATGTAAAATATTCAAAATGTCTCAACCTGTCTCAATTTTTTAAAGGAATCTCATCGAGAAGGTTATGCAGATTGAAAGTATATAGTCACAATAAAATTTGTACTGTGAAAATTTCACATGATTGAACAGTTTTTTTTTTCAAAAACTGTTACGATCCTAACCATTTATCTAACATATCGTTGAAATATATCAGCAATACTGATAAAATATATCAGTTTAAAAATCTGTCACAGATTAAAAGCACTAATTTTCAAAATACAGTTGATGAGTGGAATAAAAGACAACAAAAAATATCAATATCATGGAAAGGTATTTCAGTAATTCTTTCAGAAAAATTTCGAATTTAACAAGGTGTAAAAAGTATACAATGAAATGAAATAGGTATACAGTATAAGTACCAACAACAGCCGTCTTCTGATTGACATTGAATGAGTCTGACAGATTAACGAACTCTGCCAAGAAATAGATTATAACTGTGATAACTGCAGCACTGATCAACAAATTGTTCGACATTTCTTTTTCGACATCGACGGCCAAAGAAATTTGTCTTCTGTCTTTCACTGCATAAGGCAACTAGATGAAACCAGATCCCGAGAGTTCGTGATCTAACACCTGACAGCACTGTTTCTTTTCGCCAATGTCTCATTAGTGATGCTAGATTGAACCACACGAAAGTCCTTAAAAGACAAGCTTGGAAGTAGACGCGATGACATCTTCTCTTACGAAGATGCGATCCTTGAAATCGACAGAAGACACAATCCGAGAATATCAAAAGAAAACTAGGCCATTGCTCATAGCAGAATCAACAGTAGGTTTCCCATCTTCAGTGTAACATTCAACCAACTCCATTAACCCCAACATTTCATCATTGAGATCATTCAGAATAAAACCGAGAAACTCTTTCGCATCCTGCTGTTTACTCTCGATCCAGTCTGTCCGCATGCTATGCAACATTTTATAAATCCATGTTGGACCTTACAAAACGATAACATTTCAACTATAATTGGGTTGGATTTTATTATCTTGTTCGACGAGACGTTTTTGCACAAGCTGTTAACTCTTTATAAGGTAACCACGGTGCATTGAATAAATCACCATGTACCATCACCATGGTAATTAAAGTGTACCACCTTCTCAACAGAGCTATTGCTCTGGTTGCAGTGATTCATTTTCAGAACCACTGTAGTTTTGCCATCACGTGCATGGTAGACGCAACTCACAACAGTTGGTTACAGATTTGGTCGCGTGTTGCAGCCACTAACCTCAAAACTTTGTACGTTCAACTGATGTGCTTTGTTTAGTGGTCTTATTGTATGAAAAAAAATTGCTTTTTTGCAATAATTGATGGAAATTGGATAGCTAATGTTTGAAGTAAGTGTCATCCTCATCAAAACTGAAAATATCACATTACAAGTGAACATAAACAATTTATTGTTGTGGTACCTTTCGTGTACCACCGCATCGGTTGAAACTTTTATGATGTCATTTTTCCAGTAACATGGAGAGGATCAGAAAGGATAAATTACCTTTCAATTTATTTGGAATTACTTTAGAAGAATTATACAACGAGATTGAAGGACCTGATACTATTGTGGATGAAGACGTAGAACATATACCGTCTGATTGCGAATTTGAGATTGACACCTTCGATGACGAAGACTTGGCAGATAATGTCCCCGTTGCAATTGACAATGATGGAAGTTTCGAAAGTGATGGGTTCGAATCTGATTTACCTCTATCTACGATGAGGGAAATAATTGTCAATACTAACCTTGTTCATATTCCCGCCCCAAATGTTGCTGTACCTTATACACCACCAACTGGGCCAAATACTTGTAAACCAACTCCAACTCCAGATTTTGAAAGTTCTTCTGGTGTTGCCGATTTTGTACAAAATAATTCAGAAAATGTAACACCGTTCCACAGTATATGCCCAATAATTCCAAAGGATAATTCACCAAAGAGAATGAAATTTTTCTTACTGGATGGCTTGGTGGTACCTTATATGTACCATCCCATAAGTCAAAAACAATCAGTGCAATTTTGGAAAAAAGTTACCTTTATGTTTGTTACGCATACTTTATTATTCAACATAAATTTTATAAAAATGTATGAATAAAATTTTTGTTGCTCCACTACGATCTTTTTTTGGTAAAATTTTGTACCCGTCAAAGAGTTGAGAAAGTTGTAAAGTGGTGGACATGCAATCAGAGCTTGTAAAATCGAATTGATGTAGCAGTAATTGCTTCGATTAAGCAGACATTTGACTGCAAACTTACTGACCTACCGTGGACCGTGTAGTTAGATAGAAACTTGTTTACACTGTAACAGTCAGGATCCACAAACTGGTCGAACCTTCTGGAGTGTTACAAATAACACATTGGTAGATTGTTGTTGTACTCGTTTTCGGCGGGCTGGACAGTGGCAGCTTTGTCAAAACTGTTGATGGATTATGACAAAACATCGGTGTTATTAAATTTGCCTTGATTTTGTGACAAGGATAGGTTTCGCTATTCCAAATCCGTTGGGAATTAGTTCTTTTGGGGACTATGCGGGTTCAGCCATAGGACTCTTCTGTCAAAGCCTGACCGTTCTGCTGCCTCCGCCACAATGCACATCAAATCTCCAGTTCTTGCACTGTTTGCAGATATTCGTGTTCACTGTTGTGGGGTTAACCATGAACCGCAGGATTCTGTTGCCAAAGTTTTTCTTACTGGGATTTCCCATCTGCAGGTATCTGGATGTTCTAAGATGAACAATATATTTGTCATACCTGAGACACGTTTGATGACATGGAATAGTCAAACAGTTTCTGAGAAGAGGAAAAACTTGAAAGTACATAAAGATGAGAATAAGACGTAACTCTGAAATTATGCAATTTTTTCTCGATAGATGTAATGCATGATTCATCTGTGAGAGGAGAATTCATTTTTTGTAAGATTCTCATATATCAAGATGGAGAGGTAGAGAGGTGAAACCTTTCCTTCCAAAAAAATTAATCTTTTCTAGAAAAATACCCTTTTCAATTTGAACAAGACTCTTTTGGCTGGGATTTAATCAAATGAGCGAACGAATGTCATCGATTACATGACTAGATCAAACTCATTCCGTGACATAAAATGGTAATTTTATGAATGAATTGTGTGTTTTTCCTTATAATGTTATCCAAATTGGTAGGTACTGAAGAGACAGTTTACCTCTTTCATTTACCATAATGAATGTTATGGAATTGAATCAGAATATAGAAACTGAATAGAGAAAAGTATTTTTTGTATAATTCAGTTTCATTAAAAGTATTTGTTTCGAAAGTATTTTTCTCTCGTTTAATTCAATTTATATGAATGTAGCTGTTTCGAGAAAGCTTTTTCTTTCAGTGTGTATCTGAAAGTTACTTCTTTGCATATCTTGGTATTGAATTACTTTTTTGGAATTGATTGCCGGCTTTTTTTTGGAAGATTCGTAAGATGGTGAAGTAGAAAGCCAAAACCTTATTTGTTTCCCAAAATATTAACGTCTACTTTTCAATTCAATATCATATACCGGTCACAACAGTATCAAGAATGTTTCTTCATTTTTCATGTGGCAAGTCTAAAGAAGATGCATATCTGAGTACTCTTTTGAACTAGTTTCGATATATCGTTTGGTTTGAATAACCTATTGATATAATTCCTGAATTTTCAATCAGTCTGTGCCATATTGTTTTTCTAGTTGTCAACACTCGTTGAGTTTACAGTTGTTACAGCTACTATCGTGTTAAGTCTTGATAATAATAATTATATAGGAAAAAAGGTTTTTGGCTTTCTACTTCTCCATCTCGATACAAGAAAATGTGGGAATCTTCCAAAGAAAGGAAAGGAGCAATCAAGATTCCCACATTTTTTTGCATCAAGATAGAGAAGTAGAAAGCCAAATACTTTCTCAAAAATTAACCCTCCTAAAATATAACCCTTTTAACAAAAAATATGTTTATTCATCACAAATTGACATACTAGAAATCAAATAGAATTCAATCCAATGACAAATAAGCATGCCTAACCATAAATGAATTATGATATAATAATAGACTTTGAATCATTCTCTCTCTGGAAAATGGGTAATTCACGGAGACACTTTACCTATACATATACGTTGCTTAATTGACTTGTGGACTATGCTTGATGATTTCTTTTGCTTTAAGTAAAGAAAAAAAAAATGTTTTCTATACCGTATTTTTATTTGTTGATAAGGAACACAACAAGCTTGAGTTTTCCCAACGATGTAGACTGAGTGACTATGGATAACAATCAGGAAACTTTTTAAAAAAGTGTTGGGAAATTCAGAACGAAAAGGTATATTCAAAACCATCTTGTATACAGTTGATGGCTAAACACATCTATTTCATATTCAACAAATTTCATTGAATCTAATGATGCTCACTACTCGCAATTCAAACACTCTATTTCATCCTCTATATCAAAAATGTAGACTGTGATCCTTTCGACTGATTATATGCAGATATATTCATAATTAATTGCGTCAAATAAATACTTTCGATTGATCTGAAGGTACTAAATTTTTTTCAGCAGTGGATGTCATTACCAAAGAAACAAGTCTCTTTCTTTTTTCAAATTCAAGGTTGCAACTATATCTGACGTCAGATCTTTCTTCTTCAGATAGAAGTTTCATCATTTCACAAGCAGTAATACCATCTTCCAAATCACCAGACTTCATGGTGCTTTCATCTAAAGTCATAATGTGATTCATAGCTACTTCGAAATTGTTCAGAATAGACCTGAAAATAATACAATTATTAATATAATAACATGTACTTCTGCTTGGATTCAATTCTCAGTGTGATTGTAAATTGTAATAAATGACCGTCGAGTTTGAATTGGCGATCCCTATATACTAATGATATACTAATGATATATAATAATTATCTCAGTTATACTCGCATCAGAAAAATACACCCCCTGTATACGGGATGATTCAGCTAAAGGTATTTATTTATTTTTATTTAGTTTGGTAGCGCAAAAGTTGCTGCCACCAGATCAAAAAAAGTTTAAAATCCGTCCTGATCACACGGATTGAGAATTAATGGGCGACTTGGTTAACAGTTGAATTTTTTACATTTCCATCTTCGTAGAGCAATTGGCTTGGTTATGCCACCAATTATATCCTCAGAGAACAAAAATGATTACTGGAGTTCAACCTACACAAAATAATAATGAAACTATTCGTTCATATATGTTTTACTGAACATTATTTAAAGTGTGTGCTATATGAAAAAAAAGTATATAATTATAACCCTGTGGAAAATATGAATAAACCACTAAACAAAATGACAGGATTATTCCTCGGAAAATTGAAATAACATCACTCAGGACATATGTATGCCTTGCCTGAATTCTACTAGATCTCCTATGAAAACAAAATGAAATACAACTCTGAGAAACTTTCTTATTAGTCAGTGGGCTATGCTTGAAGACTGGCAGGAAACAAATCTAAATAAAATAACTTTAAACGTTCATATACCTACACAGTAGGTTGAATGGACTGACGCCTATCAGAAAATAACTACTCCCCTGGCTAATACTACGAAGGACGTTGGATTATATCCGTCAGGCGTCAGTGCAGGAATCTTCACAGAAAATTTCCTGCATATGCAATTGGCAATACAACTGAAAGAGTCGACCTTCAATTTTGGAACGGGCACATTCGCAGACCGGTTTCGGGCTCATTAGCCACTCGTCAGTGCAAGATAGTGACCATCATCGACCTAAAGTCAATGATATTCCATAATTGAGAATCGGAATTCTTTCAGAGTATTTCATTCCTCTTCCGAAGTTGAAGCGAACATCACAAAATGTCATTCCATCTACTGAACGAGGTACTAACCAAATGCATATCCGTAATTTGCCAAATTAACGTAGATGGACTCCCCTGAACTCTTCAACAAAAGCCACCCTTTCCCCAAAAACTGTCCCAAACTCTTATCAGGAACTCGAAAATGTTCTCTAAATCAGCTAAACTGAATCAGACCGCGAATAAAAATCAAACCCAATCACTTCGCAAATTCTCTCAATAATTTCACAACTCTGTAGTAAGTCCAACCGACCTACTTCTGAGTTCGTACGCTCCTGACTTTTTACCTCAAGTCAGCTAACCAAATAAAACGCGACAAACTCCCAAATACCAATATCACTTTTCGAAACAGTGACTTGAAATATCTCAATATTTCAACTCACTCGAAGCTTTCTCAATAATTTCCAAACTTTGTAGGAAATTCAACTGAACTAGAGAATTATTCGCGCACGACTCCTTTTACCTCAATTCAACTAAACCGCGAATATTTATCAATCCCGAAACACCTCGCAAAACGGTACCCTGAACTACCTCATATTTCAGTACCTCCAGAATCCACTCAGAACTTCGTAGGAAGCCAAATCGACCTACTTCTGAGTTCGTACGCTCCTGACTTTTACCTGAAGTCAGCTAGCCAAATATACCGCGAATATTTCTCATTACTGGAATCCCCTCGCGACCCTGGGTCTTAAAACACCTAGCACCTCAGTCCCTACAATAGCTTTCTCAGCAACCTCCCCAAAGGGCCAACTGCCCCTGTTAAGAGCGCCCCAAACGACCCTGGGGTCCACGCAGGACTGACTTCGTACGCTATCACCCTTTTTCACCTCAATTTAATTAAACCGCGAATAATTAACAAATCTGAAACCCTTCGCGACACCGGGTCTCCAGAACCATGCCCGGAGGTTGAAACGCCCCGGTCAAAAGACCGCGAACTCCTCGCGGGTGTGCGCACGACTGCCTCAATTGTTTCTCAAAAATTTCCAAACTGTTAGGGGATGTAATTCAAATAATCTCGTAAAAATTCCCACCAATCAGAAAGTCTGAAATTGTTTCTGAGACCGGTACTCTTAACGTCCTCTACATGTCCAGCGAATAAGTCCGCAAGAATTACTGACTGTTTTCCGATATTTCTAATGTCGTGAGCCTGCTACTGATATATAGGTGTCACTGCAAAGGTTATTTTTATATTTTCTCTGTCTCGAATAAGAGGTATGTAGACTATCTCGAATGTCTTAATTTTACCATGTCATTAAAACTTTGAACTCATAAAATAACTTTTGATATTTCTTATACTTTTAAGTACTTTTTGACAGTTATTGTAAATGAGATACACAGACTGAATAATATATTACAGTGTTCAGTTGTGACCGTCCCTTATATTTTGATTGAAATTTCATATTTACTGGTATAAAATCGTAGTGTTCGATAAATAATCACATTGAAGTACCAAACGTTTCGACTAACACTGCGGCATACATTATCAGTGGCATGTACGTTGACTGCGAGGACGAGGGTTATATCTCGAAGTCTTAGCATTTGGTACTTTGACCACGACATACTATCCTGGATTTTGTTCACTTCATGCTGCGGTTGGAAAAACCGCAGTAAGATATTTACAGTTACAAAAAAAGTTCCAATATACTAAAAAATCAGAAAGAAATACATTCCTTTTCAAAATGAATAGTTTTATCAAACTTGAAAAATTCTTGAAAAGCTGAATAAAACCTATCATCAAATATGAATTGACGTACCTCATATTCTGATCACACTTCAAAATTTGCTCTCCAAATAATTTTATATAGAAGAGATTGCTGGAGAAATGCAGCATTTGCGATTTGATTAGCACCTTACATACTAAGTGAATAACTTCTTCGTTGTTGACAACGGGAATTTCTAGTTCTCTATCTGTAAAAAATATATAAATGTGATGAATTTCGTAGTGAAAGTTCTGAAAAAATAAGTATTTTTAGGAAGCGGTAAAAACATTTCCCAAAATAGGATATATAGAGACGCCACTGCAATAAATAAATACAGATGAAAAAAATGCCTTGGTGGAAAAGCTCACTAAATTCTGCTGTATGGGAGCCAACAGGACTTGAAATTGATTTCGAAGGAGAAGGTTGAGCATTATTTAAGAGTATTGCTTTATCAATCTTAACAAATTGTTTGACTCATTGATATTTTCCAATAGTCTTATAATGGTTTACTCAAAAATCATTGTAAATTTATACAAACATCTAGTCATCAGAGTCGTTCTTTTTGTTAATCTGCAGAATTTTCTCTATGTCTCATGTTCGATAAAATGAATCGAAAGTAAAAGAAAATTTTGCAGTGGCCAAAACACCTTCTTTAGATAATATGACGCATAATCACAGTCGATCTATCCCACTGTTCATATTATATGAAATGAGAGGTTCTCCTAACGAAATTACCCCAAAATGTATGAAATGAATTTGTGGTGAATTAGTTGAGAAATACGCTAATTTCAGATCAATTCAATATAGTAAATTTATGAGTGTGGATCAGAAAGTATAAATGAATGAATAAATAGTATGTGATTGAAGTCGAGATTTGTGATATGAAGTTATGGTTTTATAGGGATCGGGAAAATGAATCATTCGATAATGAAGCGAAACTAAAAGACAAATCAGATATCAATGAGTTTGATTTTTTTTCAAGCATCTTTATTACCTGAATGTTTCGATATCACTGTTACCAAAGCTGATTTCAATTCGGCATATATTAAATCATAGCTTGTGCATAAACAATTCAACATTTCCAGGGGACTCTTGTAGACGTCCATCATAGATAACTCCACAATCTGAAAATATATATATTTATATAATTTTATATTTTTTCCGAATACACGAGAAGACTACACTCAAATTTCATAATTAAATTGCTTAAAACATCGATCACAGTCTGCTTAAAGGAAAATAAAGATCCAAAAAAACCGAGAATAGAGCAATATAACGGGAAATGAAAGTAGAAAAACATTCTGGGTAGCATCAATATAGATGATTTTAAGAAAAATATGATGTGAAAAGTTTAAAATATATGGTTTCCTGATATTTATTTAACGCATCTCTCTGGAATTGCCAATAATGTTTCAACCGAGTCAAGTATCACAGTTTACAAGTCAATTGTTCAGCCACACTTTGACTACTGTTTCTCTATCCTATATCTATTCATTCAGAATAAATTGTCTCAACTCAAAAACTTCAGAATCGCGGTATGAGGATCATTTTGAAGTGCCGTAGAGATACCACTATTACTATTATGCTTAATGTTTCAAATTGGAAATTCATTTCCCAAAGACTATTATATTTCACAATGATTTTCGTATACAAAATATTGACCAATTTAGGACCATTTTATTTCGAATAGAACCTTCATTCTCTTTCATCATGATATTCATCACCACCTCAGTCGAAATAATAATGATGTATGTATAAACAGAACAAAAAACAAAAACACCATGAATTCTTTGTTTTTCAAGGGTTTTGATCGGTTCAACAAATTACCAAATGTAATTAAAAATAGCGCATCTTTGAACATGTTCAAAAACGAAATAAATAATAGAAATATATAAAACCATCGAACAACTTACGGCAGATGTGCAAGAAATGGTACTCAGATAATTATCTTCCTCATCCAAAGTTTTTCCAAATTTGCAAAATTTTTTACTTTTTTGATATAGATAGGTATCTTCTTCAGTGAACATCGCTCGAACCAGAGGCATCAGTGCATCCCAAATAAAATTATGAACAACACTGCAATATTTAAACCTGATATATCATAAAAAATGCAAGTAATTTTCTCACCAATGAATTCCTCTGTAGATTTTGGAATCAGTTGAGTTTACAAAGTGTTCCTGCTTTATAGATTCAATTATATCATCCAAGTCTACTTTAATTGTACGTATATCATGATCGGAAGCAAGTTGCCACATTTCTAAAGTATTTTGAATGATATTTATGATATCACTGTTTAAACATTTCGATTGCATGTACTCTTTCTCCCTGAAAAGCATTGATGTGAGTGAAAAATACGTTGAAATTTCTTTTTTTGATTTGGAGGAGTGAACACTCTAGATTTTTCAAAGACCGATCCTCTGCTTTGAATCTTTTGTTGCCGCAGCGCTTTTGGAACCGATACAGGAATATTTTCTTCAGTTAGAGGAAAACTAAGTCACGACCTCCAGTAAAAATGATTTCTTGATATTAGTGGATGGTTGGAAATATTTCAAATGAGCGGAAGGAGGTTGATGGTCCGTCACTTATTGATTTATTGAAATTTCAAAAAACTATTGATAATGAATATTTTTTTAAATTTTCCAGACAGTCACCAAAAACTGAAATTATAAAGAAATAACATACAAGCTGCAACCAAAAAATTGAAATATCAGTAAGAGCTGAAAATTGAAAATATTATTAACAAAAAAAGAAAAATTAAAATTAAAAGATTCCAAACCAAGTTACGTCACGACGTTTCGATTGTCAGTATCCACAATCGTCTTCGGGTGATAACTGGACTTATTCCTCCGAGATCTGACTATTTATAGGTCATTCGAGTGCTTTCACATATCCCCTCTTCTCTTCTCCGCTTCATTGGTTTTAGCGGGAGATGACCGTTTGGCGGGAGTTGGTCGTTTTTCGCTTGATTAGAGGTTTCCTTATGTTACGTATCTCTACGCTGGCTTGACTAAATGCGTTGTTGGACAACATATACGCGGCTTCTTTGAATTTTCTCCTAAACCAGTGTTCCTCTTTGTGGATGATTTCAGCTTGAGCCCACTTGATATTATGTTGATGAGTCCAAACATGCTCTGCTATTCCGGATTTGCTGGTTTCTCCTCGCTGTGTGTATTTCTTGTGCTCAGCAAAGCGAACTTTCAATGGCTTCTTAGTTTCACCGATGTATGATTCTCCGCACTCGCAGGATATTCGGTAAATGCAATTCTTGAAATCGCAGTCCGCGTTTGGTGGCCTCGTTTTCGTGAGGCTGCTACGGATAGTGTTCCCAGATCTGAAACAGGTCCTGATGTTATACTTGGACCCAATCCTTCTTATCCTACCCCATAATCCTGTGATGTAGGGAAGTACAAGTACTGGTTGTGGCGGCTTCTCTTCCTTGTGGAGCTCTTGCTGTCTTCTAGCTAAAGCGTGTTCTATCATCACTCTGGAGTAACCGAAGACGATTGTGGATACTAACAATCGAAATGTCGTGACGTAACTTGGTTTGGAATCTTTTAATTTTAATTTTTCATTTTTTGTTAATAATGTTTTCAATTTTCAGCTTTTAGTAATATTTCAATTTTTTGGTTGTAGCTTGTATGTTATTTCTTTATAATTTCAGTTTTTTGTTTAATAAAATTGTTTTTTTCGGTTATTCTTTTTAATTTTCCTCAGGGATTTCAAATCAATTTATATTATATTAGACAATGGAAGTCCGAACAGATGAAATTGTAAATGCCTGTTACTTCGATCTACATTACAAAATTTCCAGTCTGTCAGATGTCTACTTAACAGGAAACAAACATATACCAGCACTTATCAAGATAAGATAATAACAAATATATATTTTAAATGTTTTATTGAATAAAAATGCTGGTCCACTTTGCATCCAATTAACATCCATAGATGTTTCAATGTCCAGATGATCTTGAAAGGTCCAGTTGAGGTTGTCGAAATTATTTCAGTCACATATTTGTACCCCTGTTGTACACTTTATGTCTAATCTGAGTCCTTCGGGCCTAATTAAGACCATCGCGTTTCGAGATGTTACTAACAGCAGTGAACCAGAAACATCTAAGAGACTAACTTCTGTGAGGCATCTTGCATTAATGTCTCTCGGATGTAATAAAATATCCAGCGTGGTATTAATCGGGAAAATAGATGTTTTCTCGTAGGCATTTACTAGAACCTACGGTGTAGGTAGTTGGGAGAGACGAATATTTCGAAATTATATTTCGATTTATTTATTTTTTAGAGGCGGTTTGATCTCTGTTGGAGTATTGGTACATGGGATGTTTCTTCCCCGCTTAGGTCTTTGTTCACGTACTAGTTAACAATCTTTCTCTCAGACGATGGTTCCATACAAGCAATATGGCAGTTTTCTGTTGGCGTTGGGTCTTTCCTGAATTTCAGAATGGTCCTGCTGCTGGATGAACAATAAACATCTGGGAGACCAACCTCTGTGAGGTATCTGGCATTAGCGTGTGACGGACATAATTAAATAAGCACCATGGTAGTAGCCGGGAAAGTAGTTGTTTTCCAGCAGGGATTTACATGAACCTACGGTGTAGGAGGTTAGGAGAGATGTAGATCTCATTTCGAAATATTTATTTTCCAGTAAAGATAATTGAGATAGGATGTAGGGAAACACTACACTAGGAGTGCCAAAATTTTTAGCTCAATTTCCCCTCACCAAATTTACGACTTTATTCCAAATTTACGACGGCTTTTTTTAAAGAAAATTTTTGTAAAATTACATTTGTTTCCACAGATTGGTCTTTTTTTCATTCTTTGTATTCAGTGAACATTTGTATCTTTAAAATCCACCAAATATTTTATTTTCCACATATATAGAATGTCAATGTTGCAAGGAAGTCGGTATTGAATTTGGTGACGAAGTTTGATTTGACGCTAGTGCCCTCGAACAAGTGTTAATAAAATATATAACTGTCTTATATAGAAAATAAGGGGTTTCTTGGGGTTCAAATTCTAGGTTTGAATGAATTTGATAGAAGTAATCATAAATACAATTTGTCCTCGGCCGAAGACTTTTTTCAATTTATTTATTAGCTGAATAGGGATATTGTTATCACAAAAATGTTGGAACCTTCGACTAGGATTCTTTTATTCCATTTTCTAAATTGAGTTCTGGAATTTTCGTGAATCAATAACAATTTTTTTATAATGTCAATGTTGCCTAGAAGTGGGTATTGAATTTGGTGACGGAGGTTAGTACAATGTTTAACTGTCTTATTGTATATAGGTAATTTCAACTGTTTTTAATATATATCGAAGGAAATTTTGAGCCATATCCAAAATTCTTTGTTATTTTCCAAATGAATATAATTTTCTTCGAAAAAATATCCCTATAAAACACCCAAACTGAATTGAAAGCCCTCAATTTTGAGTTATAATTCCTTTTATGACAAACCTACTGTTCACAGACAACAAGCAGTTTGATTAAAATCGTCTCGACTCGGACCCACTACCCATACATAGATTCTTCTCATTTATAATCGGAACATACCAATTGTTTGGATATTCTAATAATCGAAAATTTCCAATTTGAATTACCTATCCCATCACCAGTAAACAATGCTTGAATTGATTGAGAAACAAAAAAGTTTGATCCAATCAAATTATTATTCCTGTATAGTAGGTATTTAAAGCAAGTTTGAATATTCTTCCATCGAAGTTTCGGAAAGATTTTGATCTCTGGATTGATTATTTTACTTCTTTTTCTGACTCATTCAAAATATATTTCAAGCAACGTAAGATATTGAAAAGTATCAGTTTTTTTTATTATGTGCTATACAGTGTGGTTCACTTCAATTGTCAGTTTAAGTGAAGAAGTGCAATTGTTTATTGCTTAAAAAAAAGGTAAAATATGACGTCATACAAATTTTGACAGGCTATATCTCGAAAACTAATTGAGTCCGACAAAAAATAAAAAGTGTTCTGAATTCCTACCATCACGTAGTATCATCCCAGAAAAAATCGCGAAAATTCGTGAGTATCCCATAAAGTACAATTTAGCCACAATGTTTTCTCGCCTTGTACCTATCGTAAAAAAGTTTGCTTTCAAATAATTTTTCAATATTTCAACTACTTTAAAAAATATATCTTCAAAGAAGTAGACGTTTCAAACGACTTCTTTTCGAAAATAGCGACGGATAAATATATTAATTTTTCGAAGTTATTTTTGGAATATATTCTGATCCACTTGGATTATACCCATAAGCAATAGGTATACGCGCATATTTCAAAAAGTTCTAAACTAGGACGGCTTTCAAACCCGTATGGAGATAGTAACACTGAATAAAAATTCTGTTTAAACTTTACCAGAAACTCTCTTAAAATCTTCAATATAACACCCCATATCTTGGTCTCGTTACTATTCCTAAATGCATCGTTATTAAACCGTATTACACTGATATTAATGAATGTATTTCATTTCGAGGTTTTTGTGAGATTTGCACTTGGGTTAAATCCAAAGGTGACATTAGGTACTAACTTTGATATGTAAGTACTTACATTTTAGTGGTTTTTGGAACAAATTTTGCTTGATGAACATTCAAAAAGACCCAATCAACATATAAAGTCTATATATCACGCAGTCTGCTGCAACATTTCATTACTAAGATAACTTGAATAATTATTTATCTTATCATTTATTATCTATTTAAAACCATAGCGATATATCTGTATTGCGACTATGGAAGTTGCCTACAAACAAATGGTGATGGTGCAAAACACATATTGGGGAAAGTAACCATAGTAACGCAGCACAAACAATAAAATAGTAGAAATGTACCCAACTTAGAATGGGTTGAAGAAGTTTTTGCTTGTGTTTATTTTGGAGATTCATCATTAGAATTCATTGATGAGGCAATTACCTTCAATGGAAGATGCCTAGGAAACGACAAGTAACGAATACATCTCACGATTTTCCAGGTTACCAAAATATGACAGGTGAGCGTTATTATTTTTTGGCATGAGGTGTCTCTAGTGACAAATTGATCTTCAAAAATCTCTCGATTCATTAGTAAATGGAGATACAGAGAAGGAGCCCAGGAGACATTAACCTAAAGTATTTCGTTTTTTCCCTTTTTGCAGAATAGGTGTAAAGAACATTCATAAATATTTCGAAGTGTCAAGATTACTTGCACATCTTCATGATGTAACTGTTCAGTGTATGTATAGAATTCTAGAATTTATAAATTATGTAATGCATTGAATGATTTTTTGACATCAGATCAGGAAATCGTGGTGGACTTTCAATCTTTCCTTTTTGACCAATCCATATACGTGGAAATTTATCATTTGAACATTTCTGAAAAGAAATGATACCGAAAAGCTACATCTTATCGAATATAGAGTGAGTTTTCTTGTTACTGGTTTTAATTTTCATTATAAGTTGAAAAAAATTAAATATCCATTGTGGATTTTATTATACAACCTCAACAACCAAGATAGTCATCTCATTACTTCAGTAACAGAAATTATGGTAATATATTGAGGAGAAGAAATGTAAAATTCGTTCTTTTAATTTACTAAATCTGATATTTTTCAAATTCCAGTTCTATAGGAATCGTTTGTATAATTTCAAATGATCTATTGGATGGTTTGTTTTCAGAAACCGAAGTCCTGTCAAATTTACCCTTGCAGATGGCTTTATATTTCAATGTTGTATTTGCACCGGTATGGGTTATAATAACTATTTTATTACTAGAAAGAAATGTGAGTTGACGGTGATTCATTTACAATTAACAACTTTGTTCAGAAACAACATTTTATTTCAGTATCAATCCTACGAAGAACTCAACAAATATGTGACAGTTACTATTATAGCTACTATATTTTTTGTGGAAATTCTGAGATTGTTTCTTGGATATGAAGGGAATTTGAAGGATAAGGTAAGTAATATTTTCGTTAATTACTTCTTTGATTCTAAAAATTTTGAAAGTAGTCAATATTTCCAGTTAGCTAATTATTTTTTGGGACAATGAGAATTTAGTTTTAAAAAATATTCGTTTCGGTACCATAAAAAATAAATAGGTTCACGATTTTTCTGGATAATTTGTTTTTTCTGATACATATGAGCTTGAAGTGATCAAAATAATCAAAAATATCAATCGAAGAATACTTTTCATTTGGACAGATTCAATAAATATTTAAATACATAAAAGTGGACTTTTTTGAGTTCACAAAGGTGACTATGACTAAACTATCACTTGACAGTGTCAGTCATCTTGATTTCCTGGAAATATTCGAAAATATTTGACACAACGATATCTTGGTTTTATTATAATTTTCTATAGAATAGTATATTTTATTTTCAGGCGACAGTTTTTTCTTTCCTACTTGAAAATCTTATATTATTTAGGAAACAAATCATATTTTCTTGGAAAAACAATTCTGAGTGATCTATTATTCTCGCTTATTCAAAAATTCAACTTTCCATTTTGATAATGCAGGAATTTTCGTGGTTTTCAACTTTCAGGTTACAAAACTTAAAAGATGAATATCGGTCAAAAATTAAACAGTTCAGCTTCTACCATCTCATAATTATCAGTGTTTTTGGGCTATTACTGTTCAAAATCATACCCAAAATTCAATATATTGACATTCTTCGGATTTTTGAGAAAACTGGAAATAGTTTTCACAAAAAACACTGCTCAAATGCACAACAAAAGTTTTTGGTCATACGAGTATTCGTTTTTCACAAGCTCACTAAGAATTTGTATATGTATACTTAAGGTTTATTGAAATAAAAACTCTCTTCAAATTTAAAAGCAATTATTTACGAGCCAACCTTGTATATAATTGTCGATGTTTTGGCAAACCAAACCAAAGATGTGTATTTGTACTTGAAAAAATACACTCTGTATTTTTGAGCTGATTCAACTTAGCATAATTTACTTGTTTATAGTTTGTGTGAACGTTAGATTTTCTGTAAATGGAATATTTGCATACAGGTAACTTTTTACAATATGCTGGAGATGTATACGGTATGAGTTCATGATTATTATCCAAAACAGTTATTGTTTATCGAATAACAACTCTTCATTAGTGCGAAAGAGATCACTAACATTCTAAAAAAAATTACAGATCAACCACACAATCTCAAAAATTTTAATAAAAACTCGAATTGTTTCTGCAAAGGAATTAATTTTTTTTGTGAGAATAGATGGTGTTCATGAGAGGAATAGTTGATTGAATAGAACTGGCCGATACTTGATGAAAATCCATATTGAAACTAATTTATAATTCAAATGAAAAGAAAAAATGAAAATTTCCATGTTTTTTACCACTTTTATTTGTAACTAACGTTACTGCAGTTTCGTCCTATATGGACATTTTCAAACTTAAACAATAAACTAAGAATGATTTTTTACATTCGCTAATATATACCATTCAGGTACGTGATTGAGTACCTGAATTCACAGTTCACAATGCGCATGTGCCAATTTAAAAACCGGAGAGTAAATTAAATCGATTTGGTCATTTGACAGGTTGCACCTGCAATGTTTATGCCTGTGAATTTCCAAGGATTCTAAATAATTGAGTTTGCCACCCTTCCTTGCAAAGTACAGTATTTCCGTATCGTTCAGATTCGGAAATTCTTACCGGACTATTTATATACGAAACTACCGGTCTCATGGGGTTATCATCTTTATGTGTTTTTATCAGGCCATACATCATATCCTCTTATCCTCTTGGATACTAAAAGCATTTTCACGGAATCAGAGAAACGTAGAATCACCAACATGAACCCCTCTTGTCCTAAAGTGTATGGCCTGATAAAGACACATAAAGAGGCTAACCCCATAAGACCGGTAGTTTCACCATCCCAAGCGATTCTTTCCATCCAGACAGTGATAAATTAGCAGCCTACAATTCAATGCTGCACAGAGCATTCTCACTGCCTTTGTCTGCAGACAATCTAGCTAGGGAAATTGATACAATTACGCAGATAGGTCATAATAACGGTTTCAACGCAGATACTATCCAGAAGTTAGTCAGGAAACAAAGCCGGAAATTCACTTGCAGATTAATATATCCTCAGGTCAAACAACCAGAAATCAAGAAATGGGTAAAGCTAACATATTTTGGAAAAAGAACAGAAATTATCGCAGGTTCCTTCAGAAAAAACAATGTGGAAGTACCATTCAGACCACATGCCAGGTTATCTCATTTTCTTTTCAATGCCAAAGAAAAGGTCGACAAGTTGGAAAAATCTGGAGTTTATAAGCTTAAGTGTCCGGAGTGTAATAGGGTTTATGTGGGACAATGCGGACGAAATTTCCAAAAACGGTATGATGAACATGAAAGGTCCTTCAGACTGGGAAAAAAAGATTCGACGTTTTCAAATCATTCCTTGGCATGCAACCACAAGTTTCCGAATCTAAACGATACGGACATTCTGCACTATGCAAGGAAGGGTTGCAAACCCAATTATTTAGAATCCTTGGAAATTTACAAGCATAAACATTGCGGGTGCAACCTGTTAAATGACCAAATCGATTTAATTTACTCTCCGGTTTTTAAATTGGCACATGCGCATTGTGAACTATACATTCAGGTACTCAATCACGTACCTGAATGGTAAATATTAGTGAATGTAATGAATCATTCTTAGTTTATTGTTTAAGTTTGAAAATGTCCATATAGGACGAAACTGCAGTAACGTTATTTACAAATAAAAGTGGTAAAAAACATAGAAATTTTCATTTCTCTCTTCATCATGATCTCTTACCACGTAGTAACGGCTACATCCATCAATTTATTATAATTCAAAGTATCAATTTATGCTTGAGAAAGCTATTGTATAGCGAAACACGTGTCGCGGTTTTTGTAAAACCCTCTATAGTGAAAATCATACAATAAACTGTATTATGTAGTTTTAGGAATAGTTGAAACTATTTCTTGAGATCAGTACTTATGAGAATCAGATATATTTGGATTGCCTAGATCTTGGGAAGGAATTCATTTAATTTCTTACCAATAATCTTTCTTCTTCTATCCTTTCTGTGTACACTCATTGTATTGTTCAGTCAAATTAATGAACAGTAAAAATCTGGTGAAAAACTTTATTTGATATAAATATTTTCATTCGAAAAGTACACATTCACATTTGGACAGTTAGATTGAATTATATTTATTTCCAGATACCAGAACTTGCCGGTTTTTGGATGCTGTCATTGTTGCTTCAACTACCGATGCAGGGATATCTACTATTTAATCCACACTCTCGGATGTATATTTTAGAAATAGTTGTACAGAGTATAATGTTTATCTTGTTGATAATTCAACTTGTGGCGGGGTACTGGGCAATGAAGTATACTGCAGTACAACAAACTAATTATTATAAGCTCCAGAATAGTCAGAAAACTAGTAACAAACAATCTGAAACTGTCAATGATGATTAAATAATTGAGACTTTACAACAACTAGTTTTATTGACATTTATAATAATTAAAATATTTGAAAATCATGCTGTCATCCTTCCTCTGCGTTTTGGAATGCTGCCACTATATAATACAATAAGGGAATTTTTGCTGTTTTTGCGTCATCTATTACTCCAAATTTTGTAGTCAGAACATCTCTAGTGAGTCTTTCGCTCTTCTGTCCAGATTCTGAGAACAAAAATCGACGTCATTCAAATCTAAAAGCTGAGAAGGGGGAGGAACTTGTTAAATAGATTTAAACACTCAATTATACATTTAATAAAATATAGTTATTTATTACAAAATATTCATACCGAAGGAAAATGAAAGACCCTGAATGCAACATATGAACAAATTTATATCACCAAAACTCATTACTCTCATATTGATTGTCGGTCTTATAAAATCCTTAATTGGTGAAAAAATACATCACAATTCCAAGGAGATCGCAACGCTGTCAACCACCGTTAAAATGTCCATTACAGTTATGGGCAAAACGTTGAAAATCTCTACCTTGTCTTACCAAGAAACCCTACATTCTGTTGGCCGAAGATATATTTTTTCAAGTATGGTATAAAAGGTAGCCTTTGATCCACAGAGATTCCAAGAACTTTGACTTTATTATTTGTTCGAGTGTGGAATTTCTTGAATGTTGTAGGTATATTCAATGAAAACCTATTTTTTGGGGAAAGTCATCACGGTGAATTCACAGAGAATCAGTTGAAAATTACAGTTGCAAACTTAAACAATCTTCAATACTTTCAATGACATGATAAATCTTCAGATCGTCAACATCAAGGGGGCGAAGAACCTTGTGATAGGTACTCTAGGGGTAGATAAATGAAAATTCGACTGACAACCTTCAATTTCAATTTGCGCAAAAAAACCTGCTATGGAGTGAACGAAACACCGCAACTTTCCAGTTTACTGATAATTATTTGCAAATCAGTTTGATCGAATAACTTCTGCATATCAAAGTATGTTGCATCTACTTGCAAATGTACATCAAATGCGTCAGGAATAATTTATAAATTGCAGGTAAGAATGGTAAAACTCGATTCATTTTCAACAAAGCTATATTTTACTGACGTCAAATATTGAAATATATATAAGACCTCATACTGAATTATACAACTTAATTGATATTGAACAAGAAACACTTCATTGTGAGTGTTTCGCTATACAATGGCTTCTTCAGACATGTTTTCACTAACTAAAATCTACATATTCAATGCTTCATATATATTTTTACAATTTGGAGTACCTGAGTTTCATATAGCTATTCAATGTTAAATGTGTTGTGAATTACTCAATGAGTGTTAACATAAGAGAAGAAAAGAAACTGAACATTATTGGAGTAAACCTGTTGTGAATGAAATTACTTGAGCTTATGTATCAGTTAAATACCAGTTTTCACTTTGAAAAAATAACCACTAAAGGGGGGTTATTCAATTCTATTTGCTCATTCAGTAAATTACCCGAATTCTTAAGTATGATCATTTCTAAACATTCAAAGATTGAGTTTCAAATTTTTCTGTCCTAAATGTAACACGTCATGGTCATAATTGAAGTCACGGCCTTCTGCTGAAAGATGGTTTGCAAAGGTGTAATAGGTTTTTCCATTCGAGAAACTATACTTCTATGCTCTTAACTTATTTGGGAAAAAGTTAACCACGTATAAAAAATCAATTATTTTTTTTATTTTGAGAAGCGTCAAATATATTCTTCCAAATTATCAATTATCCAGTTAACAATGGCTAACTTTATTGCTTGAACCGCAAATTACTGAATTTACTGAATAATGTACTAAAATCAAGTAATTTTAGGGTCAAAGAAAACGAAATCGGGGCTGATGGGTCGTTGACGAATGTAATCTGAAATACCAAACGTATCGTCTAATGCTGCGGCAATGGTATATGTGTTGACTGCGAGGACGAAGGTTACATCTTCAAGCCTCAGCAATGACTGACGTATTCATTCATATTTATAATTTTAGAGGTTGGTGGAGCTGATGGTGTCGATCGACATCGTACCAACAGCATATACCTGTCAACTACGAGGATTAATTAGTAGAACGGAGTAACAGATCGGACCAATCAGAATCAGAACGACTCAGCAGAAGTGCGGACCAATCAGTTGTGAGCATTCGCATGGACGTCCAATCGTCACCCTTGCCAATCTCTAAAATCATAAATGAGTGACGCCAGTCAGTCCCTCCCCCCCATGCCCCCTCCCGGGTTGAGTGCCCTGAAGTAGAAGCTTTCCCCCCAGCTAGTTAGCGAGGAGAACCTACTACCCCACTCCATCCACCCCTGCTCTCCGAGCGGTCCTCAACTCACTGATGGGCACTCCAGCAAGATTGACATCTGACCTCTTTTGGTCGAAAGTCAGCCTTTAGATGCTATTCTTTCGCGATCGGTAAGCCAGTCAGTCAACGACGTGACTTCAAGATATAACCTCCGCCCTCACACTCGACGTATATACCACTAATGATGTCTGCCGCAGTAGCCGACAAAGCGTTTGGTACTTCAGGTTCCATTTGATCACGGCCAACCAGCCTGGATTTTGTTCTTTTTAATACTGTCTCTGGCCGTGAAGGCCTATGTTCCTATATTAATTATTTTATAGTTCATATAAGTTTTTTGGTACTCAATATTTTAGTGAGAAATCATTTTTTCTGACAAATTTGTGAATTTGAAAGAATTTATGTATACATGGTGTTAATTGAGTATGTACCATAGATTTAATAGACGATTTTTTAGGTAATTTTAAGACGAAATGTTCATATAAACATGGGTCCGCAAATCCTTCATTCTCAAGATACAGGGTGTTAAAATAAAAATTTAAAAAAAGTTATTCGTAAATATCTTAAATATCCTTTACCTAAATTTGTTGTAATTTGGCAATGGTATTTATAACATTAAGGAGCTAATTTAGCTCGAACGTGATTCAATGTATTAAGTTTGACTTCAAAATGTACGCCACTGACTTTTGTGCAATTTTTAATATTTCTTTGGATTGAGCAATTAGAAATACAACTTTTTTGTCTCCTGGAATTTTTTCGTATCTTGCTTAGTTTTCAACAAAAAAAGTTGACCTAATTGCATATCCCTGGACCTCACAAGAAATAATATGGGGAATGTTTCTTTTGGAAATTATCATTTTTACAATTTTTAATTACTAATTATGTAACAATAACAACAAATATTAAAAAACATTAACATCTAGACTAACGAATTGCACTGAATTAAGTGTTGGAAATGGCCTCCTTCGGCTTCAATACAACCGTCTAGCCGCCGCATCATTGAATATAGTTATATGTACCTATATACGTCTGTCTACATACATCTTATGATTTGTCCTATATTATGTGTATGATCTTAAAGGATGAATAAATATTATTATTATTATTTTTTCACCGTAGTGTGCGCTGGTCAGGCCCTATCCCCCGAAGCCCCGATACATTCGGGAGGTCGCGCCAGCATTATCAACCAATGACCACTCCCCACACCGTGGGGTAAGTGATCATTGGGTTCGAGAATCATGTGCCCTGAGCCAGCGCAGTGAGCCAAGAATGACAGCCTTCTGCATCTGTGCGGCTAAGATTTCTGCCTTAGTGCGGCAAGCCGGTATGATTTTGAGATTCGAGAGTAGAGAGGACATCATTCCACCAAGGACTCCAATAATCAGAACAACCATCTTGACAGAGTGATCTGGATAGAGTTTGCGGAGTTCGAAGAGAAAATCTCGATATTTTATCCGTTTTTTCTCCTCTTTTCTGACGATATTCGTCTCGCCAGGAGCTGAAAACTCCACGACAAATATCGTTTTGATGTGGTGTTCGAGAAGGACCACATCAGGCTTATTAGCTTGTATGAGCCTGAGGGTGGGGAACGAATAGTTCCAATAAATTCAGCACTTCCCGTTCCCCACAAGGGATTCAATATCCCCTGGAGCTTAGGGCAACACCGGTGTCTCGTCAATACCGTAAGAGTACCGTATTATTATTATTATTATTATTATTATTATTATTATTATTATTTTTTACCGTAGTGTGCGCTGGTCAGGCCCTATCCCCCGATACATTCGGGAGGGCGCGCCAGCATAATCAACCAATGACCACTCCCCACACCGTGGGGTAAGTGATCATTGGGTCCGAGAATCATGTGCCCTGAGCAAACGCAGTGAGCCAAGAATGACAGCCTTCTGCATCTGTGCGGCTAAGATTTCTGCCTTAGTGCGGCAAGCCGGTATGATTTTGAGATTCGAGAGTAGAGAAGACATCATTCCACCAAGGACTCCAATAAAATCAGAACGACCATCTTGACAGAGTGATCTGGATAGAGTCTGCGGAGTTCGAAGAGAAAATCTCGATGTTTTATCCGTTTTTCCTCCTCTTTTCTGACGATATTCGTCTCGCCAGGAGCTGAAAACTCCACGACAAATATCGTTTTGCTCTGGTGTTCGAGAAGGATCACATCAGGCTTATTAGCTTGTATGAGCCTGAGGGTGGGGAACGAATAGTTCCAATAAATTCAGCACTTCCCGTTCCCCACAACGGATTCAATATCCCCCGGAGCATAGGGCTACACCGGTGTCTCGTCAATACCGTAAGAGTACCGTATTATTATTATTATATTTTCAGTAGAGATTAATTTTTAGGAAAGAAAGGTTTTGGCTTTCTACTTATTCATTTTTTGTATCAAGAAGAAGAAGAAGAAAGCCAAAGCCTTCCTTTCCTAAAGACACTTGCCTTATTGCCTCTTCAGCACCAATCTGCATAACATAAGATGAAGTGCTCAATTCATTCACAAAATCATGAATTTATGCTACGAATGAGTTGAATCTACTCATGTCATCGACGACAGATCGTAATGACATTAGCTTATTTGATCAAATCCCAGCTTGTATCTCTCCTCGATACAGTCTCCAGACAAATATAACTTTACTATAGATTTTCAATATTTCGGGTACAATCTCGAGTACAATGGACAGGTATAGAGAATAATTGTTTTTTTTGAATCATTATTACTTTGTAAAAGAAAGAAATATTACATGTGCCATTTTATTTTATTAAAATCTGGTACAATTACCGACAGGTGACAGGAACTAACCAACACCCACATGTGTAGAATAAGCCTCAATAAAATAAGTAATAATTTTTTTTATGTGACGGAAAAAAAAGTTTGACATTTTATCTCTGATGACAGGTAACAAAATGTCACTTTTCATGAAATTACTTTGTGAAGGTAGACATTTTATTTTAGAATATTTTCTTATAGGTACAAAAGTTACATTTTTTTTGTGACTGTAAAAAAGTTTGGTATTTTATGTCTGATGACAGGTAAAAAAATGTCACTTTTTATGAAATTCCTTTTTTCCCCGTGAAAAAAGTGAGTACATGAGTAAAGGTAGAAATTTAATTTTTCAATATTAAATCGTCGTTTTTCCCGCCACAGAAAAAAATTGTGCATTATACACGGGAAAAATATTATATTTTAGCTCTCGGTTTTTTGTCTCCCTCCGCTTCGAGCTAAAATCTAATAATTTTTTCCCTTGTATAATAAATAACTATAAATGCAGTTTGATTGGAGTCATAAAAATAATAAAACAAAGAACAAAAAAATGCTAACTCTAAGTGAACGAAGTGCCGCATGAAAAATTAAATAAGTGCATATTGTATATAGCCTTAATGAATATCAATCATATACATCCATACATTTTTGTCATATTTTGTAAAATAAAGATACCAGATTAGAAGAATCGAAATCAACGATTTCAATTTTTTTCGATTATTTCGAGAACGGCTAACATGCTCATTTTTGAAAATAATTGAATGCGCATAAATTTATTGAACTTTCAATTAGAAAAAAAACTTCACTTTGAATGTAACAAACCATTTTCCTGAAACTTTCAAAGTCAGTTCTCGTCATTCTGATTACACTTTTAGATCATTTTCAGGGTAGAATTTCAAATAGCCAGCCATATTTTGCATTTTGAGGAATAGCAGCGTACTCCAATTTTTTTTTTTTATTTGAAGTTACTTTAAAGAAAATGATCGGCAACGAAATATATTTTTTTGTAAATACTATGGTTTGTCTGCCTGCCTGTTCTTCTATCTGTCTGTAGTGTTTATGATGTGATATTGAATTGAGATTGATTAGGTTAGCGGTGGTACAGGTTCCAATAGATTTTCAGAGGAAGCAACACATGGAAAAGTTCGTCCAAAATCTCCAAAAGTATGAGATATCGAAAAATTTTATATGAAGTATTTCGAAGACATCGAAAAATTTTTGAAAAGTTCTGGATTGCTCCGATAATGCAGGAGATATTGATGGGATATCAGTGTTTTCCGTTATTTCCAAAACGATTGTAAATATCGAACAAAGTCAACAATTTTATTAACCCGGAAATATCTCCATATCTGAACATTTCTTCATGTTTGGGAAGAATTTGAGAAATGGTGATTTTATTTATTCGAACTGAAAACATATAAAAAACATCTATTTTATCCTCGTATTGGAGATATGAATGAGATGACTATAGTTCAGGAATTATTTCAGAAACCAAAATTAACGGTTTCGGAAAATAAAAACTAAAATTATTGAAAAACTTACCTGCGGAAAGTATTTGCTCAGTGTAAAGATATCCATTCCACGTTAGATATTCTCTCAAAAGTTCGTTAATCAGTTTAGTTTCCTCTGGTACTTTGGGAGGGTTGTCTTTACCAAAATTATCGTTTAGGACTGACATAACAGCTGCTCGCAGTTCGCCGCTTATTCTACCAAGGGTACCATTTTTTTGTAGAGAATCTTTAATGGCTGCAAAGAATACTGGTGAAATTGAGAAAAACAAACGTTTCAGATGTATTCTACCTTCTAATAAATCAGTCTCTGTAGGTTCTGTCATTTTTATTTGACTGAGACAAATGATCACTTCCAGTTATAAATTTTAAGTTTGTTTGTATTCGCATTTTGCCTAGTAACGACTATTATGAATCGCGTAGTATAAGCGCAGGCCATTCGTTGAAAGTTCGTCAAGGCAGTGCAGTACCAAATTTTGTTTTTCAGGGAATTTATTTAAAGGAGGCTTGAAGTTTCTGCAAGGCTGTAAGCAGAAATTTCGAAGAAAAAGTTTTGATCACCTCAAACACAGTTCAATTATATGAATAGAAGATAGTATCAACCATAATTTATAGTTGTTTTCCTTGGTCATTGGCTAGACAAAGACTTCAGATTCATAATGCCTGCAGGCATTTATAAAAAAAATATAATATTGAAGCTTTGTAAGTCTCCGATTTTCTCCCGATTACCTCACTGTGCCACAATACAAAGACCAGCCCTTTCACAAAATAACTTCCCAAGATTTTTGAATGGCGTGCGTATTAACAATCACATTTAACTCTTTTTTCGGTGACTCTGATTGGCTAGGATAAAATAAAATAAATACCACATATTTCAGAAGAACATTGATGCAATATTCACCAGAAGTGTATGTTACAATGGAGGCTATTGTATAACTCTCCGCCTGTTGGATTCAAAGAGTTTACTCTAGTAATAAATAAATAATATTCATTAAGTGAAAACACACATGTATTGCGTTTTTGTAAAACTGTTGAGGAAAAATCTCACAATAAAATGTTTTTTGAATACGTTAAATAATATTCAATGCTTTTTCTAGTCAGGGTAATGATTTCTAACGTGCCAGGTGACAACATCAATTCACATCATCAGTTCAGTGACTTCTACTTCAATTAACACATGATATTGTTTATGAATTTCATTGTAACTATTTTACAAAATCATATTGTGTTTTCTTTCTCAAGTATGTGTATATTTCATATATGTTTTTTATGAGTGACACATATTATTTCACATTTCATATATATTTAAAACATATCTTTGTTTGTGTTTTCTTTTTTCATATATCCACATCTCAGTTGTGAATATTTCTAATTTTTGATGGAGTTTGTCATATGAAGTTTATGTTTGAAAAACTTTCTCAGCTGAATTTCCTACTAGTCATTATTTTTCTATTTTCTTATGTTTGTTTTGTATTATTGATTTGATGAATACAAAATTTACTGTTATTATTGAAGAATACATGTAGCGATAGAGATACATGTGGAAAATTACTAAACTAAAACAGAAATGGTGACTGCTACACGTTTGGACTTTCATTGTCTGAAAAGACTGATTGATATATATCTGTCTGTTTTAAAAAATCTGTTTTTCCGTTGATCAGCTGTGGCCCCCATATGAACGACAACTCTCAGAAGTTGGGAAACTTGTGCGAGCTAAGGACTAACGAGGTCTTACCTTTCAACGTGTGATTCCTAACACGGTTGCAGGATCATCCCAGCTTCAAGCAGATAAATTCTCTCGACAAAAATATTTAGTTGAGGCAGGAATCAAACCCACGGCCTTCCGATCGTGAGTCGGGCGCACTATCACCGCGGCCAATTCCACAACTCAATATATATATATATATATATATATATATATATATATATATATATATATATACATGAAAGAAGGGATATTGAGTGGAGATGGTATTATCAATGGAGAGGAATTTTTTGGACAAGCACTCATATGAAACTGGGCAAACCGTAGACACGTGTTTCTGGCTATTTAGCCTTCGTCAGTATGGTACAGCCAAGTGTAAAGGATATATATATATGTATATATATATATATATATATATATATATATATATATATATATATATATATATATATATACAGGGCTATTCAAATTCGTTTCTGTACATGAGGATCTCGTAAACGATAAGAGATAGAGTGTCGGTTAAATTGTGGCGAAGTTGTGTATTTCAGAGACCTATTCAATGATTTAATAAAAATTAATATAGCTCGTTTGGTTACACAGGATAAACGAAAAAATCCCAAATTATTTTTTTGCCTATATCTTATTTATTCGCAGACATATTGAAAATCTGCCCACATTTTGCTATTGGCACTTGATGTGGGCTATCAGAATATGTCCATGAATCTTCAATACAGGGTGTCATCTAGCTTGGGCCACCCCCATCTTCGAATTTTTAAATATGAACCTGTATTTTTTGTTGAAGTTTTTGTTTCGTCGACGTTCATTTCATACTGAGAAATCAAATTCAATTTTATATTTGGGGATGTTTCGGTAATATTCGATTATAATTGTGTGAATTATTCCCTTTTAAATTACAGCCCTGGAAATTGGTTAACTGAGTTAAATAAAAACACAGTAACAACTTTCACGTCTCTCTATGTACCGTTGAGTTTTTCGAAAGTTTTTTTTTCATTTTTAGGTAGGTACCTATTCGACTTGGAGTCCATCCATGTCGAGACATTTTTGTACTCCGTTATTGCCATGAATACACTTATTTGCTGCACGAAATCATTCAAAATCCTCAATCTCGAGTCTTCCATATTTTCCATCTCTCTGCCAGCGTAAATCCTATTTTTGAATGTCACCCATAGAAAATAGTCCAAAATAGTGAAATCTGTTGATCTTGCAGGCCATCTTATTGGCCCATTATTTATTTGTCTCGAAATGGAAGGACTTCAATTCGAACATTTATTGCCCCATTAATTTTTTGTGTATATAAATTACTTCATTTCAATTTTTATTTCAATTATAGTGTTCGTTTCGGATGTTATTATTGCAATCATTTCTTTTTCTGCTCATCAATACACATATAATTAATATATTTTGTTGTAGAAATGTTTGAGACAATCATAAAAGGTTTTTTATTCGAAGTTCATTGTAGAAAACGTTCAGAGCAATGGAAATATAAAAAAATATGAATAGGTACCTAAAAATAAAAAAAACTCTTAAAACTCTACGGTACATAGGGAGACCTGAAAATTGCTATTGTGTTTTTATGGGCCGTAATTTAAAAGGGAATAATTCACCCAATTATAATCAAATATTACCGAAAAATCCCGAAATATAAAATGAAATTCAATTTCTCAGTATGAAGTGAACGTCTACGATCCAAAAACTACAACAAAAAATACAGGTCCGTATTTAACAATTCAAAGATGGGGGTGGCCCAAGTCAGATGGTACTCTATGTAAAAAAAGATTCATGGACATATTCTGATAGCTCACATCAAGTGCCAATAGCAAAATGTTGACAGATTTTCAATATGTCTGCGAATAAAGAAGATATACGCAAGGAAATAATTTGGGATTTTTTGGTTTTTCCTATATAACTCCAGAACCAAAAGAGCTATATTCGATTTTTTCACATAATTGAATAGGCCTCTGAAATACGCAACTTTGCCACAATTTAACCGATACTCTAACTCTTATCGTTTACGAGAACGCCATATACAGAAACGAATTTGAATAGCCCTGTATGAATGAAATGAAAATAATGGAATGGTAGAATCGTTGATAATTCTGAAAACCCTAAAAATAGTTCAGTTATTATCCTGAAACCATTTGTGAATACTAATAAACTAATTTTTTATTTTCTTGCAACATGCAGCTTGATGATATATTTTATGAGTTCGGACTTCCATTGTCTAATATAATATAAATTGATTTGATTACCCTGAAAAAAATCAAAAAGATCAACCGAAAATAAC
The DNA here is from genome assembly GCF_025532065.1 of Leptinotarsa decemlineata. Taxonomy (NCBI): domain Eukaryota; kingdom Metazoa; phylum Arthropoda; class Insecta; order Coleoptera; family Chrysomelidae; genus Leptinotarsa; species Leptinotarsa decemlineata. The sequence goes on along the minus strand of NW_027412545.1, from coordinate 1,368,443 downwards.
AATTTTATTAAAACAAAAAACTGAAATTACAAAGAAATGACATACAACAACAACCAAACAAATAGAAATTGAAATATTAATAAAAGCTGAAAAAATTAAAAAAATTATTAACAAAAAATGAAAAAATAAAAATTAAAAGATTTCAAACCAAGTTATGTCACAACGTTTCGATTGTTAGCATCCACAATCGTCTTCGGGTGATAACTTGATGATAATGATTTTTTTTAATTGTTTGTATATATTTGACATTTCACTCATCACTAAACCAAATTAATTTTCATGCTCATTGCTTCTTCACTTCTGCTCACCTTTTTTTATTTTTCAACTAGCTCATCTGGCTATTTCGGTCCGATAATTTTTTTACTACTTTCAATTAATGACAATGAAAATCCGAACTGGCTAACCACTTCCAAACACAAACAAAAATCTTCAATGAAATATTCATATCAAGTGACCAGGTAAAATGTAACATATATAATCAGTAATTGAATAGAACTAACCAATACTTGAATAGAACTGGCCGATATTTGATGAATATCCATATTGAAATTAATCAATACAGTTTGTATGATTTTCACTGTAAAGGGTTTTACAAAAACTTATGAACGATCAAACTGAATTGAATAATTTGCCATTATTGATTCTGTTCATTTCCAGGTAAAAATAGTTAACACATACGTATGGAGTCAACAACAGGAGCCAACCGCACATTTGTGGTTTCAGATAGAAGACCTAGCATTCCCAGTCAACATCTAACATGACCACATAGGTAGCTATAACTACCTGCGTGACATTTTTCATTTACATCAGCTTAAAACCTGCCAATAATATACACGAAAAAATATAAGGCGGGTATTACTGTGTAGGTGATGCATGAATGAGAGTTAGTATTTTTTATATAATTCCTCTTAGTTAAATTATAAGAATGCACATCCCAAACACTAAATAATAAGTTGAAGTATAGCTCTTTTCTACTTGTTAGGTACGGTTATAAACGATTTTACATAAGTAAATCCTTCTGAATAAGGTAATAATTCATCCAAAAATCTCACTAAATACGTTGGTATGTGTGCTCTTCAAGGATATATGGATATTTCTCGGAAATGACATTACGAACTTTATCGTCAAAGAATATGTTACAAATATGCGGCTTAGCTTTACGAACGGGTGGGTAGTGAGTTCCACTCACAAAACTACCGCTGTTGTGAATATTTGTTCGATTCTTCTGGGACGCTGCGCTGGTTGTTCACTGTGTACCCCTTGTATCGGATCTTCCTTATGTAGCCTCAAGAGTAAAGTGTTCTTTATGACGTTGATATGGGCCTTTTCCTAAACGGATTCTACATCAGTGACAGATGTAGTCACCTTATTTAGTGTCGAAAACCCAGAAAGTTCATCGGTCTTTATTTACTGTCATTATTTTGGGAGTGGCGTTGTTTCACCTCAAGGTGGATATACGTCTCATCCAGGTGGTGTAGAATGCTTCCTCATATAAGCTGCACCACATGTTGTCTGTGATTTCCACAACAATTCTTTTTAGGAGAAGGAGCTTTGTTATTTATTCCGAATTCCATACCAATAGCATACGTGTATTCTTACATCACCCAGAGAGCTTTGAAAGCTTCGTGAATAGATTGGATCTGGTCATTGTGCCTAGCAATTCATTCCTACCTAACTGTTGCTCTAATGCTTTCTGGTGGTAAATCATAGATATTTAGTTAGCATTCATTTCATTTGAGATATCAATGGAAATATGAAACGATGACAGGATGAATGTAATATATATTACAACTTCTGTATAAGTTTGATCCTCTAGTAAGAAAAATAAATTACCTATGATATTCATAATACAACATATGTAAACATATCTTCAAGATCTAAAATTTTCAAGCGTATGTAAACGTTAACAATAGATTCTATTGAAAATTGTTTCTACTGGACTAATGACTCGGAATTTATTAAACTCTGAACGATTCTTTTAATATACTGCCAATGGTGTCCTCGACGAAAATTATATTGGTTTTGTCACATAGCTCAATTATCACTTCTTGAGGTATCTGGAATGAAAATTTGAGAATCCTCCCATCGAAAACCCAACTGAATATAACAAACTCTGTGTTTGGGATTCTTATTTCAATGACTCTGATGCCTGAAGTCGACTTTATGAGTTTATTTGAGGAGTCAAAAGAAAGCAAGGACGATTGCTTTGACGGAACTTGATTGAAACACCTGAAAAAAAATTGTAAAGGATGACATTTCAGTTAAATTATTCCAGCGTACCTATGGTAACATAATATCGCAGCACAACTCTTTGATAAAACAGTGTCGTCTACTTCTTCGAATTTTTTAATGACGGTAAATTCTTTTTTTCGCTTCTGGCTTTGCAGTCTCTCTGCCAAACTTTCCGGTTCTAATTTTTCTTTGAATTCTATTTTATCTAGAAATGTATTTTTGGTTTCAATAGTATTTCCCATATTTTGATTTGTTGACAAGTCAAATTTAGTAAAAACCTTGTATATGTTGTCAAAACCTCTGCCCATTATTCCATCTTCTGTGTGTCCCAAATCGAATGTGTGGTAAAGTTCGTGAAGAACAGATCCTAATGTTGTAGAGAAGCAGGCACCAATAGTCCCCCTGTAATAAGAGATATTGATCTCAAAAACAGAAATTCAATTTGAATTGCAATGAATGAAAAAGGAAGTTATAATGCAAAATTCATCATCTCTTGGCGATCCTATAATAGTCCATTCGTAATTAACTGAGAGTGAAAAAAATTCAAGAATGCAAACATTTCGGTTCATCGTGGCACTGCAATTCGTCCACGAAGTCACTGAGATATTTCTATCCGCTATGCTCTTTGAGGATACCGCTAAGGAGCCATTAAAATAGTTACTTGCCACAAAGAACTTCAAAAGAGGCGGCCGACACTGTTTATCATGTTGCGTTGAATATAATATTATTATTAGGCGTCGGAGTGCGGGTATTAATATAAAGTTTCCAATGATATATTCTGTATGATGTGAAGATAATTGAAATATCGTGAAAACTAATTTTGTTTAAACATTTCATTTCGAGAAGGACAGTGTATATCTGAAATAGTTTTTTATTTAGGGTTGTTACCTTCTACAGGTAATAAAATAATCAGAATATTAGATTTGAAAATAACTACAAATGTAGAAAGGGCAAAAAATTACTGTATTCGATAAATTTGTTTTCTAAAAAAAAAAAATCTAATTTGCCAGTAACTTTAATTTATAAAATTTTGCATATTAAAAAGAATATGTATCATCTGGTGACGTTTTAAAGACTAGTGATTTTTTTTATCCAACCTATTTGAATCAAAACATTATAATTTGTAGTTATAATTCGTCTTTTGATGTAAATCAATTCGATATTATTATTATTGATACTGATACTATCAAATTGATCGTAGGTTTGATAATGGAGATGTATAAAGTCTTCGAAACGTTACCAGATAAGTATACAAATAGAATATGTTTCAGCGGTTAGAAATTTGAACATCTGAATTTCGGGTTAAACCGCGCCCAAAGTTTTGCATTGTTCGACGTTTCGGCTTCGACTTTGAAGTCATTTTCAAAAAGTAGAAAAGTGTGGCTGTACTGAGAGACACACTTTGGGGTTTTAATGTTCTAGTTTTGCGAAACCTTCGAGACAGTATGACCCTCATTGACCCAAGTTTCATCCAAATAAAAAATGGATTTACTCAGTGTTCTGGCTTTATTTATTCTTCTTTATAGTAGTTTTTTCTCCATTCTACAAACTCTGATTTTTCTATCAACATGCTCTGTCTATCTTGTCCTCCAAAAGTGATGTACAGCTCATGTAATATCTTTCATTACCTAGTTCTTCTAATATCAGAAAAAAACTGTCTTCACGAATAACTGACAAAACTTCATTTAATGTAGGTATTTCGTTTCATATGTGAAAAAGTGTATTGTTCTCCTAATGGAATTCCTGACGTCTTCGTCGATAACCAAACACTTTCTGCTAGTGGATACTTTCGGCTACAAAAATCTGTTGTTTTCCTTGAGTTCCTTAAGAATTCTGGAAATTGTCGATTTATTGACTTTGGTCATACTTGTGCATTTTTGCACTACTTCCTCTTTACCTTATATTTCGGGCGGATGTTATATTCTCAAAGAATTATAAATATTCGTAACAATTGTTTTTTCATTTATATTTAATGCTCACACTTTCGGACGCTTCATGGTTCCGGAACAGCTAGCTCCAATGTTGTATAGCTTTTTATTCAACGCGCTCTCGAAGTAACTGAAGAATTTCACTAAGATTAAGACTAAGACTAACACCTTTACTATGGCCTTCAAACTCCCAACAGAAAATAATATAATATTTTCTTCCTATGGGAAAAGCCAAGTCGGTCCTATAGATAGGTGCAGTGTGTCTCTTGACGGTATAATTCAAAGGAATAACTATTTATACTGCCTTCAAAAAAAACAATGTTTTTTTCAATCCCATTCAACTGAATACTTCAATGATTTGAAGAGTGAATGATTTGAATGCAATACGCCTATCGCACTAATATATGTAGATATATTGTTGTAGTTTTTCACATTTCTAGAGAGACTATTATCGCTGTCTGTTTCAAGTCGGGTTAGGTTAGGTTAGGTCAAAAGTAAATGGGGCTATTCGACCCTCCACCGCAACCCGCAAGGGATTATTGTGACTCACACCTAGTCAGACCCGACCAAATAAACCCAGCTTCTTGACGAAGCCGATTAGTTTATGTGGTGAGTGATCTTTGAGGTCAGATGGTAAAACTGTGATTCTATCAAACTCTGAAAACCTGATTGGGTCTGCAGCAGGGCAGGCACAAAGCATATGCTCTGCTGTTTCATCATTTTCCAAACAGAGGCGACACACACTGTCTTACGACAGTCCGAGTCTGCATATGATGAATCAGTCGGGAGTCACTGAAAATCTTTGATTTGCAGTGTATGAATTCTTCAAAGAATGAGCTATTTTTTTAAGTGGCATTGATTGATTTCTTCAATGTCTTGTGTTTCTTTAACTCCTTAAATTTGCTTGATTGACGAAACAATAGTTTTCAAACGTATAATATAATTTGAAGACTGTGTTTTATTTCTTAGATTCATAACTGAAATATTTTTCCTCAAATCATTTCCATAATATATGTAAGTGGTTTTGGTAATAGTAGATCGAAGTAGAATAAATAATTCAAATTCTAATTATAAAAAGATTCAGCAAAACTTAAATTCACTACGAACCAAACTGAAAAACGATAGTTAGTATGTAAAGTTAAGTTCTGGTGTAGAATATGAAGAAGCAAAGATTCCTCAAGATTGAAAACATTTAAGCAAGTTTTAACAGATGGAATAAATCCACAGTTATCGATATTAAGGAATGGCTCGAAATGGAACAGATGCCAATGTTTTACAAAGTTTTTTCTGTAAATGGTAAACATTCAGCAACACAGTCCAGGCAAGTTGTGCGGTTGAACAACTTCATTGTGGATAAGTTGGAATTGCACTTATCACCGGACAGATAAATGAAACGAATATACCTGTAACAGCTATCATCTAAGAATCGGGTTCGGTCTACCAGCGTAGGATCTTCAAATCTTTCGATGATTTTCTCAAACTTTTCTGGCCACGTATATAAACAGGCTGTTCCGAAAAGAGCTAAGCCACCACCACCTAGAGCTACGTATCCTCGAGTTATCGATAACAAATCTTCATGTGTTTTCAGTGTTTCTACATATTTTTCGCTACAGTATTTGGTACATGATAAAAATGCCAAGTACTTTTTATTTTCCGCTCCTATATCGGATTGCAGGATTTCTCGACCTGAAAAACAAAACATATTGAGAATTACTTCACAAGTATTTTGTTGTTGTAATGAGTTCAATTTAGAGGATTACTGTTGAGATGCAAGCTAACAGATTTTCAACAGATTTTTTTAAACTCGACAATAAATTAGCCATCTTTTGAAGCAAAGGTTTGACAATAAACACCTGCAATCTCCACTACAAACAGGAACTTAGATGAAATATTATATATGGTGCATTTATTGATTCTTCAAGGTTACCTTGGGCTGAACAAAAAATCAACGACACTTCTGATAGTAGAAAAACTTGATATATCTGGAACATTCACCTTGCTTGCGGATGACACTATGGTACTATGGCGTAATTAAGATTCTGATACTTTCACTTGGTCTATCCACTCAGATTTAAATAAAATAAAAAAATGGTGTGAATCGACTATGCATTCGCTAAATGTTTCTAAAACAAATTACTGATTTAAAAAAAATATCTTCTGATTGCTTTGCCATAAATGTCATATCTCGTGAACTCGGATTTTCAGCAGCAATAAATGCATACTATTCACTTATGTAGAGTCATCTCCGGTATGGAATTACTTTGTGGGGCTCAGACAGCCAGATTTTGATGTAGAGTGTATTAGTTATGCAGAAAAGAGTTTTGAGAATAATATCCAAATTGAAGATGCTTGACTCGTTTAGGCCACTTTTCTGCAGAAATAAAATATTTAACAATATTTGAAATATTCATTCTAAAGACTGCCTGCTTACTTCACAAACATAAGAAAAAGTTTGAAAGCCATACAGAAACGTCTTCGCGTAGCGATAAAAAACTCGCCCTTCCATTGCCCACATCATCTTTGACCAGACAGTGTCAAATCTATAGAAGTCGACAAATATATAATTATCTACCAAAACATATTACATCAGTAGGTTTTGGGAAGGTGCTTCTACGGTTTGGAAGAGTATTTTGCATACAAATTCTAGTCTTTCGCTGTAACACGATGTATAAATATTACGATATATGTCAAGTAATTTCAAAATTGTGATGTTTTATTGATAACATATTTGTACATTGTTTCTTATCTTTTATATTTTTTATTGTTTTTTTTTGTCTGTTATTTTCAATATTCACTGTATTTTTGTGAATACCATATAGTCTTTGAAAAAAAACAACATTTCATATATTTTCAATATTTTATGTATTTATAAACGATGTATTGTATTTTAGACAATAAAGATCTATCTATCTAATTGCAACGTCTCATTAGATTCTAAAAGAATTCACAGAAAAAGCTGAGAATGAAAAAAGTGGAGCTTGATGTAGATAAATGATTCGCAATATCTTGAGATAAAAGACATGCTATACAGGGTAATTCAAATTTGACCCACACTGAAAATTTATTTTCAGAAATATCCGGAAAAAACTGAAAATCTAAATTTTTGTTTTTATATTTTTCTAGCGTTATTTGACAACATGGCTCACAACCAAAACACATTTTTATTGATACTTCTTTTCAGTAACATGTTTTCATGTTCAGATTTACCATCCGACGTTTCGTCTTTTGTCAATCATCATCAACTTTTTTTTCTATTATAGGGCGCCATATTGTTTTTTACACAGAAAAATAGTGCTTCTCATTCTGATTTCATTGATGTATAATTTGTTATGATTGGCTCTTCTGAAACCACAGGTATTGAAAAAACAGCTTCATCTGAGATGACTCCATCGAAAAATTTTGTTTAATGAACACTAGTAGTCAGAACTCAGAACATCATGAGTTTGCACAAATACTTCAGTCAAAATGTCCTCATTCTCAAATGAAGAAAAACGAGATATGTTGAAACTTTATTATAAGTTTGATAGAAATAGTATGAAAATAGCACAAATTCATTTTGAATTATATCCGGAAAGACAACAGCCGGATAGAATATTATTTGGAATTTTGGACAAACACTTAGCTGAGTACGGTGCGTTTCAAAAACCAAGAATGAAGTATGAAAGCAGAATGGAACAAAGGTAAAATAATTGTTCTTTCCATATTCGACAAAGTATTATTTTTGCTTTGTTTTAGATAAATGCAGATCCTTCTAAATCAATGCATCAAGTCTCGGAAGAAATAGCTGTGTCACAGTCGAGCGTTTGGAGGGAATTAACGAAAAGTTGTTTGAAATATTATAGAAATCACACGTTGAAAGGTAAGACCTCTTCAGTTCTTAGCTCGCACAAGTTTCTCAACTTCTGAGAGTTGTCGTTCATATGGGGGCGACGGCTGATTAACGGAAAAACAGATTTTAAACAGATTTTTAAAGATATTTCACAAAAATTTCATCCAGGTGATCCTGAGAGAAGGATGGAATTTTGTAGCTGGCTCTCGAATAGGATAGAAAGAGATTATTTGGACCGACGAAAATACTTTTACAAACTGTGGTGTTTTTAATAGAAATAATGAGCACATTTGGAGTAAAAAGTTCGGTTTCGTTTAAATATGTGGGCTGGAATTTATAACGACCGAATACTTGGACATCATTTCTTATCTGATACCTTAAACGGGGAAACCTCTTGGGTTGATAAGAAACGAATTCAAAGAATATATCGATACGTTTCCACTCTTCCACACAATAAAAGAGCAGTTTGCGAATTTTTACACCAAAGATTTCCTAATAGATGGTTAAGAAATTCTGGACCAGTGAGGTGGCCAGCACAATCACCTGACCTTACAGTTTTGGATACTTTCTTGCGAGGCACTTTAAAGAACAAAATCAATGGAGAGCAAGAATATGGCACAGTGGGCGAACTTAGAGAAAACATCATTCACGCAATTCAGGTCTATCAGAAGAAGGGATATTGTTAGGACTGTTCTTAATTTGAGACGACGAGCTCGCTTATGTATTCGAACATTTGTAATACTTCATGTGCATTTTTAACAAGCTCATGATTTCATTCTTGTTTTTGAAACGCACCGTACTGAGCCGAGTATTTGTCCAAAATACCGAATAATGTTCTATCCGGCTGTTGTCTCCGGAAATAATTCAAAATAAATTTGTGGTGTTTTCGTACTATTCCTATCAAATTCATAATGAAGTTTCAACATATCTCGTTTTTCTTCATTCGAGAATGGGGAAATTTCGATTGAACTATTTGTGCAAACTCATGATGTTTCATTAGTTCTGACAAGTGAACACCTGCGGTTTCAGAAGATGCATTCACAACAAAATATACATCAATGAAATTAGAATGAGAAGCACTGCTTTTCTGTATAAAAAAAAATTATGTCGCCCATAATAGAAAAAAATTTGATGATAATTCCCAACAAACGAAACGTCGGATAGTAAATCTGAACATGAGGAAAAGGATCAATGAAAATGTGTTTTTGGTTTTGAGCTATGTTGTCAAATAAGGCTAGAAAAAAATAAAAACGAAAATTCCGATTTTCAGTTTTTTTTTGGATATTTCCGGAAATACTCGAAATTTTCCAAGTTTGAATTAATTCAAATTCGACCCCACTTCTGTAGATAGATCACCTCCTAAACCATCTCCTGATCTACCTCAGTTATTGTTTCATGCAGTGTTTATTTTCAATTAACAAAGTTGATCTCTGCACCATTATTAATTTGATATCAAACAAAAATAGCATTACCATATAAAATATTATAATTTTTTTTATAAACTTCCTACTTACCAATATGTTCCCATAACTCCAGTTGACTCATATTTTCAGCATCAATATAATTCAATTTACTTCTGAATATTTGGCACTCACTTTCCAAACTGAAAGTTTTTCTGCCTAAGCCATGTTCATGAAGTTTTTCTGCAGTCACACATTGCAAAAGTTTTGAACCCAGAGTTATTCTTTGGCAAGCACTTTCAATACCGTTGTTTTCCCATGGTGGCGCTTGGAAACATCCATCATGCCCATCACATATCACATATAGAGGTATCACAGCATTTTCGCATGGTAGAGAAAAATATTCCAAAGAAATATCAATCGTTTCGCAGCAATACTTGATGGTAATTTGATTTTTACCTTTCCCAAGTTCTACTAAAAATTTAAATTTATTGTCCACCATATTTGCGGATAACTTTGTATTATTTTCCAAAGTCAGGTAAACATTTCTATCCGCTGGGATTTGGCACGATACGCTAGTACCATATTGGACAGTTCCAATTATTTTGATTATCGGGTAAGTCACTGCTTCATTATTGCTAAAGTTGATCACCTTCACATTATGGTTGATTATAGACTGAAAGAAATATAACATTAACTAGTTTTAGACAAAACATGAATATGGTTTGAAAATAATTAAACCGGAAATTCGTAATGGAAAAACACCAAAACAATTTTCTTCAAACATAACCAAACTTCAAAGCCTTTTCACAATCAGAAATAAAACTAGGGAACTATATTCTGTATGTAAAATCTGAATAATCCGTATATCCGTGCTAGGAGTCTTTCATAGAAAAATAATTATTAAGTATTATTGATTCATCAGCAAATGTTTTGAAATATGCCTGAAACACTGTATTTTCAGTATTCTATTCAATAAGTACAACAAATACAGTTGAACAAAAGAGAAGGGCAATCATTTAGACCAGTGGTCGCCAACCTCTTCAATGTGTTGAGCTACTTTGTTAATTTTAGAATAAACAGCGAGCTACCCACACGGAAGTCACGTAACGCAACGTAAATGAAATAATCCACAATTAATTTATCATTATATGTATTTATTTTACTATTCAACTGGTAATACATAATACATAGGTACTAATAATAAACTAATAACAAAATAACTAATATTACTAGTACGTACTTGTTCATAGCTACATTCCTACCTATCAAACGAAGGTGTTTGAAAAATAAACACAAACTTTTATCCAGCCACAACGGCATGTCACGTATGATTTAAAAATAGTTAATAATAACAACAAAAAAGTAACGCAATATCATGAATATAAACATTGAAAACTAAAAAAGCACGTTCAATGAGAAGGCTGACACTCAGACTCATCGATAATTTTTTTAATGTTTGCCCTATAATTTGATGCAGCCATTCGAATACAATTATCCAAATGTTCATCTGTAGGTCGATTGCGATATTTGTTCTTAATAAACTTCATATTGGAAAAAGAAGATTCACACAAATAGGTTGAATTGAATAAGGCTTTCACTTTCAAGGCAACACGGCATAGAACTGAATATTTGTCTTTACTTACAATAGGCCAGATACATTCAGTACTTGAGACTAACGATTTTAAGGCTAAATCATTTTGAAAGTCAAAGACTTTCATTTCTGTTGCAGCGATGTCTTCGCCAAAGTTCTGCATAACACAAGTTGCAAACTGTTGGATATCAATTTCCATGAAGGGTGAAATAACAAACTGCGCTACTAAAGCCATTTGATTGAAATCCTTAAAACGATTTTTGAAGTTATTCTTCAGGGTAGAAATTATATCTACATGATATTTGTTGTCATAGGGTTCTAATGGATTTTGAGATATTTTTTCTGAAAGAATAGGAAAATGCTTGGCATCGCTTTTAATTAGGTTTTGTTCCCTAAACTCCAGCTTTTTGATGAATGCTTTTTTATCAGACATTATTTCCGCTAGTTCTTTGTCTCTCCCCTGAAGCTGCAAATTAAGTTCGTTTAATTTCTCTGTAATGTCCACGAGAAAACCAAAATCTCTAAGCCAGATTGAATTTTCTAGTTCCGGAGTCGGTTCATCGCGTTGTTTGAAAAATTGAACTATGCCAGATAAGACATCATTAAAACGTTTCAGCACCCGTTCTCTACTTAACCATCGGACTTCAGAGTGAAGGAGTAGGTCCCCGTATTGACCAAGGTTCTGAATAATCTTCTTTGTAACGCTTGAGCTCTAATCTTGTTCACAATTTTCACCACCAGTTTCATAACGTTGTTTAGTTTCAGGAAATTTCCACATAATGCTTGCTGATGGATAATGCAGTGGTAACAGAGAAATTGCGGAAAAGTTTCATCTTTACGACATAACGCCACCAGACCCTTATCACAACCCACCATAGCTGGAGCGCCATCGGTTGTCAAGTCTACCATTTTCGATATTGGGACTTTCTCGGAAGAAATAATATTTTTTAAATGAGAAAACAACTCATGTCCAGTAGTGCGTCCTTTCAGTGGAATGAACTTCAAAAGATCTTCTTTAATCGTAAAATCACTAAAAACCATCCTGACGAACACGGCCATCTGGGCAGTGTCAACGACATCTGTTGATTTATCCAGTTGAAGTGAAAAATAAACACAGTTATCTAAGTCAGTTCTTAACTGTAAAAAAATGTCATTGCTCATTACTTCTACACGTCTCATCACTGTATTAGCAGAAAGTTGCATAGATTTTATAGCTGAAACTATCTCGTCTTTATTTCTAAAGTTGGCAAATAACGAATCGACAGCTTCTAAAAACGTCTGTTTTATCATTTCCTCTTCTTCATAAGGTTTCGTTTTTGTACAATTATCTGGGACACACGGTACGATACTTCAGTTGCAGCCTTATTTTTGTGGACTGTTCTTAAAAATATTGATTGTTGTCCAATTAACTGCTTTTATAACTGTTTCAGTTTCTCCTTTCTGGCAGCAAAATGTAGTGGGAATGATTTTTCAAAATTAGAATGTACAGTTTTATGATGTCTCTCAATATTTCCTTTTTTAGCAACGGAGACCGAAGTATTACATAACAATTACATAACATTACATAAGTATTACACACAATTTTATCTTCAACTTCTGTAAAAAAGTATTGTTCTTCCCATTCCGAATGAAAGTGGTATGTCTTTACCTTCTTACAACTGCTTGCCATCCTTTTATTCCACAATAGGTTACTCTGCAAGCAATTAATTGAAACCATAGCCTGAAAACACCCGGCATAGCACTACTGATACGACCTATGATGGATTGAAACAGCGCTGTCTGTTTTTGAATCCCGAATGCTTTGTTTTCAGACTATGGAACAAGTGAATGTGCCAGAATTTTTTGATTTGGTAGTCACAGAAACTAGTGTCCGATGTATTTGGAAACCTGCTGACAAAAACGTCAGCAAGTTATTCAGTATTTCGAAGGTTTAAAGTAATTCCTTTTCATATTTTATAACTCCAGTTATACTCAAAAAGTTATTTTTTTGGTAAATTTTATCTGCGATGGAAAAACATTTGACAATCACAAAATGTTCACGATGGTAAGAAAGTTCTTTAATTGAAAAAAATGTTGAAGATCAGAAAGACAAGTACATTTATTCTTGATGACGCAATATTAGAAAACCAATCAACGAACATCAAGGAAATGTTCTTCCTTAGATCAAGCAATAATATCTGGCCAAAATCCTGATTGAATAATGAAACTACCGTAAATTTATGAGAGACTTTCGACTACTTAGCCAACCTGATCAATATGTTTGATAAATTGAAAGTAAAATTAACAGAAGCTCCCATTCAAGTCTACACTAGTCTAGTCTATTCTACAGATTTTACAATGCGTATAAAAAGTGAATATTTTTTATATAGCACTGGCTTTCATATGTCGGGAGAGCAGCCGATTTTCAGTAATTGAATCAGTCTGGTATTATTTAGGTTCGTTCCAACCAGCGTCAGAAACGGTTTCTGACAGTCAGGATTCTGCGCAGTAATGTGATTGCGTTCCAACGTGAGTTTCCAACCATTAGTAAACTATCAGTTTTCTGTTCCATCCAAGATTCAAACCTGTTCGAAATCTATCAGAATGGTTTGAGGATTATCTTCTAACCATTAATCTGACACATGCGTATTCCGTATTACTGTTTCTGTTTTTTTATGTTCATGCAACTTGTAAACAACATAACATGCAAACATTGTAATAAAATAAATTATGTATTTGCTGGCGCAGGAAAAATTATGAATTCTTTACGTGAACCTAAAATACGAACATCTTTAATTACACAAATTAATTATTGCAGTGACCTCCCGTTCCATGTTGATTAGTAAATAGAATAGAGATATAAAATACTGCAACCTTCTTTTACTCTCCAGAAATACACTTGATTAGATTTATTTTTCAAGGTTATGTTGAAATTCCATGCCAAACTTCAGTTGAACTATCAGCTGTTCCAATCACAAATTTCAAATCAATCAGAAACCAATATTTACCAGACATGCGCGTTGACAACGATTTACAAACAGTTGGAAATCTGTTTTTGTGACTCAAGGTTGGAACGAACCTTTTATAAAAATAAAAAAATTGAGAAGATGGGAGATTGAGATCATTTCACCGATAGTTGATTGGAAGCAATTATATCATATCGTAAAAACTGCTCATAAGGTCTTGTAGAGGAACTTGAAGACACATAACAAACAAGTCATGTAGTAAATCCTCATTAGTGAGACAACATCGGTATCTCAATACTTAAATTGAACTCCAAAAGAATTCTATGAGCTACAAGGCTTCATTAGGTCACGGTATGATTTACTGCATTGCTAATGGTGAAGCTTGAAGGAGCAAATTGCATGTACCAGTCGATTTCACCTAGAGCCTAGGCAAAGATATTTCAGTTTCAAAAGGGTTTTTTTACTAATGCAGAAGACACAATTGAATTTCCTTTCATCGTGATGTTGATAAGTTCTTTAGAAAAATAACCTCACCCCCTCTGTAACTGCGTCACGAATATGTTGAATTTTTCATCTACAGTTCCAAACCAGAATCTCACTGTGAATGTTTGTGTTAGTATGCATGCAGATGGTAGAGAACATCCAGATGGTACCTATTCTTTTCTGTTATGTTCAGTTGAAACCTATATTGCTGTGAAACATTACCACGATTTTTGTTGAATTGCGAATAAAAGTAACACCCATACATGAACCTCTGTCATTTCCAAACCATTTTCCTACTGTCTTGAACTCTGTTAGTCGACAGTCATCCAATTTTATTACTTGGAATAAAACTTTTCAAATAGAAGGTTTGTATAATAAAATGGCAAATTTCAGTTCAGTCATTGTTCAAACCATTTGTTAATTCATTTCAGGTTACAATAAATTTATTTTATTTACAAATCAGCTCACTTGTACCTTTGAATTTCTTAATTATTGTAGTTTTTCCCATTTTAAGCTGGACAGAAGTGCTCACTTCAATCTAACAGAAATGTCCACCCCAATCTTTCGCTTGGAATGAGGCTGGACATAGCAGATCACCTCGTGATGTAATACAAAGGCCAAGGCATAAGTGCATTTGCGGCGCCGAGGCCAAAAGGAGAAAGAGAGCGAAGGAGGCAGGACTGGCAGCAACTATAAGTACACCCTTCTCCTCCCCCACTCTACCTCCAACAGCAAGGACACTTCCTGCGGCGGGCGCCAAGTGTTTTTCGCTTTGAATACAGGCAAGGAACCGGCTGCCCCTGCAGGAAGGCTCCGTCACTTGTACACCTCCACGGAGGGAACACCAAGAAGGTTGAAGGAGCCGCGCAAGGACAGTAATGTTGCTGCATCTTCCAAAACCTTCGCGGAGGTCACCGTGAAACACCTCAAGGTTGCCAAAGAGAGTGTGTTTTCGGCGAGTTTTGGCCTACACCTGCCAATATAAAGGAGATGTCTGTCCACCCTCCTAGAAAGGACAGGATGGACGATGACCTAGGAGAACAACTCCACGGGAGGATGTACAATGGGTCACATGTGGTCTAAGTTCTGTGGGTCTACGCTCAACCCCCCCCTAATCGACAGATACATAACTCATCTGAATATTTCAATATTTTGGTCCTATTATTATTTCGATTATTCAGTCTGTTTACACTGTCGATCTGTTTCAATTTCCACCGCGAATTGGTGAGCAAATTGAGGAAAAAATGATTCCTGTTTCTGTTCAGTAAAATTAGTTCGATTGCTTACCACCGGAAATATGCATTTTCCAATTGAAGACGTAATTCCGGAAGACCCAGTATATCATAAACAACTGCATGTAAGTTATTGACATCTAACGGATCACATAATCAATAAAATATTTATACTTTCAGTTCATCAACGTCATATTTCTTATGGTTACGGTTTCTGTATGATCTTATGCAAGCAACAACGCTGTTTCATCTAGCTGTCGATAGATGGTAGGGCATGTTATAAATTGTGGCAGTCTAATAAGATCAATAGAGTTTGTCAACTACATACTACAAAATAATGACAATTTATGTTACATCTCAGGAAAGTACTAAAAACTAAATTAATAAGAAGTCTTTGAAAATAATTTCGTGCTTTCTACTCATTTTCATTAAAGAACTCACCATTGTTGGTTATTTCCAACATTAAATTTTGCACTCTCAGTACTTGGCACTGGCAATAACACTGCCTCAAAGTGAATTGCATTTCAGTAAATGGCGCAATGGCGTCAAATTCGAGTGAGCAAGGAAACAAAAGAGATTACTTATTGATTCTAAACTTTGCGTTGCGACTTATGTGGAAGTTCATAATCAAAATTTCGACATGAGTAGTAGGGATGTGAACTATTTTTGAGAAGGTGTTAAAAATCAGGTATATGTACTAAAATTGTCCAAAATATTTTTAATACATTTTTAACGCAACAATTACTTGAAAAATCATGTAAGTATGTAAAATATTAATAATTGTGCCGTGCTCGTTGTGACGTCAGATGTTCCCAAATACTGAAAAAGTTAATGCGATATAGTTTCTTCGTGATTTTTTAAATGAAAGATGAGTTGCGAATTTCTGAATACTAAGTTTTTAGTTCACACAAAAGGTACTGCCTGAATTCAAAATATTTTTCACAAAGAAGAATGTTCTATTGTGGAAATAAAATAAAAAAAGGTATACAAAAATCTGAAAAAAAATTTTCAAGTCCACGTATGGAAAATTATTGAAAAAGTTGGTTTCAGCTAGCCTAGGGGATCCAACTTACATGAATCATCTATCATAATGCTTGCATAATTTATGCTTCGGCATACGGTGCAAAACAACGGCCTGAGGTTGGCACTAGGAGCCTTAGAATCATCCTCCAAGAAAGTCTTTATAGTGAATATATGTCGAAACATAGTCACAGAACAGAATACTTTCAAATCTGAAGATATGAACTTTAAATGTAGGTTGAATGGACTGACGCATATCAGAAAACAACTACTCCACTGGCTAATACCACGAACGGAGTTGGATTATATCTGACAGGCGTCAGTGCAGGAATATTCACAGAAAATTTTCTGCATATGCAATTGGCAATACAACTGAAAGAGTCGACCTTCAATTTTGGAACGGGCACACTTGCAGACCGGTTCCGGGCTCCTTAGCCACTCGTCAGTGCAAGATAGTGACCATCACCGACCTGAAGTCAATGATATTCCATAATTGAAAATCAAAATTCTTTTAGAGTATTTCATTTCTCGTGCTAAGTTGGAGCGAACATCAAAAATGTCACCCCATCTAGTGAATGCGGTACTAACCAACTGCATATCCGAAATTTGTCCGATAAACCGGACTAGAAAATTGCTTGTCTGACGCACATCAGTTTATTGAGAAAACTAGTTATGATTTGCTAAAGATTTTAATAATCAAAGGATATTGAAAAACACATGTTTGATTATGAAGGAAGCGATCAACCTATACAGTCTGCCAAAAGTCGGTTTGAACAAAATTTTTCAATACCATGATTGATTCTGTGATAAGCAACATTGATTCGAGATTCATATCAAAACTTTAAAAATTTTGGTTTTCTCTATGACCTAAAAAAGTTGAAGCAAGTAGGTGAGAGTAGTGAGTAGTTATTTAAAGAACTACAAAATAATATTCCAAATTCATCCATTAAAGACATGAAATATATGCTCCAGTATATTATAGAGAATGATTCAAAAGAAATTTACCCAATTTATCTGTAATTATAGCTTCCGCTGAAAAAACTTTTCAAAATTGGAAACAAAAAATTATTCAGGAATGGGTCAAGAAAGATTTTTAGTAGCTACGGCAGTTTTATCCAAGCAGATTATAGCATCAAAGCATCACCAATAATTAGGGAATTCAGTAAACCCATAAGTAGATTTTTTTTTACTTTAATTGAATCTTTTTTCTTCATTCTAAACCCCCGACGCAAAAAAGGTGTGTTGTAAGTTTGACTTGTGTATCTGTATATCTGTGTATATGTCTGTAGTTCTGTAGCTCCTGTACTAGTCGACCGATTTTGATGCGGTTCTTTTATTCAATAGCTCATTTTGTCGGGATGATTCATAGATATACTTCATGAAAACCGCTTGAGCGGTTCAAGTGTTTCTAAGATTATGAAGAGGAATTATGCATTCAATAAATAACATTTCAATTTTGACTTGATGCTGCAACCAAAACAGTCTTCCAAGGACCGATTCCTCATTTTGAAGGTCTCAATGAGTATATAGTCGCAGGGTCAGTGACACTGACTGGAGTTTTGATACGGCGACCTATACATGATGTTTTTTATTTATTTTATTTATTTTTTATTGCTTCGAAGTTGTTTATTTTGTAAATTTTGTTGTTTGATGTTCCACCAAAGTACGTTACTAAAAATTTTGGTGTTCCTCAATGAATAAAAACATCAAGTGTTTATTTTATAAACCTTTTTTCTATCACCATCAGAGGGCCTCACAGAATGTACTTTGCCCACAATAAATTTAGACCTTGCGCCGCCACTGCTCATTTTGGATGCATCAAGAGAAAGATTAGTTTGATTTTCCTCTTGAAGATGATCACTTGGTGACCGGAACACGTGTCGAGGTGTTAAAATAACGGTTTGCTGTTGGGAAGAAACTCTAGTAAAATTTATTATTTCTCTGATGAATCTCTTCACAAAAACAGCAAAATTAGACTACTTAAATTTTATTCAATATCTAATAACTCAAAATTAAAACGCTACAAAAGCCGCTGTATATCAAGGTTCGTGCGAATGCATGCAATAACTGCAATTGGATTACATGACCGTTTGTGACTTTCGATGTTCTCCAGATATATGAAGGAAAACCCTGCCATTCAGAAGGGATATTCGTTATTGATATTGCTTAGACGTTGAAGAAGATTCACCATCGCACTTTCCACTGAATTTTATATTTTAGGTTTTCCTTCATATTAGCGAAATATTCGCTTTATTTGCCAATCTAGATCACAAATTATTGAAAATTCCATGTGAAATTGCATTGAGAGCCAAAACCAGTATTCGATTACATTTCGTATGTACAATATGACAATCATTTTCAAAATTGGTTGATAACGTTTGTTGAACTTTCTCTTGGAATTAGGTGAGTTCCACAGTCAGCAAGTTCGTTGACCCCTCTGGTGAATGAGTTAAATAATTTTGGGTATACCTTCATCCAAAGTGTAATGTACGATTACCCATCTGATCATTCCGTGAGATTGATAAGTCATTGAAGTTCATTGAACTAGATTATAATGAATTTTCATGCGTACAATGAAATGAACGTGGAAAGAAAGTTACACTTGATATTATGTCAACACCTTTCGCGTTTGTCTTACCTGAATAATCAATAAACTGAATTTCAAGTAACATAAATGTTCATTTGATTATCGAATTTTAATAAATTGTACATAGACCTAATAAGGTACATTTGAAACGGAAATACATGTTATTGAACGACGGTGTCATCTTCTCTTACCAAAACGCCATCTAAGGAATCAACAGAAAATTCAGATCACAAAAATCAATGATAAACGAGGCTTTCATAGGGGGTCAGTTGTAAAGCAGGACTTAGACCTCTAACACCAAATGATATTTGTCCTCTGTCTTTCTCTGCAGCTTGCTGGTGTTCCTAATCATATTTTGCAGATCTACATTTCAGAAAAATGAAGAGTATTCGAACAACTATGTTCACAGATTATGCTTCACCAGAATTATCAAACTGAAGCTCGTTCAAGAAAGCCTGGACTGATTTTTTTCAGAACACCGTGAACTTTCAGTCTGTAAACACTACAAGACAAATTTCTTCGTTTTCCACTGGGCAAATCAGTTCAAACTATTCATGTCTGCTCATAATACTTCAAGAAGCTAGTTTTGCTCAATAGTTTCTCTAGCTTTAGAAGAAGCAACAATAATATTTCAACGGGTTCCAATACCAGTGTGTATTTGGTAAGTGTTCGTCCAGTCTGAATATAGATTTTTCATTTTCGATTCGCATATTGGAAACGGCGATGACGTTTCTCGTTGAGGGACATCTTTCATCTATGGAATGGGCAGAAGACCCATTGCTTGAATATCAAAGAAAAATCAAGCTCCCAAAGCCAGTCTGTTACAAAGCCAAGTTTCGACAGAGCACGCTGAATGAGAACCGTCTCCTGTCTTCTACTGCAGCTTTCACTGCAAAGCAACTAACTGAATCCAGAGCCAAAAAACAAACCATTTATGATACAACACGAAGCTGTCATACTCAATTATTCAGGAGAGAGCATGACTTATACATCATCTATGGAGTCGAACAGAAGACTCATTTCTCGAATATCAAAGATGAACAATGCTTTCAAAGACGGTCTGGTGCAAAGCAAAGCTTCCAGATCCACCGCCGACACCAGACAGCAGACGTCTGATGTCAGTGAAAGCTGCAGTGAAAAACAACGGAGGAATATCGTTCGGAGGGCCTCTTTTCTTTTGTTAATTTTTATATTCGAAAAATGAGCCTTCCGTCGATCCTGTAGATGATGTGTTTATAACGGGAGGTTTCATTGCCGTTTCCTACTAAGGATTGTCCTTTAAGGGCAATTGATGTCAACAACGCATTCGTGGTCCATCTTAGCATTACAGATGAGATCTATGTAAAGTCGAAACAGTTCTACCTGATTTTGGACCACGAATTCTCTGTTTCTGGGCTCTGACTTCAGCATTTTGAATATTGTCTGAAAATACAATATTTGTTATTTTTGTAGCTTAAGCTCCTCCTCAGCACACTGGTCAAGTTATGAATCTTATTGAGTTAATAAGGCTGCAGAGAATCTATTCGACCTTCCAAGTATTCACACTCGACTAAAGGAATCCAGCTTCTTAACGAAGCCGATTAGTTTATTTGGTTAGTAATTTTTCAAGTCAGATGGTAAGAGTGCGGCTCTGCCAAACTCTGATTCGGTTCGCAACGGGGCAGGCACAAAGTATGGGCTCCGCATTTTCCAAACAGAGGCGACAGCCACTGTCTTCCGACAGCACGAGTCTCTGCATATGATGTTTCAGACGACAGTGACCTGTCAGAAGGCCTATTAGACATCGTAGTTCATCCCCACTGTAGTACACCAACTGTTTGGTTTCAAGAGTGAATGAACGCCTTGAATTGTTTGGTTTCAAGCTTCGAAGAGTGAATGAACGTCTTGGAGTGAGCCAATCCTGGTAGACTTTGCCGAAAGTTCATACATCTTCTTGCCATCTAGGTGTTCAACATTTGTTTGGCAAAGCATTGGAGCATCGTTAATGACAGGTTCTGGTCCAATGAAGCTACTTGCAGCACACTCCTTTGCAAGAGAGTCAGCAGACTCATTGTCTCCCAGGCCAGTATGGCCAGAAATCCAGACCAGAGACAATATGTTAAGTCTTCCTTATAGGAGGAGTTGTTTTTGACAATTTACTACCAATTTAGATGTTGCTTGGTAGGAGCCAAGAGCTTGCAACACCGCTTGACTGTCCGAGAATATTTTTATCGACTTGTGTATGAGGTTGAATTCTACCAATCTCTCCGCACATAATTCAATAGCATACATTTCCGCTTGAAATACAGTTGTATAGGTCCCTAGGTAGGTTGATATCTCTGTCCTTGGTCTGCGACTGAAAACACCTGCACCAGAACCTGGAGGTGTTTTTGTTCCATCTGCGAATCAACTCTATCTCTATCTACTCTGAATATTTTCTTCAACAGGAGAATCCAGTCCTCTCTATTCGGAAACAGTACTGTATAAGGCAGTTTATAGTTGACAGCTGGAGGCATGATGTCAGAGGTCATTCCCAGAATGCTGTGACTTCCAGTGTTATTCAGCAGTCTATTGTACTCTGCATTAGATTGATTTGTGCAATTGGCGATGTGCACAACTTTATATAGCAGTCCATCTAGCTTTTCTCTCCAGAAAACATCTGGAGAGGCAGTGGATCTTGAAGTATATTCAAGATAAGTGTAAGCTAGAGAGTTTTGCCAGAGCTATTTTCTGTAAAGCCTTCGGCCACCAGGCAATTGCTCCACAAGTGATAATTTGTCTGACAATCATCAAATAAATCCAATGGATTTGTTTAGCACCTAAGCACCAAGTTTCACCACAAATCCTACGACATCTCTATAGGGACAGTCTGACCCACCAAGTGAGTGTTCCAGGTGAGTTTTTCATCAAGGGTAATTCCAAGATAATTCTCGTCCCTTTCAAATGGAATGACCTCCCCATTGAGGGAAAGTGGCATACAATCGTACATTTGTACTCCTATGATTGAACCAAAAACAATCGAAGACAACGTCATTCAACTCATTTTTTTGCCTTTAGGTGTCAGAATCTCAAAGGGATGGAAGCTAAAATCTTGTCGTTGAGAGAACTTGCGTCATGTATTTAAATTAAAATGAACAATTTCAAATGAATTCAAGAAACATTTCTTCCTTTGAGCTTATTGTGCTAAGTTGCTATACATCATCGTATCACCAATTTTATAATTGGCGTGAAGTTATCCACAGATTTCTGGCCACACATGCTGACGTAGAGGAAAATAAAAATCTGTGGTTGGGATACGAAATTATTAGCACCCGTACTAATATCTGTGGCTGGAAATACCTATTCACTATAGGTTGAACATGGAATTTTATAAAGACTATTTAGTGTTTAACTTTTTTATAGAATCTTGAGTAGATTGACGCGTTGATAATAATCGTTTTCTCATCAACAATACAAATTCAGGGAAAAATAAAATTGGAAATATCAGACTCACTTTCCAATACCCCATATAGAAATGATATCCGATGATGTGCGTCCATCAAAATCACACAACTTTCATAGTTTCTTGAGTAAATTAACTTGGTGACGACAGTTTTCTTGTCATCTAAACAGATTTCGAAAAAAAAATTGTTGAAACAATCAGACTCATTGTATGAGATTTCTTGTATTCATAAAAATCACACAACTCTTATAGAATCTTCGGTAGATCGATAAAGTGAAAACGGTTTTCTTGTCACCCATACAGACTTCAAGAAAAAAATTGTTGCAACAATCAGACTCATTTTTTGAAATTCCTTGTAGAATTGGAACCAGAAGATGTGCGTTCATGAAAATCACACAACTCTTATAGAATCTTGGGTATATCGATACAGTGAAAACCGTTTTCTTGTCACCCATACAGATTTCGATAAAAAATTGTTGCAACAATCAAACTCATTTTTTGAGATTCCTTGTGAAATTGGAACCAGAAGATGTGCGTTCATGAAAATTACACAACTGTTATAGAATCTTGGGTAGATCGATAAAGTGAAAACCGTTTCCTTGTCACCCATACAGACTTCGATAAAAAAATTGTTACAACAATCAGACTCATTTTTTGAGATTCCTTATAGAATTGAAACAATTTTTTTTATCGCAAATCTGTATGGGTGACAAGAAAACAGTTTTCACTATCTTGATCTACCCAAGATTCTATAAGAGTTGTGTGATTTTCATGGTTCCAATTCTACAACAAGGTGTTTTAAAAAGTGAGTCTGATTGTTGCAACAATTTTATTCTCGTAATATGTATGGGTGACAAGAAAACGGTTTTCACTGTGTTTATCTATTCAAGATTCTATGAGAGTTATGTGATTTTCATGAACGCATATTATATGGTTCCAATTCTACAAGGTGTTTCAAAAAGTGAGTCTGATTGTTGCAACAATTTTTTTCTCGAAATCTGTATGTGTGACAAGAAAACGGTTTTCACTTTATCGATCTATACAAGATTATATAGGAGTTATATTATTTTCATGAACGCACATCTTCTAGTTCCAATTCTACAGGGAATCTCAAAAAATGAGTCTGATTGTTGCAACAATTTTTTTATCGAAATCTGTATAGGTGACAAAAAAATAGTTCTCACTATGTCAATCTACCCAAAATTTTATAAGAGTTGTGTGATTTTCATGAACGCACGTCATATGGTTCCAATTCTACAAGGTGTTTTAAAAAGTGAGTCTGATTGTTGCAACAATTTTATTCTCGAAATTTGTATGGGTTACAAGAAAACGGTTTTCAGTGTGTTCATCTATCCAAGATTTTGTAAGAGTTGTATGATTTTCATGAACTCACATCTCCTAGTTCCAATTCTACAAGGAATCTCAAAAAATGAGTCTGATTGTTGCAACAATTTTTTTATCGAAATCTGTATGGGTGACAAGAAAACGGTTTCCATTATATCGATCTACACAAGATTCTATAAGAGTTGTATGATTTTTATGAAGGCACATCTCCTAGTTCCAATTCAACAAGGAATCTCAAAAAATTAGTCTGATTGTTGCAACAATTTTTTTATCGAAATCTATATGGGTGACAAGAAAACCGTTTTCACTATATCGATATACCCAAGATTCTATAAAAGTTGTGTGATTTTCATGAACGCACATCTTCTGTTTCCAATTCTACAAGGTGTTTAAAAAGTGAGTCTGATTGTTGCAACAATTTTTGTATCGAAATCTGTATGGGTGACAAGAAAACAGTTTTCACTATATCGATCTACACAAGATTCTATAACAGTTGTGTTATTTTCATGAACGCACATCGTCTGTTTCCAATTCTACAAGGTGTTTTAAAAAGTGAGTCTGATTGTTGCAACAATGTTTTTCTCGAAATCTGTATGGTTGATAAGAAAACGATTTTCACTATATCGATCTACACAAGATTCTATAAGAGTTGTGTAACTTTCATGAACGCACATCGTCTAGTTCCAATTTTACAAGGAGTCTCAAAAAATGAGTCTGATTGTTGCAACAATTTTTTTATCGAAATCTGTAGAGGTGACAAGAATGCGGTTTTCAGTATATCGATCTACCCAAGATTCTATAAGAGTTGTGTGATTTTAATGAATACAAGGAATTTCAAAAAATGAGTCTGATTGTTTCAACAATTTATTTTTCGAAATCTGTTTAGATGACAAGAAAACTGTCATCACCAAGTTAATCTACTGAAGAAACACCAAACACCAAATAGTCTTAATAATTCCACGTTCAACCTATAGTGAATAGTTATTTCCAGCCACAGATATTTGTACGTCTGCTAATAATTTCGTATCCCAACCACATATTTTACGTCAGCATGTGTGGCCAGAAATCTGTGGATAACTCCACGCCAATAATTTTATATATCTACACTGATGTTAAGACGCAATTGGTCGATTTTTTGGATATTCAGTTGAGTTAATTATTAACATTTTAAAATGATATAAAACTGGATATATGAATATATTCCAGTTGAAATAACCTCATTAATCTAACGAATTGATCAGATGAATTATTGCGCAATAAAGTTCTACTAGGTATGATTAAAGGTTAATGAACGAGATTGTGGAACTTGCCCGGTTACGTAAGAAAGTGCATTGACTCTATTTCGGTGATATTAAACAATTTTCCAAAATATGTGTCATATTGAATGATTTGCTATCTGACGATTGTCGATATCGCTATTGAATTTACGTTCACCTAACAAATGATTTATTTACAATGTAGTAGGATATCTTTCTTTGGTTTCTGGAAAGTTAACCAGCCTGTGGAGAAAAATGTGAAGTACTAGTTATTGATAACTTTTCTTGAAAATAAGGTGCGGTGCACACTGGGGAAATTTGTTTCATGAAATTGGTTCCGTGAAATATGAAACTGAAGTTGCTTGCTATAGATAGATAACATTAACGCTGGTTGGTGCACAAAACGTTTGTTGAAACTATACTTTCATTGATTTCAGGTAATCGGGTTTCAAGATAATCGTTAAATCTTGTTGCTTCAAATTCACCTTTCACGTTTGTTTACCGTCAAAATGATGGGGGCTAAGGTGGCGGTTGATTCAACTGCCCTTTATTCAATTACCTACCTAAACATGATGAACAGAATATACCCTCATCACTGTGTTGGAAGTCAGTCAAAGGTTTCATACTTCAAGGATCCATTGCTATGGATATGATTGACATGAAGATATAGCTATTTGCATAACAAGGGAGGAAAATGTTACTTTTCCTCCCGAGAATGAAGTTTACTGCCCGACGCGTAGCGGAGGGCAGTAATCATTCAATGGAGGAAAATTCACTTTACCCCCATGTTATACATATGATTTTTCCGCCTCCCTCAAATTTTTAAATAATTTATTTATGAAACTATCAAAAAATAATTTATTTATGAAACTTACAAACAAAATTTATCAAAGAACTAAAACTGAGAAGTAGGTACAGTATAACTCATAGGGACGGTATTTTCATACTTGCATCCTACATATTTTTAATTTCTGCTAGAGTAATTATTTATAGTGATGTTGAACGAGCAGTTTTGAGCAGTGGTGATTTGAATACCACTAGAACTGAGAGCTGGATCCAACGCAGTTTTCGTGATATTTTCACTAACTTTATTATTATACAGCTGTTATCCCTCGGAAATACTCGTACTTGGCTGATTACAATCAATTTCGTTAACTTTAGTGACTCCTATAATTAGGTTCGAAATTTTTTGCTTTTTTGCAAGAGATTGCTGCACATATCCTTCAGCGATATTTGTAGACTTCCAACCTCCGTGTTGCTTTAAAGTAAGAATGTCTCCTTCAGAATTTGCAAGTAAACTTGCCGAGGTTCTTCTGAAACTATGCCCGGTATAATTTATGGCATTAGGCAGTTTTAAAAATTCTGCAATTTTTGTAGGAAATTCAGCTATAGTATTTTTCCCAACCATTTGGTTGATACATTTTCCTGCTCTATAGCAGACAAATAAACGTGTCTGATTTATTTTAAGTCGTAACGATATATATTTTCTATAAATATCAATATAATTAGTACCATTCCCCAGTGAAGCATTGATTACAAACGTTCTCTGAATATTTGTTTTAGAATTTGGTATATTTACTATTAATATTGAACCTTTATCTTCAATATCTGTAGTGGCCATTTTAAGGCGCTCGTCACACCTGCATGCTCCTGAAATTCCGAAAATGAGGAGAACCTACAAAACAAAGAAAAATAATTTAAAAAAAAGAAAAAACTGTCGACGCTGGAATTCGAACCAAAAACTATAAGGCCGTCATGAATAATTAGCGGTGCATCAACTCACTGCGCTACTGAGCGTAATAAACTACTTCTGCGGAATCATAAACATAGCATAAAGCTTTAGCTCTATTATAATATTTAACTTTTATTTTTTAAATATATTTACTTCTCGAAAATATCTTACCTTCATTAATAAATAATTATTATCGGGGGCTTCTAATAAACATTTACTTAGTTCCTCTCTTGAGAAAGTTTTTGCCTTATTAGGTTTATATCCTTGGTTTTGCCTTTTCAAGAAAGCAATTAATTTTGGGTATTTAATATCCATATTTTCTTTTATTTGAAGCATGGTACGTAGCATCGAATACTTGGACCACAATGTAGAGGCTTTTAGTGTATTTGCTAATATCGAAAAATATCCCAACATAACATTTTCTGAGTAAATACGAATATGCTTTTCTTCGGCCCATCGCTTGAAATGTAAATATTGTTTTTCGTATTTATCTTTAGATTTTTGGGGCAATAAAGATTGTACCGTTACATTAACTTGTTCCAAAATATCCGGTGGTGTATTATTTATATCTTCAAAATCGCTTGAATCACTTATTCTTAAAATATTCTTAATATTTTACAGATATACCTAGTATGTATGGTGAATCACACTTTGAAACTGTCAAACGACCATAGCATGCTAAAAAATTTGTCATAAATTCGAAAACCGGATGGATCTATGAATCTAACAAATTATCAATGAAAAAATGGTTAAATTAAAATACCTACTAATTTATACCATATTGCAAAATACAGGTTGTTCTATAAATAAACGGTGAACGTTATATTTATACAATAGAATATAGGTTAGGTTGTCAATGCCGTATAAATTATTTCATTGATTATGTACCATGACGTCACTTTTACTTTTCCTCCCTAGTGAGGAAAAGTACGACTTTGCTACCTATAATGAGGCCAGGAAATGTATACTTTGGATAGAGGTAGGCGGAAATAAATATTTATTAGAATATGCATAAATAGACGTTTTGTAAATTGCATTTAAATAAAAATTGTCTTGAATTACAAATTCGAGTGAGACATTTCTTCCTTCTCGATTTTTTCAAGGACAAAACATGAGCACTACAGAAAAATCCTTGAGGCGCTCTAAGAGTGGTGACTGTACGAAAGTAGTGATTCCCATTGCACTTGAATCGCTGGAGATAAAATCCATTTGGAAAAACGTTCTCAGGAAGTTCATTCCACATAAACATAGTTCTCCAAATGAAAAAGTTCCTGAACAGTGATGTTCAAGGTGTACTGAGTTGACTTCAAAACGATGAGCAGCCATTGTCCGTCGCGTATTTCTGATATGTACTCAAATGTACTGCTCTTAGTGGAATCAAATGTGCCAAGTCACTTGAATACTTCCCAAGAAAGTATCTATCTGAGAGAGACAAATCTAGAATCTCTTTCCGATGTTCCAGACTATCAAGGCTGCACGTGATAGTCGCGTCTCCAATCAGGCGGATGGCTCCGGAGAAAACCGATGCCTGGGTTTTTGTGGCATATCATTAAGATATGCAACCTTCTGCTGCCGGTGAAGATGGGCATTCGCAGCCGGTGTCCTGGAATCCAAATGCTGGAATCAGCAAAGCGATATATTGGATCCTTGGTTTCGTCCAATGAGTCGTTGATATACAGTGTCACCAATAAAGTGCGCACCATATGGGAAACTTTTTTTTCGAAACGTTTCATTGAAGTTTAACTTCGGCACTTGTTGATGTGGCCAACTGCGACCCACTGACGTTCAGTGTTTGTCAAATTCAACTTTTTTTTGGAAAAAATTGAAAAAGTGCATTTCTAGATCGAATTTAAAAGAAAGTTACTTGAAAAAGTTGTATCTACGGCAGTTTTATATCCATATGCCAAATTTTATGCAACTAGAATATCCCCTTTATTTTAAAAAACAAGTTCGGTTAATTGTCATCAATTCATGTATACATAACAAACTCATCATGGAGTTTAACTTTTCCGATACATTTTTACTTATACGGACATTTTTAGAGAGAAATTAAAAATTTGCTATAAAAATTTTACCATAACTGGTGCAGAGTTTCAATCACTTGGCTATTTTCTTGAACAAACGTCAGTACCTTCAATTTTGAAAAAGCAGACACAACTCAAAAACTGCAATAAGTATTAAAAAAATTACTAGAGTTGAAATTACATTAAAATTTCAATATTCAGTATTTACAGATTATTTATAAACACTAGGGCGGTAAGGATGCTTAATCACGTTGAATAAAATTCTTAAGTAGGTCTTGACAAACAAAATGCATGCTATGGTAGTGTCTCAGAATAAAATGTTATTTGAATATGCAAAACAGATGCTTGATAGCATGAGTCTTGAAGAAAAAAGTGTTGAATATTGTTAGAGGTATACCGAACTAACAATTTGATCATGAGTGATAACACCAGCCGGCAGATTCTCGACAAGGATTGAAGTGAATTATTATTGGACCATTTGAAAACGAAGCCACATTATATTCACTTATAAACAAAGTGCCAAGTATATACTAAAATAACTTAAAATCCTGTTGAGTTCCGGAGACTGATTGCAATTGCAATTGAATTGTCAATTTGTTATGTCTCTGAAAACACTAAACTTCGAAACCTCCGACAAAGAACGCAGAAAAATAACGTTTTGAAAGATTTCACTTCCATAATGAAAAAACGGTTCAATACCTCCTAAACAATGGGATTGATATCACGCAACTTGCGGCTGTGTTATATATTTTTTTAATCATATCTATATCTATACTAATGAAAGGATGGATAAATATATGTATGTAGGTTTGTTTGTGGCTCTTTCACGCTTAAACGACTTGACGGCTTTTATGAAACTTTTCAGAAATACAGCTTATACATCAGAATAACATATATGCTACAATTTACAAAGGTTTTGTGTAAATTTGGTCATAATATAACGATTAGTATTAAGTAAGTCGAAAAAATTCTTACTCCCTGAGAGTTATTTTGGCGTGCGCTGTCTATACCGTTGAAGTTACATGAAGATAATGTACCGTAAGGTTGTTTATCTTGAATAGTTCTAAATAAAAGTCCGCTATCTCTTATGCGGTAGCCACTATATGCAAAATACTGAGCCACATTGCACATTTTAGAATACTAGCTGTTTTACCCGCGTTACCGTGAGAACCTACCCTATGTGTTATTCCAGGTCATTATCTATCTATATGCCAATTTACATTTGAATCCGTTAAAAAATTAAAAAACGTAAATACGTACATTACATTCATCCATTCTCACAAACTTTACACATTTGAAATATTAGTAGGGGTAGGATTAGTAGGATTACCAATGTATGCTCATTATTATCCTTTCAGTTTTTTTTGCTGATGCTATTCAATATTGTATAAGTGGGTACCAAATGGTTGACTGGCACTCTCATATTAACGTACAGCCGAAGCTACTGAATAGAATCTTGAAATATGCAGGTAAGTTCTTTGTATAGCGTAAAAAAGCATCAATATAGGGAATCAGGAATTTCCACTCCTAAGGGGGAAAAATATGGGTTTAACGATTGTATTAAATTTCGTCAGTTTTGAAGTTGAAAATCTGAAGTTTTGGGTTGATGAAAAATTGAACTACTTGTTAATAATGTGCTGTCACTGAACTCAATGTGACAAACCAAAATCTACGGGCGCGAAGCCGTGGGCAACAGTTATTTTTTGATATAAATGATCAGTTGAAGTAAATAATGAATAACAATTTTGTCGCCGCGCCGCTTCGAAAAGTTCCTGATGTCAAATAATAAAAAAAATTAAAAAGAATAGTCAAAATCCCGACGAGTGTCTCTTTTATGTATTTGTTGACGCCACTACTATGGCAATCGCACAGTTTTTGGGGACTATAGGTGCCTCAACCTAACTCATATCGAGCTGTAAACTGCATTTTATTTGCGAATGATCACATCAAATGAATCTGATGGAGACCTTGACTTTCACATTTCTTGTTACTATGCACATATTCATGCAATTATCTATTAGCTATGACCTTCTCTATCGTAATGTGAGTTTTTTCAACGTCTGCATTTGACTTTTTTTTGTCTGATTATATCTCAAATGCATCTGATGTTGATTAAATGAACATTTTATTGATTATGTTTACCCTGAAGGGGCCATCATCATCATAAATCAAGTCGATATTTTGAAACTAATAATTATATTTATAAAAAATGTCCTTGCTGAAAATATTATACAGTCATCGACACTATTCATCTCACTGGCCCAATGAACAGAGAAGTGATTTATTTTGATCACTTCCTAGTGACTGTTATTGACACTTGCAATCGATTACTGCAGTCAGAGAATATATAATTCTCTCAATCAGAACTATTATAAATTATTTTGAAACAGCTATTTTCAAGGCTTAGAGAATGAAATTTTAATCTACTATAGAAAAATAAATTGTGTACCTATTCATCCGTGGGAAATAATTTGTGCATTCAATTAGTGATGATGATAATAATTTACGGACAGTTTTCATTTGTTAGATAATGGTAATGATAATTGTATGTAGGGACTATATTAATGGAAAATTATTACATAATTATTCATCAAAATAACGTGGTAATTGGAGGCGCTCATGGAAACGTCATAGATGGTATGGAAAGAAAGCTTACTTCTTGAATATCATAGATAAATAAAGCTCCCCAAAACGACTTTGCAAAGCCAAAAATCAACATGGCCGGTCTAACGCGATTCGGTCTTCTATATTTTACCGAAATTTTTACTGCACTGCGAGCCCAAAATCTGAATATTCATGATTCATTATCATACAGTGCTGTCTCGACCCGTTAACACACAAATCGCCTAGTATTGAGTCTTTATGATTTACAGTTAACACTAACTTTGACGACATCTCACAACTGCCAGATCATTGGTTTGTGGGATACTAGAATTTGAGTGAAGCAACTTTTGTAAGTTTGAAGAAAACGGATAAAAAGGAATTTCGTTTGTTGATAAGGCATTGCTTTTTGTCGAAAAAATATATTCTTGAAGAAAAAGTTCGGTTTCATAAACATCATTCGGACTTTACACTAGGAAAATTAACCGTGGAGAAGTGGTTTGCTATTGCAGTTAGCAAATAACTACTAATAACTTCTTCAAAAGAAATATATTTAGGATATTTGGACAACTATCTATACTAATTTCGAACAAATCAATCAACAAACTCACACACATTGTTTTTTATATTTTGTTTCTTCTAAACACTGCATACTGGGCCCTAATAACTATGATGATAAGATACCACAATACTCTCTTCTCCGATTGAGACTATGGATGTCTTGACTGAGAAATGTAACTTTCCTTCCACAGCGGGTGATGTAGGACCTTTCCGTAAAAACTTTTTCCAATTCGTCTTCATTTTCAGTAGTAAGATTTTGACGGCCAATTTTGTTGATATCTGGGCCATATTGATGATTCTCTATAGAAGCTGGTTTGAGTCTCTCTATGGATATATTTTTTCTTTATTGTTGATTAAAACCGTGAAACTTGTATGGTCCAGAATATGGCTGTTGCAAAGGTTTTTTGACTTCATCTATTCTAACGAAGGTATCTGTTGCTGTGATCAGAACCTTGTGTTGTTTTCATTCCATTCATTTTCTTCTTGAGGCTGTTTAAAAATTCTTCGTGATTAGGGTTAAATCTTGCTTCTTCAACAACCACCTCTCCAGGGATTCTCAGGGTCATTCCATATACCATCTCAGCGCTACTGAACCTTCTTTCGGTGTAACTCGTATACAAAGAAGAATTATTGATAGATCTTCGGACCACTTTCCAGAATGGCATTTGAGAGCAGCTTTCATAGTTCTGTGGAACCTTCCAATCATTCCATTAGAATCTGGATGGTATGGTGTAGTTATCAAGTGATTGAAACCCATTATTTCATACCAGAATCAAAACGACGATCCTTTGAGTGGACTGCACGTGGTCAACCTACTACAAAGCATGCAAAGACGCAAGCAAAGTTATGATATCAGTACTTTGGGATGCGCATGATATGATATTCATCGACTATTTTGAAAAGGGAAAAACCACCAACAGCGACTATAACATAGCATTATTGGACTATTTGGAGAACGAACTCGCGGAAAAATGGCCAATTTTGAAGAAAAAGAAAGTACTGGCTAATCAAGACAATGCACCGAGTCACAAATCAATGAAAACGTTGGAAAAATTATATGAATTGGGTTCCGAATTGCTTTCGCATGTATCCACCGTATTCTCCATATTTGGCCCCCGGCGACTTTTTCCGGTTTTCAGGCCTCAAGAGAATGCACGCTGGAAAGAAATTTAGGCTGAACTGAGGTTAAAAATAAATCACACTACAAAAATGCTATCAAAGAATTGTATTTCCACTATAATCGTTGTTTTGCCCTTGAATAATGAAATCGAATTTTATCAAAAACTTTTCAGCTAAACTGTCGTATTGTTGGACTCGGCTGTCCTTAATGAACAAGCCTACTCAAATGAACGCGATTTCAAAAGCACTCTATACTCTGTCCATCTAAGCAACAGCCTACTCCAAAATATTATCATGCACAGTGCACGTGATCTCCCAGACAAAGCTGCTTATATAGAGTCTCACTAAGGAATGACCAATTTTTTTAATGTACGGCTGAGTATAGAAAAAAAAATTTTAGATGGAGTATAGGGGCACAAATTAGCAGTTTCTTCAGTCGTATCAGTACTTGACATTTTGAAAATTTTGAACTTTAAAATACCGTATGTGTACAAACCACATGCGTTAAAACGTAACTGACCACTCCGACACTGTAACATGAATGTCGTTTTTGTAGATTATCGAATATGACACCTTGATATTTTATTCATTTGCCATTTGTCGAAATAAATATATACACATAATTTTATGATAGGTGTTTTAGAAAGTAATTTTTTGGTTTTGAAAATGGAAAAGACATTTTTTTTTCTAAACGTCAGGCGTTTTAAAAGAGGTAAGTATCCAAAATGTTATTTTTTCAATCATCAAATTTGTTCATAGGCAAAATTATGATAAGTTACTAACTAATTGGAAATTTTGGGATGAACTTTTTGGGATACATTTTTCAGTTTGCCCTTCAGCAGATTCTCTAAAGATATACAGCACATAGTGGTGATTTGAGTAGAATTTTTGAGAATTATCCGTCAGAATAACTTTTCAGGGCATTTGTAGATATTCATTCAGAAGTGAATTATATGTATAATATCATATTTTGAAATGGTTGATTTCAACTAATCTCAGGGTCATCAGAAATTCTCACAACATCTGGATGATATCGCTAATACTTTGAATAGAGTTCTAGTGAATCATAAAACAATGTTGAATTGAATTCGATCAATTCATAGTAGTTCCAAACTCAAATAGCTTGAATCACACTTATATGTAAGCAGCTTAGTGAAGCAGTTGATTGGCCTTCAAGCTTTAATACCAGTTCAAAACATATTCATGACAGTTTTTTATTTCTTCAACCACTTAATATTCAAACCGTTACAAACTAGAAGAGTACCGAGTACCAAAAACAGACAATATTTCGAATATTTTTGAGGTTGTTTTTGTTTTGAAATCGAGATATCCTTCACAAATGAATTTCATTTTGAAATATTTCTATTGTGAGTCATACGAAAACTATAGCATTTCTTGTCGCAATCGAACCAGAGTGTGAGAGAATAGTTGCCACCCTTTGGTACATTTAGTGTTTTTGGCGGATAACACCAGTTCCTCCGCCAATTTTCAGATGTGCCCTTGTAAAATTGGAAGAATGGTCAATTGTCTATTGAATTTATAATATAGAAGAAGTTGATTTCACAAAGCCTGCTGATTCTTCAGAGTTCTCCTGTATCTTTTGAATCCAAAAATCAACATAGATTGGACTTTGAAATGAATCAAATAAATGATTAGATAAATTTGTGGGATGAAATTAAATTAAAAAAATTAAAAATAAATAAATTGTACAAAATTAGTAGAAAAACTAAAAGAGATATATTTTTAGGAGAGATAACTTCTTGGGAAAATATATTTTTGGCTTTCTACTTCTCCATCTTCAAAAAAATGTGTAAAACTTTCGAAGGAAGAAAGCAATTAAGTTCAGACCAAACTTTCTACAAATGTTTGTAGATTATGCATGGAAGTTAATTTCAGATACAAGCTGCAAAAAAAAGCCCTCTCGAAACAAATAATTTCATATGAACAGTGAATTACACGAAAATTTCTTTTTTTATTTTTTATTTTATTTTAATAAACGTAACTAATAACTAATTATTGAAATGTTTTCATTCAGTGCAACAATTAATTCTAACTCATATTCTAGTAGCCTCTACTAATCCACGACGTATTTCGATACATGTGTCGTAGCGCTTACGAATGTTTCTGATTACGTTCCTTAGTTCTTGAGGGCTAATATCTGCACATACCTGTCGAATTCTTGCACACAGTTCATTTCTATCTCTTGTGCGGTTTTTGTAAACCTTTTGTGTGAGAAGTCCCCAGAGAAAAAAGTCCAAAACTGTGAGGTCTGGAGATCTGGGTGGCCACTCTATAAACGTACTACCACGGCCTATCCATCGGTTTGGAAAATGTTCGTTAAGCCATTGCCTCACAGCTCTGGCATAATGAACTGAACACACATCTAACTGGACAATTAAATTTGATTTTTTGTGAATACTGGCTTTTACAGTTTATTACCCAGTTAGGATTATCCGTTGCCCAATAGCGACAATTCTGTGATGACACTACTCCATTTGTAGTGAAAGTGGCTTCGTCGGTATATAAAATATTTTTTAGGACATTTCTATTGTTCAAATATTTCCCTTGGGCCGATAAACAATATTCCAGGCGTCTTGCTTCGTCGCCTTCTTGAAGTGTGTGTAAAAATTCTGGCTTGAAAGGTTTAATTTTCTTCGCCTTGAGACATCTCCGAATAGTGTCTCGTGCAATATTCAAATCTAAAGTGACATTCCTTATACTGGCATTAGGATTATTTTCGAAATAATCTAAAATGATTTGATCATTTCTGTCATTCCTGTAAAATTGGAAGAATGGTAAATGTTAAATTTGAAACAAATATATTCTTAGAATTGTGTTCCGTACAGTTAAATTTACGTGTAACGGCAAATTAGTTACTTAAAAACTTAAGATGTCTGTGGTTCGTGCGTGGGAAACGATTCTAAAAATATCTGTGCTAAATGTCAGTGAATTTTTCAAATTTTCCTAATATTAAATCCAATAATAGTTCTTGTAAATAAAATGATGAAGTTCGTTGACAAATAAAAGTTCAGAAGTTGTGATTTTCACACTGGAAGTTCCTTGTGACTGGAAAACTTTTGATTCAATTTGGAGGTTATGAATTGTTCAAGATTTTCAAAAATGTATTCTTCTTATGGATTGGAAATTATAAATGATATTGTAATACCTCAAAACTGGTACAGCTTCCCTGGATTGGTTTTCCCCTGATTGGAATTTTGAATTCTTCCAGACACTCTAAAATCTCCAGTAAGTATCCTTTCCCGTTATTATTATTTATACTCTGGCTCCTATTGATGGTTTTATATTGATAAGAACATGCAAAACGGCCTTTTCTCTTTCTTTTCCCTTTTTATTTCAAACAGCTCTTCAAAAAATTCGCGTCCGGACAATTCAAAAGCTTCTCCCCCCTGATTCACTCTTGGCAACCAGACAAAATTTTCCTGCCTGCTACTCTTCATGACAATAATTTTGAAATTTCTTCAATTTTGACCCTTTTCACTGTTCACACATATTATATCTATGATTTCTGTTACCCAATTTTCACTAATACTAATAATGATTAATTTTGATTACATTTCATCACATTTAGTTTTGAATTTTCCTAATTTTTTTTTCAATGATTTTATCAGATGAACATCGGTTTTGGTAATCCTGTATCACACCGCGTCTTGCGTTCAAAAGGTTTGTTTTTGACTAGTTTACGTATACTTGAGAAAGGAATTTCGGTCAAATTTGATGTTGCTTGTAATAGTTTCTTTGAAGTTGTCAATGTCGGAGTGAAAATGTTAATACTCTGCTACCCTATTATTATTCCTTACCCTTTTTCCCAATGCATTCATTACACAGTCGCTTTGGATAAAATTACATAATTTTTTTAACAAAATCTAGCTAATCTCAAGCTATGCGTGATCTTGCTTCAGTAAGCTTTCAAAAAATCAGTAATCTTCAGATGAGTAATTGTCTTGATGACTTCCAAATATTACTCAATGCTCAATCAAGTTTTCGACTGAATCACAGTTATTTAAAAGCGCTATTGAAAGTCATAGATGATACTCATACCTCAGTTGTCAGTAACAAACTGTGTGCTTTGAGTTTGACTGATTATTCCAAGGCGTTCAACATAGTCGAACATCAGCTCCTCTGGGTTTTATCAAAGCACCTAAGGTTTTCAGATTATTCAATAAAGCAAAGCTCATGGAGCGTTACCCAGTTTGTCATTCACAGTGTGTGATTTTGTTATCACACGTACTGATATGTCCCCCGAGGATCTATTCTGGGACCTCTTCCATTCGTGATCTATACGATTTAAATTTCCAAAATGCTGACGACACGCAAATATACATGGAATTTGATGAATCTTCCATGGTGGATGGTTACCAAAAATACAGGGTGTGACTAAATAAGTGTAAAACATTCAAGGAGGTGATTCCTCATCGAAAAAAAAGATAGACTCTTTCATATGAAATTTCATTGGAGCATCCCTTGTTAAGATACAGCCCTTTAAGGGGGTACATAAAATTTATATAACAATTTTTTTCACTAGCACTAAAAAAGTTACAATATTGAAATTAACCTGACTTTTTGTACTACCAAAAAGACACTTAGCCAGAAATGTATTTGGTTTACCCCATGGTTGTAAGGGGTGGAAAACGCAACCCCAAAAATTTATTTCCAATGTAACTTTTTGTTTTATTATTTGTTTACCATTTGAAAATTTATTTCCGATAGCCTTGTTTCATTCTAAACAAAAAATGTTTCTAGAGTTTTTTGCCCAAAATAAACCAGTTCGCAGCAAAGAATTATTTTACGAACAACTACAGAGATACATCGTCATAAATGCGAAAATACGAAACTAATCTATCTAGTAGGTCGCTATTAGCGACAGTGACAATTAAATTGGTATGACGCTGTCAGTTTGTGAATTTTCAAAATTGAATCAATACTAATTGTGTGTTGTTTTTCTGTTCTCAATTTGTTACATTAATAATTCACTTGTTATTAAAATGGCATACACAAATGAGGAAATGCCTGATATACATTACGTTTACGGTATGTCGCAGATGAATGGGTTAGAAGCTTCTAGAAGATATGCTGAAATGTATCCTCAACGGCAGCATCTTTCACATAGAATATTTGCTCGACTTCATCAACGATTACGAGAATATGATTCATTCGACAAAAGAACGCAGGATTGTGGTCGCCATCGAGAAGTACGAACACCACAGCTTGAGGAAGCAGTACTTAATTTGATTGAAGAACAACCTACTACCAGTACTAGAAAGATTGCTTTCCAGCTGAATGTTGATCATATAACGGTATTTCGAATTTTAAAGGAACAAATCTTATACCCTTAACATCTGCAAAGAGTACAGGTACTGTTACCGCGAGACTTTCCGAAACGTCTTGAATTTTGAAATTGGATGCTGGAAATGATTAGAAGAAATTGTAACTTTCTGAAGAAGATATAATTCACAGGCGAACGTAGTTTTTCTCGGGATAAGATTATTAATTTTCATGATTACCACATATGGGCTGATGAAAACCCTCACGCTATTGTCGAAACTAACCATCAAGAACATTCTCTTAACGTGTGGCTCGGAGTTATCGGGGCTGATCTACTTGGGTCTCATTTTCTACCTCCTCGATTAAATGGTGAGGCATACGTTCAATTTTTGAGAGACGTGCATCCAGTACTGCTGGAGAAAGTTCCTTTGGGCGTCAGAAAGGATATGTTTTTCATGCATGATGGGGCTCCTACCCATTTTAGTCAAGTAGCACGTCAGCATTTAACTGAAACATGCAAATCAGTGGATAGGTCGAGGAGGACCACAGAACTGGCCCGCTTGATCCCCGGATCTCAATCCTCTCGATTTCCCGATTTGGGACCGTTAACAGCATTTTGTTTATCGTACTCATGTTTGCGATGTAGAGGACTTAAGAAACCGCATCATCGATGCGTACAGGATAATCAGAGAGACTCCAGGAATATTTGAGCGAATACGTGGCTTCATGCGCCGACGTCTAGACGGATGCGTAATGTCTTAAGGTAGACATATTGAACATTTACTATGATTTCTACATGTTGTGTGTTTTGTTATTAGTAAATTAGTTTTGTTTACTACCCTTCATTCGTTCAATGCAGGTACTAACTACAAAATAACAAATCCAGTTCGCATTTATGACTCTGTATCTCTGTAGTTGTTCGTAAAATAATTTTTTGCTGCGAACTGGTTTATTTTGGGCAAAAACCCAAGAGACAGTTTTTGTTAAGAATGAAACAGGCTATCGAAAATAAATTTTTAAATGGTAAACAAATGATAGGACAAAAAGTTAGAAGTTGCGTTTTCCACCCCTTACAACCATGGGGTGAACCCATACAATATTGTAACTTTTTCAGTGCTTGTGAAAAAATTGTCATACAAATTTCATGTACCCCCTCCCCTTTAAGGGGCTGTATCTTAACAAGGGATGCTCCAATGAAGTTGCTTTATATGAAATATCCTATTTTTTTTTCGATGAGGAATCACCTCCTTAAATGTTTTACACATATTCAGTTACACCCTATATAGTAATGATCTGAAATCCCTGGTTGATTCAATATAAAAATATTGTCTCTGTTTGAATGCGGCTGAATCATCCACCATGCTCTTCAGAAGAATAGCAATGAGAAAACGATGCCTAAACAGTGGAGGATTGAATTCGATGACGTGCCATTACTCCTGAAAGCCGAGTGTGGTGATGTTAAAAATTTTGGATCTATATTGTATCCATCATTAGAATTCACTTTTCTAGTTTCATGGTAGAGTATTCTAATGTGAAGCTCGTATGCTATCGCATGCGAATTACGTTGACGTGGTGTATGGCCCTTATCAATTACAATCCGATAAAAAAAAATAAAGTCCTTGTAAAACCCATGTATGAGGCTCATTACAGAAAAAACAAAGACGAAATCACATATCCCATCATTTAATAACTAGAGGATGGTTGAACACGAAGGAACGGAGAATTCCTCTTGCATGCACATTCATTTAAAAAATTATTAAGTAAATGAAAGCCTGTTATCATTATAATAAAAACAAATCCGAACAAATGCCCACACTTCCCCAGCACAGAACATCTCATTACAGAGGTTCGTTTTCATATTATGCTATTCGGCTGTACAGAGTAGGCAAAATTGGGCACTCTTGAAGGACAACTAGATAGATGGAAACTGATGGATATGTCTAGGGGTCTAATTTCATGACAAACCTAATGGTGGAAACCAAAACCGCATATCGATATTTATCATCGTTTCTGAGGTACAGCATGTTTTTCCAAAAGGTACGTTTTTGACAAATTGCTATAACTTTTTTCTGTCAAAAATTTATTTTTTTCAGGAAAACATTTTCAAAGCACTTTTTCACGTAGAATTAATTCAATGGTTTAAAAAACTAATTTTTTCAAATGTATATTCCTACAAATTTCAATAGAGCTTGAAACTACCTTTCCAAAAATCTAGCACATCTGATGTTTTGCTAGAGTAATTTTAGAAATACAGTGCTTTTAGGTTTTTTCATGTAGACTTTGAAACGCATACTTTGATCGAGTAGGCTTTGGAAGACGCGGCTATAAATAAACTAATTCAGTAGTAGCTATCAAATGTTGAGGAAGTTTTTCACAGCAGTAATTAAAACGCATAGTTCTAATAAAACTAATAATAATGTATACTACATTTACTACTGATAAATGAAACTTGAACAATAATAACAATGATAGACAAAAAACAATAGAGTATATTCCTTCATAGGTCTACCAGCTTCTCCTACACAGAGGCGACACCTATTCTGAACGTTTTTTGCCGAATTAATTAGTTCAATAGGAGTGAGAAGAGCAAAACTTTGCATCACTACCGCTTCCAGTTCGTATTTAGAATTAGTCGCCAATTGAAAAATACCTTCCCAAAAGGTAAAGGTTCATAAGCGTTAGGTCCGGTGACCTGGCCAGCCAACAGTTGGGTCCTCGGTTGGCTATCCCATTGTTACCAAAATTGTTGACAACTGCAGTGTGAGTATGAGGCAAAGCCTTGTCTTGCTGAAAATATATTTTTCTGAACTCTATCAATAGCAATTCATCAACAAGAGGTTCAATATTTTTCCTTAAAATTTCTAAATACCTCTGAGATATATGAGAGTGCCATTATAAATGAATATGCTGATATTTATACCCCCGAAAACACCTGCCTACAAAATAAATCCATATCTTCTTTGACTTTTGTCTGCTCCACAATAGAATGAGGACTTTGTTGTGTCCAAGTATAAGAATTATAGTGGTTGAAAATGCCAGCACTGCTCCTATAAGCTTCGTCTGTCTAAATACAATTCAACGAAAAATCACGCTCTTGGTTTCAACTTTCCAGGAACTACTGGCAAAAAGCGGTGTTCAAAATCTCCTGGTCTGAGTTGATGAACGCTTCCGGTCCTGTATGGCTTGAATTTGTGTTTTCTTTTAAATCCTACTAATGTTAGTTTTCAGTAGGCCTGTTGATATTTTCAAATTAAGGGTTGACGTTTTAAGATTATTTTCAAAAGCTCCTAAAACGACTATTTCTTCCAACTCCTTATTTCTATTTGATTCATATAATTTAGGCATTTTCTTTTCAAATTGACACCATCAATTAGCAATTAGGTTTAGTCGCAATTTCAAGAAAATGTCTCTAAAAGGGTGTCTTCTCTCTGGATACTTTTCGTGATAAAAATTGCTTGCTGCTTCTGTATTTTCCCCGGTTTGTATAAAACAGACTATCATATCCCATTTTCCATAATTCTCATACAAATGAAAAATTGACAGCCACCAGTGAACATTTGCAATCTGTTTTATCGCCGCGCATTATCCAAAGCCTACTTGATCAAAGTGTACGTTTCAAAGTCTGTATTTCGAAGATAACTCTAGCGGAGCGGCTCTTTTGAAATATGCAGGAATATACAGGGTGTCTCAATAAAAAATAGTTTTCTATTAATAACTATTTTTTACACCACTGAATTCTACGTGAGAAAGTGCTTTGGGAATGGAATCATCAAAACAATGAATTTTTGACAGGAAAAAACTTTCAGCAACTTTTCGAAAATGCACATTTTCGAAAAACATGCTTTAGCTCAGAAACGATGATAGATATCGATATGTGGTTTACACCATTGATTTTGTCATTAAATTTGACTCCCAGACGCATCTATCACTTTTCATCTATCTAGTTTGAAAATAGGAGTTTTCCCTTGAAAGTATCCAATTTGTCCCACTCTGTTCAATAGGCTACTCAAAGAACTGAAAAATTCGAATCCTAATTCATACAAGAAACAAATCAAAATTCATTTATCAGATAAAATCCCTAACACTATTGGCATTGAGTGTTAAGACTGTCGTTTTATGATTTCTAGTTTTCATATTATTAATATTTTTTTTATATATCACTCAGATATGTGCTCAGTGTGCTTTCGATTTTTCATTTCTCATTTGTTGCTATTTTGTGCATATGTGTGTATATGTGCGCTCTCCAGTGTTCAGTATGTACAATATTATCTGTATTGTATATACATAACTTTTTTATATTTTGATAGATGTTCGGTGATGTTGTAATGGATAATATGAACGATTTTTCACAGATCATAGCTGGCTTGAAGCTGCATTACTCTCTACATTCCTCATATGACTCCGATGAAGAGGGTGCAAAGATCAACGTTCCATCCTCCAATGTGTCGACCACGTAGCGTAGAGGAAAGGATGCCAAGGATGCCTACTGCCAAAGAGATGTTCACCGTCAAATCAGACGTAGAACCCAATGCCCGATTGACACCAATGGTTACTTTTTCCTGAACCCACCTGTACCACCAAACACGGCCTACACCTGGAGAAGCTCTATGTAGTATCTCTTTATGTTTTGTCTGTTCCGCAGTATTTGTTTCTAGATTATTACTTAGAAGTTATGAAATACTTCGGCCGGTTGCTCGTCTTATCTCCTCCAAGAATCTCTCTCAGATCTTCTTTAGGGAAATTTTGCATACGTTTCATGCATCTAATTTTCATTTTTTTCAGGGTTTTCTAATTTATTGTCTTGTTGTAAGAAATCTTATAATGAATGGTATTTAGTTATTGGCTGTGAAAAAACTTTCCAATGTTTTCGGGAAAAAATTGAGTGATTACGTGATACGAATATTTCCAATAATTTGGTGCGCAGTTTACTTCGATGACTTGGCTTATATTATTCATTGATAATTTTGTTTTTTAATGACTTCGTTATCAGTGATGCAATTTTATTTGTTGATTTATGTCCAGTATCATCAATTATATGACTGAACTTATCATGCAGCTCATACAATTTTTGATAAACTTATTTAGCATGAAGGAAGAATTTTGAATGCATTATGATTCAAATAAAAATGAATATGGGAGTAAATTCGACTGAAATGCGTAACTATTACAAAATGGTCACTACTGATAATATGAATGAAATATATTCATTATAGTTATTTGATACCACATGCGCAAAGCCACCTAATCAAGAGGCAAACCCCTTCGTCGTTCAATATACATTATGAAAAGCCTAAGAATACTAGGAACGGCACAACCAGTGAAATAGAAATAGTTAGTTTTAGGCAAAATTTTATCGAGTTCAATATAACCTCTATCTAGAGAGAATGAAGTACCTACCTGTCATATTATTCAAACAAGGTAACAAGAAACTTGCAAAAGTGTTTTGTAGAGTATTTAAACTGTCTTACAAAAAGGGGTTTTTCCGAGTTGCAACAAGACTGTTCAAGTTCAGCTTACACTCAAGAAGGGGAGAAAATCGATCGATATAAACAATTCTGTAGAAAAATGTTAATCAATACATTTTCTAATAGTTGGAATGCCTAAGAGATCCTTAATATGGTTGCCAGATAAAAATATGAATATGTGGAAGTTTAATCTTCCTCTTGAAGATGATCACTTGGTGATCGAAACACGTGTCGAGGTGTTAAAAGTAACGATTTGGTGTTGGGAAAAAAGTCCAGTAATATTCGCTATTGGAATCACTACACAGGAAAGAGTCTGCGTTGTTATCACACTCGTTATTACTATTAGTACTTGTCCAAGGACGTCACATTTTAAACAGTATCGAATTTCAGCACTCAAATCGCGATCAGTTCCTGAACTGA
The DNA here is from genome assembly GCF_025532065.1 of Leptinotarsa decemlineata. Lineage (NCBI taxonomy): Eukaryota > Metazoa > Arthropoda > Insecta > Coleoptera > Chrysomelidae > Leptinotarsa > Leptinotarsa decemlineata. The sequence goes on along the minus strand of NW_027412545.1, from coordinate 1,323,967 downwards.
ACATTGACAACACGAAGTGTATATACATCCTCGCATTATATTTGTCACCGTAATATGACTTCAAATTTAATTTTATGACTCTTCAGCCAATCATAAAACCCGGTTAGTTGAAATTATCCAATACGAACCGCCAATTCTTCAGTCCATGTCCATGTGGACTATATCGCAGGGGCATAATTTCTTTGTATTGGTTTTTTTGGCCTTTGAGTTCGCCGATAGCTTCAACTATTCACAATACCGGTTACTTCGACTATACCTAGCAGAGGTAACTATGGTATAAATAAGGACAACGTTGAATGTAGATTTAGTTAAATTTTTCTCTTGAAAATGATCACTTGGTGATCGAAACACATGTTGAGGTTTTAAAAATAACGGTTTGGTGTTGGGATAGAACTAGAGTAATATTCGAGAATATGTATACCAAGTAGTCGGTGTCGGTTCTTTGGTACTTTTTCATTTCTAGACTTTGGTTCTAGAAAGGAATTCTGAGAGAACTAGATATCTTATATCGAATTTTCAAACAGTACGAACCACTTTGTCTGCAAAGATAATTATTATTTGATTCGTTAGCTGTGAATGAAATCAATGACCCTACTGACGACAAAATAGGGGCTACTGGGTATCAGTAATGTGAAATAGGCTCACCTAGGATTTCATTCCACAATTTTGGATGTAATTTGAAATAACACATCTCTAGTATATACACAATCAATGCACTCTTACTGCACAGTTCTTGAAAGTGTTTCTACATCACGTATCAACATGTATTTATTGATTTCATTTCTATAATTTTCACCATTTCAACTATGATTGAGATACGCAGTTTTGCCGTTGATATGATAATTTTTCCTTTGGAAGTGTATGTCTGAAAAAATTGGTCACATTTGAACGTGAGTCCTCGTCCGTGATTCGATTTTTGAAGGTTGTTGCTTCTATGGAAATTTCATTTGGCTAACAGAAGAAACATTTCACTTACTTGAAAGGGTTTTTTAAATATTTTGGTTCATAATTTGGTTTCCATCTTCTAAAAAACAACAACTGATATTCTGTTTGATGATGGGATGATGGTAGGAGTCGGAACATTTTGTAATTTTTTGAGTAGAGTCAGTGGTGCACCATATATTTCGCAGATTTATTTCAGTTTGTTAACCTCGTAGAACTTGCTTCAAGGAGATTTTTTAATTTTTGTATTTTCCGTTAAAAACTCATTCAATCATCATGTTATTGACTCTAATGAGCAGAAATATTTCATCAAAGTTTATTTCGAAATATTTTATGAATTCACTGTTGGATTTGAAAGGGATTTTATACACAAGCTGAAATAAGTTCTAATGATGAACAGCAACCCCTATTTGAAAATAGTATTCTTGTATCGAACCCGAACAACATGCAGAAGTCAGACCACAGGGCCACAAGAAAGTTCATCTTGTGGAAGATATATAACTTCGGTGTTGAAAACATACTTGATCAATTCGATCATGAGTCTTTCAATATTATAAGGCAGTTATGGTGTCAACAAGATGGGGCCCTTCCCATAATGGCCGATTGGTTCACAACTAATTTAGATGAAATGTTTTCAAATGAGTGGATTGGAAAACGGAGATCCGTGCAGTCGAGTCGCCTTCTAGAAGACCAGAATCCTCTGAATTATTTTCCATCTGGTTACATCAAAAACCGTTTATACCGTGAGATACCAGATGGTATTGACCTATTGAGGCTCAATTCAACTAGAGAAATTTTGTCAATTCCCGCCAGATTGATTCAACGTACCGTATTAAAATTCGGTCGGCTTAGTGCGAAATGAATCGAAGCAGAAGGTTTACTCTTTGGACACCTTTCATAAATAAGTTTGGACTCGGTAAACTATCAGAAAACAACTTGTTGTTTTCTGGTGTCAGTCCATTAACCTACAGTATAGGGAGTTGAAACCGGCCTGAACGAATTGTTCCTTCAAATGATTTGATTTAAAGCCAGTCTTCAAGTATGCTCACTGACTATACAGGGTGTTAATTAACTAAGTACCATAAATTAAACAGACGATTCTTTAGGTAATTTTAAGACGAAATGTTCATATAAACATAGGTCCAGTGGCGTCTCGACCGGGATTTGAACGAATATTTTTGACTTAAAAATGTACGCCACTGACTTCTGTGCAATTTTTATTATTTCTTTGGATCAAGCAATTCAAAATACAACTTTTTTGTCTCCTGAATTTTTTTCGTATCTTGCTCAGTTCTTAAGAAAAAAAAGTTGACCTAATTGCATATCCTGGACCTCACAAGGAATAATCATTTTGTAAATTATTATTTTCACAATTTTTTATTACTAATTATGTAACAATAACAACAAATATTGAATAACATCTAGACTAACGAATTGCACTGAATCAAGTACTGGAAATGGCCTCCTTCGGCTTCAATACAACCGTCTAGCCGCCGCATCACTGAATTTCGCACTCTTCTGAAAATACCTGGCGTATTTTTCATTATGTCACATGAATTAATGATTTTACTCCGTAAATCCTATTCACTTTGAATAGCAGTTTTGTATATCAACGCTTTAAAGTGTCACCAGAGAAAATAATATAAGGGATTCATTTCGGGCGAGCGAGGTGGCCATGGGTGTGGGCCTGCTCCCCCAATCCAACGATTATGGTAATTTTCATCGAAAAATTGCCGTGCCACTACACTAAAGTGTGGTGGAGCACCATCGTGCATGTACCACATACGAAATCTTTCTATATGACTGGAATTCCTTCTAAAATTCCAGGTAAAACAAATTCTAAAAACCTTCGGTATTCTTCTCCATTAAGTCTAGGTGGAAGGAAGTGAGGCCAAATGAGATGGTCACCGACAATTCCAACCCAAATATTAAAAAAAAAACTGTTCTGAAAATTATTTTCTATCAAGGCGTGTGGATTGTTTTCGGCCCAAATGTGATCATTGTGGAAGTTAATCATTGAATTGCGAGAAAAACAAGCTTCATCTGTAAACAATATTCGACTTAGGAATCCTGGATTTCTTCTTATTTTATCGCGTAACCAATTAGAAAAAGCTAGTCTCACAGGCAATACAGCTTGCACACGTTGCATGTGATAGGGATATAGCTGTTGGGCTCTTAAAATCTGCCATACTGTGACATGGGTAATAATCGTCTGTTGAATTCATGGTAAATACTTAATTAACACCCTGTATGTGAAAAATGATAAAATAATCTAATGGATAACGATTGGACAATTGGAAAGAACCCAAATTCGAACTCATATCTGCAACGGTAGTAATTTATATGTAGATCATGAGACCAAACACCATAGTAAAATTAAACACTGGCCCTAATTTTTTTGTCCCTAGTTGCTCCCATTTGAATTCTTTTATTCGTTAATTTCATCAAATAATTTATTTTCACTTTATAACAATCATCGTATTACTCGTTCTAAACGACACTCGAAAAAATCAGGTCACTAGGTTCTATCCTAATTATATGCTTACAAAAACAGCTGAACGTATCATCAGTATACATATCTGTTCGCCAAATTTGACTCTTCCATTAGATGAGTAGATTTTCAAAGTTCGTAAAGATTATTAAAACGTACAAAGGCCTCTGAAATGTTTCCTGTTTTGATGATTCTAATCGATATTCTGAAATCTACATAACCCATTCAACTGGGAAAACAGTGAGTTCGGAAAAAACATCTTTACTAGCTCAGACCAGACTATCCTTGAATACACTTTTTGGAGATTTTGTAGAAGCATTCTTTGATTTAGCGGATTTTTTAAATTATTTTAAATTTTTCACTAGTTTTGTAGAGAGTGACGTATGATCATGTTGTTATGTTTTTTATTATAGATTAGTTTTTTATTGGAATATTGAAAATGAGAGTGCACTGTGCTCATAACCGATTGAGAGGAATATCAGATTTGATTTTGGATGAATATTTGTTTTATATAGCAAGAAAACAGTAAAAATTCCAGAATTTGTTTTGGAAACTATAAATCACTCAGTGATTTCAATGCCGGTCTAAAATTATGACATTCTGGTTTTTTTTATCAGGTAACATGGAGTTTGGCGAAAATGTCTCTTGTACATAAGGCTATTGTTCCTTGGTTCATTGCAAACGGCTAACTTCATATGCCAGAGAAAACGTTGGTTAAACAATCACACTGAACCTCAGGTAATGTTTCATTGGATATTTGATGGGTTTGATTTCAGTAGATCTGTTTCAAATTTACTCAACTCAAATAATCTCTAGCGAGATTGAGCTAACCCAAACATTATTTTGAGGATGTCTATGGAATTTTCAAGAGTTTTTAAATTGCTTTCCATGAATTCAGTGCATTATATCTTTAAATATTCAACGAAAGTCATTTTTTGTGCAGGAAAAAACAGTTTTTCATCAACCTGTTTTGGGAATTTGTTACCTTCAATAATCTGAAAAATAAAAAAATCATAATGGAGAACTTTATACAAGTGTAGAAAGGGCAAACTTATTAGTTTACCCCGATAAGTAACTGCGTGAAATCAAAGTATTTTTCACAAAGGAAAATGTTCTATTTATCAGTAACTTGTCGTATTCAACAATATTGCCTATCAAAAAAATTGCTAAGAAATTATACAATACTTATATTTATGTTTCGGAGGCCAAAATCTGCCTCCGTCTTCAGAAATGGACAAAATTCCAATTGACAAAAAAGGTATAATAAATTATCTTTACAACAGACCTAAAACGATATGCAATTCAACTGAAAATTTCAATAAAGAAATATCATTAATTAAATCTGTTATGAAAGATAACGCTTATCTAGATGTGTTCATAACTTCAACGATAAATGCTATAGAAAATAAAGAATCAATTGAAAACAAAACGACAGCTTTCCAAATTCAACAACATCCAACTCAACAATTACCGACTCAACATTTACCGACACCTTCCACAACTAACATTATAACTTACATTCCAAGACTATCTGAAAAAATAAGACGAATTGGAAATAGGTATGGTGTTATAACTACTTTCAAAAAAAATACATTGAGATCTCACTCACACATACAAAACCCAATAACACTGAAGAAAAAACAAAAAAATTGTATTCACGAGATACCTTGTTCTTGTGGTAAAAGTTATATTGGTGAAACCTCGAGACCATTGAAAGTGCTTGAGAATGAACATCGAGATTATATAAAAAATAAACAATTGACAGGATCTAAATTGTCAGAACACATTTTAAAATCAGACGGTGAACATCGAACATGGAACGAAACAAAAATGATTACCAATGAGCCTCACTCTAAGAGACGTAAGCTAAAAGAATCAGCGTATATTCTCATATCTGGAGAGAATTGTATTTCGAACAGCCCCTCAGAAATAGACCGTACTTGGCTACCCATCTTGAAGAAAAATTTGGGTAGTGGCGAAATGACAACAGACTGATATCGAAGAGCACCTTGTATTACATCGAATGTTTCAGTTGTCAATCAACAACATTGATATAATTTCATATTTCAAAACTCGTTTGACATCTGTTGAAGAAGTTAAGATATAAATAATCAAAAAGAAATAACTGCAAATATCTTGGAATTTTTTTGTCAATTTCTGAAGACGGAGGCAGATTATGGCCTCCGAAACGTAAAGATAAGTATTGAATTATTTCTTAGCAATTTTTTTGATAGGCAAAATTGTTAAATACGACAAGTTACTGATAAATAGAACATTTTTATTTGTGAAAAATACTTTGATTTTACGCAGTAACTTATTGGGGTAAACTAAAAAGTTTGCCCTTTCTACACTATATAAAGTTTTCCATTATGATTTTTATATTTTTCAGATTGTGAAAGGTAACAAATACTCAAAACAGGTAGATAAAAAATTATATCGTTATCTAGATAATTATCAAATATTTCGTAATTTTCTTATTGCTCTAGAATTTGGAAGAGATTGTTTCTACAGTCTACTTTCTCAAGCAGCAGAATAGATGAATTTCAAATACTTTTTTCTATAGGCGTAGGTACATTTTATAATGGATTTATTCAATCACCTAAAATTTTTTTATTGACTCTAAGAAGTTCAACGAAAATGGGTCGAAGGCACTGTGTAATAAGTAATTTCGGTAAACAAAAGTATCAAAATTTATGTAAAGATGTGATTAGCTTACTTTGGAAGTAGAATATTACTAGAAATATTGATTCAGTCCCTGAAACATTCGAAAATAACTGATTGAATTACAATTGAGGAAGCATTCAAATCGATCGACTTCAGGGGTCATTGTAGTATTTGTGGATCACTGATAGTGCACTGCAAATAGTGCGTAGATGAACTATCAAATTACATAATAATAATCAATCATTCAGATAACGTAAATATCAAGTGTAGTAAATAGTGACGCACGAGTTATCACTGCGAAGGAAAGAGTAAATATGAGATTATTACTTCAAGAAGGAAAAAAACAAATGGCTGTGGAAGTTTGTCAAAACGCCTTTTTAATTGGGAAACAATTGAAAATTGGACAACCTGAAGTTTCAAGTTTGAGAATTAACTTCGTTTTTTTTGGTAAAATGTTAATTATCTTCTTACCACTAGGAACTAGTGTGAAGCATAGATGAATTTAATAATTGAAAAAAAAACGATGATTATTTTTTTAATACTCTTTGAATAGGTATTGATGGAGAAAAATAAAGCTAGTTATTTTTCTTAGGACATATTTTCAGTTACAGAGGTGAGTGAGTGCGTATTTTCTGAGTGAATTTTAATGAATCGAATACAATTTGAAACGTTACTTGAAAAATACTCAAATATTAATCATTGAGAAATGATATATGTTGATTTCCTTATTATATAGACATACACAAGTTAGTATGTAACTCAGGAAACCTAAATCAAAGTGACAGACACATAATAATATAAAACAAAAAGTTTTGAATCATCAAATTACTTGTCCATACTTGAGTGAGAATAAGGTTATAAAAATCAATATCGAAAATGAAAACAAAAATTTCAATAGATTTCATGTACATGAAATTTTGAAATATTCATCTCTCCCACCTCACCTATACAGCAGGTTATGGTAAATGTCCGCCGGAAAACAACTACTTTCCCAGCTAATACCACGCTGAACATTGAATTCTAACCGACATTTACGCAAGATACGCCGTAGACCTTAGAGCTCTTTCATCCAGCAGCAGGGCCATGCTGAAATCTATCGAGTAGATCACCAATACACCAGTTTCGAGGTATCACCTCTCGTCAATGCAGGAAAGATCCGATTCAAATAGCAGTGTGTCCGGGACTCGATTAATTTCAGCGCGGCTCGACTGCTTGTATGAAACCTTCGTCTAATAGAAAAATTGTTAACTAATCATCTCGTAAATGGAGCCCCAAGCGGGGCTCAAGTACCAATACTCCTCACAGAAATCAAAACAAATATGAAGATTGTATCGAGGAGAGATACATACGTATAAGAAAATTAATATTTCAACATGAAATTTAGAAATATTCATCTTTCCCAAGTTACCTATACAGTAGGTTCTGGTAAATGCCCGCCGGAAAACTACTACTTCCCTGGCTATAACCACACTGGATATTGATTTATATCACAGAAACATTTATGCAAGATACCTAACAGAGCCATCCAACAGATGGACTAACCATATATATATATATATATATATATATACTAGACTAGTTGAACTAGTCTAGTTGAAAAAAACCAGACATCACCAGAAGATGGCAAATGAGACTTTGCCGAAACGTTGTGAAAATAATCCTTATGGGGATAAAATACACAGAACACGGAGCGAAACCCGAGAAAACAGCTCATCATACTTTATCCGTGAGAATCTTCGAGTTAACATATATATATATATATATATATATATATATATATATATATATAGATATATAGGTATATATATATATATATATATAGATATATAGGTATATATATATATATATATATATATAGATATATAGGTATATTATATATATATATATATATATATATATATATATATATAGGTATATATATATATATATATATATATATATATATATATATATATTTAGGATGGTTCGTGACTGGATATATTACATGAATTTTGGGGTTGAAGTCAGGTTTTGAGGGCTATTCAAAGAAGACTCTTTGTTTTTGTCAAGTTTCGGTGGAGCTTACCACCTTCCTCAGGACAACTGATATAAAAACATATCGTTAATGAATATATATATATATATATATATATATATATATATATATATATATATATATATATATATATATATATATATATATATATATATATATATATACAGGGTCCTGCAACAGTGGCGCGGTGTTCCATATCTCTATATAGGAAGCAGATAGGAATCTAATTTTCTATAATATTACCTTATTGCTCGAGCTCGACAAAATAAAAATATTGGCGGTCACACAGGGTGTTCGATTTTTTCTGGGCGGATCCCAACTGTGTCTTTTCAAATGGCAACCTATATTTTTTATCGCTTTTTCGATTTCTTCATAGAAAATAAAATAAACTTTATGTATATCTGCACTTCAAAAATATTGACGGTTTTCGAGATATCTAGCATGACAGGTTTTTTTTTCCAATATTCGTCACTCAGAATATTTGAAATTATAAAGTGGTGCCAAGTCCAGTTGAAATTTTTTTTTGTCGAATATTCTACATTGGTAACTCTCTCAAACGATATATCTGAAATCGACCTGTGACATACAGGGTATGAAAAACCGCTTGCCAAATATTGTAAATGAAAATTTGCAAAATCTTCCTTATATTAAATGGAACACCCTGTATATTATTGATCCATACGAAGCGCCAACGAAACCTCTACAAATTTCATTAAGTATTCCCTATGGCTAAGTTCAATAATTTTTCTTAAATGAGCGAAATCCATTTGACGACTGATAAGAATATACAAAAAATACCCTTTCCTTAAAATATCGCCCATTCCTAAAATTACCTGTTGCTAGATAAACAAGTTGCGAATTACACCACAAAATGGACGTTCTTGAATAGTTACAATAATTTCAAAAATCTCGGAATTTGTGCCATACTCTTTCGGTCTAAAACAACCTTTCAGCGAATTAAATATTTATTGGAAATCAAGTAGTCTGGCAAATGACAAAACAAAATATTTGGCTGCAAATGAATATTGAAATTTTTAGTCAATCGTGAAGTTGAACTGTCGGTATAATTTCATCAGAATGTTGTTATCAAAAAGTGATTTGATTGATATGATTTTCATATTAGGTGAATCAGACAGGAATTGTTTATTGGCAAGTAGAATTTATTCTCAACGGTATCCAGATAGAAGGCATCCAGATGAAAGATCTTTCCGAAAGGTCTTGGGACGATTCGTTGAAACTGGATCTATTAATTATTCCAAACATGAGCGCATCAAGCCAGCTACTAATGAAGATAATGAATTGCAAGTTCTTCTTGCTGTTGAAGAAGATCCTAGTAGGAGTCAACGACAAATTGGGGAAATAGTGGATATAAGTGAGAGATCAGTGCAACGAGTATTGAAGAAACATCGCTTGCATCCATACCACGTTCAGTTACATCAAGAACTACTGTATGCTGATTTCGAGAAAAGAGTGAGATTTTGCAATTGGGCCATGAACAAAATTCGTCGAAACGAATATTTTTTCAATAATATTTTATGGTCGGATGAATCGACATTCCATAAAAATGGATTTGTAAATCGACATAATTACCATTATTATGCGACAAAAAATCCTCACTTATTGAGACAGGTGGATTATCAACATAGGTGGTCGATAAATGTCTGGGGAGGCATCATTGGAGAATATGTAATTGGTCCATACTTTTTTGAGGGACATATGAATGGTGCAATGTATCTCAATTTCTTACGAAATGATTTACCAGGTTTGTTAGATGATATTCCTCTTGACCTCCGCAATAGAATGTGGTTACAACATGATGGTGCACCTGCTCACTATTCGGCAGAAGTGAGAGATCATCTAAATGAAGTATTTCCCAATAAATGGATAGGACGGAATGGGCCTGTACGGTGGCCCGCTAGATCACCAGATTTGACGAAACTAGATTTTTTCTTATGGGGATACATAAAAAATATGGTTTACGTTGAGCCACCAACTTCTCCCGAAAATATGCGACTTAGAATAACGAATGCTTTTCGCAGCATTACACTAGCTGTCTTGCGCAGGGTAGAACAGTCTTTCAAACATAGACTACAGCTCTGCATTCAAGAAAATGGAAGACATGTTGAACATATTTTATAAAAGTTTCATTATCAACCTTAATTAAACTCTTCCTTTTGTAGTTTTGTAATTTGCCAGTTGACAAATTTGAATATCTAGAACTCAAGCTCTGAATGAATATAATAACATGAAAAAAATAGTTCTTTATAATGTTTCTTTCTTTTAACTTGTTTGGTTTGATATTGCACGATTTATGAGTGAAATTCTGCATCCAATGAAAAAATAATTTTCCATTTAGCAAAAAGTGATAGGTACATACATTTATTTTGTTAAAAAATATTTGTTTGGACACCTTCTAATGTACAAAATTGAAACAAGATATCTTTCGTATATTTTTATCAGTCGTCAAATGGATTTCGCTTTGAAAAATGACCATTTTTCGAAAGAAATGCTCATTTAAGAAAAACTATTGAACTTAGCCATAGGGAATACTTAATGAAATTTGTAGAGGTTTCGTTGGCGCTTCTTATGGATCAATAATATACAGGGTGTTCCATTTAATCTAAGGAAGATTTTGCAAATTTTCATTTAAAATATTTGGCAAGCGGTTTTTCATACCCTGTATATCACAGGTCGATTTCAGATATATCGTTTGAGAGAGTTACCAATGTAAAATATTCGACAAAAAAAAAATTTCAACTGGACTTGGCACCACTTTATAATTTCAAATATTCTGAGTGACGAATATTGGAAAAAAAAACCTGTCATGCTAGATATCTCGAAAACCGTCAATATTTTCGAAGTGCAGATATACATAAAGTTTATTTTATTTTCTATGAAGAAACCGAAAAAAGCGATAAAAAATATAGGTTGCCATTTAAAAAGACACAGTTGGGATCCGCCCAGAAAAAATCGAACACCCTGTGTGACCGCCAATATTTTTATTTTGTCGAGCTCGAGCAATAAGGTGATATTATAAAAAATTAGATTCCTATCTGCTTCCTATATAGAGATATGGAACACCGCGCCACTGTTGCAGGATATATATATATATATATATATATATATATATATATATATATATATATATATATATATATATATATTATGAGATAGATGTTAAATGATGTTAAAGTTGATGTGGATTTGGAAAAATAATTTTTTTATCATTATTATTTTTATTATTACTTTAGATGAAAATTTCACTCGGCTCGACTCTTATGTTGAGTTCAAATCCTATACCTCAGTGTATAGAGATTTTTCTCAACCTCCCAGGTGGATTCAGGCACAAACACAACAATTACTTACCCAATTTTGATTTTTCTTGTAGATGTTCCTGTCAGTTTATTATTGAAGGTCACTTCAATTCTTGCAGACTCGAGTTTTTGATTCAAATTTTAATGTGATTTTCCTATTATTTTTTTGGATAATTTCATTAATATATGCATATATTATTGTGAAATGGAGTAGGTAAATACCTTATTTTCACCCAACGCTAGTGTGTGTGGTGTGATTTTTCTACGCAGTTGGAACTTAATAATTTTGTACAAAAATAGTCAACCTCACTTATGTGTAAATATAAATATTTTCAAAAAGAATCCCTCGATGTCAGTTTCTAAGGAAATGGTTCACAACAATACTTTTTGAATTTTTTGTCATTCCTAAATAATAACAATTAGTTTATTATGCCTTATTCAATTTTTCATCAGAGATATTAATTTAATTTCATCTGACATTTCTTTCTAACCTATATCGATTGTCATTTTTTTTAAATTCATTGAATTTATGCACAAATCTTAATATTTAAATTTCCCACTCTTTTATACTTGTTTCCTGTCGAGGCTGTGGGTTTCAACACATGTACAGGGTGTCCTCGCTGTATTTGTATCCAAATTCCTCCGTGATGTTTTGAAAATCCCCATACAATGTTGTATTCGAGTCTTTTTATAACAAATACCTCAAGTATTACATATATTTTTTTTTATATATAAACAAAAAATATAGCTCATACTTCCAATTATGATAATGATTATGATTATGACATATTTATATGTTTGTTTATATAAATAAATATCATTTATGTATTATGTATTTGAATATTTTAATTTATAGCTCCATATTTTTCCCACTGACAGTTTCATATGGACCTTCAAATATCGGGAGTAGCTTTGCACATATGTTCTTTTTTATATCTGTTACTCTGTTTCCCTTATTGATACCGATTGACCTTTTTCAAAGATTACGTTTTTATGTTTTTTATTTATTAATTCTTTTTAAATATTTACTACCACTTTTATTCTGTCTTATTCTCACTTTTGATAAAATTTCATCTGAAGTTTTGTTTTCCTCTTTCAGCCATTTTCTGGGAGGATGTTATCCCATCATCAAAAAATATGGACTGATTTATGTTACTGTGTGTGGCAACTGGTTGAGATATTTCTCTACCTCTGGTAAATTATTGCCCCAATTTTGATGATTTTCTCTGGATAATATTCTGAGAAATTTGATCACTTCTTGAATATATCTTTCCGATGGATTTGACTCTGGATGTCTAATACTGGTAAATATCAATTTAATTTTATTTTTATGACAAAAGTTTTTAAATCTATCATTTTGAAAATTTGTTGCATTATCCAAAATATATTTTTGTGGTTTTCCTATTTCATTAAAATATTTTTGAAGACAATTTGTTATAATCTCCACATTCGTTCGTCTACAAGGATATAATTTTATAAATTTTGTAAAAATGTCTACTATTTCAAGAATATGTTTCTTTCTATTATTTGTTGTTATTAAATCACTGATAAAATCAATGTCAATCCCTTCTAATTTATTGGTGGTAATTATATTTCTTGGGATATTTGTATTTACAAAATTTTTGCTCTTATAAATTTGGCAAATGTTACAATTATTTGTTAAATCTTTGGTTATTTGGGTCTTTTCTGCAAAAATAATTTTCCCTAAACATTATCCATACTTTTCTCACTCCAGGATGACCATTTTGTTCATGTAAATACTTCAATATATTATAAGCTAATTCATTACTAATTACATATAGTTCCTGATCCTTTATGATCTTTATTCAAATATCTTTGACTTTTTTACATTTGATTACATCTTTTGCTTCTAATTTACTTTGATATTCTAGAATGTTGTTTATTGAAAATATTCCCCCGATGATTACTATTATTGTGTTATTTTAAATGTATGTTTATATTAGATTAGTTATTCATTTATTTTACTAAGAATTTTGTTAATTTGTAAATTCTACCTCATTATTACTCTGTACCCCATTCGTAGCGTGTGTCCGTTGTATATTGTTTAGCTGTCTGATCTCTTCCACGCTTCTTCTTCTCCTATGTCTGTACATATCATCATTTCTTTCGTCAACGTAATCCCAATTGTCTCTGTCATTTTGTCTGTCTGTACTATTACTTCGTCGTCCAAATGTATTATTGTTGTTCCAGTATCTGTTATTACTATTATTATTATTTTCTCTGTTATAGTTTTTTCTATTTGCATTATCATTATTGTTATTATTAAAATTCATATTGTATCTGTTATTATTATTTTGTGGTCTATTATTGTAATATCTATCATTTACATAATTATTATTATCATTTCTGTTAATATTCTGTCTTCTATATGATTGGTTGTATTGATTCCGGTTATTATAATCATTATTATTTTCTCGATTAGCATATTCCTGTTTATTATTATTTTGATTAACCCTATTTTGAAAATTATGGTAGTTTATTCTCCTTCTTTCCTGTGTCATCAAAAATTGACATAGACTATCCATGTCCTTGAAATTGTACAGCATCTTCTGTAAAACTGCAATTTTTAAGTACTGTGATGCACTATATATTTTCATCGCATATTTATGATATGATGTTCCTCTATTTGAATTATATTATCCCCCTAACAATTCATCTTTTATTAACTTTTGTTGGGAAGGTCCCCAGAAATAGCTCAAGAATTTATTAGAAAATTCATTGAAACTGGTCAATTCTTTTCCTTTAATAGTGAACCACAATAATGCTTCTTCCTGTAATTGACTTCTAATAATTTCTTTGATTTCTTTAAATGACAAATTTTCATATTTACTTTTAATAAATTCTATATAAGGTACTGGATGTTGTCTTTTAATATTCCCATTAAATATTGATTTATTTTCGTTACCTATTGTCATAATTGGTCTCTGTTTTATTTTATTGTTGATATCAATTACTTTTTCATTCGAATTATTTTCGTTTTCTTTAAACTTTTCCCTAGTTAATTTATTTTCATTATCAATTGTTTTATTGAAGTTGTCATTCTCTTCTCTCCTTGTATTTACTTTCTGCAGGAATCCTTCTTCTACAGTCGTTATTCTTCCATGTACCTGGTCAATCTGTTCTTCGCTTTCTTTCCTATGATCTTCCACCTCCTGTGACATTTTATCGACCTTTTCTTCAATAGCCCCTTTAAATTCTGCTAAATCTTGTTTCAAATTATTATGGTTTCTTAAATTCTTTTTCTAACTTCTTAACATTTTTTGTCTGTTCATCAATTTTCTTACATATCTTCTTCATATCTTCATTTCTGCTTTCTGTTTCTTCTTTCCTCATCCTTTCCAACTTTTCCATATCTTCATTTCGTTGTTTTTCATGAATTTTCATTTCTCCTTTCCTCATTCGTTCCAATTTATCCATATCTTCTTGTCTCACTCTTTCCAGTCTTTCTGTTTCATCTTTCCTCATTCTTGCCAGTCTTTCGAACATTGTAACATTTGCCAAATTTATAAGAGCAAAAATTTTGTAAATACAAATATCCCAAGAAATATAATTACCACCAATAAATTAGAAGGGATTGACATTGATTTTATCAGTGATTTAATAACAACAAATAATAGAAAGAAACATATTCTTGAAATAGTAGACATTTTTACAAAATTTATAAAATTATATCCTTGTAGACGAACGAATGTGGAGATTATAACAAATTGTCTTCAAAAATATTTTAATGAAATAGGAAAACCACAAAAATATATTTTGGATAATGCAACAAATTTTCAAAATGATAGATTTAAAAACTTTTGTCATAAAAATAAAATTAAATTGATATTTACCAGTATTAGACATCCAGAGTCAAATCCATCGGAAAGATATATTCAAGAAGTGATCAAATTTCTCAGAATATTATCCAGAGAAAATCATCAAAATTGGGGCAATAATTTACCAGAGGTAGAGAAATATCTCAACCAGTTGCCACACACAGTAACATAAATCAGTCCATATTTTTTGATGATGGGATAACATCCTCCCAGAAAATGGCTGAAAGAGGAAAACAAAACTTCAGATGAAATTTTATCAAAAGTGAGAATAAGACAGAATAAAAGTGGTAGTAAATATTTAAAAAGAATTAATAAATAAAAAACATAAAAACGTAATCTTTGAAAAAGGTCAATCGGTATCAATAAGGGAAACAGAGTAACAGATATAAAAAAGAACATATGTGCAAAGCTACTCCCGATATTTGAAGGTCCATATGAAACTGTCAGTGGGAAAAATATGGAGCTATAAATTAAAATATTCAAATACATAATACATAAATGATATTTATTTATATAAACAAACATATAAATATGTCATAATCATAATCATTATCATAATTGGAAGTATGAGCTATATTTTTTGTTTATATATAAAAAAAAATATATGTAATACTTGAGGTATTTGTTATAAAAAGACTCGAATACAACATTGTATGGGGATTTTCAAAACATCACGGAGGAATTTGGATACAAATACAGCGAGGACACCCTGTACATGTGTTGAAACCCACAGCCTCGACAGGAAACAAGTATAAAAGAGTGGGAAATTTAAATATTAAGATTTGTGCATAAATTCAATGAATTTAAAAAAAATGACAACCGATATAGGTTAGAAAGAAATGTCAGATGAAATTAAATTAATATCTCTGATGAAAAATTGAATAAGGCATAATAAACTAATTGTTATTATTTAGGAATGACAAAAAATTCAAAAAGTATTGTTGTGAACCATTTCCTTAGAAACTGACATCGAGGGATTCTTTTTGAAAATATTTATATTTACACATAAGTGAGGTTGACTATTTTTGTACAAAATTATTAAGTTCCAACTCCGTAGAAAAATCACACCACACACACTAGCGTTGGGTGAAAATAAGGTATTTACCTACTCCATTTCACAATAATATATGCATATATTAATGAAATTATCCAAGAAAATAATAGGAAAATCACATTAAAATTTGAATCAAAAACTCGAGTCTGCAAGAATTGAAGTGACCTTCAATAATAAACTGACAGGAACATCTACAAGAAAAATCAAAATTGGGTAAGTAATTGTTGTGTTTGTGCCTGAATCCACCTGGGAGGTTGAGAAAAATCTCTATACACTGAGGTATAGGATTTGAACTCAACATAAGAGTCGAGCCGAGTGAAATTTTCATCTAAAGTAATAATAAAAATAATAATGATAAAAAAATTATTTTTCCAAATCCACATCAACTTTAACATCATTTAACATCTATCTCATAATATATATATATATATATATATATATATATATATATCCTGCAACAGTGGCGCGGTGTTCCATATCTTTATATAGAAAGCAGATAGGAATCTAATTTTCTATAATATTACCTTATTGCTCGAGCTCGACAAAATAAAAATATTGGCGGTCACACAGGGTGTTCGATTTTTTCTGGGCGGATCCCAACTGTGTCTTTTTAAATGGCAACCTATATTTTTTATCGCTTTTTCGGTTTCTTCATAGAAAATAAAATAAACTTTATGTATATCTGCACTTCGAAAATATTGACGGTTTTCGAGATATCTAGCATGACAGAGTGTCCTCGCTGTATTTGTATCCGAATTCCTCCGTGATGTTTTGAAAATACCCATACTGTTGTAATATATATATATATATATATATATATATATATATATATGTATATATATATATATATATATATACATATATATATATATATATATATATATATATATATACATATATATATATATATATATATATACATATATATATATATATATATATATATACATATATATATACATATATATATATATATATATATATATACATATATATATATATATATACATATATATATATATATATATATATATATATATATATATATACATATATATATATATATATATATATATATATATATATATATATATGTATATGTATATATATATATAATATATATATATATATATATATATATATATATATATATATATGTGTTGATTTTCCGGCTGTTCATCCGTTGTGTACTATTCGATAGTCGACGTTTCGCCATCATCTCAGATGGCATTATCAAGACGAGTTACCGCTTCGCTTCGAGAGGTGTAACTGATGTCAGGTTCTTCTTGTGGTATTTTTATATGGTTTCGCTTGCGTAAGTTGTATGGATTTGTTACCTGTTTTTTTACCTGAGGGTTGTTGATGGCTTTTGGTAGTTCTCCTACCTGTTTTTCTACCTGAGGGTTGTTAATGGCTTCTGGCGGTTCTCCTACCTGCGATGGTTCATTATCAATTTGTGGTTGTCTTTGGTGGTTGTTTTTAATTATTGTTTTCCAAATCCTTGGGATGTTTAGTGAGTCATCCCTTTTGTTGATGAGGCCTTGCTTTTCGATTTCGATAGCTTCCCTGATTTGTCGTATTCTTGGGTTTTGCACCTGTGCTATCTGTTTTGTGGACTCAAAATTAATCTTGTGACCTGTTTGTAGATGGTGTTGAAAGAGGGCAGAGGAGGTTTGTTTAGTTCTTATCGAGTTTCTGTGCTCCTGGGTTCTGGCAGATATACGTCTGTTGGTCTGACCGATATATTGTTGTCCACAGTCCTCGCATGTGATGCTATATACTCTTTGGTTTTCTAGGGAAATTCTCTCTTTCGGTCTGGGCAGCCAACTGGATATCGTTTTGTGTGGTTTGTAGGTTGTTCGAATGTTTTTACGTCTTAGTATTCTCCCGATTTTGTCGGTCACACCTTTGATATAAGGTAGTGTCACAGATTGTCTGTCGTGTGGAGAGTCTTCTGTCGATCTAGTGAATGTTTTGTTGGTTCTTCTTTGTCTGTCGATGGCCTTTTGAATGATCTTTGGTCCGTAGCCATTTTGTCGCAGAGCCTTTGTTGTCTCCCCCAATTCTGTTGCCCTGTTTGTTGGTTCTGTTAGGCGGAAACTGCGGGATATTAACGTGTTGGCTACGGATTGTAGCTGGGTAGGGTGGTGGTGTGATGTTGCTTGTAGGTAGCGGTTGGTGTGTGTGGGTTTTCGGTAAACTGTATAACCCAAGTTGTCAGTTGGTTTTCGTGTTATGAGTAGGTCTAGGAAAGGTAGCTGCCTGTTCTCCTCTCTTTCGGTAGTGAACTGGATGCGGGGATGGATGTTGTTCAGGTAGGTCACAAACCGGTCTAGTTCTTGTTTTCCGTGGGGCCAGATGATGAATATGTCGTCTACATATCTTTTCCACAGGGTTGGTTTGAGGCGGGCGTTGTTAAGTGCTTCCTTCTCGAAGTGCATCATGAACAGGTTTGCGATCACGGGCGATAGGGAGGAACCCATCGGAGCTCCCTCTACCTGTTTATAGATCTGGTTGTCAAATATGAAATAGGTGTTTTAAGGCAGTGCTCTGCTAGATCCGTGATATGTTGCGGAAAACTATGATCAGTTCTAATGGTGGCTAGGGCTTCGTTTATGGGTATACTCGGGTAGAGGGATTTTATGTCTAGGCTGGCAAGGATGTCGGTGTCGTTTAGTTTGATGTTTTTAATGATATCCACCAAGTGCTCTGAGTTTCTCACATAAGATTCTGCCAGCTCCGTCTTTGGTTGCATGATTTTGAATAAGTATTTCTCTAGCTTTTGTGTCGGTGAGTTGATGGCACTCACTATTGGTCTTAGTGGAACGTCCGTCTTGTGAATTTTTGGAAGACCATACAACTTCGGGCATTTGCTGGACTTTTCCCGAGGTATGGTTTTCTGCTCGATTTCCCGACCTAGCTTGAAAGACTGGATTTTGGCCTTTGTGGTTTTCTCTAAATATGTCGTCGGGTCTCTGGCTGATGGTTTATAAGAACCGTCTTGGAGGATGTTCATCATCTTTTTCTGATAGTCCGTGGTATTCATGACTACTGTCGCATTGCCTTTGTCTGCCGGTGTTATTATGATGTTCTTGTTATTTTTTCAAGTTCTGAAGGGCATCTCTTTCTTTCCTTGGTAAGTTGGATTTGGGTGGTTTTTGTGTTTTTAGGACATGTGCAACTTCATGTCGTATATCCTCTGCGGTCTCTGGTGGTATGTCTTGTAAGGTGGCTTCCAAACTGGAGATTATTTCCTCATTTGGGACTGTTTTTGGTGTGATGGCAAAATTGAAACCTCTACCGAGTACGTGTGTTTCGTCGTCGGTGAGAGTGTGATCCGAAATATTATACACTACCGTTTTGGTTTCGGAAGTCGTGTGGGACTTGGTGGTGTGTCCGAGATGCTCGAACTTTTTCTTAAGTTTTTCTGTTTTTATTTGTGTGTTTGTCTCTGTTCTCCAGGCGGTGATTTTGTCAATTTTGGTCCAGATGTAAGGGTGCAGGGTCTGGCTCAGTTGTATATGTAGTTGATATGTTTCCTTCTCTGTAGCTGCTAAAATTTTGCGCCTCTCTCTTATGTGTTCTCTTAGAAGTGACAAGCTTGCCTTTTTCAGGATCTCGCTACTTCTTCTTGTTTTCAGGTGGTAGGATAGTCTCGTGCATGTTGGTGTTATATGGTTGTCTCTGCATCGTATCAAAAAGATGATGTCGCAAGCGAGTGTTGATGTTTTTGATCGGAGCTTTTCAAAATGTTTGAAATTTCTCAATGTCTCCTTCCCGTAGAGGTGTGAAATATTACAATATTGTAATGGTGTGTGTGGGTTTACCGGAAACCGACACACACCAACCGCTACCTACAAGCAACATCACACCACCACCCTACCCAGCTACAATCCGTAGCCAACACGTTAATATCCCGCAGTTTCCGCCTAACAGAACCAACAAACAGGGCAACAGAATTGGGGGAGACAACAAAGGCTCTGCGACAAAATGGCTACGGACCAAAGATCATTCAAAAGGCCATCGACAGACAAAGAAGAACTAACAAAACATCCACTAGATCGACAGAAGACTCTCCACACGACAGACAATCTGTGACACTACCTTATATCAAAGGTGTGACCGACAAAATCGGGAGAATACTAAGACGTAAAAACATTCGGACAACCTACAAACCATACAAAACGATATCCAGTTGGCTGCCCAGACCGAAAGAGAGAATTTCCCTAGAAAACCAAGGAGTATATAGCATCACATGCGAGGACTGTGGACAACAGTATATCGGTCAGACCAACAGACGTATATCTGCCAGAACCCAGGAGCACAAAAACTCGATAAGAACTAAACAAACCTCCTCTGCCCTCTTTCAACACCATCTACAAACAGGTCACAAGATTAATTTTGAGTCCACAAAACAGATAGCACAGGTGCAAAACCCAAGAATACGACAAATCAGGGAAGCTATCGAAATCGTAAAGCAAGGCCTCATCAACAAAAGGGATGACTCACTAAACATCCCAAAGATTTGGAAAACAATAATTAAAAACAACCACCAAAGACAACCACAAATTGATAATGAACCATCGCAGGTAGGAGAACCGCCAGAAGCCATTAACAACCCTCAGGTAGAAAAACAGGTAGGAGAACTACCAAAAGCCATCAACAACCCTCAGGTATATATATATATATATATATATATATATATATATATATATATATATATATATATATATATATATATATAATTTTAATTTGAAGTTGAGAAAGAAAATTCAAATCACTATTTGTAATATATCCAAACTAAACAAAGAACAAGCAGATCTAGGAAGTAAATTATTAACAATAATACCAAATCATATATTTCTCGAATTTAAATATAGGTCAGGTATAAATTATAACCGCCACTTTCATCAAATTAAAAACAAAAATATTCAAAAAATCAAATCATTGAAAAACAATTTCCTATCTGAAATATTATCTCAAAAAGATTGGTTCATAAACTTAAGTGATATCAAGTTTCCTAATGAATTTTCTATCCCTTGGTCCTAAATTCAGTATTTCTCCAAATAAACATAATATTAACATTTCGTCTCTTTTAGCAGATTTGGAGTATATAATGGAGAATTTCGATGAGGCCAAAAATAGTTTATATAGAACACAAGTAACAAATTTTCACACAAACATCATGACAAAGAGCACTATTTGAGTGAATTGTATAAGTAAACCAGTAAATATCTGAAAGAACATCCAGAGATCATTATCACGAATAGTGACAAAGGTAACATTACAGTCGCCATGTATAGAGACCAATATATTAATGAAAAACATATATTATCAGAAAACGATAAATATTATGCCATTTTGAAATCAGACCCAACTTCTGCACTATAACAAAAAGCAAATAAGATAGTTACAAATTTGAAAAATCGTCACAAAATAGATAACATTACGGCTAAATCATAAACGATATACAATTCCATAGCACCACGTTTTTATTCGTTACCTATAAAGTTCATAAACCTACCTTATCCATGCGACCAATTATATCTTCCATTGATGCACCTAACTCAAATATTCTAACGAATATTTTAACAACTTCCTATAAAACAGACAATCCTTATTATATCAAGGATTCCTTTTCATTTAGTGAATTTATAAATAATTTTCAGCTTCCTCAACATGCTATATCTATATCTATAGCTGCTATGAATAGGACACAATTCACAAAACAACACATCCAAGAAAGATGAAAACCCCAAAAGGAAAAGGGAACCTAGAAAACCAAGACACATATAAAATCGTATCTGGAGATTGCAACGAGGGAGCGTGAAGCTTCCTTTGTCTTCAAAAGCATGCCTTTCAAGAAAACATCTTTCACGGATACGGGATGGAGGGTCACGTTCATGAATAATTCTCTCGAATACTTTTACCATCAACGCTGGTATTCCCCAGGGATCCATATTATCTCTACCCTTCTTTTTATTGTATATCAACGACTTATTGTGAAAAAACCAAGAATCCAATATATTCCTTTGCTGACGACAGCACACTTGTCTCGTCATTCCATATGGGTTCCAGGACATCGGCTACGGAGGTACATCTTCACCGGCAGCAGGAGGTTGCATCTAGAATATATGTCGAATTGGAGTGAAAGTAGCCCGGTTCAATTCAATGCCATATAAATCCAGGTATCAGTTTTCTCCAAGAAGATAACCGTCTTCGAACCGGATATAATAATGTCAGGACAGACAATTTCGCTTCGTGCTTCGATAAGTTTGTTGGGGGTTAAAATGGACAGCAATGTATCTTGGCACAATCATGTCGCTGGAATTGCAGAGGCTGCTTCCCAAAAGCTTGGAACACTATTTCGAACCAGAAAACTATACACACCTCAGCAACTTTTGATGCTTTTTAAAGTTCAGATCAGACCTTCTTTGGAGTATTGTTCTCATGTATGGAGCTCTGCCCCCAAACATACCCTAAAGTTGCTGGATTCCATCCAGAAAAGACCCATCAGCCTGATTGGACGCGAACATCACGTGCAACCTTAATAGCCTGGAACATCGAAGATTGGTGATTTGTCTCTCTTCTATAGATACTTTCATGAGAGGTGTTTGAATTTGGCACATTTGATTCCACCAAGAGCGGTACATATCAGAAATACTCGACGGACTGTGGCTGCTCAACGTTTTGAGGTTCAACTCATTACACCTCGAACTTCACTGTTAAGGAACTCTTTTATTTGAAAAACTGCGTTTATGTGGAATAAACTTTCTCTGAAAGTTTCTCCAAATGGATTTAATCTCTGGCGATTCAAATCCAATGTGAATCGATACTTTCGCACAGGCACCGCTCTGTGAGCCCTTTAGGAATTTTCCTGTAATGCTTGTGTTTTGTCCTTGAAAAAATCAGACAATATAACTCCTTTGATCATTACACAAAGACTTGGGATGTTCTGGGACTTTCCAGAACGTTCTAGACATATTGCGATTGTTCCGGACTATTCCAGAATTTTATAGAATGCTTCTTACGGAATATTACGGAAAAGTACGGCTTTTCCGTGAAAATGAAAACATTTGATCATGGATATTCCGGTATATTCCCAAACGTTAAAAATCATTACCAATCATTCCACCACATTACAGAGTAGTCCAGAATATTCTGGAATATTGTGGAACATTGTGAAATGCTAAACTTGGGAACATTTTCGCACAATGTGAAATGTTCTAGAATAATTTAGAACGTATAAAGCATCATATGTCGTTGTGAATCATTCCAGGGCAGTCTCGAGTTCATCGAAATGTTCTGGAACACTGCAGATCATTCGGAGCCCCATTTTTATGAGTGGGGCGATCTACTATATAAGTATATAAAGCGATATCTGTCGTTTTCTTATATGTATCCGTCTAACCATTTGGTAGTTGTTGAGTTTATCGTGGTCAGATAGACATATATTGTATACGTACATACATACATATATACAGATATACAAATATATAGCCACACAGACAAACATGGCGTGGAACTTCAATTCATAATTTTTCATTATCAAGGGTACTGTGATGTACTTTCAAAATATATAATTTAGTTCACTGCTTTCATCAAATCATTAGATAGCCCACTTTAAATGTAATGGTGGGACTGAAAATTTGGTAACAAGTTTCGATCATCGAAGAATTAGGCCACTTCATTCCTTCCTCAGACCTTGACACAAACAGACACATTTAGGCGTGATTATGTATGACTCGTGGCAGCTGTATTCCGAAACATGGGTAATTCACGTGTCCCAGTAAAATATAACCTTGACGATTACTCACAGAATTCCTAAACTAGCTGAACACTGAATAAAACTTTGCTATCTTCAAAAATTGCTGAAATGAAAACGATATTTCATATGGAATACACGAATATTTAATCAATAACAATAATAATTGAACAATAATTTATTTATTTATAGATAAACAAGAGTACAGATTATATAGATAAAAATGAATGTGACGAATGAACATCGGATCCACGAAAGCGTTTGTTTGTCGTGAAGAAATTCACAATAATCAATAAAATATTCGGTATATACACGTATATGAGTGATTTTATTGGTATTTTCTATTCATAAAATGACTGAAGAACTCTTATAAATATTAATGATCGTTAACAATTTTTCATATCTATCAAAGGATGAGCAAATGTTCTCGGTTTTCCTAAAAATTAGCTTCAATTTTTTTTAACAAATTGAGAAAGTCGACTATTTTTAGTTCACCAGGTACTATATTGAATAGATTTGATTTGAGATAGCATGAAGATACTTGGGAAACTGTTTTGGTAACAAATGGGGCAAGGAGGTGACTATCCCCTTTCCAAGTATTGTATGCTTCAAGATCAAAATGTTTAAAAATAACTGCCTTATATCTAATATATTTAGTTGATGAATTAGTACTATCGATTGGATATCCATTTTTGTATCAGCTCCAGACTATTCATATGACTATTATAAGCGCACCCCCCAGGCGATCAAACCATAACTCAGTTGAGATTCTAGCAGCTTTGCAACTTCTGTGTCACTTTCTGTTTGTGGAAGTGTCATTTCATATGCTTGTCTAGATGAACACCTTGATATTTGAAGTTTTAAGAAATGTAGGATCTTCTAACCTTACGAACTTCGACAATTTATAACAGCCATCTTGATGAAGGTATATCTGTCAAATAAGTTGCCATTTATTCAGTATGTTCTGCTAAATCATCAATACGAGCAAATAATGAAGTTGTTCTATCAAAATGGTTATTCTGTTCACGCAACGTACCGCGCGCTCCGCCCATTTTACGGTTGCCATTATCATCCTACTAAGAGGATTATTCGCAATGTGGTGAATGAATTTGAGTTCACGATCGACCAACACCCGCAAGCGGACAACATGCAAAACCTACCGAAAACATCGCCGCTGTTTGTGAGAGTATGCAGTAAAATCCGAGCCGGTCGTTTCAGACTTGGCCTTTTGCAAACCACAACTTGGATACCAATTCACATGATATCCAAAAGCGTTCAATGCATTTCGAAAAAGTCAGTTTTTGGTTGTGATGTCAAAACTGATTACAATAGATCTTGAATCAAACCATCATTTTAATTTTGCAAAATCCTTTTCAACTTCGTCGATCAAATGACTTTATGAATAATAATAATAATAATAATAATAATAATAATAATATCTTTATTCGCCTTGAGAAACACAAGGTTTATAGACATGTCAAAACAAATGGCGCAATTAAAATCAGGCTATATACATTTCAAGAATCCACAATCAATGGTGGTCATGAATTGAGAAATAAAAAATACGAAGACAATTGAAACAAATTACATTACATGATGGAATTTGAGAATTAGACGGTAATCATAAGGTTGAAAAAATTATATGGAGATCATCAAGAATATCAAGATCGTTAAGAAGTTTAGTACAAACATTTGATTTGAATTACAACACACATATATATTATTCAACTGGGAATATACCTATTATTTAGGTGTCCACATTGAAGGCATCTCTATTCAATTGGACACTTCCATAAAATTCATTGATATCATACAGAGGATTTTCAGTTAAGAAAAACTCCAGAGAGTACTTTGAATGAAAAATTGCGAAAGTCTAGTGGTAGAGTATTGTATAGCTTAAGGTCAATATTGTCAGTCTTTTTCACTATATTTGCTGGCATGACGAGGTCTGATTTATTTCAAGTATCATGATGGTGTATGTCTGTACGATAGGTATGATTATTTATTTATATTTAATCGAATATGTAGTAGGTTTTCATAAACAATGATTGAATACGGTGTCATTATTTTGAGATTTTTAAATATTGGATGGCAAGTTTCATCCCATCTTACCATCTGGTAAGTTTCATCCCATCTGGCAAAAGTTATACCTCTTACGGCGAATTTCTGTAGGATAAACATTTTTTCCAGATGACATTTTGATGCACTGCCCTAGGATATTATTCCATATCTTAGAACTGAGTGAAAAAGAGAATGATATGTAGTGAGGGCTGCGTTCTGGTTCACAGATCTTTTGATTACTTTAATTGCGTATGTTGACCTGAGCCTGGTACATATGTTATTTATATGTTTTACCCACGATAAATGTGTGTCAATATAAACCCCTAAAAATTTAACTGCAGTTTCATCAGCTTGGTTTGAGTCTCTTGTTTCAAAAGTTACTACTTCTGTATTTTGTTTATTTGAAATCAGTTAATTTGATTCAAACCAAGATCGTGCTTTGTCTAGGATATTATTGAGGGTATGTTGAGGAGTTTTAAGTTCGTCCACTGCTCTGCTCAAGGTTGCATCATCGGCATACATGGTAGTCTTAATATCTGATGAATTTAAGAAATAATATATATAAGAAAGAAAAGTGGTCCCAATATGGAGCCCTGAGGAACTCCTCTTATCAATTTCATTTTTTGACTACGAGATTCTCCGCATTCAACCACTTGAAATCTCTCAGTCAAGTATGATTCTATCATCTTCAGGCACACCACTCTAATACCATACCAGTATAATTTGTCTAAGAGGATTTTATGATTCACACAATCAAACGCCGAAGTGAGATCAGTGAATACACCAATATATTTATCTTCATTGTTAAATGCATCTTTTATGTAATTTGTGAGAGAGTTGATTGCATCAGACGTTGATTTACCTCTTCTGAAGCCAAATTGATGTGGACTCAAAATATCAATGACTTCTAAAAATTCAACAAGTTGTGTGTTAGTGGCATATTCAATTATCTTTGAGAAAGATGGTAAAATGGAAATTTGTCGGAAGTTTTTCGCTTCTGAGCTGTCTGAGCTATCCCTTTTTTTGTGAATGGGAAGTACTTTTCTGATTTTCAGCTCTATTGGAAAATAACCCTAAGTGGAGCATGCATTGACTATGTCCGCTAAGGGATCAGAATGAAAGACTGCCGTATCTTCCACAAAACTATCGATATTATATGAATCATTTGAATATATAGGCTCCGAAACTGTACCTTGTGAAACTCCAAATTCTATTGTTTTACAGTGACTATGATGATTATATTCACACGCACTGATTTCTATTTATTTAATAGTTTTTCATGTTTACATACACTTATTATATTGATTACGAAAAAAAAGGTTTCTGTTGAAATGCTCCTGACTGATTTTGTTGATATATCTAGTTTACTGCATGTCTTATGATACATTCTGATTTTGAAACATTCATTTAAAATCAGTTTCAACAGCTCTAATGAATTATTTATACCAATTTGATAACCACTGTGAGCAATAAAATTTGTTGTAGGTATTCACCTATGAAAATTCAAATTTTGCTTAGAACATATGGATTGCTCATAACCCAGTGAAGCACCATTATTACTTTCTATTATTTTTCACTAAAAACAGGGTGAAAATCCAGGAAATGCATAGATCGATTATGGTAAAACTGTAATTATGAATAATCTGGAAATCTGACAATATACCAGAGTCAATGGGGATAATTCGGCTGAAATATTTTCAAAATGGCGGCACTTCCGGTTATACCGGAAGAAGCTGTCAATTTTAAATGGAACACACTAAATATTATTACACTTTTGAATTCTATATCAGAATATGAATACTTTTTATGTATAATGTACTTTATCTGAGTCTGATCGTTTTTGACATATTCAAGTTTATATGTCAAAAATGATGTTTGCAGACCTTATAATAATTATAATTTTTTCTTTAAAGATATCTTCATCATTATGTTCTGGTCGAGTTCCTTGTAGAGGGGAACCAAATTCAATAAACTTCATATGAAATTTTGATAATTATCAATACAGGGTGGTAAAAAAATATATATAAACCGTGTACAGTGTCTTGAAATGAAAACTTCCCATTTTTATGATTTGATCATATTGAGCATTAAAAATAAGGGTAGCTTTGTATAAGGATACCTTTTTCGAAAATCAGTAGTTTTTGAAAGACCTAAAATTTGATCATTGGTAATTTGTAATTGCAGTGACATACCATTTCAATTTAGTCCATGTTTGAAACCTCTATGACAGGAAACGATTATTTTGATTCGTTTTTAGCCTACTGAATTGTACCCCTCTTTGAGTCTCTTCAAGTAATCAAATCTGGCCTTGCCTCATTATTTCTCTTTCCAAATATTACTTCAAATACAACTGAATATCAATTCAATATTTATTGCTGCCCAACCAGCAGATGTCGAGAAATTTGGATTGCACACGCACTTCACTACGCACTTTTCCGTCGGAGCAAAGAACGAACCAAGGTGACTATTAGATAATATACTTATTTTTAGCTCACAATAAATATTTGTTATGAAGCAATTTGATGAGATGCTAAATCAATAAATAGTTAATAAATTTGTTTATATAATGCAATGTGGGACAAGGCCATTTGTGGTTTGGGAAACCAAAGGGAGAGATTCAGAGGTGAATGGTTCAAAATCTGAATGGAGACATATATTGAAAGAACATATTTTTTCACATATAAAATATTCTCTCAAGTGAACAAATTATTGTATTATTGCCAATATGATATTTCCATTCACTTATTATCGAACTTACATTACGAGAATATAATCCTGCTTTTTCATGGTTCCGGATAACTTCAAGTTTTACCAAAATTTCTTAGGTCTGTAAATATTGTATATCTATAATATGATTGTAATATGATTCATATTGTATTACACCGCTAATAACCTTCGTAGTTCAAATCATCTGAAGGAACAATTCGTTCAGGCCAGTCTCAGCTTCCTACACTGTAGGTTAATGGACTGACACCTATCAGAAAACAACTACTTCCCTGGCTGATACCACGAAGGGCGTTGGATTATATCCGACAGGTGTCAGTGTAGGATATTTCACTGAAGTTATTCTTTCATATGCTGTTGGTGATACAACTGCCGCAATAGATTTTCAGTTATTGGAATACACTTGCAGACCGGTTTCGGGCTGTTTAGTCACTCATCATTGCAAGGTAGTGTCTATCATCAACATAAAGTCGATGATTTCCGATAATTGAAAATCGAATTCCTTCAGAGTATCATTCCTCGAACTAGGCTAAAGCGGACAACCAACAACAGGTTTGCCATCGCCCCATCTGCCTGTGAACTAAGTAGCCAACCGCATATCCGAAATTTACCCAATTCCTCGTATGAGAAAAGAAAACTTTTCACATATAGTCAGTGGGCATAGTTGAAGACTGGCTATGAATCAAATCATCTAAAAGAACAATTCGTTCGTCACTACATTATCCTATAGTGTAGGGAGTTGAGACTGGCCTGAACGAATTGTTCCTTTAGATTCAGATTATTTGATTTATAGCCAGTCTCCAAGTATGCCCACTGACTATATGTGAAAAGTTTTTTTTCCTCACTTCCATAGTTGATGCGGTTATTTTAATAAAAAAACGTTTAACGAAATCTTCAACATCAGAAGCACAATAAGATGAATTTCTGAAGGTAAAAACGATATATTGATATTTATTGTAACTTCTGAAATGTATTCTAATGTATTCACTAGTGAATATTCTCGATTTTTTTACAAATCTGTCATCGCAATTAGGAGAGTCTCAGATTCTCTCCCAACTAAAATATTTTCGACAATGCGGTGTTGCCGGTTCCGTTAGAAAGTGGTAGCCACTTGGATTTTTCAAATAGAACACCTTGTATATAATATTATTTTTGGAATCTATAACAATTACTCGAAAATTTTTCTCGATATTTTCCTATAACTATCTGTTACCATTTCCTAAATATGAATTAATTTTTTTTATCTTGGGAAATCATGACCTATAAAAATGCTGATATCTTTGAGTTAAGTTAATTTAATAAAGGATGATGAAAAAATTAATTTTTTTGTTTGTTTCAAAAAGTGACTGAAAGTTGATTATTCCAAATAGAACATCCTGTGTATCATAAAAAATTCAGAAAGCTGTTAAAATTTGCTTCCTTTCTATGTATATCATACTATGTATACCTAACTGATATTACTGGATTTTTTTCCGTACACCAAACTGTTATTTTAACACCTCGACACGTGTTTTGATCACCAAATGAGAAAGATCAAACTAATAATACTTATATAGCTACCCTTATTTATACCATAGATTCCTGTTTTAGGTACCTGCGTCTTGAGTGTCTTAAACTGATTTCACAATACTGCCTTATCTAATGATCTTAAATCAATTTTACAATGTGTCCTTATAGTCAGGTACATCTAATAATTTAAATATTGTAAGCTTTATTATATTAATCCGGACCGTCACACCGCTTGTGAAGGGCAATCTGCCCTTTCGTTGGCCATTCGCTCCAGTAGTGTTTCTGCTTGGTTGATTTCGGCTTCGTTATATCCCCGCTACCAAGAAAAATAGTCTTCAGGTGACACATTTCCTCTTGTAGCCCTTCCGGTTCGCATATACGTCTTGCCCTCTCTACAAAAGTCTTGATAACTCATCTTTTCTGTCGCGGATGACGATTCAGGAAAGCGATTTTTTCTTCCTCGTCTTTCTCCATTGTGAACTGGATTTCCAGGTTCCAAATATCCTAGGAATGTTGCCGATTGCTCTTCATCGTGACATCGTGACCCCCAACCAGAAGGATATCATGAACATATCGTAGCCAGAAGGAGGGTCGGACCGGTGAATGTTCTAGAGCTTGTCGTTCGAATTGTCTCATGTAGAAATTGACAACTACTGCACTTAGGGGCCTTCCCAGTGCCACTTCTTGTAACGGTTTTATTTAGCTTGCCTTGTTGGTTGGTTTGTTTGATTCACATTCAGTTAATGAAGTTTGACACCCCCTTTCTGTCAACAGATTGATCTGATATTTGGTGTTCACATTTAGTTGTAAGTCCAAGATGGCCTCAGCCACAAAATAGCGGATTACATATTGTTTCACAACTACCTCAATGTGAGTATCAAATGACAGAACTTCACTGTTAGTGTAGCAGTACTCTTTGAAAAGATGGCCGTAGCTACAAAATGGTGGATTACACATTTTCTCACAACCACCTCAATATGGGTAACATATGACAGAGCTCGGCTAGTAGAATAGTTGTGAAAGATGCAAATTCAAAATGACCGCAACTACAAAACGGCGAATTACATAGTTTTGCACAACTTCCTCAATATGAGTATCAAATGACAGAGCTTGACCAGTAGTACACTAAATGGAATGAACAGAATGAGAAAAATTGAGTTGCAAAATTGGAATCAAAATACTTGAAAATGAAATAAGTGAATCAGCAATCTACGGTAATAATCAGATAAAAAAATAACGAAATCGCTAGGCGTAGCGTAACCGGGGTAAAAATGTAAACACTACGCCCAACGATTTTATGAGTTTTTATCTGAATAATATCATTGATTGCTGAGAAGAGTGGTGTGATGACTGCTACCTAGGACCTTCTGAATTATTTTTTAGTTTCAGTACATTATCAACACCATTATTTTTTCGTCAATAAAACCGTTATGAATAAAAAAAATCAATCATTTCATTGCTCATATAATTTTCATGTCACCGTTTTGGCGAACAACTGATGATTGTTTTTACATAGATCTGGTGTAAAATTTGGGGATAGAAAGTATATAACAGTATTTTTTCCTGAATTGTTGCTAGAACCAGAAAGCTGCTCAAACAAGTGGAATGTCTGGTGGGTAGCATTCAATAGTTGAGTCCAAATAAGTCTCAATTCATGTCTATCTTTTCTTTATTGCATCAGTGAGATGCTCGAAATTAATTCCTACCATGAAAATGTAAGTGACCGCTGCACTATCTGATATTTGAGAAACACTGTTATTGGGAGTCGTTACTGACTTAACAAAACCAAAAAAAAATTGGTCTGTTTGTCGGATTGACTGTTTGTTTTTGTGTGATGTGGTGAGATTCATTCAATCAATCAAAAATTTCGTCTAGTTGATTTGGCTGGAATTTGTCTTCATTTATATTTTGTGAATCAATTTTTCTATGGATTGAATTTAGGCAAAACATGACAACAGTTTGTTATAAGTAATAATTTTGGTGCGTTTCTTGTCTATTGGAATTTCTATCGCAATTGTTCAGAATCTTTCTGGTGACTGAAGTCGTTAACTACATAGTCACTGAATTGGATATAGGCAAAAACATGAAAACAGTTTGTTATAAGAAAATCTAGAGAGACCCAAAAGTCAAAACTAAAATGGAATGTGTACTGTTGCTATTGTTGCTCAGCTGATATGAACTACATACGTCTCTTCTAACGTCATTAATAATTTTGGTGCGTTTCTTGTCTCTTGGAATTTCTATCGCAATGGTTCAGAATCTTTCTGGTGACTGAAGCCGTTAACTACATAGTCACTGGATTCCATATTCCATTGACGTTCACGGCTTCTTCTTTTCTGTTGATATTATAAGTGTATTTGTGGATTTCTATTGCTTCCCATTCCAGCCGACTATGATGTCAATGTGTTTTCAAACAGAATCCTGTTAATCCAGTCATTTAAGCTTAAATTAGGTAAGAATCTCGGAATTCGAGATACCCAGCTGTAAGTCTGTAAGTACTTGTATATTGACACCCTTAAAGTTGTCTCAAAACCTACATATGGTAGGGTGTGAGCAAATATTAAATTTCAAGGTCAAAGGTCACAAAAATCGGTTTTTTGCGCTTTTTTGGAAATATCTCATTTCCTAATGGTTTTTTGCTATTTGTATTTATTATCAATATTGTAGAATACAAAATTCTCTACAAATTTTGTTTGGAAAAATTTTTTATACGGTGAACCGTTTCCGAGATAGAGGGCGGAGAGCGCGCGGTCACAGCATCACTTCAGGTCAACCGGTGCCTCCGGTCGAAAACGCGCCATATATAGTTGATGAACTATCGATAAATCAATGATTATAAATATTTGTCAATTTTTATTAACTATTCAAAGTCTAAAAAAACTGCAGTTATAATAGGACAAAATATTGATTTACTTGTCATTTTAATTGGGCGTACACTGTCTTACGAACAAGAAATTTTCTTTAAAAAAGTTGGGAAAGGTAATGTAAAAACGGAGATATACTCGACTAAAAGTTTTGATAATTATCCTCATTCTAAAAAACATATTTTATTTCTGCACGCATCAAGTGGCTGTGACACAACTTCTGCGCTTTTTGAAAAGGGAAAAAAATCATTTTTAAAAGTTTTTGAGAAACTGACAAATTTGGATGAACTAGCTGCAGCATTTGAGGAAGAAAATTGTTCGGCCCAGAGATTATTAGACCTTATTGGCAGTCTATAATGCTCAGAAAAGTCTCGATCATCTTCGTTATATGCATTACGTCAAGTCTACAAAACTTAATAAACCTGTGCAGCTTTCAAATATTCCACCAACAAGTGCAGCTGCTCATCAACATTTCAACCGTGAATATTATTAAGTTCAAACTTGGTTAGGACATGATTTGGAACCCCATGTATGGGGTTGGGCAATGCGAAACGATTTTCTGGAGCCTATCATGACAATTTTACAACCTGCTCCAGAAGATTTGCTAAATACAATTTTCTGCAACTGCAAGAGTGGTTGTGGTTCGCGATGCGGATGCAGGAAAGTGGGCTTGCAATGCTCTTTAGCTTGTGGCCAATGTATTGGGCAAGCTTTTCTCAATGCTCTACCATATCAGAGCGACATTAATGAAGATGGAACCTTTGACCCCGAAATCATGGAAGAACTTGGGACAAATGTCGTTGAAGACGATAATGAAGACCAGTTTGGAATTTACCAGCAACCAGAAGACGACGATGATTAAAATTATAAATTGTAGTTTTTGTACCCTTTATTCCATTTCTTTACTTTCAATAAAAATAAATGTATTCAATGATATTTTTTAATAAAAAGATTAATTCTTAATTTATTTGTTTTTTTTTCATCATGTAAGAAGTTATAAATATTAATTAGGTTAAAATTCAAATATAATTTATATTTTTTCATTAACAATTTTGCAATTACACGGGCAGGTAAGTGTTGTTAAATAAATTAATACTGAATAAAAAGTGGATAAGTTAGGAAAAAAATGATAAAATATAATATAATAGTTAATAAAAATTGACAAATATTTATAATCATTGATTTATCGATAGTTCATCAACTATATATGGCGCGTTTTCGACCGGAGGCACCGGTTGACCCGAAGTGATGCTGTGACCGCGTGCTCTCCGCCCTCTATCTCGAAAACGGTTCACCGTATAAAAAATTTTTTCAAACAAAATTTGTAGAGAATTTTGTATTCTACAATATTGATAATGAATACAAATAGCAAAAAACCCATAGGAAATGAGATATTTCCAAAAAAAGCGCAAAAAACCGATTTTTGTGACCTTTGACCTTGAAATTTAATAGTTGCTTACACCCTACCATATGTAGGTTTCGAGACAACTTTTAGGGTGTCAACATACAAGTATTTACAGACTTACAGCTGGTTATCTCGAATTCCGAGGTGAACTTACTATAATGACTGGACTACTGTAGTTTTCTTCAATGAGTGCGTGTTCCGCCTCAGTCGACTTGTTCGTCTGGCCTAGTCTGCAGTTTCATTCATGTTCTTTCAGCTTTGTTCCCATGGTTATTTTGGTGGTTCCGATGTGTACCTTCCTATAAGTGCACACGGAGCAAGATCCTGCTGCTGGATGAACAAAAAACATCTGCGATACCAACCAATGTCTATCGGATAAATGTCTATCGGATATAATTCAATATCCAGCGTGGTTTTAGCCGGGGTAATAGTTGCTTTCCAACAGGCATTTACAGGTAGTCGGGAGAGGTGGATGTTTCGAAATTTTATTTCGAAACATTTATTTTCTTGTATATAACGTCATCAGAAAATTAAGTACCTAAAATCATGTTTCTCTTATCTATTATGTTTTTCTGTCTATTTAGTTTGAAACAAGGAGTAACTGTAAGAAATGAGTGAACTGCCCACAAGAACGTGAATTTGAATCAAAGTTTGTTAGAATTATATTTATATCATGAGAAATAGTTGATTTGCATTTATCTTGACGATGCAATTTTTGGGGCATTGCTCTCAATTTAAGAATCCAATTCTGTGAGCAATTATCACGTCTGTACTTAAATTATTTTTGTGCATGCTCATAAGCACTATCACCGATAAATTCACTATCGAGTTTTGAAAAACGTTGAACTGCAATATCAAACTGTCTTATGAACCATTGATACCACTTTTGCTCCAACATCCAGACGAGTTGATTGGAACGTTATTTTTGAAATATTTCATCAATCACTTTTATCAGTTAATGACTGTAATTTTAATATTTTCTACGAAATATTTTACATGAAGAAGCTCTAATCAGTTACATTATATTATATTTACCTCAATTATTTTTTAAATGTGTTCAACATTGAATCACTACCCCTGACCTAGTGACCTTCTCAGAGATACAGAAAAAAAAACTTCGATTATGTTATTATGAGAAATATTGTCGCATATGATTGCAGTATCGCTTTGTTTTTCTCAAAATTCAGTCTGTCAACATTCTTGAATATTCGTTTTATATTCACTGGGAATTTTCCAGTTTACAACAAGCAGCACTCTTCTGCAAAATGGCTATACAAATAAAAAGAATTATTTGTTGAAAACTTGTACTAATATTGTTAGCGAGCGCAAATTTACGGAAACGAGAATTACACGTAATTTATACAACTTTATATATTACAACAACTTTTTCATTAACTTCTCTATACTGACTCACCCATCACTGATGAAGAGTAAATGAAACGAAACTATAGGTTGTTTCGAAAGTTTTGACGGGTTTTATGAGTCTATTTTAGACTGTAATATCTCAGCGAATACTTATTCAATTCAATCCAGATTAGCGCCGTTTGAATCAGTGCATTTTTGCCAACGTAACACAATTCGAATAATTCCGTCAGCATGAAAATTGTATACTCTGGATTCGATGAAGTCGACAAATGCCGTTTCCGTCTGGTCCACATTGGCATTCTACCGGTTCTACGAGTAAGTGCTTGAAAAGATGGTAGTCTGTTGGCGAAAGGTATGTAGTAATAAGTTGAAAAACGGCAAAAAATCAAAATTTGGAAAAAAATTAACATCATTGATTAACAATCAGTGTATACCACTACATAATAAAATATATATTCATTGAGATACTTTTACCATCAACGCTGATGTTCCCCAGGGATATATTTGGTCTCCAACACTCTTTTTATTGTATATCAATGACTTACTGTAAAAAACCAATAATCCAATATATTCCATTTGGATTCCAGGACATTTGCGGCGGATACACATCTTCACCGGCAGCAGGAAGTTGCATATCTTAATGAGGAACTAGAAGTAATTTCGAATTGGAGTGAAAGTAACCAGGTTCAATTCAATACCACAAAAACCCAGCCGACGGTTTTCTCCAAAAAAATAAATGTCTCCGAACCGGATATGATAATGGCAAGTCGGACAATTCCACCTTCTGCTTTGATAAGTTTTTTGGGGGTTAAAATGGACATCAATATGTCTTGGCACAATCATGTTGCTGGAATTGCAAAATACGCTTCTCAAAAGCTCAGAACACTGTTCCGAATCAGAAAACTATACACACTTCAGCAAATTTTAATGCTTTATCAAGCTCAGATCAGAATTTCTTTGGAGTATTGTTCTCATGTATGGAGCTCCGCCCCTAAGCATACCATGAAGCTGCTTTGTTCCATCCAGAAAAGAACCATCCTCCTGATTGGAGACGCAAACATCACTAGCAATCTTGATAGTTTGGAACATTGAAGAAAGGTTGGAGATTTGTCTCTCTTCTGTAGATACTTTCAGTGACTTGGCACATTTGATTCCACCAAGAGCGGTACATATCAGAAATACGCAACGGACTGTGGCTATTCATCGTTTTGAGGTTCAACTCAGTACACCTCGAACTTCACTGTTCAAGAACTCGTTCATTTGGAGAACTGCGTTTATGTGGAATAAACTTCCTGAGAACGTTTTTCCAAATGGATTAAATCTCCAGTGATTCAAATCTAATGTAAATCACTACTTTCAAACACCGCTCTTAGAACGCCTTAAGTATTTTCCTGTAGTGCTTGTTTTTTGTCGTTAAAAAAAATTTAAATCGAGTTTTGTGACATCCTAATGATATTTTGGTAATAGCCCCTGCTCAGTAGTCTGGTCATTTACACAAGTTATCTGCAATAGTTTTTCCATCGTAAAGATCTTTGACACCTCTCTGGAACGATTAGTACTCAACTAAGACTAAGTCCACAACTGATGATACTAACTTTGTCAGCGAAACATTCGTAGATAGAAAGTATTTGTGTTCTGGTGTGGAAAAAGTGTTTCCGAAAAATACGTTTTTTTGGATGGGGCATTCACTATGTCACTAACCGACGGAAATTCATCAAAAAAACTGATTCGGATAAGAAACACACCACTTGAAACAAAATAACAGAGAGCTTCGGGAATTGTAAAATTTCAAAATAGTTCTAGGTCAGGAAATAAAAACTATACCTTTTATTCACGATATGTGTGAATCATCAAAAAGTGCATTACTGCGACACTGTGGATATGTGAAAAATGTCTTTAGTTCAAGCTTATGTCGATATAAACTTTGAGTCAATAATCGATGTGGAAGCAAAAATCATTATTGATCAAGACAACTGGTTATTGTCAGTAGGTTGAAAAACTGTCTCAGGACCAGCTTCAAAGATTGAAAGAAAATAACGCCCCATGTATTCTTCACGACCTGGTAAACAAACAATGGGAAATGTATACAATCCTTGTATAGAAACCCTCTCCATAAAGGAAGAGTATTGGAGTTCAGAAAATCACTTCATGGTATAAAACAAAGTCGCTTCGCGCTGTCTGTCCCTATGAATGTTTAGATCTTCGAAACTACTCAACGGATTTTGATTCCATTTTTTTTTAATAAATAGTGATTCAAGAGGAAAGTTTATATGTATATCAACGACTTATTAGAAAAAACCAAGTATCCATTATATTGATTTGCTGACGACAGCACACTTGTCTCGACATTCTATTTGGATCTCAGGACATCGGGTACGGAGGCACATCTTCACCGGCGGCAGGAAGTTGCATATATTATTGAGGATCTAGAAGTGATTTCTAATGGGGGTGAAAGTAACCAGGTTCAATTCAATGCCATAAAAACCCACTCATCGGTGTTCTTCAAGAAGATATAATAATGTCAGGTCAGACAATTCCGCTTCGATAAGTTTGTTGGGGGTTAAAAGGGACACCAATATGTCTTGGCACGATCATGTCGCTAGAATTGCAAAGGCTGATTCTCAAAAGCTTGAAACGCTGTCCGAACCAGAAAATTGTACACATATCAGCAACTTTCGATGCTTTATAAAGCTCAGATCAGACCTTCTTTGAAGTATTGTTCTCATGTATGTAGCTCTGACCCCAAACATACCCTAAAGTTGCTGGTTCCCATCCAAAAAAGCGTTATCCGCCTGATTGGGGACGCGAATATCACGTGCATCCTTGATAGCCTGGAACATCGACGAAAGGTTGGAGATTTGTCTCTCTTCTATAGATACTTTTACGGGAGGTGTTCAAGTGACTTGGCACATTTGATTCCACCAAGAGTGTTACATATCAGAAATACGCGACGGACTGTGGCTGCTCATCGTTTTTGAGGTTCAACTCAGTACACCTCGAACTTTACTGTTTGAAGAACTGTTTCATCTGGAGAACTGCGTTTATGTGAAATAAACTTCCTGAGAACGTTTTTTCAAATGGATATGATCTCCAGCGATTCAAATCCAATGTGAATCGATACTTTCGCACAGGCACCGCTTCAAGATCGTCTCAAGGATTTTCTGGTAGTGCTTGTGTTTTGTCCTTGGATTCTAATGTGATGTAAATAAACACATATCTTTGCGCTTACATTGTAAAGGCTGGCCAATCCCTACGAGATAGATCGAAAAATGTACTACATACAGTATAATACACGCGATGGTATATGTCTCTTGAAATAACCCACAATAACCATTTTTTATCCTCAAGAAATAACTTGAGGAGACTTCAAAGCAAAGCAAAGCAGAGGATGGACGGACATACAACAAAAATATTGTCAGAAAATAAAAGAGAAAATCAACAATGTCCAACTGAGGTAGGCACCAAAATTTCGTGCAACCTCTCTTTGGATTTTCAGAATTTGTGATTATGCACTATTTCATTGTGATCATGTTGTGCTCTGCGTATGTACTTTCTTCTTAGTTTCGTGGATGAATATTGATTTTCACAGAAAAAATCTACTTTTTATTCCGTTCTTTCAAATCGTTTGGGTAACTAACTGACAAGCATATAATATTATATGTTGTAGATTCCAGGTAAATATTTACAGAAACAAAATTACCAGATGCTCAACTACTATAAAAAGATCTCAGCCTGATAGACCAATCTCATTGTATTTTGGAGTATGAGGAGATACGCGATATCTTTGTGATTCGAGTGAAAAAAAGCATATTTCATATTCGGGAGACGGAAATATAATACCAACAATAATAATTCTCAATTAATAACAACAATTAATAACTTTGAATCTCGTATCTGCCAATTCATTACGACTCTGAGATCGAAAATTCGTCTGCCTCTGTAGATTAATTTTTCGGTTATTGCAACATATGATTGACAACAAATCGAAGGCCGACAAAACGTTAAAATTTAAATCCGGTTATATCCCATTCTTGAAGGAAGAGTATCGTATATTTGGTTGTCCAGCCTTGACTGTCACTCGTCTAAAATCTCAAATTTACAATTGTGACACAATTTTAGTCGCCCAAGGTAACCTACATTTTGGTACATGCTGTGCGTACACAAACATAAAGGTACAATTGAAAATTTCATTCGGTAGTATGCGTATGTGTCCATCTGACGGAGTGATTTTAATTTCCATTATTTTCATCTGTATACTGATCGTATTTCAAAAATTAAGAACATGACTTGAAAATAATATGACATTTATGAAACACATTCCATTTGTCCAGTATGCCACAATGTGCACATCAATGTGCCCCCTCAACTGTCATACATCAAGATCATACCGTACATATACAAAAAAACATACAATTCACAGCCACACACGAAAGAAGTGACAAAGAAAGGTAAACACCCATTTATACTGAAAATATTTCAATAATGTTTTGCATGTGTATTTATATTGAGGCCAGTAAAAAACCAGTAAAGTTTCAGTCGTATCGGAAGCTATTCTGACCAGTTTTTCAAAGGTTTTTTGTGAGCATGTACCATTTCTCTAACTCTTATTATCATTTGTGCTTTAATTGTTGAGGAGTTTTATGTAAAGTGTTTCGTATTATCAATACTATGCCTCGAGTTTGAAGACTTCGTCTTATTCCTCAACTTGGTGATTTTGAGAGAGGACGAATTGTTGGCTTACGTGAGGCAGGTTTTTCAGTTGGAGAAATTTCAAGTAAAACCAAACGATTTTTGCGTACTATTCTAAAATGTTATCAGGCATGGACCCAAGAAGGCCAAGAACACAGAACTAGGGGCACCGGTGGTTGCAGGGGAACAACAGCGCATGAGGATCGCCGATTAGACCTTTGGCTCTTAGGGATCGGTTCATTTCTACTAGGGCAATTGCGAATCAGAGGTTTGAAGAACAAGGAAGGCTTATTGGAATGTGCATAGTATATCGACGAGATTCACCGCGGTCTTCCCCGATGAATCTCGCATTTGTTTGGGCATGCACGATGTACGAGTAAGAGTAAGAAGGCGTCGTGGTAAAAGACGAGATTCCCAGTTTGATGTGGAGAGGCATGTTCACCATACTGTTGGTTCAATGGTATGGTGTGCCATTGCATATGGTAGCAGGAAACCTTCAGTCTTTATTAGAGGCAACATGACAGCTCTTCGTTACAATGAAGTAGAGCCTCATGTCTTTCCTTATCTTGAGGTCATCGGGAAACACATATTTCAACAAGACAACGCTAGACCGCACGTGGGGGCAACAGCCCCCACAGACTTTGGCAGCACTTAAACATGAGTTAGAAGTAGGAAGGAATGAGATACCCCAACAGGACATAGACCACCTTATCAGGACAATGCCCAGACGTATCTACGAGTGTATAAGAAATAGAGGATCTGCAACACACTGCTGAACTTCACTGATTTCATGATCATCCAATTTCTCTGAAAACGTACTCGTTTGTTTGCTATTATCTGTCAAGTATGTGTGCATACAATTATTAAAATATTTTTAATATAAATGGGTGTCTACCTTTTTTTGTCACTTGGTATACAAAGGAAACCAAAAATATCCTGCTCTGCAGTTACAGAAGACATAGAAAGCATTCTATGAAAACAACATATCAACCAATGATAACCATGGGAAATTCCTTGAACAACTGAGTGAACCAAGAAAACCAAAGCATATGACAAATCGCATGTGAAGATTGCACAAATTCTAACTTCGACACAAACGAACAACCTCAGCCTTCTACAAGCTTGATACAGGTTATAACATCGACTTCGCAACAGATCGTCTGTATGTAGCACCACAAACCAGAATGATAAGAGAAATTGAGAAAATCAGCGGTCTCAACAAGAGAGATGACTACGGAAAACCATCATATTCAAAACTAAGGCCAGTGCACCCAGGGCCGTAGCGAAAAGAAATACCACGGGGGGGGGAGGAAATCAAAATTTTCTCGACCCCACCAGCAAAATTTCCCAACTTTTGAAAAAATTAAAGCCGAGTGATTAGTTACTACTATAATATATCAATTTTCTCACTTAGCTATCCAAAGATTGGTTAAATGCTTATGCCTGTTAGGGTATGCTCGAACAAAAATAAATTTTGGTAATTATGAAAATAATAATGGAAATCATTCTACTTTGGACCAAGGTCCTTGGTCTTCCACCATATCCACCATGTATAGGAATATTCAATACAAATGAAAGGAAACAACACTTGAATAATATTGTGCTCATTGTTCTCTACTATTATTTTTTCTATCTTCACGGCCCGAAATTTCTTAACTTTTCCAAGTCAAAAAACAGCGAAAAGTTGGGAATTTTGTAAAATTGTCACTTCAAAATTTGTGGACTGTTCAGGACTGTTCTCTTACTTGGGAGAAATGAAACTTTTTCAAACAACTCAGAATTTCAAAGTATGGGATCTCTAAGTTATGCATGTTGGGAAATCCCAACGTTCTCCTGGTTCTTTTCCTTTTCTTATTACCTATCCCTTTCTTTTCTCTCATTGTTATTTTTTTAATTGTTATTCATTTTTTTACTATTTTTTTTTCTATCTTCACGGCCCAAGATTTACCAACTTTTTCCCAAGTCGAAAAAGCAGGGGGGGAGGCTCCCCCCCACCCCCCATGGTGACGGCCCTGAGTGCACCACCCGCCTCGACCAGATATTTTTCTCGAGAGAATTCATCTGGTTGAAGCTGGAATGATTCTGCAACCGTGTTAGGAATCACACGAGGTAAGACCTCGTTGATCCTTAGCTCGCACAAGTTTCTCAACTTCTGAGAGTTGTCGTTCGTATGGGGGCGGCAGCTGATTAACGGAAAAACAGATTTTAAACCGCAAATACACCGCCCAGAACAATAATCAATGTGACTCCAGTCGAGCGTGATACATTATACCACTCAAATAACACTCCACAATTATCTACCCTCAAATCCTTTCAGCTCTCTTCAATTGTCAATTCTTGGTTTTGTTGCGCTTTTTATCAACTACATGTCAGAAAATCTTGTGTTATCTGGTAGATATTTAATTCTATCTGAAACTG
Organism: Leptinotarsa decemlineata; assembly: GCF_025532065.1. Lineage (NCBI taxonomy): Eukaryota > Metazoa > Arthropoda > Insecta > Coleoptera > Chrysomelidae > Leptinotarsa > Leptinotarsa decemlineata. The sequence continues at coordinate 1,280,828 of NW_027412545.1, read as the reverse complement.
TTGGTAGTATGAATTCGTGTTTGAGTTTGAAGGTCTCTGGATTTTCTTGAATTTATTTGACTTTTCTTTTCCTTTTTGGTTCAATTGGTCAAAATTCTTGTTCACTAAATAGAAATTTTGGACCTTGAGACCAACAACTGTTTTCGTTTAGATTTCATGTCCTTTGTATATAGAGTAGCTCAATTTGCAAAGTTCAGATTGGAAGGAATTCGTATTCTCCTCAATCTCACCCACTCAATGCGTAATGTTTTGAACATGTTTGGTTCTGGTCTTAACCAACACAAAACCGTTTTTTGAGTGAGTCCAAAAGTTTGTTTGATTTACTATGAATAAATGCATTTTTCTTATTGTTATCGACAATCTTGAGCTCATTACAAGCGTGGAATTGTTATAGGCTTCAGAGGTATCACTTGCGTCCTAACCATCACCAAAAATTTTCATTCTTCTTGAATCTAAAATAACTTACTGCCGAAAAGGCCTGCCACACCGGTCACAGAAGACGTGAAGCTGTAAATCAAAATCAGAAATGGAGGTCAATTCAAAACACCTGAGTATCTTGAGATCTTCCAAACTCTGTTCCTTTGCCAACGATGTTCAACTTGTCTGCCAAATCTTGATCAAGAAAAATCACCGTTTCACCGAGTTATGTTCATTCTAAGCAGATCTCATCATTACCGGATCTTTTCTTGGGAAGTGACAATAGTTGTTTTGAGTCTTTCTTCATGAGGCTGATTCTGAGATAACTTGTCAGATGCCTGATTTGTAGAAGGCTTACCCACATTCATAGATTGAGTGTAGCTTGCTGTTTCGACCTTCTCCACAGCAACTTTTCAAATTAGTGTGAAGTGCTCTCATCATTCTTTTTGAGTACCTTTTCACCCCTTGAAAGCTGCAGTTGTAGGGTAACTTTTGTAGAATCTTCTCCAGAAGTTGAGGACAATCCAAATAGTTCTGCATGGCCATGATTTCCACGGTAACCACTAGATTTGATACATCATCCGCAACATGTGTTGAAAATATAAAATTATCATTTTTCATTTTATAAAAGTTTTTTGCTTTATTGACCGACTCTTCACCATCAAATCTGCTCGACCGTACCTACTGATCAAAATATCGATTATCGCTTTGATTCGTCTAGCATTCCGTTTCAGAGCTTTTCTTAACCTACACATATTTTCCTCATTTGTTAAATCCAATAAGTTAGTTGTTAGATTGTTGATTGTTCCACCAATAACTGCTTGATTTTTATACCTGAAGCTTCTTCATTTTTTTCTATGATGTTTATGCCCTGTACTATTTTCTAACGGAGACCTTTCGAATGGTGTGTATTAACAAAACGAAATGTCACTTTCCGAATGGTGTGAATTACTTACAATCAAATAAAAATTCCCACTCAATCTAGCTTTTTCAAATGCCAACCTATGTAAAATCATCTGCTTTACCATATTTTCGAACTGCTTAGACAACAATATAGCCATTTGTTTCTATATTTGTTTCTATAAATACTTGCACTGGATCTCACAGTTGAAGATGCTAAAACCGATTCAGCTTGTGCACTATCATTTTCACTGCTTCTACTTCTACTGAATGATATTACAGATACACCGCATTCAGCATTCGCAACTTTCGTAGCATCTCTGAGGACATCTTCTTCATGAATATCACTCAACTATTTTGGCATGTCAAAAAATACAAAGTGATTGGAGTGGAGATGCATACATCCTCTTTTATGAAAAGGAGGAAACGAGTTCGCACCTTTGAGCGTTTTGAAAAGTTATTTTTAACTGTTAATTTTAATGTTATAATGAAGAAAATGTACAAGTCTTCATTGTTCCATTGGGTTTTCAAAGTATTGTTCAAAGTATTGTTCGTCTATTAAATGACCTACTTGCAAAAAAAACACAAAGTAAATTGCAAGAAGCAATATATCAATTTCAAGAGATGATGATTTAGATCAAGATCAAATGACAAAATCATTAATATAATTTGATATACATATGAATAATGAATTGTTCCATTCTCATTTAAACTCATTTATTTTGTATCACACTGTATGTATTATATTGACACGAGTACCTTCGAGTATCAGGCGTGTGTGTGTGGTACCACAAAACGCCTCTCTAACAGTGTCTAAAAATCTGCCGACGCATTTATATGCTCAACTCACCAAGGTATGTCATCAAAAAGTACAATACAGTAATATTATTTCTAATATATATAAATTATCAATAACCTTATTATATACAGTCTGCTAAAATACCACCTATTTTTTGGTCCAATCGAACCGGGATTATTATTGGTAGTAATAGCATTGTTATTGTTATTTTTTTCAAGTCATACGTAAAAAATTCGTACTTCTCTCGATTTAAATTCGTATTTCTCTTTAGATACGAAAGCTCAACTCAGTTTCTGGCAATATTTCATTAACATTTGGTTTTTTACCGGTTAATGTTTTGTTCAGGAAAAAAGTCGCTTTAATTCTCGATTCTCGCTGGTAGATGACTGAATAGATACTCATAGAATATTATCATAAATAATATAGTATATACTCTCTCGTTTTATACTATAATCTCTTACTCGCACATATCAAAATAATATTGTGTTTACATTATTTATCTCTCATATGAGTTTGAATTTTTCTCTTTGAAAATAAATACACTTCTCATACTCATTATATACCATCTCTATTGTGTAATAACTTTTATATAATTGAATAAATGAATAAATTGAAACTCTTTTCCCATTATCATCGCTCATATATACAGGGTCCTGCAACAGTGGCGCGGTGTTCCATATCTCTATATAGGAAGCAGATAGGAATCTAATTTTCTATAATATTACCTTATTGCTCGAGCTCGACAAAATAAAAATATTGGCCGTCACACAGGGTGTTCGATTTTTTCTGGGCGGATTCCAACTCTGTCTTTTTGAATGGCAACCTATATTTTTTATCGCTTTTCCGGTTTCTTCATAAAAAATGAAATAAACTTTATGTATATCTGCACTTCGAAAATATTGACGGTTTTCGAGATATCTAGCATGACAGGTTTTTTTTTCCAATATTCGTCACTCAGAATATTTGAAATTATAAAGTGGTGCCAAGTCCAGTTGAAATTTTTTTTTGGTCGAATATTCTACATTGGTAACTCTCTCAAACAATGTATCTGAAATCGACCTGTGATATACAGGGTATGAAAAACCGCTTGCCAAATATTGTAAATGAAAATTTGCAAAATCTTCCTTAGATTAAATGGAACACCCTGTATATTATTGATCCATAAGAAGCGCCAACGAAACCTCTACAAATTTCATTAAGTATTCCCTATGGCTAAGTTCAATAGTTTTTCTTAAATGAGCATTTCTTTCGAAAAATGGTCATTTTTTCAAAGCGAAATCCATTTGACGACTGATAGAAATATACGAAAGATATCTTGTTTCAATTTTGTACATTAGAAGGTGTCCAAACAAATATTTTTTAACGAAATAAATGTATGTACCTATCACTTTTTGCTAAATGGAAAATTATTTTTTCATTGGATGCAGAATTTCACTCATAAATCGTGCAATATCAAACCAAACAAGTCAAAAGAAAGAAACATTATAAATAACTATTTTTTTCATGTTATTATATTCATTCAGAGCTTGAGTTCTAGATATTCAAATTTGGCAACTGGCAAATTACAAAACTACAAAAGGGAGAGTTTAATTAAGGTTGATAATGAAACTTTTATAAAATATGTTCAACATGTCTTCCATTTTCTTGAATGCAGAGCTGAAGTCTATGTTTGAAAGACTGTTCTACCCTGTGCAAGACAGCTGGTGTAATGCTGCGAAAAGCATTCGTTATTCTAAGTCGCATATTTTCGGGAGAAGTTGGTGGCTCAACGTAAACCATATTTTTTATGTATCCCCATAAGAAAAAATCTAGTTTCGTCAAATCTGGTGATCTAGCGGGCCACCGTACAGGCCCATTCCGTCCTATCCATTTATTGGGAAATACTTCATTTAGATGATCTCTCACTTCTGCCGAATTGTGAGCAGGTGTACCATCATGTTGTAACCACATTCTATTGCGGAGGTCAAGAGGAATATCATCTAACAAACCTGGTAAATCATTTCGTAAGAAATTGAGATACATTGCACCATTCATATGTCCCTCAAAAAAGTATGGACCAATTACATATTCTCCAATGATGCCTCCCCAGACATTTATCGACCACCTATGTTGATAATCCACCTGTCTCAATAAGTGAGGATTTTCTGTCGCATAATAATGGTAATTATGTCGATTTACAAATCCATTTTTATGGAATGTCGATTCATCCGACCATAAAATATTATTGAAAAAATATTCGTTTCGACGAATTTTGTTCATGGCCCAATTGCAAAATCTCACTCTGTTCTCGAAATCAACATACAGTAGTTCTTGATGTAACTGAACGTGGTATGGATGCAAGCGATGTTTCTTCAATACTCGTTGCACTGATCTCTCACTTATATCCACTATTTCCCCAATTTGTCGTTAACTCCTACTAGGATCTTCTTCAACAGCAAGAAGAACTTGCAATTCATTATCTTCATTAGTAGCTGGCTTGATGCGCTCATGTTTGGAATAATTAATAGATCCAGTTTCAACGAATCGTCCCAAGACCTTTCGGAAAGATCTTTCATCTGGATGCCTTCTATCTGGATACCGTTGAGAATAAATTCTACTTGCCAATAAACAATTCCTGTCTGATTCACCTAATATGAAAATCATATCAATCAAATCACTTTTTGATAACAACATTCTGATGAAATTATACCGACAGTTCAACTTCACGATTGACTAAAAATTTCAATATTCATTTGCAGCCAAATATTTTGTTCTGTCATTTGCCAGACTACTTGATTTCCAATAAATATTTCATTGGCTGAAAGGTTGTTTTAGACCGAAAGAATATGGCACAAATTCCGAGATTTTTGAAATTATTGTAACTATTCAAGAACGTCCATTTTGTGGTGTAATTCACAACTTGTTTATCTAGCAACAGGTAATTTTAGGATGGGCGATATTTTAAGAAAAGGGTATTTTTTGTATATTCTTATCAGTCGTCAAATGGATTTCGCTTTGAAAAAATGACCATTTTTCGAAAGAAATGCTCATTTAAGAAAAACTATTGAACTTAGCCATAGGGAATACTTAATGAAATTTGTAGAGGTTTCGTTGGCGCTTCTTATGGATCAATAATATACAGGGTGTTCCATTTAATATAAGGAAGATTTTGCAAATTTTCATTTACAATATTTGGCAAGCGGTTTTTCATACCCTGTATATCACAGGTCGATTTCAGATATATCGTTTGAGAGAGTTACCAATGTAGAATATTCGACCAAAAAAAAATTTCAACTGGACTTGGCACCACTTTATAATTTCAAATATTCTGAGTGACGAATATTGGAAAAAAAAACCTGTCATGCTAGATATCTCGAAAACCGTCAATATTTTCGAAGTTCAGATATACATAAAGTTTATTTTATTTTCTATGAAGAAACCGAAAAAGCGATAAAAAATATAGGTTGCCATTTAAAAAGACACAGTTGGGATCCGCCCAGAAAAAATCGAACACCCTGTGTGACCGCCAATATTTTTATTTTGTCGAGCTCGAGCAATAAGGTAATATTATAGAAAATTAGATTCCTATCTGCTTCCTATATAGAGATATGGAACACCGCGCCACTGTTGCAGGACCCTGTATAAAAAGACTCTGGTACCTCGTCATTGAACACAACCTTGAGTTTTTTGCATCTCGTTCGAACTCGAACATTTGACTTCGTTTTTTCTATTTCTCCACTTTCTTTTGGTTCTTCGTAAATACATTGTGAATTTATTTTCTCGGTCTTTGTTGATCTAAAATGGCGGATGCAAAGAAAATAAAACAATATATTGCCCTAAGGCAAGTTGAAATTAGTAAATTGAAAAGTTTGAAAACCGTCGCTGTTAACGCACTTAATGATGAGTCCCTTCACGTGAATTTTCAGTGTAGATATAAACATATTGATACGATAAAAGATGCATTTCAGGAAATTCACAGTATTATAATTTAACTGCTTTATTAGCCTCGACAGACAGTGATGATCTTGCCTCCCAACATGATATTCACAGTTTGTTTACGGACGAATTTTATGAAATCCAAACAATCTATACGCAGCTTTTTTCTACATTGAGTAATTCGCCAAATGTTTCTTCTCCTGTCATTAGTGAAAATGTCAAATTACCCAAAATTGAATTGCCAGTGGAGAGCCAAAGAGTTGGCAAACTTTTATAGACACCTATGATTCCCTTATTCACAATAATAGTTCAATAACTCACATTGATAAATGTAATTATCTCATTCCTTCTTTGCAAAATGAACATCTAGCTCTTGTTAAACGTACCCCTTTAACCTTATTATATACAGTCTGCTAAAACACCACCTATTTTTTGGTCTTTCGAGCCGGATCTGAACCAGCGACCTATGGTTCTCGAGGTTCTGAAAGCGACTGATATATACGGTAGATTTACTATTTTTGTTTTCCACCAAGTAGACAACCTTCTGTATCCTCATGTTATATAACACACGAAAATTATGAAACAAAAAAGATGTACCCATATTCCAAAATAAAATGATGAATGTACCTACTCATTCATTATGTTTTCCTATTCAAAGATCTTCGACCCAGCCCGTCCATGTTTGTTGACTTATTCCAGATTATTGTTTGCCATGCCAAGGCCTCTACGACTAGTTACGACATTAGATGAATAATACATAAAAACGTTAGATAAGTGTTTAATTTTTTCCCAACAGATCGGATGACCCTGAACCTAGAATTTGTAGAATTGTTTACTCCAAAGCCGTAGCGTGACTTTATTAATTTCTTCATAAATACAATGTGATTATACAGCATGCCATTCAATCTGCCGCTGTGTCTTTTTTCATTTCCAGGTGGAGTGAGTGCCTACGCACAAAAATATATGATGAAAACAAGCGGCACAGCGTGAAGAAGGAAGTTGAATGTTTGATTAGAAATGGACTCTATCTCAGTTTGAATATTTTAAGCAGTGCCAGATACAATAAACATATGGTTGTGTGAATAGATTCAAATAAACCCCAAGGAAAAAGAGTTGTAAATATTGTCTAAAAATTATTGTCTGAATTTCATTTGCGAAAGGGGACACGTGTTTTTTAGGCATTTATGGGTTTTTATTTCCTTCTTTCGAGTAAAGTTCTGAGAAAAATCTTCTTTCTCTTTTTCGAATTCTTATTGAAAACACACAAATTTTAATGTCGAAGTTGAATTTGAACTTGAGCTCAAGTTTGGAAATTCACTATTGGCAGGAATAAAAAGAGTTATGTCTTCTGAAATTTTTATAAAGACAGTCTATGAAACGGGTATTCCTATGAGGTGGGCTGAAAAGTTCGTATGCTCACACACAGATGGTGCTAATGGTATCAAATCCAAATGTATTGGTTGAGCCTAACCTTCAAAAGACAAATGTACAAACTTCATAGCTGCCGGACTATTAGTTTGTGCAATAGAACATTTTGAGTGAAGCAACTTTTTATAGTTTGAAAAAATCTCATGTGTTTCATTCATTATTATTCATTTATCATTTATTATTCGATATTTCACTTGTTGGAAAGTACAATGGAAAAAAGACAAAAACAAACCTTCCCATATACAATAACAAGAAAAACGTAAGCTTACAAAAAATTGTAAATATTTGCAGAATGGGTAAGAAACAAAGAATAAATGGAGAGGGATAAAATTAACCATAAAATTCATCCAAAGAAGAGCATTTCTTTTTAATAAAAAAGGTTTTCAATTTCGACTTGTAAATCTCCATATTAGGAGCTGCTTTTATATTTTCATCTGATTTGTTGAATGTTTTGGTCCGAGATAGAGATGGCTTTTCTAGTCGATGTAGGAACTAGAAGAATCGAGTTAGATAAGCATGAGTTTGCTGATTCGATAAAAAATTTATAAACAAAATTCATAAATGAATATACCAAAAACTATTAATAAAGCATTGATTTTTGGAAAAAAAATACTAATGAAGCCAAGGCTTGGCTTGATAAACATTATTCGGATCTTTTACCAGGAAAATCAACCGTTTAGAAGTGGTTTGCTGAGTTAAAACGAGGTGAAATTAGCACCGAGGACGATATACGCAGTTGAAGCCAAGAGAATATTACCGATGAAAATATCAAAGAACTCAATGAAATAATTTTGAATGACCGCAAAGTGAAGTTAATCAAGATAGCTGAGGCTCTAAAGATACCAAAGGAACGTGTCGGACATATCGTGCATGAATATTTGGGTACGCAAAAAATCGATGAAAAGATAGCAAAATTACATGAATTTGGTTTCGTTTTGTTTCCGCATCCACCGTATTCTTCAGATCTAGCCCCCAGCTACTTTTTCCTGTTCCAAAACCTCAAGAGAATTCTCACTGGAGTGCCGATAAACAGATGATAGTCGAAACTGAGGCCTATTTTGAGCTAAAAACAAATCATACTATAAAAATGGTATCGAAAAATTGTATGACCACTATAATTGTTATATCGCCCTCGAAAGCAACTATATTGAAAGATGAAATCAGATTTTATGATTTTTTTTATTTCTGCTTACGAACTATTCAGATCAACTGTTATTTCTTTTAGTATCAACTTTTTGATTTCTAATGTTCTTTCACTCCTAATATAAAAAAATTGATCTTTCTCGTTATCCTTGAGAAATTTGGCATTTCATGATTGCCAGATGAACTAATGTTATTACAACTCTAATCACAACACAATAAAAAAATATTTTTTGAATGTTTCCTACACTAAATTAGTCAATTTCTACTAATTTTGGGGTGATAAAAACGAAAATAACAATGAAAAATTTTCATTAGCTCTGGTTTTTGAGATACACAGTACTTAATCTCAAAGAGTAGTTATACTATACGTGAAAAGTGAAAGTACATAAAACAATATTGTTATGTTTCTTTTAGAATATTTTAAGTACAAAATTAATAAAAAAAAACATTATTCTTAGTGTGTTGACAAATAAAAGAAGTTTGTACCACCAAATTTCAATTAAGTCCATCCGATTCATTGTAAGATCGCTGTCGTTTAGCTTGTCTTTTATAAAACACTTCTGGAGCATCCCTACACACAGACCAGCAGTAGTCTGCAAGCATTGCTTCATTCCAACGGCCCTGATATCTCTGTTTCATTAAGGCAATGTCTTGATGGAATCTTTCTCCATGTTCGTCACTCAAAGCTCCACAGTTTTGTGGGAAGAAATTAAGATGAGAGTGAAGAAAATGAATTTTTAAGGACATGTTGCATCCAAGTTGGTGGTGAGCTTGAAGAAACTCTTTAACCAATGCTGTGAAGTTATCATCTCTTTTGTTACCTAAAAACCCATGTACAACCCTTAAAGGCTTCCCAGGCTCTTTTTTCATTTCCTGTTAAAATCATGTCAAAAGCAGGATCATTTACGATTTCACGGATTTGAGGCCCAATAAAGATGCCTTCCTTGACTTTAGCATCACTCAACCTGGGAAACTTTGCTCTCAAGTACTTAAAAGATTGTCCTTCCTGGTCCATGGCCTTCACAAAGTTTTTCATTAGTCCCAACTTAATATGTAATGGGGGAAGGAGAACATCCTTAGGATCTACAAGAGGCTCGTAAACTACATTTTTCTCATAAGGGTTTAGGTCTCGTGCAGGCCAGTTCATTTTTTTATAGTGAGATTTTCTATCCCGACTGTCCCACAGACACAAAAAACAACAGTACTTGGTGAACCCTAATTGCATTCCTAGGAGTATAGCAATGACTTTCAGATCACCACAGATGTGCCACTTGTGTTGTTCATATTTGATTGATTGGAGAAGTGTTTTCATATTTATATACGTTTCCTTCATGTGAACTGCATGACCTATAGGAATAGAGGGTAGCTGATTTCCATTATGCAGAAGTACAGCTTTTGAGCTTAGTTTTGAAGAGTCTATAAACAGTCTCCATTCAGATGGAGTGTGATCCAAATTCAAGCAGTCCATCAAACCATTAACATCAGAACAAACTACGAGGTTTTCTTTTTTCTCTAAAAAGGAAGCAAATATTTTTGACGCTGTCTGTACTGAGATATTTTCACATCATGTTTTAGAAGATTCCACTGTTGTAGTCTTGACCCTAACAGCTCAGCCTTTTCCTTAGACAAGCGAAGATCTCTTATAAGGTCACTCAACTCTGCTTGACTAATTCTGTGCGGATCACTAGACCTATCGCTTACCTCAAAATCAGGGTCATAGGATGTAGAAAGATGGGTTGCTCCTTCTAAACAGTCTTCATCACCTTCCTCTAAAATTTCATAGTTTTGGGGTGGAGAAGGGACTGGCAAATTGTCTGAGTGCGGTACAGGCCGAAGAGCAGATGGGAGATTAGGGTATTTAACCGTTCCTCTTTTCTTCATAGATAAACCTTGCTCAATGGGAGGAGTTAAGCAGAAATAACAGTCGTCTGTATGATTGGTAGGCTCACGCCAAACCATAGGTACTGCAAAAGCCATTGCCCGGTTTTTATTTTTCAGCCACTCTCGCAATATGACGGAACAAGAATTACAACATATATGAGGAGCCCATGATTTATCTTGGTCCCCAACTTTCACACCAAAATAATGTTCATAGGCTGTCTTAACGATAGGTGTCATTTTACGTTTCTGAGCCTTAAATGTTATTTCACCACATATATAGCAAAAGCTATCGACAGAATTCAAACACTTTCGAGGCATTTCAGATCAGCACTTAAATTAATTTAAAAATCAACTTCACACGATATTTTCAATAGCAACCACGTGCGTACAATTGACAAACTCACATAGGTTATGTTTTCTACTTAAGAACAGCTGATGAGAGGGGTGTTATGTAAACAAACATGTGTACCAACTGTTGGTGATGAAATATTTCATTTGTTGAAAACTCAATATACATATATATATAATATAATGATACTATATCTTGAAAACAAGAGCTAATATATAATTTTTATGGTCACTTTCGGTTTTAACACGTGGAAATACATTAAAATGTCTAATTTCAACCCCGAAACAAAAACTTTGTTGTGTTGTGATAATAAGCAGAATTAACTTTTCTTGTTGTACCACCTTCTCTTACGAAGAAGTTATCTGTGGAATCACAGCACTCCAAATTCACGAATATCAAAGCCTCAGCTTTGATATTCGTGAGGCTAATGAGGCTCCCATTGTGTTTGGTTTCATCTAGATGCCTGGTTTGATGGTTATGGCTTTTCAACCGTCTACCTTGAGAGATCTCGTGCATCTTCGATAAACGAGTATTGATTTCTCTGGCGATCCCATAAATAGCGCATTCGAAAGGGGAGATGTCAACTTCAAAGACAGTTGAATACAGCATCGTTCAACCAAGCACCACTGATGAGACCTATGGCTAGTGTTGGATCACCATTGCCCTTTGGGTTCACGTTTCATCTACCCTTTGAGACGTTTCTTATATTTTCCTTTTCGTTTTGTTTTTTCCGTTGAAGATGTATCAGCAATATGTTGACCAACCGTCGGGTAATTACCAATTTTCCACTTTTCCAATTCCTGTTTGACATTTTCCACCAGTGTGTGAAAACTTCAAGTTACCTTCCTGAACTTCTCTACCTTCAATGCGCTAACAAAATATTTCATCTCGAAATCTCTGGCAAACAGAAGTTTCATTGGAAAAATTCTCTCACTCGTCTCCACTATAATATGAATTGAATCATCTTCATTTGGAATGATTGAAGTGATTAATGTTAATGCAAAAACAGACATGTAAATAGTATTGCGAATACAAACTGACCTTGAACTAGAGACTCGTATTATTTTTTATCTCTCTGGCACGTTGTTAATCAGAATTGCAGCTGAGAAGGTCAGGAATTTTTGTAGTGATAGGTGCCGATATAGAGAGTTATTTCCAAATTATGTCAACATTCATATTTTGTAAGGTTTCCGAATAACTTTATTGAATTTGAAAATAATGGAGGTGCGACTCAAACAACGTTTTTCAATCAAATTCGGATTCTGGTAGTTTAAAACCAGTCAATTTATTTCTATAGTCTTTCGTTCCTCCCTTCGAATTTGAATAAAACGAAGTGTGTGTAAGATACCAAAATTTTCCATTCATTTGAAAGACACCTATTGATGTCATTGAGTATGGAATATAACATGTTTCAAAATTTCCGCCTCGGCTTCTTTGGGTGGAGCGCATTCGATACGTTAAATTTTCCATGACTCTGACGCATAAATCAGGCCAAATTCGACCGATGGCATAGATTATGTTGGCTTTGAGGATCGCTGTGGTTTGTGGCTCATTCGCATATACCGTCGACTTGAAAAAAAATACACAACAAAAATCTAACCGGGTCAAATGGCACGATCTTGGTGACCAGTTCACATCACTTCCACGTGAGATGACCATACCCTCAAACAGCTCCTGCAGAATATCCAATGTGGCATGAGCTGTGTTGCACGTAGCGCCGTCCTGTTGAAACTGCATGTCGTTGGTTTCCGGATCATCCAATTCAGGCCTGGCCAACGTCGTTCTCGAAGAAATATGAAATGAAATTGTCTGACCATCACTCACAATTCTTGAAAATTTCTTTCAATTCACAAAATGAAGCCAGCAATGAAACAGACAAAAAAAAAATTATCGTCGGGATTTTTGTGATTATAATATAATGAGATTTCGAAATTACTTACAGTGTGAAGACTGGAGCGAAGTATTTGTGCAGCAGTATCCTAACTTGGCACTTGGCATATGATCTCTTTGCACAACTTCTAACTTATTATTTTGAAATATCTTTCCCATCAAGAAAGGTATTGAGTGGACCATTGAGGAAGAAATCTAATTCAAAAATAGAGGTGTCTCAAGAGCTAGAACACATAAAGAATAGAGTGTCACTGTTCAATAGGCTAGCAAAGCATGATGACAATTATATAGAGAAGAGATGACAATTATATAGAATACAGAGAAGAACTACAATCTATGAATAGGAAATATAATGATGAATTGGTTAACAATGCACACAACAAGTCTAAAGCAACCTGGAGAATTATAAATGACCTACAAAAGAAACAATCTAATAAACATGAACTGATTTTAGTTGAAAACAGTATACAATATATGGGTAAAATATTAGCGGAAAAATTCAATGCTCACTTTACGGAAAATTTCTCAATAGATACCGAATTTCTATATATTTATAAAATTATTACAATGTGTTAAAACAACGATAAAAATAAAATAAATACAACAATAAAAATTAATTGGCGCTCCGGGGCGACTTCATTGATTCCAGTGGCGCATTTGCTTTTTCAGCTGCAGGAAAACCCGGAAAAACCTGCAGCACCACATCATCTGAAGATCTTGATCTAACAATGTCCTCTCTCTCATAAAACAAAATGTAGGGTGTCTCCAGAGGCTCCAATAAATTCAATGCATCGCCAGAACACTTCGTGACACGACTATCGTCAAACTTAAACCAGTCCGTTTCTTATTTGACCAAGGCGTAATAATGACCACATTCAACGCCAGAACCACAGTGAACAATGACTGCATGAATATTAAAACAGTGGTCTGCTAGGTTGAAATGTTCATCTATTTCGAACCTTCCAAAGAGTTTCTTGCTTCCGTTAGAGGTTGAGTCTTGTTTGAAAATTATCAGTGTTATTATTAGATTGACTGGTGCCTCAGCTATACTTGTTTCCTTATAACAGTCAGTTAGTTTGGCGCATGTTTGACAATACAGTCGATCATCACCTGTTAAAAATTGCATTTTCAGATGATTTAACAATAAGCTTTGCACGGACTGGTAATTAGTCGTATTAGGAAAAGCTAGATGAAGTTCCAAAAATTCACAAAAGTTTTCAGTACTTCTTGAACATTTACCACAAAGTAAACAAGTGAGGATTTTTCCAGCAAAAGATTCACAAACACAAGACGAGATGGGTTGTACGGAATCATTCAGTCCAGAGCGGCTGGGAGTATTGATTTTGCTATTGTTTTGCTCACGAAGAGTATTCAACAAGAACCCCAAGAATTCGGAACAATCCTCTTGTTGTCCTAACGAGTATCTAGTGGACTTCAAATACTCCAGGAAATCGGTTGGAGGGAAAGATGATACCTCCTTACGAAACTGCAGTTGCATGAACAGTTGTTTGAGTTTGATGAATAAGCAGGAAACATTCCCATTCTCGTTCATCATTAAAACTTCGTTCTTGAAATTCTTCGTCATGAACAACACTTATAAAATGCTATTCATGTAACAAGTGTTTCCTAAATTATCCAATCCAATTTTCTTCTCTAGATTTTTAGGATAACTCTCTACTGATTCGTAAGGAAGAACACGTTTCACAGAATCTCCATAAGAACCATTTCTCAAGCTGCGATCGATCCTTCCAAGTGAAAAAGGGTTTCGTAGAGGGATCGATTCGGCTCTTGCTTCAAGAAGCGCTTCCACTGAAATGGTACCAATTCTACGAGGAATGCAACTCATTTTTTGGGGCCAAGAATGACCCGAGTCCACTGACCGCACTGAAAAAGAAGAAGGTGGATCAATCACTTGTGAATTAACCTTGATAGGAGACTGATAAATATCCACATATTTTGGCTTGTTTCGAAGAGGTTTCAGTTCCGTACTGAAATTAGGGCAATGCATGATCTCATCAAAATTATGTGAAGGAGGAATAGTTCCGAGTACTGAAGCAGCATGCCACGTTGAATAGCAATACTAATTCTTCCTATCAAAAAAGAGGTAGAACGGTGATCTTTAGTTGCTTGGCCTATTCTCCTTCCGAGTTCATGAACGAACAGAGACTCCGGGCCATAAACACCAAAAGTTTCTACCGCTACTGGATGAAACAGATAGTTGTTTCCAAGATTTTGGTTTTTTTTCCTTTTCAATTTCTCGCCAGACAATGCTGCAGTTCCAGCAGTCTTGGAACTTTCGGCTAGATGGGAAGCCGCGACCGTGTCAACACAAGTAAAGTCCCATACCACAGGTTTATCGTATTTCCATGGTATGAGAGACGTGCCATCTGGTCGTTTACCATCATCTCGACTGATACCTAAGGGTTCCAGAATTGCAGGAACATCCACTGACAACATAGCTCGAATTTCTTGAGAATAACATCCCACTCAATTCCTCCATTTTTTTTATGTCTCCCATCACTGAGAGGGAATTGGTACAGTTAATGAATAAACTAAAAAACACAAATGCATGCGAAACAGACCAATTATTAAACAGGTTGATTAAATGTTGCTCCTCTGAACTATGTACTGTAGTCACCTTTCTGATAAATCTATCAACAGAGAAAGGCATTTTTCCAAATAATCTGAAATTAGCCAGTGTGACGCCTATATATGAAAAGGGGGATAAAAATAATTCGAATAACTACAGAGCAATTAGTATTCTTTCTAGCATTTTGAACCAAGCACTGATACAGCTCTTTGCAACTTTCATAGTCGCATAATAACGGCCTTGGGTAAAAAAAAGTATGTGCTAGGATTGTTCATTGATTTTTCACGTGCGTTTGATTGTGTTAATCATAGCTTCTTGCTGGAAAAACTCTCAAGATATGGGGTGAGAGGACTGCCACTCAATAATTATTGACCTCCTATATTAAAAATAGGAGACAAATAGTGAAAATTGAGGAGAGTATAGGTTCTGAAAAACACATTGCTGATGGTGTGCCTCAGGGATCCATTTTGGGACTTTTCTGTATTTAGTATTTGCAAACGATCTATTAGTGTATCTAAATGAAAATTCTGCCACTCACTATATATGTTACGCTGATGACACGAATATACTGGTTATTAAAGATGACCTAAACACTGTTATAAATATAGCTGAAAGCACTTTCAGTAGTGTTATCACTTTGTGTGAGAAGAACAACTTGATAATGAATAAAACAAAAACTAGTATGTTGCAATTCACGGTATGCCGACAACACCATGAGGTGAGTCTATACCAGAATACCGAATTATAATTGGATCCCACAACAACAACTAAATTGTTAGGAGTTACCTTTGATAACAACTTGCAATGGAAGCCACAAGTAGATAATTTGTGTAAGAAGCTCAGACATTCCTGTTATTCTCTCAGGTATCTCTCCACTCACTGCAGTCAAGATATTCTACTTACGCTTTATTATGCGAATTTTAATTCTCACCTCAGGTATGTAATACTGAACTGGGGCACAAGCTCCTCTGTGGATCGAGTGTTCATGATACAGAAGTATGCAGTAAGGATCATTGCTATGTTAGGATTTAGGAAATCCTGTAGGGGAGCATTTTAGAATTAAAAAATATTAACAGTTGCAGGAATATACATACTTGAGGTATGTACATATATGTATACCGCAATAAAAAAAATTGGCTGCCAACAGACCCTCACATACCCATTTGACACGAAATGGCAACTTACTTCTACCCAGTCAACATCGAACTGCTCTCTACCAAAAAAGTTTTGACTATCAGGGATGCAAACTGTATAACAAACTTCCCGACGACTTTAAAGTTTCAGGAAATGTCCATATTTTCAAGAGAAAAGTTAGGCAACTCTTATTGTCAAAAAACTGCTACACTGTTGAGGAGTTTCAACCGTAACATTATTTCCATGTGAGGTGTACGGTTTATTTAACATATACTTTTTTATTTATACAAACGTAGAATTGGGAACTTTTATATATTTTATATTTATACTTTATTTTATTTTTAGTAATTGTTTGTGACGTGGATGTCCTATACACATCCAGAGATATTTGATTATTCTAGCCATTTCATATGTATATATATTTCTTATTTGCATTATAACAATGCTTATGTGCAAACTAATTTGTGGAAATGAATAAATTATTATTATTATAACCGATGACGTTGCCAGACCAAAATCCACAGCAAACAGTGACTTTTTTGTGATGCATTGGATGCTCTTGGGTCTCATGTGGATTAGTATCGTCGCAAATTTGACAATTTTGTTTGTTCATCATCCAGAAATGGGCCTCATCGCTGAAGATAATTTTTCAAGAAAATAAGGGTCAGTTGCCAACTGTTCCAGAGTTCACACGTTGTTCAGCGCACACACGTTGTTGTCTACGGTCGTTTACTTTCAGTTCTTGGGTCAGTTGAATTTTGTACGGGTGCAGGACCAAGTCATGACGCAAAATTCGCCAAGTTGCAGTCTGTGAAAAGCCGATTTCTTGTGAGCGACACAAGTTCAAAATCTTTGATGAAAGACCCTATATATTATTGGATCGGATAATCAACCTCATCAGGAGCTCAATGCAAAATTTAACTCATATGACAATAAAGGTATACTCGTATCTCCTTGCGATTAATTTCAACAGAATATCTGCATTTTCTTATTATCTGACGATACGATTTCTCCAGCATCCTCAATTTTGGAGGAGTCTTCCGTTTTCTGAATATTTATTATTTTAAAACATCCAGCAGTTTGATTATTGAACGACAGCAACGAAGTATTTTTTCCACCGAACGAATTTCACTGGTATAGTGTACCGACAATGTATTCATTTCAGCAGTACACAAACTTTTCTGAAACATTTATCTCACCTACAGTTTTTATGAAATTACGAAGTGATGGTTATATTACAGAATCAAATAGATACTTAAAATTTCTACTTTTGAAGAGAACTCGGTGAGATTTTGATCTAATAACTTGAATATAGTTCGATGTGGTTGTCGTCTTTCGGGATACAAGTTTAAATACATTTCCGATATACTGACACTGTTTCTATCGTATTTGTTATAAATTTGTTTTTTATTTCTTTTTTTTTTTTTCATTCGTGAAACACATTTTTTTGTCAAAAATTCAATGACTTGTACAATAACAAAATTGAGTGTAACAAATTGAAGTCAAATTTAGAAACATCAAAGTCCTATTTTTTCAATATCTCCAATTTTTCGAAAAAGAATGATGACTTATGATACATCATTGGAAAGGTAAATTCTGGTTCTATTCAAAACATAAAGAATCCAATGTAGCGCCAATGTAGCAGGGAAAAAGTGGTAATGTGGAATTGCAATTATTTTCGAATTTGTAGAAAAATGAAGCCAGAAAAAAATAAAAACCAGTTTCAGAAATTTCTGTTTTTTCCGGATATCTCCGAAAATACTCGGAGTTTCAGAACGTTCCTAACGACATATTGTTAGTCAGGTAAACGCGCAACATTGCCCCAATTCAACCATCTTCGTATCTCTCATAATTTCCGAGATCCCAATGGTGAGGATCGAATTTGAAACACCCTGTATATGTAACTTACGACATGTCCCCTTTTCATACGGATAACAGAACATTTTTTTCTGTCATTGTGTCACATCAACTTGTCCGTGAAAAAGGTTATATTTTCCATTGGTAGGGATATATTAAGCAGGATCTGTTGATGACTCATGATTCAAACTTAATTATTTTATTTGCTCTACCACAACAATTATATATCAACACCATGAGCGAATCCAGGTACTTCAGCTAGTAACTAATGCTAATGACCATTGATAAAATTCCCTCAAACAAAAATATGTTCACAACTATCAATTTTGATTATGAATCTATATAAACACAACACAAGACAAAAATTTTACTTCAACTTTTCAAATGATTCACTGTGTGAATCAATTACCATATCATATATGACCATTATTTTGAACATTATATTTCTATACCAAGCTATCCTTGAAAGATAGACATATCCCAAAGCGGATTTTTTGTAGACTCAGAAAAGAAAATCTTGGTACCTACATAGCGAATTGGTTTGTTATACACACATCGGAAAAGTCTAGGGATATTTTTAAAAATGGCAATAATTTTTTTTAGATCGCTTTAGGAAAAAAAAAGCTGACGGGTGATTATAAAACAAATGTAACTTACAACAAAATTTATTAAATGGTCAAAAATACTGAGTGCGCATATAAGCAAAATTAAAAAAAAATATGGCTCTTCTTTGGCACCCCGAAAAAAAATCATAATACAAAAAAAATTGGAATCAGTACAAAGTATGGCCTCCACGCTGGTTTATTACGGCCCTACATCTATCGTGCATCGACAAAATGGAATTGTCAATGTCTTGTTGAGGTACATTTGCCCATTCAGCGATGGGCAAATGGACTTCCTGGACGTGTCTCAAACGTTCATTATTTCCGGGTCGTCTCCACAGTCTTACTCGACGAGAATCTGGATGAAATCCAAATCTGGATTCGTCTGTAAACAAAACTGTGGCCCAATCATTTGCATCCCCGTTTTGATGTTCTTGACACCACTCTAATCTTCTACCGCGATTGCCTCTCGACAAAGGTGGACATCTAAGTGGCCTTCTGTTGTGGAGATCTGCTTCATGCAGTCGATTTTTGACAGTATCACGACCAATGGTTACCTGGTGCGTCTGCTGCAACACGTTAACCAACTCAGGTGCTGTGATTGTCGGTTGTCTTCTTGCGGTTAAGACCAAAAATCGGTCTTGAACTGCAGTTGTAGCGCGTCCTCGCCCTGGATGTTGTTCGGCTGGACTCCCAGTTTCACGGAAACGCCACCACAATCGACTGATAACACTTTGGGAGACCCCCAAACGAAGAGCTACATCATTTTGTCGCGTGCCACCTTGAAGAAGCCCTACAGCTCTATTCATCTCAGCCAATGGTAAGTGATGGCGTTCCATGTTAAAGCACAATATTTCCAGTTTAATTGCTGAGCAAGAACTGCATAGAATGTACAAACTCGACACTTTCAGATTATTCATTTCATCCGAAAACCTACGGTTTGTAAAAAACTTGATAAAAGATTAGTTACCGTTTTTGCAGGCTTTGTTCAACCCATATAAATCTACAGGGTGGTCGAGTGTACAAATTTAATCGAAATCAAACGACCTCATGCATTTATTTTTATGATATTCAGTATGTTATAAAAATATCCCTAGACTTTTCCGATGTGTGTATTTCGAATTGATTGGGCAGCGTTTACCACTGACCCTACTTCTTACAGATAACATCTTCATATTTGAGCAAGTGCACACAAAAAAAATTATAAATTATAAAACTCCCTCTTGAAACTCTCCGTTCTTTGGTGAAAAATAGGAAAGAAAGCATAGTCCCATCAGCGGTGCTAGGCTGAACCACTCAACTGTTCTAAAAGGACAAGCTTGAAAGTAGAGGCGATGACATCTTCCTCTACTGAGACGCCATCTATTGGATGGACACAAGTACCTGTCTATGAATATTATGGATGAACGGGGCTTCCCGAAGCGTACCGTTGCAGAAGCAATCTGAGATCACGAGCTCATCAAATTTGTATAATAGGTAGTAGTGTAATAAGAGAGCAATGCAGTCATTACTCGCGAGAATGACTATACGCGAGTAGAATACTATCTTTCATGATTTATATCAGGAATATTTCCAAATGAGACTCATTTATGAAGGCTATGCCGAATTGAAATGATGTCTTTGAATTTCACTGCAATGTTTCAAAAATACTTGTTATTTCGATCAATTCCAAATATTTTGGAAATTCAGTGATTGCAAAAGATGAAAAGGGACTCTAGATTGTGTTCTGCCAACTAATCCTCAAACGTCTATAGTGTATATATGTTGGGGTGTATACGTGAATATGTATACACAAACGTGTGTACATATACGTTCTTGCGTGTATGTACAATAACGTGAATATACGTTCGTATGGCAAAACTATTACGAAACTGAATAGAATAAAGTGTTTTCGTATATTTGAAGTAGTCTTTTCGAGGTGGCTTTTTCTTTTAGTTTGTGTCTGAAAGTACTGTCATCGTAACATGATTTTCAACTCATCAGTGACATGAAGTCGTAATGTTATGAACAAACGGAGTGCTTATGATGTTATCCAGATTGGTGCTGAAGAGGCAATAAGACATTCCGAAACATATATGTCTGCTACTGAGGATGACAGTGATCAATGTAAGTGGCATTTATCTCTTTCACATACTATATTGTGTAGCCGTACTATGAATGATATCTGATTCCATTCTATAACGAATCTTTGGAACACGAACTGAATAATTCAATATTCATATAAAAGTGATCGTTTCGAAAGTACTCTTTCTCACGCGTAATTCAATGTTTATATTCGAGTGCAATTTTCCTTCTAGCTTGTATTTGAAAGTAAATTAAATGAACGATCTACACTTTTATGTGAAGAATTCATTTTGAAATCAGTTGCTTTCTTCCTTCCCTCTTTAGGAGAGAACAAATACCTGCACTAAGGCGTTCTAACCGTATGAAAGAACAAACAAGAAGATAAAACGTTCAGTTTGAGTTGAACCATGAAGATGATAGCACAGCCTGCTATCGAAAGCGCTCGCATATAATAAGTGAAAGTTATTAAAGCTCCAAATTCTTCTTGTGAACGAAGGTTGATAATAAAAAAATATATAAATATAACTGACTATCAGTTCAATGATTACGTCTGAGAACATACTTTGAATTGATTAAGTTGAGTTAGATATCGGAACACATTTTTATATGTAAAAATACAGCGAGCATCGATAGAGAATGTAATTCTGAAGAAAAAGTAGAAATGAATTGACGGATCTAGGGGAAAAATGTTCATGTCCACTTGTGTGTATTTTGTGAAAAGGGAAAAATAAAGTTTACCATCAAAAAGCTAGTAAAATTTGGGTTGTAATTTTTGTTTAAATAACAACCATGCTCAAAAACTGTTTATTGCATAGGCTGTCATGAGAAAAATTGATATATTTACAAAATTTATACTCATTGCGAAAGTAATACAAATCATGAAATTGGCGATCCGGAGCCACTTCATTGATTCCAGTGGCACATTTGCTCTTTCAGCTGCAGGAAAACACGGAAAAACCTGTTTATCAAAAGTGAATTTCCAAAAATCCTCTGGACAACAGTATATCTTTCCTAGCAGTTCGATTCATCAGCGTCCATTGGCAGGTTATCCATCCTTATTTCCATTCTGATCAACTATGTCTGCTTGTAAATTGAAGTGAAAATTTCTTCAATCCGCACTTTGTAAAAACTGCTTTAGGTGAGTAGTTGTTTACAGCTGATTCTCGGCCTCCCCCCACCACTATGACGTATTAATTGCTTTTTTTATTGGTTGTTGTTTGGTGAAGTTTTTTTGTTGTGCAGTGAAGTCAAGGCGTTGTGACCTTGAAGTGTCTGGTGCATGGATCGTTCAGATTTTTTTTTTCATATGAGATTTTGTGTGTTTATGTGTGTGTGTGTGTGTGTGTGTGTGTGTGTGTATGTGTAGGAGAATGCACGGTACAGGGTTTCATCATGTGCTTGTTTGTCTATGTACAAACATACGTCTGCATACTTCGAAGATCCTCCAAGTAATAAATGCTCCATCGGTGTTAGGGCACCAAGTTAGTAGTGGAGTGACGTCACAGCAATAACCGTTCAACGGCTAGAGAGCGACATGTTCACTCCACGACGTGTGGCAGAGTAATGCGTATTCATCGGTCTGCCCTCACCTCTCCCGAAGCGATGAAGGTTCGCTCTAGCCCCGCTATCGATGGTGACACAACGGCAGCCGAGGACCGTTTGCCTAGCGTCTACCGTCTCCGAGACCGCAACGACCACTGCTTGCTCGTACCGGCAACTGTTATCGCATCAAGTTGGGAGATGGGCTTGGCTGTGACGTCAGGCATCTCTAGTGGATAGCAACTAGCATTGTGAATCTTTCACGGTTTCATGGTGGGGGTGACTCACACTGTTTAATATAAAAGAAATGCCTGGCACACTATGAAATCAGTAGACGAATATATCTGCAGCAGTTAGCAATTGGTAGAGTGTTATTCAGTTCGTAATAGAAGGAAGACGGTGAGTGTATTTGTCTGTTGGAAATTGTTTATATTTTCATATATATTTTCATCATGTCCGTTTCAAAAGTAGACTTGAATAAAATTAATAATTTGATTGTACAGGAGGTTGAAATACTAGAGCAAAAGGCCTTATCATCATTGCCAATTGATGAAGTGTACATAATTAAAAATATGTCAACTTATTCTACACGATTTGGTAAATCAATTTTATTAACTTTGCAAGATGTGAGCAATGATAAATTACTTAAAACATGGCTACCAAAACGTATTTCGTTGCAATTCAGTGATGACGATATATCTTGTATCAACTCATCAGGTGGTAAATATACGATGATGTATTTAGGACAGAGCCAACAAAGTTTTGCTGGCATGAAAACGCGATCTCTAGTCAAATTCAATATGATTGAATAATAGTAATAATTTATAGTGAATTTCTTTAGGTCATAGCTTACAAAGTTTTTTTTGGTGTGAAAACGATAACTCTAGTCAAATTCAATATGATTGAATAATAATAGTAATTATAATGAATTTCTTATTGTTTTATTAATATTCATATATTAGATGATAATTATATGGAAATATAAACATTACTAACTTAGTTGAATACACTCACTTTGTAACTACAAGTAAAATGGGAATGTGAGTATTATATCACTGAAAAATTGGAGGTTGCTTATTGTTTTTTTTGTTCGATTTCAGTTCCACCATTTAAAGATGTGGATGCAGTACGCAAGTCAAGATTGGGTCGATATTGTAGATCTCAAATCATCGGTTCAACATTTGTCGTCTAAATTGAAGGTGTTGGGTGATGGAGCCGAACATGCAAGCGTTTATGATATGAGTGTATGCTATGATGAAAAACAAATCGAATTATGCCTTCGTGATGCTGAGAACTATTGGAGTGGTGCAAAAGTTTGCAACAAATTTTTGGATAATGAATTGGAATTGTGGCAACTTTGTGAGGTTATGATTGAACTGAACCTAAGAAGATTCCTGTATAGCCTCCAACCATACTTGCCAGAATGGATTATTCATCACTTTGAATTGAATGATGAAAATCGAGAGGAAATTGAAGATGGTCGCGAAAATGATGATTATGAGGAAGAAGTTATTTTAGATAGTCTGTATGTTCCTGTGAATCATAAATAATGTCAAATAAAAAACTTTGTATTATTTTCATGTTTTATTTATTTAAATCTGATGAAATACAATAGAAAATGATTACAAAACAATAAATATGATATAAAATACAATACATGATATAAGTCAGTTACAAATAAAAAAAAAAGATCATAAAACAGTACATGATAGAGTGAAAAAAAAGTGTCAATATCTGCTATGAACTGAACCATCCAATGCATTGTATGTTAAAACTGTATCATGCAAAATTAATGCATATACTTTAGTGTTGTCTGGAAACTTGGTCTTCCTCGTCTCAAACTCAATCTTTATATCAATAGTTGATGATTTTGTCGCATTCGGTTGATGGGAACAATCGATGACGAATAGTGGATTCTCTCTAAATTGTCCAATGTCCATCAGAGGTTCACTCATATCTTTATCATAATAACTTCGCTGGAAACTCTCAAAAGCATAATAAGCAGGAGCATCAAGTTTTTTATCGAAATTCAAATTCCAACGCTCATATGGATAAACTTCAGAATTCAAGTATACTCGAATACTATTGATATCAGCAGTTGTGAATTTTGTAATATCTTGTGTTCTATCTTCAGATGTGGTAGTACTTTGGAATGCGATGATGACAAAACGAGGAGTTTCCAATGCGTTAGTTGTTTTGATGGCCCATATGTCTGAAGAAGTCCCACGTAATGATGGTAGTTCATAGAGGTCCCACATACGATACGCCAACTTGATTTTGGCATTCAGACCGCTTTTGTTTATTCTACTCAAAAGTTTGAGCTTGTGTTTATCATCTGGTACAATATGCCTTATTTTCCATTCGATTTTATTTATTTCCAAATCAGCATCAACCTCACCTATATATGAGTTTTTGAATGATCGAGCGATAATCAAAATCAATTCCTGTTTGGCATTCAAGATACTTTTGTTGTAATCTTCAGCAAAACCCATCAAATATTTCAGTGGTAGTTTTCCACTAAAAACATGACTGTTTGTATCCAAGATATCTTGTTTCAATTGTGAAAGTCCCCAACCAGATGTCAATAATGTGTTAGCATGAGATTGTCCAAATGATATCATGGTTTTCATTGTAGATGTTATCCCAGGTTTTCTAACAACAGCCACTTGTTCACCTCCCATTTCATAACGAATTTCGTCAAAGAGAAATGCAATTGCATTATTCGAGAGATAGCATGTTTTCGCTACATCTTTGGGGGTGAATTTACCTTCTATGTAAATGAAGCTCTCGGCAATATCTAGTATAACATCTTGATTATTGATTGCAATTCTGATTTCATCCGAATTCCTGAATAGCGGTGATCCATAGGGCTTATATGTGTACTCATGTAAACTTATGAGAGAATGATCGAGCACTGGTTCATTGAATATATTCAACTTTTCATTGTTTGTTTCGAGCACCATTGTTATTTTCTCACTTTCAATCCAATCGATTTCAAAAATTTAAGATCACTCACAGACAGAGCGTTATGTGCTAACTGTTTAGCATACACTTGTGGAATGAGCTTCTTTTTATGCACACCTTTCTTTTTGATAGTGCAACTCGTTTGGGATTGTTCAATGCGATTTTGTCTATTATAAATGAAACCCATAACAACAGTTATTCGATTTTCTTCAATTCCAAAATAATGAAAATCTCTTCTTCACTTCCAAAATCGATAAGGTTATTTTTTTCATCCAAAATACGCACTGTAATGTTGTGAATCAATTGACGACCTTCTGGACTGACAGGCATATATATAATACTGTGTGGTTCTTTAGTGAGATTGTAGCCAGGTTCAACATCAATATCGAATGAGAAAAGAATGTGGGATTCTTCACCATTTATATATGAACCAGATATTATATTGCAATCTAAGCGGATAAGTCTCACAGTTGTAATGTTTATTGGTAATGATGATTCATGTATCTGATTTGGTGGAAATATTTCATGAGCGAACCCCATCATTTCTGCTATTGAATTTGGATGTGTCAGATCAATTTCATATTTGGATCGCATTTCACATTTGAATGTATTATTATTGGCGTGTAGATAGAAAATATCATCTGCAACGACATCATTTGGTTTTTTATCATGAAACAATCTGAACATGATATGTTTCTGTATGACGGCATTGATCTCTTCTATTTCATAAGCACCACATGGAATTTCAATTGTCAACTTTTGGGGTATCGATGAGTTGTCATTACTGATTCTAAAACTAACTAAGTTATTAGCTTCAGTTATATTATTGATTGTATTGCATCCATAGAATCCCAAAAGTCCTAATCCATAACGACTGTTCCTATCCAATTCAATTGGTGGAAAAAAATCCGCACTCAAGACACTTGTCCCGACAGCTTGTAGCTCGAACTTTCGTGACATGACTGATGAATATTTTGAAACACATTTCAATTTATTATTGTACACAGCAACAGCACATTTGGGACAATTTACACTTTTTGGAAGGTGTTGTATTGTAATAAGTATCATTTTTATTGATACCAATATTCACATCCTCTATATTACAAATACAACACATAGATTTCCGAGGTATAGGACCGTCATTAACATCCGATTCTGAATTTTGATCGTGGTGGTGGTGCTCATAACAATATCTATGTTTCATTATATCGATGTCATCTTGCAGATGCTTAGGCAACTTTTCCCAAACATATGCAATCTCATGTGCAACACATGCAAGTATCACTTCCTTAGGCATATTTGCAAGCATCACTTTATCCATTTTTTTCAAGGTACCATATTTTGAAAACATTCTAAGTGAAAACCCCATTCCCTTGATAGCCTCCCGATCCAGTTTTGGTGTTGAATCCATTTTTATTTGGAAAATTATTTAGAGAGAAACTGCAAGCACAAGTGACCACAGAGAACTGTATTAAATTTCTGTTGTCGATCATAGTTATATTTGATTTTTACATTCGAACATTTTCGAAAGAATCGAGTCAATTCCAATGGTGGGGGTAGATCTCCAAAACTATCGAAATATGTGACTTCTTTCCCACATTTTTTATATGCCACCCAATGTGTTCCTGGTCCACTTATTCCATCTAAATTAACAATAGCTGTCTCGTTTTGTTTTGGACCTGAAGATGGTAATCTATCACGCATAAAAACACCACGAAAATGTGGAATTTTCATTTTTTGTGCATAATAACTGAGATCGTGATCAGTAAGAGGCCTCTGAGGTAGGGGTTCAATTAGTTTTTTGTTTTGTTTGTGGCTTTGTATGGTTTTAAATATAGTCCTAAACCTTTACGGTATGGTTTGAGATATATTCCACTTCCGCGTTTGCCTAATGCTACAGCCTCCATGGTTTTATTGTGACGATTGGCTTCCATTAAAGCCGCTCTGCTGGCTTTTGCCGAATTCACGGCCTTGGTAATACCAGCAGCGGCTCCCGCCAAACTTCCTAGTGCGGATAGTCCAGCAAAAATTGGTATCAATGGTAAAAGTCCACCGATCTTGGGAACAGGAATTATGCGTGGTGTGCGGATTTTCTTCTTTCCACCGGCAGCTTTAAGGTATTTACGTGCCGCCTGCAATGCCACAGTAATAGCTTTTTTGCTATTATTCGTCACAAATTGATTCCCACCAGCTTTCTTCAATACATTTCGCACTTTATGGACTATCCCAGCACCAAATGCAACTTTTTTAATTTTATTTTTCTTCGTTTGTTTCCTCTTACATTTTTTCTTATTGGTACTACAACCCATGCCCATATGTCTTTTCGCTTTCATAATGTTGGTGACAAGTAATGCAGCTGCTCTTTCCCCAATACTCGCGTCCTTCGATTTAACCCTATCCCAAGCGCTGTATTCAAGTTCTTTGTCGGCTAAATGTCTTGCTGCAAGATCGGATGGATGCTTAGAATATTGAATATCGTGTTTTTTGCATTCAATATCTAATTTATTGATTCCAGGGTCGTTACGAGCTAAACGTTGTTTCAATTTTGTACCCGGTCCACAGTATTGATAACCTCCGGGTAGATGTAATTCGAAAGGAAGTTTGTTTATTAAATCATTAACAAAACCACAACCTCTTTTAATTTTACGATCACTTTCAATACGTCCGTATCGTTTGATGGTACACATTGAAATGAATAAGCTAATAACATTTATATAGTCTCCAACCACGGCACGATGCGCATTGTAAAACAGAAAGAAAAGTTTGCTGTAGATAATCTAGATGAGAAATTTGGTTGTGGATTGAATGGACAAAGGGTATTCAGACATGGTCCACTACTTCCATCATCAGTTCGAGGACTCATTATAGGACCTTCAAATTGTGGAAAGACGAATGCAATGATATCACTATTAACACATCCACAAGGACTGAGATTTAGAAATGTGTATCTCTATTCGAAATCACTCAATCAACCTAAATATCAGTACTTGCGAAGTGTTTTGGAACCTATAAAAGGATTAGGTTTTTATACATTCAGCAATAATGCAGAAATAGTGGAACCCTCCGACGCTAAGCCTAATTCTGTTTTCATTTTCGATGATGTGATATGTGAAAAGCAAGATATTATTAGATCATATTTCTGTATGGGACGTCATAAGGATGTTGATTGTTTTTATCTAGCACAGACATATTCACGGGTACCCAAACAGTTAGTGCGTGACAATACCAATTTCATTTTAATGTTCAAACAAGATGAGACGAATTTACATCACATTTATTCAGATCATGTTTCACCCGATGTAACATTCAAACAATTCCAATTGATGTGTGTTAAATGCTGGGAGGACCAATATGGATTTCTAGTCATTGATAAGGATAGAAAAATAGATGAAGGTAGATATCGCAAAGGATTCGATAGTTTTATATACCCATGATCTTGTTTTTTACACTTATTCGATCACTGAATATTGTAGAGGTCACTTCATCAGCGAATTAGGCTATAATTTAAAAAAGGGCATTATGAATACAAAAAAAGATTCTGAAAATAAAAACAATGAAATAAATTTGAAACGTCAACTAGTAGAGACAACAGAAGCTGTCAGGCAGAAATTCAACTCTATCAAGAATGATAATATTGAAAATCGTACGACACTTGAAAGATTGTATGAGCCCATAATGAAACCATTGAATGTTTTATCATCAAACGCTACTTCTAAATCACCAGTGTTATCACCAAATCATGGAACTGTTCAATCTACTTCAAATTATCCCATGAGTACTCCAATAGGAAGAAAACAATCTTTTGCTAGTGTATCATCTGTGAATAGTGACACGAGCACACTTCAAGACGATATGAGAACAACTCTATTCGAAACACCATCATCGTCCCACATCGATTCCTCGGATCCTGACACCCCACCTGATATGAATGAAAGTGGTGAAGATGTTTTGATGAAACATTTGAATAATGTAAAATCTAGAAATCCAGCATATGATGGAACATTTGGCGTACGTATGGATCCTATTACACAAAAGCTGAAAATGGAAAGTCTAGTGGTGTATTTCAAAGATGGAAACATTTCATTTTGGGATGCTAATAAAGTGAAAAAATATGAATGCGCAGGTAGTCCAGAATTGTATGATATGATCTTTTTGAAGAATCCACGAGATGTTGATAATAAAGAAACTCGTCAAGTATATTCCAAAATATTGAAAATAACGAATGCTCCATATAAACAATATCATCAGAAGAATGGTTTTAAAAATACAAATTCTAAAAAATTTCGTGAAGTTATCAAACCTCTATTAGACTCACGACAATATCCAATAAGAAGTAGAAGTAAAATTGGTGGAGCACTCAAACGAGTGAAAATGGAGAAAATATATAATTCTAAACCTGTGAATTATGTGTACTGGAATTCACCGAAAGAGTTAGTTGCTCGCCTACGATTATTGGTAGCTTCAAAGTCAGCTGGTCATACAGGACATGACAATGAAATAATTTCAATAATTGAAGAATTACGTGAAGAAGGTATAATATATTAACATATTCACATGTAATGATCACTGTCACATCATCATTCAATGCAGTAACATTATCACATTTTCTCTTTAATCATATTGAAATAGAATGACTAATGAAATAAGTGATGTCAAACGACAAGTTGTTAATGAATTACATAAACCTGCAAGACGTAATTTTCGTAGAAGAATAACCACCATCAAAGGTTTTGCAGATCTATGGCAAATAGATTTAGCTGAACTGCAACCTTATGCAAAAAGTAATGAAGGATACCGATATATACTTGTAGTGATAGATTGTTACTCCAAATATCTGTGGACTGTAGCAGTTAAAGATAAAACAGGTAGTACAGTAACTAATGCAATGAAACATGTACTGAAAGAAGCCAAATACTCCCCCAAACACATACAAAGCGATCAAGGGAAAGAATTTTTCAATAAAAGCTTCTCATCTCTCATGCGAGAATATAATATCAATCATTATTCAACATTTAGCACAAAGAAGGCAGCTATAGCAGAAAGAGTGATTCGTACAATAAAGGGGTGGCTCTATAAGGAATTTTCGATGAGAGGTCACCACAAATGGCTTGATATTCTTCCAACTATAACTAGTAGATATAACAATAAAGTTCATCGTACAATAGGTATGGCACCCATTAATGTTGATCCATCAACAAGATTGATATTCAAAGGTATCAATGGAGTTGGAAAAAAACAAAGTAAACCCAAATTCCGATTGAATGATATTGTACGAATAAGCAAATACAAAAAAATTTTTGAAAAGTCTTACACTGCGAACTTTACCACGGAACTCTTCAAGATTGTTAAAATCAATAAAACTTTTCCCACAACCTATAATCTTGAAGATATGAATGAACAACCTATTAGAGGATGTTTTTACGAAGAAGAGTTATTGCGAACCGAAAATCCTGATGTATATCTGATCGAGAAAGTGCTGAAGAAAAGGAAAAATAAAGTATATGTAAAGTGGTTAGGACTTCCTAGTGAACAGAATTCTTGGATTGATGAATCAAATATGCTTTAAATGTATCTAATAATGTATTTATGAATAAAGTAATGTTAAAGTTCATTATTGTTTTCATTTCAATTATATGTAAGTGAATTGAAAAAATATTGCAGCGGTAAACATTGCCCCAACCATTCGCAATGTTCTGTGTATACCAAACCAAATTAATTGTATACTCCATTCCCGCTTAAAATTTTTTTCAACTCACAATATTGAGAACACAATACCATTCCCAAAACTAATCGCTGTCACTTTGAAATGCTTTCTCCAACTCTTTTCGCCAATTATCTCTCACTGATAATGCCGTCTCATAAAGTCGAGTCGACTCCTCAAGCTCTGCCTGTGCTTGCATTCTCGAACGTTGATTGAATTTGTCATCTTTCATGATTTTTGAACGTAGTTCATCTGCTTCTTTGCTCATGTTAGCCAATTCAATTTTCGCTAATGCAATCTTAGCATCTAATGCTTGAAGAGTGTCCTTATTGACACTAATAGCTTGCTCACTCTTTTCATGTTCAGCAATAGCCTTTTGCGCCTTTACAAGACGGCATTTCGCTTTCTTTTTCATATCTCCAAACCGAAGTAATGGAGTGAAAGAAGATAGCGATTCAGTCATCAAATCACCCTTCATTTCTTTGGGTTCACATTTTGTCTTCCTCTTCGATCTGTCACTTTTCGTTGTGGGCTTTTTCTCCTGCAAACCACTTTTCGATTGTTTTTTTTCTTTCAACTCAGTGACAATCGATGAAGATGCATTATTAACCTTCCTTTTGATAGTTCTGGATTTTTTATCAACACCAAGAGGGGGGGTAGATGAAGGGTGTTTGGATGATGATGATTGTGAAATGATTGGAGTTTCAACGATAATTTGTTGAATTGGTTCCGGCACATCTGCGAAGTTAACGAAGTCGCTAATATCAAAATCACTTATCGAGTCTTGAGACTGTAAATGTAATACTGGAATATTTTCAAAATTAGTGTGATCGATATCAACAAGTGGTGAACCATCTTCAGCAATCAATAGTGGCATGGAGCTCATGATAATGATTATTTAGGTTTGGAGGAATGATATGTGATAGCAATAGAATGTGGATAGGAAAGGTGATGATGTTACTGATACTTCACCTTTTATAGAAGAAAATAAACTAGCGCATGCGCTCTTTCGTCAACTAGCCCACTCTTTCATCGACTAGAGATGCCATATCCTTCTCTCCCACTTAAAACGAGTCAAGTGATAGGTGGGAGTCGTACCACTTCCGTTTCCTATTCAATCGTATAAGTCGACTTGCGATCCTGAAGTTCATTCATTCACTCTCTACAACTGTGAGCAAACAACAACAAGATGAATTCTGCAAAAATAAATGCTGCATTAAATAGAATATCTGCTGTTGATGAAAACAATTGGATAGACGAATCAGATGATGATGATGTCAATGTTCCGCTAGAGGAAGTGATAGTTGAAGCAGAAGATGTTGGAGTCGATGAAGATGAGATAGACGAAGTTGAAAACGAGGCCAACCAAAGCGACGAAGATGATGACGTGATGGAGTTTGAGAGGGTCATGGATGAAGAAGGAGATGATGAAGGGATAGAAGCTGACACAACTGAAGGCGATGGTGCTTTGAGGATCGGTATGCGAACGCTCAATGTCAGTGAGACATTGGAAGATCCCTTGGATTTGTATTGTGCAATGGATGCATACGTATTGATCAGCACAATAGATGGAGAGAACAAAAAACTATGCTGGTGCTGCTTTCGGTTTTATTCGCATAGAAACAATAATGGAGGGTGGTATGCCCATGTCAACACCCACAACACTGTCTCAATTATGGAAATGGGACAAAATTGGTGTGAAGCTTGCGAGAGGCCACTAACAAACTTCACCCGAGTATCTACATGTATTATATGTAATAATGTCCAACCTGTGGCACAATAACCGTGGACCTACTGGTCAAAAAAAAAACAACAGCCCTTTTCAGGGCTACATTATTCACACAAACGGTAGTAGTAGAATTCACAGATTATGTGATAAATGACTACTTTGACTAAAAAGTCGAAGTTAGGATTTGGTTTATCATCGAATATCTGTGTATATGATGAGTACTACTTTGACTGAAAAGTCGAAGTTGATATTTTCTCAATCATTGAATATAATGATGAGTACTACAGAGTTGGATGATGATACTTTCACATAAGTTTTGACTATAGTGTTAACCTATTTCTGATTGAAAGTATAATGATAGCTCTGAAAATAGTTATTTATTGTCTTTAATTGTAGCCCTTAAAAGGGCTGTTTTTCCTATTAATCCATACAATGGTATGGACTAACGCTCTTCATCATCAGAAACAATCATGATGGTGTCATCATCTGAATCATCTGTATCTGATGATATACTGATGATGTCGTCCTCATATTCATCAGATTCATCTGAATCAGATGATATACTAATTATGTCGTCCGCATGATCATCTAGCTCGTTATCCTGTAGATCGTCTAACTCATCTACTTCCTCTTGCATACGTTCCGGGAAATCATCAGGAAGATCGTAGATGCGTTGCAGCATTTCTGCGAAGGTTGTACTGAAATGATCAAACGTAGAATCTATTTCATGTACCTGGATGGGTCCTGTACTCATCATAGAAGACTCTGGTACACTCATCGGTTCGGTGGTGGAATCAGCAATCGACATTGTGGAAGAATGATGTAGAACTGGGATTGATACTATATTTATATTGGAAGAAATAAAACGGAGGGGGTGAAGTGTAAATGTAGAACAGTGTTTGAGATTCGAAAACATTAAAAATGACGATCTTCATGAAACTCTGAGCGATTATTATGAGAAATTCTAAGTGATTATTATGAAAAACTAATAAGAGAGAGGGAGGAAGACACTGCCCCAGCCTCGCAGTGCCTCGTGTACACCAACCAAAAAAGTGTGTACTCCGGAAAGGAAAGGAAAGGAAAGGAAAGGGTGGGAGAAACAGGGAAACGATTACATATCGTCGTCGGAATTTAGGACATCATCGTCATCAATTAGGATAGGAGATGGCGGAGGACTGTCCTCGATAAGGATTGGGGATGGTGGAAGTCTGATGTCGCCAGCGTCATCGTCGTCGTCGTCGTCATCCTCATCTGTGATGTCTACAGGCGGTGGGTCACCCCATTCGTCATCCCATTGGTAGGGATCCGGATAATCCCCGTCCGATAAGTCAGCTTCATCACTCCCAGTGACATGCTGAACCTGCACCCTGTAGTCATTATTCATGAATTCGAAGGGA
Organism: Leptinotarsa decemlineata; assembly: GCF_025532065.1. Taxonomy (NCBI): domain Eukaryota; kingdom Metazoa; phylum Arthropoda; class Insecta; order Coleoptera; family Chrysomelidae; genus Leptinotarsa; species Leptinotarsa decemlineata. The sequence continues at coordinate 1,246,529 of NW_027412545.1, read as the reverse complement.
ATGTCATGAGGTGCCGTTGTGGAGTCCACGAATCCTTCATGGATAGAAGCCCAGTAAGGATGTTGATGCGCTGGGTCACTGTACGGCTCAGTAGTTGAATCAGGTTCCATGTTGAAGGTGGCTGATCAACTGAATATTCCAACAGATAATTCCTACTTTTATACTTTTGAAAGGGAGTGGGGAGGAGTGGGGATGAAAGAACTTGGAATTGAAAATGGAAAAAAAGAAAAATAATGAAAAGACGAAGTGAAGAAAAATGCTCCAACCATCGCATTGTTCAATGTGTACCAAACCAAAACAATGTACACCCTTTATTTCACTTCTTTTTTCATTTTTTTTTTGTTTTTTATTCCTAAAATTATAATTACAAACCTAAAACTACCATGCTACCTAATTATCCTAAAACTATCCTAGTTGACCTAAAAACTATTTCCCTTTATTCAAAAATTTCTTTATAAATATTTTTAGTTCATTATTGAGCTCTATCGAAGAGGTCTCTGCCTTCCGCCTTTCCTTCAGAGCTGCAGTCCTTCGATCTAGCTCGGCCATCCTCATTAACAACTCGCGCCGTTGGCTAGAAATTTCATTCTCCTCCCGGGAAATGCTAGCCAACGCGGCCTCACTATTTCGTGAAGCAAGTGCAACATCCCTACACCTCTGTAGGAAAGTTTCCATCTCCTGGGGGTTAACCTCTCCGATAGGCTCCGGCACTGGTGGCACTTGTGGCGCGATCTCCCCGGCAGGCTTCGACACTGGTGGCACGACCTCCATGGCAGGATCAGGCACCGGTGTGAGTTCCATGGGTGTCAACATCGCTGATAATGCAAATTGGGTGAGGATTTCACCTGGAGATGGCACCCTCGGCACCGGCTTATATGCCCTCCGTCTTTCCACTGTCAATGCGAGCGGTGTGGGACGTCTCGGAGGATTCCTTTTGGCGGTCGACCAACTACCTGCATAAGGGTTAGTCCTATTGCATTTACTCCTATACCTTTGAATAGGACCAACCTTAGCTGCAGATTGCCGCTTGGCTTTGTTAACAACCCTGTCTTCCTGAAATGAGACAGGGCTGCGTGGCCGCTGCACACCACCCGAAGTTGAAGCCTTCACCTCTTGGACCATCGCCACCTCGTCTCCCTCGAACATGTCAGGGCTGCCTGGTCGCTCCACCTCAACATCCACAGGTATGATCGATGCCACAGCGTTGTCGATTTCCTGCGTGTAGTTTTCCATTCTGAAAATGTAATACAAAGTTAGTTGTTATGAAAAAGTAACATTGATAACTTACTCAAAATTCGCTTGTTGTAGACTGTAGAAGACTGCTGTATTAGACTGGTGTTGTAGTAGATTGCTGTAGCTGGACTGCACTCGATGAGAAGACTTGTCGTACTGAATGCCGAGAAGTGTGCTCCTCAGGGTGTAGGCAGAAGTGGGAGTGGTGGGAGTGAGGTGGGGGCGCGCATGCGCAATTGTGGGGTGAGGCGAGCAATGGTGGGAAGGGGGCGGGGCTAAAAGTGGAGGAGAGTGGGCGGGGACTACAGTGTGTTGTTAAATTTTTTTTTTAATGAAACATAAAATTAAAAATTTTTAGTCATAGAACCGGCATTGGTCATCCTCAGTCATAGAACCGGCATTGATCATCTACTTGAATTGTGACTGGAGAAAAAAATCTTTATTTTTTGTAAATCTATATTATTAAAATCAATAATGGGGGTATTTAATGTTCAGTGTGTATGTAGAATCGATATTTTTTGAGAAATGAGTGGTGGAATCTCATTATTATAATATTGAATTTATTACACTTATTTTCAATTTTACACGAAAAATAGTAATGACAAAAGTTGTAGAGAATTTAATTTCCAACAAATTTGGTCTCTATTATTTTTTTCGCAGGATTGATATTTTTCGAGAAAAGAACGGGTTGTAATCTCATTATGTAATATTGAATTTATTACACTTATTTTCAATTTAACACGAAAAATAGTAATGACAAAAGTTGTAGAGAATTTAATTTCCAACAAATTTGGTCTCTATCAATTTTTTCGCAGGATTGATATTTTTCGAGAAAAGAACGGGTTGTAATCTCATTATGTAATATTAAATTTATTACACTTATTTTCAGTTTTACACGAAAAATGGTAATGACAAAAGTTGTAGAGAATTCAATTTCCAACAAATTTGGTCTTCATTAATTTTTTCGCAGGATTGATATTTTTCAAGAAAAGAACGGGTTGTAATCTCATTATGTAATATTGAATTTATTACACTTATTTTCAATTTAACACGAAAAATAGTAATCACAAAAGTTGTAGAGAATTTAATTTCCAACAAATTTGGTCTCTATTAATTTTTTCGCAGGATTGATATTTTTCGAGAAAAGAACGGGTTGTAATCTCATTATGTAATATTAAATTTATTACACTTATTTTCAATTTTACACGAAAAATGGTAAAGACAAAAGTTGTAGAGAATTCAATTTTCAACAAATTTGGTCTTTATTAATTTTTTCGCAGGATTGATATTTTTCAAGAAAAGAACGGGTTGTAATCTCATTATGTAATATTGAATTTATTACACTTATTTTCAATTTTACACGAAAAATAGTAATGACAAAAGTTGTAGAGAATTCAATTTCCAACAAATTTGGTCTTCATTAATTTTTTCGCAGGATTGATATTTTTCAAGAAAAGAACGGGTTGTAATCTCATTATGTAATATTGAATTTATTACACTTATTTTCAATTTTACACGAAAAATAGTAATGACAAAAGTTGTAGAGAATTCAATTTCCAACAAATTTGGTCTCCATTAATTTTTTCGCAGGATCGATATTTTTCGAGAAAAGAATGGGTTGTAATCTTGAGAAAAATTCCGAATCTTGACGATCAAAATTTTTTTTTAATTATAAACCTTTAATAATTCATAGAAAAAGTAAAATATTGATATTAGTGGTTCAAATCCCGGTTTTTTCGCAGGATCGATATTTTTCGAGAAAAGAACGGGTTGTAATCTTGAGAAAGATTCCGAATCTTGACGATCAAAATTTTTTTTTTAATTATAAACCTTTAATAATTCAGGGGGGGGGGAGGCAGGAGGGTATAGGTTTGTGAAAAAATATTTTTTTTTAATTTTAAAATTTATTTTCAAATTTCAAAAAATTTTTTTCAAATTTGCTTTTTTTTCAAATTAAATGTTTTTTTTCAAATTTTAACAGTTGGGAACATGTCAAGTCAGAATTCGAGTACATCACTAATGCCACTTCAGGAACATTGAAATATATATAATAATACTTGTTGATAACTTTCATTATTAATTTTTCAAATACACATTTTTTTTCCTAACCTAACCACTTCACTATTCACCATGTTGGTTCAATTAATACTTCATCTGTTGCTTTTGGTTTTGGTTCTATTATTCTAATATTTGGATCAATGTTCAGTCCTGGATATCCCACTCCACCTGATGGCCTGACTTTATGGCTTTTCTCCAAAACTTCAACTCTCTCTTCCAGTACATCATACTTTTTCATTGTAGTCGCTGTTATGTTTGACATAGCATCAAATTTTTTATTTGTAGACGCTGTTATGTCAGACATTTTTATGTCTACATCATTTGTAAGTTTGTCAAATTTACGAGTGAAAGTTATCCGAGCCTCTGCAATTTTATCGTCAAATGCTTGACGGGCATCGCGAGCAATATTGCCTATTGTGGATTGTATTGCAGCTTGTAGGGCTAGAAGTATAACCTCCTTTGTTCCGTTAATTTCCCCCTCAAGGTATGATACAGTTACACAATCACTCTTGTCAATTGGTTCGCTTGTATTTTTCAATATTTTTCTTTGCATGTCATAATGACCATCTTTTGTTAATTTAAATCCATTGCCGGGTGGACCTCGGATGACATTACCACCCCATTTTTTTTTTCTGCCAAATTTATCGATTGTTTTAGACATTGTGCACCCACGATGATTCTTTTCAAACTGATATTCCTTTCTTTTACATTATACTATATATTGCAGTAATCGATTAGGGAAATAGAAATAATACAAATAAAATTTCAATCATTTTATATTCATTACAGTAATACATATACATACATACATAATACATTAATATCACAATACTTCTGTCATATTGAATTTTCCGGTTTTGAAGATATTGAATGATACTTCAATCATTGATCTCGGCAGATAATAAATTAATCAATTGATCCAATGGAGTCTCCTGAGATTGTGATTGTTGAATAATATTACTTATCCAACGAATGTTCTCATTTGGATCGTTTTCATAAAATTCAATATCATTATGACCCCAAGGAAGAGTGTGGGTAGTATTCGGAATGATAAATCGTTTATCGTCGTGGTATGATAATGCAACTTTATTTTTCAATTCAGTATACATATCATGCAACACGCTTCTAAATGAATTCATCTTTCTGAATATCATACCACCTTGTTCGACGATTTTTTGATAATCTTCGCATGTCAATTCATTCTTTATTACCGATCGTTTAACCCCTTTGGCTTTCTTAAATTCACCATCAACAGATTTCACATAATATGCTTTAGCACCTGTACCATAAAAACTCATGATTGGATCATTTGGAAATTCATCTTTGAAGTTACCCAAGACTGAACTTGTTACTGGAATATTGAATTGGTTAACTATACTGTAATTGGATGTATCAAATCTACTTATGTTAGTTTTTATGAATTCATAAAAATTTTCTGTGTTTACTTTAAGAATGAGCGAGTCGGTATCTGTGTAAAGTAAAGAGACATTTTCATCAAAGTGTTGTTTGATGCATCCATAGAAAAAGTCATACATGACTGTTTTAGATAATTCTAATATGGAAAATCCCAAATATAATGGTTTATCGTAATGAACCTTCACTCTACCCAATTGAATGGCAACGAAATTATCAGTGAAAATTGAACAATTTTTGAAATTTGGTTTGGCTATGAGAGTGCTGGCACCTATATTTTTCTTTATATTTTCCCAATGTGTAACGAGTCTAACATCAATTCGATTATCTACATTCTCCATTGTCTTTCCATACACCGCATTATTCATTAGTTTATAGAAATCTTTAACAGATTTGTTGTTAGACCTATTACGCATTTCAGTATTAAGATCTATATAGGGTTTCATCCAGCATGATTGTTTGAATTTCAATACTCTATGTGTATTCATTACAATCAATCCATTTTTGACAGCTTGCTGTAGATTCCTATAATGAACAATATATTTTCTTTTATCATTCAAATTTGGAATTAATTTGGGAATTTTCGATTGTGTACGAGGTGGTATTATTTTTTCGACTAAAAATGGAAGGTCAGAATGTTTATCATGCAACTCTTGTGGATAATGAATGTCCACTTCAAATACATACCCATACGGACTATCAGTACTCACATCCATCACATCGAGATTAAGAATTTCATTTGGTGTCAACCATGTAAATTCACTTGTTGGTAGAGGTTGTGACATACTGTGACCGTATAGATTTGTTGCATCTAAATATGTAATGAATGTGGAAGGTTCATTGGGATTATAATTGGGTAAAAATCTATTATTTGCTATATGTTTCCTCTCGCTACATTGACTAATTCCACCTCGTATACCTTTTTGAAAAAAGTGAATCATATCAATGTCAGTTAGTAATTCCAATTCAACATTAGTGAACTTCAACATGGCATCCCATGATAATCCAGGTGCAGTATAATATTGTGCCGGATCTAAGTTATATATCTCTAAAGTTGTGGTGCGGAAGTTTTCAAAAATATCACATAGTAGCAATACATCCGACTTCAAATACAAATCAGAGTATTCCCCCAAATTCTGACACTCGAATAAATTCCAAACATTTCTAGCCCTATCATAATCAGTTTCCGATATATGTTCACAATTGAGTGTGTCATAAAACTGATTTTTTGTCGGAAGTAATGGATAATTCAATTTGTCAATGTCATCAACAAAACTATATGGAAATACACCTTTCTGTCTCATCAAATTGAATTTCTCAATTTGTGGGAAATGTTTGTGCATCTCCAAACATTGATCGGAGGTCAAGTTTGCACCCAACTTCTCCAACGAATTAGTCATAAATTTATAACTATCGATAAATCTCATTTTGAGATAATTCTTCCTAACCACACCATCTTTATCGGTATAGCTGTGTGTGAAGAGATGCTTCGTGAAAGATATATATTTCTCTTTAGTTTGCGGGATAACATCAACTTTCTCTTTATTCCTATACAATTCTTTTATGAATAAATGACAATCATAACCACTTAAATTATGAAAAATGATAGGTATGAAGTTTGGTATTTTGAAATTTAAATTACATTTCGAGTGAGCGGCATGTGATCTTTTCTTTCCTGTGACATGACAATGATCTCTTACTTTGACTTCACCATCAGTAAATGCTTTATTACATATACCACAAGTTCTGGCTGCAGCAAACTGTTCTTCTTCTTCGTCAGTTTGTGTATCCATCGGTTTAGGGTTTCTGAGATGATTTTCATGTATCTCTTTCAAATCATCTTCAATGCTACTCACAAATTTCTGAGCTGCATCTACACCCCTATATGTAACAAATTTTGACAAATCATCATTATATGAACACTTTATCAAATAAGCAAATGAATATGGGGCATGTTTGAATGTTTTAATCGTGTATGAACTTTCAGGATTTGGCTCATTCACATGAATCGGTTTAAGCACTGATTCAAAATCAGCATACACTACAAATGGCACCCTCATTTGCCTCTCAAAGTTTTCAAACATTAGTTTATTTTCCGCAACCATTCTACCATATTTATTGATCTTTAAATTAGTAGTTGGTGTTGTGGTACTAATGTGATTACAATCATACATATTATGACGTAAAAGCAATCTCTCATCAGAAAAATATATCAAACATCCGTCACAAAAATATTTTTTCTGTCTATGAGCTGATAGTTGATTAGAAACTAATCTTGAAAGATCTTTGATCCAACAATAGTGACCATTACCGGAGTCATCAGTTATAAACAACAAATTGACATGTCTCCGGAGTCTTCTCTGTGAGTATCGCAATGGACCAATCACTTCATACTTCATTTTACCCTTCTCAAATGTACTCTCTAAACCGTAAACATTAATTGAAATATCATTCCTATCTTCGAATATTTCGATACTCTTATTATTAACTTTAACCGGAAAATCCATACCTGTGACATCTAAAACAGTGGAAAAATGTGGATATGACGTAAGTTCGGACACTCGACTATCTGCAGGATATAATGCTGATGTTATAGCCCAAGCAAAACAATATTGATCTTCATTACGAACATTCACAACAGCTTTCTTCCATTGAATACATTGAGGCAGCTTCACATATGAACGTCCTTCCAGTGGACTGTATTTATTAATGTTGACCTCGAGAAACAATATTTTTTCACAAGTCCAACCTGAATTATTAAAAAAAAAAATTACTATTCAATCTTATTGAAATTTTTAAAAAATAAATACCTGAGTCACGATCCTGGAACTCAGTCGTTTGAGCCACAATTACATCACGGAATCCATCAAAAACAGCATTCAAATCTGAAGATTGGTCCACTATTTTATTTTGGGAATTAAATGACTTCGTGTCCCTCGAATCATCAGTCTGAAGAATATAATTCCCAAAAACTTCCATATTCACCTTGATGCTTTTATGGATCCTGATGGCTGATTCCAGTAATTCAATGACCTTCTGCCTAATCTCATTGAAAAATGACATGTAGTCACTGGTTACAATCGAACTCTCCACCCTGTATGTAGCAATGCGGCAATTGAATGCATTCGTTATAATTTGAACACCGTCAGACAATTGAACACATGCATTATTTTTATGACTCATGGTTCTTCGGTGAGAATTCACTTGGGTCATAGGAATTGTCACATTACAACAATTGCACGTATACATAGGTGTTGCATTATCCACTCTCACCCGTTTCACTGCAGGCCCTCCTTGGCAACTCTGGAGCTGATGCCGACGAAGATTATCACTACGAGTGAAAGATTTACCACAGTCACAGGAATACATTTTATATAATAGTTCTCACTAACTCACTTGATGTAAACTGACATAGCCAACACTCGTACGCTTCTTAAATACACTCTGATAGGACCCGTCAAGACGTCATAGCCAACCCCACTTCTCAACTACATGCGCCAAGATTACCTCCCAACTGAATGCGATAACAGATGTCGATATACGAGCAAGCAGTGGTCGTTGCGGTCTCGGAGAGGGTAGACGCTAGGCAAACGGTCCTCGGCTGCCGTTGTGTCACCATCGATAGCGGGGCTAGAGCGAACCTTCATCGCTTCGGGAGAGGTGAGGGCAGACCGATGAATACGCATTACTCTGCCACACGTCGTGGAGTGAACATGTCGCTCTCTAGCCGTTGAACGGTTATTGCTGTGACGTCACTCCACTACTAACTTGGTGCCCTAACACCGATGGAGCATTTATTACTTGGAGGATCTTCGAAGTATGCAGACGTATGTTTGTACATAGACAAACAAGCACATGATGAAACCCTGTACCGTGCATTCTCCTACACACACACACACACACACACACACACACACACACATAAACACACAAAATCTCATATGAAAAAAAAATCTGAACGATCCATGCACCAGACACTTCAAGGTCACAACGCCTTGACTTCACTGCACAACAAAAAAACTTCACCAAACAACAACCAATAAAAAAAGCAATTAATACGTCATAGTGGTGGGGGGAGGCCGAGAATCAGCTGTAAACAACTACTTAGGTGTAACAGATCTCTATTTATCCAACTTAATCGCAATTGGGTCAGTCGCTGCAGTGATGCCTCATTTTTATTAGTATTTTTTCAAGTTTTCTTGAATCCAAGACTTTATGAGCGCACCGGAATATGATCTCTTGTGCAATATGAACTTCAGTTGGTCTTTGACAATTTTGACCACTGTATAGTTCTTGTTCCCATGGGGCATGTATTTCTGTATATTCCACATAGGTACTGTGTCCATGTTTCTATATTCTTCTTCTCCATAGTTTACGATGATGAAAGGTGACGGCTTCATTCTGCTATTTATTAACACATCACACAAATCATCGGGTCAACACTGTTTACTGTTTAGGAAGAAACCTTGCATCGTGGACGTTGAGGATTCTTTCCCAGACGCTCCTGGACCTGAAGATTTCTTCCCCTGAACATGAAAATTTCAATCACCGTTATTTAGTGGATCTAAATGTTTTTCCCCTGAAACGAATATACGATCTAAAGTTTAGTCTTGAATAGGTTTAATGCCACCATTTACTGAAATCCGACAAATAATGGAAATGAACGTTTCTCCCCTGGCCCCGTCAATTGCGTTCGATTCGGACTCGGGGGAAAATATGGCGGCTCCATCGCATCGGAAATAGACCGGATTACCACAAACTGCCGCCCATTGAGAGTGAAATGACTCTGACGTAATCCACACTGGAAGTCGCTTCGCTGCGTAATAGCTAATAGTACACCTGTTGACATAGTGTAATAAAGTCACTCTTGCTGGTTGTTGACTTTGCTTCCGTCTGAATATCGCCAAGGTCTCCATCATAAGGTTACATTCCGATATTTCTGACAAACAACTTTGCCGCGTTTGTCCACCATTGACGCCATACACAACAAACGAATTTTTTTGTTGTCTATGCCGTGACAGTGATGAACTATTTCGAATTTTTTCCACAGATAAGGCCGAATAAATTTACCATGCGTATTTATGAGTCACCGGCTTCTCGACGAATCAGAGAAAAAATATCCGGCAAAGATTCGTGGAATCTTCTTAGTGGTTTCCCTGGTGAGATAAGATTGTTTTTATGAAAATTATTTTTAATGTAATGAGGGAGTTACGGATCGTAACCAAAATGTGAGATGGTCTTCCACAAAGTTTTCAGGGCTTTTCATTTTCAAGAGTTTATTTCATTCATGAAGTTTCTTGATAAATATACATTTATATAGACATTTTCAGACTCAAGACATATCTGTCACATACATACAAATTGTTACAGTTGTAACAAAATGAGAAACATAAATTCAAAAATTAGAAAAACATATATGGATGACATGGTTACATTCAACATTCAATTATTTGAACAAAAATTTGAAAATTTGGCAATGCTGTAGAAACCCATTCAGAAAGTTAGCGAGATGAGGGATTTGGGAATCATAATAGATGACAAACTTAATCTCAAAGCACATATAAATAAAATTGCAAACGAAACAAATGAAATGATGGAATTTCTCATCAGGAACAGCAAAGATTTTAAAAACCGTAAAACATTAATTTCATTATACAATGCATAGATCTATCCACAGTAAATTAAGTTTTTGCTCTATAATCTGGAACCCAATATACAGTGCATTTCTTTAATGCTCCCCTCTATTCATTTTTTGAACGGGTCAACTCAAAAATTTGAAATTTGGGACAATGAAATTATTGCATGAATACTTGATTTTGAAGTGAAATCAACAGATGGAACTTTTAAGATGGCGACTGGGCGCCATCTGGGAAAAAAATTAACTGGGAAGAGGTGTCTTATGACACATCATTTTGAAGATCCTGATTACTTCACAACTCTAGAGTATGAAGTCAATATCTTCACCTATTACGAAATGGCGAAACATTTAATAATTTTTCGAAGACAAACACATTAATACCGATGTTTCTAGAAATATTTCTTTTTATCTGCCATATGGCAATTCCAACAACTCAAAAAGGTTTGTTAAGTAATTTTTTTATTATAAGAACGACAAAAAATGTCAGTACGACATTGAACATCATTGTTCAGTTAGAATATTCTCATTTAGTTTTTGGTTTTCACAATATTCAGAAGAAATTAACGTTTGGGCAGGAATATTGGGAAACTATATTGTAGGACCTCTATTTACTGATCAAAATTTAACAGGACAACTGTTTTTGAATATGCTGGAAACTACTGATGACCCTCTCATCACTGAAATCGTCGAAGCGAATCCCAATGAATTCGATATGAATATTGTATTCCAACAAGATGGAGAACCACCACATTAATCCAGACAAGTAAGAAAATATTTGGATACTACTTTTTCCGGTCGTTGGATTGGCCGTTGAGGTCCTACAGAATGGCCAGTTCGCTCGCCAGAATTGACACCTTTGGAGTTTTTTTATGGGGCTATTTGACACAAAAGGTGTACGAAATTGAACCTGTTTCAATATTGGATATACAGCAGATAATAGTAAATATTTGTAGAGATATTGACGTTACTGTGTTCGAAAATGTTCGGCGTGAAATATCGGATAGGCCGTTCATATGTGAAGAAGTTCAAGGCAACCATTTCAAGCATCTTCTGAATTGAGTTCAAGCTTATTACCTCATATTATGTAGTTGAATGTCAATGTATTCAGCCAATTATTGAATGTTCCGCCATTTTGTAGTTGGTGAAGATATTAACATTATATTCTAGGGTTGTGAAGTATTCATCAGGAGCTTCAAAATGATGTGTCACAAGACCTCCTTTTCCATTTAATTTTTATCCCAGATGACGCTCAGTCGCCATCTTGAAAGTTTCAGCTGTCAATTTCACTTCAAAATGAAGTTATAATGCATTCATTTCATTATCCCAAATTTTATTTTTTTGAGTTGACCCGTTCAAATTATAAATAGGGGGGAACATTGAGGAAATGCACTGTATAACGCTATGCATTGTTTAATGAAATTAATGTTTTAGGGTTTTTGAAATCTTTGCTGTTCCTCATGAGGAATTCCGTCATTTTATTTTTTTTCGTTCGCAATTTTATTTATATGCGCTTTGAAATTAAGTTTGCCATATATTAAAGGAATGCACTGTATGCAATATATATCAATAGACTGAAAAAAATCCAAGACAAATTTTCAAGATTCCTGGGATAAAAGACCAATTTCCCTGTACAGGATAGCGATAGCAACTATGACATCATCTTCCACTGGCCGATAAAAGAACTCTCAGTGAAGTATAAAATAAAATCATTGAAAACCAAGTTGATTCTAAAGAATTATTGGCACAATTTCATTTCAATGTTCCACCAAGAAGCCTTTGGAGAAAGGAATTTTTCAATTACACGAAAAATAGGACAAATATTGGTACAAACTCTTCTCTCCTACGATCGCAAAGAGAATTTAATCTATGTATGCAAAAAAACGATATGAATATATTTCCAACAACTACTTATCATTAAAAAAATATCAAATCATCATGTTTTTAACTTTGGTTCAGCAACAGTATAACATGATTGAAACTTATCGGTTTCGTTAAACGAAAATTTAAATTTTGAGATATTTGTATGTACATGTGTTATTTTTTCTTTCACTATTTTTTTTCTTATTTCAATAATATCATTTGATGTCATTCAGCATCACTCTATGTATTTCTGTAATCTCCTTGTATCTGAAATTAGTGGACACTATTTTTGGACTTATGTAATAAATTAAATCTGCTTGTCAGGTAGCCATGCACAGATATAGGTAGGTAAGCCTACCTAGGCATATTCATCAATTATGAAAAGAGTGAAGGTGATAAAACTTTATAAAAATTAATTCAATTAAAATAGCTATGGACACTTTTCGATAGGCAAGCTATCATAGGCATGTTTGTTAATAAATTATATTTGATAAAAAATATGTTTCATCAAGTTATCTGAAGGGTGGAGGTTGGAATGATCTAGGACGGTTCAAAATAGTTACACTTCAACAGTTTTCAAAAGCGGAAAAGAATACTTTATGTAAAATGTAATGGAAGTTCTTACTGCAATTCGTACTCGTATTGCAATTATCCATCTGAATTCCACAATTAATTAAACATTACTAAGAAATTCTCGTTGATAAATAACAAATAACTTATTTAACAAGAATGAAACGAGATCGATGAACTATCAATGACATTAAACAGGAAAAAACAGAGGTAAGCGCCTTTAGAATGGTTTATTATTCAAATTAGTATTATAAAAAAACCATTGCCGCTCGGTAAATAAATAGAAACTTGTAGGAAGTTATGTTGAATCAATAATAACCAATGTAAAAAAGTTTCCAGAAGACCTTGTGAAATTGAAAGTTTTTTCAGTTGTGCACGTTTTTCCAGTGAATCGAATGATCTTTTACAACTTTCGTTCTACTATTACAAATAACTACATATTCAGAAAAATAGTTTGGGACTTCCTTTCAGATCTTTAATATAGATCATTATCTTTATCATCCTTGGAAGCTATTGAAATTGAATACAGGACAGTGTATGCTAAGTGAAAGTAAGTAAGTGAAAGTTCGCATTGCAGAGCACAAGAAACACACACAGCAAGGGGAAACCAGCAAATCAAGAATAGCAGACCATGTTTGGACCCATCAACACAACATCGAGTGATCCCAAGCTGAGATCATACACAGAAAGGAACATTGGTTCAGGAGAAAATTCAAGGAAGCTGCATACATGTTGTCCAACAACGTATTCAGCCAAGCTAGCATAGAGATACGCAACTCATGGAAACCCATCATCAAGCGAAAAATGGTCAACTCCCGCCAAACGGTCATCTCCCACTGAACCAGTGAAGCGGAAAAAATGGAAAGCGAGGATAAGTAAAAGTACTCGAATGACCCATAAATAGTCAGCTCTCGGAGGAATCAGTCCAGTCATCACCCAAAGACGATTGTAGATACTAACAATCGAAACGTCGTGAACTAACGTGGCTTGGAATCTCTTAACTTTTTATTTTTATTTTAGTTTTACTTCTTTATAATTTTTATTCTCTATTTTTTATTTTTTTGTTCAATCGTTCTATTGTTACTTGTATTTTATTTCACTATTCTTTCATTTCAGGTTATTTTTGCTTAATATAATTGTTATTTTCAGCTATTATTTTAATTCTCCTTTTTTAATTGTTTCAGGGATTTCAAATCATTTTATATATCAGACAATGGAAGTCCGAACTAGTGAAATTCATCATGAAACATTGTCAATCACCTTCAAACACAGTGTATGCTATATAAAATAGCTCCATAAAAGTTTTCGCTTTCTTCAATGGACTGGCACAGTCATAACAGTTCATGGATTTCCATAAATGATTGATTCGTGATTGACTCATCCATATAGGTACAATGTAAAAAGCTTTAGCACAATATTACACTCGTAGGTGAAGTGTACTAATGAATGAATTCACAATATCTAATTATATTTCGTCAGCTGCATTTCTGGTATAAGCTATTAAGCAACCCCTGCTCCTTCGTTTTTACATGGAATCATAAGATTTTTATTGGATTCAAAAACTATTTCTAGTTTTCAGTTTGATTAGGTCAGTATTTGTGAATATTTTTGAATGATTGTTTTCTGGCACTACATATTCTCTAATACATGTATTGTATATTTTTAATTCCGTTTCATTCAATTCTAAAAATTAAATCGGCATGTAATTTAAAGAATATTGTTGGGAAACATTTTGTCTGGATGAATCCAAACGGGTGTGAAGTTATCCATATCCACAAAGAACACTGAGAAAAAATATCGAATTGTTATTGTTTCATTTACCGACTCTGTACACCTACCATTTTTCAATAAGATACGCTTATTGACTGATTTAGTGAAAAAAAGAACCGTCCTAGTTTATTAAACTGTCTGAAGGGGTGAAAATAGGGTGAAAATATTAAAAAAATTCGTTACATGAAAAATCGACTTTGTACATCTACAATATTGAGACTTCACGTCATAGTTTTCCAGGCCTTCAGAAGGGGGTGAAAATGGGGTGCAAATATTAAAAAAATTCGTATTATGAAAAATCGACTTTGTATACCTACAATATTGAGATATGTTATTCCTGATGATTTATTCGAAGAAAACAATTTCACGTCATAGTTTTCCAGGCCTTCAGAAGGGGGTGAAAATGGGGTGCAAATATTAAAAAAATTCGTAACATGAAAAATCGACTTTGTATACCTACAATATTGAGATATGTTATTCCTGATGATTTATTCGACGAAAACAATTTCACGTCATAGTTTTCCAGGCCTTCTGAGAGGTTAAAAATGGGATGGAAACTTGGAAAAATGGTATTTTCGAAAATTGAATGTATACACCTACAAGTTTGAGATATGTTATCCATGATGATCTATTCGACAGTAAAAACTTCTCGTCATAGTTTTCCAGGCCGTCTGAAAGGGTGAAAATAGGGTGGATACATTAAAAATTTCGTAACATGAAAAATCGATTTTGTACACCTACAATATTGAGATATGTTATTTCTGACGATCTATTAGACGAAAACAACTTCACGTCATAGTTTTTCAGACCATCTGATGGGGTGAAAATGGGGTGGAAACTTGAAAAAATCGTATCTTCGAAAATTGAATCTGTTCACCTACAAGTTTTAGATATGTCATAGTATTTCGGCCATCTGAGGCCTGAAAATTCAATTTGTACACCTACAAGATTGAGATACTCCTGCATGATCGATTCAACAACAAAAAAAAATACCGTGTCAGAGTCTTTCAGTTCAGAGAAGGTGGAAATGGAGTGGAAAAGAAGTGACTGAAACTTTTATACCATATTAGTTGTTTGATGCAACGAATTTATAAATGTTAGTGTAATGTATGCAGGAGTAGATACTTCTGAAACAGTCTGACAACGCTGCAACATCTATATGAATGCATATCTGATTGAACTGTAGTAATAAATAGCATCAAAGAAACATATAACACATAAAACCAAAGCAAAGGAGAACATGTTTTTGAAAATATTTTACACTATTTATTAATTATAACAATTTTATGTTTCGAAAAGACCACTTCAGTGAAAAGTGGTATTTCATTTTCGATACTGAATATAATCCGTTAGAATTTCATATATTATAGCATATCATATAAAATTAGCAAGCGAAATAAAAGTCGACCCAAATTATAAATGTCCGAGAAGAAATATCAATAATCATATGTCAATGTTTTTATTTCCTATCGATTCCACCGAAATAAAAAATATAATTCTATCATTGAAAAACAGAAAACATGGTGGGTGTCGATGGAATAAAGGCTGATCTTTTGAAAAATACAATTCCATTCATTACCGAACCATTAGTATATTTAATAAATAAATCTTTCATAGACGGTATTTTTCCATCCGCGCTGAAATTGACACAAGTGATTCCAATTTATAAAAAAGGCGATAAAAATGAAGCTATAAACTATCGACCAATATCACTGATCACTTCTGTAGTCAAAATTTTCGAAAAAATTATAAAAACACGACTATCGTCCTACCTCAAAAAATATAACATTCTTTCCTGTAGACAGTATGGTTTTTGAGAAGGTGTGTCGACCCAAGATGCTGTTCTAGACCTAACGACTGAAATGTATTCTGCTATGGATAACAAGAAGGCATCTCTATGTGTCTTCATAGACCTGTCAAAGGCTTTTGACACAGTTAGCCACCCACTCCTTCTCAAATCACTTGAAAACATAGGTATAAGAGAAACAACACTAAAGCTGTTCCAGAGTTACCTGCTAAATAGAAAGCAATGCGTAAAAATTGGAAACCACAAAAGTCAATATGAGAATATAGAATATGGTGTGCCCCAGGGAACTACCCTGGGCCCAATTCTTTTCAATAGTTACCTTGATGACTCATTCTCAGTCCCGACAATAGGAAACATTTTCACATATGCTGATGACACAGCCATTGTTCATGAGGACACCACCTGGTCTTCCCTGAAAAATAAAATAGAGGTTGATCTCGGAAATATCAGAAAATGGTTTTCACATAAACTCCTCACGATTAATTTCAGCAAAACGTACTACCTACCAATGTATGCTTCTGCGCGCTACACACCATCTTTTACTTCCCTCAATGTGTCCAGCTTGTTCAAAATCACAGATGGTAAGCAGTTTAAATATCTCGGGATTGTTATAGATGACCAACTCAAATGGGAATCCCACATAACCTATGTAATAAAAAAACTTCAATTTCTAATGCACCGGTTCAAGGTCCTAAGAGACATGTTAGACGACAAAACACTCAAAACGTTATATTTCGCTCTCATCCAAACGCATATAACTTACGGGATACTGGCATGGGGATCAGCTGGGAAGACCACTATGAATAAACTGATAATAACACAAAAAAGAATCCTTAAAATAATTAAAAAAAAGAGGAATCACCTAACAGATGTTCTTTAACACGAAACAGATATATTTGATCCCGTACAGCTCTTCTTTCTGCTTACTAATATAAATTGCTTCAAATCAAAACATCCGAGGATAGAACACGATTGAATGACTACATTACCAGTTTGCCACGTACAGAGATACATAAAATACTGTATTCCTAATATTTCTGTGTCTATACATATAGTTATCAACCTTCTCAAATAGTGTTCCTTTATTATATAAATAAATATTCAATTCGAAAAACGAACTGTCCATATATATACGTATCTAGATTCCTGGCCACACTGGCCTGAAAGGCAATGCGGCCGCTGACTCTCTTGTAAAGGAAGGTGCTGCAAGAAACTTCATCGGACCAGAAACTGTCACTAGCATCGCTTTAGGCTTTGCCAAAAAAACATTGAACACCTGGATGGTAGAAATATTTAAAGAGTTCTGGCAAAATATTCCAGGATTGGCTCACCACAAGGCGATCATTCACCCTTTGAAGCTTGACACCAAACAGTTGTTGGACTACAGCGGGGATGAACTACGATGTCTATCAGCCCCCCACAGGTCACTGTCTTCTGAATCATCATATGCTGGAGGACTGTCGGAAGACAGTGTGTGTCGCCTCTGTTTGGAAAATGATGAAACAGCAGAACATAATATATTTTGTACCTGAAGCGCTGCGAGCTGAATCAGGTTTTCAGAGTTTGATAGAACTACACCCTCACCATCTGACCTAAAAGATCACTCACCATATGAACTAACCGGCTTAGTTAAGAAGCTGGGTTTATTTGGTATATTACTGAAAATCAATATGACTGTAGAATAACAGACCATCTGCATATATGCGTTCTATAGATCTCCAGCGAGTAAAATTGATGACTTCCTATCAACTTAACGAATTGCTAAACAAAGAGAATAAAAACCCACATTACGGTTTATTCGTTGGTGATATAAACATTGATCTATTGAAAGAAACTAAAGACTCGAGAACATATCTCGACATTATGAGTGAATATGGGTTTCACTCAACCATAAACACCACTACCAGAGCAAGGAATGGATCGAATTCATGTCTAGATCATATATTTATTAAAACGAAACAGCAAAACTTCAACAATCTATTGCCTATTACTATCTCCACCACAATCACAGATCATTACATAACGCTACTACAAATCGTACTGAATAATGAAAAAAAAATGAAATGAATAATTCAAAAAAATACTCTCAAAGATTGGACAAAAAAAGCTGCTTGAATACATCAGCCATATTAATTGGGAGGATGAATTATACCCGATGCGTAATCTTGAATCTGTAACAGAAAAATTCATAAATATAATAAATATCTGTATTCGTAAATCAACAAGACACATAAAAATAAAAAATAGTGAGCGCAGACGAAAAAACTGGATTACGAAGTCCTTGATAAATCATATCAACGAAAAAAACCTATTATATCGCTTATGGAAACAAGACCCAGCCAATGTGAACATAAAAAATAATTATCAACAACCAAAAAAATAACTGAGAAAAAAATATGAGATGCAAAAGACGAGTATTATGGAAAGCTAATGGAAAATGAACAGAATACAAGCAAAAAACTATGGAAAACGCTTAATGAAATTCTGAAAATCGAAACAAAAAAACAAATAAATAACATCAAAAACGAGAAAGAAGAAGTCGTCACCGATCAAAAAATAATCGCTGACATGTTCAATAGCTTTTTCGTGAATGTAGGAGGAAACCTAGCAAAAAACATTAAGAAAAATCCTATTCACAAAAATGAGAAAAATATAAGGAATAATTCAATTTTTCTCACACCTACAAGTATGAATGAGTTAAGGAATACTATAAATGAATTGAAGAATAATAAATCTCCTGGACACGATGGCATCAAAGCCGAAATTCTCAAGATTATTATTGACTTCATTAGCAAACCTCTAATGGACATCATAAATAAATCATTTGAATCTGGGACATTTCCCTCAGTTCTGAAGAAGTCAATAGTAACTCAAATTTTCAAATGCGGCGAAACAGATAATGTCACAAATTATAGGCCTATATCCCTTTTATCATCGATCAGCAAAATTTTCGAAAAAATTCTGAAAGCCAGATTATGTACATTTCTAACCAAATATAATCTACTGTCAACATCTCAGTTTGGGTTTAGAGATAATAAATCTACTACTGATGCAATTCTTTCCCTAACAAGAACCATCTATGAATCTTTAGACTCAAGTACCCCTTCAATAGGTGTTTTCATAGATCTGAAAAAGGCATTCGATACGGTCGACCACTCCATACTTCTAGATACCTTAGAAGATATGGGCGTAAGAGGTACTGCACACAAATTACTAAAAAGCTACATAACAAATAGAAAACAAAGAGTGAGAATTGGAAGCCAAATCAGTGCAGAAATGGAAATGACATGCGGTGTACCTCAAGGGACAGTACTGGGGCCGGTGCTATTCGTGATCTATTTAAATGACTTATTCATACAAAAAACAATCGGGAAAATTATAAGTTTTGCAGACGACACAGTAATATACTATAAAGATGAAGACTGGTACAATCTTAAACTAAACATTGAAAAAGACCTAAGAAATCTCAAAGACTGGTTTGACAGTAGATTACTTTCAATTAATTTTGACAAAATAGTATGCTTACCATTCAGCAGTCTCTCAACATCCTTGCCGGAATATACTCTGAACATTCGACAAGATCTTGTAATTAAACCTGCGAAAAAAATTAAATATCTGGGTATATATATAGATAATCATCTTAGATGGGATGACCACATACAGTATTTAACAAAAAAACTACGTTGTATTTCATTTAGACTGAAACAAGTCGGAAGATTCTTAAATTATAAATACAAAAAAAATTTATACCACAGTTTAGTCGAATCACACTTAAATTATGGCATCATTGATTGGGGAGGAGTATCAAAAACTCACCTACATGCTCTTGAAGTCTCTCAGAGACGATTTCTTCGGATATTACTCAAAAAACCTGCAAGATATGCAAGTAATTTGCTGTATAAAGAAACACAAATTTTAGATATAAGACAATTATTCATCGTTCAGATAGGATGTCAGCTATACAAGAACAAAACTGAACATGACACTCCAAACCATCCATATGCAACGAGAAAAAGGCACCACCATTGTATACCACTGGTTTCCAAATCTATAGGACAGAGAAGCTATCGGTATCTAGCTCCCAAACTATTAAATTATTTACCAAAAGAAATTACATATGAAACTTCTCTGAAACGCTTCAAAAAACAATTAATATCATTTCTAAAGGAAAAAGCACGAATGGATATTCATAAACTAATCGAAGGTTTAACCATTGTCCAAATATATTGTTACTATGATTGTCTATATATATATATATATATATATATATATATATATATATATATATATATATATATATATATGTGTGTGTGTGTGTGTGTGTGTGTGTGTATGTATGTATATTGTATATGTGTACACCCATTATTCATTAGACATAAGTTTTCTGCAGATATTGAAATGTATGTATGTATACTCAAGTTTATCTATACTATTATAATATAAATCAATCAGGTATAATTTCAATTAATATATATTTATTCTACACTCAGTTTTATATTTTATATTCTCATGACTGTCTCTATTGTAATTCCACAAACAAGTATGTATGATACTTCTGTGGATATTATTATGTTTATTCATTTTATACCCAACTCTTATATTATTGTATCGATTTTATTTTATCACGGATAAACGTCATTATTATATTATTACATATATATATATATATATATATATATATATATATATATATATATATATATATATATATATATATATATATATATATATATATATATATATATAGATATTATAATGCCCAATAGGCTGAAACAGCTGTCTATCGGTGGCTCTTAAATTAGAAATTATTAATTTTAGATTTAAGGTAGGTTTTAAAATTATTATTGCGAAAATCGATTTCACAGAATGAAAACCCAACGACTCAAATCGCATCGGAAAGTTTATTATACAACGAAGAGTTTATTGAACGATCATATTTCCGCTAAAGTCAGGGTTGAAAATATTCACTCGTGGACGTTTTCAATATATTGATTCTTGATGACATCATTACTTCTGACCGTGGTATTTAGGGATTTTTATTATGGTTCAAGGCAGAATGAACTGTTTTGAATATAGAAACGCATTTGAGTGTCATATTACATGAAACAGCAACAGTCAACATTCTTAGAGCCGAAATAGTAGTAAATACTTCTGGGAATAGTAAAATGCTACGTAACCAAATTATTCGTCATTTCCAGCACACCTGAATCCCTACAAGAATGTTTATAATATTGTTTGAAGTGAAACATATGTAGATGAGATAGAATGGTGAATTGAATGGGTTAGCTGAAATTTATCAATGAAATGAATCATGTATGTTAACGTTAGTAACGTACGATAACATTTTGTCACTCTCGTGATAAAAATATCATTCTGGAACTTTTTTTTTGAACTCACTAGTTCTTGCTCGCGGCTTCGCCCGTGTAGAATTTGGTTTGTCACATTAGGTTTCGTGTCAAATAGTTACAATATTTTTTTATTGACCCAAAACTTCAGGTTTCCAACTTCAAAACTGATGAAATTCAATACAATCTTTGAAACCCTATTTTCCCCCTTTTTTGATACTTATTTACGCTATACAAAAAAACCTACCTGCATATTTCAAAATTTGGAGTTCAGTAGCTTCGGCTGTACGTTAATATAAGAGCGCGCAATAGCTAGTGATTTATATTTTTACTCCAGATACTTTTACTCACACACGTGAATGAAATAAAGGAATTTTGTTTCTGCAATTCAGAAACTATGCAGATGCAAACATTTTAAATATATGACTTTGTGTTTTGGAATTTTGGAAAGCCAAATTTTCAATTTTTTTAATAGGTTTACTGAATTTACCTGTCTTTACCTGTCATTTTGTGTTTTGTGCTATAGTTTTGTTGTAGTTGTATTACTGTTGGTTTCTCTTTGTAGTGTTTTATAACAACTTTTTGAAAGTATATTTGTCTCATGTCGAGTATTTTATTTTTGTTATGAAGAGTATCTGTATTTATTTTTTTGTTGTACATTATCCTCACGATCCACTTTTGTTCTATTTTTTGTACAAAATTTGAGAAATTTGTGCCCTTTACTTCTCCTCAAGCTGTTATTCCGTATGAAATGTGGGGCGGAACGAGCGTTTCGTAGATATCAGGTATATTCTTGGAAAATTTTAAAGTAGGTACTTAATGAGGATCTGATTTTCAAATTACTGTCCAGGATATTTCATTGCAGTTTTGAACGATATTGAGGGCTTGTAATTGAACATATATATGTTCAGTCTTTCATAGTTTGGGCTATTATAATAGGGCCAAAAATGTTTTACGGTGATTCAACGTTTTACTAACGCACAATTGTATTATATGAGTGAAAACTTTATCTGCTTCTTCATTTAGGGTGCTTGGTTTGTCTGGTAGATCACTACCATGTCGTCAGCAAAATTAACTATATTTCCAGATGTTGATAGGTCTATTCAACTCTCCACTGGCTTCGAACCGCGAGAGTTTATTGTGGCTTACACCTATTCAATCTCTCTTACATAAATTCAGCTCCTCAAAGAAGCTGACTGATTCATTTGATGAGCCATCTTTCAGGTCAGCTAGCAAGAGTGGGACTCTGCCAAACATTGAAAACCTGGTTTCGTCTACGCTGGGCACGCACAGAGTACGACGTCTACTATCAGAGTCTGGATTTCTGTGCGAAAAATATTCTCCTCTATGGATGGCAAAATACAGTTTTTTCAATCAGGTGAGGACTTAATCGGCAGTCTGAGATTACTTTCGTCAGGAAGATGAACATCAAAAATGTGTTTGAGAACACATTTCAGATAGACGCTTTACATGACTGCAGGACACTAACTGTACACACCATCAAGGAGACGATCTCTTCAGGTGAACTATAGCTACCCAGGTCGAAATATTCAGCTTTTTCCACCAGATTCTGTAAAACTCATAACGATATACCGAATAGATTCTAGTTGATAAGTCGATGGTGAGGTTGTCAGATATTCAAGGTGTCATCTCGATACCCACAGCAACTCATCCCAGTGGTTAGCGTTGTGGAATAATAAACTGTCAAAAAATAAACTAGAAGTGAATCGTAGTAATGAAACTGGATTCTCTGGCTCTGACTGAATCCAACACGAACATTTCTCCCACCATCTGAATGTTGGCGTCATCAAGAAGTGAACTAGAGTTTTTAAAATGATTTTCCACAGCGGAACACTTCATCCCTCTGGCATTTTTTACCCAGTTTATTATACATGTTGCTACTAGTGATGTTAAGATCCAACATCACAAGTAGGTTCGAGAGCAAAAATATTAAAGTAATTTCACTGATTCATTCTTGTTCTATAAAATGTTTTGAACTGATTTGTAATCGTTTGAATCTCCAAACAGAGGTGTTATATCAATCATGAACTTGTTTGTACATAGAACGAACACATTCTGCAATAAAGTTAAAATCGATTTTGACAGACAAGTAATACCTAGCAAAACGCAATAAAATTCAATTAGTTTCATAGGTGGACCTTTTAGCTAGAGCGAATGAAGAAAAACGGTGACTCGTAATATTAATTCTGTTTGTGTCTTTCAAAGTTGTAACGATATTAAAACGAACATACATGTATATTTCATTATTTCTTCATAAATCAGTATTTTTATGTAAATCTGCTGACTACTGTCAAAATACCCAGTGAGATAACTCATCACAATCATTCATAACGAGTTCTACGACCTATGTTATGAAATGTTATTTAAATTTTCAAGTAATACCTTTCGCAGATATGTCTGAGTGAGTTTGTCGAACTATAGAATGACAACAAAGCTGTGAAAGAGTACACCAAGATCAACGTCTTCTGTCTGTGGGAAAAAGTGTTTTTGTAACAGACAAGACGTCATTGCAACGATACTGGTACTCTGCAGGCAAAACAAATGAATTTCGAGAAGTTGCAAAAATATGTTATTTGAATCGAGAGGCATTGATTACTTGTTCTTTGAATTGCGATATTCTTATCGAAAAATGCCGTTGAAATGAAAAAATGTTTTGTCGTTCGCTGTATTTTTTTCATTTCAATGTGGTCACCCACATTGTTCAGCCTTTTACTGAAAATAAGCAGATTTTTCATTGTCATTTTCCCAAAATTTGAAGAAATCAACAGACGGACGGTAGCCGGTCGGTTCGACGTGGGTGCTTTGTTCAGTCACTCAAATCGACCGCCGTGTTGGTTGCTGGTTCAAGCCCCAGGCTCAACGATAGATTTTCACTTGCTCTCGTCCGACCTTTGTTAGAAATGACAAGTTGAAAGCTGGTTAACGGAAAAACAGATTTAAAAAAACAGATAATCTATGAAAATTATTCTAGTATTAGAGGGTAGGTGGTTGAACCTACCCTGAAGTAAATTACAAGTTCGGACTTCCATTTCCTGAAAATATAGAATCTATGAGAAAAAAAAATGAAGTGAGTCAGTTGAACGGAAATAATGTAAAACTGATGAGAAAAATATAGTGAATAAAATCAAGAAATAAGAACGCTAATTGCTATGAGAATAAAATAAATTATTGTCACTTGAAATGTATTTGAATTGATAAATGGGTTGTACAAACTTATCCAGAAAAACATATCAATGTGAGATTTTCACTAAACGATTTTACAAAAACGCAACACGTGTTTAGCGATACAATGGCTTCTTCGGGCGTGTCTTAATTGTAGTAGTTATGTATCGGCCAAATCCATCATATATGGGTTCAACAATAAGTGGAATATTAATTATAGATAAACAATAAAATTGAAAGAAATAAAATATTGAAATGAAATAATGAGGATAAATAATGGAGAAATTAAAATTCAAGGTTATTCACGTTATGATTCTTAATTTTCACAATCGTTGTCAGGTTATAATTGACCTATTTCTCAAATTTTAGACCATTTACAGGTAATTTAGGTTCTCTCACTCCTCCCCGCGATCCCCTATTTGATCTTGGTTCCCGGTTAAATGTAACGCAGGCTGATTTTACGCTTGATTAGAAATTTCCATATGTTGCGTATCTCCATATTAGCATAGATGAATGTTTCGTTGGTAAACATGTACGCAGCTTCTTCAAACTTCATTTTGAATGAATATTTTTTCATGTGGATGATTTTAGCTTTGGATATTATGTTGGTGGGTGCGAACATGTTCTGCCGTTCCCCATTTTGTGGTTTCTTCGCGCTGTGTAATTTTCTTGTGATTACCAATTCGAACCGATATAATCGCGACACCCACATGGTATTTGGTGAATATAATTCTTGGAGTCTCTGAGTATCTGAAGCAGGTTCTAACGTTGTACTCAAATCAAATTTTTATCATTCTTCACAGTTCTCTGGAGGATAGAAGAAAGAGATGGCACTGGTTGTCATGGTTTTTTTATTCTATCGTATATGTTGTGACCCTATCTTTCATATAATACAAACATTATAATAGATTTGCTCGAAAGATAGGCACAATGCGTACGACAGCTCTTCGTCGGTATTCGTTTAAAAAACTTTTCTGTATCCTGAAATTTCAGCAATTGAATATTTTGTTTTATAAAGATCTAAGTTGAGCGTCACACAGTCAATAAAATGAATGTCTGGTCGACTGTGAAATCAAATCTAATCAAATTCAGTTCTTTAAGCCACGGCAATGAAATGAAACTATAAAAATCAGATATGCTGAAGATGATTGACATTCACAAAATACTGGCTGGTAAATTGAATAAGGGTGGAAATCAAAATCTGAATATGCTCCAAATTTGCCATTTAATCATGTGTAAAACAAATTGTAATAATTCAATAATGATCGTAGGTAAAAGCACGCTTTCATTTACCTAAGGATAGTCCAGGTAAAAATATCAGGAAAAGTATTACTTATAAGATTCATTGACTTAGACTATCTTGTGGACGTGGACAATAACATTTATCGAACTGGACGAATGAAAAACCCAACATTCGGTAAATTAACTGAAAATCTATTCCGTGAGGCAATCAGAGATAGAAGTCCTTGTTCTTCTCTCTTTAATGATTTCAGACAAGTTCTGTAGAAGCTCTTCTGCAGAAAAACTATTGCAAAAATACTAAAACCCTGAAAAAACAATTTCTATAATGGAATTCATTCAAAAGTTCGATTCACTAAAAGGTGAATCTCATATGCAATTGAAAGGATCGAAATGAATTTTCATACCTTCTTAATCGAAGGGTTCCGTCAAATAAAAAAAAATAACGAATAACATTTTCAAGGAAATGGCGTCGCTCGTTCTGGAAAAGTGGTTGTGACCCAGTAGAATCCTCAGGAAGTGCAACCTTTTATGGAACTCTCAAAATCTATATATGAAACTATATCCGAAACGATATCGTTCAAATTCTTGAAAATGAACCACACGGCTCACCACTAAACAAATCCCTTCTCGAGATTCTCGTTCATTACTCTCTTTTCCAAATCGCACAACTCCTTGTCGTTCTCGTGGAAAGAAAAACTTATCAATCTGTACCAGAAACTAATTATCATATGTGTATTGAGAAGTGAAAATCTTAGCGAGGCAAAAGGTGTAAATTGGATTGCCTACTCCTCAGGAAACTTCCTTTAAAATCAATTAGGATTACCTTTGGTGAAATAAAAATTGAATGAAAAGTACAGTACGTTTTAATAAACGCTAAAATGTGTTATGTACCTTCAGTTTCTATAACCTGTAATTGTACCTGTTTTCAAGCTCACATATGCATATCGTTTCAACTCCATATTATCTACCAAAGAAGCCAATATGCTTTTTTGATGTCGGTGGCATTTTGTTGATTTGTATATTATCGACGGCAATTTCGAAATCAACTGTTCCAACACCAATTTCTTATGATAGTTTTATGAATTTTCCTAAGTGTAGAAATTCGTTTTTCTTTGATATGCAAATTAATTATGCATCTGCGTAAAATTGCCAAATCAACATCAATCATCATAATTTTGGAATCTTTGATACATCTCTGATTTGATTTTTTTCATACAGTTCGCACGCAAACCCCTGTGGCCTCAGTTACTCGCAAACCTCTTGAACCTTCAAAGATGAAATACAATATTGGTTACAATTTTTTTTCTCTCACCTTCGCAAGAGAAATTATCATTCTATCTATCGTCGCGGTAGATGGAATCTACCACAAAAAATAACTAACAGTTCACCATACAGCATAACTTATCCACTTACGTTGTTCACTACACGAATTTCTCGATGTTAATGAGTTTCACTCCGCCGGTTGATATACTGCTCATTCAATATATTCAGAGGCACATCTAGATTTGCCGAGCTGAACTTTTACCTTCAAATCAATCCACTAATTGATAATATTTTCACCAATATGAACATATGAACATGAATATCACTATGCACAGATATTTAAGTTTGTTCAATCAATCTCCTATGACAAGCCATTGACTAGTTACCAAAGACAATTTACCAATGATAACTTGGCAAACTTCTATAATTCACTAAGCAATGAGGGATGGCAAGAAGTAAATACACAAACGATGTAGATTCAATGTACAATACTTTTTTTAGAATTTTTCATTACTATTTTGACATCGGATTTCCTTTTAGGAAAGTACCAAATTTCCAAAAAGGAAAACCAAAAAAATGGGTAACACCCATATTCATTTTACAAAGAAACCAAGCTTGAAAATTTGCACCTGAAAAATAAGGCTGAAAAAAAAAATACAAACATGCGATCATCAGGTACAATGACAATATTATCAGTAATTCGCTGAATAAAGTTAGAAGTACGTGGACCATGTTCAATAACGTAACAGAAAAACAAAAAAAAATCTAGAAACTTTCAGTCTAAAAATTATTGATGAATGTGTCATAAATCTGCAGCAAATAGCAAAACACTTCAGTGATCACTTTGATACATCAAGGTATAGAACAGATACAGGTACTCCCTCCAACCAAATGAACCTAAATTGGCCTTATCATCATATAACCACCATGTTCTTGAAACCAACCTGCCCTGATGAAGTACGGCGTACTATAATGGCCCTACCACCAAAACTTTCAGTTGGTGTTGATGAGATACCGACTGTTATACTTAAACGTGTAGGAATCCTAATTTGTCATCCACAACAGATATAATAAATGAATGCTTCTCTGCTGGAATATTTCCTAATGCATTGAAAATTGCCAAAATTGTGCCAGTTTACAAAAAGGGGAAAAAATGAAATATCAAACTGAAGACCAATTTCTATTCTGTCAAGCTTTTCAAAAATAATTGAAAGCCTCATTTACAATAGTCTATTGTCGTATTTTATTGAAAATTATATATTTGTGATGAATCAGTACGGTTTCCTACCAAATAGATTTACCAAATCTGCAATTTACGATTCATTCAACCATATAATTGACCAACTCGATGAAGGCAATAAAGTAACTGGTATTTATTTTGACCTTTTTCGACCTCATTATCCATGAGCTACTAATGCTAAAACTAGAGCGCTATGGTATTGGAGGAGAAGCCAATGATCTGATAAAATCTTACCTCAGAAACCGAACACAAATAATCGGTATCTCATCTAAAAATAATTTCAAATCTTCGGTATCCTACTCCGAAAAAGTACAAACTGTCATAGGAGTGCATCAGAGCAGTGAACTCGGTCCAATTCTTTTCTTGATATTCATCAACGACATAAGTCCCCAAATAGACATCAGCTCAGTGTTTCTGTAGATGAAACATTTTCCAAATCCCAAATTTTTAGGGATTATGATAGATAAAGAATTGCGTTGGACTGATCAGGTAAAAGCAGTAATGGGTAAATTAACGTCAGCTTGTTGTGTCATAAGATACCTCTGGGATCACATAAGTATTAACAATATTAAAATGTTTTATTTCGCTTATATCCATTCGGTGATTGATTAATATTTTGGTATCATGCACCAACATGCAAGGATATATTCATCTATCAGAAAAAAATCATAAGAATTATGCTTAACCTGAAAAATGATACCTCTTGTAGACAAGTATTTTCTAATTCAGGAATTATGACTGATAATTGTGCTTACATATATAATATTACAATATTCGCTAAAAAATATCTGCACAAATTTCCTGCAAATAATCAATACATTTGCAATATGGTAACAAGAGGAAGTTAGAATCTACGCATTTCACTACATAGAACAAGTAGTCTATTCGAGAAAGGCCCGTACTATAACTATATAAAAATATATAATGCACTGCCTCCACATTTCGAAGAAATCAATACCATCAGTATCTTCAAACGAACTTTGAAGGAATATATGAGTGAAAATCCCCTATATACACTTGACGAATTTTACAATGTCTGTAAAGTGTAAAGTATGAGTTGTATATGCATACTTTCTTCTATTTTTGTAACAGCCACAAATGAACGTACTCTAAGTGATGTAATTTTAAGTATTTACTCATTTATTTATATGTGTTTGTAAATTGTAATTTTGTATTTGACGTTTGCTGATGTTTCATACGAAACCCATGGCATAAAAAACGTTTCTTCATTTGCGTGTTGCTTTGTTGAACAAGAAGAAATGAACTTTGGAAATTTACTACAGAGAAATTTTTATTAAATTGGGATTTCGTATTTTTGAATAATTCAAGTGCATGGCTGAAGTTATCTGTTAATTTTGTTAGTTTTTGTTAATTTTCTGATTGATTCGGCCGTTACTTGATGAAGATCCATAGTAATTTCAAAAACTACACCTCGCGATTTGATGTCCACAAACTTGTTTGTGGAGATTGAAACGTGAGGTGTAGTTTATGAGTTTTGTTATTGTATGTAGATTTTGTTAAATTCATTAATCCAATGGCATGTGAATGAGTATCGTTAGATTTGTCAAAAAATATTTTTCTTAGAACGTGCTTGTCAAAAAAATTGTTGGCATTTGAAAAATAATAGTCACGGAAATGTAATTTTAATAAACATATATGAGATATTCCTGGTACTGAAACTGCGACTGTAATTTTCTGATATCACCTAAAATCTGTAGATTGCTTTATGCGACGAAGGCCTATAAGCCTCCAAAAGTATCAAATTGTAATCTAGAACCGTCTCAGAAACGGTCGGCAAGTAGAAAATGTTCGAAATCTCCCCTTATTTTGATACACATGATCCTCTAGAAGTTGCTTTGCATGATAGATTCGTTGTCTCCCGGTTTAACAGCCAGACTATCCTGAATAAATCTATTTCATAACCCGACTTCATACGGAAACAGAAAGTTATTTTTCTGAAGGACCACATTCCTATTCAAATTTAACAGGGTGACAACTAGCTGAGATAATATTATCACCTTTTGAATTAGACACTGTGTTGCCTAATAAAAATCATCTCTAGAGGAACCACCTTAAATCTCAGTGTACAGTGTACAGATATATTTGATGAAATTGCCGAAATCTTTCACGAATAGATGATGTTTTTTTGGGTCAACTTTCAGTATAACCAGAAGTAGGGGTGAACTGAAAACATTCTGAATTAATATGTCGTCATCAGTTACTTATTTTCCCTAATCTTTAAATTTGAACCCATTGCACTTTTCGAAATACGTCTAAGTAACGTTCGGGAAGAAGCACACTGTGTAGTAATACGAACATTTCAAACTTCAAGAAATGCATGAACAATCCAAAATTTTCATTGAACTTCAAATCAAATGATCATTACTTATTTAAATATGCTGTTGGTGTACATACAAATTATTAAAATATTTAACTGGCCTTCTCACAATATTTTGAATGTGAAATGCTTACTCAAACTAATTTTGTCGAAATTCTGCTGAGCAAGCTATTCGAGTTCATTTTCCTGGAGTACCTGCTCGTTTATTTTGTTTACATAATAATAATGATGCTACAACATATTTTTGTGATGATGGTTTTATCTTTAGAGGAATATTAATTATCCATTTGGGAAAGAACTTACATTCATTTATGAACAGAATGTGATTTTTGTCATTATTAAATTTATTTTCTTGCCGATATGATAGTTTTCGGCAGGTGAAAGTTTTGCGGCAGTTGTATTCGTAAATGTCGAAGGGAACTGATGGTTAGAAATTATTCAAATTCAATGCAAAGAGGATTTTTTTAACTTGACAATGAAAAGTAGAAGATGCTAATGAAAAATTATTCACAATTCGTTACTTGGTAGCAACTGAAATAATTCAAATTGAAATATGATTTCATATTCTTTGAAAAAATTTCCCAGAAATTCTTTTAGTCTGGTTAGACAAGATTTATATTTTGAGAATATGTCAATTCAAACTACCATCAACTATTTCAACCACTTTTTTGTATTGTCACAGATTACTGAGTAGGTAGGTAGGTCCAAAGTGAATATACTGCAACCCACGAGAGTTCATTGTGGATGTCAGAACTGGCACAGAATAAGTGATCTGCTATCAGGGCCTGAATTTCCTTGTGAAAAAGGAGTTCTTCCAAAGTCTCTTGTGACGAGTCATTTCAAGAAGACTGTTTATCATGGTTACAGAGTAATAAACTTTACCACGAGACGCTCTCCTACTCCTCTCATGTATCCTGTAGTCACCCAGGCTCACTTCAATGTCGCAGTAATCTTCCTATATGAGACCATCTGTAGCTGAACGATAGCTATAACCGAAGAGAACGTGCGTTTGCTGATGCAGATTTTACTTAAGCTGCTCAAGAATTTGGTGTAAGACATAGTCATAAGATGTGGAGGCCACTTAGCCTTCTAGATTCCTTCAAGAGTTGGATAACTGAGAACGAAAGGGTCGTTAAGTTGACCACCACATCCTCTGTAGACTCAGGTTACTTCATGGTCCATGGTCCATAAACGGTCCCACGAGTAGTTAGGAAAAGAATCACTGTAAAGTCCCTCATAACCGTTTCAATATTTTATATGAGCACATTGAGTAAAATAAAAGCAAAATGACACTCACCTATTTGGGTAAAAACTCAGCCGGCAGGGGTAGAGTATCCCTCAGAAACCTTTAGATAAATATTGACAAAGATGATGTCATCATATATGTCATTTTACATTCTTTGCGAATACATGGTTCTCAAAAACTTCTAGTGCGACAGTTTTATGAAGTAGGTTATCATTTTCCAAATGGATCAAATTTCTCTGATCTCTGATTTGAGATCCAGAGAGAAAATAGTTTTCTTATTACCCAACAGACTGATAGTCTTGATTCAAATAATCTCTATTTTGGATTTGTCTGAATGTTTGAATTGATTTTTCATGAATTCTAACTGCTAGTATAGTTAATCCTCTTTCGATGGAAGGAATATATGAATAGATGATATGATGCAACAAATAGGCTACAAACAGGTGTTGCGAAGGCCATCGTTGACGATACCGCCAGAGGGCGCCATAAGACGACAGTTTTACGTGTGAACAGCTCTTTAAATACCCGAGAGATGGATGTTTGATTTTGGGTTGCTAACGAAATTTAAAGTTCGTTTTGGCCTATAAATTAGATGTTATTAACATACCCACTAATTGCTCAAGACCCCTCTCGGGATCCTGTGCTACTCTGAACCTGTCTGACGTTTTTCCGAAAATCTTAAGAACATTAGTTTTTTTTGTGAATTTAGAAAATTCATTAGAAAAAGTCACTTGATGATGTTTGAGCAAACTGATCAACTGTACTCTTTTCGAGATGTTGCATTTTTCCTGTATTGTTTGAGATTACAAAATTTTATATCACGTTTAGTCCACAATGCTAGGAGAAAAAATCTTCATTTTTGAATAAGTTGATGGAAATTATATGATACGGAACTATAGGTTATTGTTTAGTTCACAGAAAAGTATTGTTTTTCAAATAATATTTGTTCGTTGAAGATGATCCATAATATTTTGGGTAAAACCACATTGAAGGGAAAAAAATCAATTTTGATTTCACACAAAAGTTTTTTGTTTGTTTTATGGCTCTAACGCTATCAAACACAAAAGAGTTGCTGACTAGCTTGACACCGATTGGTTATTCAAGTTGTTGATATCTCTTTGTACAGTCTGTGATAACATCCAACAGGATATTTCAGGATAACCTACATACAGAAGAATTTCAGAGTCAATGTTAATTGATGAAGTCGAGCAAATATTCTATGTGAAGGATGATAAAATTTGTATAACAATTTTTTTCACAGACAATGACAAAGTTACAATATTGAAATCAACCTGACTACCAAAAAGACACTTAGCCAGAAATTTATTTGGTTTACCCCATGGTTGTAAGGGGTGGAAAACGCAACCCCTAAAATTTATTTCCAATGAAACTTTTTGTCTTATTATTTGTTTAACATTAAAACATGTATTTCCGATAGCCTGTTTCATTCTGAACAAAAAAAGTCTCCTGGGTTTTTTGCCCAAAATGAACCAGTTCGCAGCAAAACATTATTTTACGAACATTTTGGCTTTGTATTCGCATAAATCTTGAGTACCTACCATCATTCCAGAATCGTCTTTTGCTAAAACGAAATATAAGTAAATGACAAATGAGAAACTTGTTGGGTACTACGAAAAAAACCAAACGTTGCAAAATGAAAGCTTACTTGAAATAAGGATGTATTTAAATTTTATAGAATTTTCATTCCTGAAAGAATAATATAATTACATATAAAAATCAGAAAGTAGAAATATATGAATGGTGGTGATTTGATAAAAGTTCAGTTTCCATATTTTTGTGCTTTCCATTTCACGTTCAATGGTTTTCAGTTGATTGAAATGCCAGCAACAACCTGCACTGATACGATCTTTATTGGCTTAGGTCAGTAATAGAAAACCCCGTTTGTTGGACTAATTTAGTTTCCAAAGAATATGTGACGCACCCGCGCTTTTGTATTTACTATTATGTCCATACACTGGAACTCAATAGAAAATGAAAGGATAGTCATTGGAATGACGAAATGAAATCAATACTGCGTCATTGGGTATTTGGTTAAACAACACGTATTGTGCACATGATACAAAACAAGTTGATTTATTAAATTACCTATCAAGTATCGTAAATCTTGAATAACAAGTGTTATAAAATAATGTCAGTAAGAAAATGTAAACAAAATTAACAAATAAATAATCATTGACTTTGCCAGAGCATATAGGGAAATGGCAGCAGAAGAAATGTGAATCAAAATGGAAATGAAAGATACCGAATCGATAGAGAAGATACAGTATATTTGAATGTTGAATTAGATATAATCACTGTTATAAAATGAATTCAACATACAAACCTTTTCTATCCAATAGAACGATGACAGCTTCCTCCAGAGGCGCTTCATCAAGCAAGTTGGCGTTATCAGGAGATGATGATAACCATTTTTTTACGTTTTCTATTTTTTCAAAGTGAACAGTTCATTCCATTGACCCTGAGATGCATTCCATCAATCGCTGCAGAAATCAAAAATACAGAAAAACCAAAAAAAAAAATCAAATTCGGTAAAAACTCGACAAAAAACGTTCGTTTCCAGACCCTGACCATCACGAAACTGCAGCAATCTGATACCTCCAGGGGAGTGTTGTTTAGGTCGTATCGTTTCGCTGCGCCTGAAAATAGCAAATAAGGAACTCGCGTTTCCTGAGCCTTCAGATCGTGTTCTTCCTGTTCCGTTTCGATCAAGGAGTCATTGTACCTCAACCAGAAGCTGTTGCCGAATTAGTCAGGTAATATAATGCTTCTATGTTGACCTCTTTGTCATCGTGGTACGCGATGACGAGTAGTTTTTAATGCTTCCCTTTATTTTCGACGATACCATTTTCGAATCGAATTTCCAAGTCCATTCAAACTCCAAAGCCCAAATAATCTTTGTGCAAACGTCATGGCTGTGATCGAAAAACCTCAGATTCAATAAGAAGATAACGGGAAGTTTGCAGAGCATAACTTGCTCCCACGCTATTACCTGCTAGTAAGTTTTCGACAAAGTGATCCCATCTAATCTGTTCTTAGAGAGGAGTTTCCAAATGCCTCCCTGACAGTCTTCGCTTTCTCATTGTTGAGTGGCAGCGTCACGGCGATGTAGCGAGGAAAGACTGGATATTTTCAATATTGTTTTCTCCGGCACGATGTATGCTCGACTTTCGTTGACCTCCAACGATGTCGCTTATCAGTGTTCTGGCAAATTTGGTCCTTCTGGTTACACAACTTTTTTTCGATCCCATTAACTTTCACTGATTTGAATCATCTTCCATAGCAGAGTCAGAAGGAGGTTTTTCATTTTCAATGCATCGTTCTATCAACTCCAACATTTTATCATTTAGTCCGTTCAACAGAGAATCTAGCAACCCTTCCGCTTGCGGTGTACCTTCGATCCAGTCCTTCCGCATGTTATGCAACATTTTATAAATGTACGCTACACCAAATGGGATGTCCGTGTTGACGATAACTACTTGGTCGTTCTTGGTATTTTTATTCACTCTTCCTTTTTTTAGTCCTGATGTTGGAAAATAAGTAGTCAAACTGCCCCACAAAATGACATATGCCAGCTTTAACCGGAATAGATTTTCTCCTCTCGTTCGAAAACAAGTTTTTGCTCAGACTATTCAGAAAGTTGTACCGGAGGACTGAATTCAGCCTCATTTCGAATTCCCTTCTCTTTCCTCAAAGCTTGACCATACTGCTGGGGATCTTTCACCATATTACCCAATTCCGGTTCTTGCATTGTCTGCTGGTACCTGTATGAGGGTACCTGTTGTGAGGGTAGCCATGAACGACAGGATACTGTTGCACATGAGGATTGGAAGTTAACATCGGAAAAAGAGCATTGTGATGGATAACGCTCGAAAGGGAACGAGGATATGACAGGATTGTCCGTATCTTCGGTGGATGCTGGTGGTACATAGTCAGGCAGATCACAGTGTGCAGGTCCTGGTATAATGTTGGTGCTTAGTTCGTCTCTTCTGACTTATTTTACAAAATTTTTAAAACTATGATCATTTTCAAAAGGAGAAGATGGAGAGAAATCTGTTCTCTGTTCTATTTGAAACTTTAGTTATATCAGACCAAT
This sequence comes from Leptinotarsa decemlineata, assembly GCF_025532065.1. Lineage (NCBI taxonomy): Eukaryota > Metazoa > Arthropoda > Insecta > Coleoptera > Chrysomelidae > Leptinotarsa > Leptinotarsa decemlineata. The sequence goes on along the minus strand of NW_027412545.1, from coordinate 1,210,209 downwards.
TTTGGTGGTAAGGAAATTTCGTCGCGAGACAATTTCTAAAAAAATATATCTAAAAAACCTTTATACATGATATACACATGTTTGTGAAAATTCCATTTTGAACTCATTTTTTTTATTGGAAGTTTTCCACATTTTTGTTCGAAAATTGAGAAGTGGAAAGTCACAAGGTTTTTTTTCCATAAAACTGATAGTTGTGAACATACTTTTGTTGGAGTGAATTTTATCAAAGGAAATTATCATCGGTTACTATTCAGTTGAAATAAAATAGAATTTCGACAAATCGAAGAATTTTGCTTCATACATCCCTACCATTAGATAGCCCGCTCATACAAAAAAGACTCCACAATATTTCAAAATCTTCCACTTTTTTGAGATCATTCTGGAATGTTTCTGGATGTTTCAAGACTTCCCACATCATTCTAAAATCTGTTCAAAAAAAATTTGTTTAAAATCTGTTTTTCCGTTAATCAGCTGTCGCCCCCATATGAACGACAACTCTCAGAAGTTGAGAAATTTGTGCGAGCTAAGGACTAACGGGGTCTTACCTTTTAACGTGTGATTGTAGAGCATTCTGGAATGCTCTACAATATTCTCAAATGTGAATGACTTTCCCAGAAATTTTTAAAGGGCGAACCCAGCCGTTATATCTTCAGAAGTACGCCCTTCAGATGGAAACCGGAACTTTTTGATGGAGTAGAAAGGGTTAACACATCATATAAATCTTTTTATCGTCCCACATTAACATGATGTTTCTGAACATTCCTAACTATTTCAGAAAATTCCATATTGTTCCTAGATGATCTGAAATGTTATGGAATGTTTTCAAATAATCTTGGATATTATGGACTATCCTGGAAATTTTCAGAAGACGAAAATACAGTTCTTATATCGTCAAAAGCACACTTTCTAGGGTAAAAACGTAACCGCTTTCATGAACGAGGTATAGACTACGTCCACAGCATATAACTCTCTTGATTGTAACACAATGACCTCGGATGTTCCTCAATATTCCCGAAAGTTATATGCTATTCCCGAACATTCTACAATATGTCGGGATGTTCTGGAATATAGTGGAATGCTTTTGAATAACCTCGAACGTTTCAGAACTTTCTAGGAAGCGAAATGTCCAGCTCTTATATTTTTAAAAGCACGCTCTTCATGTAACATTTTTCATGGACAAGTTGATGTGGCACTATGACATAAAAAATATAAGCATGTATATGTTTGCTACCCATGCGAAGCCGGATCGGTTCGCTAGTAATTTAGGTAAATCAGTCGTTTAAGGATCTGTACGTGTGTAATCAGGAACATCACCTGTCCCGTCTTGAAGAAGCATTACAAACCTGTTTCTCAACGAAGCCAGTTGGTTGATTTGGTGAGTGATCTTTCAGATCAGCTGACAAGAGTAAGACTTACTGTAATGAGGACCTGACTGACAGTCAGTCTACTAATGTCAGGTAGGTAAGCAACACAAATGTGTGGATAAACAGAAAACTCCAACAACATCAATTAAAATGAGGTTTCTGAAGTCTAGGGTTTCTTTTGCTGTTTTGATGAGTTGATATAATATTCACTGATTGAGATGCAGATGAAACTCAAAAATTACTATATAATCGAGAAAATATGGCTATGAATAGTTATATGAATATGGCTATGAATTATATGAAAAACTCAAAGAGAACCCTGACATTCATAGAGAAGAATACAAAAAATATAAAAATCATCTGAACCTTTTGATAAAAAATACTAAAAATAATTATTATAAAGATAAAATCAATAAAAATAAATACAATACCAAGAATATTTGGAAAACTATTAATGAAATTGTTCCATCAAAAAATGAACATGAGATTAAACAAATACGGCTTACCGATGGAAGATCTGTAGACAAAGATTTAGATATCGCAAACTCGCTAAATGATTACTACGTCAATGTAGGTATAGAGATGGCTAATAAAATAACTCCTCAAGAAGAAATAATACACAGACCTGACCCCGCGCTCCAATCCTTTTTTCTAGATCCAACAAATCATACAGAAATTGAAACAATAATATCAAATCTAAAAATTAACAAGGCCCCTGGCTACGACCTCATCAAAACCGAAACACTAAAGCTTATTTCTGGAAAAATATCTCATCAGTTAGCACATCTATTTAATTCAATAATACAAGAGGGCTATGTCCCAAATGAATTCAAACTGGCGGTAGTTAAACCTGTATATAAAAAAGGGGACAAAACCCTACCGATCAACTACAGGCCTATCTCGCTGATTACTACTCTAACAAAAATTTTCGAGAAAGTTATAAAACTGAGACTAGAAATATATTTAAATAAATTTAAACTATTAGGTATCTGAAAAGCAATTTGGGTTTAGGGAAGGAAAATCAACAAATGACGCCATCAGTAATCTTCTAAAGAGAGTCTATGAAGCTGTCGATGATGGATACCCAGCCCTGTGCATCTTCCTAGATCTCTATAAAGCCTTCGACACAGTGGATCATACCTTACTACTTGAAGCTTTGGAGAGAATAGGTATACGGGGAACCCCCCACAGGCTCTTCTCAAGCTATCTATCAGGGAGAAAACAAATGGTAAAAATAAATGAAACCTATAGCAATGAGAAAGAGATTTTGTGTGGAGTACCCCAAGGCACAGTACTTGGACCAGTTCTGTTCATAATATACCTCAACGAGTTAATGGCGCTGGATACAACTGGTGAAGTAATCAGTTTCGCTGATGATACCGTGATATTTTACACAGACACGAGCTGGATGAACCTCAAATCCATATCTGAAGGTGATATGGAAAAAATCCTGAACTGGTTCAGTTCACGAAAATTGACTATCAACTACGAAAAAACGAAATACATGTCTTACACCTGCTATAAAAATCGACACCCAGAATTTAACTGTTTATCCATTAAATATAAAAACGAGTCCATAAATATACATGCAAATTATGATATTAAATACCTGGGTATAACGATTGATCAACATCTTAGATGGGATAGGCACGTACGGAATGTTGTAAACACTCTCAGGAGCATGCTCTACAGATTCAAATATTTTTCAAATATATTAGATACTAACCATATGAGAATATTGTACTATGCCCTTATCGAGTCGAGACTGCAGTATGGGATCCTGGTTTGGGGAAGTGCCTTAGAAGTACACCTGAAACAGTTAATAATTTTGCAAAAATACTTCCTAAAAATTATCCATAAAAAAGTGAGGAATTACCTATCTGAAAGACTATTTACTGAAACAAAGATTTATGACTTGAGGCAACTCCACTTTTTCAACATTATGTTACATACCTACAAAAACAAAAATAACATAATACAAAAATTAGACCACACTTACCAAACTAGACAAAAATCAAATTTGTTTACGAAAACAACTGCAACTAAAAGGAATCTTGGCCAGAGAAATCACTATTACTTATGCCAAAGGGTATTCAACCATGTTCCTGAAAACTTGAAAAAAGAAATAATCATGACGAATTCTATCAGTGTCATCAAAAAAAGGATAAAACAATATATATTCAGTTTGCAGAGAAATAATGTACATGATTTCCTGAATTGTAAATGAGAAATATACATTAGATTTAAATTCGTGTTATCAAATAAATTCATCAATTAAGGTATACATATGTAAAAGGAATAATTATTTAATTGCCAACTGACATGAAAATTGCATTTTATGGCTATGATACATGTGTACTCACCGGATTCCCATGTACAACCTCGAGTTTCTGTGGGATTCATGTTTATTTACTGTAGGTTTATTCTGTAAACTTCACCATATCCATGCACTTGGTAACTAAACATTATTACTAATTCTATAGTACTCTTTCAATTTAATGATCTATAATATGCTTTTAGTATTGTAATGATTTATATTTAGTATTGTTATATTTTATCTTGTTTTACAAATTTTACTGCATCAATTTTATCTATGTTAAAAATTTGCAACCTACATTGTATTTCATAATTTTAATTTGAAATACTTAAGGAATAAAATAACTATTAATAAACCACCCTCACCGCGGACAGCCAATGGCTTTGCGGTTTCTCTCCTTGTTTATTTGTTCTACATAGTTTATAAGATATAATGTTGAATTTTATCCAAATAAACCTTATTATTATTATTATTATAATAGTTATATAAAAGAGGATCCTTGGAGTATTCATTTTATATGACATCAGAAGTTGTGAATCCAGAAACAAAAATATTATAGAAAAATGAATAGCTCCTATTAACCTTTTTGAAGATTCACCTTCCACGTTCCTATTTAGTAGGATCTAGCTAATATCAGGACGGATATTCGATTATTTCCCTCAGATATTTGTGTAAGTTTCCTCATATATGAAACTAGCAACCCACTCCGGCTCCGCACGGGTGCAATGCTAATACTGAATATAAATTCACCCACCGGAAAGTTGAGGACATGGAGAAAAGATAATTTTGTTTTATGGACGCGCCATTTTTCCCCCACGGCTAGTGCCCCAGTTGGAATATTCAAACATCCTCTCTTATTCCACATGTACAATATAAAACAAAGCTACATACAAAATTTCAGCCTTCGGTAATATACCGGTATGGAGAAAGAGTGATGAATAAGTAACTTTTTTTTTCTCCACTGCTGGCGGCCCAGTTTGAATATTCAGAATCAGTGCACATCTACAACATGAAATGAACCTATATACAAAATTTTAGCCTTCGAAAATATAGTAGTACGGAGAAACAGTGATGGAAAGGTAATTTTCATATATAAACGCGCCCGTTTTATCCTCAGTGGGGGCGCCCCAGTTGGAATATATGAAAAACTTCGTTTATTACACATCTACAACATGAAACGAACCCAAATACAAAATTTCAGCCTCAGAAAATATGGCGGTACGGAAAAGCATTGATTTTCAGTACACGGATAAAAAAGATTTGTTACTTCAAAGAAATTTATTTAGTCTAACTTATTTCATCATTTTGAATAAATATCATTCATTCCAAACGATTTGTGTGTTGTATCGATTAGATGATAATTTTGCGGAGACAAAATGAAGTTCTCATTTTAATTTCTCCAATATTTCAATTCAAGAGGTCTTTTACTTAGTCAAATGAATTGTGGATCATTTCAAGAATAACATTTATTGAGTTCTCAAAATAATTCGGTTGAGTGAAACCATATAATTTCATCAAATCAAAAGTACGTCTGTTGAATGAAAACTTTCCAATTCAGTTTAGCAGTATGGGTTGCTGTTTTAACACTAATATATAATTGAATCAGTTGAATATTCATTTTCACTTCAACAATACATATCAACACATTTAACTAGTTTTTATCGACCTTGTTTGGGTATTTGTTACCTTCCACGAAACTTCTTTGACATCTGTCGAAGAAGTAAAGAAATAAACTACCAAAAAAGGAATAACTGCGAATATATTCGAATTTTTCATCCATTTCTGAAGACGGAGGCAGATTTTGGCCTCCGGAACGTTAAAGATAAGTATTATTTCCTAACAATTTTTTTGATAGGCAAAATTGTTAAATACGACAAGTTACTGATAAATAGAAGATTTTTCTTTGTGAAAAATACTTTGATTTTCACGCAGTAACTTATCGGGGTAAACTAAAAAGTTCGCCCTTCTACACTTGTATGAAGTTCTCCATTATGATTTTTATATTTTTCAGATTATGGAAGGTAACAAATACCCAAAAAAGGTCGATAAAAACTGATTTTTCCTCCTCAAAAAATGAATTTCGTTGAATACATTTAACTAATTTCGTAAATGATTTCAAGCCTATGGATAATTTCATTCCAATACTTTTATTATTTGTTGGTTTAAAAAATTAAATTATTTCCTTGAAAGAAATGGTACAGTTGAAATACTTCTAAGGAATAGAGTGCCGGTCGGCTCCATTTGCGTTTGCGCTAGAACCGTAAACTAATCACGAATGGAATAAGAATTAAAAATGTGTTTTGTGTTTTGCAAGGAAGTGACGAAGAGGTTTACAATTTATTTTTGATTATACGTGATTTGAAGTTTTTCAGTGTTTTCACAGGTATGTTGATATTTATATACTTTCTTTCATTCCATATTTTAAAATAATTATGAATAGCATGTAATGGATGAATGGACACTGTTTTTTCAAGCACGTGCCCATTCATTTTTCTCGACAGCTATCCTCTATAGCAGTGGCTTAAAGTACTTATTGTTCAATGTAATGACTAAAGGAAAGCTTCCATGTTTTCAATTCTGTTTTTAAGAAAGTAGAAGTTGTCAAGTGAAATGATAATCATTAAGAGGTAGGTATGCATACACTGGGTACCTAATTGACCTTTGATCTTTGGGTACGTAGGAATTGGACATTTTCAGAGTAAATACAATTAAGGTGTTTGTCACACAAATAGGTGTAGGTATACAATTTCAGCGAAGAACTGTACCTTTATTTCGAATTGTAAATTTCTTACATCATAAATAATCGAATGGGGCCGTAAACAATGATTTCAATTTCATCCGGTATAATAGTTGATTGAAAAACATGATAGTAAGTATATACTGAATCTTTGAAGGAACCTCTTTTTGAGATTTGTCTTTCAAAGAACATTGTGAAATAATCACAGTTTTCTCTTGTATCACTTTTTTAAAATCAGTAAGACCTAAAAAGGAAAATTATTTGTAACATATTTACAGAAATGATAACATCCAACAAAACTACACGAACTGAAAATGATTAAATGACCTGATTGGCGTTTTTAAAGGTAAAAAAATACATATATTATTCATCTCCCACTATATACTATATACTTAAAACAAATACTTTTCAAACAGAAATTGGTGTAACCTTAGACATAGCTAAAAGGCTCACTGATGAAGAAATTAAAGAAATGATTCCCTCAATTGGTAAAAGAAAAATATTCAATCAAGGAAGCAATTGATGAAATGAATTGAGAATCATATATAACAGAGGTATGTTTTTCATTCGTAACTTTTATAATAAATATGTATAGCATTACAATTAAAAACATTATCAGTTTTCCCAAATAACTATATATTTTTGCGATTTGCTGTGGATACTTATTATTATTCAGGTCTGTACCTAAGTAATTGAATGCTAGAATTCTCAAATTCAGTAGATTTGAAGGCCTGAAAGTTATGTTTGGAGAGCTAAGTGAATTTTATCATCACAGTCATATTTCTTATAAAATTTTTCTGTGATGAAGTACGTCATTGTTTTTTTCTATCACCGAAAAACAAGGATACCTCCGTTTGTTAAATTGGATTTCTACAAAAAAAAATAATTATATTTTTATATTTCTATGAGATAAATACCAAGCTAGTTAGTAGAAATTGATCCAGTAGTATCATTGCGAAAATGTAGACACTCACTAATCTCTGTTCTCTTTCATTTCAGACCATTACTTCAGTGACTCTAATTGTTTTTTGGTAGATATCACCAATAACAATAATAATAAATAATGAAATATGTTAATATTTTAGATTAGGATTAACCATTTGTGAAGAATTTACATTTTTATTTAAATATTTGTAGAAGTCTATTATAACTAATTGATTGTTTGAATAAATTTGTTACTGAAATTTCTCGATTTTCATTTATATTTTGCTCATTCTCATGTTGAAAAATTTTCCATGGCATTTACATAATCTGTATTGAAAATGAAATATCATCCGCAAGACTTCCATCAGCAGCTGATTAAAAAATCGTGATACGTAAGTAGATCAATAATCCAGTTGAGAAAATGATAAAAATTGTATTTCATGTATTAGGAAATTGGGTTGTTGAACACAATTATTCAATAACTTGATCTATTTCGATTGGAGATTCATGTGAATTCAATCACTGACTCTTTGTATTTCTGATTCTGCCGAAAAGTAGTTTTCTCAATACTAAAACTACGTAATGCTTTTTATCTACAAACTTCATGTACTAATCGAATCAGCCTCAGCAGGAGATGACAACAATCGATGGTCTAATGATTTTTTTATGGGAAAATATTTGATATTAAAAACATACCATACCATTTAGAGAAGAGAAAAGTAATTTTCTGTGGAACCGATCTGAAGCTCCATCACTACCAACGAGATGCTGGTACTCAAATTAGTATAATATTTAGTTGATTGAATCCAATAACCAAATTCAAACAAGAGGGAAGCATTTTGATTTGTAACTTCATTTCATTTGGTTCATCATTATTCATACTTATTTTGAACTTTCGAAATGCTTTACTCTATCAGCAAGATACTCACAATGAGGTATAAACATTGTTCGTTCAACTACTATTCATTACTTGTTCAACAAAATCATTACTACAGTGGAAATTTTACCATTATCAAAACAAGCAAAGTTCTCAATCATCCTGCAGATATGTTATGTTTCCTCAACATAACTTTTATTCAAATAGAAAATACATTTGATTATTTCAATCAGTTCCACTTTTTCACCCATCTTTAAATTTTGTTTGTTTAATAGAATATTGGAATTACTCTAAATCATTCTCGCTATCAATTAGACAAAATATTACTTGAACTCAATTCTTAATTTAAATAACTGATCGATGTGATTTTTTCAATCAAAGATTTGTTTGATACAATGAACATATGCTTGAAGAAATAGTTGGGAGTCAAGAATTCTTTTTTCTTGCATCAACAAAATATTTTGTCATGCATATATGACACTTTCATTTATTTGATTGAAGTGAATTTTCTTCCATTCAACAAATCTTTCTTTTTCGTGTAATTTTCATATGTGAACGCTCCCCTTTTACCCCCCACGGGGGCGACTCTGTTGGTATATTTGAAAATTCTCTCTCTATTCGATATCTAAGACCTAAGAAGCACCAACACACCAAATTGAAGCTTTCTAGGATTCACCAGTAAGGAGAAACAGAGATGAATGTGTGTTAAGTGAGTGACTTTTGCATTTATAAGTATAGATTCTTGCAGATCATTTTCGTTCGTCCAGCAGAAGACCCTCGTTGAAATCAATTGAGTGAATACCTTCAAACTGTTGTGGAAATATTACGAAACCTCATATGAGGCTGAAACCATTTTTTCGACAATGAAGTCGGTGCAGCAAAAAAGTTTCTGATTCAGCGAAACGAGCATTGAGAAAAAATGAATGGAAAACGTGTTTCCACTAGCTTCAATAAATTGTTTTTCGAGGCAATTTCCTTAAAGGACATTCGAAGGGGCTTGTAAAATAATTTGTAAATAAATGCCTATTTCATTAGGCGTCTTCCATTCGGTCCTAGCAGAAAGTTCCATGGAAATAAGATAACAGACACATCGGGAAAGACGGAAGTTATTGTAATAATCGTTCAACAAAATGATTCAATAAAAAAATTGGGAACACCAAATATGAAACGAGTACCGTAGTAACGGAGTTCACTAACCTATGAATTCCGTAGTAGTTGCAGATACTCGAACAATGTTTTGCCTACCCCCTGTCCAAAGTGTAAGGACCGATAAATCTATCAATTCGGCAAGATTAGCTATTGACATGGGTTCAATGACCAGATTGAAATCTATCTGTGGATAGTTGCTTTTTTTGTGAACTATTATTTACAATCGGTTGGAAAAGCAAACAATCTAATTTTTGAAGATAAAACTGAGAGGTCGTTAATCATTCTCTACTGGCCCACATCAAACTGTTGCTAGGCACGCATAATTTTTTAGGAGAGAGTCGCTCAAAATGTGAATGACATTTTTTATGGGGTGAAAGCTTCACGAAAACACAGCTCACTATGTGAAACATTGCGTAGATTTCAGAAGAGAAATCGGAAACGAATACACAAATCATAAAACGCACCGTTCGGTCAGTCAATGTCATTTAAAATATTTCAGACGCAGTATGTCCGCAAATTATTTTTAAAGTAAAACTTCTTTACGCGCGCTTGACTTGGGCAGTAAGCTGGTGATTGCGTGACGAGAGCGTTACAAAAAGTGTGATCGGGCGAGACGAACGGAAGTTGAAAGGGAGGTATAAGTTAATGAAGAAAGAGGGAGAGGTGCGAGCACATATCTACAGTAGAGTAGGCTCTTAAATATTAAGGGAGAAAACTGTCATACGTTGCCACAAACTTTAGCAAGATATTTCAATGTTAATTTCGCGTCCGAAGATGGACAACTCTTGGTAAACGTTCTACAAGATAAATTAGAACTACAAATGGATAGTAACCGAAATGAGCCTACCACAAGACATGGAACAACAATCGATGCAGTTTTCTCTAGATATCTTTTTGATTTTCATTCGAAAATATATGTATCTTATTTTTCATACCATAAGCCCATTGTCTCGGTCTTACAATCAACCACAGTAATTACAGATCCGATAATGAAAATGAAATGTATCCGATATTGACAATAAAGTTTACATTGGGCGTTGATCATATATTCTTATGACAAGCCAATCAATGTTCCAAACATATTCTAGATATTCCAATAAGTGTCATTAATGGCAAATCGTAGGTGAAATGTACTCATAGAGTAAATGAGAGAGCTTTGGCATATTTTATTCTGATTATTCCGAGTCATATTGCTCCTTAGATACGGAGATAATTTTGTACCATACTGTTCCTATATTTTTCACATTTGAATATTATAAGATCGGATTTTCATTGTTTAAAAATATATTAATATATTTGAAAAGCAATTACAAATGAAAATGAATGAAATGTTGAAATTATTGAAAATAATCGGATCGAAATATTTGGATGAGTTGGTAGAAACACAAAAAAACTCGAGAATTTGCAAAAATTATTAGCCAAGAACTATCAAAATGCTAATTTGTGAAGAAACAAATCATTCAAGAACCACGTTATTGTGAGATTTTCATTGGAAATTTTACAAAACCGCAACACGAGTATCGCTATACAATAGCTTCCTCAAGCGAAGACAAGGAAATTGTTTTTGTTATAATCACATCTGGTGTGGAATTATACTAAATGATGCAACGGAAAATCCAACTTGAATTTAGGTGGGTATAATAGTAGGTAATACAGTTTTGGTTTTCTGTGCATTGCAATTTTTGTGAATTATGTGAAGTGATATATCGACAAATGTCGGCTGTTTCGTTGTTTTTTGTATCTGTATCTGTAGAGTAGGGAGGGGGAGTGTAGACCCACAGCACTTAGGCCACATGCGACCCATTCTACATCCTCCCGAGGAGTTGTCCTAGGTCATCGTCAATCCTGTCCTTTCCAGGAAGGTGGACAGGTAACTAGAACACACACTCTCTTTGGCAACCTTGAGGTGTCTCACGGTGGCCTCCGCGAAGGTTTTGGAAGGTGAAGCGACATTACTATCGTTGCGCGGCTTCTTCAACCTTCTTGGGGTTTCCTCCGTGGAGATAAACAAGTGAGGGAGCTTTCCTGCAGGGGCAGTCGGTTCCTTGCCTTTATTCAAGGCGGAGCTCTTGGCGCCCACCGCAGGAAGTGCCCTTGCTGTTGGAGGTGGAGTGGGGAAGGAGGAGAGTGCACTTGTAGTTGCTGCCACTCCTGCCTCCTTCACTTTCTTTCTACTTCTGGCCTCGGCGCCGCAAATGCGCTTACCCCTTGGCCTTTGTATTACATCACGAGGTGATCTGCTATGTCCAGCCTCATTCCAAGCGGAAGATTAGGGTGGACATTTCTGTTCATCCCAAACCACCGCCTTAGATTGAGGTGAGCACTTCGGTCCAGCTTCGAGATTGGTTTTTGTTATTTCTGTTTTTGTGCTTGTTTCATTCATGTGTGTTCCCACGAGTGGCAAGAGAAGAGTTGGCAGAGCCCCGCATCACCAGGGGTAGGCTGATTACAATTAGGTATCGCCCAGTTCCCCAAGGGGATCGTTCGTAATCGCATATCAGGCTGGTGCCATTCAGCTTTCGGCACGATTCCTTACACCTTAGCTTGGGTAGGCTAGTCTACGATGGCATGTTTTGCAAAGGCTTTTGGGGAGTTTTAGTTCACTTCACCCTACTTATTTCTGTCACTGATCAGGAGTACGGCGACCCCGTTCGTAAGACCACATTGGCTTAACGGACAGGGCCTCCAGTCCCCTGGCCGTTCCCCTATCCGCCACCTGGGGACGCGCCCGATAGGTAGCCCTACCCCCGGACAGTTGTTTTGTATTCGTTGTATCGTTATTGAAATAAAAGTTTCAATTGAAAAATTTCGATCTCTATGAACACTACAACTTCGAATATATAGGTAATCTAACATTTGAAGAAAATTCAGTTACCGACCTCAATAATGGAAAAAAAGACACCTTCAATAATACAAGAATTATGCTGCCATGCGTCTTTCATACACTATTTAACTAGTGACGGTTCTTGTGTGTGGTAGTCAATACTCAATACTTTTGGCGAAATGCCAATAAACATTGCTATATGTTATAGGGCCTTCCAAATCCTGACCAATATTGAATGACGTGATGGATGAAAATCTTCATCTATGGTAGAAACATACACTATATCCTAACACCATATCCTGAAAAATTGAGGATATACACAATTCTAAATGAAAATTCCAAACGTTCATCAATCTCAATGTTCCTACACTGTGAGATCTGGTGAACTTTGAACAAATCAGAACAACGTAGTGACAGCGCGGACAAAAATCATAACGACTGAAATAATCAGGATCGGCCATTTACATATATACTTCGCCATCGCTCCCACCACTATTCGCACCATTAGCCTCACCTTAATCCCCACCATCAGACACATCATTCTCTGAAATTATAAATTCGAGTGAACACGTAGCTTGCCCGCCAGTCCTTGCTGAGATACTTGCTGTGACTTAGAAATGTAAACTTCGTCCTCGCAGTGTACAGGGTACACGTTTTACAGATTACTTCTGGTTTTACGGTAATGTATGAATAATTAATGTTACAGGTTTGTTAGCGATGCATTTGGAGGGATTTATCTTTTCTTTTCTTCTGGTATAGCTCACAATGCGTCTGTACTCTCAGCCATGAAAAATCCAATAACATTCAACAGGATTGAGTTTACCCTGAACAAATCGCATCGTTAAGACCTGACCACTAAAGATTATTCTTCGTTAGACCATCGAAATCTTAATGGTTCTTTCATTCATGCAGTGAACTTTCAGAATACCACGAGGTATTTCACGAGGAAATTCATTGAATCTATTCATTCAGGAAACTGTCGAAATGCTGGGTTTTATCGTGATTTCTCTTCAACTATTGATAAACATATCGACGTGATGTGCAAAAATTTTTCAAAAAAATTATATCTTATATTGCCAAATACTTTCATCGCAAACACTGCGTAATGCTTTTTTGTGCTAGTTGGGAGGATCACTTTTTGTCCACACTAAGGGAGTGTTGATAATTAAAAAAAAATATATTAGAATCTCATCTCACAAAAAGAACAATGATCAATGGAAACTTAATTTCAAAACAATCGTAATTATGATACTTGTTTATGAAGCAAGCATTAAATTGTGATCTTCGGATGCCGAGATATTGTTTGCAGCTGTTATAAATCATATACAATTTTTCTTACTTTACCAAACCTACTGAGGAATCTTTATCTAACTCATTTTAAACGCATTTTACTCAATTGACGAGTTTGAGACACATGATTATTTTGCGTTAGAGCTTTTTTTTTATTCTTACAAAATTCAAGTATCAATTGCTTTTTTGTACTTATTCCATATGAAATGACCTGGAATCTTTTGGAATCTATCAACTATTTCATACTATATTTTTGATTCGGCTAAAACTAACTACATAATTGCTGACTGATTTTCTTATGATAATAGTTTCGGTTGATTACTTCTATGTAGTATTCACTTGTTAGTGGCTACATGCATAATTTGAGATAAGGAGCGGCCTTACAAGGAAATATCGAATTTTTTATTCAGTGGCTGAAGTCGTAATATGAAAGACAAGCTGGAGTATATTATCTTTGAGAAGTGTTTATGTTTGAAACTACCGGATGATATTACATTGAAATTTTCGGATCTTTTTAGGTTAACTAGTAACATTTCAATAGTTATTTATGTATCAAGGGAATTAGGAGGGCCTTAATTACCGATGGCAAAGTTTGCGTCCCGAGGGCCTCTGGCCCGAGGGACAGCAATTGCCTGAGGTTATTAAGGCTCATTAATTCCCGTGGTACATAGATAATTTTATTTCTGACCGATTTCAATAAAATTTTGTTCATTTTTGAAACGGAAAAATGTACCAATTCATTACCTTCCCGGTATATTTGAATCAGGTACCGTTGATTATAGTAGAGTTTTCTTGTTGCTAGGTTGTTGTTATGTTACTTGTTTATAAACAGAACTTTGTTATCAAGCTGTGTTTGCGGTGAAAACGTGTTTTCTACCTCAAATATAATGGAGGATATTTTGAAAAAAGCTGAACAAGCAAGAGAATCATTAATTCCATCGAAAAATGAAGCCGTATACCAAAAAGAATACAAGATATATCTGGACTGGCTGACACGGAAAAATGTTATGCCAAAAGATGTCACTGAAACTGTATTTCTGGCATATTTTCAAGAACTGGTAATGAATTTTCTATGTTTTTCGGTAGATTTGGTAGTAATTGTGTTTATTCGTTTCAGTCAGAAACGTATAGTCCGAATTCTTTATGGACTAAATGGTCAATGCTAAAATCGATGGTGACTATACATGAGAAACGAGATATCACCAAGTTCAATGAACTACAGGCTTTTTTGAAACGGAAGAGTAAGAGTTATAAGCCGAAAAAGTCTGCTGTTTTATCTCCTAAAGATGTTATCAGATTCCTAAAGGACGCTCCTAATGATATTCATTTATTGCATAAGGTAATTTTTTTCTTATTTTCCTTTTTGTGTGTATTTATTTCCTTTTTTTTGTTATAGGTTGTTTTGATTATGGGTTATTTTGGAGGATGCAGAAGTCAGGAACTTTTGAATATGAAGATATCGGATATAGAGGACCGGGATTCCGTTATGGTAGTGAACGTACCGGAAAGTAAAACTGGTGTATCGAAGAAATTTACAGTTGTGGATGAAAAAGAGTTCTCCGCTTTGCCTTTATTAAGACTTTATATGTCTTTGCGTCCTAAAGGTATTGAACGATTTTTTTTGAGCTTCCGACAAAATAAATGTACATCTCAGCCAATTGGAAAAAACATGTTTGGGAAAATCCCCAGCAAAATCGCAATGTATTTAGGATTGCCAAACTCATCTTCCTATACGGGACATTGCCTTCGTCGCACTTCTGCTACTGCTCTAGCCAATGCAGGAGCAACTATGACTAACTTAAAAAGACACGGAGGTTGGAAAAGTTCCACGGTGGCGGAGGGGTATTTGGAGGATAGCATCGAATTGAGAAATAAAACGGCGCGTATGTTGTCTACTTTGTCATCAGAAGAGGCAGGTACCTCGACTATAGTGAACAGAAGCTCCAGCCATACAAAAGAAGAAATTGTTTCCAGTGGCGGAAGTAATTTTCAGGGAACATTTCAAAATTGTACATTTATTATTTGTAATGACGTGAATAAATAAAATATGGTTCAGTTTTCATTTCTATTTATTTTTACTTGTGAAAGGTAGAGGGAATTATAAAATCTATAATGTCCCAAGGGAGTTATGACCCTCTTTATTGATAGCGTAACTATGACGATATAAGCTTATAATATCCCGGTCAGAAATAAATAACTTTTTCAACTGAGACTTGGGTCATTTTATTCTTTGTGGAACCGTTTTTATAAAATAAATAGATAAGTACTTTTTGATCATCTCCGTATTGATTTCAATTTAAGAGCCACCGGTAGACAGCTGTTTCAGCCTATTGGGCATCGTCAGTACCGGGCAGGCGGTCCTCGATTGAAGACAAAATGTGAAAAAAAAACAAGGAAGTACTTGATAAAAATAGCTGCGTAAACGCCAAACGTAGGTACGTTTGGCTGATACCCAACGGAAAAACCAACAACCCACCCAGCTAATGCTGGGTAAAACAATCAGGCACCTGTGCAACGTCTTCGATTTGGAAGATTCGTCGCAAATTATTTCCCACTATGAAAAGCAGAAATTAATTTCGTTTGGTCGATCCATCCATTGCTAGAACTTGTATGAAAATGCGTTCGGTGGTTTTTGAGTTTATCGCGTTCAGACAGACAAACAGAATGAGAGACGCAGAGGGGGACTTTGATTTGTGAAAAGTAATGATTATTATGTATGATTTATTCATACAACATACTTTAAAATAAATTAAAGAGTGAGAATGTTTCTCAAACCTCTTTGAATGTCTTTATTGATTTTTATGACTAATGATGGCACAGACATGAATGAATATAAAGTTTTCATTTATTTTTTTATGTTGAACAAATAATTTTTTTCATTTATTAGTGTTAATGTTTTCTCATTACAAATCGATTGGGAAGTTATTTTGATTCACTGAAAAGTCATGTCTAATACACGTGTATAATGTTCTCCATCACAATTTTTATATTTTTTAGGTGGAAGTGAAAAAAAGGTCGATGAAAACTCTGTTTTCCTCCAGAAGAAATGACATCTGTTCAATGAATGAATCGATATTTCACAGTTCAATTGAAAAAATCATCAGAATGATTTAAACAACTGAATTCAATTGAACTTTGAAGGTTATTAATCCATTTTTGAACTATACAATTATTTGTATATAGGTCAACAACAGGAGCCTACCACACATTTCTGATTCTAGTTAGGAGACCTAGAATTCCTAGGATATCCTTACATTACCACGGAAGCAGCTATAACTACCTGATTAACTTCCGAATCCAGGATATAAATATAAAAAAGTGTTGTTATTGAGTGTCTATGATTAAATTCAAACAGGAAATAATAGTTGGAACAGCACTAAAAAAATGATGACAAACTGTAGGCACGTGTTTCTGACTATTGGCCTCATCAGCCTCATCATTAGTCCTAAAAATCAATAAAAACATTCAAAGAGGTTTGAGAAACATTGTCACTCTTTAATTTCTTTAAATGTTTGTTGTATAAATAAATCATACACAATAATCATTACATTTCACAAATCAAAGTCGCCTCTGCGTCTGTCAATCTGTTTGTCTGTTTGAACGCGATAAACTCAAAAACCACCGAACGCATTTTCATACAAGTTCTAGCAATGGATGGAATGTTTCAAGATAGAGGTTTTGTTTTTTGTAGGAATTAGTTGAAATATGTTGTTGAGATATAAAGTAGAAGCAACAAACTACATGAAATTTATTTTACGAAATAAGCTGCGAGTATTGTGATAAAAAAAATGTTGGTCAAACCAAACGGACTATATTTACTAGCTGCAAAGAACACGAATCGCATGTTGGGCTTCATAGACTGGAGAAATCTAGTTTCGCTCAACATGCCATAGAGAACGGCCATTGAATAAGTGAGAAATGTTTCAAATTGTTGAGACTGGTACATGACGATAGGTTTCTGGATGCCTTCGCAAGCTTGGAAATCGAGAAGTGCAAAATGAGTTCTATGAATAGCGACAAAGTCCTATTTCGAACAGCCGTTTGTTTGGTCTCATACGTGAAAATTCTAAATGAAAAACAGATAATTATTGGAGATAATCACTGACACAGGAAATACACAGCAAATTAGAGGTATCAAAAACAGGTAGTTTAGTATAGGATCAATAACAGTTAGAAGTTAGGTAATACTAGCAGGTAGTAGTTAGGCCACTAGCATATAAAAACACTAACATAGTAGTAAAAAAAATTTGTCATAAAGATCTCCTGAGGACGCTAACTTTGTCAGCGAAACACGCGTCGAGAGACGGTAATTTTTGTTCTGGTGTTGGGAAAGTGTTTCCAATACATTCATTTCACGCCAGAGATTTCAGTAAGAACTATCAAATTTGTATTTTGTGTTCCTTCTATGTACCTCAGATATACTTAGGCCACTATTTAGGCAAAAATGTTAAAAAAATGTTTTGTGCTTCATTAGTGCTATCCCAATTCAACTATTGCGATATTGTTTATGGGCCATGTTGAGATGACATGGATAGCCAGCGTATTTAGAAAACCCATAAATGCTGTTCGAGACTTATTTTTGGCATAAAAAGCAGGCAGAGAATTTCCCATAAAATTAAAGAAGTTCAATATGTTCAACAGGCGTAAACTACATATCCTTTGCTACTTCTAAAAACTTCTGAAATACAAGCAACCCAACTATCTCCATGACAATGTCATATGTAGAAAAGATATATTTGATATAATTACTCGACAAACTTTTTTTATCGTCATTTCTTGACATAGAGAGGAAATTATCAAACGAAGTAAGTCATATTACATGAATACGTTCAAGATAACCGACTACATTAGGTCGTATTTTTTTTTGAAAAGATCAATGACTGAATATTTGCATGAACTACAAAAAATGACAAATCATTAAAAATATCTCCCAACTCTCCCACCTAGCGTTTTCATATCCTAAAAGAATCACTGCTCTCGTAATATGAAAATGAAATATAAAAAGGTTTCCTATCTTTCCTTCTCTCTCTTGCTTTTCTCTAGCCTTCTTTTTCCTTGTGTACTGGTCAGTAATTTATATTTTAGTTTTAAGTTTAGTTTGTAGAAAGGATGTGGGTGGAAGGCCAGTTTCTCTTTTCCTAGTGTTGAAAGAAAACTGAACTGTCACCTTTTATGTACATAGTTCTTTAGAATCGATACTAAATAATGTTTGTGGATTCGTGGTAAATAATGAACGTATTATTATTATTATTATCGCTGGTCAGACCCTATCCCTCGAAGCCCCGATACATTTGAGAGGGAGCGCCAGCATTATTAACCAACGACCACTTCCCACACCGTGTAGTAAGTGATCATTGGGTCCGAGAATCATGTGCCCTGAGCAAGCGCAGTGAGCCAAGAATGATAGCCTTCTGCATCTGTCCGGCTAAGATTTCTGCTCCAGTGTGGCAAGTCGATATGATTTCAAGTTTCGAGAGTAGAGAGGACATCATTTCACCAAGGACTCTAATAAATCAGAACAACCATCTTGACAGAATGGTCTGGATAGAGTCTGCGGAATTTGAAGAGAAAATCTCGATATTTTATCCGTTTTTCCTCCTCTTTTCGGACGATATCCGTCTCACCAGGAGCTGAAAACTTCACGACAAATATCGTCTTGCTCTGATGTCCGAGAAGGACTATATCAGGATCAAACAAGCTTATTTTTATTATTATTATCATTATTATTATCACTTATTTCAAAATAAAAATTGATAGTTGTGAAAATATTTGCGTTTGAGTGAATTTCACCTAATGTCAAGCTGATGCGAAACCATGACAGAAAAAAAGTATGTATGCTCTGCTACCCTGCAAAATCCGTTTTCTAGTCAATTATAAAAATACCGTGGATATACTTCGAGACAGCAACACTTCCTGATCACCCTATATAAGAATCTGAACGAATTCCTCACGCTGGAAAACAAGGTACTCGTCCACCATGTATAGTGAAAGGACATTTTTTCGATGAGATTTGAAGGTTTGTCATGAGGTTATTAGCCTTTAGATAACGAATTTATTACAAAGATACACGCATGATAAGTTTCAGGTGGGATATGCACATTTGTGCTGTTATTTTTGCACATATTCAACATATAACATAACAAATCACTTGATCGGGTCATTTACCTCTATGTGGTTCCTGCATAATACTTCATTAATTTTCTTTTCATTTATCCGAGATGCAATTTACATAAAACAGTATTATGTTGCGGGTTCACTGACCCGCAACACTATTTACGTTTAACTTAATTGATATTAAATAAAATATATTGATTCAGCATCCAATCACTTGCACCTCTATTTGCGCTGAATTCTTGGGTCAATAGATACATAATGATAAACTGCTCAACGTATTTATTGTCTCTAATGAAACGTTTGCATTAGAAAAATGTTGTTGTTTTTACTTACCACACGTGAGAAATAAATAACAATAATAATGATAATGATAACTGGTCAAGCACATACAATGGTATGGAGGGTCATTATCAATATATATATATATATATATATATATATATATATATATATATATATATATATATATATACATTTTAATTATCTATAAAACCTATAGAACAAAAAAAACAAAATAATTGTTTACAAACTTAAAACAGATCAGAGGTGCGATTCATTTCTTTTCTTTCATTTGCAGCGGAAGTGAAACATTTAGGTATTATCTTTGATAAAAAAGTCACTTGGAGTTCGGTGATGACTAACGGGTGTCAAATAGACACCTGATGAAATCAACTCTCTCTGAATGAACCATATTGTTTTGTGGATTTCTGACTGTGGGAATCTTCAATTCTCACCAATGCCAAATACAACAATGAATCTCAATTCACATAAAAATTCAAATAAGTCCTAATCTAGCATCCTTAGTCGACATCAGTCACGGAAATTTCCGGGAAAGGGTCAAGCAGTAGTCTTCTTTTCGAAGGCGTTGAAATTCATGAGTAGGTACCTTTTAGCCTTAGGAGATGTCATCAACCCCAAAGATATTCTGTTTGCATTGCGAACGTTATTTAGGAAAGATTCTGCATAAGAAACTGTTGAAGTGGGCTGAACAGGTTACAACTAGTATCCAATAGCAAGTGGGAATTCGATAGCCGAACCTTTCTACTAAGCTGAGCATTGGTGAGATATATCGTTGATTATGGCTCTCCAGTTTATGTTTATGCTTCAGCAAGTTAACCATTTCTGGAAATGTATAATTTGGTGCCCAACAGGGCTTCAAAGTTGGCACTTGGTGCCTATAGTATTATCTACCAAAAAAATCTTTATCATACATCTGGCAAACCATTTTTACAGAACAGAAGAAAATGATTGAGTCTCTCATACGCATCCAGATAGTAACCATCCAACACACCACAACACTTTCTCGAATTACTTCAGGAATTTGTACGGAAACGGCAAATGCATTAGGCTATATTCACACCAAAGTATCGACTAATACATTTGTGAATTTGACATAACCTTCCACGACTTCCTTCCTGCTGACAATCCAGTAATAATACCTTGGCTCATCAAACGTCCTGAAGGTAATATTAACCCCAGCAAATTTTATGAAAACAGCACCCCGCTTTCACTGTTCTACAGTTATTTTCATTCTGAGTGAATACCAGAACTGCATCTACATCTTTACTGGCGCTTCGAAGTCAAATTAAGGAGTCACAGCAGCTTTTCCAGCCACAAATTTAGCTGAATTCAAATTTTCCCCGTGTTGCAATCCTTTCCAATAAGCCAAGCAGTTAGGTTTGACATTGACAAGGATATCCAAAAAGTCTTGATTTCAACAGATTTCCTGAACTCCTCACAAAAGTTTTAACACATATACTCAGACAACCAACTCACTATATCTATCTATGAAGACATCCACAAAATCAACGTCGATCCCAAGGTAATACAGTTCATGTATTATGGTTATTTTGTAGTTAGTACCTGCATTAAACGATTAAAGGGTAATAAACAAAACTAATTTATTAATAACAAAACATAAAACATGTAGAAATCATAGTAAATGTTCAATACGTCTACCTTCAGACATTACGCATGCGTCTAGACGTCGGCGCATTGAGCCACGTATTCGCTCAAATATTCCTGGAGTCTGATTACCCTGCACGCATCGATGATGCGGTTTCTTAAATCCTCTACATCGCGAACAGGAGTACGATAAACCAAATGCTGTAAATGGCCCCAAATAGAGAAATCGAGAGGATTGAGATCCGGGGATCGAGCGGGCCAGTTCTGTGTTCCTCCTCAACCTATCCACTGATTTGCATATGTTTCAGTTGAATGCTGACGTGCCACTTGACTAAAATGCGCGGGAGCTCCATCATGCATATCCCTTGATGCCTCACCATCTAATCGAGGAGGTAGAAAATGAGGCCCAATTAAATCATCCCCAATAACTCCGAGCCACACGTTGAGAGAAAACTGTTCTTGATGGTTAGTTTCGACAATAGCGTGAGGGTTTTCATCAGCCCATATGTGGTAATTAATAATCTTATTCCGAGAAAAACTACATTCGTCTGTGAATTCTATCATCTTCAGAAAGTCACAATTTCTTCTAATCATTTCCAGCATCCAATTGCAAAATTTAAGACGGTTCGGAAAGTCTCGCGGTAACACTGCCTGTACTCGTTGCAGATGGTAAGGGTATAAGAGTTGTTCATTTAAAATTCGAAATACCGTCATATGACGGTAGCTGGAGAGCAATATTTCTAGTACTGGTGGTAGGTTGTTCTTCAATCAAATTAAGTACTGCTTCCTGAAGTTGTGGTATTTGTACTTCTCGATGGCGACCACAATCCTGCGTTCTTTTGTCGAATGAACCATATTCTCGTAATCGTTGATGAAGTCGAGCAAATATTCTATGTGAAGGATGCTGCCGTTGAGGATATATTTCAGCATATCTTCTAGAAGCTTCCAACCCATTCCCCTGTGACAGACCGTAAACGTAATGCATATCAGCCATTTCCTCATTTGTGTATGCCATTTTAATAACAAATTATAAACAGAACAACAACACACAATTAGTATCAATTCAGTTTCGAAAATTCATAAACTGAGAGCGTCATACCAATTTAATTGTCACTGTCGCTAATAGCGACCCTACTAGATAGATTAGTTTCGTATTTTCGCATTTATGACGATGTATCTCTGTAGTTGTTCCTAAAATAATGTTTTGCTGCGAACTGGTTCATTTCGGGCAAAAAACCCAGGAGACATTTTTTGTTTAGAATGAAACAGACTATCGGAAATGAATTTTAAAATGGTAAACAAATGTCAAGACTAAAAGTTACATTGGAAATTTATTTTAGGGGTTGCGTTTTCCACCCCTTACAACCATGGGGTAAACCAAATAAATTTCTGGCTAAGTGTCTTTTTGGTAGTTCAAAACGCCAGGTTGATTTCAATATTGTAACTTTTTTAGAGCTTGTGAAAAAAATTGTTATACAAATTTTATGTACCCCCTTCAAGGGGCTGTATCTTAACAAGGTATTCTCCAATAAAATTTCTTCATATGAAAGATCCTATCTTTTTTTTGATGAGGAATCACCTCTTTGAATGTATCACACTTATTTAGTTACACCCTCTATATGATCATGCTCTAGTTCTCGCTGAAAATCGCGAACTGAAGAATTTAATAGAATTTCTCTTCGATATAGATATCATGAACAAAATATAACTACTGATAGCATTTACTTTATGATTATATTGTGTATGCATATGTGCCTTTGGTAATAACCCTTGTTATTGATGCAACATATATGTCAAATAAAAAAAATCACTTGGAACATTAACCTGACAAAGATTCCACACACACAGCCAGATTGACCCTATGGACATGTAGAAGGATTTGTGAAAAATATTGTAGGTTAGGCCCCAAACGAATCCATTGGATATATGTGATGATAACGTACGGAGCCTGGTGACTGGAAGCTTTTTTACACCACTTCATCAGCAGTCATGGATATTCTAGATCTACATCCCCTCCATATTTTTCTGCATAGGGCATAGTTTGAGAAAGTGTAAGATGTAAGGATAGGGAATCAGTGTTCTGAGTTTTTTCTGAAAAGACAAGAAAATGGAACGTATTCCAAATGCAGAAGGTAAATGGTTGAATCCTCTTGTTGTATATTTTGCTTGACAAGGGGATCGATTGAAGTACTGATGTCATTAGTGGAACTGATGATAATGTTGAAGACGATGACGATAACGATTTACTCATGAATATGCTTACCGAAGATATATACTGCAGAGAACTGGATAGAGTTAAAGAGTATTGCAGAAACAGATTTCAAAAAAGTTATACAATGGTTCAGTCCTCGTCTTCTAACAATAAATTTTGACAAAACCATTTTCATTCCCTTCACCTCATACCCCAAATATCTTCCAACATATAAATCCCTCAGTATTCTTTGAGTGATAAGGAAGTAGTGAAAATATCCACAGCAGATAATATAAAATACTTAGGTATCATTGTAGATCCACACTTGAAATGGAAGGACCATATAAATGCCACTGTAAAGAAACTCCGGTATGTGCTTTATAGAATGAGGTATTACAATAATATTCTCAACATGCAACAAATGAAAACACTTATACTATACCCTTGTGCAAAGCCTCATCAATTACGGTATAATTGCATGGGGAGCAGCATATTTCAATCATCTGTCTCCGCTGGAAATGATACAAAAGAGAATTCTCAAAGTTATTTTCCGTAAGCCACAAGACTATCCAACAGAAATGTTATATAATGAAACCAAAGTAATGGATGTCAGACAGCTATTCTTCTTGAAATTAGTTCTTAATCAACACAAAAACAAAAAAACGGCGACTAGTAGTAGCCATGTACATGATACTCGAAATAGGAACTATATACTCGCAATACCTAGACCCGAAAAAACACCCTAATGAGAAATTACACCTATTTGGCTCCTCGATGCTACAATATGATACCTAATGAACTGAAATCAGTAAATTCTATATATTCATTCCACAAGCAATTGGTTGCCTGGATAAACGACCAACCACGGAAAAAAATCCACCAGTACATTGACCTGAAAAATCATTACTAGATAGACTGTCCTTTTGAGTGTAAATGTGTACTCGGAAAGCTAATGAGTGAAATCTCATAATAAATTTTAATGTAATCCTCCCCGAATTTTATTAATGTTGTATTGTGAATAGTCTTCATATAAGTGAGTATAATTTATCGTGAATATGTGTTAATTTATTATGTATGTATGTGTTATGTGTTATTGTGTTTCAAATTGCTAATATATCCGTACTTATTAAATTATTATTCTTACCCCCTCCACATACAGGGGAAACCCTCGTGGAGTTCAACCATATTTATTTCATTATATATCGAAATTTTGTATCATTCTTTGTATTGATATTCTGAAATAAATATTATTATTATTATTATTATATCAAAAACAAATTCACCTAACATAACTGAAGTACTGATGCCATTTTCTATCAGGCTCTCTAACATAGTTCATCATTTAGATCCTCATTCATTTTTGATATTTGAGTTTATTTGAATTTTTTCCACCTGAAAAATAACATCATTGGAGGAAAACTTGTCATGCTTCTTCATTAAAGGGTTAACAGTAAAATCTACTATTCAATTCACTTAGTTGTAAATATGAGTTTGATATTTCATGGATTATAGTCTTCAGATGAAAACCTTGTTGAGTACTTGAAGATTTTTCATTCAGTGGAAAGATCTCTTGGGGTAGAAATTATCACATTGAGAGTCTGCACACATAGAATGCATAGATCCGAAACCAGTATTGCTCCCAAATACCAGAAATGCAACACTCTTTTCGATGCGCGTTTCACGAACCAGGTCCACGTCCTCATGGCGACAAAAGTGTTGTAGTTCTGGTATTTTGTAGCAGGGCGTGTTCTGGAGTTATTCTACGAAGTTTATTAATTACGGGGATGAACAGGTCTGAAATGAAACAGTTTTGAAAATGTGGGTATAAGGTACAAATGGAGCTTTTTGAATTTGTATAACGAATTATACTCTGAGGGATTCATGTAGATTATCCCATATGACATATGGATATTCCATTCCTTTGACGTATGTCTGAGGAAATACAGCCGTTCAAAACTGAGATGAAAATTTCTGAGTGAATTTTGCGTTCTAGAAAGGAAAAAGATTGTTTTTCTTTTGCAGTATGAAAATTTCATCATTTTCAATTGATTTTTGCTATTTGTAGGCAAAATTCATGAATGCGACTGACTAATAGGACTCTTCTGTTGTTTATATTACACAATCACTTTTTGGCGTGAATTTTTCAGTTTGCCCTCTATTACACTTGAGCAGTGATTTGACAAATGGATCATACAGGGGAACATTTCTGAAAACAATAAGGCCAGTTTCATTAGAAAATGTTTGTTATTATTTGTTATTCCCGAAATATCAATAGTAGCTCTCGTGAGTACAATTACAGTGCACTGAATGGATCCGTAATGTAGGTGGTATTTCAACATTTCATATAACATTGTCCGTCATATTTGAAACCTAGTTTTCTCATCTTAGGTGTCAAACCTCTGATTGGTTTCATTTCGCTGTTTTTTGAACCGACGAAGAAAATCTTTCGTAGGATTTTTTGAGTTTTTGAGTTTTCGGTTGCTTGTGGATAAGTTAGCACATTTCTATGTCTATCGAAAACAGTTCTTCCACACCATTAGGTATGGGACCAGGTCATCTCCTGATGATGATACCTTGGTTTACGAAACGCACGTCGAGAAAGAATATTTTCTGTTTAAAGTGAGAAAAGTGTTTTCAATAGTTCATTTTAGGTCACAGGTTCCAAATTATTTTTATCAACATTTTCATTTCTTCAAATTCCTGCAGGTCTCAGGTACTCTGGAGTCGACATGTTGCTTGGATTTGGCTGCAGTTTCATATGCTCATCTGATCTTGTATGATTTTAATAACCACATTATTCTTCATATTTTTTGTATATTACTAAGAACCGAAATTAATTTTATTCCCTCTGAAATGATGATGTTTCCAGGAATATAAGGGTAAAACGGTTACCTCTGACGTAGTATGAATCCAAAGCACTTTTCTCAAACACTGGAGCTGCACTACTATTCTCGATGCACGTTTCACCAACCAAGTTGGCGTCTTCAGGAGATGAAGAAAACGCCAACCTGGTTGGTAAAATGCGGGTCTGGAATAGTATTGCAGTTCTGGTATTTGGATAAAGGATGAAGAGAATGAATTTTGTTTAATTTCTACTGAGATTTTCATTTCTTGAGATCGGTTTCGTTTCATTTAACCATTTTCAAGTGAACTGACTCATTTTGACCAAAACAGGTCGTAACATTTCATTTCTTCAAATTCCTGCAGGTCTCAGGTACTCTGGAGTCGGCATGTTGCTTGGATTTGGCTGTTGAACATCTTAGTAGAAATCAAACAACATTTATTTCCTTCATCATATATTCGATATAAATTTTTACGAAATGAATAGGCCATCAATCGTACAATTTGAATCAGTGTATTTCAAAATAATTTTTCCAATCATCAGATGTATTTCAGAACTGGCGTTTTTCAATTGAATTCAAGATGAATTTAAGAATAAGGAACCTTTTCAATAGGTATTCGTAG
This sequence comes from Leptinotarsa decemlineata, assembly GCF_025532065.1. Taxonomy (NCBI): domain Eukaryota; kingdom Metazoa; phylum Arthropoda; class Insecta; order Coleoptera; family Chrysomelidae; genus Leptinotarsa; species Leptinotarsa decemlineata. The sequence goes on along the minus strand of NW_027412545.1, from coordinate 1,183,052 downwards.
TTTTTCTCAATAATTCTTCAATTGGCAATCTGAAAATTGAAACTGCCCAACTTATTTCGATTACTTTCATAACTTCTTTGATTTTATCATCTAGTAACTTCTCCGGAGTTCACAAGTGACAGGACGAATATTACTGGAGTATTTTCCCAACACCAAACCATTATTTTAATACCTAGATACGTGTTTCGATCACCAAGTGATCATCTTCAAGAGGAAGAGTCAAGAAGTTTGATTTTTCCAACACCAAACCGTTATTTTAACACCTTGACACGTGATTCAAGAGGTTTGATCTTCCTCTTGAAGATGATCACTTGGTGATCGAAACACGTGTCGAGGTGTTAGAATAATGGTTTGGGTTAGGAAAACTCTAGTAATATTCATTACTACACCAAACGTTCCAAACAATGCATTAGAAGTGACAGAATGACAAAAATACTTAATAAATCAATTGCCAGTAGCCAACTGATCATTGCGTAGACTTCTCGAGATTTTTCACTCAATCATTTATCCTAAATTTTTTTCGCTTACTTCGTCAACCTCTGAATAAACTTCCTGGAATTCACCTTCAACCTTTGTAAAGGTGACGGCATTATCTCTAATGAATACGGTATATAAGATCGTCACAAGACTCAACTTTTCTTGAAGGATAAGTCCTCTGTTTTTTACAGCAGCTTCTACTGCAAAGCGAATACATGAAATCAGAGTTCAAAAATAAAGCATTAGACATGGGCTGAATAATGAATGAACAGATTTTCTCAAAGGACAAGCCTGAGTTGTTGCCTTGCAGTGCAAGCTGATGTTTACAGGAGACAAATCTCGTTTGGCGGTCGATGTCGAAGCGCTTTGCAGTGGATCGTCTTGGGGGGCCTTGTTTTTCTTTGATACACATGAATTGAGTATTGATGCTATAGATGACGTCTCCCTAAAAAATGTCTTCACCTACACAGTATTTTTCACTCACCCAGGCCCATCCTTCGAAGATAGTTGAACCTTCAACCTTCAAAGCATTTGTGGATCAGCCTAGCACCTCAGATGAGACCTATGGTCTTTGGAAGAGGACAAATCTTGTTCGCAACTCGCAACTGAAACAACGATCTCTCTCTCTGGTGTTGGATTAGGAATGCATCGTTGATGGGCTTTGGTTTCACATGGTTGCCTCAGTGTGGATTGATATAAATGCTTGGTTTTGCAACTGTCCACCTTGAAGAGCTTCGTTTATCTTTGGTATTCGTGATACCAGGGCTAATTATTCACTCGAGTAAGTGGAAGCCGTTGAGTCAAGCATAACAGGTTGGGAGAGGGCTGGCATTTAATTACTATTGCTCTGTTCCTCAAGCTTTAGTTTGAACTATTTTGAACCTCCGTTTATTTGGTTCATTGTTTTTGTTCAAACTTTCGTTCACTTTAGTTTTTGTTGTCGTTTTACTCTCAGCTGGTGAAAAAACTGCTGAAGTTTTTTGTATTTACTTTTATCCTAACTGGTTAGTTTTTTGTTCTACCATAACAGTTTTAAGATATTGTATAAAAATTTTCATTTACTGAAATATTGCATACATCTTTAGTCTTTAAACTCAACTGAACCAGTTCTTTCATTGTAAGATTTTCGCTAAACAGTTTCACAAAAACGCAATACGTGTTTCGCTATAAGTGCAATAGCTTCTATTGTATAGCTATTGTATATGCTATTGTATAGCGAAACACGTGTTGCGTGTTACTTTGTTAGTTATAACCTGTGGTCTAATTCTTGGTGGAAATCTGTAATCTAGTTCTGAAGAATAATTATAGGGTTTTTGGTCAAGTTTTCTTGGTGTTGTTCTGTTATTCAATAAAACCTGAAATAAAATGAGGTGAAATTTCTTGACGGAATTCCTAAAAAGTTATTATTTTTTCCATTGCGCATTATAATTTTCCGCAAAGTTAAGACTCAAGTTCAACATAGTTCTGTCAACCTATAATACATAATTTTATTTTCGCAAAAGTGACTAATTTCATTGAATAAAATGATGTAATGCTTCAACACTTCAGAACACATTTGCCGCTATTGTTATCATCTCATCATTGTTTTATTGAATGTTAAAGATTAGTAAACATTTACTATGATTTACAAATGCAAAATATTCTTTATTGTTATAGTATTGCGCAACGAATATCGTAATAGTTATTAAAACCCACAACCTTGAGAACCTCGTAGTCAAGGAAGTTCGAATGCATTTCTGGTTACATATTTTGTTTCCGTTCGGTAACATCGACACCTTATTTATCGAGGAAATGTACTTATCGAATGAAATAGTCACCTTGTTCCTTGGGTTTCAAATTCTCACAGGTGATGTTTCAATAAAGCAAAAATACATTTTCATTTCATTCATCTAGACAAAACTAGCTACAGATCGTCATATCCCCATAGACATGTGCATCAGTTATAGTTATAAAAGTTACAAGGTCGATAAGTACCATTTGAAAATACAGCTCGTTTAATTCTTTTTACAATTATATTCAGATATATTATAACTTGTACTATATCAGGCAAATATTATTTGCCTTGATAACTGATATATTATACAACGACCATGAATGAAATAGAAGAAATAAAGGAACAAAATCAATTTTCTTCAGAAATATTGAGAGAATCATATGCAGCGAGTATTGATTTACTGACGAAAAGAAGATGAACATTTTGAAGAGTGGCGTGAAAGCTAGAATGTAAAGGTAGTTAATGAAGATGTATTATCAGCCTATACGAAAGGAAAATTAAAGGTTTATTTTCCTAACTCGTTGTGGACCAAGATTTCAATGTTGAAACTTCCTTTGAAAGTTTATGACAACATTGACATTTCAAAGTTAGTTTTTTAAATCGTACCTCATATTGGAGTATTACGGACCAAGATTTCAATGTTTAAACTTCCTTTGAAAGTTTATGACAACATTGACATTTCAAGGTTAGTTTTTTAAATCGTACCCGATATTAGAGTATTACCTACAGAAAGGGTATTTCCAGATTTGTAAAACTATTTTTGTTCTTGAGACTGAAGTCCGATTGATACACACCAAAGAAAGCAAAAATTTTGTCAAGAAGAAGTAACTGAGTATTTGTTGGAGGCAGATGATCATACATAGTTGCTTGAAAAGGTTGTATTGATATGCTGTATTTTTGGCGATTGCAGACATAACGAACATGTTAAGCTGACTGTGATTGATTTGGAAAGCACCAGTACCAGAGTTTTGGTTACATTGAGGTATACTAAAAACAAAAAGAACAGGGTATTCGTCATTCCCAAAGAAGGACTTCCTTTTGATGCCTATGTTTTATACCAAAAAATACGTAGATTTGCGGCCTTCACATTTGGAAAATCGGTGATTATTCATTGGTTATAGGGATGATAAATGTGTAAAACAAGTTGTTGGCATTCATATTGGAGCTGTTCCAAAGAAAATTGCAGCATTTTTAAAATTGAGAAATACTCAGCTCTACACAGGGCACTCGTTTCGCAGGTCCTCGGTTACTATGTTTGTGGAAAATGGTGGCGATCTACTATCGATGGAAAAACTTGAAGGTTGGAGCTCCTTGACGGTGGCGAAGTCGTATATTGAAAATTCAGTTTCAAAGAGAATGAAGATAACGAGACAACTGTTTAATAGTAATGAGGCCACTCCGACAACAAGTTCAAATACTAGTGCTATAGATGGTAAATCTCTCATTCCTGGAATAGAAATTTCAAATAATAGCAATTGTCAAATTACTTTTCAAATTTATAAAAAGTTAGTATTATTATAATTATTGTTATTATAATCAGAATAACGGACGGAGGCTATTAAGAATAACTTTCCAATTGTCATCTGACTACTGTTGAATCAAAATAACAGTATGGGATTAAGAAAAAAGTGCAATATCAGAGGACAGGGATAAATTGTGTACAAGATGATTTGTGAAATTTCATCTAATTGAAAAACAACAGTAGCCCTGCCGCATACATGAAAAGTAGACATGGAAAAATCAGATGGATGATGATGAAAATACATTACAATGACATTCATATATTGATTTCGTAAACTACACCTTACAGTCGCCAAAATATGAAATTACTATGATCTTCATCAAATAAACTCCGTTTCAATCAGAAATTTCTACATTGAAATAATATTTATTTATTCATACATTCACTGAATAAGGTGAATTCAATTCTCTTTAAGGCAATCGCAGCCAAATTCACCTACATAATTGAAGGATCTTTTCGCGTTTGCAGGTAAAAAATACATTTTTGCTCCCTAATTACCACTGCCCAGTGCAAACGTCTTGTTTTTCTGGTAAAAAAGCAATGATATTATTGGTAATGGCTACCGGTAGCCAGGCGGTTCGATGTGGGTGCTTTGTTCACTCACTCGAATTGACTGCCGTGTTGGTCGGTGGTTCAAGCCCCAGTCTGAACGATAGATTTCCATCTGTTATCGTCCAAGCCGTGTTAGGAATCACATATTAAAAGTAAAATTTCGTTAATCCTTAGCTCGCACAAGTTTCGACTTCTGAGGGTTGTCGTTCGTAGGGGTGCGACAGCTGGTTAACGGAAAAACAGATTTAAAGATGATTAAGCTAGAAAAAAGATACTATTGGATATTCCAGCAATTATTTGTTTCATAATTTTCCATAAACTGTTAATGAATTGAATGCCTCAAACCATGGAAGCGAGTTCAGAAAATATAAACAGTTGCAATATCGGCAATCACTCAGAATTTATTTGTCCTTTTTATTCAAATTCACAAAAAAAATTTTCATCCTCATAATTCCTTTCATTTTATTATTCTTTATACTCATTATCAATCAATAATTGTTTCTGCAACAAACAATTCAATTTTGATAAAAAAGTGTTTGTGAAAGTCATTGCTAATTTTTCATTTACAAGGATTTGAATAGGTTCAAAATTAGTATATATTTCCATTAACTAGCTGTCATCCTCAATGAACATCTTTATTCATTCATTTATTTATTTAATGGTCATGAAAGATACAAACAGACATGATTACAAAATTTGTATATCTTCACAGTAGTAGCTGTAAAATTGTAAAATAATACATTAGTACATAATACATAATGATAAGTTGTAAAACTCCTGACATTAAAGTAACAATTTAACTTTGACTCTAACTTAAAATAATATTTTCAAATCTTGAATTGAAACAAAAAAAATATAAATATGAATATATAAATATATAGGTGACAAAAACAAACAATAATGTATTAGTCGTCAGCATCAACTAATTCAAGCAAAACTACCTGAGACGTTTCAAAATGGATGTAGAGAAAATATCTATTTGATCATTGTACTCAGTGTTGCGAATAATTATACATAGGAGAATTTTGAGACGAATTAGTCCACGGAAAAGGTATGTGGAATAAGTAGTTTGTTTTGAGTGGCCGGATAGGAACATTTATTTCAATTTGGTTCAGTATATTAGCATTGTCTACGAAATTTGAGATAATTTTGTGTAAAAATAAAATATCAGAGATCACTCTTCTACTTGATGGGGATATAATATTGAAATGTTTTCTTGCATTTCTCAAAAGTTGCATCTTGTGCGGGCCAGGGATTGAAGAGGAAGCACCTTTCATCATGTGTTTTCTAGTATAGAAGATGAGTTGTTCGGTAACCAAAACAAAAATAATTTTCAAATTTTTTTCCACTCAAAACTATTTCGAAGCAAATAGGACGCAATCTCACATTATTCAACAAACAGCATATATGATGGTCCATGCTAAGGAAAGTTATATGGAATCTGTCGTACTCCTTGGCCGTTTCAAATTGCTAAGATTCTGCAGTTCCTTGCTGATTTTCGCATATTCAACGCAAAATAATGTAAATTTTTTGCACATCGATTTCTCCACCTAACTCATTATTCTTGGAGGCAAGATTGATGAGTTAGCTACTATAAATTATCTACGTCGAATTGTGAGATTTTAATCGTGCTTCTGGATTTGACTTTCAAAATAAGTTTAGTGGAAACAATTGAGATTATTTGAAACATTAGCTTACAACTCTTTATACATCCGCAACCGCCAAATTAAAAATGTGGCAGCTTTTTTATGGATAAGCATCTGCCTCGAAGTACTGTTTTATCATAAATTGAAGATTTGAAAGCTTTTCCTTGATTAGATACATTTTCAAGGGCTTACGCCCTTGAAATGTCGTCAATATTGATTATTGATTCGTTCCTTGTTTCTTCTTTCCATCTCGTAAGGATCTCGATTGTTTGACGTAGATGATTTATTTGCGACATTACTTACCCAATTCCTAAAAACCTAATTGTACAGAAATGTATCACATCTCTTGGACCAAAACCGATTTGATTCATAAAAAACTCGATTTCTATCGTGAAACCTAAAAAGACTTTATTTCGATCTAGTTCAATCTAATTCCTTCGTGTGAGATTCTTGGTTGTTGAAAGCTCAAAGAAGCTAACATCCACATCTATGATAGGTAATACTGATTGTCGCCAAACGCAATCCAACCATACAACAACATGAAGAGAATTACCTTTTATTAGGTTTCTGACCGTACAAAGAAGAAACAACGAAATTCAAAATTTGCCCACCATCTCACTGAATTTTTACTTCAACATATGTTCAGAACGTTGGTCTCCTGCTTTCAAGATTTGATAAAAGCGCTCTTGGTCGAAAGTTGAAACAACGCTCTCTTGTATTGAACCATGAATGCGTTGTATTTGGGCTCTGGACTTTAGTTGTCTTGCAGTGGAAGCTGCAGTGATAGAGAGAAGACGAATCTTGTTGGCTTTCGATGTCAAAGCTTGGCTTTGCAACTGGCCGCCATGGGGAGCCTCATTTATCTCTGATATTCGGGGATAGAATTTCTTCGATAGATGGCGTCTTCATGGGGGGTATGTCACCTTTCTCACATACTGAATGTAGGCAAATGAAATTCTAAATACTTTTGAAGGAAGATCGAGAAAAGTGCTTCCGTTCATTATCAAATTCCAGAGTAGATATATTACTTTTTCCATAATCTTTTTATTTTCTGGAAAACTACTGCATCATATTAAAAAAAATTAGAAGTGTCAAAAAGAGAAATCTATGAACTTTCAACTGAGATATCGCTTGAAATCTGACACCATTTAAGATTTGAGGGTTGGATAATAGATGCAAAAGATTTTCCCCTCGAAATAAAAATCGAAGGATCTTGAGCGAGCTTTTTCCGATTGCCATTTATGGGGAATTGGCAATGTTTCATTTGCACTGGCCCACCCTCCATATTTGTTTTCAAAAATCGGTGTTGACGTTTGGACCATAACAAACTCAATCCAGCTGCCTAACTAAAATTCAATTAGTGAAAAGAAAAAAGAAAATAAAACCGACGCGACGTTTCAGAAGGTCATTTCGATATAACAAAATATATGTTATACAAAGTATATGAAGCGACTGTATTTTTCCTAGCAATGAATTTACATGAGAATTATTCAGTGGTTCATGGCCGGATTTTGGTAATATCAAAATCTGAAGGATAACTCCATATGTTAAATCAAAATGAATTTGTTAATAAATTTCCCTCGTGGTCTTCGATACATTGATTTTGAAATTGATGTCAATTAGTTTCAGTTTTTGACTATTTCTATTGAAGTTATTGGAACATTTTCTGTTCGGCTCCACAGTTGAATTTGATTAGGTTTATTCATTCCTTTCATTTATACAGTGTTGTCGGTAGAGTCCACATAATATGCAACTCCATTATTTTTCAGTAAAAAATTCAAAAGTGAGGTTAGTTATCAGACTACCGAAAACTGTCAAAATTTTTTGGACACAATTTTGAGTGGATATGCAAAATTTCAGCTAGTGCTTTTGAACTTGAAACCTTCTCATAAAACTTTTTACGTTTGACAATGCTTTATTGCAAATGAATTTTTTTTGGAGTAGTGACATATTAAATTATGTATTGCTATAAAATCCAAATAACGTTTGTTTGAAGGTGATTGACAATGTTTCGTGAAGAATTTCACTAGTTCGGACTTCCATTGTCTACTATATAAAATGATTTGAAATCCCTGAAACAAGTAAAAAAGAATAATTAAAAAAGAAAAGTTGAAAATAACAATTATATTAAGCAACAATAAACCTGAAATGAAATGATAGTGAAATAACCTACAAGTAAAAATATAATAATTGAATAAATAAAAATTAAAGGAATGCAAAAAGAAAATAATAAAAAAATAAAAAAGTGTAGAGATTCCAAGTCACGTTAGTTCACGACGTTTCGATTGTTGGTGATGACTGGTCATCACCCGAAGACGATTGTGGATACCAACAATCGAAACGTCGTGAACTAACGTGACTTGGAATCTCTACACTTTTTTATTTTTTTATTATTTTCTTTTTGCATTCCTTTAATTTTTATTTATTCAATTATTATATTTTTACTTGTAGGTTATTTCACTATCATTTCATTTCAGGTTTATTGTTGCTTAATATAATTGTTATTTTCAACTATTCTTTTTTAATTATTCTTTTTTACTTGTTTCAGGGATTTCAAATCATTTTATATAGTAGACAATGGAAGTCCGAACTACTGAAATTCAAATCCAAATAAGGTTATTGAAATTGAAATTGAAATTGAGGCAAATATGATTTTCGACTCTTAATCAAGTAAATTATCAACATATATTTTTTTCGAAAAGGTAGTTTGTGGCTGAAGTATCAGTGAAAGCTATAATGAGTTGAAAATAAATTTATATTGAATCTGAGAAAAGTTCACACATGAAAAATGGATATCTTTTCAATCTCACTTTCTACCTACATGAAGGTTCCATTTTACTATCATTTTGCATCAGTGGTGCAATTAGAATTATAAAGTTGAAATTTAATGTATTCCACCTTGCCATTGTTTTAATTCTGCGATAACTGAAAACAATAATTTTGATATTACGGTATAAAGGGCTATCATTTCAAGATAGAATATCGTACCCGTCTGAATCTCAATGTTATAGCATGCGTTTACGCAGTTATTTTTATCAAGTAGTTTCCTTGGTTATTCACATTTCGTCTTCAATCGAAGACAGCCTGCCCGGTACTGACGATGCCCAGTATGCTGAAACCTATTGAAACCAATATGTGAGTGATCAGAATAGTACTTCATCTATTTATCTTTTAATTTTCATGGAATTATTTTCCAGCAGCTTGACTGCATTAATCTTTCTTTATTTCATATCATTTTTAGAAACATATGAATTCGTTTTACGATGACATTCCAGGATAGTTTTCTAAATTTCTGCTACAGCAGTTGTCGGTTGATTGGTCAAATCACCAACAATGATATAAAAACTTGTAAAGTTGACTTTGGTGTCACACCAATAGGTGGTTCCACTCATGTCTCGCTTGCGTTTACGCAGTTATTTTTATCAAGTACTTTTCTTGCTTATTCACATTTTGTCTTCAATTGATGCCCAATAGGCTGAAACAGGTGTCTACCATTGGCTCTTGAATTGAAATCAATATGGGAATGATCAGATTAGTACATATCTATTTATCTTTTTTTTCACATACAGGGTGATTCAAAAGTACTTTGACAAACTTCAGGAGGTGATTCCTCACAATATTCTAATAAATAGATGTCCGAAAACGCTTCGTTCCCAAGATACAGGATGTTGAAGTTTTATTTTTATTTTCGTTTTTTTCAAATAACTTTTGAAATACTGAACTTGATTAAACGAAACTTGATAATAGGAGGTTTTTGAGGTGTCGAATTCGAACCTGATGTTCTTATTGCTCTTACTCGTAGGGGGTGCCACCTACACGTCTTTTTCTTTTTTAAAGTTTCATAACTTTTTTGGGCGTACTTCTAGCACATTTTTCAGTAGAAAAATCGATTCCTTCATCATATATACGTAAATAAGCTACCCTTGTTACTAGTCGCTGTAAGCAACCGTTTTCTAAATATTTGGACTTGAAAACTTCAAGTCGATTATTTGATAATCGATGCATGTTGAAGTTATTACGAATATTTTGCATTTTTCACAAGACATTTATTTATTTGGACAATTCATATTAGAATATTGTGAGGAATCACCTCCTGAAGTTTGTCAAAGTGCTTTTGCCCACTGTATAGTCAGTGGGCATACTTGTATACTGGCTATAAATCAAATCATTTGAAGGAATAATTCGTTCAAGCCAGTCTCAACTCCCTATACTGTAGGTTAATGGATAATACCACGAAAGGCGTTGGACTATATCCGACAGGTGTCAGTGCAGGATACTACACTGATGTTATTCCTGTATATGCGGCAGTTGTATTGCCAACAGCATATGCATTTCTGATAGGTGTCAGTCCAATAAACTACAGTGTAGGGAGTTGAGACCGGCCTGAACGAACTGTTCCTTCAGATGATTTGATTTATAGCCAGTCTTCAAGTATGCCCACTGACTATATGTGAAAAGTTTTCTTTCCTTATACGAGAAATTGGGCAAATTTGGGATATGCGTGTATATATATATATATATATATATAGGAATTTTCAGTTGGAAATGAGATATTTTTTTTATTTTTGCAAACTATCTGAAAGAAATCAAGTAAAAAAGTTCAATGAGCATCTTTCTGTTTTTTTTTTTGGATATATAACCTTCCAAAGCCTAGGAAATAAACAAATGAAAATCAATAGAGAATCTGCTGAAGTGTAATAAGGTGCAAACTGAAAAGTTCATCACGAAAAGTTTTTGCGTAGTATGAACCACTGAAGAGTCCAATTAGTCAGTAACTTGTCGTATTCATGAATTTTGCTTACAAATTTAAAATATAAATTGCAAAAAATTAATTATTTATACTTAGCTTTCTTTAGAGTTAGACGTCTCCGACAGCAATCTTTGTGAATTTTCAAAATTCGAAATTCAGTTCATATCTATCGCCTCAAATTGTGAATAACACTAATTCTTTTGACATATACGTCCAATTCATCAGTTTGCCCCCTTTTACACTTCAGCCGATTCTCTTTTGATTTAGCTATGTTTAGTTTTCAAATTATAGAAAGTTATGTACCAAAAAAAAAAACAGTAAGAAGTATTGAGTCCTCCACAAAAATGGCTTTTAAAGAATATTCAGTGAGCTGTCAAACACATGTCCATGCATTTTGTTTTTAATTTTTAATATAACGTTCGAAAAACACAAATGAACACCAAAATTTTTGAAGCAGTCCATCAATGCTGAATGTGAGAAACTATTTTGAACTCAAAGAAGGAATTTTTGAAACTTATTTCCAGTAACTTTCAAGAGTTTCATGATTCTCATATATTGTTATCCCATAAATGAAGTTTTCACATACAGACTTTAATCATTCTCAAACACAAACGCTTTCATAAGTTTCAAAATCACTTTTGAATCATCATCAGTTGTTATTAGTTCAGTGAATATAGTTCACATCCACAGTGTCATTATATTCAGACGTACCCTTTAAAATAAAAAAAATCGACGTTGAAATTTCATGTTGAAAAAAGTGTTTGTGATTTTGTCAACCAACACAAATTATTGAATATAAAAATCGTCTACAGGAGCAAAAGGTCAATGAACTCTTGCTGAAGCACATACCTTCACCAAAAAAACTATAACATTTTTTCACAATGTTAGAAAAAAAGCGCGAGTTAATTAAAACCTGTCAACTTTTTTTTTGTATCTATTCGAGGAGTGAATCTTCCTTTTTTTTCTGAACAAACGTTTTTTAACAACGTTGAACTGGTAATTTTTTCAGAGTTACTTTTTGAAGAAGAGCATTTACACGTCAAAACTCGAACTGCGCGAAACTCGAAAACCATAACTGGGATGAACTTGATTCTATTTTTGAAATGCTCATTTGCGGGTTACTCGTAGTATATTAGAGAACCATGAGCACTGCTTCCTCAAAATCTTCCTGAACACTGAAGAAATTGGTGAATGAAATGCATCTCGATAGTCACGCACGGGTGGGAAACCAAATTATCCGCTTATTGGCCAAGAAACCTCGCTCCTCCTCATAAGACACTCCCCACTATACCGTCTTAAGTCAGTAGTACGTCGATGTATAAAAGCATTGCTTGCAATGACACTTCTGTAGACACCGTGAGGCATTTGATTATATAAATCAGGTACCTACAATACGCGATTTTAAATCATAGTAATTAATGAAATCATAAAATGTTCGTTCACGATAGTACAGTGCTATGGAAGTTGGTGTCGGAGGCGTATTCAACACAAGTTTTACTTGCAACATCACTAGTGTTACTCGTCATGAAATTAATCCAAGTTATTAAACAAGAATGGAATCTACCCCCAGGTCCCTGGGGTTTGCCGATAGTGGGCTCAATGTGGTCTATAAAAGGCAGCGAACTCCACCTATATTATCAAGATCTCGCCAAAAAATATGGACCAATATTCTCCGTCAGACTAGGCAGTCAATTGTGCGTAGTTCTGAGTGATCCCAAACAAATAAGGGAAGTTTTCCGTAAAGAAGAGTTCACCGGCAGACCCACTAATGAATTCACAAACATCTTAGGAGGCTACGGTAAGCGTGAATTGAATTAATTCATAGAAGATTAAAAATAATTTTGCGCGGTTCTATAAATAAAAGTTGTATATGATTGACATACTTTACGATGGCCTTCGCAGGTCACATCTCTAGTAAAAGTGATCATTTTCATTATCTGAATAAGTTGATATCGTATCACATAACCTAGATTGTGAGCGGCTGAAAATGATGATTACTTGTAAACAAAGATCAATATTTACTTATTCGATTATATGGCAGATTTTTTTATTGAATATGCGATTATTGAATGGAATGATAGTAGAGTTAGTTTTGAAATATAACAACGTTCTTTGCAGAAGAATAAAATTTACAGATAATTTGCACTTAAGGTGCTGTTAAAGAAATAAAATAATTTCAGAACCCTTTCAATAGCTATCAGTAGTTTCGTCCCTTTCGTTGATTCATATCACTTCTTTTAACACAATTCTGTTCCTTGACAGAAAAAATATGAAAACAGTAGTTTCTTCCTCAGCAAATTATTTCATTATAACTCAGAAATCAAATCACAATCTCTGTTTATTTTATCTGGGAGCTTAAGCTAAACTGTCATCTCATTTTCAGGAGTAATAAATATTGCTGGAGATTTATGGAAACAGCAACGTAGGTATCTTCATGCCAGTTTTCGTCGTTTTGGTATGTCGTATTTTAATGCAAGAAAAGACCTCATGGAAAAGCGTATTATGGACGAAGTTAATAGTTGCATCGGGTATTTGAGAACAATAGGAGGAAAACCAGTGGATACGAGTGAAGTTTTTGCTGTTAACGTTTCCAATGTTATATGTGGGATGATGATGTCTGTTAAATTCTCCCATAATGACGTACAATTCATTCGCTTTATGAATTTGATTGAAGAAGGCTTCAGACTGTTTGGATCATTAGAAGTAGCCAATTTCATACCGACGTTGAGGATTTTGCCTTTTTGTTTCGGAGGAGTTGTGGCGAAAATCGAACAGGTAAAAACATGTTATAGTTACTTAAAAGAACAAAGGACTAATTTTTTCCGTATAAAGAATATTGCTCAAAAGTTGAAATGTCAATAATTCATCAATGAACCTTTTTTAATTGTGGATCTTTACAGAATCGTGCGGAAATGGCAGAATACATGCAAGAAAAAATTGACGATCACAAAAAAACTTTCGATCCAGGCAATCCAAGAGACCTTCTTGATATGTACGTGAATGACGTTTCTTTGGCAATGAAAGAAGGAAATGTGGATAGATTATTCCATGGAAAAGATCCCGGTAAGTAGAATATAAAAACTTTCCCAGTGATTATTCGAACAACCAAATGTCTTTCATTGCCGCTCATAAAGTGTATATTTTTTATAGATCGCCAGATCCAACAAATCATGGGTGACTTATTTTCCGCTGGGATGGAAACCATTAAAAGTTCGCTTCAGTGGTCGATCTTGTTCATGTTGCACTATCCAGATGAAATGAAAGCTGTCCAGGAAGAACTTGATGAAGTAGTTGGACGTGGAAGATTGCCGGCACTGGACGATATTTCCTATTTGCCCATTACAAATGCCACCCTGAACGAAATTCTCAGAATTGCGAATATAGTGCCTCTGGGAACAACCCATGCCCCTACTAGGTAAATATTTCTCAAGTATTTGAACAAAATTAAGTTCACGCAATATCAGCAGAAGATAAATCCTTTTCGAAGCTAATTGTGATTTATTGACTTGAAATATTAGTACCATCAGATTATTCAATTTCTGAAATTTTCCGTTGTCGGTTACAATATTTATTCAAGTATTTCATTAGTAACGGTACAACTCTGGCCTGAAATATCATAACTGAATGGCAAATTCCATTAGAATTTTTCGAAAATTTCATGAACCCGTAGCTTAAATTTATTGCCAATCATCCCAAATCTCAGTTATAGTAATGCTGATTTCATCTGAACTGGAATTAAAATTGAAACAGAGATATATTCACCAAAACATGAAACATCCAAACTTTCAGGTGTACTTCATTTGGTTCATTTTTTGTATCATATTTCACAATCTGGAAAAAATTTAAATGAAATATTCATCGTAGGTGTAGAGTTGCTATTTCATATAATTCCTCACTTCCTGTTGATTTTGATCTTTCGGAAAACAATAAAGATGAAAATATTAGCCTTCAGAAAACTCCTGTATATTTTCGATGCCAGTTCTTCGACTACAAATATATAGTGATCTGTTTTCATAATTATTCAGTCAAACATAATTTGACACCTGGTAACAGAAACATTTTATCCTAATTCAAAAAAAATAGTTTTGACCTCATTATAAATTTAAATTTGAGATATTAGAATAAAATATCATTATTCATTCATATACTTCGTTCAACAATTCAGCTTACAGCGGTTTCATTTAGTCTCCTTTTCATTTCGATGTCCATTGTCCTTGAAGTAATGTATGGCTTTGAATCTACTGAGTGTCCCAATCGAAACATAATCGAACAATTTTGATAGTGATACTTCTGAGAATCAGCGTGTTTCTTTCCTCATAAGTCATTTTGGTTCAATTTGAATTTATGAATGAAAATGAATGATGAATTTTAAGTCTCTCTTTGTATGGGTTTAGAAATTTAAAAATAGAGATCAACAAATTGTCGAAAATAATTCAGAAGCTCTCATTATCTGAGAATTGTTATTGAGTTTTAGATACTTTTATCCAGTTTTCTATCCATAACATTTTGCAATGATGGTTTGGCTATTTTTGAACATTTTAGAGATTTAATTTTAATTGTATTCCCACAACTAAGAAGTTTTATACAACGTGAGGTGTTGGTGGTCTTAGAAATAAACTAGTTTCTACTTTAGCCCAAAAACTCTTTTAGTTTTCAGAAGATCGTAATATCGAAAAGTCAATCAAATATCTGGCTGTCTGTTTACACATAAATTAGTCTTCAAGGAACTTCTAACATAAATTAAGTAAATTGTTGCCATACAATTATAAAGACCTGTTCCCAAAACAAATAGGTATGATGCGAAATGGAAGTACTTACCTATATAAGTTTGTAGAAAAATAATGTACGAACTTTACGTAAATATAGAATTTACACAAAGTAATGATGAAAAAATTTTTCAAAGTCTTATAGTGTTACTTCTTTGTGAGTTTGAATTTGATCTCAAACAATAGAATTCAACCATTCTTCAAAATTTATATAACCTTTGAAGTTTAACGAAATGCTTGGGAAAGAGTTTTCGCAGATTGAGTAATATTGAATTTTCCGTCTCACTATTTTGTGACCGGTTGAATATAATGCAAAATTCGAATCGATGATTTTTTTTTCGAAAGATGATGACAAAATCAAACAAAGATGATGAACTGATAGAGGAAAAGATGACAGAGCTGAAAACAATCGACTATAATTTGTTAACATTTTGTTCCTATATATTGCACAATTATGTTGAAATTTTTGAAGAATGGAAGCCTGGAACATTAAATTAAATAATATTGCGAACCATATTCAAAGAAATTAATCAATAAGTAATTACAAAACTTTGGAACTCATTTTTTGGTACACGGTGTATGTAATATGTGGATTCAGCTCTGTGGCAATGTAAATTCGGCTCCTGCAAAAAAGTGAAAGCTATCGGCCTGAAAATAATTTATTTTTCGGTCGATGAACTTCGGTCATTCAATTCAGACGATTTCTTAAATATTTCGTAATCACGCAAAACGACTGTTGAATATAAGACAATACTGAAGAGTTTATGTAAGTTAAGGTTCAGTATACGCACTATTATGTAAATCATTTAGAATTTACTGAAGGTTGGAAGAATATTAGTTTCTACTCTTGTGTTTGTTACAGGGTCATAAAGTTGGGAAAATACACCTTGCCTAAGCATGCGCAAGTTGTGCCCCTACTTCACTATGTGCACATGAACCCAGATCTGTGGGACGAGCCAGAAAAGTTCAACCCTTCCAGATTCATCAGCTCAGAAGGTAAACTCTTGAATCCAGAATGCTTCTTACCATTTGGAGAAGGCAGAAGAAAATGTCTTGGTGAAGTTATGGCTAGGATGGAGATCTTTTTATTTTTCTCGTCGATTTTACACTCCTTCGATCTATCTGTACCAGAGGACCATCCATTACCTAGCTTAAAGGGTATCGCCGGTGTCACACTCAACCCAAATGCTTTTAAAGTATGCCTTAAGGATAGACCCCTGATTGGGTATGCCAATTAGACCGGTTGATAGCAATAACATAGTAGAGAACATTGAAAATGGTTCAAAAAACGAAGTACAAAAAAAGATATATGGCAAATCAGTGCATATATTATTCATTCGTTTGCCAATCAAAGTGTTTTAACTTTGATTACTTACCGATATTTATTATTACGGAACCCTGTAGGAGAGCACGGTTGAGTTTGTTTCCTAATCGCTAACAGGGATACAGTACTTATACATCAGACATATATTTTTCACGAGAAAAATCAGATCTCCGATTCAGGTCGGCTGTGCGAGTTTTAAAATGTGTTCAATATCGTTTATATTATTAGTCAGTAAAGTAAAAAGACTAGTCAAACATTTCATCCCATGTAACTCCAAACGCTGTTAAAGTACCTTTAAGTTCTTACCATTTTGAAAAAATATTATTTTTTATTTATTTCTTTCGTTACTCATCTACCAGAATATACAGGTTTGGAGTAGCATTTTCATTTATGTTACCATCTATTTACCAGACAATTTGATTATTGAATGTTTTCAGAGCTTCTTCATCATTAGATGTTTGTCATCCATTTCCATATAATATTAGTGTTGTATATATTCATGCACAAATCTTGCATATATTGCAATAGCAAATTGTGTTAAGATTATAATATTAAGGTTATTTTATATAAATATTATTTTGACGCCTTTATGATGCGAATAAAATCATAATTGAATCACTGTATTTTTATTTCTATTTTGTTTTGAAGTTAGAATATGTTTCAATGCCAACATTGGAGGAATTATTACTGGTACAATATTCAAAATGAGTAAACGAGAAAATTCAATCTATCGAATCAAATCTTCGTAAGGTATTTGAAATTGTAGTGCATTCTTACTTGAACTTAGTTTTTTGTAAAATTGGTGAGAGTTGCTATGTACTTCTAATTGAAACACACCAGAAGCATATTTATAGACAACTACAGAATTATGAAATCAGATTTTCCTACATGTGAAAACTAATTCAGTAACATACAAGTTAGCCAAACAAAAACGAAGAGTCGTTATCCAGCATCAACATTTAACGAAATCCTCGATTTTTCATTGAACGGGATACTCTTTTTCGGTCATTTTGACTTCATATACCGCAAAAGATAGGTATATTTCATTTCAAACTAGCCACCCACCCCGGCCCGCATGGGTGTCATGCTGATACTGAATATACATATAAACGCATGCGATTGCTGGTGAGCATGAAGTGCTAGAGGGCGAAGCGCGGTCTTCACAGAAAGAAAAATTGGACCTGATATCAATAATCACTAGTGATTAACTAAAAATCATTGGCACAATGTATTTTTTTTCAAGACAATGACTAAAAGTGATCATGTAAATCACTTTTCGTGATTGAATAATCAACGTAATAATTATTATGATGGTACCTGATCCGTTATGGTAATGTATTTTCATCATTAATTTTATGTAAAATTCACTGTCACTTGGTAAAATTTCTTTACAACGAGGAAAATATGTATTGTGCTAATGAACATAGGTTGATCAATATTATGTACCTTTAATCATCAAGGGTATCGTTTAATGCTCAATGGGTGATTGTAATAAGGTTATGTTACTCATCCTATTTCAGTTGAATCATTATAACTAGGCTTAGAATCATTAGCCAAAACGTTCCTTCATTAATATTATTACCAAGGACATTGATATAAGGCTATCAAAATAAGTTAATGTATTTATTCATTCGGCCAATCATTAATGCCTTATTGCAATACCCTTGCGGCTTTTTCGCCCCCCACCTACAATGCAGGTCTACGACGGTTAAAAGAATTTGCCTCCGATTCCCGATTTTAGTAATTCAGTGTTTAAAAAGTGCATACTTTTACATTATTGTGAGGAGTTGAGTTAATATATCTGTTGGTAAGTTATCATTTTCAATTTATATTATATAGTTTGTGAAATCGCGAAAATTATTGAAAAACGTATGTTACTACTGAATAAGGATATCATAGACAAATTTCACGAATTTCAGATGCAAGTTAATGACCTATCCTACTCAGATTCGGCACGTGGCGGTTTTATACGCAAGGGCGTATACAAATATTTTGTCGAGGCAAGGTAAGATAAAAAATGTAAAACATATATACGATTTATTACGTTTGTTAGTTATCACATAGATCAACATTATAGAAGTGGGTATCATTTTATTTAATTCTACTGAATTATAATTTCTTGAATCATTAAACATAAAATAATTGAAATAATTTTCAAAACCAATCATAATTGTTTATTTTGGTAGAAAATATTTTTCAACTTTCTGTTCTTCTATGTCTTAAGAGGTTCGGTTAGAGGTAGCTTATTAATAATTTAAAATCATAATTGGAAATATTAAAATGACGGCTCCAATATCTTAGATAATTCCTGTTAGAGTAAGTATATATTCATATCGAACTTAGAAAATTCAAAATAACTGGTTCAGTATAAAAGAAAATAATGGTAAACAAGTCCAAATTATGTGTATGTTTTCATTTTCTTGCTATTTTTAAAAAAGAAACATCATCAAATTATTGAATATTCTTAAATTTTATGCATTAGTATTGAACTATGTATGCCACTCGAAATATTATAACAAAAACTGACATTATTTCAGATGGAAGAGATGCAGCAGTTTTGTGGGCCCTTCATGGTTTTTTCATACCCACCAATAAGGTAGTTAAGAAAGACTCTACTGGTAAATCACGAACAACGAAATTCACCATACGTGATTCACAACAATCATTTCTATATGTCGGAAAAACCATTCAAGAAGTGGAGGACTGGATAAAATTCCTGCAATCTAAAAAATCCTCAATTCAGCCTTTTATTTTTGCAATTGGAGAAGATATCACAAAAATAAGTGAAATTTACACATACTTTGATGGAATAAAGTATAAATTTTTTAATATTATGAGGGCAGTGGATATCTGCTTCAAAATAATATATATATTTAATTTAAACTTTCCAGCAGAAAGTATAATGTTGTGGTCATTTATAGAAATCTTTTTTCATCAAATGAAATCAACAAACACGTATTCTAAAATACATATTTTATGTGAATATCTGAAAAATAATTAAAGCTTACTTTAACAAAGGATGATTTTCATTTTCTCGAGCACATCACATCTTTCGTATAAAAAAATATCTTAAGACACTTTCTGTAATAAAGGTGTTACTTTTTCTGTAAATTAGATGCCTATCAAAAAATCTGAGATTCTCAGGATGTATTATAAATGAATAAAAATGAATTATTTATATAAAGTACACAACAAATCTCAGATTACATTTTGTCCTGTAAATTTAAATTCATCCTGAATCGAGCTTTATAGAAAAACGTTTCAAATCCGTCCAAAAAACCAATTTAATGAGAATATGTTTCAAGCCTATTTCGTAGTTGAACAATTTACTTTAAAAAATCTTACGGAAAATCTCATTCAATATTTGAGAGTAATCTAATCTAATTTAATTTTTGCAACTTAGCTAGAAATCACCCTGTACATTCATAATACCATTAATGAATGTCCACGAGCATCATCATAATGTTCTTGAATATTAAATCAATGTTCACTAGTGATCAAAAGTTGGTATTTTTAGTAATAGAATATAGGTTTAAAGTTTTGTAATAAGGAATAATTTTGATGAATCAATGTTCAGAAAACATCAATACTAGTGCCGTCTTGTGTTCGATCAATGTACCCTTGATGATAGAAGAATTATTTCAGACCACGTAACAATGTCTTCAATCATTAAAATTATTCTTTTGAACCTTGGGCCAATGATGATCAGTAAGTTCACAATGAACTCTGTGTCATAAAATAGATGTTTATATTGTTGCTATAAGGAATTGAATAATTGGTTAATGAACAAAAAGCATTAATATTATGATCAACAGTCAATGTTCAAGAAGATGGTCACAATGAACGTGGTCCTTAAGCTATTTATGCTTTTTATTAAACAATCAACAACTATGCCTTATGCCAATCATTTAGAGCATCGGTTGAAAATTGATGTTCAAATTCATCATTCTAATGTTGTTTTTTATTATAATTAGGTAAGTTTTTCGTTCTGTGTTCAACGCGCTATTTATAGGCATGCGCCCCCGGCCGGTACCGTCACAACCGCTATGTCCCTGCATTTTAAATCTGTAATATCTTCAATAATATTCATCTAGATTACAAGCTGTGAAAGGTCATATCAAAATCCGTTGCTTAGTTTTAAAGATTTAAGCAAAACTTGCAAATTTCATGTTGTTGCCATGCTTTTTGTGAAGAGCTTACAGAATTCTAGGGCAAGTTTATTGTTACATTTTTCATGAAAGATGACAGGTGCTTCATCAGGACCAGAAGGCATGGAATAATATCTGATGATAGGAATTACACAGGGAAGAGAGAGGGTGATATTATTTTGAACCATATGCTTGTGTTGGTTGTGGAAATGAAGATTTGATGCTGTAGCCACTAGCTAGAAAATTGTAGAACCGTTGAGATTAGCAAGGACTATCTATAGTCCAAATTATCTTGTTGTGCAGTTATTAACTTTGGTTCTTTCTCAATTTCCATTCGTTGCGGGGGTTAACGAACTCGATTAGATTCTTAGTATTGTGATTTCTACACAACTGTATGTAAGTAAGATTTTTACAGACGACAGCTTGTTTCCAACTTTTGTTGAAACCTGGTTAGTAGTAAAAAGGTCGCCTCATTGTACCCATGTTTCGAAAAATAACCTCAGTTATTTCAAAAGTACGTGTTAACGGTTTGAAAGTAACGTTGGAATCTTCAGGACGTATCATTAATTTTCTTCATCTCCTGGAGACATCAGAAAGGCGCGTCAAAAAGAGTATTGCATTTCCTGTGACTGCAAAAAGTACAGTACTTCTAGGATCTGATAGGGTGTTTCATAGTTCCGGATGTTTGACCAACATAACTTTGTCGAATGATGTCTTGAGAAAAGTAAAAATATTTTATCACAAAAAAATTCGGTTTTGTGAACGGGAATGAATTACTTTCCAAAACTTCAACCACCTACTTTGAAAAACTCAGTGTACAGGGTGACCACGAAATGATTGTTTTTGGCACCATTCAGTTGTTTATGGAATGGAAAACTTGGAACAAAGGTACGGTTCTTTGAAGCCGATATTTATAATGAAGAAAGAGTCAAAAATCTATTCCGATTCAACTGGAAATAAACTCAAGTCAAAAATTTGAATGAAACCCTGTGTATTCTCAGTGATCATTTGATGTTTCTTTGATATATTTTTTCTCAAGGATATAACATAAGTGAGCATTTTTCACTGAAGTCGCGCTTTCGGAGTCATCTTCTCCAAATTCAATACGGCAGCAATATATGAAATATTGTCGAACTTCGAGAACGATGTTCCTCAATTTATGAATGAAAATTCAGAACTTTTAAAAAATTCACGTACTTTTATTTTTTAATATTTTCAAACAACATTTATCATTTAATTCATCTCGAAAATCTTGATGGAAAGTATTTTTTGAAATTTGATATTGAAGGATACCTTTTGTACTATTAAAAAATACTTTCTTTGATTTTGAAGTAGTAATTGTCGAAAATAAACAAAAATTACTATTCCACTGGCACAAAGAAATGAACCGCGTATTAACTTTGACGTTTTTTAGTACACTTTGTACACTTTGATTTTAAAATCCAACAACAATCCTGTTAGATTTTCAAGATTAATGAATAATGGCATTTAAAAAACAAATAAATAATGAGTACCTTTCGGATCTTCCGGGAGAAGGAAATACTAAGAGCAGACAGTTGTTGGTTCACACATGGATCAAAACCACCTTCCGGTTCTGGTGCAGGTGTTTTTAGTCTCAGATCCAGGACAGAGATATCTACCTGCCTAGGAATCTATGCCACTGTATTTCGAGCGGAAATTAACGCTATTGAATTGTGCGCGGAAAGACTGAAAGAATCCAACCTCATACACAAGTCAATAAAAAATATTCTGAGACAGTCAAGCGGCGTTGGAAACTCTTGGATCCTACCGAACAAAATCTGAATTGGTAGCAAATTGCCAAAAACGACTCTCCTCGATAGGAAGACTCAATAGATTGTCTCTGGTCTGGGCTACTGGCCATACTGGCCTGGAAGGCAATGAGACTACTGACTTCCTTGCAAAGGATGGTGCTGCAAGCAGGTTAATCGGACCAGAACCTATCATTGGCATCGCTTTAGGCTTTGCCAAACAAATATTGAACACCTGGATGACAAGAATATTTATGGACTTCTGGCAGAATCTTCCAAGGTTGGCTCACTCCAAACCAATTATTCACCATTCGGAGCTTGATACCAAACAGTTGTTGGACTACAATAGGGATGAACTACATGCAGAGAACGTATGCAGAGACTCGGACTGTCGGAGGACAGTGTATGTCGCCTGTGTTTGGAAAATGATGACACAGCAGAGCACCTATTTTGTACCTGCCCCGCTAGGGACAGAATCAGGTTTTTGAGTTCGGCAGAGTCGTACTCTCACCATCTGACCTTAAAGACCACTCACCATACAAAATAATCGGCTTCATTGAGAAGCTGGGTTTATTTGGTCGAGTGTGAATAAGTGTGAGCCACAATAAACCCTTGCGGGTTGCGGTGGAAGGTCGAATAGACCCACTCACTTTGGACCTTACCTAACCTAACCTAACCGCAAACATCGTAATTTTTCTATAGATGACGTCATATTGAATTAAGAGAAAATGGCTCCTACGGCACCATTCTGAAAGGAAATGATCACTTAGTTATATTATTGAAAAGTTAAAAAATATAGTCATTTTCCAATTTCCTAACTTGGGTTCATTTTCGGTTACACTAAAATATCGACTTCAATGAACTATTATTCTGTTCAAAATTTCAAATTTATCACCTCGGAAACAACTGAATGGCGCCCGCCGTGTAGAAAGATTTCATTGTAACCGGTATATTGGATGTTTTATTGAAATATATATTACGCATTACTTTTTGAGGATTTTTTCGTTTTTTGTCACATACGTATTTTTTGAGTGTGCATGATGAAAATCCAAAGAAATCAATAAACATTTATCTCTTCAGAAAAATAATTGAAATTCAGTGCGGTTTCCATAATTATAATTACAAATGAAATATTTCATTACAACTTTTCAAATTAAGTAGTTTCATCCTTTCAGTTGACGAAACAAAAAATATGAGATATTCATATACGAAAAGTTTATTCGCAAAATGTTTATTTAGGTTTTCTGCTAATCAAAAATATTCTTAATAATATACATATGTTTATGTTGATGTGCTCCTAAAAATAATTGACCTCACACATTAATAAACTTTTGTGACTAATACTTCAGTTTCTAAATAAATAATATTACTTACGGAAACATTGGTATCAAGTTGAATTTAATTGATTGAAATGGATCAAATGGTGTTTCTTCGGTAGGTTACTTCATATTCGTTCTCTTTGAAAGATTTTTGACTGTAATTCGTTTTCAAGATTTTATAAATACGTAGTTTTTTCTCCCTGAGATTATATTTTTATCTCATTTCTCCATGTTATGGACAGTAGCTAGTAACAGCAATAACACAACACAACAAAAAATATTTTTTTAATGTTTCCTACACTAAATTAGTCAATTTCTACTAATTTTGGGGTGATAAAAACGAAAATAACAATGAAAAATTTTTATTAGCTCTGGTTTTTGAGATACACAGTACTTAATCTAAAAGAGTAGTTATACTATACGTGAAAAGTGAGAGTACATAAAACAATATTGTTATGTTTCTTTTAGAATATTTTAAGTACAAAATTAATAAAAAAAAACATTATTCTTAGTGTTTTGACAAATAAAAGAAGTTTGTACCACCAAATTTCAATTGAGTCCATCCAATTCATTGTAAGATCGCTGTCGTTCAGCTTGTCTTTTATAAAACACTTCTGGAGCATCCCTACACACAGACCAGCAGTAGTCTGCAAGCATTGCTTCATTCCAACGGCCCTGATATCTCTGTTCCATTAAGGCAATGTCTTGATGGAATCTTTCTCCATGTTCGTCACTCACAGCTGCACAGTTTTGTGGGAAGAAATTAAGATGAGAGTGAAGAAAATGAATTTTTAAGGACATGTTGCATCCAAGTTGGTGGTAAGCTTGAAGAAGCTCTTTAACCAATGCTGTGCAGTTATCATCTCTTTTGTTACCTAAAAACCCATGTACAACCCCCTTAAAGGCTTCCCAGGCTCTTTTTTCATTTCCTGTTAAAATCATGTCAAAAGCAGGATCATTTACGATTTCACGGATTTGAGGCCCAATAAAGATGCCTTCCTTGACTTTAGCATCACTCAACCTGGGAAACTTTGCTCTCAAGTACTTAAAAGCTTGTCCTTCCTGGTCCATGGCCTTCACAAAGTTTTTCATTAGTCCCAACTTAATATGTAATGGGGGAAGGAGAACATCCTTAGGATCTACAAGAGGCTCGTAAACTACATTTTTCTCATTAGGGTTTAGGTCTCGTGTAGGCCAGTTCATTTTTTTATAGTGAGATTTTCTATCTCGACTGTCCCACAGACACAAAAAACAACAGTACTTGGTGAACCCTAATTGCATTCCTAGGAGTATAGCAATGACTTTCAGATCACCACAGATGTGCCACTTGTGTTGTTCATATTTGATTGATTGGAGAAGTGTTTTCATATTTATATACGTTTCCTTCATGTGAACTGCATGACCTATAGGAATAGAGGGTAGCTAATTTCCATTATGCAGAAGTACAGCTTTTAAGCTTAGTTTTGAAGAGTCTATAAACAGTCTCCATTCAGATGGAGTGTGATCCAAATTCAAGCAGTCCATCAAACCATTAACATCAGAACAAACTACGAGGTTTTCTTTTTTCTCAAAAAAAGGAAGCAAATCTTTTTGACGCTGTCTGTACTGAGATATTTTCACATCATGTTTTAGAAGATTCCACTGTTGTAGTCTTGACCCTAACAGCTCAGCCTCTTCCTTAGACAATCGAAGATCTCTTATAAGGTCACTCAACTCTGCTTGACTAATTCTGTGCGGATCACTAGACTTATCGCTTACCTCAAAATCAGGGTCATAGGATGTAGAAGGATGGGTTGCTCCTTCTAAACAGTCTTCATCACCTTCCTCTGAAATTTCATAATTTTGGGGTGGAGAAGGGTCTGGCAAATTGTCTGAGTGTGGTACAGGCCGAAGAGCAGATGGGAGATTAGGGTATTTAACCGTTCCTCTTTTCTTCATAGATAAACCTTGCTTAATGGGAGGAGTTAAGCAGAAATAACAGTCGTCTATATGATTGGTAGGCTCACGCCAAACCATAGGTACTGCAAAAGCCATTGCCCGGCTTTTATTTTTCAGTCACTCTCGCAATATGACGGAACAAGAATTACAACATATATGAGGAGCCCATGATTTATCTTGATCCCCAACTTTCACACCAAAATAATGTTCATAGGCTGTCTTAACGATAGGTGTCATTTTACGTTTCTGAGCCTTAAATGTTATTTCACCACATATATAGCAAAAACTATCGACAGAATTCACACACTTTCGAGGCATTTCAGATCAGCACTTAAATTAATTAAAAAATCAACTTCACACGATAATTTCAATAGCAACCACGTGCGTACAATTGACAAACTCACATAGGTTATGTTTACTACTTAAGAACAGCTGATGAGAGGGGTGTTACGTAAACAAACATGTGTACCAACTGTTGGTGATGAAATATTTCATTTGTTGAAAACTCAATATACATATGTATAATATAATGATACTATATCTTGAAAACAAGAGCTAATATATAATTTTTATGGTCACTTTCGGTTTTAACACGTGGAAATACATTAAAATCATCTAATTTCAACCCCGAAACAAAAACTTTGTTTCGGTTATTGATTTCTTTTTTTTTCCTTTTTAAATCATCAGATAGCATCAAAAAAGTCCTCGATGGAAATTATCAATCACCTGCAGGCGAGGAAAAATATTTTTTGAAACAATTCCGTTGCAAAACTTATTGTTTATTCATTAATTATAAAGTCAAGCCGAATCATTTCATAATTTTACTAAATTTAATTTTGTGTGATTTGGGTGTCAATGTTATTCCACACTCTCCAGAGAAATCGACTTCTTCATTTTCCAAGACAAAGGAAAAATTCTGAATGATGGTTGTAACGAACAGGAAAAGTATCATTCTGGCCAGCTCATCTCCAACACACATTCTTTTTCCTGAAAAAAGTGAATAGATGGATTGAGATTACCAGTAGTCGACGTTAATAATAACGAACAACTTAATCAAAAGTTGAATTGTATCATTGACTGGCTGATACTCTTCAAAAGAAGTAATAAATACAGTTGAAATTTGTATTTGTATAATGAATAAATACATTTTGTTCGACTTCAAAGTATTTACCTTTTTGTGAATCCTATATTACCAAACTAGGACCAAAACGAACGTTGACTAATTTGTAATAAAAAGAACTCAATTATTTCACGGTTATATTGATGTTTTCTTCAGTTTTATTTATATTCACTTCATTTTATGCAGGCTTATCTAAGTTGAAAGTTATGGGGGATACGAGACCCAAAGTCAGTTGGCCGTAATAAAAATCAGAGAATCGATAGAGAAGGAAATCTTTCTAGCGGATATTCTTACTATGAATACATGAATATCTGTTCTCAAGAAGCAAATGATCAATTTGAAAAAAATAAAGGTAATTCTAGATTCCAGACATACGCGATCAACTTATTTTGGAGAATGGTTTTGAAAGATAGAAAAGTTCGTGTGAGATACTGTTGAAAATTTGAAGATTCAATAATTCCTGTTTCCTCTGATCTTGAAATACATGAAAAAGAAGAAAGATTTCTTCTATCATCATTCTAATCTACATATTTTGATAGTTCATGATATATTTTTTGAATGGAATTACAAAATTTGTGATTTATTTTTGAAGACTAACCAAAATTAAACAGGTATCGAACTTGCTTACAGCAAAGTTTACTCTTGAAATGAAATCTTATATTATAATTAATATAACAATAAAATTTCTGTTTCCGCAAGGGTTGATCCTACGAACTTTTTTTCCTATTGAATTTTGATGATATTTATCCAAAAGCTAATTTCTTTCGGGAGCTTGACAGTCGTAAGCAGCGATATTGATTTGACTGAAATTCCTAAGTGAATCGAAATCCAAACTTTCGAATTTCTCAATACCGAAATTTTCACTTGTAGTGACCTCTCAATCAATTACTACATACACCAGGAAACTAATCGAACATAAAACCTTGATAACAATTTCTCAAATACCTTGAATTGAAAGATATTCATTTATAGTGGGATATATGATGGAGTGTTTCGTGAAGAAAAACAGAGATTTGCGTTTCGCGCATTTTCACTTTCTATGAAAAAATGAAATTAAGAATGGAAACCTTGGAATGGTTATGGAAAAGACAAATTACTTATCCAATTCGTTTTGATAATTTATAAAAAATATTATCTTTGTAACGTTAACGTTTGCGAGATAGAAATCCTTCTAGGACATCAGAATGCCCGAAAGAAATCTGCAATAATTTAGGTGAGTTGAAAATGGAATAAACAACTCTTCAAATACTCTGAAAACCTTCATTTCTGATTATTAATTAATCTGATCAAACTTTGGCACATGCCCATATACTGGTATTGCAACTATTTTGCTCTTGTTCCATGAAGTGTGGTTATAGTCTATACGAAGATAATCCGAACAGCTGAATGGAAGACTGTATTTCATCAGTTCGGACTTCCATTGTCTAATATAACTGAAATTGATTTGAAATCCCTGGAAGAATCTGTAAAAAAATTAAAGTGATTAACCAGAAAAATAACAATTTTATTAAACAAAAAACTGAAATTACAAACAAATAACATACAAGCAACAACCAAAAAAATAAGAAATTGAAATATCAATACAAGCTGAAAATAAAAAAATATTATTGAACAAAAAGTTAAAAATTAAAAGATTCCAAACCAAGTTACATCACGACGTTTCGATTGTTAGTATCCACAATTGTCTTCGGGTGATAACTGGACTTACTCATCCGAGATCTGACTATTTATAGGTCATTTGAGTGCTTTCACCTGTCCCCTCTTCCCTCTCTCCGCTTCATTGGTTTTAGCGGGAAATGACCGTTTGGCGGGAGTTGGTCGTTTTCCTCTTGATTATAGGTTTCCATATATTACGTATCTCTACGCTACCTTGACTAAATGCGTTGTTGGACAACATACACGCGGCTTTTTTGAATTTTCTCTTAAGCCAGTGTTCCTCTTTGTGGATGATTTTAGCTTGAGCTCACTTGATGTTATGTTGATGAGTCCAAACATGCTCTGCTAATCCGGAAATGCTGGTTTCTTCTTGCTGTGTTTGTTTCTAGTGAGGCAGGTTCTGATGTTCTACTTGGACCCAATCCTTCTTATCCTTTCCGACAATCCTCTGATGTAGAAAAGTACAGGTACTGGTTGTGGCTTCTCTTCCTTGTGGAGCTCTTGATGCAAACTAGGTGAAGTCTGTTCTACCATCTCTCTGGAGTAACCATTTCGTTGAAGGTCATTTTTGATGATGCCTAGTTTCTTTTCGAGACCTTCCTTTGTATTACAGAGCCCGAAAGCACGGTCTAGTAGAGTTTTGATGATTTCTCTCTTAATCGATTGATGATGGTTGGATTTCTGATTCAGATACTGTCCTGTGTGAGTGGGTTTTCGATATACAGATGTTTTCCATTTAGTGTCGGTCCTCTTCACCAACACGTTTAAGAAAGGCAATTCGTTGTGGACTTCCTTCTCCATTGTGAAAGTGATGGAAGGACTTACATTGTTGAGGTGCTTCAGAAAAGTGTCTAGTTCTGCATTCCCATGGTTCTATATTTTGTGTCGTCTACGTATCTCAACTAGACTCGGGGCTTCTTGTGGGCTTCTTCAATGGCTAGAGTTTCAAACCACTTCATATATAATATATTGGCTGTAACCGGTGAGAGTGGCGATCCCATTGGCAGTCCCTCATCTTGCCTCTAGTAATTCCATAATTACTTGTATCGGTACCGCTGCGAGTTCCGAGAATCATACATCGGTGAAACTAAAAGGCCATTGAAAGTTCGCATTGCTGAGCACAAGAAACACACACAGCGACAAAACAGCAAATCCGGAATAGCAGAGCATGTCTGGACTCATCAACATAACAATAAGTGGGCTTAAGCTGAAATCATCCACAAAGAGGAACAATGGTTTAGGAGAAAATTCAAAGAAACTGCGTATATGTTATCCAACAACGCATTTAGTCAAGCTAGCGTAGAGATACGTGACATATGGAAACCTCTAATCGAGCGGAAAACGACCAACTCCCGCCAAACGGTCATCTCCCGCTAAAACAAATGAAGCGGAGAGAGGGGAGAGGGGGTAAGTGAAAGTACTCGAATGACCTATAAATAGTCAGATCTCGGATGAATAAGTCCAGGAGCGTAAGGGCCGCCGTAAATGCACCGTATTACATCCCAAACAGATTCATATACAGAGATCTAGGACTGGACACGCAGTATGTGAACGTGTATATGAGAGAACATGCAGAAAGCACGTTCGATAGAATCAGATCGCACTTAAATCCAGCGTTTCGTGATCTACACGATGCGTTGAACATGGATGACCCCAGGTTCCGAGAAAGGGACAAACATCCAAGGCCGACCAGACAAAATCAGAGACCGCCCCCACGAGTCGCCGTCAGGCGGCTCAGGCAAGTATAAAAATCTTAAGTGTATTAACCATATACTCTCTTACAGGAAAACCGCGATTCAATTTCAAAATCACATTTCTCAGCTTCACTGGGAAACGCCCGACTATCACAACTCTGGCCGCCGTTAGCTTTGGGGGCCCCCATGCAAAAATTCAATTAGGAATACCGCGACAAATAAGAGCCAAATAAAATTCAAATCGAGAAGCTAGATAGGGAAATAAAAGCACCTAAAGGCTGGTTTCCAACCAAAAGAGGTTAGATATTAATCTTGCTGAAGTGCCAGCAGCTGGATTGAGGACCGTTTCCTTAAGAAACGGGGGTGGAAGGAAAGGGTCGCCAGGTCCAAACCTGCGGAAGCATTTCCGTAAGGAGGGAGCTTGCGACCTGGGCACACAACCCGGGAGGGGCATGGGGGGGGAATAAGTCCAGTTATCACCCGAAGACGATTGTGGATAGTAACAATCGTAACGTCGTGACGTAACTTGGTTTGGAATCTTTTAATTTTTAATTTTTTGTTTAATAATATTTTTGAATTTGCATTAATATTTCAATTTCTCATTTTTGTTGTTGTTGTTATTGCTTGTATGTTATTTCTTTGTCTTTGTAATTGCAGTTTTTTGTTTAATAAAATTGTTATTTTTAGGTTAATCATATTTTTTCACAGATTCTTTCAGGTATTTCAAATCAATTTAAATTATATTCGACAATGTAACTCTGAACTGATGAAATACACCACGAAATATTGTCAACCAGATTCAAACAAACGTTGAATGGAAGACTAATGTACCAGGTCTCATAAATTCACTAGCTAATACCATATAAAACTTCCCACATGAAAACAATGATAAGACCTCGTAACTATACCACGCCACCCATGTCATACAAAGAAACTGCCGACGTCCGGTAACTATATAGTTTTTATGTCATTCGAATTGACTTAGTTCATACTATAATCACTGTAAAATACAGAAAAATGTTGTGTTTTGACATGTCATTCAAGGTTAAGAGGTTTTGAAAACTTAAATTTGGTGTTCATAGAAATATGAATAATCCAAAGTTAATTAACTGATATTCTGTGAAATTTCCAGTCAGTACTTCGAAACAAGTACGGCAGTGTCTAGGCATCCAATGACTTAGTCACAAACATTTGTTACGTGCTTAATAGCTACGGTGTCATGACAACAAAAATTAGATAATCAGTGGGAAGCTATTATTTTCAAGAAACCATACTTACCTATTTGAAACGGCATAAAATGAGCATTCTTGACCACTTTTCCTTCATCATCGAGGAACCTATACGGATCGAACTTTTCTGGATCATTCCAGACTTCTTCATTCATATGCATTGCCCATTGTAGAGGTACTATCATGGTTCCTTTAGGAATTCTATATCCCTCGATGACCAATTCGGCCATAGTCCCATGTGGAATACCAACTGGTACGACTGGTCGAATTCGTTGAGCTTCGCAGATAGATGCTTCGAGGAGTGGAAGGTGAGGCATATCTTCCAAAGTAGGAGGTCGACCTTGAAGAACATCGTTGATCTCTGAACGAATATTTTCCTGGATTGATTTATTTTTCGCCAAGTACATTAAGTACCATCTACATAAGAAAAATGTAAAGAAAATAATCTAAAATGATTATCTTAAGTGATAAAATTAATTATTGAAAGAATGTGTAACCAGAGAACTTGATATTTCCTAAAATTCACTGTGGACCTGTTATTTCAAAAAATCACAAGTTTTGAAAGTTAACTTCATCATCAATCTAGTCCAGACAAGCCCAAAAAATAATAACAACTAGAAAAATCACCGAGTGTTTGAAGCAAAAATATTTTTACTTTCTTATACATTTTCTTTCCTCGTGATGCCATTCGAAATTATTTGAGATTGTAATCGGTATTTGAGTCGCAGATTCACGAATAGTGACAATAATAATGTCTATTGAGCTGAACAAACTTACTTATCAGTTGCACTTCATCAGGAACTTCTTAACCAACTGAAATATAGTGTTCAGTTCGATTCTTGCTTGTCTCATTAAGGCCTTTTATTTCAGTGTGAAATCGATAATTGATTATGAAAACTGCACACTGGGTACAAGGAATTTTTCTTTAACAAGAATTTGATGATTTCAAAGTGAATTATTCTAACATAATTTCACTAATATAACTTGATCAGTGTATATATCCGATAACACTTCATTTTGGGGCTACGGTTCTCTGTCAAATCTAAGAACGTATTCTTTTGGGGTAATGGGGTACGACCTCTTCAAGAACCAAAAGGGTATAAAGATAACTGAAAAGAATCTTATAAATTAACCCTAAATTTGCAACGGATATAGACTTTCAACCTCCACCAATTGAAACCAAGAATTTAATCGATGCCTAAAACAAATAACTTGATTTCTTCCACTTGATATAAAGATTGATTTTTGTTTTTCCTTTATACTTTTGTTACAGTTTCTTTTGAAAAATGTTTAACGAAACCATAGATATATACCAGATATTATGAAGCATATTGTGTCTCAATGTGATCATTGATATAAGGAAAACATGTTATGTAATTGCAGGAGTATTTGAAATACCAAGAAATAAATGAACTTCAAAATAGTGAATGCAAATTACGAGGATTTTCTGTTTCTCTATTTGATTTGCAAACGAATAGTATGTGGTGGATTGTGCTAAAAAATTAATGAGATTTTAATGAATCTTTGGTGAAAACAATCAAGGACCATAATTACTCACCTTAATGTGGTCAAAGTAGTGTCTAAACCTGCACCAAATAAATCAGCCAGCAAGTGGTAGAACTGCTGGTCATTGTAGAATCTATTAACAATTTCTTCACTTTTCCGAGTTTTCTCCAGAAGGAAAGCTTGTAATATATTAGTAGCACTTTTATCGGAGTCAAGGTCACCTACTTGTTCATCGATAATTTTTTGATAAAGCTCATGCGTTTTGTGTTTACCATCCAATAGAAACTTCATTGTACGTTGATATTTTGGAAGAAATCTAAAACGAATGAAAGTTGTGAATATTTGAAGGACAATTTTGGTACATGTGTGACTAAATCATTAGTTTGTTGTCACTTTCGAAAAATATTTCTCAAATTATGCTAAATGATACTCATGGAAAGCAATTCTGTAATTCATATTTGCTAATGTTCGTTAATGTGTCGCAAGTAGGAACTTGTCATTATAATACCTTTCCACAAAGTAGGGCGCCATATCCAATATGAATATTTGAGAAAATTGAAATGAATCAACAATTTCGTATAGGTTAGTAGCTCAAATTCACGACTATTTTTATAACGTACACCGAGAGAGTAGGGTATACATGATACAATTTTCATATGCACAATTCTCTGTGATCAGAAGAAATGTGATTCGTGAAGTGAATATTTCCATAAACGATATGAAATGTTCTACATTAATTTGATTCTTCGAATTGAGAAGCTCAAGTTATATTGAACTGGGGTTTTGAGAACGAAAATAAAGAATATTGGTATTATCTGGTATTATAAGAGGTATTCACCAATGCAGCGATATCCCAAATAAAAAGCTGAAATTGTCGATACTGAAGGGAACGAACTATCTGATTTATTTATTTATTTATTTACATCCAACAGGCCAAGGCCCAATAAAAGGAGTATACAATAATAGAGCAGGTAACTATTTCTAGATAAATGTAAGTTTAACACGTTGAACGCCACCGTGGGAGCCGTGGGTATATCAGGCCAAATTTTTTTGTGGTTGTGTCTCAAAAATATATTCTTCTTTCATATAATTTCAAGTTAGAAATGAAGAAAACAGATTTTGACATTTTATTACGTTGTCATTAGTATGTATCCGCATTGGGTACCCACGGCCACAATATTCATTTTTGAAAACTGCTGCCGCATGTATCCAATCTGGATACATGAGCCGGCAACAACGTCGAAAAAAATTAGAAAAGGTGTTTACAAGTTTGGAACAAATCACTTGCAATGCCTTTTCATCAGACGAAGTTCATGCAGTGTCTTGACTTTGGATACTGAACTTCCGTACTCTTTGATAAGTTATTAGTGTTCTTTACATTATTTATACGGCATATTTCGAAAACAATGTCCTTCGATCAGTAACAATTACATTTACAAAAACTCATGCAAGAGTTGTTGTCTGACGAAGAGAATTCGCTATTTGGAGATGTTTACTTATCAGACGAATATCAAATAGAAAGTGATGACTGTAGTCATAGTGATAGTAGCTCGACTTCTACAAGTTTCAGAAAAAGTAAGCGCATAAAACTGAAAGCAACCAGATCATCTGACCTAGGTAAGTTTATGATTCCTTCAAAATGATATAAACCTAATGTTATTCGAAATCTAAAACAAATTACCAAATGACCTACCGTCAATAAAATTATAAATTGCATATAATATTAGATTTAGGTATTATAAAATAAGTGGAAAAATGTTGTATGCAATTTGCAAGTCTTTTTGTTAGACTGACTAGAAAACATTTACAAAATGTTTTCTAGTCAGTTACAAAATGATTATGATATTGATATCTTGAAATGACATGACAATTTTTTTACAGATATTTTCCAGCCAAGTACGAGTTCAACACTAATTTCAACAAAGAATGCCAGTACGTTGGCCAAGAAACCTAGTACTACGATTCATGTCACAGAAACCATAGAAGATGTCATTGCTCAATTTCGAGTAGATGAATCGTCTTCAGAAGACGATGATTCACTTCCAACGAGTGATCCTACATGGGGACCAGTACAAGGTAATCACCTAAAAGATTTTCCGTTCAAGGAGCCGAATCCTGGCATAAAATCAAAAATATATGAGCGGTTCTACGATAAAACACCATATGATTTTTACAAACTTATGGTACCCGATTACATAATAAGCCATATTGTTCTTGAAACTAATCGTTATGCGGAACAATGCAAGAGAAATAATAATCTACGGAAGTCTAGAATAAAAGCATGGGCCGATACCAACTCAGAAGAAATAGAGACATTTTTTGGAATAATTATGTGGATGGGGTTGTCTCAGTTACCAAGTATCGAGTCATACTGGCGGACATCATTTTTGTACTGCAATAAAATAAAGTCCTTGATGAGCAGAAATAGATTTCAACTTTTGCTAAAAATGCTTCATTTCAACAATAATGAAGGAGTCATACAAAATCGACTTCATAAAATAAACCCGCTCATTGATAACCTCCTAGTAAGCTTTCAAGCTGTTATCATTCCTCAAAATGAGCTATGCATAGATGAAATACTTGTCCCTTTCAGAGGACGTTTGTCGTTTAGACAATACATAAAAAACAAACGCCACAAATTTGGCATAAAGCTATTCAAGTTATGTGTCGATAAAGGATATACCTATAATTTTAGCGTATATTGCGGGACTGAAAAAACTGAAGGTCAAACGGTAGCAACGAGTGTAGTAATTTCCCTTTAAACCAATTTATTAGATCAAGGGAGAACCTTGTATACTGATAATACAAGTGTTTCCCTAGCTCACACTTTGTTAGACCGAAAGACACATTTAGTGGGGACATTACGTTCAAATAGGAAGCTCAATCCTAAAGATGTTGTCACTAAAAAGATAAATAAAAATGAAATTGTCGCAGCTGAGAGCAACACAGGCGTGGTGGTTCTGAAATGGAGAGATTGAAGAGATGTTTTGGTCCTTAGTACAAAACACACTGATGAACTAGTAACAGTAAGTCAAAGGGGTGGTGAAGTATAGAAACCAAAAATAATAAGCGACTATAACAAATGTAAAGCTTTCATCGACCTTTCAGACCAAATGAAAGCATATTCATCATCTTTGAGAAGGAGCTTGAAATGGTACCGAAAATTGGCAGTTGAGCTTCTATTAAGTACGGCTTTGGTGAATGCATATATATTGCATCAAGAGGTTGCAAACGACAAAATGCCGATAACAAAATTCAAAGAATGCGTTATATTAGATTTGTTACATTTTCCAACTGAGACACTTAACAAAACGGCACCAGCTGATGAACCTTCAGCACAACATGTTTTGAAAGAAAGTCAAGGTGCTGGCAGAAAACGAGGAAGATGTGTACGATGAGGAGGTTGGGAGAAAGGCTGCAGCTAATCAAACAACACAAAGTAAATTCAGATGTATAACATGTGAAAAACATTATTGCTTATCTTGTTTTTTTGAAGTACACAAATGTTTTATGGCATAAAATACCCAATCTGTTTTTGTAATGTTCATTTCTTCCGTGAATATACATTTTGTTCATTATAATTTAGCGCTTATTGTTGTCGAATAAAAAACCTTCCCAATTTCATACCTACTTACTAACAAAATCGTCCCCTGAAAAAACTGTGAATAAAATTCACAGGCCAAATATGCTTTTAGGTATGCCAGGCCATATTGCGAACGCTTCCATAAAGATCTGCGCAAGGCATGCAGCCAACACAGATACATGTGGCTGAAATTACAGAAATACTTATGTATCCGCCATGGATTCACGCGGCCATCGAAACACTGAGTCGCGTGTGTCCGTGTTGGATACATACGGCATTCAACGTGTTAAGTGAACATTTTGATATTCGGCTAGGAAATAATCTATACAAACTATTTCTAAATTGATTCAGGGTAGAAAAAAATAAATCTACAGAGTATTTATTGACAGTTCGGGACATAGAGGTTAACGGGCTGTAGAAATGGTGTTGAGAATTGGGTACATTAATGTGGAATGTGATATTTGATCTGGACGTATCGAGGTACATTAAAATTGATTTGGGACAGTAGAGTTGGTGTGTCAATGGGACCAATGACCAATTTATAGATGAGAATGAGATCTGCAATTTCTCGTCTTCTTCTCAAAGTTACAAAACTAAATTCAGTCAGAAGGCAAGTGTATTCATAATTTCTAGCCGGATAGTTTCCATATTTCTCATAATAGGCAAACTTGAGGAATTTCTTCTTAAAACCTTCAATGTATTTTGTTTGATTAGGATTCCAGACAGAACTACAATACTCTAATTTACTACGTACCAAACTATAGTAAACTGAACGAATACATTCAAATGATCTAAACTCTTTGCAGTTTATTATAACAAATCTCAGCGACTTAGAAGCTCTCTGAACAATGCTTTCAATGTGCGCATTAAATGTAAGTTTATTGTCAAATAAGATTCCTAAGTCAAGAGTATCATCAACTCTTGGTAAGTCTATATTATCAATTGTAAAACTGAACTGGTATGGATTCAATATACGAGCATAAGTCATAATTTTACACTTTTCAACATTCAGACAATCAGACAATCATACGAATCCCGTATTTCTCTGAAAAGCTTGAAATCATCAGCAAAAATTAGCTTTGTTGATTGTATAGAAGCGCATATGTCATCTATAAAAAGTAAAAATAGCAGCGGTCCCAAATTAGATCCTTGGGGAACCCCCGACTTTATGTTTTTAATAAATCCGATTTTTTCACCTTCATACTCGACATATAGACTACGATGATTCAAATAAGATCTTAGTAGATTTTGTAGGAGGAAATACCATACGCATCCAACTTCAATAATAATTGTTGATGGGAAACTTTATCGAATGCCTTGCTGAAATCTGTATAGATTACATCAACTCGACATCTATTATCCAGAGAGTCGGATATGAATTGAGTAAATGTGCAGAGATTCGATACAGTTTCCCTCATTTTCATAAAGCCATGTTGAAATTCTGATATCAGATTTCTCACATATGCATATATCAAATCGAATAAAATAATCTCAAAAAGTTTGGAAAATGCAGAGATTAGTGCAGTCGGTCGATAGTTAGAAATTTCTGATTCATTTCCTGATTTGTGTACCGGACAAATCCGTAATACTTTCCACTCCTCTTGAGAAACCTCTTTTTTTAGTATAGCGTTGAAGATAATGAGTAGAGGATACTTTGAAATATCAATATGTTTTTTGACAAGTTGTCAAGGTATATTATCCGGGCCACATGTTAATTTATTTTTGAGTTCAGAGGCTGCATTCAGTATATTTTCTTCCTATATCTCATCAAAGATCAATAAATTACCTCATCATGAGGAATACAATGAGTATAATGGTCCAGACTTGATAATTTAGAAAATTATCACGTGTGCCTTCAATTGTTTTATTGATCATGCACATTTGACTGAATGGGGATATAGAATATTTCAAACAATTCATCTCTGGCACGGTGTTGGACGGACGCGTCGATAACGTCCGTCCACAAAGAAGGTACGAGGAGGCCATTGTTTTAGATGGACTGTCCGCTATCTTTGTATGTGCAAGCATGACACTGAAGGTGTACTAGCATGAACCAAATTTGTGAAGAGTCAATTACCATTGTTCATGATAAAAATAGCACCCCCAATCACGCCGGTTGAAGTAAGTAATTATTTCAATAAATATAGGAATTACACGTTAAAAGGTAAGACCTTGTTAGTACTTAGCTCGCACAAGTTTCTCAAATTCTGAGAGTTGTCGTTCGTATGGGGGCCACAGCTGATTAACGGAAAAACAGATTTCAAACAGATTTTTTAAACTAAACACAGAAATATGTACTCGTAAATTATGTACAGACATTTCTTTCGTATATAAACTGAAAGATAAAGCCCATTCGAAACAACTATTTCAAAACTTGCCATTCTAAGACGTATTGATGAAGAGGACCGACACCAAGTGATGATAGTACAGAGGTCATTGAAAGTCCGAGCATAAGAGAAACAAACAGCGAGGAGAAACCAGCAAATCGGGAATAGCAGAGCATGTATGGATTCATCAACATAACATTAAGTTATCCCAAACTAAGATCATTCACAGGGAGAAACACTGGTTTGAGGGGAAGCTCAAAGAAGCTGCATATATATTGTCCAACGACGCATTCAGCCAAGCTAGCTTGGAGATACGTAACATATGAAAACCTTCAATCATGCTTCGAACAGTCAACTCTCACTAAACCGGTGAAGTAGAGAGAGGAAAGAGGAAATGGGCGAAGTAGGTATTCAAATGATCTACGAATCGTCATCTCTCGGAGCAACAATTCAAGAATCATCCGAAGACGATTGTGGATACTCAAAATGTCTTAAAGTAACTTGGTTTAAAATAGTTCTTATTCTTCTTCAATTTCTTTTTTAATTGTCCAATTTTTGATATTTTGCTCATTTTTCCAAACGGAAATTTTTTTTCTCAAGAAGCAATCTCTTATGAAAATATTCGGTTTTCAGTTCAAATGTATTTAAGTAATATCGTACAAAAATGTTCTTTAGTTGAAATTATGTTGTTAGAATTCAGCCAAATCGAATGTATGAATTCTGGGATAAAAATATAAAGTTGAAAGGCGAACAACTTTTTCAACTCAGTTTTCCAGAATATTTCCTATATCAGTAACTTACTCTATAGATGACACTGTATAGAAAAAAAAATCTATTCAAACCTCAAAAAAGGCAAAAAATTCAAAGGTCCGGCAACTCCAATATGCTTGGTACCTTCTTCTTGTATCTCTTGTAGCCAAATCCATATATCATCATTCCGTGACCATGATATCCCAAAAACGAATAAATTTATGGCTGACCCCAAACTGTGCCGAAGTGGTTCTAATGGGTCGAGTGCAGTGTCCTCTCCTGAATTGCCA
Organism: Leptinotarsa decemlineata; assembly: GCF_025532065.1. Lineage (NCBI taxonomy): Eukaryota > Metazoa > Arthropoda > Insecta > Coleoptera > Chrysomelidae > Leptinotarsa > Leptinotarsa decemlineata. The sequence continues at coordinate 1,142,912 of NW_027412545.1, read as the reverse complement.
ATGTACTATAAAAAATTTGGGTGAAAGTGAAATTTTGAAAATACTTCTTTTTTTTTCAATACGTTGTAATGGATGTTCATCAAATATGGGTCACTTCAATATTTTTGAAAATGTTATAAATATAATTATAATAAAATTCCGAAGGTAAGAAACGGCAAGACGAAAATAAGGTTTATTAGCATGTATTAACTTGAATATTACTGGAGTGTTTCTCAACAACAAATCGTTATTTTTAACACCTCGACACGTATTTCGATCATCAAATGATCATCTTCAAGAGGAAGTTTAATCTTTCTCTTGAAGATGATCACTTGGTGATCGATACACGTGTCGAGGTGTTAAAAATAACGATTTGGTTTTGGGAAAAAACTCCAGTAATATTCATTACTACACCAAAGGTTCCAAACAGTGCATCACAAGTATGCATTAACTTATCTTCTGAAAATTTGTCTGTTTCCAAATGCGCAATGTCGTTGAAATATTTGTTTTTTCATTTGTACCTATCCAGGGTAGGATTTTGAGATGAAATGTCTGATGAATATTGGTAATGTAGTGTTCATGTATTCGTCTGCCACCGCTCATTGGCACATACAATGTTAAAATGTTGATAAAGACTGGCCTATATAACTGCTGATATTTTGGAATTGAAATCTCTCTTACTTCCCAATGAAAAAGCTGCTAGAGTGTTCTTGGGCATATTGGCGATGGCACGTACACTGTATTAACGACAAAATCATTACAGTTCTGAAATTGGTCCTAATCAGAAATGACACTCTTCAATTGGAAGCACTACCGTATATTATATCAATAGCATTGAGGACATAATTGAAAATAGTGACAGAAGTATGCCAAAATACCCTGTCATAACTCGGCATTATAACTCTCAATTGGAAGAATTTAGGATGGTTGATTACATGGAGTTAAAGAATATTATTTTTTCAATGCCCAATGAAAGTAGTACCGACGACATAAATATGTCGTTCATTAAATATTGTTCTGATAATATTGCAGAACCGTTGCTCAACCTTGTTAATACTTCACTAGAGACTAGTATGTTTCCAAATGGATTCCAATAATTACACTGCCAAAGGTATCTAATTTTAATAAAGCTACCGATTTAAGACTAATGAATATGCTAAGCTTGATTGAAAAAATCTCAGAAAAGGTAGTGTATGAACAATTGGTAAGCTATATTGAAGATAACAACATGTTAATAGTGTTCAATCTGGTTTTCGAAGCAAGCATAGTTGTGAAACAGCATTTCAATGTGTTTTAGATGGTTGGAAAAAAGTATGGAAGGAAATAAACTAGTAGGTGCAGTATTTCTTGACCTACAGAGGGCTTTTGAGACTGTGAATAGAAATAGATTAGTGCTAAAGATGGAAAGTATCGGTATTGTGGGTAAAGCATTGAAATGGTTTGCAAATTATCTAGATAATAGAAAACAGAAGTTTCTTCTGAATAACATAGAATCCGACGAAATAGAAAATGAATTTGGGATGCCACAAGGTAGTATTTTCGGCCCTTTACTCTTCCTTATTTATATAGATGATACAGTAGGAGGTGCTGGAATGTGTGAAATCCACTTATTTGTAGATGACATCCTCAACTATTTTCCTTCCACAGACCATGGAATTTTGAAGGAAACGATAAACTCTACAATAAATTGTATTCATAAATGGTGTTGCAGTAATTTAATTAAAATAAATGAAAATAAAACAAAATGTATGCTCATTGCAAGAGAAAACCAGATTAAAATACTGCCAAGCCATAATTTGGAAATCAAACTATGCGGGAACCCAATCGGACAAGTGAAAAAAATCAAATACTTGGGTATTATAGTTGACTATGGACTAACGTTTGAAGAACATGCAAACTAAATATCAAAAAATATTTCTTTCAAAGTAAACTTTTTATTCAGATGTTCAAGATACCTTAATGCATGGACAGAAACGGTGATATACAATAGTATTATACTTTTCCATTCGAATTATTGCTCCACTATTTTATATCTACTGAACCAAAACCAAATCAACAGGTTCCAAAAACTACAAAACCGATCGATGCGTATCATTTTGTCATGTAGCAGACGCACTCCCTTAAAAACCATGTTGGACAGCTTAGGATGGTTAGCAATTAAAAATTATTTGTTATACCAGACACTTATTTTCATTTTTAAAATCAAAACATGACGGGCACTAATTGATTAAATAAGTTACAATTTTGAACTGCACCAATACCCAACCAGATCAAAAAATTGCTTTCACTTACCTCTAGTAAGGGCAAAGACTTCTGAAAATTCTGTCTTTGTTAAAGGATTCAAAGTTTTCAATGATTTAACCCCAGAATTGAAGGATATAGATTCTATTGTTCTTTTCAAAAGGTTATTGAAAAGTATATGATAGAAAAACGTAATGAGACCTGACGTTTATTTTATAAACACACAGTATCTATATTTGTTGTGAGACGTGAACTTCTAGTTTAGAAACTTTTTCTATATGACGACATTAATTTTATTTTTATATTTTTATGTATTCGCAAGATTTTATGCTAATATATTTGAGACAAGATGTAAATTAGTAATTAACTATTTTTGTATGTATGAGTGTATAAGTATGTATATATATTTTATTGATTTATGACAATCTACAAGTGACAACAAATCAATTTTATTTTTAGATTTTATTGATTTCATTTGAAATTATTACTCACTGAACTGTATTATTAGTTTTTGACATATATATATATATATATATATATATATATATATATATATATATATATATATATATATATATATATATATAGTGTGTCAAGAACTACCCATTATTGAATAATTGGCGAAGTTGCCGGATCGCCTTGATAGAGCAACAAGTTTGATCTATTCAAGCTTCGATTTCGATTCTCGTTGTGAGAAATAGTGCGGAATCTTCCAGAATGGTATTGTGGTATATCTCTTTTTTATTTCTCATATTTTCCCTAGTTTTGTTGTTTTTGATAGTATTAATTTTACTGAGACTCTAATACAATCATCAATACAAATATTTCACATTGAAACATCAATCACTTGAATTTCAAACAATCGATATAATATTACATGGGCTTAACAGTCTCGGGCCTAACACATAAATGGCACCAGTGTCATTGCATTTACCACTTTTTCAGTTAGTACTAATCTTCAAAAGAAAGCTGTTGAAATTTTATGATATTTTACTAAGAAGTTTGTGAGTTATTGTGCTGAGAGTGACATTGCTTTTGTTATTTTCAAAACAATGGATCAAAAACAATTTCGTGTCTTCATTTTACACTGCTTCTTGATGGGAAGGAATACCGTTCAAGCAAAGCAATGGCTTGAAAAGTGTTATAAGGACTCCACTTCATCAGAAATAATAATTGAACTTAAACGTTGGTTGGTTACAAAATCTTTGACAGATACTCACATTCACAAATTCATTAGCGTGCGTCATGATGAGTTTTTCCATTTTAGTCCTCTGTGGGCCTATTTTCGACCCACCAAATTGTCGGATGCAGTTATGAACGAATCTTCTTTGTTCTCTCCATAGTTCGCCTTCTGCGCAAATGAGACCTAGAAAAAGAAAAATGGAACTTGAAGAAGAATATAAGAAATATTTATAAGCATTAAATTTTGAAAAATGTTGTGAATGTTCAGCAAAATTCACCACAAAACATTTGACATATACCTGAGTTGAAAATCGAATATAAAATCCGAGCTAAAATATACTGTTTGACATATTAGATTCAAAGTGACACCGTTTCGGATTCTTTTGAGCAAAGTCTTTCATTTGATATCCATATCAGAGGGTGGGCGAGAATTCATGGTAAGTGTACTGTATTCATGAAATTTATATACATATATTTATATATTATGTATGTCTCTGTCGAAGTGTCTTTCTTCATACAGCTATTTTTTGTGAATAGTGGGATATTGTTTGTTATTCTATACCAGCGATAAATTGAGCACAAAATAAATTTTAATATTCACGAGGACTGATTAGAGGGTTGCATGAAAATACTTGGATTGTCAACAATTTTTAATTCAGAGTGACTGTGTGCATGCTCGGTTGGTAGCCAGGTGGTTCGACGTGGGTGTTTTGTTCACTCGTTCAATCGGCCGATATGTCTGTCGATGGTTCAAGCCGCAGGCTGAACGATCGATTTTCACTTGCTACCGTCCAATCCTTGTTAGGAATCACACCTCGTTAGTCCTTAGCTCGCACAAGTTTCGACCGCAGGCTGAACGATCGATTTTCACTTGCTACTCGTGTTAGGAAGCACACGTCAAAAGGTAAGACCTCATTAGCCCTTAGCTCGCACAAGTATCGACTAATAACACTATCCATGATGAAATTTCCACACTATATATTTTATTTAATACGTGTTTTACTACATATAGTTTCATCACTTGGATCTAGTACATCAAAATACAGGGTGTTCCTTAAACACATGCTAATATTTGAGGAGGTAATTCTTAGACCCATTTTAAAGAAAAAACGTCCTATGGACGTATGTCCTAAACGCCTTAACTTTTGAGATACAGGGTGGCAAAGTTTTCAAAAATAATCAGTTTTTTAATAATAACTGAGATAATTTTGTAGACATCTTTGGCATATTCGGTACATATATTCCATGCCTCAAGGTGCATTTTCTGATGTACAATTTTCTTAATTTTCTCTGCCAGTGGCGTACGTACGAATTTTGAAATGTATATTTTTGGCGAAAAAAAAACTACATTTTTGAGCATAATTGATTTGCTGGGTTTTCTTTGTCCGATGCATGATTTTCGCTCAAAAAATTAGAAATCGCTTTACTTAAGGATAAATTCCTTAAAAATCTGATGCGGTATCGTGCATCGACTGAAAGCAAACTAAGAGATCAGATTTGTTGCAAAATAATTGAGGATCTAAAAGGTATTTGTTTGTTGTCAGATGCACTGTTCTCAATTAAAATTACGTCATAACGCAGCACCGCTTAATAATTTTTGAAAACATAAATTTAGTTATCCTGTAATAAATGATGTGTAGCAGAATTTATTTACTGCACCTCTTGGAAATATGGAGTTTGTCGATATGTGATTTCTTTTAAATATTGAAACCAGAAAAACAGCGTACTCACCATAGCAATAAAAAACGAATTCTCTGTCACATCGCGTTTTGATTGATTTTGAAGTGTTATTGAAGTTATTTTGGTAGTCCGCTGTTTTTCTGAATATCAGTAAATATGGTAAATTATACGAATGCGGAAATGGCGCAAATGCATTACGTATATGGCCTTGCCGATGGTAATGCAACAGAAGCCAGGCGCATTTATCAGGAAAGATATCCTAATCGTGCCTTACCAGATAGCCGAACTTTTTCAAATATTCATCGTCAACTTGGGGAAACTGGTAGTTTCAAGAAAGGGACTCCGGAAGGTAGACCTCGTGTAGTAAGAACTCGTGAAACTGAGGAAGCGGTGCTGCAAGAAATTGAGGATCATCCTGAGACGAGTACGAGGAAGATCGCTAGAACTCTGGATATTTGTCATCAAATTGTTTGGCGTATTTTGGTTGATTTTTTGTTATACCCATACCATATTTCAAGAGTGCAGGCATTACTCCCCAAAGATTTTCCACAGCGTGTGAACTTCAGTCAGTGGTATCTACAAAGTATTGCACTAAATCCGCAGTTTGAGACTCAAATTTTGTTCACAGACGAAGCAAATTTTTCTCGGAATGCCATTCAAAATTTCCATAACAATCATGTGTGGGCTGAAGAAAATCCCCATGCAATAACCGAAACCCATTTCCAACACCAATTTTCGGTTAATGTATGGGCAGGAATTATAGGTGATCATCTAATAGGCCCATTTTTTCTACCAGGACGCCTTGATGGTCGTTCTTATTTACACTTTCTCGAAGAAGTCTTACCTGGGTTATTGGAAGATGTGCCACTTGCGTTAAGGAATCGAATATGGTACATGCACGATGGCACCCCTGCTCATTTCAGTGTAATTGCCCGAAACCATTCAAATACAGTTTATCCTAATCGTTTGATAGGTCGCGGAGGACCTCAGCAATGGCCAGCAAGATCCCCCGATCTCAACAGTTTGGATTTTTTTTATGCGGTCACCTTAAAACTCTTGTGTATAAAACTCCAGTTAATACTTTAGAAGATTTAAGAGAGCGAATAGTTGCCTCGTGTGAAACTATACGAAATACGCCGGGAATATTTGAACGGGTGCGTAGCAATTTTCAGATTCTCATTCATTTTAGAATTGATCTAATTTCTTAATTTGCTTTCTGTCGATTTTTATTTTTTTGAGTGAAAATCATGCGTCGGACAAAGAAATACCAAGAGATCAAATTTTCTCAAAAATTAATGAGGAATTTAAAAATGATTTTATTTTGAAAAAAAAGCATTGGCGTAGTACTTTTTCCCCAAAAATATTCAATGCGAAACCCGTAGGGATGTCACTGTTTGAAAAAATACAAATTTGTGTACATCAGAAAATGCGCCTTGAGGCATGGAACATATGTACCAAATATGCCAAAGATGTCTACAAAATTATCTCAGTTATTATTAAAAAACTTAACAAAAGTTAAGGCATTTAGGACATACGTCCATAGAAAGTTTTTCTTGAAATGGGTCTAAGAATTACCTCCTTTGATATTAGCATGTGTTTAAGGAACACCCTGTATATATCTAATATACAGTACATTTCTTTAATAATGTCCCCTCCTTTTATTTTTTGAACGAATCAACTTAAAAAATTGAAATTTGGGCTAATGAAATTAATGCATGAAAAATTTATTTTGAAGTGAAATTGACAGATGAAACTTTCAAGATGGCGACTAGGCGCCAGTTGGGAAACATCATTTTGAAACTTCTGACGAATACTTCACAACCCTAGAATATGAAGTCAATATCTTCACCTACTACAAAATGGCGGAACATTTAATAATTTCCTGAAGACAAACACATTAATATCGATATTTCTAGAAATATCAATTTTTATCTGCCATATGGCAATTCCAACAACCCGATAAGGTTTGTTAGGCTATATTTTGTTTATGAAATGACAAAAATTACAGTACGACAATGAACATCATTGTTCAGTTAGAATATTCTCATTTAGTTTTCGGTTTTACCAGTAGAAAGGTACCACGTCAACAATTTCTAAAATGGTCAATTCTCGTCCATTGGAACGGTGTGACGCGTAACTTTCACGAAACCGAAATGATTTTCAATGAATGTTTTCCGAATCGTCCTATCTGTAGAAAATATTTGAGGGAACTTGTATCCAAATTCACAACAACCGGTAGTGTACATAACAAAAAGACCCCAGGTCATCCGTCCATTCCGGAAGAACAGCAAGTGCAACAGTCTACTTATTCCGTCGCGAATATTTGTGATGTGTCTCCTTCTACGGTGTGGATAATTTTGAAGAGGAATACAAAATTAAAATGGTACACCAATTAACTGAAGATGACCCTGATCGAAGAACAGAATTCTGCGAAATCATAACGGAAACTATTGCAAGGCATTCTACCTATGTCTACAATATTTGTTTTAGTGGCGAATGTACATTTTCTTTAACGGCAATGTTCACAGATATAATTGCCGTTATTGAAGTGATACCAACCCTCACGTTTTCCGGGAAACACATACCCAATATTCAGAAATAATTAACGTTTGGGCAGAAATATTGGGAGACCATATTGTAGGACCTCTATTTATTTATTGAAATTTAACAGGGGAACTGTATTTGAATATTCTGGAAACTACTGTTGAGTCTCTCAGACAAGTAAGAAAAAATTTGGATAGTACTATTTTCGGTCGTTGGATTGGCCGTCGAGGTCCTACAGAACGGTCAGCCCGCTCGCCAGATTTGACACCTTTGGACTTTTTATGGGGCTATTTGAAGCAACAGGTATAGGAAACTGAACCTGCTTCAATATTGGATATACGGCATAGAATAATAAATATTTGAAGAGATATTGACGTTACTGTGTTCGAAAATTTTTGGCTGAAATAGCGGATAGGCTGTCAAGAAATTCAAGGCAACCATTTCGGGCATATTCTGGACTGACCTCAAGCTTATTACCTCATATTATGTAGTTAAATGTCAATGTATTCAGGCAATTATTAAAAGTTTCGTCATTTTGCAGCAATTGATATTATGTTCTAGGGTTGTGAGGCATTTGTCAGAAGCTTCAGAAAGATGTGTCACAAGACCATCCTTTCCATTTTATTTCTTTTTCAAGATGGCGCCCAGCCGTCATCTTGAAAGTTTCATCTGTCAATTTCACAATCATTTCATTATTCCAAATTTCAATATTTTGAGTTGACTCTTTCAAAATATAAAAGGGGGGACATTAAAGAAAAGCACTGTATACCCAGTGAGTAGTACAAAACCTAATTAGATAAATGACTGATTCTGACAATATAGGAAGAATTTGAAGAAACAATTATAATGCAATATTACTTATAGAAAACTGGTAAATGATCAATATTAATATTAATTAGTAAAGATGATGGCATCACCCTCCTTACGAAGATGCCATCTATGGGATCGGCAGAAGACCCAATCCCAAAATATCAAGGATGAACGCCTCCCAAAGGCGGTCAGTTGCAAAGCCAAGTTTTGACATCGACCACCGAACGAGATTCGCCCTCTGTCTGTGCAAGCAAAAATTCACATCATGAAGGGTCTTCATCAGGTCCTTCCTATATTTGAATTTGAATGAATCGAAGTCTGTGTGTGTGAATATTCTATTGAATCAATCAATTAAAACGATTCAAGGGGGAATTTCCTCTTCTTCCAGCATGTGGTTCTGTTCCAAGAATTCGAGAGTGAAGAACCAGTAATCTCCCGAAGCTGACGTCACTATCAAGTTGACTGCTAACCTCACCGATCGACCGGTGGTCAATAACCGAATGCGTGCATGGCCAAAGCGTGGACTACGGCACTGCCCGTTCCCGCGCAGCGTAAAAATAACCTCTTGAGAACGATAGTGAGAGTGAAGAAGTAAGAACACAGAATTAGTCATCGAACCGGACGTGAGTAGAATTCCCTGGTTCAAATAATAACTTCAAGTCGCGTCATCGCGTCCTTGTCCTCCTGCGACCCGCAGAGGCTAATGTTCCACAGATGTTTCCAGAAGCATTGGACGAGAGTTAAAGATCACTTCTGACGGTCAACTGGTGTCCAGATCACACGTGAACTATTTAATTCTGAAAATTCGACGGGACAGCACGTTGAAAATCCAGAACGAAATGGAATGTGTTCTTCACAGAAGTGAATGACGTGGCGGGCGAGCTATGGGGATATCTCATGGGAAAAAAGTCATCAAAACTTGTAATGCGATACAATAATGTATATAGCGACATTTCTAAAATGATCAAATAACTTGTGAAAGAAAAATTCAGAGCAAACCCAGTTTGCCAACGTACATAAATGTTAATTATTTAGAATACAAACCCCTGGCAATAACATAATCAAGAGAATTTGAAACAAAAAACCAGCAGCTTTCTATCAATCAACAGTGAATGGGGACTCTTTCACCTATCAGAATGTTTGAGAGGGTTGTTCGTTGAAATTTTTACTTCAGTGGAGAAAACAGACAGATCCAAGCCCCATCTAAGCCTATATGATGTTGCCCCTCTAATTGAATCATTTGAAATCAGATAATATTGATAGAATGGCTTCATTGACAATAAATCTATCAACACTAATTTGTTTAAATTGAAAGGTTTATATTTTTGAGATTATATTTTCGGGAAAGAAAGTTTTTGGCTACTACAACATTTTGATACAAAAAATGTGGGAATCCTTCAAATAAATAAGGGGAACAATCAATTTCAAAAGGAGTAACTCTATACATAGATGTGTTCATGTAAAGAAGTACCTTTCAGAAACGAACTGAAAGAAAAAGCCCTCCTGAAACAAATACTCTCATATGAACACTGAATTACACAAAAATACTTTTTCTACTCTGTTTGTATTCCAAACATTCGATATGGAATTGAATCAGATATCATTCACAGGATTCCTACACAATGTACTGACTGAAAGGTAAACATTTCATTGAATACACTTATATCATAAATGACAGTATGTGAATAACATTTCATTAATTCCCAGCCAAAGGAATTTTGTTTAAATCGAAAGGGTATATTTTTATGAGGAACTGATTTTTGGGAAAGGAATGTTTTGTCTTTCTACTTCTCCATCAGTTTGTGTCTGAAAGTTACTTCTTCGATTGTTTCCTTTCTTTCTTTGGAAGATTCCCACATTTTTTGTGTCAAGATAGAGTAGTAGAAAGCCAAAAAATTTCTTTTTAACCAATTTGTTCATTTTTTAAAATACAATTTACAGTACTTTAGAACATAAACTTCAATTATATACGATTTTGGGGATTATCGAAAAGCATGCGATAGAACTGATTTTTCTTAAAAAATCATCACAGTTTGCACTATCAGATCATTATTTTAATCTTCATACTTGAAGATAAATCGAATCATACGAAAGAACAATTCGTTTAGGCCAGTCTCAACTCCCTACAGTGTAGGTTAATGGACTGACACCTATCAGAAAACAACTACTCTCTTGGCTAATACCACGAAGGGCGTTGGATTATATCCGACAGGTGTCAGTGCAGGATTTTTCACTGAAGTTTTTTCTGCTTATGCTGTTGGTGATACAACTATCGCAATGAATTTTCAATTATTGGAACACACTTGCAGACCGGTATCGGGCTGTTTGGCCACTCGTCAGTGCAAGGTAGTGTCTATAATCAATATGAAGTCGACGATTTTCGATGAAGCGAATAACAAGCAACAGGTTTGTCATCGCCCCATCTGCCTGTGAACGAGGTAACCAACTGTATATTTGAAATTTGCCCAACTCCTCGTATAAGGAAAAAAAACTATTCACATATAGTCAGTCAGTGCAGTAATTGATGAGGACAAAATAAGATGGGCTATATCGGTAGTAGGAGAATGGATACTCTCTGGTAGAGCAATAAGTATTAATGTAGAAGACATCACAGTGAAAGGACTGGTCATGAGGGGATGTCCACAGGGAGGGGTCTTATCACCCCTTCTCTGGAACATAGTTCTGGATACCCTGATTAATCACCTTAACAAAAATAGATTCTACACAATTGCATACGCAGATGACATAGTTATCTTGCAGACCGGCAAATTTGTAAACACACTGTGCGATAGAACGCAGGATGGGCTCAAATTGATAGAAACATGGTGTAAGGAACACTCACTGTCGATCAATCCCAAGAAGACTGAGATGGTCCTTTTCACCAAGAAAAGAAGTTTAACTGGCTTAAAACCTCCAGAAATCTTCAAAAGCAAACTAAACTTCTCTGAAGAGGTAAAATACCTCGGTACTACCTCGGTACTCGACAGGAAGCTAACATGGAACTCTCATCTACAGAGTTAGAGCAAAAAGAGCATATGTTGCTTATGAGCAATGTCGGAGGACAGTGGGACGCGCATGGGGTCTTTCACCCCGTGTGGTCACCTGGATCTACACTGCAATAATAAGACCTATGTTAACGTATGGAGCCATTGCATGGGGACCGAAAGTTCTACAAGCAACGGCCATCCAAACATTATACCGAATACAGCGAATGGCTTTTTTAAACATCATAGGAGCCATGAGAACAACACCAACCGCGGCAATGGAATTAATCACGGGCCTGACCCCTTTTGATCTGTACGTTGAGGAGGTTGCCTTGATGGCCATGGTACGATTGCGCACGGCTGGTGTATACCTTGAAGTAGGAATGGGTCAATTGAGGCTGGACCTATGGCAGGAAGCGCTTACTGCGCAACCTCTGCTGCAGGCAACAAGCGATACAATTGAACCCAGGTTTGTGTTTAATAAACCCTACAAAATACAAATAAAGCAGAACATAGAGTCTGATGATATAAATGCAATACGGATCTACATAGACGGCTCAAAACCAAAGAAGGATCAGGGTGTGGAGTGTATTCCAGATCACTAAGCCTAAGAATTAAGTGGGGAATGGGAAGAAATACCAGCGTGGTCCAAACAGAACTGGCTGGTATCTCAATCGCCACAAAATAATTAACCAAGAAAGGAATTTCTGGCAAAAACATAACAATCTGCAGTGACAGCAGACAAGCCCTATTAGCCTTGAACAGACAACGTATAACCTCAGGGCTAGTACTAGAGTGTCACCAAGATTTAGCCAAAGCTTCGGTAGATAATAACATTATCCTGAGGTGGGTTGAAGGGCATGACAGGAGTAAAGATAATCGCATTGCCGACTTTTTAGCCAAGGAAGCGGCTGAACTGAGAATTTTAGGACCCAGTGGTACCTACGGCCTGATGACTTCGACAATTGCAGAACTAGTCAAGTGTTACACCCATGCTCAATCCTTTCAGAGATGGGACGAAACCAAAGGATGTAATCTTGCCAGGATTACCTTGGGTGACCCTGGGAAGCTGGCGCTGAAGAAATATTTGGCAATGACCAGGAAAAATCTACGCCTAATAGTAGGATATCTGACTGGTCACTGTCAACTAAGCAAACACCTCCATAATATGGGGGTGCTGGACACACCTCTATGCAGGATGTGTGAACAGAAAGATGAGAATGTCAGGCACGTCTTGTGTGAGCGCCTAGAGTTATCGTCAATAAGAGAGTGTGTTCGGCGAGTCTTGGCCTACACCTGCCGATATAAAGGAGATGTCTCCCAGTGACATGTACACCTTCCTAGAAAGGACAGGATGGACGATGACGTAGGAAGACAACTCCTTGGGAGGATGTACAATGGGTCACATGTGGCCTAAGTACTGTGGGCTTACACTCACCCTCCATACTCTACAGATACAGATAGTCAGTGGGCATACTTGAAGACTGACTATAAATCAAATCATCCGAAGGAACAATTCGTTCAGGCCTACTGACGAGTGGCCTCACAGTCCAAAACCGGTTTGCAAGTGTATTCCAATAATTGAAAATCTATTGCGGCAGTTGTATTGCCAACAGCATATGCAGGAAAAACTCAAGTGAAGAGTCCTACACTGACACCTGTCAGATATAATCCAACGCCCTTCGTGGTATTAGCCAGGAGAGTAGTTGTTTTCTGATAGGTGTCAGCCCATTAACCTACAGTATAGGGAGTTGAGACTGGTCTGAACGAATTGTTCCTGCAGATGATACCATTATATTAATGTTTTTGTGAGTCTAAAATTCTCAAGATTACCGTTGGCATCAAATCAGCATGTATTCGTGTTAAGTATATTGTTCAAAAACTACTTTTTTTTTTCAATAATGAAATGGTAGGTGAAACGCTCAGGAGATGTATTGAGGATTTTAAGGTTACTTGCGATACTGTTTTTTCATTTGCTTGGCAAATAAAATGCTTTATAGGAATATGACTCTACTCAATAGCGGTTACACAAAAACTAGATTTTGTTATACCATTGATCAACTCAAAAAATGAAATCCGAAAAATATCATATGAGACCTGACTGATCACACTAGAGTTGAATCAGCTTAAAGCATCATGTTAACGTTCAATCTAGCAACGATGAAGAAAGCTTCTCTTCCGGATATTTTCAATTGAAAAAGAATTATTAGTATTTATCAGACCATATAAACATTTCTGCTCCGAAAACATTTTATAACTTTATTGTCACACATTCTTTATATAGGTGAATGAATGTTACTCAGGATTTAATAGATGAAACCCCCAAAGTTCGTGATCACAATATTAGCAAACCTGAACAATAACAGGAACGGAAGGGAAAACTATTTAGAGGCTGCCTGGTTTCAAAATGAATATGATGGAATTGTAAAATAGAAACAATAACGACGGAAAAATCAAACTTGTTTGCCGGAAAATTTGCATTCTACTCCACACCTGGAAAAACACACCTACCATTCTCTAAGTATAGGGTCTTTCATTAAGTCCTTCCTATTTTTAAATTAAAATACAACAAAGTATGTGTGAGATATTCTTTCAGGCGGAAGTGTATGCTATCTTGCAGTGTGCAAGGCTCATTAAATTGAGACCTCAAAGAAATGAGCGTATCAATATTTTAATAGACAGCAAGAGCTCACTAGGAGCTCTGACAAACCCGAAGGTGACATCAAAACTGACCTGGGAATGCCATGAAGAACTGAATGAACTTGCAAACAGAAACAAATCAGCTTTGTACTGGGTGCCAGGGCATTCAGGAATCACAGGTAATGATGAAGCTGATAAATGCGCTATATATAGGTCCTGAACCAGCTCTGGGGGTACCAAAATCATTGGTACAAAACCAGATTAGGACATGGACCAATAAGAAGCACACAGAGTACTGGACAAAAGTACCTGGCAAACAATGTAGAACCTTCATAAGGGACCCGTCCGAGAAAAGAACCGAAGAACTACTTCAATATAGTAGGGATCGGCTCAGTATAATTACAGGGTTCCTTACCGGTCTTTGTCCGCTTAGAGGACATCTGGACAGTGATGGCCTAGCCAAAGTCATTCTCAAAGAAATATGGACCGATAGCGCCGCCAGCCCAAAATCTATACCAAACAGTGTCTTTTATGGGATGCAGTGGAGGCTTTTGGATTACGTGTGGGTTGATATCTTCCCGAATTCAATACCTTTTTTTGTTCACGTACTCATTCATCCAAAAATGGGCCTCATGACTGAATATAATTCTTCGATAAAATTAGGGTTAGTTGGCAAATGCTCCAGAGCCCATTCAACGAACACACGTCGTTGTCTATAGTCGTTTACCTTCAGTTCCTGGGTCAGTTGAATTTTGAACGTGTGCAGGCCCAAGTTATGACGCAAAATTCCCCAAGTTGTGGTCTGCAAAACGCGACGTGAAATCGACACCTTCGGATTCTTCAGCACACTCTCACAGTCAGCGGCGATGTTTTCGCTAGATCTTGCGTCCTGTCGACGTCGTTTACTGAACCAGTGGGCTATACTGTATCTACTATTGCGAATATTCCTCTCGCTGGGACGATTATGACTACCATTAAATGGGCGAAGCGCGCGGTACGTTGCCAAAACAGAACACTTATTCTAATAAAACAACTTCACAATTTTCATATAATGTTGAATACTAAATCCGTCCAAGGTGATTTGGCAAGACTGTTCATTGACTGTTAGGCGGAACGACGGGTCCGCTAGTGTTAGTTGAAGATCTATTAGCAAGCTAGATTGGAGGAAGTTTTTATCTAGTCTATGGATATTCTCACGAAAAGTGACATACTAATTTGACCATTTTGATTCCCCCAAAAGCAGTTCGACAGAGGTACAACATAAATTAGAGCTGATCACCGCTTCGAAGTTTAATATATTTCAACCACACCTTCTAGAAACTCCTTTACTTGGGGAACGACATCTAATATAGATTGAAAAGGACATGGAATAGATAATATAAAGTGCTATTTCCTTTTGGTGTATGAGGTGATCCATGTTCAAAAAGAATTCAATGAAAGCGATACATTTCAAAGGCACGTTATTATTTTTCTACCTTCAGTTCTACCTTACTCATTTATTTACCGTTTATTGTTCGCAGAAACCTTTCGACTGGTGAATAAAATTTTATTTTCGACCCTGGCCACAGAGATTATTGTGTTAGTGGGTCATGTTGTATACCGCCCATTCTTATTTGAAGAACAAATTATTCTCGGTCACGTCACTGTGAAAATAAATGAAAAATCCCATTTATGAACGGGATGAAGAAACAGGGTCGAAATGGCAAAGGTGTAATTGGTTTGAAATTCTTCATAATCCGATGGTTGTTTTCTTCGAAATTGATTACGAAAGTCATGAGTAATTCAGAAAGATGTCTCGTTATTTCGAAAGTTTAATGAAAACTAAAAATTTTCAATAAAGTTCCGAAAAATTGGGGTATTTAGGAAAAACAAGTATTTTTGAATAAATAGAAACCAGTGGGGAGAAGCAGATACAACAGATAAAAGAAATTTGTGAAGGTACACGTGTGAGATTTGTGCTTCTTCTCAGTTCGAACAATGATATATAGTACTTATGCATAGTAAAGGTTTGAACACCAAAGTAACAATCGAAAAAAACAAACGTAGTAATATCATTACGATGCCAACATATTCACATTCTAACATCTAACAAACTACATCCTAAAAGAATTGTTGTGTTGTTTTTTCATTTCTTTGATAGAATTTATTTCAACTTTTCACAATGCCTTTTTATCATCTGAACATATTTACATCATAATGAGATGCCGTTGTTTACATCTCAGATCTGAAGAAGCGGATAGTTAGCGAAACGTTAGCAAATACATTCGATTGTTTGATATATCATCCGATTCTGTTTTGCTTACTGAGAGAATCTAAAAATTAAGTAACAAGGCAAAGGTAAACGATGTATTCTCTCGTTGACTCAACTGTAACTAGATGTTTTACAGGCAGTAGAATCTTATTTTGATTATCAAAAAAATCAGTACTTCTCATCAACGAGGGGATTATTTGTAATGTCTCGTCCTATTTATCACTGTCAATTTTTATCACTGATATTTTGTGCAATTCATTAAATTCCTGCTACTGCTACCATATTTTTTTGTAGAAAACGAGTTTTTTTTTCACAACAACTGAAAATTTCTCGAAAACCATGATAAATCTTACCTCATGTTATATGGACTTTTTATGCGAAACGATATCCTTCACAATCTTCCCTTCAGTTCGGGCCACTCTAAACGGTAATTCGAAATTCAGTTTTCAAATAGATTATTCAAAATAACTGAGAAATTTATTATAGTTTGAATTCGGTAAAACTGAAGTGAATATAAGTATAGATCATAGAACACAACAAACATACAATAAAAAAACAACTTCCCTTCAGTTCGGGCCACTCTAAACGGTAATTCGAAATTCAGTTTTCAAATAGATTATTCAAAATAACTGAGAAATTTATTATAGTTGGAATTCGGTAAAACTGAAGTGAATATAAGTATAGATCATAGAACACAACAAACATACAATAAAAAAACAACAAAAATGCTACATTGAATTGTATCTGGATTCATATTATGACTTATTCTTTGCAATTTGGTAAAGCCTCTCCTACCAAAAAAATATCCAGAGTTTTCGGATTTGAACTTATCGGGAGGAGTGTCAATCAATTCCTGAATCCAAAACAAGTACCTATTCCAGTCACCAGAACTGCTTCTTTGTTCATTTTTATTATTCATTTCTTACTGAAAATCTAACAACTTGCACATTCGAAAAACACTATTGTGAGATTTTCACAAAATCTAATTATAATAATTATAATAATCTTGTAGCAGTAAATATTATGAAATTGATCAAACAAAAAACTACGGATAATGAAGTGAGTTTAACAAATGCAGATGAAAACAAACGGTTATTGCATAACATAAAAATGATTACATATGCAAAACTTTATTTTCCTCAACTTAGGAAGCTAAGATATTCTGAGGATTGATCCTACAATAATGTGCCATAAAAATCCTCAACCACCCAAACTGAATTCTCTTATTAAATCACATAAAACCATTTTTTCGGTTAGAGCAAAGTCAGTGCTTCAACAAATCCCGTCCATTTTCTATATCCCGGCTATGATTTCCACTCCCGTAACTTTGAAATATCTCAAAAGCGATATCTCCTATCAACAAGATGAAATACTGGAACCCCGAAACTTTCATGTTATTTGGTTCAAAATAATATCACATCATATTTATCGACCACCTAGCGATACACAATATAGGGTACTACCTTCACTTGCAAACACCATTGACTTTTTGCAAATCAATCATCCCAGTGCTGAAATTTCCATATTCGGTGTCTTCAATGTCCACAATATCAAATGGCTCAAATTTTTGAATATCAACGACGAACAAGGTCGCGAAGTTGAGGCTTTTGCAGTAAACAGCGAACTTACTCAGATTATAAATGAGCCAACCAGGATTCCTGACCTTGATGGAGAATATGCTAGTCTTCTGGATCTATACCTAACTGGTTGTCAGGTATAGATCCAGAAATTTACAGTCACCGTTAGGTCTCTATTGCGATCTTCTGACCACTCATTTCAGTGTTGAGTGAATTACCGATAAATATTGGGGAACAATCTAGGCCGCCCAAAGTCTGGCATTACAGATCAGCTGAATGGGAGGATCTTCAAGACCATTTCCGAAATTTCTCCTGGATAGATTCATCAACTTGTACTTCTGAAGTCACGAAATTTATTCTATCATGAATGGATGCATATATTCATTTTTCAATGGAACGATCTTCTAACGGCAAACCGTGGTGAAACAAAAATTACAAGCAGGCTGTCGCCTCCAAATATCTCGCCTACCGGCAGTGGCGCAAAAACCTCAGGTTTGTTAATGGTAATAACAGCTGCATACTTGGGATAAATGAAAGCAAATAACTTCACAGTCAGAGAATCAGGGATGAACTGCTTGTCAATCCCAACAAGCTGAACAATTTGCGGCACACTCCACAGTCGACTTTCTGGAAAAGGCACCACCCACTATTCCCACACTAGAATCTACGATGCCGAAAATTACTTTTCGACAACGCATAGTCAGGTGAATTTCGAACCAGCTCAATATCAATAAGGCGTCTGGCCCTGAAGAAGTGCCTGTCATCGTACTCAAAAAGTGCGCAAATGAACTCGCACCAGCATTTTGCAGACGTTGCAACCTATCTTATGTGATAGAGAGTTTTCCTTCTTGTTGAAAGATTGCTCGCGTTCAGCGCAGCAAGAGGTGCATATTTTAATGAGTATATAGAAGTGATTTCGAATTGGGGCGAAAGTAACCAGGTTCAATTCAATGCCACAAAAACTCAGGCATCGGTTTTCTCCAAGAATATAAATGTCCCCGAACCGGTCATGATAATGTCAGGTCAGACATGCTGGTCGAAGCTTTCTGCTTCGATAAGTGTGTTGGGAGTTAAAATGGACACCAATATGTCTTGGCACAATCATGTTGCTGGAATTGCAAAGGCTGCTTATCAAAAGCTTGGAACACTGTTCCAAACTAGAAAACTGTACACACCTCTGCAACTTTTGATGCTTTATGAAGCTCCGATAAGATCTTCTTTGGAGAAATGAATTGATGGATGGAGCCGTTACTACGTGGTAAAAAATCATAATGAGAAGACAAATGAAAATTTCTGTGTTTTTTACCATCTCTGTTTGTAACTAACGTTACTGCAATTTCGTCTTATACGGACATTTCCATTTTAGTTTGAAAATGTCCGTATAGGACGAACTTGCAGTAATGTTGGTTACAAATAAAAGTGGTAAAAAACATGGAAATTTTCATTTCTCTTTTCACCTCAGAAATGCTCAATAAATTGATTCAAACCTATACTAATTTCAGGCCGCGATTTAGTATGAATAGGATTCATCAATCAGTGAATAGTATTGAAAACGTAATTCTTCTTGATAACGCTGAATGAATATCGTTTGATGTGCAAAATTCATTTCCTAGTATTCCGCCAATTGGAACAATTGAACTGGTTGAGCGTCTCTCAAATAAAAATCATACGATTTAACCACTAGAACAGGAAATTTTAGATTCACTCACTATTTGTTAATCTTAAAATTATTTTTATTTCGACAAGTTTTATTCATGCATTGAAGGATTATTAATGGGTAATGAGTTAAGTCCTTTGCTGGATGAAATATTCATGGATAACATAGAGAATGAAATTCATAATCCTCGTACTGGTACCTACAGATACGAAGATGATAACTTACTCTGTTTTACTGGAAGGATAGGTGAGTTTGTCGAATATGCCAATACCATTTACCCGTCAATAAAATTCATCACTGGAAGGAAGGTGAATAATTCAATTAATTTTATTGACTAGTACAAAAATCAATAATAAACATGATTTTGCAATTTTCCACAAACCATCTTGTACAGTTTGTCGCTGCTGCTGAGTTTCATCAAACAAATCACTCGCAACAACGGTTATAAGGTAGATGTTATCGACTTCATTCTTCCCAAAAAAACTACAAAAACAAGCCATGGACCATAGACGTTCGCTATAGGACATTGTCATATTTTGGTGGGCTCACCAATAATATCGCTTTATTTTTTCAAATTGTACCTCTGCTATCATTCATTAGAACTGAGTCCTTGAAGTATTGGTGAATGAAAGTTAATGAAATTTTACTCACATGGATTAAAAGCACTTGTTTTCACAATGTAATGTTATTCTATTCAACAATGCATCTCTTGTGTGAATAGGTGTAGCGTAAACAAGGCTTTTTAGATGCCCCCACAGAAAGAAATCCAATGAATTTAAATCCGGAGACCGCGATGGCCATGAATATGGCCCACCTCTACCAATCCATCTATTGTGGAAAATATGGTTCAGATGGTCACGCACAATCAAACTAAAATGAGGAGGAGCGCCATCATGCATAAACCACATATCTCTTCGGGTTTGCAATGGAACATGTGCCAAAAGTCCATTCAAATCGTTCTGAATGAACTCCAAATAACGTTCTCCATTCAATCGGTCCTGTAGAACGAATGGTCCTATAAGATGGTTTCCTATGATACCAGCCCAAACATTCACGTTGAATTTCCGTTGGTGTTTGGTTTGCAATATCCCATGGGGATTTTCTTCGGCCCATATATGGAGATTATGAGAGTTGATAACTCCATCTCTACTGAAACCTGCTTCATCAGTGAATAAAACTCGATTAATAAA
Organism: Leptinotarsa decemlineata; assembly: GCF_025532065.1. Taxonomy (NCBI): domain Eukaryota; kingdom Metazoa; phylum Arthropoda; class Insecta; order Coleoptera; family Chrysomelidae; genus Leptinotarsa; species Leptinotarsa decemlineata. The sequence continues at coordinate 1,122,177 of NW_027412545.1, read as the reverse complement.
AGTCATATCCTCTCTTTGCCTATCCATGAACCAATTGGCATATTCCAGTCGTGCTGGAAAATCTTGAGGTGTCATGGCATGTACCTTCTGGATGTGAAATGGGTGGAGCAGTTGTTCCCTAATTATTCTATGAATAGTGGACTTGGATGTATGGAACTGTTCTGATAGATTTCTGATGCTCATTGAAGGATCATCAGCGACGGCTTCCAAAATATTTTCCTCCAATACAACGGTACGTACAGTCCTAGGAGCGCCCTCACCACCTCGTTTTGGCAAAACTGTACCTACAATAATATCGAAATAAAACAACGTGCTCAAATTAATTATCAATTATTACATACCTGTCTCCCTCAAGCTGCGATCGACACGCTCGAATGTTTCTCTTGACGGTACCGTTCGATTGGGAAAATGCTCGGAATACAGACGACGAGCTTCTGCAGCATTACAAAATGCTCGTCCATAAAATACATGCATATCTGCATATTCATTGAATGTAAACTGTTCGGCCATATCAAAAAAATTCAAAATATCCTATAGAATATTGACAATACAATGATAGTCATATGACAACGCACCACTCAACAAAACAAAATCGCATTCCAGTTTCTCATTTTTTATCAAAATTTTCTAAAAGGTTTTTTGTCAACATCTGTGAAAGAAATGGAACATAATTATTCCCTGGATATTTTTCACCTGATCATGTGCAGCCGTTTTTGAAGTTCATTCGTTTGCTTTTTATTAGTATAGTAAATATTTTTTCCGATGTGCGTTTTTTCAGCTAAATTTAGATTCGTGTTAAAGAATTTCTCCCATAAAATTATAATTATCAGTGAAACTCCTCAACAGTTTAGCTGTGAAGAAGAATTTGAAACATTCGAATGTTGAGTTTCATGAGATTCAGATAACTGATCAACACGAAACGTGATTATTCCACACGTATTATGTACATACAAAATATGGAATGAATTCGATATTTCATAGTAGAGTAGCTTGTAAGTTTAAAAACACCACGAATCTACAGAACTTAATATTTCTTTTGAAAAAATATCTGCTATCACAATTGTGACTTAAACTTCCATATAGGTACTGTACTTTTTGTTTACGACTTCATTTTAGCATACTTTGTATTATTCCTGTTATAAATGTTGTTGAATTAACGTTATCATTATTATTTCTGCTTTGATAATTATTCATTTCAAATAATGGTGGACGAGCGGGTTTGATGTCGTCGAGTAGAACTACATTTTTATCAAGACTCGTTGCTCCGATCGACTTTCCACACGAGTACTTTTATTCATAAAATTGTCCAAGTAACCTTATTTTGTTGAAAAATATTGAAAAATATCTGTCATTTCAAAGTTTTGGGGAGTGGACCATCGGGGGTAGTCCGTTCCTGACTTTGTAGCAAAACAACTGACTCCTGCATGAAAGCTCATCGACGGAATTCATTTGTTTAGTCAATTACCAAAATTTGGATGATTTTGAATATTCACTAGAAAAGTTATCAAAGAAAAACATTTTTCATTTTGTAACTTCGAGGGCCCGTAACTTGGTTACGAAGACTTTTAGGAAAAAAAGTTATATGAAGTACTGGTGATATTTTGACCCCATCTATACATTCCCGAGAGGAAAAGAGGAAGTCCAGGGACACCCTGTATATGTCCCATTATTCAGTAATATGGATAGGAGCAGTACAAAATTACAGAAAAATATATAGGAAAAAAAAATATTTCACGATAAATACCAAGATTAATGAACGCAACAGCAGATAATATTATTCAAGACGAAAAATCATGGATGTTCGCAATTTCAATTAAAGAAATAAGATTGCACGTTGAAGACATGAATTGTCAATATAAAAATAAATTAATCACATTTTTACGTGTCATTTCAATTTATTGGAAGGGCCTTCTTTGAGGACATCAACCTTAATTTCTTTTAGAAGTAACAGTTCAAATACCCTAGATGACCGATGGTGTATAAGTGTTTTTGTTAATGTTGGGTCTCAGTGAACCGTTATGCGTAGCAAAGTGAAATGCTTTCTTCTCAATTTAGGAAACCGCAAATTAAAAAGAGATATCGGATGATTGCCTGAACCTACAAAGCCATCAAGATAAATAAGTGACCGCTGTTTGAAACTATTAGTTTGATTGTTATAATTAATACCGTTTCGAAGTGATTTTTGTTGAGTACTTTCCACTAAAAATTCTATAATGCAGGAAGATGAAACATTGAACGTATTTTTGGATATATTATTATTTATAGGCCATTACTATTATTACTCTTCCTAGAAACTATATGCATTGAATTCATGCATTCATCACAGGGTGCTCCAAAAGTTTTGTAACTTTCAAATATCTTCTATTAGCAAAGTGTGTTTTTATCAAGTTTGATAATTATATTCGGTGATATGAAGTTTGTCGTATATAATTTATGCGAGTAACAATCTTTTTTCTTGAGAGCAGAATACTTTACCTTTTCTATAAATTAGGAATACGTCACTGTCCTTTTTCCAAATGAGTATGTATTATTTTTGTAATTCCCTTTATCTTCTCATAAAAATGGGCTTTTGCCTTTTTTTCGTTTTTGAGGTTGGAAATGATATGCATTAATTTGCTTGTTCCTTTCATTCTTAATTTCACAATCGTGGTGACCAACGGCTCTAGGCAGGATTTCATCAAAAATTATTTCTGTTATATTAGACTTTCCTTCGGAATACGCAAATATGAGCACATAAGTCATAAATATCGGGAAATACGAAAACTGAAATTGCTAGATATGAGAAAATTACTATAATCAACTTCCGCATGATTACAGTACATTTACTGTGATGAACTTCAAAAAAAAGTTGAAATGCCTATTATCAGCTCAATATGATTAACAAATGTCGAACTCTGCATCTACAGAACGGATAATGACCAGTCGATCACTTTATGAATTTAAGGTACTAATTAATTTGATAGATCTCAGACAGCAAAATTATTCTACAATGTAATAGAATTATACTCATCGTAGATATTATAGTTAGATAATTAAGAAAATTGTAAATTAATATTTTATTTACATGATCAAGTTGAAAAACACCCTGGGGTGACACTTCGCCACTTTATCTTTGTTGAATATCTATTATTGTTATCTCTTTACAGGTGTGTTCAAAGATCAATAAAGACGATTTATTATTATTATTATTTTTTTTCACCGTAGTGTGCGCTGGTCAGGCCCTATCCCCCAAAGCCCCGATACATTCGGGAGGGCGCGCCAGCATAATCAACCAATGACCACTCCCCACATCGTGGGGTAAGTGATCATTGGGTCCGAGAATCATGTGCCCTGAGCAAACGCAGTGAGCCAAAAATGACAGCCTTCTGCATCTGTGCGGCTAAGATTTCTGCCTTAGTGCGGCAAGCCGGTATGATTTTGAGATTCGAGAGTAGAGAAGACATCATTCCACCAAGGACTCCAACAATCAGAACGACCATCTTGACAGAGTGATCTGGATAGAGTCTGCGGAGTTCGAAGAGAAAATCTCGATATTTTATCCGTTTTTCCTCCTCTTTTCTGACGATATTCGTCTCGCCAGGAGCTGAAAACTCCACGACAAATATCGTTTTGGTCTGGTGGTCGAGAAGGACTACATCAGGCTTATTAGCTTGTATGAGCCTGAGGGTGGGGAACGAATAGTTCCAATAAATTCGGCACTTCTCGTTCCCCACAACGGATTCAATATCCCCCGGAGCGTAGGGCAACACCGGTGTCTCGTCAATACCGTAAGAGTGCCGTAGATGGTAATATAGCACTCTTAGGGCCGCGTTATGTCGATGGATATAGGCCGAGACCGCATATGCTGGACATGCTGATAGCAAGTGCATTAGGGTCTCGGGCGCCTCGCGGCAGGCCCTGCACCTTGTGTCAGGAACCTCTATACCCATCACGCGACTGCGGTAGACTAAGGTGTTGAAGACACCATCCTGGCAAGCCATGATGAACCCCTCAGTTTCCGACTTCAGCCCACTCGACCTGAGAAAAGCGAACGTCAGGCGCTTTGATAAGCCAAGGTCTTCGATGTTATTGAAGAAGACCACATGCATCGGCTTATTATTATTATTTTTTTCACCGTAGTGTGCGCTGGTCAGGCCCTATCCCCCGAAGCCCCGATACATTCGAGAGGGCGCGCCAGCATAATCAACCAATGACCACTCCCCACACCGTGGGGTAAGTGATCATTGGGTCCGAGAATCATGTGCCCTGAGCAAACGCAGTGAGCCAAGAATGACAGCCTTCTGCATCTGTGCGGCTAAGATTTCTGCCTTAGTGCGGCAAGCCGGTATGATTTTTAGATTCGAGAGTAGAGAAGACATCATTCCACCAAGGACTCCAACAATCAGAACGACCATCTTGACAGAGTGATCTGGATAGAGTCTGCGGAGTTCGAAGAGAAAATCTCGATATTTTATCCGTTTTTCCTCCTCTTTTCTGACGATATTCGTCTCGCCAGGAGCTGAAAACTCCACGACAAATATCGTTTTGGTCTGGTGGTCGAGAAGGACTACATCAGGCTTATTAGCTTGTATGAGCCTGAGGGTGGGGAACGAATAGTTCCAATAAATTCGGCACTTCTCCTTCCCCACAACGGATTCAATATCCCCCGGAGCGTAGGGCAACACCGGTGTCTCGTCAATACCGTAAGAGTGCTGTAGATGGTAATATAGCACTCTTAGGGCCGCGTTATGTCGATGGATATAGGCCGAGACCGCATATGCTGGACATGCTGATAGCAAGTGCATTAGGGTCTCGGGCGCCTCGCGGCAGGCCCTGCACCTTGTGTCAGGAACCTCTATACCCATCACGCGACTGCGGTAGACTAAGGTGTTGAAGACACCATCCTGGCAAGCCATGATGAACCCCTCAGTTTCCGACTTCAGCCCACTCGACCTGAGAAAAGCGAACGTCAGGCGCTTTGATAAGCCAAGGTCTTCGATGTTATTGAAGAAGACCACATGCATCGGCTTATTATTATTATTTTTTTCACCGTAGTGTGCGCTGGTCAGGCCCTATCCCCCGAAGCCCCGATACATTCGAGAGGGCGCGCCAGCATAATCAACCAATGACCACTCCCCACACCGTGGGGTAAGTGATCATTGGGTCCGAGAATCATGTGCCCTGAGCAAACGCAGTGAGCCAAGAATGACAGCCTTCTGCATCTGTGCGGCTAAGATTTCTGCCTTAGTGCGGCAAGCCGGTATGATTTTTAGATTCGAGAGTAGAGAAGACATCATTCCACCAAGGACTCCAACAATCAGAACGACCATCTTGACAGAGTGATCTGGATAGAGTCTGCGGAGTTCGAAGAGAAAATCTCGATATTTTATCCGTTTTTCCTCCTCTTTTCTGACGATATTCGTCTCGCCAGGAGCTGAAAACTCCACGACAAATATCGTTTTGGTCTGGTGGTCGAGAAGGACTACATCAGGCTTATTAGCTTGTATGAGCCTGAGGGTGGGGAACGAATAGTTCCAATAAATTCGGCACTTCTCGTTCCCCACAACGGATTCAATATCCCCCGGAGCGTAGGGCAACACCGGTGTCTCGTCAATACCGTAAGAGTGCCGTATTATTATTATTATTATTATTATTATTATTATTATTATTATCAATATACTATTCCTTAATTATTTATTTTTTTTATGAGTAAGCATTTTTTATTTTTGAAAACAAAACTATAATGAACAAAAAATACAAAAATCAAATCAAGTATTCTTTGGAAAATTTTTGGACTATTCCTTATTGCTTGGCAGGAAACATAATTCTTCCTCAGTTTGAATTGGTTGACGTACACAAAGTCTTGAGATGTAACCAAAGAAAATAATCGAAACTGTTTGAGTCTGTGGATCTACTCGAAGCTGGCCATGACTCTGATTCCTCACAAACTTTCCAGGGATTATGAAAGTTTTGGTCCAAACAGTCACATTCCAGAGCAGTAGAATGGAGCATCGTCGTGCATAAACCACATCTGATTCGCATTGAAAAAGCAACAGATTTCAAGAAATCGGCTATACAAGGGTGGTGCCAAAAGTACTCGACCCAAAAAACTCAAAAATGTACTCATATTCCTTAAACGACATTTTTTTGTGAAGGACTCAATATTTTATACTGATTTTTGGGTTTATAACCTTCCACAAACTCTTTCAGGTGGTTGAGGTTTCGGAAAACAATCCTTCTCCGTTTTCAAAATCTATATTCACCATGAAAATCTCGCCTTAAACTGATATTTCTAATTTTTTTTGAAATGTTAACCACTCAAGAAAGATTGTGAAAGGTTATAAACCCGAAAAAATTGTATAAAATTAATTTTTCAACTTAAGCTTCATGCACATGCGGCCGTTTTCGCTTGAAATCTTCACTGGAACGTTGCAATAAGTTTGCATAATACTCGCCGTCGATACGTTTACCTTTTTTTAAGAAAGTCAATGAAAATTATTTCACGCTCATCCCAAAAAACCGATGAATATGACTTTGCCTGCTGATAAAACGGTCTTCGCCTTCTTTAGAGCCGGTTCTCCCTTTTGAGTCCACTGTTTTGATTGTAATTTTGTCTCGGGAGTGATGGACCCATGTTTCATCCAAGGTTATGAAACGACGCAAGAATTCTACTTTGTTGCTGTTAAATTTTGCTAAACACTCAATTGAAACATCTTCACGACACTGCTATTGCTCGACTGCAAGCAGACGCGGTTCACATCTTCCACACAGCTGTCTCACGTCCAAATTTTCAGATAATATACAATGTACCGAACTTTTTGAAATGACTACAAATTCTGCTAGCTCGCGCACTTTCAGTCGACGATCAATCAGTACCGCTTTTTGGATTTTCTTCACCTCATTTGGTCGACCACTCCGATGCTCGTCTTGGCAGCTCGTACGGCCTGGTTTGAACTTGGCTAGTCAATATTTTACTGTTGTAAATGAAGGAGCAGACTCACCCACAGTAGAATCCAGTTCAGCTTTTATATTGGTTGGGCTTAGGCCTTTGAAATAAAAGTATTATACCACATTGGTCGGTCGGTAGCCAAGCGGTTCGGCGTGGGTGCTTTGTTCACTCACTCGAATTGACTGCCGTGTTGGTCGGTGCTTCAAGCCCTAGTCTGAACGATCGATCTTCACTTGCTATCGTCCACCCCATGTTAGGAATCACACTTTACAAGGCAAGACCTCGTTAATCCTTAGTTCACACAAGTTTCGACTTCTGAGGGTTGTCGTTCGTAGGGGTGCGACAGCTGGTTAACGGAAAAACAGATTTTGAACAGACAGATTTTTTAAACATAGCAATGACCAATTTTCTCCATTTTCATAAATTCACCGAAAACGTTTGCTATTGACTGCCAAACAAATACTAAACAATGCAACGTCTCCAAACTTGAAACATATACTTCATAGATAGTGTACTTTCTAATACAGTGATATTTTTCAAACAACTACCGCCATCTTTAGGTTAGGCCAGGAACTTCTGCGACCACCCTGGTTTTTTTATTTACCTTATTCAAAGTCACATCAACCTCCAGGGTTATTAGCGACTGAACAATGCATCAGTTGCAAGGGCATTACATATAAAGTTGAACAGGTTGACATTTTCTGAAAATTTTACAATATTCTCAGTATTACAGTTAGGTCATAATGCGTTGCTAATTGAAGGCGGGATGCCACGAGTCTTTTGTTGGAATATATCACACACTTTGTTAGGATATGGTCAACAGTTACGGGAGAGTCGCACACTTCACACATATAGGGCTGGTGTCGCCGGAATGAGGTATCCATGGGTGTGGCCTATTCGCAGGCGAGATATTATGACCTGGATTTTCCTACTTTTCGAGAGATGTATACAGGGAAGTACACTTGTTTTTACTTGAGAAAATTTACTGCAAGACCCATTCCATTGATATTGCCATAATTCAGTGCGGATTTTCAAATCCAATGTGTATTGCTACTTTCGCATAGGAACCGCTCTGCGAGCGCCTCAAGGATTTTCCTGTAGTGCTTGTGTTTTGTTATTGAAAAAAGTAGGGTTTCATATCTGTATGGACAACAAAGTATTCTGTACTGTTTTTAGGACTAATGGTGGCTTCTTTAGCTAATCGGTCAGCCTTTTCCTTTCCTATTATATCTACGTGAGAAGGAACTGATATAAATTATATGACGACCCCTTTTCCATAGAGTATATTGATCAGTCCCTTTATATGATGAATGATGGGATGGTTGGATTATAATTGGATGACTGCTTCCAGGACACTCAAGAAACCGGCTCTCACGCCGTTTCAGATTTGGATGCGTCCATGTAGATTGTGTCAAACTCCTTGTATTTCGTATGAATCATTTCATATAAATTACATTTGATGACTCTCTTTTTGAACTGGTTAAGGTTTGCATCAATGAGAATTGGGGTAGTCCATAGAATGGAGTTAGGGATATTCGGGGCGGAGGTTTTTGATTGATGAAGGTTCAAATTATGTAGATACTGATTTTGTCCCTCGTAAAAAGGAAGGTCAGCTCTTTTCTTCCCAGCATATGTTGACGAAAATCTATGAGCAATCACATTATGGTATACTGGGTTTTCAGGGTTTTCTGTAATGGAAGCAGGATAGGTGAGGGTTTAAAAACTGCCTTCGGATTGCTAAAGATGTTTAGCATTGTGAACTCTCCGTTGGGCTTGTGCAGAATGCCCCAAGAGTGATTCTGATAGCATTATTGTAAACAGTATCCTGTTGTTCCAAAACTGATTTGTTCGCCGAATTATATACTATGGATCTGTAGTGTAACTTTTATTTGATTAGGGATCTGTAGATTGTCATCAACATATTTGTGTATGCACCCCAAGTATTTGAGGCAATTGTTCTCAGGAGGTTCAAACCATTCTGGCATAACATTTTGAGGTTATGGATATGTTGTTTTCAGTTCAGTTTTGGTTCGAATAAGTTAACTTGGTTAACTTAGGCGATATTCTCGTTATACATTAGTAGTTTAGGTAAATTATCTTTGGGACGTATACAGAAATGCAAACTTTTGGTCTTCTCCAATGATATTTGTAGCCCGAAGCTTGAGCACCATTTCTGTAACTGGACTAGGAAATGTTGAAGGTAATTAATCATGAATGGTCTTTAGGTTTTTACCTCTAACAAATACAACCAGATCGTCCGCATAGAGTCTTGCTTTCAGGGGGGCCTCACAGTCATCAATCAGACGACATTTCATGAGAATTTTCTTCGGTCCAAAAAAGATTTCTATGTAAATTCCTGATCCTGTTTTCAGTAAAACTAGCTTGGTTCATGAATGGAATATTTTGGAGGAACAATTAGCAGAAATTCACTCACAGAGAAAACTCCCGAGAAATTAGAACCTGATCCCGATGAATGTGATAGGGATGTGACAAATATTTATGCAGAATCCTCTATTATGAAATGTAGGTAATATTTATATGATTGGCAATTTGCCTCGTAGTTATTTCAGGATTTTCGTGAATTTGAAACGGCTTCCTCAATTGCTGGAGTTTTAGAAGTCCGATGTGCTCCTTTCAAATGATGATTTAGCTCCAAACGTCCTGTTTCATATAATCTTCTTTGTGAATTTGAAATCCTTCGATCATCAGGAATCATTCTTTTTGGGAAGCGCTCTTAATATAGTCACCAGGCTTCATTCAAGTAAAGTATGTCTGCTAATTCAGTATTTATAAAATTCACGAGGTTTTTTTTAATAAGCAAGTTTATATGACCTAAATAATATCTGGTATACAGCTAGAGAAATTCCCACAAAATACTCCTACTACACTTCAGCGGCTGCATTTATTTTCTACCTCACAAATCATTGGCTGAACTAAAAATGGCAGGTCATTTTTATAAAAAGATACAGGCAGTTATGAAGATAAAATTTATTTGGAAAAACAACGTGACGTCTCATGACCTTGATGAAAAATATTGCAGGGGATTTTGACAGGAACGCTACTGACAAACAATAACAAAACCTTTACCTTTAAAAAAATTATTTTTATGCGTATTTCAATGTTCCAAAATTGAGAACACCAAAAAGATTTCATAGATATTAGGAAAGAAATGACTTTTTTTTATATTTCAACATCAGAAATGAAGCTTTTGCGGACCTAAGATCTATATGAAGAGTTTTTCTTACACACAGCCAAGGATTATTGCTCTTCAGGATCAGATATCAATTATCAAACACCCTGTATTTCAATCTGATTAAAACATCAGAACAATCATCTCTTGAGTTTCCATTTCTTTGGTCATTCATTTTCATTAAATTACTTGAATGAATATTACTTGAGGAAGATCAAAAGATCCTCATCTTGAAGATGATCAGTTGGTGATCGAAACACGTGTCGAGGTGTTAAAATAACGGTTTGGTGTTGGGAAAAACTCCAGTAATATTCATTACTACACCAAAGGATACAAACAGTGCGTCACACGTATATATTACTTGAATATTGATCCAAAACTATGTCTGCACATATCACGTAATATATCATTTGAACAAAAATATTAACCTGTAGAGTGGTCGGCTTTTATTCGTAGTGCTTTTCTAGACTATAACAAAAAACTGAATGCAAGTTTTGATGTGAAACATATATAGCCCCACGTAAACCTGATTACTGCCGTGGCGACAGGTCGCCATGCGCAATTATAATGGGGATCACAAAATATTATTTTTGATGTTTCACATCTGTCAGGCGTTCCTAGCTTATAATGAGCCTTGAGAAATATAAAATAAATTAAGGAAACGTCGCCACAATATCCAACATCGCAGTTTTTTCCTTTTCTACTAACACCCTACAAATCTCCTAACTGTACTCAACTATGTCGCCATATAACTAAAAATAATAATAATTGAATCAGATTTTTCAAATTTCAGATTTGAATACCTGATATCCTTTTCAAAATACTCCAACTGAATTACGTTTATGTATCGCCCTGTATACGAGAACTTCTTAGCGAGAGCTCGCTTTTCCGCTAACTCCTTCATTCTCTTACATTCAGTACTTACATTATATCACCAATCGCTTTGCATTCCACGGGAGGTTCACGAAAAAACGCTATCAAACGGACCGTTGGTTATTTGACCTACCAAAAATGGAGAACGCATTGCGTGTTAGAGAGTTGTGCGTGAGCCTTCGCGACAATGGAGTGACGTAAGCGATGTTGACACACTAACCCAGAGTAGGCCAAAAAACGAGCCCGAAAATTGACTTGTGGTTAGCGAGGTGACTGAACTACTCTCCTGCAAGATTATTAACAGAAGAGAGAATCGCTTTATGTTAGTTTCACCGAAACAATTTGGGATTATTGACACATTAATGTTTAGACTTCATCATTTTTCATGATTGTCAATGATGTACATGTAACACCTGAAAAATTAATTTAGGTTTCGAAATTTTGATTGTTGTACAAGGGAAAAAAGAAATATTTTAACACTGTAATAAAATTACTCATGACGGATATAACAAACATATACAGTGCGGACGTTGATAGTCTCCCACTCCTCTTAGCTTTTGAAGAAGCTGAGAGGGGTGGGAGACTACTCCTCTTAGCTTAGCACCCCACTTTGCTTTCGAAGACGCTAAGAGGGGGATACACCATATCTCAATTATGGAGAATGTTTTAATTGCTGACAAACCAAATTCTTCGCCACCACACTTACTGGAAAATTTCCATTCGAATTTATTTCTCTAAATATCGGTGATATGATTATCAAATTCCAATTCGTTGTTGAAAATCTTCCTAGAAATGTATCAGTAGGATAGTTTGTCATGTACCTGCCCCCAGCATACCAGTAACTTCTTCAGTCAAAATTACTAAACAACTAGCTCTTCATATACTACTTATCGTGAAGAGTTTTATTTGGATCTTGTGGAGAAGAGCTTGTAAAATTCGGATTTCAATTCTTTACTTCCTTTTTTTTTCTGATTGATTCAGCCATTACTTGCTTGAAGTTAGGAATCATCAAGCTCTTGTACAAGAATGGAAATAGGGCAAAAATTGAAAATTACCGGCCAGTCTCTTTGTTGTCGGTGTTTTTTAAAATATTTGAAAAAATCGTGAAGACACAAATGTATGCATTTTTTGAAAAATTTAGAGTTCTCTCCAACAACCAGTTTGGATTTAGGGAAGGTAGAAGTACAGAGGATGCGATATATGCTTTAACCACTGATATCTATAAGGTCATGGACAAAAAAATCCATTAATTTGCGTTTTTGTAGATATATCAAAGGCCTTCGATATAGTGTGTCACAAACGCCTTCTCCATGACATATCGATCTACAGGTAAAATCATCAGTTTTGCTGATGATATGGTAATACTTTATGAGGACAAAACTTGGACAGATGTAAAAAATAAAGCCGAACAAGACTTACATGGTATATGTGACTGGTTTAAATTCAACAGTTTAACAATGAATGATGAAAAATCATACTTTTCATTTCATTCACTTCACTTCATACTCCAACTATTTACCAGAATTAGGTCCTTTGGTGGTGAGCGATATAAAACACATTCTAGAAAAAGACAGGTCGAAGTTCTTAGGAATAATTATAGACAGGCACTTAAGATGGGACCTTCAAGTTAATCATGTTAGAAATAAGCTAAGAGGATTGCTCATCAAATTTAGATATCTTGCTGACGTTTTGAGTACAGAGAAATTGAAAACATTATATCTCGCACTAATACACTCCCAGTTATCATATGGAATATTAGGATGGCGTGGCGTAGCTCCATGTGATCTGCATCCTTTGAACGTTATGCAAAAGTGGATTCTGAGGATAATTTACAGGAAAAATATTACTCATTCCAGTGATTTATTATTTCTGGAAAATGGCATTTTTGATATAAGACAAATCTTCACTTATCGGATTCTAATCAATATCCACAGGAAAAAGTAGATATATCAAATGAAACGACATGTGGAAAAACTATCGGTCAAAGGTCAGTGGAATTTTTATCACCAAAAGTTTATAATCTACTTCCTGATGATATAAAAAAGGTTGAATCGTATAAATCCTACAAACTCCATGTGAAAAAGTGGTTGAAGTGTAGAGATAGACGATCTCGTAGACTTAAAACTACTACGCTAACTTACGAGTAACATACATCAGACTTCCCAAATTTGTCATTATCCAACCGAGTTTTTGATTTTCCCTAATTCTGACATATTTCCCGATAAAAACAAACTTCTCAAAATTGACATCCACTAAACCGATGTTGATAACTTCAGCACTCAGACAGTTATATTTCTATATTCATTCAGAAACTACTTCAATTCTATTCATTCACTTCATCATAACCGCAAACATTCAGGAAAAAAAATTAATTTTAAATTGAATTTTTTTATAATTTTAAATTGTATACTTGTATAGATTTGTAAACTCATATGTCACGCACAAGCTCTATGAGCTTAAGTGACTTCTCATGTTTATTTCTGTGCTTGTTATATGTTCATCTTTCATCTTTTTATACATGTTTTTGAAATAAACATTTTTATTATTATTATTTGATCTTCACAGACTTTATTCTTCAAAATATATCACGACATATTTTGCTAACATAGTATCTTTTTCATAGTGAATGAAAACATATCGTGGTGAAGACCAAATCGTTACAGTTTATGAAAAAACTTTACTTCCATGTTGTCCAATACCCCAAAAATGTCTATGGATATAGGATTATATATATATATATATATATATATATATATATATATATATATATATATATATATATATATATATATATATATATATAATATATATAGATATATATAGATATATCTGTTTCCTGAAAATCAAAGTAACATTTTCCATATAAGGATGGGTTTATTAAATTGAAATTAAGGTTGAGTTTTGAAGTACATTTGATCTTCGTGTAATATTAGTTGGGCACCAGATACTATGCAGATATAATACTTCATTTCTAGATTGATAGAATTGGGAACCCTTGGTGTAACATGAATCTATTCAAATCATTTTCACCTCACCAAAACAAAAATACTGTCTCTCGACGCGTATTTACCTAATTAAGTTAGCATCATCAGAAGATGACATAGACTTGGCAATCTACCGATGATGCTAACTTGGTTAGCAAAATTCGCGTCGAAAATCAGCATTTTTGTTCTGGTGAGGAAAACTGATTTACGTAGATATTTCGTTTCTTTCCGCATATCATCAGTAATTTTTCTCATACATACCGTAACCTTTCATTATTCCATGGGTCAAATATAAGGGAGCTCGACCAGTAGTTGAATCGTTAGAAAATAAAGATTTAATAATTTTTGGGTCTGTTAATACTACTGCGTATACATTTCCCAGACTGAGCCCATATATGGATCCGTACTTCTTAGATAACTTAGTTAACGTTAAATATGGTGCAATGGGATCCAACCATGGCAAAAATCCAATAATGGGTAAACCCCACGGTCCTGGAGGAAGTCCACGTCTCTTATAAATATAATAAGTCACCAGTAAAGTCAAAGCGGTAACAAGGATTAACACTACCAACACCTGCAAGAAAAAATAGTCAATTTGAAAAAAAAACTTTACATATATTGAGGGAATAATGGTGTTATTGAAATATGCATATTGAAAATCTATGAACTGTGGAATGTCGTTACCTAACAAAATCAGTTGATAGCGAGTAGCGCACGAATGTGTTTATCAATTTTCTGATTATTAATTTTCTGATCATGGTAAAATTTATATTGAAACATTGATTATTGATATTTATAATGTGAGACACTAAGTAATATATTGCACTAACTAGCTAAGGTTCTTACATGTGAGATGCTTTCCGAACAAAAGTTCAATGATTTTTAAAACCAATAAAGAAAAACTTACACTGAGTTCAGCTGAATATTTGAATGTGAATTTTGATATAATTTGAATTCCTTTAAAAACAATTTCAATTGCCAATTAACAACAATCCAAGAGAACCTACTACCAGATGTGAAGCAACAATAGATTCTGTATTTATTAGATATCTTGTAATGTCCAATATTTTTGTAACGTAACTTCAGTTATCATCGACCAATTGTCACAGTAATACCGTCAGAGAACATCGAATATAACTATTACCGAAGTAACTGATTAACAGAATAAAGTCTTCACAATTTAAAATAAATTTTTGAAATGTTGATGTTGATATTTAATGAATATAAGTGTTTATCAAATGAACATCATCAAATATTTCATTTTTACATTATCCCATATCAGTTTCTGCCGCAATCTGTTCTTTTATGCATGTTATATCTCACTTTGGAAATATAAGTTTTTCAAAGTTTATTTATTTCGAAAAAAGGCAAACAGTACGATGTTCCCTCGAGTTACAGAATGCACAATAATATGAAGTAATGTGAATATAAAACTGATAAACTTGTAACTTGACTGCAATTCTAGTGTAACTAACTCATTTCGCCACGCAGGACCGTATCTACAGCAAAATAAATATTGATATCTTCTAAAATGAAACAGAGAAAATGAAGAATCTTTGTGTCGTCGTTTTGGGAACTGCGTATTGCCGGATGTCGACTCAGCAAGTCAGCATTGACATTAGTCCTTGTCACCTTGGGTATGAATAGAGAAGGTCAATAAACAACATATAACATACGTATTACTTGTACGAAATAATTTCGATGTTTCACTTTTGCCAGGCATCCCGTGATGGCTCACAATTTTTACTGAAATAATAACAACAGTACAATTTTACTGAGATCAGTTATGTAAATAGGTATTATTTGATTTGGTAGTAATTTGATATTGTGTCCTATAAAACTCCATAACTGTAGAGGAACTGGAAAATATGGTTATTGTCATCAATGAACAAGAGTCTGTCTATATTTCACTGAATCCTGTAGACTCAACGATTTGTGAGAAATATTATAGAATAAAAAGACTAATTCGTGAGGCACCTTGAAGATATATGATAGTTTTGATCACACTTGTATAAAAATAACTTTGTTGTTGGTCGCTATCGTATTATTTCGAATTTGTATAACGCAACTGAATCGTTTATTATTCGCTTGATGATCTTTACACGATTATGTTTTATTAATCGTTGAATGTCTTAATGAATTAATTTCACCGGCATCGATTTTATTTTAGAAATCTTGATTGTCACAGCGATTGGGTAATACCTTTACATTCTGAGGACAATAACCTTTCAACTATACGCTGAGCTCTTGTTATAAGGAAAAATAATTCAACGATATGTTTCACTTGGCTGACAGTTTCAAATTTTTTATTTCTACAGAAAATTATTTTTCCATTGTTCACCAATTTATGATTAATGTATTGAACATTATTTCATTATCGAATAATGAAAGATTATTATGATAATGAGTGTGAATATCATTAATAGGCACAAACTTTGTGCCTACCCCCCTCGGGTGCTCTGCTGTTTCATCATTTTCCAAACAGAAGCTGTCTTTCGACAGTCTGAATCTCTGCATATGATGATTCAGATGACAGTGACCTGTAAGAAGGCATGTTAGATATCGTTGTTCATTCTTACTGTAGTCCAACGACTGTTTGATTTCAAACTTCGAAGGGTGAATAAACGCCTTGGAGGGAGCCAATTCTGAAATATTCTGCCATCCAGGTGTTCAATGTTTGTCTGAAAAACCCTAAAGCGATGCCATTGGCAGGTTCTGGTCTGATGAAGCTGCTTGCAGCAGCCTCCTCTGTAAGGGAGTCAGCAGCCTCATTGCCTTCCACGCCAGTATGGCCAGGAATCCAGATCAGAGACAATCTGTGAGATCTTTCTATCGCTACCAATTGCTACTAATTTAGAAGTTGCTCGGTAGGAGCCAAGAGCTTCTAATGCTGTTGACTATCTGAGGATATCATTATTGACTTGTGTATGAGGTTGAATTTTTCCAGTTTCTCTGAACACAATTCAATAGCATGAATTTATGCTTGAAATACAGTCGCATAGGTCCCTAGGTAGGTTGATATCTCTGTCCTGGGTCTGCGACTGAAAACCCCTGCACCAAAACCTGAAGGTGTTTTAGAACCATTTGTGAACCAACGACTATCTGCTCTTAAGATTTCCTTCCCCGGAAGGATCCAATCCTCTCTACTCGGGAACAGTACTGTATAAGGCAGTTCGTAGTTGACAGTTGAAGGCATAAAGTCAGAGGTCACTCCCAGAATGCTGTGACTTCCTGTGTCAACCAGCAGTCTGTGGTACTCTGCATTAGATTGATTTGTGCAATTGTCAATGTACACAAGTCTATATGAAGTCCATCCAGCCTCTCTTTCCAGAAAAATGGCCACTGACGGTGCGGTACTGATAGCACCACTGATGGTCAGGCAAGCCTGTCTCTGTAAGCTAAAGAGATATGCCTGAGTCGCTTTCTGTGAAGCCTTCGGCAACCAGGCAAATACTTCCATAAATCCAATGGATTTGTTCGAGACCTAAACCCCAAGTTTTACCACAAATATTTTGACATGCCCATAGAGACAGTCTGGCTATGTGTGAAACTTTTTCCACGGACAATGCCAAAATATTTCACCTCCGTTCCAAATAAAATGATCTCAACATTGAGGTGAAGTAACGTTAAATCGTTCAATTTTCTGTTCCTGGTGGTGGAGATTATCACAGTTTTGCTGGAATTGACAGACATTTGCTCCCTAAGGCACCAACTCTGGATAACGTCCATCGTGCTTTGGAGGATATTACAAGCTACCCTTACCGGAATGGACCTTGCTAAGATGACAAAGTCATCTGCATCTGCTCAATTGAGTTAGGTAGATTAGAGTTTTTCGACTTTTATACTTGTGCAAGATACTTGTGTATCTTCACAAAGAGCCCTGAAAATTTTCAGCAAAAAATTATTCTGCTTCAAAATTAGAAATAGCGATTCAAATCCAATGAGAACCTTCAGCGTTCAAATCCAATGTAAATCGCTACTATCGCACAGGCACGACCCTCAGAGCGCCTTGAAGAGTTTCCTGCAGTGCTTGTATTTTGTCCTTGGAAAAAAAAGAAGAAAATTTAAACCGCACTTCATCTTAAGAGTACATACAAAGAAGTTCCGTAACAGTCTGAAAATTGATTTGTCCCGTTTTTCTACTATTTTCAGCCAGAAAACCCCAGTAACTGAAAAACTTCACTTTTCCACGTTCTATTACAATTTCATGTTGATTTTCAGCGGTCCAAAAATCGTTAATAAGAAAAATTGTAGCATGTGGCATATGACATTTTCATGAAACCTGACGTACTCGCAAGAAATGCAACAAAGAGTGAAGTACCCCCATGTACGAACATGATTATTCAATCCGATTTCAAAAAAATTGTGAGGAACATCCGATAAATAGCTGGCAACAACAATGGAACACCAATGGGTCAAAGCTGAAGGAAATGAAGCCGTCAGTAAAACAATGAAAATACATCCCAACGCCTAGGAATCATCATGTCATCCTCACAAGACTACGTAGAGGACACACAAGGCTTACTCATGGACATATCATAGACAAAACAGATGAACCACACTGTGATATATGCCAGGCAAAAATTACTGTAAAACACATTCTCCAAGAATGCCCATTATATTACCAGCGAAGAGAGAACAATAACATCCCAGAGAATATCATCCAGATCTCAGGAGAATGAAGCGCAGCCGAAAATGTGATAAACGCTTTCAAACAAACCAATCTCTCATCAAACAAAATTTAGTACCGTTACACAATATCAATGTACTCACTAACAATATTAATGTCTTCAATAACTGTAATAGTTGATGATATAACAAATAAAGCTAATAAAAAAATTGGCATGATTTTTCTTAAAAACTAACTTAGTATTTTCATAACTAGCCTAACTTAGTGTTTTCATAACTAACATTTAAATCACCTTATAGTTTCATCGATGAAATTCTTAACTACAAAAAAAGACAATTACTGGCCATGTGATATTAATGAATGAAACTTAACTGATGCAACAAATGTCATCAATTCTGTCTCTCATTTCCACAAATTACAGTCACTTCGCGAGCTGACAATGTATCAATTATAGAACTAGGTGGTCTCATCTCTTGAACTTAATAAACTTCTGAGTAAGCAAATACGATTGAATATTTATTCTTCTATCTTGAGTTCCAGTCCAATCCAAATTTTGAGTAAATCTGGTACGCCCTGGATTATTTGAATATTAAAAACCAGGAGAAGATGCGTGTCACATCTCCCATGATGTTGAAGATCCAAACTTTTTTGTTGATGGTAATCCTAAAACCGCTTACTGAGTGAGAATGTTTTTACTACAATTTCCTTCATATCAGAATCTGAAGAAGAAATTGAAAAAATGTACGCAAAATCATAACCAATGCTGAAGGTTGTAATGGATTCGATATGAAAAGAATTTGTTGGGTTTTGCCTTTTTATGCCCCATACTTATACCTTGAAAATCATTTTTTGTTCAACAAAAAGTATTTTTCCTGATTCTTGTTCCAACTTCTGAATAGTGACCCCAAAGAATATGCAAGACTTCAGACCAATCAATACTAACTTAATCGAAATTACTCCACTAATTTCTTAGTGAAATATTTCATACCGTGTTTCTGTGCAAAGTTGAAGTGTTACAGTTTTGGAGAATCTGTATTACGTTTCCTACAAAGCTACCTCTCCAATCGAAGTTAGCAATCTATAAGAATATTTGTATAAGTTCAAATGAAAGCATGCCCTAAGACAACATATTAGATCCACTATCATTTTCTTTGTATACAACAGATTTTTCCAAATATCACTAGTTTTCCATTCATTAATATTCGAATGATAACGAGTACATTTTAAATACGGAAATAAACTTATTATTTTGTGATTTGCTGAATCTTTCCAATTTTCATCACTATATATGCCGGCCGTCACCATAAAAGATCAGTTAACCCTTCAAAGATTTCAAAACCAGTGCATAAGTTATTGTTATAACACTCGTAAATCTAATCACATAAGCGACTCGTTTAATGAGTAAGAGTTTGATTTGTGAGAAAGAGTTAAAATGTATTATATAATTTCCAGAATGAACTCGATTGGTGTCTCTATATACAAAATTTCTACATTACGTAAAGAATGAGATAAAATGGCGATTTAGATTTAGACTTAAATATACGGTACCGATGCACAAGGGCACAGTATTTAAAATTTTCTTTTGATGCAATGCTGTTGATATTGATAACAGTCTGCCTGATTCAATTGAATTGAATCAGACGAATCCACCCATCTACGTGAGTTGCGAACTTTGAAGTAACTCATCGTCAGCGATGAGGCCCATTTCTGGATGAACGTAAACAAATAGAATTGTCAAATTTGGGAAGGCATCCATCCACATGAGATTCAAGAAGTCCAATGCATCCCGAAACAGTCACTGTTTGATGTGGATTTTGAGCTGGCGGTCCTCAAAACCAACATAACTCATGCCATTCGTCAAATTCAGCCAAATTATTGCACCAGAGTTAAGGAAAATTAGACGTTTCAAATTCGCTCCACCCAGAGAAGCCGCGGCGGAGATTTCAACGATGTTATATTCCACACATTATCACATCAACACATCTTTCAAATGAATAGAAAATGTTGATGATATCTCACACACACATTTTGGTTCTTATATTTTAGTTTAATTTTTTCTATATTTTCCTCGTATACTTTTATATGGTACAGATAAAAGACACTAACTACTTCACGCAAATCAATTTCGTGAAAAGAACTCATGTAATGTAAATCAGTTTTTCGAATTGTTACATAACCACAATTATTCTATATGTGTACCACAACTTAAATGAGTACCGGTTTACAGTTCATGTGTATAAAGTGAAAAAAAAAAAAATCAACTATATCCCTAAATCAAATTAATTCGTTATCTATTACATATACTAAAAATACTGGAACTATATTTATTTCAGCCCATGGTGTCCGATTTTCCCATGAAGAACTTCCTTATCTTGGACACAGTATACTTGATCAGTATACTGTATACTGTAAACAGTATACTGTATTAGGGAGTACACAATCTATAAAGCACATTTTTCAAGTTTGAAGACGCTGGGTTGTTTAGTATTTGTTTGGCAGCCATTATTAGCAAACGTTATTGGTCATCGTTATGTGGTACAATACTTTTATTTGAAAGGCTTCAGCCCGACCAATATGAACGCTGAACTGGGTTCTACTCAGGGTGAGTCTGCTCCTTCGTTAACAGCAGTAAAGTATTGGGTTGCCGAGTTTTGACGAGACCATACGAGCTGCCAAGATCAGAATCGTGGTGGTCGACGAAATGAGATGACTCCATAAACGGTGAAGAAAATCCACAAAGCGGTACTGATTGACCGTCGACTAAAAGTACGCGAGCTAGCAGACTTAGTAGGCATTTCAAAAAGTACGGTATCATATATTATCTGAAAATTCGGACGAAAGAAAGCTGTGTGCATGATGGGTGCCGCATTTGGTCACACTCGAGCAAAAACAGTGCTGTGAAGATGTTTCAATTGAGGGTTTAGCGAAGTTTCACAGCAACAAATCAGAGTTCTTGCGTCGTTTCATGACGATGGATGAAACATGAGTCCCTCACTTCACACCCAAGACAGAAGAACAATCAAAAGAGTGTCCTCAAAAAGGAAAACCGGCTCCAAAGAAGGCAAAGACCGTTTTAGCAGCAGGCAGGTTCATGACATCGGTTTTTTGAGATGCGCGTGGGATACTTTTCATTGGCTTAAATAAGGTAAATGTATCAACGGCGAGTGTTATGAGAACTTACTGCAACGTTTGAGTGAAGAAATCAAGCGGAAAGGGCCGCAGTTCACCAAGAAAAAAATTGTTATTTCATGAAGACAATGCACCAGCTCACAAATCCATTATATCAATGACCAAAATTAACGAATTAAAGTTTGAATTGCTACCTCATGCACCTTATTCGCCAGATTTGGTCCCCTTGGATTATTTTCTGTTTCTTCACTTAGAAAAATGGCCATTTTGAGGAGCAAGACAGTTCTTATTAGAAAAACAGTATCATACTTTTGTTTGAATGTGATTGACAATGTTTCATGATGAATTTCATTAGTTCGAACTTCCATTGTTAAATATTTCATAAAATGATTTGAAATCTCCAAAAGAAAAAATACAAATGAAATATTAAAAAAAAATTAGTTGAAAATAACAATTATATCAAGCAAAAAACCCTGAAATGAAATTATAGTGGAATAAAATATAAGAAATAAATAGAACAATTGAACAAAGAATAACAAACAATAAAAAATTAAAATTGAGAGATTCGATTGTTAGTATTCACAATCGTCTTCGGGTGATGACAGACTAACTCCTCCGAGAGATGAGTATTTATGAGTCATTCGAGTACTTTCATTTTCTCCTCTTTCCGCTTCACCGATTTAGCGGGAGATGACCGTTTGGCGGGAGTTGGCTATTTTTCGCTTCATTGTATATTTCCATATGTTGCCTATCTCTATGCTATCTTTTGGCTAAATACATTGTTGGACAACATGTATGCGGCTTCTTTAAATTTCCTTCTAAACCAGTATCCCTCCCTGTGGATGATCTCAGCTTGGAACCACTCGATGTTGATGGGTCCAAACATGCTCTGCTATTCCTGTTTGCTGGTTTCCCCTCGGTGTGTGAGTTTCTTGTGCTCTGAAATTGAATTGCGTGTGAGTGCGAATTTCCGGGAATCCGGTACATGCAATTCTTGAAATCGCAGTCCGCGTTTGGTGGCCTGGTTTTCGTGAAGCTGCTACAGATATTGTTTCCGGATACGAAGCAGGTTCTGATGTTGTACTTGGACCCAATTCTTCTTATCCTTTCCTATAATCCTCTGATGTAAGGAAGTGCAACTGGAGACTTGGACTAAATGGACAAGTCAGACAGCTCCCAAGGTAAAAAAAAGGGTAAGTGCAAGCACTGGTTATGACGACTTCTGTTCCCTGCGAAGCCAAAGTCTTTTCCACCACCGCTTTGGAGTAGCCATTCCATTGAAGATCATTTTTGATGATGTTTAGTTTCTACTCGAGAACTTCCTTCGTATCAGTCTTGATGATTACCAGAAATAGTCATCTCTCGGAGGAATCAGTCCAGTCATCACCCGAAGACGATTGTGGATACTAACAATCGAAACGTCGTGAAGTAACTTGGCTTATTTTTTATTGTTTCTTATTGTTTGTTTAATTGTTTTATTTTTTACTTATATTTCATTACACTATAATTTCATTTCTGGGGTTTTTCGCCTAATATAATTATAATTATCCGCTATTGTTTTTAATTTGTCATTTGTATTGATTCTTTTAGGGATTTCAATTCATTTTATATAATATTAGACAATGGAAGTCCAAACTAATGGAATTCAGTATCGAACTTATTGTGCTGGGAACAGTGTATGGAGTTGCAAAGATATTATGTTGGAAAATAAATACATTTTTTCATTTTTTTTGTGTTTTCTTTGTTTGGCCGGGTACTTTTGAGACCACCCGTACATATGGAACAATTAGCCGTTGACCAATAAACCAAATGAATTTACCGTCAATACATTCAACCAAATAATTTAAAAAAAATTGTTCATTGACCCCGGTATTCATCCGATTATCCAAAACTAAAATTCAAGGTCGATGTATCCAGACGCTAGACACAAGACACCTTACTTCAAAATAACACAACACATTTATCTGAAACGATAAACAAATGAACAACAAGTCGTCCACCCCCAAGTTATTCACCCCAATGCATTTATGAAGTTCAATGATTTATTAACAAAATAAATTAAATTCTAATGAGTAAGCAAATAATCGAGTCTTACCATTCTGTAACTCGGAACGAAGGCACTGTTATTTAACGCATCGAAGACACACGATATGGTTCTGCCGACTCTGCGGTTAGTTAGGACGGACTACCAGGTAGGTTCAAATAGTATTACTTACAATCGTAAGTCGTAAGGGTTTCTTTCTCGCGAGAGGCAGGTTCGTATTGGTGAATTATGGCGAATAAACTCAAACGGTAATCCAATGTTCATTATAATACATATTATAAGCATTTTTGAATATAAGTATAAATAATTTTAGTCTCCTGCCAAATTTACAAACAAATCTCCAGTTTGCTTCGTAATGAAAGTGTGGAAACAGTTTCAATTTCTTTGTTCTTGCTTTCCTATTTATATAGAGAATTACGAGAAAAATTAGTTACACAGATTCTACACAGAAAAGGTTATAGGTGACAACAGTTTATGTATTATCAACCGTTTTCTCATAAAAAGTACTTTGATATTTTCCAAAAATAAAAATGAATATGCCTGAGTATGGAGATTTTGAGAGCGTATATTTACATGCTTGCTCAGATCCAGATATATTTTGTTGTCGTATTATGTTAGTGACCAGCATGGGTCAAGATAAGAACTTTCTTCCAACAAAATTCGGCATCGCTAAGTGCTAATCTCCAGTGTTTCAAGTGGAACCAGGACATAACTCACTGACGGTGGTGGCTTGAAGTTATCACCATAAGCTTTTGGATGGGACAATTCAGGCAGTGCAAAAGAGCTTGTTGCTTGCATCAGCCCTTGTGCACCAGAGCTCTTCTCCATGGATATAACAGTCGAACGGACTCCGTTTTCTGAAATGTGCGAGTGTGAAGGCAATACCGACTGTATGTAGATTTAGGTCTAGTTGATATTCATATGGAAAGTGATGAAAATAAATCTGTAGGAAAAGAAGAAATCTATCTCATCTTCTGGAGACGCCAACTTTGTGGGTGTCACCCGCGTCGAGAGGAGTATTGTAATTGTAGTGTTTGGTGACAGTGCTTGTTGTGGATATAAATTATACTTCAATCGAATATTCAATCGGAGGTGACATGCTTTGAAAAAATCAAAGAAACAGCTGCAAATTGCCCCATTTGGAATAGTTTGAAGACATTTTTTACCAACTCCATTATCCACTTGATATGCTGTTTCGCTGCATCTTCTATCAGATGTGACAACCTAAGGGTTCTATAGGGAATTAGGGAAATCAGAGTTAATTATTGTGATACTTGCGTCTTTTTCTCAGGAGAATATAATACGCTATTGCTTACAGATGTCCTAACAATATTTCAATTTGATGTCTGTAGAGTACCTAAGTGCTGTAGAATCAAAATAGTAGTTCTTGATGTTTGGGGGCTAATGCTATAAGACGTTTCAATCGCAGTTCATTTAAGTTTTTGGCAGTTGTGTACAGTAGCTATATTGTAAGAATGCAATCAATACTTTCATCAAAAAGTACTCCTTCACATGGTACTTAACCATGAAAGTATTATACTACATCCAGTAAATGCATTGCATGCATTTGCTGGCATTGCATGCATTTACTGTATGTAATACTACATCCAGTAAATGCAATGGAAAAAGATTAATCATTGTAATATCAGGATGTTTCATTATTATGGCTTTCTTCAAAAAAACTCATTGTAAGGCATTATTTATTACTGGTTAAAAACAGTTCTTCATCATCAGGTACTGAATCCATCAATGCCACTTACACATCAATATCCTCTGCTACGACAAGTGCATCATGGAAGTAATTATCTACTCATTGTTCAATTAAATGATCCTCTTGACTTTCTGCTTGATTTTAAGCAATATTTTGTTACCCAGTAAACTAATAAACCTACTTTCTTTTGGCTTCTTTTCAAAAATGTTTCTTTACTTGTATTTGAAGGATGTATTTTTCCAATCAATAGTCGATAGGAGTACAACTTATATGTCTGTGGTTTGCCTAAGATTCATCAGTTTCATTATCAGTATATCAATCAAAAACAACTTTGAAGTTGGTCCTGAAGTTATTACGTGAATATTCAATAATCTGTTGTTGTATTGATTAATTTTTTCAAAAAGAAAAGTGTAAAATGGGAGGAGCTGTTTCTAAGGAATTCCAGAGAGAAGACTTCGTTGATCATACTCATATACGATATATTCATTATAATATGGTCTTAGTTTACAAAATGTCACTGCACTTCTTAGTCCGCTTTCTAACTACTCTGTATATAACTTACACTTCGGTCAAAAATTTGGTTTTTGAAATGTTATCGGCTCGAAACACGAGATATGATAATTGCATTCACAACAATCATCAATTACGAGAACGGCTTTCTCAGTGGAATGTTGACTAGTTAAAACAATTAACAAATTGATTATTCTCAACGCCTTCGAGCGCCTCCTCATTGTCTATATCAATCGGTAGACGAGAGGGACATCAGCACGGGATCAGCTGAGGTCGATTACCGCGGGTGCAATGTGATCATTTTTATGAAAATCTAAGGCCAACCACTTCTGGGGTTCAACGATTCTTTGCTACGCAACTGAAAAAAATATATTGGCATTTTGTTTCGAATTATCTTGAAACCGCCGAAGGCTTGCCTAACGTTCACGTGTGCACACATCATTAGCATAAATGAAATTCTTTTAATGGTTGTTCCTACACTTGCAGATGTTGATGGAGTAGTTTCGTGAAACGAATTTTTCTTTATAGTAGCTAGTTTAAAATACTGATACTGATTATTCATTCATGGTTATGTAAAAGACCTTTTGAAGAGGAAACATGTGTATTATTTATGTGTCTACAATTCTTTCTTCGAATAAATGTCCATAGCCTTTCTATAGCCTTCTGGATAAATATTCACACTGTCTTACCTCTTTTGCATAACATAAGGACAATCATTCAAAACTAATTATCTGAAATATTCACAACAATATCAACTTTATGTGAACATTATATTCATGGGAGAATTGGGCCTTGGATGTTCTGAAACGTTATTTAAAGTACCAGCAGCCATTCAACCAAGACTCTTCAGTTCTAGTGTAATTCGAAACTTTGTCTAGTAAGCAGTTGAAAGCACCATGAGAGATGAACTAATACTGTTTGATTAGAAAAATTTAGAAATAATCACATGGCATGAATCTTGAAGTTATCAATCAATGGCAAATTTGGAAATGATTTGTTGCAGGTAAGAGCGCCCTTGTTCACAAGAAAGGATATATGCCAATTCCAAAGAGTTGCAGTCAGATAATATGTTTCAACATTCTATCAATGACATCACCAAGTTTTTGTTCAGATATCTAAAACTGTCTGACTCTTTTGCCACCAGCCATTGTGCTCATGAAGACTATAGCTTCAGAATGTGCGAAGATATCAGTCATCCATTATCTACCACATTTGGGTGATTACAGTCTACGCTCCAGGAGGATAGAATGTACATCAGGCCTTAAAGGTGTTTTAGGTTTAACATGGCGTTTTAGGTTGAAGAATGACATAACACACGCGTTAAAAATCATTGTTATGTAAATGATAAAAAAGAATCACAATTGTATGTGAAAGTATTCTGTACTTTTTCAATGGGATATAACAAACACAGCTACGAGTAATAGGCACAACGAAGAACTCTGTGGAAGATAGATATCAACCAGTGAGAATATTCAGGGGTAAATGTTCCATTATCTAATGTGAATTTTATAGAAGAATTGAATTTATTAAAAAAGATTGCGATCAACAATGGTTATGATAGCAATGCAATAGATTATTCATTGTCCAAATACTATATAGCCAAGCCATAAAGAAATTTTACCTGATTCAGATGAAAACGATAACATATTTGGGCCAACCCAGTATGAAAAATTCGAATTAAAAAATGAAAAGGTATTGATATAGCATATATAATCAATAAAATTTTGATCAGGCCTATTGAAATTGACAAAGATACGAGTTTGATGTCAAATAGATTATTAAGTTACAAATTATCGTGAGATTCATGGCCGCTATTTCACTTAGGTTAAAAAACATTCATGAGAGAACAATTTTCAGAATGGTGAATCGAATTCACAGAACTCACAGAGAAACATACGTTTAATCATTAATTCAACACTGTTCATTTCCAAAAGAAATTTTTGAATCTTCTGGATCAAATTGACTCTTCTGCTAGTTTTTTCTTTCGTTGACAAAAGAGGTCATTTCGAATAAATAAAGAACTTGTCAGTACATGCCTGTTGGTAGATTGGTAGATTTTGGTGCACCTGATCAGTATTTGAGTTATTAAATAATAATTAAATGAAATATTGATCCACAACTATACTTACTTGAATGAGAAGGTGAGAAGTGATGCGTTTTGTAAACGATAACACTTCAACAAGTGGAATTTCAAAATTCAAATTATCATAGTCGTTTCTATATTCCTATATAAGTATTATATTCACTTAGTTCACTAACGAACCCATTTTTACCTCAGAGTTCCAACTGAATTATTAATGAATTCATTAAAATGGCAACCACCGCGCGGGAGAATAACTTGCTGGTCGTTGAAATGAATTTAATTCATTTACCTCGAACAAGTAACCTTTAAAAAGTAAAAATTGAAATGATTACAATGACCTTTTCGTCCAGCGTAAATCGCGCTAAAGAAACAAGTTCTGCAAATAAAAGCTGTAAAGCTATGGATGATAGTCATTCCAGTCACATGTTCAAACTAGGGTCAAAATACTATAACTAACGACGGTTGCGGTATTTTATTTTTCTCGTGGGTTCGAATTCGTACCCCAAGAAGATGAAATGGAAATTTCCAGAAATTATTTTGCACAATAGTCCAATATTGTGTAATCAATATCATTTAAGAATTTGGCAGGTAGTAATATTCATAATTTCACATAAAGTGAGTGGACATACTTTAAGACTGGCTGTAAATCAAATTATCTGAAAGAACAATTCATTAAGGCCAGTCTCAACTTACCTACAACGTAGGTTGATGGACTGACACCTATCAGAAAACAACTACTCCCCTGGCCAATACCACGAAGGAAGTTGCATTATATCCGACATGTGTCGGTGCAGGATTATTCACTCAAGTCATTCCTGTATATACTGTTGGCAAGACAACTGCCAATATTGATTTTCAATTATTGGAACACGCAGACCGGTTTCGGGCTATTTGGCCACTCGTGTATGCAAAGTGACACTACCAATTACGTACAGCGTAGGTAAGTTGAGACTGGCCTGAATCAATTGTTTTCTCAGTTTTCAGTCAGTCCCCAAGTATGCCCTCTCACTTTATGTGAAGTTTTCTCCTCATAAGAGGAATTGGGCGAATTCAGCGTAGTTCGAGAAACGATACTCGAAATTCGATAGACACTACCTTGCACTGACGAGTGGTCAAAAAGCCCGCGGTTTTGTAAGCTTTCAAGTGTAAATCTTACATGAAAGTTTTTTTTTTGAATACCAATAAATAGAGATAAAAAAGTTTCACTTACGAAACGCTCAAATTGCCAAATAATAATAATAATTCAGTTTCCAAGAGACATAATATTAAATTGATAGATGTGGGTATAACTGTGGCACCCCCGGAAACCGGAGGCACAAGGTCACCATTTGTTTTATATGGATGATCTTAAACTTTATGCCTCTGGAGAGAAGGATCTCCATCAGTCCTTGAGGGTGGTGGAAGAGTACACACATGCTATCGTAATGAAATTCGGGATAGACAAATGTGCAATGGTCCATCTCAAAAGAGGACGATGCGGGGACGACGAAGAGGATGTGCAGCTCGTAGATGGAATCATCTTATCTGGATGCCGGAGAGACGTATACTTACCTCGGCGTGGAACAACGCCACTCACAAGAGGTAGCAGCAGTGAAAAAATCTTTACGCGGCAAGAATCAGCACAAACTTTGACAGATCTGGTCATCGGAACTGTCGCTGCAACAAATATTCTTGCCGTTCCAATGTTACTCTACTCATTTGGAGTAGTGAAGTGGACTCGGGAGGAGCTGTATCAACTCGACGTAAAGACCCGAAAAATGATGCATCTCTATAGGAGTTTGCATCTAAAATCGTTCGTTCCACGATTGTACTTCCCCCGACAACAGGGAGGCCGTGGACTTTTGAGTTTGGAGTGTCTACATGACAGAATGGTACTGGATACAGCCTGTAAAGTCGTCAGGAGTTCGGATCCCCTTCTCTGCATGGTCCGTGACCATGAGAGAGCAGGAATTGAAGCATTTCTCTTCAGGGCAGCTGCTCGAGCAGCTGATGAACTCGGTATAGTTTTCGACACTGAACGAGGTGACCACAACTCTGTCAACGAGTTGGAACCTGTTCAGCAAAAAGCTCAGATAAAATCCGCAGAGATCACCTTACTTCTGTGGAAACACAAGGATAAGCTAATGCATGGGATCTTCTTTAATAACATTGAAGACCTTGGCTTATCAAAGCGCCTGACCTTCGCTTTTCTCAGGTCGAGTGGACTGAAGTCGGAAACTGAGGGGTTCATCAACTTAGTCTACCGCAGTCGCGTGATGGGTATAGAGGTTCCTGACACAAAGTGCAGGGCCTGCCGCGAGGCACCCGAGACACCAATGCACTTGCTATCAGCATGACCAGCATATGCGGTCTCGGCCTATATCCATCGACATAACGCGGCCCTGTGAGTGCTATATTACCATCTACGGCACTCTTACGGTATTGACGAGACACCGGTGTTGCCCTACGCTCCGGGGGATATTGAATCGGTTGTGGGGAACGAGAAGTGCCGAATTTATTGAAACTATTCGTTCCCCACATTCAGGCTCATACAAGCTATTAAGCCTGATGTGGTTCTTCTCGACCACCAGAGCAAAACGATATTCGTCATGGAGATTTCAGCTCCTGGCGAAACGAATATCGTCAGAAAAGAGGAGAAAAAACGGATTAAATATCGAGATTTTCTCTTCGAACTCCGCAGATTCTATCCAGATCACTCTGTCAAGATGGTTGTTCTGATTATTGGAGTCCTTGGTGGAATGATGTCCTCTCTACTCTCGAATTTTAAAATCATACCGGTTCGCCGCACTAAGGCAGAAATCTTAGCCGCACAGATGCAGAAGGCTGTCTTTCTTGGCTCACTGCGCTTGCTCGGGGCACATGATTCTCGGACCCAATGATCACTTGCCCCACGGTGTGGGGAGTGGTCATTGGTTGATAATGCTGGCGCGCCCTCCCGAATGTATCGGGGCTTCGGGGGATAGGGCCTGACCAGCGCACACTACGGTGAAAAAAAAATGATAGATGTGGCAATATCATCATGAATAATGAGAAATTAAACTTTCTATGTATTTTTACCACTTTTATTTGTAACTAACGTTACTGCAGTTTCGTCCTGTAAGGACATTTTCAAACTGAAAAACATGGAAAGTTTCATGTCTCATTTTTCAATTGGAATAGTCGGGAAAGAACATACAAGATAGATCACATTCAGAGCTTTGAAACACAAAGACTCGCTGTTAGGAATTCTAAAAATATTAAAAATACTGATAACAATATTCTTATGAGGCATCTTCTAAAAAGAATTCATCTTTTGAATAAAACAATTTGTAACAAGAAATTTTTCAGTTGCTTTTTGAAAATCAATAACGATCGATAATTCTTCAATTCATTTGGTGAGATATTGAATCCATGTAAGCGATTATTAGTTGTAAAGCAAAAATATACTCCATTTTCACAGATTTGTTAATGAAAGTGGTTTTTAGCTCGATAATTCACTTGATGTATATCATAATTCTTCACAAAACTGTCTCTTCTTGGCAATATAAAGACACAATTAAGAAATATATTAGGATGGAAGTGTGAACATTTCATATTTGTTGAAAAAACTTTCAGTTGTCGATTCTAGGCATATTCATGATGCACCTGATACATTTTTTGTGCAGTGTAAACTCACTGAGATGTGCTTGACCACCATACGACTCTCCACTTGCCCATAATACACCATCAGCAATTGAGAATATGTAAGTACTGTTCCTAAATTTTTCAGAAGATAATACTACGAATGGAACGCTTATATAAAACTCAAACAATGTACTTTCCAATCTAGATGTTGATAAATTCACATTTATCTTATCCACATTGAAAAATCATGAGTTGTCATATGTCCACGTTGCCAAAGACTGGATTGGTTCATTACTACGTGTCCCAACGTAATACATTTTCACATAGATTTCCAACATTATTATTGTATAGCAGAAATAATATTGGACCCAAAACAGAACCCTATCGAACACCTATGTAGCTAATGTAGAGTTCGTAACCCTCAACTCATTGCATTTTTCATTTCTCGAAAGTATTTTTCAGAAAGCTTGTAATCGGTTCATTATCTTTTACACCATCATCAGTCCCTTTGAAAACATTGATTGGAATTGTATTTGTTAAAGGTAATTGAAATGTGCATGAAATGCTTACGGTAACTAACGTACTGATTAGATTCTTCAATTAACACATTGCATGAGGTAATTGAATTTCAAATTTCAAAGGTAGGCACAACCAGCGCGAA
The DNA here is from genome assembly GCF_025532065.1 of Leptinotarsa decemlineata. Lineage (NCBI taxonomy): Eukaryota > Metazoa > Arthropoda > Insecta > Coleoptera > Chrysomelidae > Leptinotarsa > Leptinotarsa decemlineata. The sequence goes on along the minus strand of NW_027412545.1, from coordinate 1,089,831 downwards.
CTTCTTTATCTAATATATAATAAATGTAGTTGAAAATACTAAAAAACACGCTTTTGAAGAATATCAAAATAAAAAGTCAAAACAAAAATCAAATAAGCCTAAAACGAATGAAAAATATTAGTATTATTGTAAAAAAAGTGACGGTTGCTTGATATAAAAAAATATGGCACAAAGCGTCCATGCTTTTTTCACAATAATATTAGTATTTCTCGTTCGTTATTGTTTTAAGCTCATTTAGAAAATATATTCATAACTTTTTAGTTTGATGTTCTTTAAAAGCGTGTTTTTTAAACTATATTTATTTTTTTATTTATTTTATAGTTTCGTATGCTATAAAAACGTGTTTTTCAGTCTTTTAAATTATATTTATTTTATCTGAACTTTGGGATCAATCAGCCGTATATTGTTTGGAAAGATGACCATTGATATTTTCCGATTCCGGAGAGGGAGCCTGAAAATCAGCTACCAAGCCCAAGGCATCAGGCGCGCAAAGGAGGGTTCCAAATAAGGCAGCAGGCGCGCGTGTTAATAAAAAATATATTTTTTTCAAATGGAGAAATATATGTGAAGTGAATTCGAATTATATCAAGGAGGTTACGTACAGCGCCATCTGCCCGCGAATAGATCAAGCAATAATGTCGATAAATCTGTCAAATACAGATCCCGAGCTTGAGAGTTACAAACAAACAAACATACTTACATACATACATACAGGTGAAGCTAATAAAAGCGTGTTAAAAATGAATTGCTGTTCGTCGGTCTCGCTAAAACTCGAGAACGGCTGAACCGATTTGGCTCATTTTGGTTTTGAATTATTTGTGATGTCCAAGGAAGGTTTACAAGATGGGTAAATATGAAAAAAAAATGATAATAATGATAATAAAAGAACTCAAGAACAACTGGACCAATTTTTATGATTTTTGTGTTTTTTGATTCGTCTTCATCGGGAATAGGATGAGTATTGAAATATGATACTTCATCAATAAAAATAATAATATTAAAAAAACATACCTAAGAACATCTAGACCAATTTTTTTATTATATACCAATACCATGTACTTCATTATACCCAATGATTTTGTATCAATTTTGAAATCCTAAATTTGCTCCTTCATTGACTGTTAGGCGAAACGACGTTCGCCGGGTCCACTAGTAGATCTATAAAAAAATGAATTGTGTGGTTACATCTCAAAGGAATTAGGCAGAGTTTTCGAAGCTCATTTCAACCAAACCACACAAACTATTAATAAATTATATACATAAATCTTTTTTTAGAATTGCTCCGTCTGTTGGTGAAAACCGAACGAGTTCATCATGTTCAGACAAACACGACGGGGAACATATTTATAATATGTATTGATAGTGAATAAATTTTTCCGAAAGGTCATAGTACTAAAAAATATTCATTGAGTTTTTCCCAACCTATCTGCACTACTGTAGAGACAACGACCTTCTAGAGAGACTTACGGCAAGACCTACTACGTTCGGTCAGTAATTATTCTGTTACTCTCACTGGACGGTTCATGGTTTTTTTCCCGCCTCTACCATATTGGTTGAGGTTATTGACACCTAATTAGTCTGGTATTGCGTGGTGGGAAGATGAGTCTGCTTTGACAGCCCTGAGGCACATGTTTTTGGAAGATGTCATCTAATGGTGTGTTGAGTGACTCGTATCTTTTGCTTCAAGTGATAAAATGACTTGGTTGCTAACCAAATACAAATATTCGAAAAAATTGGCTCCAAATGATATGACGGATTAAAAAAACAAAAAGAAAAGTGTTCTACCTCAGTATGAAACTCCTTGGGAAATCCTCAGATTTCCGGTGCCTCTCAATATTGGGTTAATTCAAAATGATATTTGTTCATTTTATATTGACAGTGATACCTTTTTCGAAGTGAAACTTGCTTATATGAATGTAGAATGTAATTGAATGTGAAACCAAAATTTCGAATTGAAAATATCGACATGGGTTTTCACAAATAGATTTTCTGCAACATCAAAAATGGAAAACGTAATGAATAAACACGGAGGAGAGTTCCTCGCTTTCTCATAAAAAATTGTATCTCATTCAAAACTATAATTTCTGTAGATACATAAAAAATTCAATATTGAATGGACTCCTAATATTCAGAACAAAGACAATCAAATCAAGAGAATATTGCGATAGGTTACTGAATGATTGCCAATCTGCGGAAAATCATTTAAGCGTGAATAACTTATTCAGAAACAAAACACGTAACTGTTAGAAGGGATTGAATATACTTCAATGGAGAATTTAGTCAGTGATTCCGCATATCAAAATATTATCAAAATTAACAACCTTATGAAGATCCAAATGATTCCTATCATTTTGTATCAGAAACTGGTTAGTCGTACATTCATTTAGTAATATCTAATAATATTTTGTTTTGTGTTGAAAGCTTTTGTCATATTTTTCATTGCTTCATAAGTTTTGACAACCGTCTGGAAGTTCACTGTACGCTCTAGGGCATTATAAAACAATTTGAATCATTTCGCAGCTATTTATATTATATTTATTTAATATTATAACTTTTCAGAACATTCTCAAAATTTTCGGACTGGTCCAGGACATTATAGAAGCATTAGAACTAACTAGGAATAGTTCAATTTTTTTCATTATTATATTTGATAACTCGAAACATCCCCGTGGGTTGGACAACCTACTGGGCGCCTCCCCAGGTGGCGGATAGAAAAACGGCCAGGGGACTGGAGGCCCTGTCCGGAAAGCCAATGTGGCCTTACAGACGGGGTCGCCGGACTCCTGGTCAGTGGCAGAAATAAGTGTGGTGAGGGGAACTAAAACTCTCCAAAAGCCTTTGCAAAACATGCCACCGTGGACCAGCCTATCCAAGCTAAGGTGTAAGGAATCGTGCCGACAGCTGAATGGCCGCAGGGTGATATGCGGTCACGAATGGATTCCCTTGGGGAACTGGTCGAAACCTCATTGTAATGCGGGGCTCTGCCAGAGGTGTCCAACTCTTCCCTTGCTACTCGTGGGAACACACATGAATGAAACAATACAAAAATAAAAACAACAAAAACAAAAACCAATCCCGAGGCTGGATAGAAGTGCTCACCTCAATCTAAGGCGATGGCTGGGAATAAACAGAAATGTCCACCCCAATCTACCGATTTGAATGAGGCTGGACATAGCAGATCACCTCCAACAGCAAGAGTACTTCCTGCGGCTGTCGCCAAGAGCTCCGCCTTGAATAAAGGCAAGGAACCGGCTGCCCCTGCAGGAAAGCCCCTTCACTTGTGCACCTCCACGGTAGGAACCCCAAGAAGGTTGAAAAAGCCGCGCAATGACAGTAATGTCGCTGCACCTTCCAAAAACTTCGCGGAGGTCACCGTGAGATACCTCAAGGTTGCCAAAGAGAGTGTGTATTCGGCAAGTCTTGGCCTATACCTGCCAATATGAAGGAGATGTCTCCTAGTGATCTGTTCACCTTCCTGGAAAGGACAGGATGGACGATGATCTAGGAGGGCAACTCCTCGAGAGGATGTACAATGGGTCACATGTGGCCTAAGTGCTGTGAGTCTACACTCACCCTCCCTACTCTACAGATACAGATACAGAAAATTCGAAACATCAGTTGCAATACAAAAATTGACTCTCCTCCTCATCGATTATCGCATACGTCCGAAAATTTCTGGGGTATTGCGAATTACTTTAGAACTATTCATAATTATGTCTCTTGAGTTATTCACATTAATGGCTTTGCCTGAAAAACTTATTTGGCTGTTCCCAAAAAAATATTCCAGCGGATTCAAGTCCGGAAATTGTGTTGATCAAGGCTGGGGTCCTCATGACTTATCCACTATTGAGCAAAAGTGTTATAAGATACTCACGAACAGTACGACTGAAATGAACAGGTGCTCCGTCTGATGCATAAACTACATATTTCCTCGTACCAGTAAAGGTACATCTCCTAATAGACTCGACAGTGAGTGACAGTAATATAATTGAGTCAGATAGGGCGAAAATTTGGCCCTATGAGTTTGTCACTAATGATTCCTGACAAGTATTTATTGAAAACTCTTGTTGAAATCCAGTTTCTACAATAGCATGAGAATTTTCATGCTATTCCAGAAATGATCATTATGGAAGAATATAATATACCCTGAAAAACTTGCCTCATCTGTGACAAAAACATCAGATGTAAAGTTGGGATTGTGTGCAATAGTCCGAAGGAATCACCGACAAAAGTCCATCCAACCGCTTAGGACCATCGCTTGGTAATAGTGCATGAACTACTCATTGTTTATAATCTTTTCAAGAATATTTCTGATGGAATCTGTCTCTTTGGATATCGTTCTTGATTGATTTCACGTGCTTTTGCAGCATTGACATTACCAATCCTATAAATTGAATGCATTTGAGATAATTGGATATTGTTTATACTTGTTTGATAAGAGATAATGTTCAGCTCCTAAAACTATTTCATAATGAATGTGACTTCTGCTGAGATAACTGATCGCTGCTACTTTTTCATTCCACGGACAAAAATATTTATGAAAAAGTACTATTAGGAATTCTCAGTACCAGTATGGTGGAAAAAAAATTATGACTGTCACTTCGACAATAAAGGATATTTCTGTCGATTCTTATTTATCCATTCATCAATTTCATCGCAACGCAATACAAGTATTTCTGCATAAACCGAAAAAAGTTGAGATGATCGTGGGAGTTCACTTCGGCGTTTTTAGGTCATTGTTACTTGGCTCACGTGTGTGTAGGTAATAACTTTTTTATTTTTTCTTGAAAACTGATGACGATACAACAAAAACTCATGAGACCAGAAAGTTGTAACTAGAATTGTTTAATTCGATACTTACATCCAACTTGATAAAAACTAGCAGTAGGTACACAATTATTTATATCATAATATCACCATGTTTCATCTGGAATATAAGAACAGAAATTCAGTTATTTAAGTGCCTCTGATCGTTAACCCTATGATTAAAACGAATTAGTAAATGCTTGAGGCCCGCTTTGATTCCATTGTATAGATAGCAAATTGGCAAATAATGAAACATCCGATTCAGAGAGATCGGTAATAAAGTAACTAATATATTGGCTGAAATCTATGTGAAGAAACTGTAAAACTTGTCTGGTAAAGTTTCAGTTATACTCAAAGTGCGTATGTTCATTGAACTGTGAATGAACTACTTTCTAAATTCATTCAGAATAATTTTGGTACCAACTCACTTCTTATAATTTCAACGGTGAAGCCATATAAATCGGACTCTGTGTGACAATATTGCTGATTCAATGTAATATTCTGATAGATGTGAATTATTTTTCGACTACGAATAGATGCGAAATCACTTTGTTCTTTCAATCTACGAATATATAAATTTTTTTCGGGAGTTCCTCAGGGATCTAACTTGGATCCACTTTTCTTTCTAGTATTTGCGAATGCTTTATTGATGTTCAATATTCTCGTCAGTTGGAAATATTCATGGTTGTGAGTATATACAGAGAAAGTTGTATATCACTCAAAATATGTGTAATCAGACCAATTTGTATCTTAATGGCTGAAGTGGAATCATATTATACCAGAAGAGAAACATTCAACACTGTCATATTCTTATGAAATTGACGATAGTAAAAATTGATAAAGATCAAATGAGTTTCAATAAACATTCAGAACCGAAAATAGTGTAAGCCTTGAAATTATAAGGATTCATTATAAGAAAATATAGGAACATCATCAATGTGAAAACTATGAAGTTAGTTCATTACGCTTACTTTAGATTTGAAATCTATACTTATAAATGACAAAGTCACTAAATAAAACTCTTTCTCTCATTCATCTCTGCTTTTCCGTACTGGTGAGTACTAGAAAGCTAAAATTTGGTATGAAGGTGCTTTTTAGTTCTTGAATGGGAAATAATTTTCAAATATCCTAACTGACCCCCCCTGTGGGGGTAAAAGAAGCGCGTTTATATATAAATATTACCTCTTCATCACTGCTCCTCCGAACACCTATATTTTCGGAGACTGAAATTGTTTATGTATTTTCGTTTTATCTAGTTGATGTGCAATAAAAGATAATTTGCAAATATTCCAACTGGGGCGACGCTCCTGAGTATAGAAGGTGGGCGTTTCCATATGAAAATTACCTTTTCTCCACCTCTATGACTGTAGTTGTGCAATGAGAAAATATTTTTAAATATACCACCTGGGGCGCCACCCGCGAAAGAAAAGGAGTGTTCATAAAATAAAGTTACCTTTTCATTATTGTTTTTCCGTACCGCTTTACTTTCGGAGGCTGAAATTTTGTATGTATGTTCATTTTATGTTGTAGATGTGCAATAAGAAAGTAATATCAAATGTTTCACCTGGGGCGCCAGCTGCAGGGAACAGAGGGGCGTTCGTAAAATGAAGTTACCTTTTCACCACTGTTTCTCAATTTATATTTAGTATCAGCATTGCACCAGTGCGGAGCATTAGTTTAATATACTAGTATCCCCTAGTCTCCTTTTTACGAATTCATCAGATAGCCAGTGAGAATGTCCAGAAGACACTTTTGAAATTTATGATTCTGAGAACTGATGGTTCATATCCTGAAAGAAAAACAAACAATCAAGATTCATGCTATAGGTTAAATATTGACACTTTGAGGTCGAGAAGAATTGAATATCGCTCACATTCCACAATTGAATTTGACATTACATTCGAATCAACACGTCTAAAATAACATTTCAAAACGCCAAAAGAAATATTCTCTCAGGTGTCTCAAAGGTGCGAACTCGTTTCCTCCTTTTTATAAAAGAGGACGTATTCATCTCCACTCACGGGCGATTTTGGTGGAATTGGTGACACGTGTGAATCGTTGCATTCGTTCCACATTCTAGAATAGGGATGCCTAAAGTATGCTGTGTGAAGTCCAGTGTAAGTGGACCCACTGATTTGAAAGTTCATATAGATTATAACGATAAGGAGTCACATGAATTACTGAAACTTCTAGATTGTTTGTGCATTTCCGTTTTTGTTTGTAACTCGAATACGTCGGATTTTCATGTCCATCCAAAATTTCCTCTATTGTGAAGGATTCCAAGCGTTGTGACAAACTCAATTGGCCAGTTTTTTGTGGTAAAGGGAGTGACAAGTCCCAAGAAGAATCGAAGGTTACTGTCCACAGTTTGTGCACTTCATCGTAGATTTTGTCTGATGAACGAAATTATCTACAATCCTAAAGTTATATATACTCGAATATCTCAGCCATTACTCTTGAACTTTTTCGCCGTCTCTCAATTCCTCAGTTTAGGTTTCTGATCAATTATTATAACGTCAGCATGTACACCTTCCTGGGCATCCTGTTACGCATGCCCTATGGAAACTCTGAATCTGACGTTTGAAAGAGTCTGTGGTCACTGCTTTATCAGAAGAATCTTCTTTACACAATTCCTTAATAAGGAGTCCGGCCCTTATATTAAGTACTTCAGTACGTGCCTTTATCAGTCTGCCAGAAAATAGCTAATTAACTGTTTTTGAGTTCATCAAATTGTGCGACACCATCATTAAAACATCACCTAACCAGCATCAAAAGTGTAAGTCTATTTTAGTTAGATATTTTACATTGATTAGTAAAATCGGTATCGAAATACTTCATCCGAAGGCTGACCGACAGCGCCTTATCAGCGCTCCGAGGTCACATATGGTACTGTCTAACAGGACCGCATTCAAAAATCTAATCTAACCTACCCATTGTAAACATGGACTCAAACCTTCAACAGGGAAACTCTGACTACAGGGTTTCTCAAAATGAACAAACCTACAAACGACAACAACCCACCAAAACATATTCATTAGTACTACACCAGACAACATCAACTTTTCCTTCCAAGAAACAAGCAATTATTTTCACCGCACTAGAAAATGTTAAACTGAAAGATTATCTTGTGGCACTCGGCGCAGTCGTACAACCAAATAACATCATTTTCTCATCCAGAATATCTAACAACAGAATTTGTATATATCTAGCGAACATTAAAATAGACCATCAGATTATCCAGGCTCGAAGACTGATTACTCCAAACGAGAAACTGATTTTATCAAACGTGAGTCCTTCCATCCCTCACGATATCTTAGAAACAGAAATCAAGAATTTGGGAATTAAACTAGTGTCACCAATTACTTTCCTACGAATCGGTACTACCAATCCTGACTTTAAGCACATCCTCAGTTTCCGCAGACAAACATATATTTCCCCCCCAGACCTGGCAAGAGTCCCAGAATCCATCCTAGTCACTCATGATTTAACTTCCTATCGTATTTTCTTATCGTTGGATCAACAGACATGTTTCACATGCAAACAGATAGGACACCAAGCACAAAATTGTCCGACGAACCAAAATCCAAATGAGGATGAAGAAAACCACATTAACGAAACTCCCCAAACAACCATCCATGAAAATTTTTTGGGAGACACGATTGAAAACATATATATTCCATCAATCTAACTGAACAAAATCTCTACCAAGTCAACAATTGTTTCACCAATAGTCACTCCTTCAATTGAGACACCCCCAACTAGCAGTCAACCGGAAACATCTATATCCATGACATTAACTACACCAACACCGACACCTTCAAAACGCACTTTATCAGAAATTTCCACTTCAAACAGAAGAAACAGAAAAAAGTCAAAATAAATCCACCCATTGTACATTCCCCTACAATAGAAGAACTTATGAAACCCACCAAAGCAGTATTTGAAGATGAAGCGTCAAATTTTTCTCTTAACTATCAGGAAGTCAGCCATTTTCTAGAGAATGTTTATGGTTCTTCAGATCCCCTGAGTGTAGCAAAGACATACACATCCAACGTTAGCGAACTCTTAGATATACTGACAAAAATTTATCCCTTCTTCACTGATAGAAAGATCAAAGCCAGATGTTCCAAAATTCAGAACAGAATAAAAAAACAGCTTCTTCTAGAAACCCTTTCAGATACCGACGCATCTCAAGAAACCGACGCATCCCAAGTAACCTACTAGACCACCATTATTTTCGGATCGATTATGCAGTGGAATCTGAATGGGTATTACACCCATTTGGAAATGCTGAAATTACTCATATCAGAAAACTCTCCCTCCATAATCTGCCTCCAGGAAACTCATTTCCAAGACCATAGAGTACATCAACTTCCCAAATACACTAGTTTTTTCAAAAACCGAATGAATCAACAACGCGCAAGTGGAAGAGTCGCTCTTTATATCTCTGATAAACTTGATGCACAACCTTTATCATTAAGAACGGATCTGGACGCAGTAGCAGTAAGTATCCACGGACCCCAAAAAATTCTTATATGCAACATATATATACCACCAGATCAACAGCCTAGTAGTGATGATTTGAATGATCTAATCAACCAAATAGCAACACCGAGGATTATAGTAGGAGATTTTAATGCCCATAACCCTATCTGGGGTTCAAATAAACTCACACCGATGGGTCAAAAAAGAGAAAAAATACTCAATGACTCAAACCTCAATCTACTGAATGACGGATAGAACACACATTTCAACGCACATAATGGAGAATCTTCAGCTATTGACTTATCTTTATGTGACCCTACCTTATCATTATCTCTCAGCTGGGAAGTACTTCCATACCCTTTTGGTACTGATAATTTACCCATAATCATAAAAGATGGCACCCCATCTCCGGATAGTAACCCTACTGCCAAGTGGCAATTAGAAAACGCCGACTGGACTGATTTCACATCTTTTATTGAATCAAAGACTACAGAACTAGACCCATTCATTCTCCAAAGCCTGTCCATCGATGCCTTGGTGGATGAGTTTACAGATCTAATAACACAATCCGCTGAGTTATTCATAAGGAAATCAGAACATATACGGAAGCATAAACCTGTACCTTGGTGGTCCCAGGATTGCGAGAAAGCTCTCAAAGAGTCAAAGCGAGCATTCAATAAGCTTAAAAGAGATAAAAATAACGAAAACCTGATTGAATATAAAAGGCTGGATGAAATACGTATCAAGCATCAACACATCGACACCAGTTAGCGTTATTTGCAATAAAGTAAAGAAAATATCAGGAAAGTATTGCTACAACACAATAAACAACTTGGTGTATAACAATAAATCCATGATATCTTCTCCAGACATAGTTGAAACATTGGCAACATCTTACCAACATCATTCTCAGAACAGTAACTATGCACCAGAATTCATACGAAGAAAACTCACTTGTGAAGCGGAACCCATTCCACTTGAAGAAGACCAAGATACCCCATTAAATGCTCCAATATCCATGCATGAACTAGACGAGTCCCTCAACAACACCAAAAATTCCTCACCAGGCCCTGATAACATCCCAATAATGTTCGTGAAAAATCTCCCAAACAACGCCGAAGAGCTCCTATTGAATATCTATAATAGAATATGGACCACCAAGGTTTTTCCATCAGAATGGCGTAAGTGTATAGTTATCCCTATTCATAAAGGTGGCAATCCAAAAAATCTGCCAGACTCCTACCGACCTATTGCACTCACATGTGCTATGTGTAAGTTGCTGAAAAAAATAGTGAATACGAGATTAATGTGAACCTTAGAACAGAAACAACTAATCAGACCAGAACAGAGCGGTTTCAGAAAAAAAAGATCTACTGTAGACAACCTTGTGGACTTAGAATCCTACATTCATGAAGCTTTCGCCAATAAACAGATGTGCATCGCAATATTCTTCGATATAAGCAAGGCTTACGATACTGTTTGGCGATATTATATCATTAAAACCCTGTGGAGCTGGTCCAATGGACACCTATCGAGCTCAAAAATCCAGGAAAACGGTATACCACAAGGGTCCCCATCGAGCGTCACTTTATTTTTGGTGGCAATCAACAACATACTCGATAGATGAAAATCCCCAATCAAGTCAAGACTATACGCAGATGACCTAGTCATATATACGAAAGGCCGAATCCAAACAACCATGAACACAGGTCTTCAGACAGCTTTGAGGAATTTGGATCAATGGTCACTCGAAACCGGTCTACAACTCTCTCACAGCAAAACTAAATACATGATTTTCTCAAAAACAAAACAGGACAATCCAAAAGATTCTATTCTCCACAACAGCCCTATCGAATATGTTGACAACATCAAGTTTTTAGGCATGATATTCGACAATAAACTCAACTGGAAATCTCACATCATGTACCTGAAGAAATCCTGTCAGAGAAGCCTCGACATCATGAAGACAATTGCATCCAAAGATTGGGGAGCGGACACCACAATATTACTTAACATTTACAAAACCCTCATTCGGTCCAGGTTGGATTACGGTGCCATCGTTTATAACTCAGCTAAAAATACAGTGCTCAGAAATCTAGACGTGATACAGAACAATGCACTAAGGATAGCTTTGGGAGCTTCTTGTACCAGCTCGATAACCAGTCTACAGTGCTTAGCTGGAGAACCATCTTTAACTTCCAGAAGAAAATACCTTACACTTCAATATGCCTTCTAAGTAGCCTCGAATCCAACAAATCCTGTTCACTTCAACACTATAGCCAACCGTTTCAAAAACACTTTCCAGAGAAACCCCAGAAGAGATTTACCCCTCTACGAAAGAGTGAACAGATATCTATCCGATAGTGGTATATCTATTTCAGCGAATACGAACCTAATAAACCCCCCTTCTCCTCCTTGGCTCATTTCTCCTCCAGAGTGTGACACTAGCTTAACTTTCCTGAAAAAATCTGAGACAAACACCCAAACAATATCGAAAACTTTTCATCACCATCTCTTGACATATGCTGGATACACCTGCATTTATACAGATGCTTCGAAAACAGAAGAAGGGACAGGAGCTGCTTTTACCACAGACAACCATCAAGTTATATTCAAACTTCCAGAAACAGCCACAGTCTTTACGGGAGAACTCTATGCGATATGGAGAGCCATGCAGTTTGCAAATGAAGAAAATATTGAAAGATGTCTTATTATCACGGATTCCCTCAGCTCTTTATCAGCTCTTTCTGAACTCTATCCCAGCCATCCGATCCTCATATCGATAAAACATGAACTCCGAAGAATCTCTAATAACGGAATCAACTTGAGACTTTTATGGGTCCCTTCACATTGTGGAATTATAGGTAATGAGAGAGCTGATTTGTTAGCTAAGAGAGCGATTACTGAAGGCGAAATCACAGCTCTTCCAGCTATAATACCGTCAGACATGAAGGTCTTCTTAAAACACCTTCAAAACAAATCAAGGCAATTTGAAAGGGATACCTCCAACTCCAAACTACATGAAGTGAAGAAGAGTATTTGCCCTTACAAATCCATCCCGAACAACAGAAAACATCAAGTTGTGATTACACGACTGAGATTAGGCCATACTAGAATCACTCACGTCTATCTCAACACTCGCTCCACCGAACCTGTGTGCTATCTATGTGATACGACTCTAACCGTGAAACACATATTGTGTGAGTGCCCACTGTACCATCAAGAAAGGGTGAATCATCAGTTTTCAGAGACAATAGAAGATATTTTGGGTGAAAATTGTAACTTTAGGAAACTGTTTTCATTTATGAACAATATTAATCTATTGCAACGTATTTAAAACAATATTTTTGTACCAAACATTAACAACATTTTTCAATATGTACTGATCCGTCGCTAATAACCCTAGCGGTTGATGCGAATTGATGAATTAAAAAAAAAATCCTTAATAACTTCTGCAACGCTTTGGTTAAAGCACGCTCCATACTAGAAATAGTAGTATTGGTATCCTCCATCTATTCATTTTATTAAATATTCCTGAATTCATCACGTTTTGATAAACATTGGATCACACATTCATGACACTGTAGCCAATATTTTTCAACTCATTAGGCTCAAAGGTTTTAACTGAAGAATGTATCACTGGTCTAATTTTGTTGTAGGTATTGATGCTACGTTCGTCACCGCTGTTTTCTTCCGAGTAATTACGGATGCGATGATTCTCCCCATCATTGGTCCAGCGAAATGAGGAATTTGAAACTGAATTGGATAGACTTATGGTAGACTTTTCGAGTTTGTGAAAAAATGATAATTCCAGAACTTCAAAATAATTTCAAAATATTTCAAAGTACCGTTAGAACAAAAGCACCGTTAGACTATAGTATCGGAAACCTGGAAAGTATACAGTTTGTGTCAAATCAAACATCCAATTGAAGTTTGAGACACAAGAGTGAAGATCAAAAAAATATATGTTTCAGATATCAATTCATTGAACCATCCCTATTTTAAATAAAGAGTCACGTGTAAAGTTTGTTTTGTTATTGATAATTAAAAAAAAATGCGAATTTTTGATTATCAAGTAATACGTTCACCAAAAACTTTTTTCAACAAAACGTTTAAGACTTGATTTTTGAAACAAAATTAATTTCTTTATATGCTGCGACTCAAGTTATTTGTACTATAAAAACACTAGAAACAATTTCGCAGACAATTATTATGATTTTCAGGAGCAGGATTTGAATAAGTATGTTTCTTTATTTTGGAAAAGTAATTTGTCTGTGACACTTTTTCTTTTTTTGAATTCTTAGGACTGAAATTTTTCGTTTCTATCGATTCTAAAAACCTAGTTGACTATGTTAACTATGAGAGTTTTCAATAATTTTCAATTTTTTTTGCAAACAAACATTACAAAAATGTATTTCACTTTGAAAGCCCGTTTTGAAGTTTCCGCTAGAGAATTTCAATGTTGATAACATATTTTCCAAAATTATTTCTCTGCGGATGGTTGAGGACTTCTATTCGAACTCAAAGAGTGTTGTTCAAGAAGAAATGGCATCCTGAAAGAAACATTGAGTTCTTCATTGAGAAACATTCAAAAACTGTTCTAATACGAATATTACAGTAGGTATATTCATTTAGATACGTTCTCTACGGAATCATTATCTGCAAGTGGATTAAATCTTATTCTTTTCAATATAAGGCTAGCCGAAAATAATATAATAAAATATGAAATAATTGAATATTTCATCCGTCTATTTGTCGAACGTTCTTCCTTTCAGTATGTTGATTTTTTTTAACAGCTTTTATAGTAATTCATGGTTTTTTGAAGTCCTTATACCAGAATATACAGTCAAATTTTGAGAAGAGAATCGTTAAATACAATTGATTTATTTTTAAAGGAAATGCTAGCGGAGAATCTTTCAAATACTGGAATCGCAATAGATTACATTAGTTTTTGAAAAACCGTCTCTGGAAGTTCATTCAACAAAGACGCCTTTCTCGAAAAGAACGAGTTCTCAAAAAGTGTAGTTGAACCTTGAAGAGATGGGCAGCTGTACTTTGCTGCAGACTGCTGATATATATATGACTGTGGATTCTAAAGTAGTCTAGACATAAACCTATAGATTTCTTCGTTGTCTTCTCTGATGGCTAACATTATTCAATAAAGTTACTGGTAAACTACAAAAATTATATTAAATTCATGCATTACCTTATCGGGATGAATCTATAAATGTAGTGATTTCTGACAAACCCTTCAAGAATTTTGAAGCAACTTGTGAAAATCCAAAACGTTGATTTATCCAAATCTTTTATCTTTCATTCCTGAATTGAATCCTCATCTAATGAATTTCCAATTTCTTTTCATATTTTATCGCATATTTGATTCATTTCACCATGAATAATGGAAATGTAACTCTGTATATATAAGTGATGTTTCCCTTTCATATCATCAAATTGTCACGTGGTTCTCCTCATGTGTTGGCACATGGAGTTGCACGTGATATTTATTTTAGAATTGTCTAGTAACCATTTTATTTCTTATATGATCAAAGATACAATTATAAAACAAGAAACTTGACCAAAATGAATCGTAAATAGGTCAATAACGTCAGTGTTATGGTGTTTGGTAAAAATATAATTTAATCAAACGAGTCGTAAAGAGATCAAAGTCAAGGATGACTTGATAGTACAAATAAATTTGTTCAGGGCTGAACTGATAAAGCAAATTGGGTCAAAACTTTAGTAATTAGGAATTCAACCATTCACTATTTACAGATCTGTTCCAACAACTCATTCGATATTTTCAAATCGAAGACGGGAAAATCAGCAAGTGTCTCAAAGAAAAATTAGCAAGGTAAGTATCAACAATTTCAATATCAAAGGGGGTTATTTGAAGCACAAGCATCTCATTTCATGTGGGTTTCATTTTTGGACGTTTTTTGGACGTATTTCTATCTGTAATTTTTCAATAACTACATGGTTTGAAAATTTCGTCTGGTTTCAATTGGAAGTTGCATTTTACTTTCATTTTGTGTAAGAAAAATGTATGTATCCAGAGCAATTTTCAAAATTGTTCTCAAGATGTAACACTGATTCAATAAATACGGGTTAAGGCATAGTTGGAAAAAAATGTTCAAATAGTCATGAATTTTTTGTGGCCAAGACTAAACTCAAAATTGCAGAAAAACTTTACTGAAAATTTGGAATGGTAAAGAGATTATTCAAAATCATAGTTGAACCTTATGTTATTTATGAACCTATATATATATATATATATATATATATATATATATATATATATATATATATATCTGTCATCTTCTGTCATATACATACATATATATATATATATATATATATATATATATATATATATATATATATATATAAAGATGGCAAAGGCATGATATTATATTTCATGAACAACGGTTGGCAGTAGTCTAATGCTATGCTGGAGCATTTGAAATGATTTTTATGCTTTTTTTTGATTTCTGATAACTAGGTTTTTATATAATAATATCATTATGAATCAGTTCTGAAGAAAAATTTATATTACTGGACACCATAGTAATTCTGTGAATGAATCTCAAAAACTAAAACAATATGAAGCCAAATAAGCCAAAGTCAGTTCAGTTTCCATAGAAAATTGTATGTATTTCATGTTTGAATCCAGGAAGTTTGAGGAGGAATTTCAAGACGATTTTCAAGGTGCTGAAGATAAATTCCAAAAGTTTTATAGTTTGCTGACACGAAATAAAAAATCAGAGAGATGGAAAGAAAGATAAGACAAAAAGTGAGGTAAATCCATAAGAGGCTGAGTCAAATAGATATT
This sequence comes from Leptinotarsa decemlineata, assembly GCF_025532065.1. Classification (NCBI taxonomy): domain Eukaryota; kingdom Metazoa; phylum Arthropoda; class Insecta; order Coleoptera; family Chrysomelidae; genus Leptinotarsa; species Leptinotarsa decemlineata. The sequence goes on along the minus strand of NW_027412545.1, from coordinate 1,073,711 downwards.
TAGCACATAAGGCATTCTCTGAAGATATCTCACCAATCAGTTAGAAGAATTTCCAACTGGTTTTGCACTACTGGGTTTTCACTATTCGCAGGTTAGTCTATGTGTGTCCGTGAATCGATAACAATTAAATATGATAACACTCGTCAAAGAGTGGTCCCAAAAAGCTTTCAGTTGAAAAATTGATAGCTCTTAAAGTGGGATTTGGACAGCAATAAACCGATATACGAGAGTGGTCTGAAAAGTTTCCCAGCTCAATACTCGTAAACAAAAGGTAGTGAATTTCGTTGTTCATCTGTTGACACTTACTCACCAAAGTTTCAGTCTTTTTGGACAAAATCGAGTATCGAGCTGCCATTGAATATTCGTTTTTGAAAGGCAATACACCTACGCAAATCAAAGATGAGTTGAATTTTGTGTATGGGGACTCAACTAAATTTAAACGTAGCCGTAAGAGCTTGGGAGACAATGAACGAAAACTTCGCCAAAGTTCACCAAATAGTGCTGAATGACCGCCGAACCAAAGTGAGAGAAATATCAGAGGTTATCAACATGTCAGAAGAACGTGTTCGTCATATATCAAATCAACATTTGAGAAAACTGCTCGCACGTTGGGTGCCGCGTTTGCTCACGTTAAACCAAAAACGTGTTTGAATGAACATTTTCAACGCTCTGTTGGCGCAATGTAGGGTACAACATTATACGCCCGAAACAAACATTTAATCCAGACAGTGGAATGCAAAAGGGAAAGCGGCTCTAACAAAAGCAGAAACTGTTTTTTCGTTTGGGAAAGTGATGGCGACTGCTTTATTGGATAGTCGTGGAGTTATTTTAATCGAATATCTTCAGAAATGATAAACCATTACAGGAGCATACTACGCATCATTACATGACAAGCTGAAGGCAGAACTTGCAGAAAAACGGCCACATTTGCAGAGAAATAAATCCTCGGAGGACAGATATTTTTGTCAAAAGAGGCAATCCACCTCCGCAAACCATTATTTTTCAGAGAAAGACGCCGAGTACTATCTGGACGGGTTACAGATATGGGAGCATCGCTGGAAGAAGTATGTAGAGTTGAAAGTAGACTGTTGAAAAATAAAGAAAATCTGAAAAAATGTCACGTATCTTTGTTAGGTCATAAAATTTCCAGACTAACCGAGATATTTGTCAAATTAGTTCTTCTGGAAAAATTGTACGAAATCAGAGATAGTTACTAACAGTACTATTCACAAAACTAATAACTTCAGTAAATTCAGATTAGTAGCTGTTTTGACGATCAAACTTATTAATTTTTTATTATAGGAATGGAGGCTTTCACTGCTAGCGTCAATGTTTTGATTGGCTTCTGCCGTGGTCTCCTTTGGTTATAATCTCCAAACGTTTCAACTGCAACTGCGGTCATCTTCAGTGGCGTGGTGAAAGTAGCCTTCTTAACGTGTCAACTGAAACTTTTTCAACTGATACTTTTTCAGCTGACACATCAAGGAGAGTACTTCGCATCTGAAGATGACTGTTGTAGTTGTAACGTTTGGAGATTATAACCAAGGAAGGCCACGGCAAAACCTGGAAGCCAATCAAAAACTTATTTATTTTCTATTTGTCTGATCATCACTAAAAGACAGAAATATATGGAATGTGAATTCTTTATTAACATAAAATGACTCATCTCATCGAGGAATTTCAACGTTTATTGGCCGTGGCCACTACGACTAATCAGTCAGTGGAAAGATACGGATTCATTCGAGTCATTGATCAGATTTGAAATTTTGTAACACTTTAGGGTTTTTTCCAAAAAAAGGGCAAACTGTATACCTCATTAAATAGTGCAACATGTACAATTGTACAACATGGATCAACAGTGATGGTACTGTACTTCTTTTATGATGAATTGATGAAGCGAAAGTGCAATGGCATGTAGTAAGCGCCAGCTCGTGGGAAAACAGGTCACAACACACATTCTCTCTAAAAATCAATAATAAACTGCATCACAGATTTCACCTCATTATAAATAGTAAGTAGTTTACAGAAAAATGAATGCGGAAAAGCGCTCTAGATTCGTTGACTGAAAAAATGTAAACAAATAGAGTGATCTTGGCGATAATTCATGAGCGTACGTGAATATTTTAGTTTGGAAAAGTTTTGTGATTGATGGGATCAGTATTCGTATTCTTTCACGTTGCCCTTTAGGTGGAGAATGAGAATATCTTTCTCATGAACGATATCCATCCTTTCTTTAACATAGAGTAAACTACGTTCATGAATCACGAAATAAAAGTACGATCCCATTCAATAATAAAAACAGCATGCAGTCATCAACAATGAGTGACAAAACAATGCTTCAAATTCAATCCACAAATACATTCAATGATATAAATAGAAAATTATGATGAGACCTAATAGAATTCTCGATTTTCTGAATATTATCATATATATCATCAGCATGAAAATTTTGAATATCCTGAAATAGAATCCGTTTGCGTCTATATTCACATGTTTTTTGAAAATATTACTTTCAGATTTTTGAATTCCCGAAACTACAGAAGCAACTAGTTTAGTTGAACTTGATGTTTAAAGTTTGATAGTGAAAATAACACCCCATCCATGAATAACAAAACCAGCGATAATTTGGAAAACTCTGGCTCATTAGCTGTCATCAATACACTTAGTTGCAGAAACAACACACACGAACGGAGTCATCAACAGAAGCCGGCCGCACTTTGTGGTTTCAGTCGGATTGCCTCTGGTTAGAGGTTTCACTAGTCACCACGGAGGCAGCTTCAGCTGCCTGCGTGACATGCGGGTCCAGTACCTACTTATATCTGTTTTAAAAATCTGTTTTTCCGGTAACCAGCTGTCGCACCCCTACGAACGACAACCCTCAGAAGTCGAAACTTGTGCGAGCTAAGGATTAACGAGGTCTTACCTTTTAACGTGTGATTTCTAACACGGGTAGGACGATAGCAAGTGGAGATCGATCGTTCAGACTAGGGCTTGAACCACCGACCAACACGGCAGTCAATTCGAGTGAGTGAACAAAGCACCCACGCCGAACCGCTTGGCTACCGACCGACCAAGCTACAAATGACGGTTGAGTGAGTGTATTTGATATGAATCAAAAACAGGGAAAATTCATGGACTTAGCACTTCGAACATATTTATACAAACCGCAGACATGTATTGTTGACATATGTTCCTGACTTCAAGGATATACAAGAGTGTGCTCATTACGAGAATGATGAATTGTCGATCCAAGGAAGGGGAGATAAAATGATTTGAATTTTAGGATTGGAGAATGCTGTTTTATAATAACTACCAATGAAAAAAATCAAATAAAAAAGTTTCAGGAAAAATGAAGATTTTGAACCTTATTATCAAACATTTCTCTTTCAGGAAAAAAATTGAAATATCGGGTTTTTCAATTTTGATTTATGCTCCTACAAACATTTATTTCCACATTATCTGTATTCTACATTTGATATAATTTTTTTGAATCGAGATTTTCAATAGATCTCTTCATTTTGATGGTAAAATACTTCATATTCAGCTCACATTTTCCAGGTGTTGAAAATCTTTTTTTTAATCAAAAGCGGCTTTTTTGGTAGAAGTATATGTGTGGAGATGTAACATTTGGAAAAATGTGTCAGAAAATGCCAATAACTGAGAAAACGTTTGGTTATAAAATCATTTTTGAATTGATTGTTTGGAAAAAAAGTCAGTTGAAAAATATAGAATGAGATATTACATTATCGAATGGAGTCATTTCAACTCATTATTTGTGGAAAATATACAGAAATAATTAGTTTTCTATATCAAATGGTTTCAACTGAAAATTGCAAAACTCACAGTTTCGAATATAATAAAAATTGATTTATGAAATTTCAGTAGGTGTAATAACGAAATTCATACTTGAATATATTTTTACAATATCTACATTCATTAAAGTATCATAAAAATTGATAACAAGAATCAACAATAATTGAAGTGACTCAAAATACGGTGATCATCACGGAAAATCAAATGTAATAAATGTACCTAAAGGAATGTAATGGAGTGAACTTTTAGAAACAGACTATGGTTTTTCATAAATTTCACCAAAAACTCTGTTTGGAACTATTTTGCAATTATGCACTGAAAGTTATTTATTTCTCATGAAATTTTAAGTGGAATAAATATATTTTTTCACTAAAGAAATTCATTATCAAAATGTCGAAGTTCTTAAAACAGTATTTTTTCCAAAATAAACATAGGACTTATTGGAATGAAATTCTTCTAAGTACACAAGGTATAAAATTGTCATGAGAAAAATTTGAAAGGAAATGTGAAAAGCATTTTAAAATGATATTATTTCGATATGTCGCGTTTTTTTTGACAAATTTTTCAATTGTAATGTTACTTTTTTTCACACTATCTGAAACTTAAAAAAACTCACAATTTTGAAAGAACTGTTCCAGTACATGGGTATGTCTTACTGAATATTCTTATTAAAAAAAATACAACGTATTCAAAAGCATATATGAGTTTCTACAAAATATCGTCAGAAACAATTGAGTTTTGCAGGAAAAAAAAATAAAAGAAAACAACCGGTTTTTCCATTTCTTCGGGAAATTCGAGTTACGCGAAAAAACGGTTCAGACAAAAGTCGGCAGACTTTCATATTTCCTATATTTTTTTTATGTTTATTTGATCTTATTTCTTCACCCCTGAAATTTATTTTATTCGTTCCATCACACTTTGGACGGAGTTTAATTTTCTGTTTTTTCAATAAGGTACCCCCTCATAATTTCTCGGCTATTAAAATATCTCAAACGATAATATCTCAGAAGTAGAATCTCAGTAAAAAAAGATTCATGCAGAAACTTTACTAATTTGGGGGTTTTATGTATTTCCTTCGTTGATTGCCAGCACAAGCTTTTGAAATTTTTTCATATCAAGCGCGTTATCGAAATCTTTTTGAATTGAGATTTTTTGTGTGAGAGGTTTCAATTGGTAAATTTTATTCCAAAAAATAAAAAGAGGGGGAACCTTCCAATCATAAGCACCAACCAGCAATCATAAGCATAATATTCTCCTGATTTATCAATTCTTTCCTTTATTGCGTTTCTGAGAGGTTTTCGCAATGGTCAAATAGAATTAAATCGAATAAGACATTGAAAGACTTCACTTTCTTCAATGGTCTTTGAAATTCTTTCGCTCAAGAGAATCATATTTTTGATATTACTAGGTGCCTCGTGTGTAAGAAATTCAATTTTTATTTCACTCCACTTCCTTTTTTGAGGTGGACTCAAACCGTTAGTGAGCCAAATTTACCGCATACCCAAAAATCATACAACTTGTAAATATGACTTCGTGGATTTTGTTGAATGAAAAGATTATTCCTTGAATTGCTAGCGATTCATCATGAAAAGTAAAGTTCGAGTAAACGATATAGTGCACCCTACCTTCCAGCAGTTCCCCTTTGATAAAATAGTTAGGGAGCTAACTAATTTTGTTATTCAATAATCATTTCTGATTATATAAGAATCATTATAATATTATTAATCAATATAATATTATATAATCAATAATTATATAATAAAATATAATCAATAATATTATTAATAATATTATATTATTTGTATTTTATATATATATATATATATATATATATATATATATATATATATAAATATTTCCTTTATATAGATGAGTGGGAAAGTAGGGATTCAAATAATAGAGTGATGATTGAGAATACTTCAGAATATTACTTACTCGCACTTGAATAGGTGTGAACCACAATTAACCCTTGCGGGTTGCGATGGAGAGTCGAATAGACCCACTCATTTGTGACCTAACCTAACTTCTTACTCGATCGCTTCAAAAACACTTCACTAACTTTCTTCGAGAGCTTCTGATAATTCCCCTTCCATATTCTCCATTTCACTATCACTGTCGTCATTTAAATCAATAATGAATTTATTTCCACCATTGATATGGAATTGTCCAATCTCCATATAGTCTTTTTCAAATAAAACTACTTTTTTAATCCTTTTCTGCCAATCTTCCTCGGTAATATTAAATACTTCTTCTTTAACTAGCTCTATCACCTTCTTATCAAACTTGTTTGTTTCAATTTCCCCCATATTAACTCGATGGGTTTGAAAACACAAAACTAGGGGGGAAATCTCAATACGGTGTGTCCATACTTTTCAGCAATACTCTCAAGGGCATACACTTTTTCAAATGTTTTTGTTTGTAAAACTTCAAGTAGTTGCTTTTTGATATGGTTATTTTCAAAATACAAATTGTTATCCATCAAAAAACTTTGTATTTCATTTTTCCTCGGAATTTTTATTTGGTACTTTGATGAGCTATCGCGAATGATAGGAAGCGTGGTCAAGAACTATTACACTGTTCACATCCAAATTTGGGGCCAATGTGTTTTCAAACTATTCCCCAAAAATATTAGCTTCCATGTTCTTATGATAGTCAACATTGCAGTTCTCATTTTTTTTTCCACATAATTTCAAAGAATTCGGAACCCATCCTTTACTTCCTCCTCAATGCACAATGATTAGTCGCGATCCTTTGTTTGCAGGCATATTAGGCGTACACATTCTCCAACCATCAGTCCACCCTTTCGTAACAGTGTCGTGACTGTCATACCAAGTTTCGTCCAAACAGAAAATTTGCCGTTGTTCTTGTCTATATTCAGTTATTGGTTCTCAGTATTTCTTACGCAATTCCACTATTCTTCTGCTTTCCATAACTGCTTGACGTTTGCTTATCATATTAAATCTAAATGCTAGTTTCTTTATCCAATCCTGAAGAGTTTTGTCACAGCAGCTCACGTTATGGCCGGAAGTATTCAATTTCTTCCTTATGATTTCAATTGTAGGAATCTCATTGCTTTTGTAACAGCCGTATTTGTTTTTTTTTTAATGATTTTTTAGATGAACATCTAAAGGTTTTGGTAATCCCGCATCACATCGCGTCTTGCGTTCATAAACCAAACTTGATATGTAGATTCTTATATGTATACATTGAAACATACTCTCTGTGTTTCAATATTCAAATGTATCCGAATCATAGCGAATTCGTAGCGGCATTATTTCTATGTATTATTTTTTTTAGCCTTTGAGTTCGCCGATAGCTTTAAGAATTACTATATCAGTTACTTCGACTATACCATATCATTCCGGTATACAAATTTACTCCTCCCATCAGTTTATCTTAGAACAAATTCATTTAACTGAAGACGATTCTTGCGTAAGTTATCAAGATACGCATTCAATTAAAATAGATGAACGGGCAGTGAGATCGGCAGTCTAATGTCACCCTTGAACTCTCGAGACCTTGCTACCATTACTCTTAATATGATAAAAACGCATAACCCAATTCATGCGATCGAAAAGTAGGTCAGCGGCACAGATTTACATTTCTGAAAAGTGATTGCTATTGATGTACTTTCTTGTAGTGCCAAGTACAGTGACCCCTTGATTTCACTGCCATGCCATTTCAACGACCTTTCTCCACCGGGACGTTGCCCCTCCGAGGAAGATTATTGAAGATGATTTTGTGTCGTTGACATAGGCGGGTTGCACTTTTAGCTTCTTTAAATGTGTGAGGATTTGCTAAGAATCCTGTACATTTTTTCCGTTTTTATTTTCTTCATTTTTTATGGTCATTTCATTTTATTCATAATATACATAATATTAAAAACTTCTTATCAGGGTCACAATATATTTTCAAATTGATGTATCAATTTCCTTTTTTCAGGGCCGCTGCCTCTCCGGAGAGGATTACTTATTGAAGATGAATATTTTATGTCGTTGACATAGGTGAGTGGCACTTATTACTTTTTTGAATCCTTTACATTTTTTCAATTTTTTTCTTCATTTTTTATGGTCATTTCAACTCAGTCACGTATTTATTTTTCTACATATAATATTGATAAGTTCTTTTTAAGGTCAAAATATATTTTTCCAATTGATGTATCGATTCCCTTTTGTTGGATACGTTGCCCACCTAAAGCAAATTATTGAAGATGAAGATTTCATGTCGTGCACATAGGCGGATGACACTTATCACTTCTTTGAATACGTTAGGATTAGTCAGAAACCCTGTACATTTTTTCAATTTTGTTTTATGTTTTATTTTTTAATATTAGGAATCACACGTTAAAAGGTAAGACTTCGTTAATCAATAGCTCGCACTTCTGTTTCGACTTCTGAGGATTGTCGTTCGTAGGAGTTCGACAGCTGGTTAACGGAATAACAGAAAATAGATGGTTATCTCATTTTGGTCATGTATATATTTGGAAGTTCTTGTCAAAGTCAAAATATATTTTCAATGTTCAATGTTCACAGGAATGATTTTTGAACTGGCTAACACAATAATCATGAAGGTTATCCAGATATGCATCCAGTGGGGTCCAAGGACTAATGGATGATTTAGAACCCAAGTTTTAAAATACACAAAGTGGAAACGGTCCATTTACCGCAACTGAGGGACGCGACAAGGTTCCTCGATCCGAAAGCAAAAGCTAAGCTTTTGTTAACCGGGAGGATTAATCAGGACCCTAGAACATTATTTAATTTTTTGTTTTTTCATTCTTTCATGGTTATTTCAACTTCGTCATGTATAAATTATATTGAAAAGTTCTTGTCAAGATAGAAATATATTTTTCAAATGGATGAATCAATTTTTTTTTAAGATCTTTAACTCTCCCAAGAAAATTATTGAAAATGAAGATTTTATGTCGTGGACATAGCCGGGTGGCACTTATTCCTTCTTTGAATACGTGAGGACTTGTTATAAGTCCTTTACATTTCTTAATGTCTGTTTTCTTTATTTCCTATGGTCATTTCAACCCAGTCACGTATAATTTCTGTATGTAAAATATTGAAAAGTTCTTGTCAAGGTCAAAATATATTTTTTAAATTGATATATCAATTTTGTTTTTAAGGAAGTTGACCCTCCGAAGAAAATCATTGGAGATGAAGAATTATGTCGTGGACATAGGCACTCATTACTTTTTTGAATACGTGAGGATTTTTTATAAATCCTTCACATTTCTCAATTTCTGTTTTCTTTATTTTTTACGGTCATTTCAACGCAGTCAGGTATTTATTTTTGTATATAAAATATTGACAAGTTCTTGTCAAGGTCAAAATATATTTTTTAAATTGATGTATCAATTTTGTTTTTAAGGAAGTTGACTCTCCGAAGAAAATTATTGGATATGAAAAATTATATCGTGGACATAGGCAGATGGCACTTATTACTTCTTTGAATACGTGAGAATTGGTTATAAATCCTTTAAATTTTTTGAATTTGTTAAACTTTTTTTGTACACATTGTATTCACTCTAACAAGTTGTCAAGTAACTGTCATTGATATATGATTGATAAATCAATTGTGCTGAACTTTCTCCTCAATATATTTGAGGTTGTTAAGTACTTTCTTAGTTTTCGATCCATATTTCGTCTTAAATTCACATTCAGTCACCGGGTAGGTGAATTTCGAAGATTTAATAACATTTATTAATTTCTGTTTTCTCAATTTTTTATAGTCATTTCAACTCAGTGTCGTATACATTTTTGTTAATATAGTATCAACAAGTTCTTGTCAAGGTCAAAATATATTTTTCGAATTGATGTATCGATTTGTTATATGTAGAAACGTTGCCTCTCCGAACATTTCTTCAATTTTTATTTTATTCATTTTTCATGCTCATTTCAGCTGGCGTTTATTCATGTCCATATTTTTGTTCAACTATTCAAAAAACATTTCAACGTGAGATTTTCACTTGACAGTTTACAAAATCGCGACACGTGTTTCGCTATAGAATAGCATCTTAAGGCGTCACAATACTCAAAATAAATTTTTGAAATAGTTATATGATGTAACAGAGCCATATTAGCCTTGAACAGACAACCTGTTACCTCAGGGCTAGTACTATAGTGCCACCAACATTTAGCCAAAGCCTCAGTAGATAATAACATTATTCTGAGGTGGGTTGAAGCGCACGACAGGAGTAAAAGTGATCGCATAACCGACTCTTTAGCCAAGAAAGCGGCAGAACTAAAAATTTTAGAAACCAGTGACCCCTTTGGTCTGATGACTTCGAAAATTGCGGAACTAACCAAACGTCACACCCATGCTCAATTCCTAAAGAGATGGGATGTAATGAAAGGGTGCAGTCTTGCCAGGATCATCCTGGGCGACCCTGGGAAGCTGGCGCCGAAGAAATATGTGGCGATGACTGGGAAAAACCTACGGTTTCTGACTGGCCACTGTCATCTAAGGAAACACCTCCATATTATGGGACTAGTGGACACAGCAACTCTATGCAGGATGTGTGAACAGAAAGATGAAACTATCAACATGTCTTATGCGAGTGTCCGGAGTTATCGTCAATAAGAGAATGTGTGTTTGGCGAGTCTGGGCCTACACCTGCTGATATAAAGGAGATGTCTCCTAGTTACCTGTCCACCTTCCTCTAAAGGACAGGATGGACGATGACCTACGAGAACAACTTCTCAGGAGGATGTACACATTTGTAAAAATTATTATTTCATGTTCACTTCAACTACACGTTTTTGTAGATTAAATTTCGAGAAGCTCTAATCTACTGGGCTTTTTCAAATACATATTTTTGTTGATCTTATCTGAAAAAGCTCTTTTCAGGGCCAAATTTGTGCATCAACTCTTCTATTTTTAGGGACGTTGCCCCTCCGAATGTGGTTAGATATTGGCCAATTTCACTCATTACTTCGTCAACGTGGAAATTTGCTAAGAATTATTGACTTGACAAAATACTTATTGCTTTGGCTTAATATCGAGTGGCTGAAATCGATCTAGAATTACATATTCAAATAGTTTAGGAAGCCATGTCCGATTTGCGAAAAAAATGATGAGATGAATACTGAATGGTTGGTAATAGTTATATTACTAGATAATGTACTTCAAATTTGAAAAACTATAATCAAACTAAAAATACGAACATAGGTCTCCAATTAAATGATTTTATCCCTTTATTACAATGACCCTATGTATTTCAATTTAATTTGTGATTTCGATTACAAATTTTCATAAAGAGCGGCTTATTTTTGACAAATATTTGATACTTGATATTGGAGAACATAAGGTGTCATGTATTGACCTGGCTAACAATTTTAATGCTCATTTCACGAAAGCGGAAGAACAAAGAGAATATGACCTAAATTTTATGGAAAATGTAGTCACACTCTGCCCAAACTCCATATTTCTCCACCCAATCAAGTAATATGAGGTTTTTGATTCAATAAATGAATTAAAGAATTCTAATGCTAGCGGATATGATCAGGTCTCCAACAATCTTATAAATGAATGCATGGAAGAAATAGTCTATCCTCTGACATATCTGATAAATCTGTGTATGAAACGAGGAATTTTCCTGAGAAATTAAAAGTTGCAATCGTTACCCCAATCTTTAAAAAAGGAGACTCAAATAGCTATGAGAACTATAGAAGGGTAAGTCTTCTCTCTAGTATATCCAAGTCATACGAAATGAATATTAAAAATCACTTACTATCGTTTCTCCTCAAAGATGAATTACTTTCGACAAACCAGCATGGTTTCATGCAAAATAAAAGCACGGAAACAGCTTTGTATGATTTCATAGAACACGTAGTAACAGCCGTGGATAACAAACTACAAATTTGTGGTTTGTTCATCGATTTTTCTAGAGCATTTGACTGTGTAGATCACTATGTACTAATCCAGAAAATGCATCGTTATGGGGTTCGTGGAGTTGCCCAAGATTGGATGAGGTCCTAGCTAGAGAACAGGTCACAAACAGTGATAATTCAAGGTGTTCACAGTCAGTCCTTGGCCTGCAAGCAAGGAGTTCCACAGGGGTCTATACTCGGACCACTGTTTTTTCTTATTTATGCGAACGACTTGATAAAATACCTAAGTACTCTTTCAAAGGTACATGTAGTTGCATATGCATACGATACAAATGTTCTGGTCACTGATTGTAATACATTAGCACTTGCAGAAACAACAAGATGGAGTAGTAGAAAGCCAAAAACTTTCTTTCCCAAAAAACAGAATCCATTTATGAGAAAATAATGAAATAGGCTGATAAAAATCATTCAGTACTAAATATCAGCAAAACAGCATTAGTCAAATTCTCATTGCAGAACACCACAGAAACTCTTAAAATATATGAAGATACCCAACTAGAGGTGATATCTAAACCAGAAAGAAAAATGCTAGGGCTAACTCTAGATCATAAGCTCAATTGGGGTCCTCATATAGATTCACTATGTGATAAACTACGAAAGAACTGTTATGCACTGAGATTTATGTCGAATCATTGCGGAAGAGAGGTTCTCCTAAATCTGTATTATGCAACTGTTGGCTGTCACTTGCATTATGGGATCTTGAATTGGGGTATGAGCTCCTCTCCTGAACGAGTATTTATTTTACAAAGGCGCGAGATCAGAATAATTGCTAGTTTGGGATGGCGACACTCATGTAGAGGCTCATTCAAAGAGCTGGAAATACTCACAGTTGCTGGTCTGTATATATACGAGATGTGTCACTTCGTTTATAAGAATAAAGAAAAATTTTACGCAAACCAGCAAGACCACCCATACGCAACTAGAGCTAGAGAGTTGTTGATAGCGAATCCTCACCGAACTTCCCTCTATCAGAAGAGTCACCTATACCTTAGGCCCAAATTATATAACAAGCTAGATGTTTCTATTGAGGACTCAATGAACATCTGCATATTCAAAAGACAATTAAAAAATACCGTTGACGAGTTTTAATAGTTACTCTCGATAAAAAAAATGTTAATTACCTTTATATGTACAGTTAAGTATCTGTATGTTTTGTTGTTTTATATTTCTATATATATTTGTTTTTAGTTCAACAAGTGAAATAAATATTATTATTATTATTATTATTATTATTATTACTTTATCTAATGTATTCTCTCTAATCTATTATATAATTATATGAAAAAAAAAATTCTAGATGTTATCAAGAGCCTATAAATATTGGACGAAGTATAAACTTCGACAAACATTCAATTCTGTTCACTTTTTGGTATTCCGATACACTTTTTCCATTCAACATATTATTATCGAGATAATCAATTACATATTTTGAATAAATGGTTCTGTTCCATTGGTCAAATCATTAATGCAATAGACATGCCATTAGATGTAGGTAGAACAAAATGAAGATACTCTCATTTTTTGGTGTTTCCATGTTGGCTGTACTTGGGAAAATTAATTGGATATTGCGTAATTTACACTTTCATGTGAATCTGAATCCAAGGTATGCACAATTACATAGTTAACAAAGATAATATGGAATGAAATAAAATTCCCTACAGTATACATCCAGCAATTAATTATTTTCAATATGAATATGACCCATATGAACTCGATAAAAAATATACATAATCTTTTGAAACAACGACCTAAATAAATATAATGGCATTGAGCGGAACTAGATAAAGATATTTCATCAATCTACCAAAAACATTTGGTGTTATTATTCCACAATCACCTTTGATCAGTAGAGACGAGTTTTTACTATTCAATTTCGTAATTTATTTTTGTAGGCTATTTATTTTTGTCCCGTATCTGTTGAGAAATAAATTAATCCATAATTATCATTGTAGTGAAACAATTCATATAACCTTGATCTACATTTCATATTGTGATTAGTAGTATTTTTATAGTATGCACAGTAGCTGTGAAACGAGAACAGAAATATTCTGATTATTTCAGAATTTGATAGGGAATGTGTTAATTGAACAAAATAATCAGGAACCGATTATGAGTATTTGATAAATTAGATATATTCATACGAAATACTTCAAATAGCTAGATTGCGTTTCCTGTAAACGTACTCGTGAAGGCTAGCTGAGGTTTAAAAGACCCTTCTAAGTTGATGACATGAGTTAGAAAAACCAATGCTTCTTAATGTATTTCCTCATTTTTCGTTGTTGTCCTGGGTTTTCTTTTAGCTTCTGTATCTGTAGAGTAGGGAGGGTGAGTGTAAGCCCACGCACTTAGGCCACATGTGACCCATTGTACATCCTCCCGAGGAGCTGTCCTCCTAGGTCATCGTCCATCCTGTCCTTTACAGGAAGGTGGACAGGTCGCTGGGAGACATCTCCTTTATATCGGCAGGTGTAGGCCAATACTCGCCGAACACACACTCTCTTATTGACGATAACTCCGGGCACTAGCACAGGACATGCCTGACAGTCTCATCTTCCTGTTCACATATCGTGCATAGAGGTGTGTCTACTAGCCCCATATTATGTAGGTGTTTCCTTAGCTGACAGTGGCCAGTCAGAAATCCTACTGTAAGGCGTAGATTTTTCCTGGTCATCACCAGATATTTCTTCGGCGCCAGCTTCCCAGGGTCGCCCAAGGTGATCCTGGCAAGATTACATCCTTTGATTTCATCCCATCTCTTTAAAGATTGAGCATGGGTGTAACATTTGACTAGTTCCGCAATTGTCGAAGTCATCAGGCCGTGGGTGCCACTGGGTCCTAAAATTCTTAGTTCAGCCGCTTCCTTGACCAAAGAGTCGGCAATGCGATTACCTTTACTCCTGTCGTGCCCTTTAACCCACCTCAGGATAATGTTATTAGTGCTAGCCCTGAAGTAACACGCTGTCTTTTTAAGGCTGATAGTGCTTTGTCTGCTATCAGTGCAGATTGTTATGTTTTTGCCAGAAATTCTTTTCTTGGTTATTTCTTTTGTGGCAATTGAGATACCAGCCAGTTCTGTTTGGACCACGCTGGTATTTCTTCCCATTCCCCACTTAATCCTTAGGATTAGTGATCTGGAGTACACTCCACATCCTGAGCCTTCTTTGGTTTTCGAGCCATCTGTTCCTTTTAGCTTTTCATCTCATATAGTTTAAAAAAAATCTTTTCAACTATTTGTTCGAAATTGAATTACCCTCATCAATTTATTTTTCACTAATATTCATCTTATCCAGTTTGTTATGAATCGTATTCACCATTTTGATTTCAAAAACTACACCTCACGATTTGATCGCCACAAATTTTATTTGAAAAATATATCACAACATGTTTCGCTAAGACATAAGCTTTTTCAAGTGCATTTGCATGCGAATCCGTTTCTAATTTCACCTTATAATTTATAGCTCTTTTTGAAGTTTCCAAATACTGTAAGTAAGAACAAGTTGAACATTTTAGTGGGAATTATTTTGAAATTAGCGTATTTTGAAACAATTTTTGTGTTCAACAACAAGTTGTTCTTCTCCCGTTCTGAGTCAATGCAGATTGAAAAAATAACAGATAGTTCATCGTTTCCTCAGTATTTCTCGATTTCATCATCTGTTTGTACCTGAAGAATTCTCACAAACAATCTCATAACAGGAGCTCCACAACATGCTAGATTACTGATTCTTAACTTATATCGTGGATGATTTCAGCATCTCTGCGGGATATGTTTTGCGAAATATGTTTTGATGATATCATATATTCGTATGGTGAGGAAAATGATTGATCCGAGTCGTGGTATGGTATTGTGTGCATCAAGAAAGTCAAGGCCGTTGACTCCGTTCAATAGTTTAGTGGTAACTAAATAAGTTCAGAGAGAAATCATTTCATTACTGTAAGGTACTGAATGCAACAATAAGCCAGAAGATGCTGTTCTGGCTTACACGTTACAGGTAACCTGTAACTATCCAAACCGAAATGTGCAGCTCTGGAA
Organism: Leptinotarsa decemlineata; assembly: GCF_025532065.1. Taxonomy (NCBI): domain Eukaryota; kingdom Metazoa; phylum Arthropoda; class Insecta; order Coleoptera; family Chrysomelidae; genus Leptinotarsa; species Leptinotarsa decemlineata. The sequence continues at coordinate 1,057,970 of NW_027412545.1, read as the reverse complement.
TCGACCTGTGACCTTCTTCTGGTCTGTATTCTCTATGTCTATCATGATACCATATTGAGGAGATACCAAATGGTTGGTCAGTATTGATTCTGTATTGGTCGATATTGAGGTTTTCGATTGTACTTTCAGCTCTTTATCGCATTTACTTTTGAAAACAATAACTCATTTCAACTGTTTTTCTAAAACTGAACTACATTTCATATTTGTTTTCCAGAAACCTCTTGTGAAATTCCATTATGTATAATGAAATGGATAGCTTTCTTATTAGTCAGTGGGCTAAGCTTGAAGACTGGCAGTAAACAAATCTAAAGAAAATGGAACTTCAAACGTTCAAGCCAGTCTCTATATACCTACACAATAGGTTTAATGGACTAACGCATATCCTGCATATGCAATTGGCAAAACAACTGAAAGAGTCGACCTTCAATTATGGAACGGGCACACTTGCAGACCGGTTTCGGCTTATTAGCCACTCATCAGTGCAAGATAGTGACCATCATCGACCTAAAGTCAATGATATTCCACAATTGAAAATCGGAATTCTTTCAGAGTATTTCATTCCCCTTCCGAAGTTGAAGCGAACATCACAAAATGTCACTCCATCTAGGTACTAACCAACTGCATATCTGTTATTTGCCCGATTCCTCTGAATAAGGAAGAAAAACTTTCTTATTAATCAGTGGGCTATGCTTAAAGACTGGCAGTAAACAAATCTAAAGCAAATGGAACTTCAAACGTTCAAGCCAGTCTCTATATATCTACACAGTAGGTTTAATGGACTAACGCCTATCAGAAAACAACTACTCCCCTGGCTAATACCACGAAGGGGGTTGGATTATATCCGACAGGCGTCAGTGCAGGAATCTTCACAGAAAATTTCCGGCATATGCATTTGGCAATACAATTGAAAGAGTCGACCTTCAATTATGGAACGGGCACACTTGCAGACCGGTTTCGGGCTTATTAGCCACTCATCAGTGGGAGATAGTGACCATCATCGACCTAAAGTCAATGATATTCCACAATTGAAAATCGAAATTTTTTTCAGAGTATTTCATTCCTCTTCCGAAGTTGGAGCGAACATCATAAAATGTGATGGATAGGTAATTGTTTCCAATTATAATGCGAAATATGTAATTTTTAGTACTTGTGATGCACTGTTTGGAACCTTTGGTGAAGTAATGAATATTACTGGAGTTTTTTCCCCAATACCAAATCGTTATTTTGACACTTCAACAAGTGGTTCGATCACCAATTGATCATCTTCAGGAGGAGATCAAACTGAAGATGATCACTTAGTGATCGAAACACGTGCCGAGGTGTTAAAATAACGGTTTGGTGTTGGAGAGCTACATAGCTCATAGCATGAGTAGCCATAGCTACTCATGAGATCCTTCATAGGACTGAACCATCCCAGTAATATCGAATCCAGATCGAGGACTTCTCGAATCTTCAAAATCTTGATTCTGTTCACGAATCTGGAAGGTAGAAATTGACTTATCGTCTCCACAAGATCAGGATATTTTATGAATCTACCTTGCGCCAAATAAGTAAGCAGCTGGAGAAGAAATAAACTTTTGCTGAGCAGCTCAACCAATGATTCACCATAAGGTTTTGAGCTTTTGACAGATTCCACTATTGCTAGCTGACATGGATGATCACTTACCAAATGAAGTAGTCGGGTTTGTTGGGTAGCTGGATTTATTTGGTCGAGTTTGAATAGGTGTGAGCTACCCATTGCCACCCACCCATTAAATTCATCAGCCCCATTAAATTTCTGTCGATAGTCGAGTTCCACTAACATATATGACAATAATAATAACAATAGGTCACCACTATAGATGTGAATAAATGAAGAAGTCACACTGAAGGCACATTATATGTTCAATGCTAAACCCAAACGAAATAGTATAAAAAAATCAGGTATATACAGGGTGTTAATTAGGTATGTACCATAAATTCAACAAGACGAAATTTCAAGACGAAATGTTGTATGGCTTGTTGTATGGGTGTAGGGCTTGCTCTCCCAATCCAGCGATTATGGTAACTTTCATCCAAACAAAAATTGCCGTGCCACTACACTAAAGTGTGGTCGAGCACCATCGTGCATGTACCACATACGGAATATTTCCATGACTGGAATTTCTTCTTAAAGTCCAGGTAAAACAAATTCTAAAAACCCTCGGTATTCTTCTCCATTAAGTCTGGGTGGAAGGAAGTGAGGCCCAATGAGATGGTCACCGACAATTCCAACCCAAATATTAAAAAAAGCTGTTCTTGAAAATTATTTTCTGTCGAGGCGTGTGGATTGTTTTCGGCCCAAATGTGATTGTTGTGAAAGTTAATAATTGAATTGCGTAAAAAACAAGCTGTAAACAATATTCGACTTGGGAAACCTGGATTTCTACTTATTTTACCGCGTAACCAATTAGAAAAAGCTACCCTTACAGGCAAATCACTGGGCAATAGAGTTTGCACATGTTGAATGTGATGAAGATATAGCTGCTGGGCTCTTAAAACCTGCCACACTGTGACATGGGTAATATTCAGTTCCTCAGCTTTTTTCCGAGTACTGGTATGAGGATTGACTTCAATCTCATTTAAAACAGCTTCTTCAATTTGAACTGTTCGTACCGTTGCAGGCCTCCCAATGACAACCGTCGATCTTTTAAAGCTGCCTGTTTCAGAAAGTCGTGCATGGAGACGTACTAAAGTTCTTCTATTAGGCACTACATGCTGAGGAAATCTTCCATGGTGAATGCGTCTTGCAGTATTCGAGTTTCCGTGAGCCATTCCATAACAAAAATGTATATCTGCCATTTCACTTTAGTAAATCGAACCATGTTTTACAAAAATGACTCGAAAAATAACCACTAAACACACTTTTTATAACAATTATAAATTAAAAGCTTATAAAGTTGACAAAAACTGTCAAGTTGTTGATCAAATGCTGCAATCGTTTTCCACGGCAACCCTTTCGATTATTATTTATGGTATTTTCAGAAGAGTGCGAAATTCAATGATGCGGCGGCTAGACGGTTGTATTGAAGCCGAAGGAGGCCATTTCCAACACTTAAATCAGTGCAATTCGTTAGTCTAGATGTTGATGTTATTTAATATTTGTTGTTATTGTTACATAATTAGTGATGAAAAATTATAAAAATGATGATTTCCAAAAGAAACATTCAATTCCCCATAGTATTCCTTGTGAGGTCCAGAGGGATATGCAATTAGGTCGACTTTTTTTTCTTAAAAACTAAGCAAGATACGAACAAAATTCAAGAGACAAAAAGGTTGTATTTATAATTGATCAATCCAAAGAAATGATAGAAATTGCACAAAAGTCAGTGGCGTACAATTTTAAGTCAAAAATATTCGTTCAAATCCCGCTCGAGACGCCACTGGACTTAATAAATTGACATACGTTCGGGCTAAATTAGCTCCTCAATGTTATAAATACTATTGCCGAATTACAATAAAATCAGGTAAAGGATATTTAAGATATTTATCTTGAGAACGAAGGATTTGCGGACCCATGTTTATATGAACATTTCGTCCTAAATTTACCTAAAGAATCGTCTGTTGAATTTATGGTACATACTTAATTAACACCCTGTATAGAATAGTGTGGCGAATACTCTGCAGTATATACAGGCCGAACCGGTAGACATTTTTACGTAAGAATCTGTGACCACGTCTGTTTGGTCAAAAAATCTACAATATATATGAATATCTACAAGTATCAAAACACAAGATAAGTGAAGATCATCTCAAAATCCTACATATATGTTATAAATGGAAGGAAATGAATTTGTTGGAAGTCATGGAAATTAACAAATCAATTAAAGACTCGAAATATATACCCTTAACTGAGCAACTCGATGTAGCCCTCGACTCTTGAATTTATAAGTTTAACAACCTCTATAATCTTCAGTGTTGAATTTTGTAGTTGGTTCATTTAACTGCCTCTCCTTCTAGCTTACTTAAAAACTTCCAATACTACCGAGTTTTCAGATTTCACATGTTAGATTTATACCTGATAATAGGGTAAAACCGGAAACCGGTCGTAGAAATAAAATAACTAGTAGTAGTAGTAATAGTAGAAATTGAACAAAGAAGTTTTTATTCATTTCATTTCAGGCATTATTTTAAACATTGAATTGGCTATAGTGAACTATCCTTAAAAGATAGACTTATACCATTACAATTTTTTTGGACTCTTGAAAACTTTTCTTCTGAACTTCTGCAAACTTTCAGACTAGCAAGATTCGAAAAATGATTTCTGAAATACTTAAGTTTAGAAAACCAGGAAACACGAGTTGCGGTTTTGTAAACTGTCAAGCGAAAATCTCACATTTAAGTGGTTTTTGAATACGTTATAATAGATGTTTATTAATTATCTGCCAGTTCTATCATGTTTATGTATAATATAATTGTCTTGACGATTTGGCTTCTCTTGGAAAATTCTGTGATTCCAGAGGCCACTGGAAGTGGTTACTTTTCCAATATGGCGTGGTTTCCTAAGCGGATATTCCAAAGATTGTTGCAAAGCAAGTATAGAATATTCGTCTGTGGACGGAGACATTACCTTCCCTTTCAAAATGCAAGAAAAGTTCAGCAAAAAAAATCCAATTACCTTGTCGAGTTTGAGAATATCAATCGCAGTTGAATTCAATATGTTGGATATGGAATCTGTAAAAAAAGTTGAAAAGGTCGTTATCTTTTTGAAAATATTTCATTCAACGGATACAGTTTTTTTAATATTGCACAAATAATGTTTGTGAAAAGAATGATTTTGACCTCATTGAAGCTATAATTACTGATGGTAATAATAATAGTAATCGCCGTATCGAATACTCGAATGAGTGTCCCTAAAGGCGAGGCAGTGCGAGTGGGTGACGGCTACAATTTTTGTGTACCGAGGAGCTCAAGGTGAATAACTGAATATTATTTTTCAGTTCTTTTCAACCGATTTCAATGATATATCAAAATCAATATTTCTAATATCCCCTCAATCAATGTCTTCATCTAATTGCATATGCCAGTTACTGAATCCATTCAAAAAATGAGACCCTACCGTGGTTGAATAACTACTTCAGGTATATGGTTCAGGCTAGAGAAATGACCTTGCCGGCCAGACAGTTGTCTACCTGTTCCTAAGAACCCACTACCCACACAGAACATTGCCGCTATCCCGTAAATGCACATTGTTCACTTCTCTTTTCCACCACGGTAGATAAAATTGAGTGATATACAATGGATGTCCAGAAATATTTCATTGATTGTCTGATTGGCTTTCTACTTCTCCATCATTGTATTGAAAGTTGTAACATCCCAAATAATATAAAAATAAAATTAAATAAATCAAGGAAAACTTTTTAAAGACAAATATTGAATGGGCAACGTGAAAATAATGCTTCGCAATTCACACTACACTAACTTTTAATGCTAACCGCTGTGTCTTCTGAGCAAGTTATAAACTCGCTCAAAAGTGAGTTAGTACCACTGACGAAATCTATTACAGACTTGAATGATATATTCGGTTGGTAAAATATTTTAGAATTGAATGATATGATATATGAATGATATGAACCTAACCTAATATCTACCGGAATATCCTTATGATATTGAAATGATAGGTTGATATTCACAGAACAAATTTCCAAATCATTGAAAAAATATCTTCAAATGTAAACAGATATTTTTCAAATTTATTCTTTGAATTTGACAACCTGTTGTATTCATGAAAATAGGGGTGCCTTTTTCAAATTTACATAATTTTCAAGTAAAAATGACTTGTTAGCAGATAGAATAATCAGAGATGACCCTAAATAGTCCTTTTGGACACACTATACTCAGTTATGATTTTTATACTCCACACAACAATTAGTAATTTAAATTTTCTAAGACTTAAGAGACTGGAGATGGAAGCTGTGGACCTGAAATCAACATTTTTACCGTTATCAACACGGATTTGTGGCTTGGAAATCCTTTAAAACAGGTCAGGAAGAGACACTTTCTTGACTGCAGGATACTAACTGTGCCCACCAAACAGCCAAACAGGAGAGGCTCTTCTGATCCTTTCGAGTTACCTATAGCCATACAGGTCAGAATGTGCAGTGTTGTAACCGTACCTGTGAACCAGCTGGTGGAATATCCTTTACGTAAGCCATAATGGCATATTGAAACGATTCCAGTTGATTTGTCGATATTGAAGTTATCGGATGTTCAAGGAGCAAGATTCCCATCTTAATGATTATAGCAACCTTCCGAAAAATCTGGTTCGGTTGGTTTGTTTTCTCTCCTGGTGCAGGTTCTGATTCTCCTGTCCAAGAATTTGGTGCAAGGCAAATTATATGCTCTTAAAGGTCACTTCCTAAATACATTACCTATTCTCCTGGGTTTGCTGACAGAATTGAGAGTTAAATAACTGGAAAGCTCCTGCTGATACCGCACCTGCAGGGTATTCTAACGTCCCCAATTGAAGAGAAACTTCCACTTCTAAATAATCAGTTTTGATTTTTATTCTTTCAAACCGCCGTAACTGGGTATTGCTTTTCATTCCGCTTCAAAACTGTTTTCATCAGAATCTTTCTGTTTGTGGGAACAAAGATCTAAAATCAACGACTATATATTTTCCCTATTTGTAGATAGGTAACCTTCTATGTTTTTTACCACTTTCATTTGTAACTAAGCCTATAAGTTTATTGTATTAGTTCGTGTTAGGAATCACACGTTTAAAGGTAAGACCTCGTTAGTCCTTAGCTCGCACAAGTTTCTCAACTTCTGAGAGTTGTCGTTCGTATGGGGGCGGCAGCTGATTAACGGAAAAACAGATTTCAAACAGATTTCAGAAAATGTCCTTATAGAACGAAACTGCAGTAACGTTAGTTACAAATAAAAATGGTTAAAACATGGAAAGTATTTTTTCTCATTTTTCATAATATTTAATGATCCGGATATTTTACTTTCCAGAACAAGATCTTAATTCTAGAAGTTGAACCTATTCACAAATGTGGAGAGAAAACAAAAGTGCTCAATGAACAAATACTCGATGAAAATCCATGTTGAACGTAATCAGGGGGTTTTATTCTTCCAATATTCCCTTTCAATTCACTGAAAAGTTAAGTGCTTATCTCTCAAGTAACCCCATTTAATTTTATATTTTATCGTGATCCTGCAATAATTAATTATTTCTAAACCTCAATTCAAAATTTTTATAAAATAATTATTTTATTCATATACACCATCTGCTTTCCATACACCATAACCCTTTCATCAGACACTGGTGGAATGGAGAATCTTCCGAAGATAATGTACCACCAGCAGCATAAAGAAGTATAGTTATAATGGTAACAGGTTGGATCAATGCACTCGGATACGGCAAAGGGGACGTCACTGACCACTGCTAAACGTCTCCGTTTCGTGATTTGCATGAGAATGGGACCGAAGATGCAGGCCATCAACCCTCACTAAATACTTTGAGGGTTGACGGCCCTGACTTGGTAAATAACAGTCAGAAACTTGTTGCTAGGAGAGTTCAAATGTATAGGCATTTTGTACGATGACATTCATCTGAGATAATTTTCTGAGCGGAAAGAAATTTTCTCATAAAACAGAATTAGTGTTTCTTCATAACAAATTTCCAAGAGAAGATGCTGATGAGGTGATTCAGAAAACATAATTTGTTGGTATTGAACTTGATGAAACTGAGGTAATTACAATCAAAACAAAATTGGACAAATATGTTTTCTCTCTGGAAGGAAGGTGGTCACACCTAATGAATCCTCTGCTTGCTGTCCTTAACAGAAAAAAAAAGTTTGTAAGCTTATCCAGATAATATTTTCATCCTCACAATGAGTCCATCAAAAAAGAAAGTCTGTAATATCCTCCAAAAACACTGAACTATGGACACAGCAAAACTGTGGTAGTCATCTTCACTAGGAAGAGACATTGGAATGGTTTTACTTCAATTTCATCCAGTGGTGAAGCAATATCATTTGTCGCGGATCTGAAATATACAGAGTCCTGGGGAGATTACAAACCTATCCTGGACACTCATTTGGAATTGATTCCATTGCGAAGGTCTCTTGTGTACAGAGCAAGTTTTGTCTGGCCATCCTTAGTACCATCAGCACCACACCTTCAGCGGCCATAAAAATGCTTCCAGGCACATATCCTATCCACTTCTTTCTGAATACACAGACTAGATATACGGCATACATAATTAAATTGCAAATTGCACAAGACAGGCTCATGTGGAGCATAGCAAATCACTGACACTGTCAAGGCATTCTGGTAATGACCCCTAACATAATATCTTCAACTGTCAACTAGCTGATACCTATACAGTCCCAATCCAAGTAGAGGGGATTGGATTTTCCGATAGAGTCTAATTTTCTCGAGAGAATTTATCTAGTTGAAGTTGGGATGATTCTGCAACGTTACATGATTGACGGACTGCGAATAGTCGAGTTATTAACATTGCCTACCAAAGACATGAAGCTAATGACCTATGTAGTCGATGCCGATGATATCAAGAACAAAAAAATAAGTTGGTGATGTATAACTCAATTCAGAAATGTATCATCACTGTGAAGAATCTACAGGCCAATAATATTAGATGTTGAATTATACTCGATTGTTCCTCTCATTAATAAAAAAATGTGGTACACTAGCAGATATGTTTCTCGATAAAGTGGTGTCAGAATTTCTTGGGTGCAACGGATTCTCCATCAATGACACTATTTTGGGTATGAAATCACTCTCAGATATGTTATTCTCTTCGCCATTTGGTTAAGTGGATAGAGGAAATCAAAGAGCGGCTGCGATGGATACATATGAACATATGAGACGTCTGCAAATCAGCAATCACAGATACTAAGCCCAGACTATGCGGTGGTCTGTGATTCTCAACTCCAGAGGCAGGTGCATTCTTATAAACTACAAAGAAGATTGAAATGCCTTCTCTCACTGAAGAAAATAAATAACTAGTTCTGTGGCATCCGACTAGCTCCCAGGAATAACACATTACTTGTCCATATAGAAAGACTGGTGGCGATCCCCAAATCATTTACATGAGTTATTCGTTGTCGGGATTCCGAAATGGAATAGTAAATGGAATGAGTCTCGTTTTCCACATACGAAAGATTTATCAGAATTACGTTCTCCGATTTTACTTACCTTCAAAGGAAACGTATAATATGTTAATAGAAGTAAAATGAATGAGAACTATTGGAGATCAGTTATAGTTCAAACATTAAAATGGTTAACAAATGAATAGACAAGTAAATTGTGTCAGTTCAATTTGAAGTGTATGTTGAATCATAATTTTATAGAAATTGCAATTTTTTTATGGTTGTTATCATTTAAGAAGGGACCTACCTATTTCAGAATCCATTTAGGTAAAAAATAAAAAATCCTTCTTCATATCAGAGTTATATGCATTATCCAGAAAACAATTCAGTTCTAAATACTATCGAACGAGTTTGAGAAATGAATATTACCGAACTGTAAATTGGACCTAATGTGCCCAAAATATTACTCAAGTTCTATTATTTTCTTTGTATATGTGTAATGAACAGAACATTTTTAAAATGTTACACTGTATATTTTCAATACATTATAATTTGATGAAATGTATGAGGAAATCATGAACACGTTGTGTTTAAAGACGTGTTGGTTTCATAATTTCAACAAAAAGCAAATATTTCTGATGTAACTAAATGATTAAGATAACCCCATCAAAAATTGTTCCACTATGTCAATTCAAATATATGAACGGTTAAATTTTTCACCGGCATCAAATCAATTTAGACCATCGATAAACACCTGTGACTTAGGTTTATTTTTATAAACTACCTATTGTTCGAATTTGGGTTGAACTAGATTTTTACATCAGATTCTTCAAGAGAACTTCTTCAAACTTATTCAGGGTATGTAAATGGCGATAAGATCAACGAGACTCTAGAAAGAAATTGAAGATCTCAATTGTGAAATTCGTTAATTATTACTCAACGAGAAGCTCCAAATGTACGCAAGTAGAAAAAGCAGAATATTTTGTTGTTTCATTTCATTTTTCCTAGTTTTCATTAATAAAACATTAATGAAAAACCTTCTTTTTTGAATACCCAGTATTTAGTCGCAACTTTTGTATCTCGTAAAAGAAATGTTGAAACCCATTTTCAGTACTCGTGAATTGAAAAAAGCTGTTTAATTTAATTCCAAAAAATTAAAAATGAATATTTTCAAGACTAAGAAACCTTTTTTGACGATTTAGGAGATTTGAAAAAAAAAATTGAATTCCTAAATGACTCAGTAGTTTTTAGAAAAACTTCGTATATAAGTTTAGCTCTTCAAGAAAATTTACTACAATCCAGAATACTTAAAAGCATTCCCAATATATTGTAGGACTTTCAGAAACATTCGGAAACATCTAAAATCATTGTAGAACGATAAAGTTATATGGTGCCCTCTATCCCACATCCATGTTTATTGTACCCATTTTTACCCAGATGGTGAGACATAAGAAATATAAGGGCTAGTTTTCTGCCATTTGGACATTTCTTAAATAGACCATAACATTCGAGAGTATTTGGTAGCATCACACAACATTCCTGAACATTCCGAAACACTGTGGAATGTTTGGAAATCGACTTGAACGTTCGAGAACATCCAGGAATATCCCGGATCACTGTGAAACTATCAACTATTTGGGTGTAACACACTATATAACTCTTTGATATTCGTAGATTTTTCTATCGATCACACAGATGGCATCTTCGTAAGGGGAGATGTCATCGCCTTCATTTTCTCAGGCTTGCCCTTAGATAATAGTTGAGTCTAACAATGCATTTGTGGTTCAACCCAGCATCACTGATGAGACCTATGACGGGTCGAAACAGCGCAGTATGATGTTGAATCACGAATGCGTTGTATTTGGGCTCGGGTTTTCATCTATTTGCCTTACAGTGGGAGCTTCGTTCATTTGATACTCATATTTGAATGAATTGTTCCCGATAAATTTTTTATTTGTATCTGAAAGTTCAAAAGTTTTCAGCTTTCTATATTATGGTGAAGTGCATAAGGTCGATAAGCCAGAAAATATATTTGTGGTTTGCATTTATGACCGCTATCTCTATGAAACAATTCAAAACGTTCATCAAAATGTCTTCGCTTTGTATTATATCCTGACCACGAATATCATATACGATGGGGTACTATTTATATTTCGGGAATAGCAAATAATAACAAACTTTTTTCAATGTTCAACAACAAACATTCAAAATATTCCCCTTAATGATGAAAACACCTTTTCAATTAGTTCAAATCATTCGTCAAAGCAGTTTTTGCATTCCTCTTGAGACACCTCCAAAACATGTTTTTTGAACGTTTCAACTGCTTCTTCGGCGCTCGTAAATCGTTGACCACGCAGTTCACGTTTGATATTCGGGAATGAAAAACGGCCATTGAGTGCCAAATCAGGACTGTACGGAGGACGAGTCATCAATTCGATGTTTTGACAGCTCAAAAATTCACCTGTTTGAGAAGATGTGTGAGAGCCCCATTATCATGATGGAAAACGTTTCGTGTTCGGTGGTTGGTTTTACCAAAGTGTTCATTAAAAATCGAATGTATTGAAGTGGAACTAATGCTTCTATCTCACAATATGTCACATGATGATCTTGCATTATCAGTTCACGCAGTGCATCTATGTTTTGTGTCACAATAACCGACTTTGGACGACCTTCACGGAATTTATCGGCGACCAAACTACAATTACGATTGAATTCACTATATCAGCGATATACTGTGGTTTTTGATGATGCTCCTTCGCCATACAAAGAACTGAGTTTATCAACACATTCTAGTTCAGATAATCCACGTCGAAAGTTATGAGAAATGATCCAAAAAACCTTTCACTTGATTTTTTTTTTCTTTGGTCAAATTAACTTTTTCAATTGTTTCTTTTTGAAACCTGTTTAAAATTTGTTTTTCCGTTAATCAGCTGTCGCCCCATACGAACGACAACTCTCAAAAGTTGAGAACTTGTGCGAGCTAAGGACTAACGAGATCGTACCTTTCGACGTGTGATTCCTAACACGGTTACAGAATCATCCCAGATAAATTTTCTCGAGGAAAATATCTGGTCAAAGCGGGAATCGAACCCACGGTCTTCCGATCGTAAGTCAGACGCACTACCACCGCGGCCAATTCCTCAACCACACCTAATTGTTAACAAAACATATAGCATTTGTACATCAAACCATTGGGAATACGTTTATGAATTGTCGAACTTCATTATGGTGTTGCCACATTTTACCTATTGGCATTAGTGTTGCTAGTTCACGAAATAATAATAGTCCTCGTACAAGCGTACAAGCGATTATAGCTATACCTTTGTGGTAGCATTAGGTACTGATTTCAATACAGAGCCATTTGCGAGCAAATAATAAAGCCATTTGCATTTTTTAGTTCTTTTGCCATGAATCCTCTAATTTTTATTTATGAATGGATGCACTTAATTTCAGCAAGTCTTATAGAAACCTACCAAGCTAGGTGTAATACAGCAAGTAACTATCAAGTAACAATAGTTACCAAGTAAAATTATATGATAGTTACTAACGAAAGTACAAATGATACGCTGGTAACAAAAAAAGACTATTGGCACCTTTATAGATCTATCTATCTACTGTAAATGGCGGTAATTTTTTGATTATTGTTTGAGTTCAACTAACAGTAAATGGTGGTAAATAAATACGAAGCACCCAAAAGAAGGTTTCCCTTGTGCATGGGCCAAAGTATTTTAAGTACTTGAGCAGTTTATAGAATTATAGTTTATAGAATAAACAATATATACATAGATGTTACAAGAAGATGGATATGTGTAGATAACAAAAAAAAACATAACATAGATATTACAAACAAGAAAGCATATAAATTTAATTATGTTCGTGTACAGTATATATACAAGTTTGCATATAAACAAGTAGGCAAGGCATAGTGTATCTCACTTCAAGTTTTCCCTATCAATTGATTGGTGTATATTTTCTCTTGGATAGCTGTAAAGCCAATTCTTTAGTTTTTTTCAGCAAGCCGAATGATCGTATTGTGCGGAGATCATCTGGTATATCGGCAGAGGTAAGTAAACGAACTTTAACATTTTCGTGTATTAACTTTTGGAATGGTTGTTGTTTTGGGTTTGAAGCGTGTTTCATATTTGTGCTGTATAGGCTCGTATTTGCGCTTGTTTTTATGGTGGTGGAGAACTAGTGATTGGAAGTAAAGTTGGAATGTATATGTTCCAATATGTTCCATAATATAAAAAACTCTGTATATGCCGGAGTTTTTTATATTATGTGGCGATCTATCATACATTCAAGAAAGATTTATTGTGATATTTTCACTAAAAAGTTTCACAAGAACGCAACACGTGTTTCGCTATACAATCGTTTCTTCAGGTGTTTCCAAACAGACTAGCGTGGACACACCTAAAAAAGCTATTGTATAGCGAAATATGTGTTGCATTTTTGTAAAACATTTCAAATAAAATCTCACGAATTGTTTCTTGAATACGTTATGGAATTTCATCCAGTATTCAGCAAAACCTAACCATCAGTAATGACAACCTAGACAACCTGCATCTATGAATATTAACATCATTTACTTTTCCAGTATAATAACGGTGAATTTCTCTAACATAATTAATAGTCTAAGAGCCAGTGAGCGGCTACCTGCATGTATTTGACCAGACTCAGGTTTTTGTACATTGAGGCCCCAATACCTACCGTACATGATATGGGACCTCACTAAGCCCGAACTGGTGGACGCGGTGAGTGCGCAGGTCGGACAGGTATCAAATTTTTAGTAATTCTAAATGCATTTGACGACGTTTGCCGTTTTGATATTTTGAAATATATTATTATTGTGAACGGAAAATAATAATGGCTGAACATTACCTCGCGTTCAACATTGTGGCAGACATATTTGAAAATGTTGAAAATAAATATTTTTGAAAGTAATTGACGAGATCTGCCATTGATACATTTCACTTATTATAGTTTCAAAACTCACATTGATTAGGGCAGAAGTTTTTAGTGCGTACAAGCATCAGCAAATAACAAAATCTGAGATACTACCCGGCCAGATGTCTATGTATTACGATAACTGTTTTACATCAAAATAATGTATTTATGATTCACTTGATCACTCCAAAGTATTACTATTGTACTCATTCTAGCCTATAACATTTTTTCTGATATTTTCTACCTGTTATTTGAATAATAAAAGATTTATACCAGAGAGGGCTCTATTATAATCCCAAATCTAATGGTTTCCGTCAGATGTTTTCAGTATATTTGACAACCTTCATATAGATGCCTCGTGTTGCGTGAATTTAAAAAAATTGATAGTGTTGCTTTATTTTATTCATTGGATTATTAATTGTTGAATATTTTTGACATTATGTCGAGTGAAATAGATAAAGTGCAGTGTGTTTTTTGTGACACATCAAAAACTGAAAAATTAATAATATTTTCGGGGGAGACTATGGTAAAATGTCGAAATATTTTGAGGTTACGAAAACTTGATAAATTGAAGTACAACGATGTAATTTTTCCGGAAGATTTTTTTGATGCCGGCTATCATAGTAGTTGTTATAATACGTTTACAGCTTTAGAAAAACATTTTTTTTTGACAGATGCCAACAAAAAAGTTTCATTACAAAGTACGTCGTCGTCTGCGACTGAACAACCATCAACATCAGTTAATAGTTCAATAATTGATGATGCAATAGTACAGGATTCCGTTTTGAATGACGTGAACGTTACTGAGATAGATGAAGTTGTAGAAAAAAATATTGGCGTCGCAGTAGATCAGCCGTTCGAGGAAAGACAATTGGAAGATTCCACAGAACCATTAACTGTTCAGAATCCTGAAACTGTGGCTTCAGCAAACCTGAATTTGTGCTTTTTTATGATAAAAGAAAAAAACAATATAAGTCTAAGAATGAGCCGTTACGTACTTCAAAAAAAAATTAATTTCAAATAAATATCTTATCAAAGTTGGAACCAGATTCCAATAAAATTTACAATAAAACTTTGATAAAAATACAAAGTGTTGCCTCTGATGAAGTATACCTACTATCATGATTTTTGTCGACAAAAATTTAGAAATCACAAACGGTCACTGGTGGAAAGTCCTTTCCGTACTTCATGTCATATCTCTCGAGAGACACATGAAACTGTTTGTAGAGAAATTTGTAATTTAATTGAGGAGAATGTCATAAAACGGGGACGTTGTTATTTTCTGTCATATTTGCATAAAGAGTATCTCGATATGTTTAAAGAATTGAGTGAAGGCTCCGATAATGCATAAATATTTGCCGCGCATTATTTACAAGAAAAAATTCACAAGAAATTTAATGATTACATTCAAAGATACCTTGCAAGCAGCTGCTGCTATTTTCAGAGAGGAAATTTTGGGATTAACCGAAACAAAATATCTGATTATTTAACTAGTCAACGACTAATTAAAGGTGAATGTTCAACACCACCAATGATTTCAGAGTTTTTTTCGCCAATATTCCTGGTAAGTTGATAAAAATCAATTCTTTATCGAATATGTTCAAATCTATTTATAAATTATCAATATTTCACAATTTACGTTTATATTTCACAGAATCTGACTCAATTGATGATGAAGATGATTTACACAACGATGAACATTACCCGGATGATGATGAATGAAGAATAATGAATACTTATAAATATGTATGTTACCTTAATATACCTTGATATTTATCGTCTTTTTTTATTGTCAAAATTTTTGAATATTGTATAAACTATATAAAAAATATTAATTTCAATAAATGCAGTGATTAAGTGAATCATAAATACATTATTTCGATGTAAAACAGTTATCGTAATACATAGACATCTGGCCGGGTAGTATCTCAGATTTTGTTATTTTCTGATGCTTGAACGCACTGAATACTTCTGCCCTAATTAATATAAGTTTTTAAAACTATAATAAGTAAAATGTATCAATGGCAAATCTCGTCAATTACTTTAAAAAAATATTTTTTTAACATTTTCAAATATGTCTGCCACAATGTTGAACGCGAGGTAATGTTCAGCCATTATTATTTTCCGTTCACAATAATAATATATTTCAAAATATCAAAACGGCAAACGTCGTCAAATGCATTTAGAATTACTAAAAAATTGATACCTGTCCTACCTGCGCACTCACCGCGTCCACCACTTTGGGCTTAGTGAGGTCTCATATCATGTACGGTAGGTATTGGGGCCTCAATGTACAAAAACCTAAGTCTGGTCAAATACATGCAGGTAGCCGCTCACTGGCTCTTAGACTATAATCTTTTCAAACCTGTTTGGCACTTGGTTAATATTACTGCTTTGGTTTTAGTTACGTTCATTTTATTTTTGTTCGGGTATTAAATATTAAAATAGTTTATGTAAAGATTGATTCATACAATGAATAACTCAGTTCAGATTTGAATCCATATATCCAATTCAGAAATTCCAATCTTCTCTGTATGTGAATGATTTACGCAAAAAAATTATTTTCTTGTCCTACGATGAAAACCTCAACTCCCTCAGATCCGGCCATGCTTCCGATGGTGCTAATTACAGACCACAACATTTCACTGTCAGGGGTCTTTGACATTTCAAGTTTCACCTATTGCGCTAGATACGTCCGGAAAATAGGTCATATTCTCCTCCTACACGAAAGAAGTATCTGCCATTGACCTTTCTCATTCTCCTTTATCGGACCACTGAGCTACGTGAAGTTCTGTTTCTTTTGTTGTAAGCGAGAGAGATTTTACTGCGGAAGCCCACTGATCGTAATGAATTCGATATTGCGGAAGCAGTGTACAGGATGCTTTACGACATCGAGGTATTCGAGTATTAACATACGAGTACGCAATGTCTTGGGTTGCCTATCATTGACGGCAATCAACAGAAATTTATTATTACCGGTCCTCATTATAATTTTCATAAAATATTGGACAATAAGAAATATTTGCTGTTTTTCTCACTTACAAAGAGTATCACCTGGGTTTTATATGGCAAAATGTTGAAAAGATTACATTCTCTATGAGAAATTAATATTTAGATGTCTTTTACCACCAAAGTTGAAGAATAACATGAAATTTTACTTGAGAGTACCATAAAAATTCTTAACGAAATGAAGTATATTTTTACAGAAAACTGTTATATCCCACACTAATTGCAGAGTATTAGTTATGGGAATATTGACCTCTATTATAACAATATGTCTATAAACCCCACCAGAACACTGAATAACAAGAATATAAATTGATATTTTCTTCTTGGGAGCCATTTTGAAAATGTCTTCAATTTTCGTTTTTCCCCTCATCTTTTCATGACACCCATTCTTGTTTCACGTCAACGCTGAATTATCCAAAATATTTATATTCATAAAATATTAAATTTCTGTCGAATCTTTTGCGTAACGAAGGCATTGAAGATGTTAAATTCAGATTTTTTTTTCACCATACTTAGATTTATTCTACTTGCTGTCATAGGTTTGAATAAAAAAAGGTGAATGTGGTCTTCAATATTCTAAAATAAACTTCACGCGGGCCTGCACCTTCGCCATATTTCAAAGTTCTCGGCACTGGAATACATAAATATCAGGGGTAGGAAATTTTTATCTTTCAGCATTTTTTTTTGGTTTTTCAGAGAGACTTAAAAGACTGATTATAAAATAATTTTGAAATTTTTCGTTAGTAATACTGAATAAATCTAGAGCCAGATTAAAAAAATATTCATAAATTGCTTTTCATTAAATAGTTTTACGAAAACACAACACGTGTTTCGCTATACAATAGCTTCTTCAGGCGTGTTCATTTCACCTGAAATCTATATATTCAATGCTTTATACATATATATGTTCACAATCTGAACTACCAGAATTTTACCTACTAAATTGACGTAAAAATGTTTACCTGAGTTTGAGAATGAATCAATTAACATTAACAAAAGGAAACAAAGTTTACAAACTCATTTGAATAAACATGTGATGGATGAAGTCACCTCTTGTATCAGTTGATTACTAGTTTCCACATTTGAAAAAAATATGTATTCATTTCCATTTGGTCATTCAGTAAATTACCAGAATTCTTCGATCTATTCATTTCTGAACATTCTAAAATTGAGTTTTGAAATTTTCTCTTCTAAATGAAATTTTCTCTCCTCTAAAATTTTTTCTTTTCGTTCTGCTAAAAGATGGTTTGCAAGACAATCACAGCAAACTATGTTCAAATTATTGGATCAAAATCTCACAGAGTTTGGTTCATTTGAAAAGCCGAGGAAAAACTACGGAGATAGATGGACCAGGAAACTAAAGAAAATTTGATAAATGAGGTATGTATGAAGTAAGTTAGACATTGTGTCCATTTCAATAAAAATTATTAATTTGCAGATAAACATGAACCCGGGGAAATCTACACGTCAAATTTCCTCAGAAATGAATATTTGTCATACAAGTGCTTGGAGACATCTCAAAAGGCAATTAGAATTTTTTAATTGGCTAATAAAAAGGCCTGATTTTCCTGTTCTCCTGGAAAATGTAATTTGGACAGATGAAAGCACTTTTACGAAGCATATACAACCACAGGCAATTCCGGGAAATTTGACATCAAATGCGATTTAGTATTAACGTGTGGCCAGGAATTCACAAAGATGTAATTTTGGGTGCTCATTTATCTGACGGAATTCTGAATGGAGAAACTTATCACCAGTTTTTAATGTCGACTTTCAAAGACTATTTGGATGATCCACCTTTGGCTAACTTTAACAACATCTGGTTTCAATATGATGGTGCTCCACCGCATACTATCAGACGAGTATCTAATTACTTGACAGAAAGGTTTAGTGATAAATGGATAGGGAATAATGAGCCGTTGAGGTGGCCAGCAAGGTCTCCAGACTCAAGTGTTATGGATACATTCTCATGGGGTACACTGAAAAATAGAGTTTATGGTCAGAGGAATATCAAAATATTGAGGACCTTCAACACAGCACTGTAAGAGAGTTCGGAAGATTGGGGAGAAGGAAAATTAATCGTGCAGTGAATCATATTCCAAGAAGGGCACAGTTGAATATAGAATAAAGAAAATACTTTTGTCTAGTTTCTACTGTGTTTATTTATTCGTTACGACCAGTTTCGGCTCATAAGTCCATTTTCAAGTAACTTATTTTTCAAGTAACTTCAAGTTACTTGAAAATGGCCTTATAAGCCGAAACCGGTCGTAACGAATAAATAAACACAGTAGAAACTAGACAAAAATATTTTCTTCATTCTATATTCAATATGAATTTCTACAAAATAAATAAGTCATCAGTCGAACGAGGAAGGGTACAGCTGTTTTATCATGAACAAGGCCAGCATTTTGAGTATTTGTTATGATTTACTTTTGTCTTTACATTTTAGTTAATCATTGTTATTTGTTCAAAGTTAAATTTTTATTGAAAAGGACAAAATGTCTAATTTTACCTTATACGCACCTCATTTACCAAATTTTGATTGTTGATTCTGTCTCCATATTTTTTCAATAGCTTTTGAAACAAACCAAATTTGGAGAGATTTTGATCTAATAACTTGAAAATAGTTCGCCGTGACATCTTTCGGGATATAAGTTCAAATACATTTCCGATGTCCTAATACTGTTTCTATCGTATTTGTAATGGTTTTGTATCATATTGTATCATATGTATCATTAATTTTTTTTTTAATATCTTGAATTTTTCGAAAAATAATGATAACTAATGATAACATCATATAAAGGTAAAATCTGGTTTTATTCAAAACAGAAAGAATCCAATGAAGCGCCTATAAAAAAATGATGATGGTGGCCGGAAGACGAAACGTCGGATAGCAAATCTGAAAACATCATTATGTAGCAGGGAAAAAAGGCAATGTGAAAGTGCTATTTATTTTCGAACCCTTTCAAAAATAAAGCCGGAAAAAAAAACCATTTTTCAAAATTTCTGTTTTTTCTCCGGATATACTGGGAATTTCAGAACTTTCTCAACGGTATATTGTCAGTCAGGTAAATGCGCAACTTCGTGCAGATCTTTGTAGTAGACCTTGTTCATGGCTTGTTTTATAAGTTATTTGGAAAGAATGGAGTCGATAATACTCGTATTTCCCTTGTAACCGTTGTTGGCAACTGTCTATGAAACTTACTTCACGACTGTGGAATATTCAATAGTCGGTGAAGCATACTTCTGAATGCAGATATATGCATGAATTATGTATGATAATGTTCGTATGAAATGGTTTGTATAAAATTGAAATATTATGTTTATTATTAATATTTCTAATAGTCAAGTCAAGATAATTTATTGGTGGTGAATTTTATTGACGGGTGAATGGAATTGACGGATTCGACAAATTTACCTAATTGCCTACCGGTACCAGTAAAACAGACTAAGATATCGTCTACGGATCTATACCAATACAAGAAACTGGTCATTAACTAGTTATTTTGGATTCAATTCTCTAGATTATGCATGAAAATTTTAGCCAGCAAAGGACTGACTCAACGGGTTTTCCATTATCAGTTTTTGGCTGCATGACTGGAACTTTCCGTCTAATTGAAAATAATTTTGAGATAGACTAATAGTAAGTAAATCTGATAATTCCTGTTTTATTAGAGGATTTATATGGTCTAAGAGACGCTCAATCAGCTCAATTGTTTCAATTGACGAAATACTGGGAAATAAATATTGGACATCAAACGATATCGACCTATACTAGTTTAGTATAAACTCATAACATTGATTCAGACCTATACTAGTTTAGTATAAACTAGTATAGACCTATACTAGTTCAGTATACTAGTTTAGTATAAACTAGTATAGATCTGAATCAATGTTATGAGCATCTCTCAGAATTTCACAGTTGGAGTCATTACAAACGACACCACAGGTCTAATCGAGAAATTGGTTTTACGTGGTTCAATAATAGGATACAGTTTTTGGTGGTTATGTATTCATGATCACTACTGTTCATTTATCACTTCCATTCATAATCAGCTCTATTGGCTCAAGGATTTCCTCTATCTCTGTATTGTACAGAGTTCTAGGATCATTCTTCAAAATATCGTAGCAAAGTCTGGAGTCTGAAGTATTGTCTATTCCAATATTGGGATAATATTTCTTACAGAGTCTGCATTATATCTCCAGCACCAATCATGAACAAATTTCAATATAAATAAAAGGATGTTAGTCGATGCTACGTGGGAGTATCGGTATTTGTTACTAACGTTACTGCAGTTTCGTCCTATGAAGACATTTCCAAACTTATACAAAGTTTAATGTATGTTTGAAAATGTCCTTATAGGACGAAACTGTAGTAACGTTAGTTACAAATAAAAGTGGTAAAAACCATAGAAAGTTTCAATGCTCATTTTTCAAAATTTCATTACTCATTTGTTTCAGATAAAAACATTTTCAAAAACAGTTTCAATATAATAACTTTCAAAGTTTTTCATATAAACGTATCTGAGTTGAAGCGTAAACAATTGTGAATTGGTTTCTTTTCGAATTAGTTTTTTATTCTCGGGTAACCAGGTTGGAGAAAATATATTCAGGGTTCAAGTAGAAAAGCAGGTGTTTAAAGTGAAACTTCATTTCTGACAACTATGTATGAATGAAAGCCGACGATCCTATGTACACAAATAATTCAATATATGTACATATGTAGTAGTAGAATTCCAGAAAAAAACGTCGAGTCGAATATATCTCATCTCAGATTGACGGTTGACTTGACGTAAATTCAACAGTCAGGATAGTCAGATCGACAGAAAACGGACGGTTCTACTTTTCCTACGCTATTTAGGATCAGAGTTAAATGCTCTATTACACAATATATATTTTAACTTTGATGTTTGTTTGTAGTATTCAACGTCGAATGAAAAACAAATGACGAACAATGTATTCGAATAATACACGGTATAATTGAGAAGCAAAGATATAGATAGATGAACATGGTTAGATAAGATGGGAACAATTAACGGCGAGTTTTTGCTAATATATCTGAGTAATAACAAATCACAACAGGTATTCTAATTTAATTTATGTATGCTGGAAAAGTCCTACATTTCATTCTATGAAACAGAGGACATTGGCAGATCAAGATCTTCAGATGATGTGGTGCTAATGGTTTTTCCGAATTGCCCGGAGCGGCAAATAATTTTAGTTGTTTTTGGTTCATAATTTCCACTGTCTGAGAGTAATTTCCAGAGAGAGCTGATTTTGATGAAACAAATCGCTGCCAACAACGGTTAGAAGATAGATATTACAGACTCCATTCTTTCCATAAAACTGCAAAAGCAAGCCATGGACCTGGTCTACCCAAATTCAAGATGCGATAACGTCAGTTACAAGATATTGTCATATTTGGGTGAATCAACCAATAATATTGCCCGTTTTTTGAAGAAAGAATACGAAAACGTAGCTTACAGAACGAATAATAGTCTAAGTAAATTTATTAAAAACAATAAAGATGAAACTTCGATGTCCGATAGATCAGATGTATATAAACTGATTTGTGGCTCTTGCCCAAAACTGTATATTGGCCAAACAGGAATCAAAGAGCATAGACGTAGTTTTGTAAATAGAAAAACCAATTCCAAATTTGCAAACCACCTTTTACCAGAAGGACATGAGTTCAATCATGAATACGACGTGTTACATTCAGAAGAAAAGAGTTTGAAACTCTTCTAGAATATTTGAAAATCAATAGATTCAAGAATTTGGGTAATTTACTGAATGATTAATTAGAATAGAATAACTCCCCTTTGCTAAATATTTTTACAAATGTGGAAACTGGGACATAAGCTCAGGTAATTTAATTCATTATAAACGTAGATAAAAATCAGGTACACGCCCGGAGAAGCCATTGAATGGCGAAACACGGGTTGCATGTTTGTGAAATTGTCTACTGAAATCTCACAATAAAGTGTTTTTCAAGTACGTTTCATAATTTGTAATAATTTGTATCGCTTTATATTTACATATATTTTTCATTCGTTATTTTGTATCAATTGGATAGAGTTTTGGAATCAATTCAAGATGGTAACTCCGGAAATTGAAACTCCTACAGAAACAGTAGAGTCATTATTTGGGGATAGGTATGATACAAGTAAACTATTGTTTGGGAAAACACTGAACCAAATAAATGAATGGCAGCATTTTGATAATTAAAAAAACTGTTTAATGATCTCATAATGAACTAACGCATCACTGTATGCATTATGAATCGTATTTTTCTTAGCAACTGTCGAAAGCTCCATATATTTTGTGATAGTGTAGAAGAAAGATATCATACTTTTTGGCTTATATATGGTGATAATGATATCTCCAAAGAAAATATTGCATAAAATTGCCCTGGAAAATCCACCTATTGAGAGAACCTTTGTCTGAGTGAGCTATGGAGTATGGAGAATCTCCATCCTAATTCACTGATAAGATTTATTTTTACTTTCCTTGTAAAAAGTTTACAAAACCGTGACACGTGTTTCGTTATACAATAGCTTTCCTGGGCAGGATTTGATTCAAATTGATCAAATCCTGCTTGAGAAAGCGAAACACCTATCGCAGTTTTATAAATCTTTTATAGATACAATCAAAATAAATCTCATCAGTATTTTTGGTAATATAGACCTTTATCAACTATTTTGAAATTACTGTTTTAATCATCTCCTGATGATGCTGACTTGGTTAGCGAGACACGCGACAAGAGACAAAACTTTTGTTCTGGTGAAGGAAAACTATTATCAATAGATATTAGTGATGTTTTCTGACCTTCCATTGAATCTGTAGAATAATCAGAACAAACCAATAGAATAATCGGAATAATGTACACATTGAAAGGCTTTCTGCTCAAAAACTACAGCCAACAAAGTGGTTATTTTTTTTGTAGTATATCTTGGATATGAATTTGATGGTACCTACCTTCAAACAAGCTCAATATGAACAAGGCGTCTGGTTCTGATGAAGTGCCCGTCATCGTACTTAAAAAGTGCGCAAATGAAATCGCACCAGTATATTGCAGACTTTTCAACCTGCCTTTCAAGGAAAGGGTTTTTCCTTTTTGTTGGATCTTTAAAATAACTCTATATCAGTCGCTTTGCTATCACTGATATCAAAAATTATGGAGAAACCCGTAAACTACCATATCCTCAAATATTTGGAAAGCTTCAATATCTTTAGCTATCATCAATATGACTTTCGGAAACAAAGAGCAACAGGCGACCTTCTATCGTATGTCAAGAGGTGTTGCGATTGATATTTCTAAGGACTTTGACCGTGTGTGGCATGAGGGTTCTCTGGCCAAACTTCAATGGTATGGCTTGTCGGAACATTCTTGTGTATGACTCTCCAGCTTCCTGAAAGAAGGTTCCCTGCAACCTTGATAGTCTGGAACATTGAAGAAAGGTTGGGGATTTGTCTCTCTTCAATAGATACTTTCACGGGAAGTGTTCAAGTGACTTGGCACATTTGATTACACCAACAGCGGTATATATCAGTAATGGCTGCTCTTCGTTTTGAGGTCCAACTCAGTACATCTCCAACTTCACTGTTCAAGAACTCTCTCATTTGGAGAACTGCGTTCATGTGAAATAAACTTCCTGAGAACGTTTTTCCAAATGGATTCAATCTCCACCGATCCAAATCCAATGGGAATCGCTACTCACGCACAGGCACCGTTCTTAGAGCGCCTCAAGGATTTTCCCATCGTGCTTGTGTTTGTCCTTGAAAAAAGTTGTGAGGAGAGCCCAAAAACGAGGCATTCGTGATCCAATATCAGACAGCGCTATTTCGACCCAAAAGTAATACTAGGTACATTCACCAATGTTCTCAAAAGATAAACCTAGGAAAGTGAAGACGATCACATGTAACCATACGAAGATGCCATCTATAGGATCGACAGACTACTCAATCCACCATAACTCTCATCAGTGGCGCTAGACTGATCCATGAGTGCATTGCTGTACTCAACCGTCCATAATTGACATGCCTGGGAAAGTGAAAGCGATATGCAGAACGCGTTGAGAGTTCTTGCTCTTTATCTGTTTAAAATATGTTTCAAAACTGTTTTTTCGTTAACCAACTGTCGCCTTCTCTACGAACGATGACTCTCAAATGTCGAAACTTGTGCGATCTAAGGACTTACGAGGTCTCAAACCTTCAAACGTGTGATTCCTAGCACGGGTTGGACGATTTGAAGTGAAAATTGATCGTCTGGCCTCGTGGCTTAAACCAACAGCACCGGTGCACGCAGCGGTTGATTAAATGAGTGGAGCAAAGCACCTCTGTCAACCTGACCGACTACCATCTGTTGTGGAAGAAGCGTTTTCAAAAGATTATTTTCATGCCAGAGATTCCAATTCTACCTTTCATTTTTCGTATGCCAAAATATTCTTTATAAATTCGCCAAGTGGATATGAATGACCCATTATATTCAATCTATACTATTTTTCTACATTTCAAAAAGGTTCACCTTGAGATGATTCCCACTTCACAGAAATAATTTACATAACTAAAAAAAATCACAGAAAACCTTGAAGATTGGGTTATCTGTATCTGTAGAGTAGGTAGGGTGAGTGTAGGCCCACAGCACTTAGGCCACATGTGACCCATTCTACATCCTCTCAAGGAGTTGTCCTCCTAGGTCATCGTCCATCCTGTCCTTCCCAGGAAGATGAACAGGTCTCTGGGAGACATCTCCTTATAATCGGCAGGTGTAGGTCAAGACTCGCCGAACACACACTCTCTTATTGACGATAACTCCGGACATTCTCATAGGACATACCTGACAGTTTCATCTTCTTGTTCACATATTCTGCATAGAGGTGTGTCCACTAGCCCTATATTGTGGAGGAGTTTCTAGTTGACAGTGTCTAGTCAGAAATCTTACTGTTAAGCGTAGATTTTTTCCTGGTCCTGGTCCTGATCCACATATTTCTTCGGCGCTAGCTTCCCAGGGTCGCCAAGGGTGATCCTGACAAAATTGCATCCTTTGATTTCATCCCATATCTTTAGGGATTGAGCATTAGTGTGACGTTTGGCTAGTTCCGCAATTGTCGAAGTCATTAGGCCTTAGTCCTTAGTCACTGGGTCCTAAAATTCTCAGTCCAGCTGCTTCCTTGGCTAAAGAGTCGGCTATGCGATTACCATTACTCCTGTCGTGCCCTTTAATCTATCTCAGGATAATGTTATTATCTACCGAGACTTTGGCTAAATCTTGGTGGCACTCTAGTACTAACCTTGAGGTAACACATTTTCTGTTCAAGTTTACTAGGCCTTTTCTGCTATCAGAAATTCCTTTCCTGTTTATTTCTTCTGTGGCGATTGAGGTACCAGCCAGTTCTGTTTGAACCACGCTGGTATTTTTTCCCATTCCCAACTTAATCCTTAGGCTTAGTGATCTGGAGTATACTCCACATCCTGAACCTTCTTTGGTTTTTGAGCCGTCTGTATATATGCATATTGCATTTGTAGCATTTGACTCTGTATTCTGTTTCATTTATATTTTGTAGGGTTTATTAAACACAAACCCGAGTTCAATTGCATCCCTGATTGCCTACAGCAGAGGTTGTGCAGTAAGCGCTTCTTGCCAGAGGCTCAGCCTCAATTGACCCATTCCTACTTCGATGTTTACACCAGCCGTGCACAATCGTAACATGACCATTAACGCAACCTTCTTATCATACAGGTCCAGAGGGGTCAGATCAGTAAATAATTCCATTGCCATTGTCGCGGTTGGTGTTGTTCTCATGGCTCCCGTGATGTTCCAGCAATTGTTGGATTTGATATAATTTTTGGATGACCGTTGCTTGTAGAACTTTCGGTCCCCTTGCAATGGCGTCGTACGTTAACATAGGTCTTTTTATTGCAGTGTAGATCCAGGTGACCACACGGAGTGAAAAATCCCATGTGCGTCCCACTGTCCTCCGACATTGCTCATAAGCCACATATGCTCTTTTTGCTTCACTCTGTAGGGTTCCATGTTAGCTTCCTGTCGAGAATAGTACCAAGGTATTTCACATCTTCAAAGAAGTTCAGTTTGCTTTTAAAGGTTTCGGGAGGTTTAAAGCCCGATAAACTTATTTTCCTTGTTAGAAGTCTCTCAGTCTTTTTGGGACTGATCGACAATCGGTGTTTCTTACACCATGTTTCTATTAATTTGAGACCATCCTGCGCTCTATCGCACAGTGTGTTCACAAATTTGCCTGTCTGCATGATAACTATATCATCTGCACATGCAATTGTGTAGAATCCATTATTATTGAGGTGATTAATTACGGTATCCAGAACTATGTTCCAAAGAAGGGGTGATAAGGCCCCTCCATGTGGACATCCCCTCATGACCAGTCCTCTCACTGTAATGTCTTCTACATTGATACCTAATTATTGCTCTTTATTGAAGATTGGGTTTTGTGCTTTTTCTGTGAGAAGAAAAAAAGTTACTTGATGGTGTTGAAAATTCAAATAATATTCGTACGAGATACTTTCACATCTATTTGTAGATTCTGGAGATAGCTATTACCTCGGCCGGCTATAAATAGTTGGTAAAAATTCCGTATTCATTCTTCATCCACAGAATACACCATTCGTTATGGACATGATTTAAATGACCGTTTATTTTTCAACCAAAAATATTTCAGTGTTGACCAAAATCAGCATACTCTCACAAACTATCAAGAAATGTCGAAATTTCAAAAGAAATTAATATTTATCAGAGGCCGCTTTTTTGTATTCTGGAGCGGTCCAAATAACCCAATTCGGCCCTGACACTTCACGTAAAAAATGAACAAGAACGACGACAGACGTCGTGAAGGCAAAGCTGAAGGTTGGGAGTGTGAAGGATTACGAGTTCGTTGACTTCACGGTTATTCACCTACTGAAAGTTGGAGTGCCAGATCACGACTGGTGTGGTACTCGGCGTGTACTTACTGACCCACTGTCCGCAGCGAAACGATCATGCGGATCCTATTCGGCAGATTATATGAGATCTCGCAGCGTAGGCTGCCAAAACATACAGAGTGGAGAAAATTACTGAGAGTTATACAAGTGTGAGAATCAAGGTAGTAACTAGAGTGAATCCATTCGACTCTTCACTGCAGCCTAGGAAGGTGATAACTTCATTCAATGAGTGATATTTCGGATCAACTGACAAGAGTGGGACCCTGCCAAACGTTCACACCTGATTTCGTACTCTGATACCAGGCAGGGTAGATAGAGTGAATGTGCTCTACTATACCTGGATTTGAATTCGTTTGTGCAGAATACGTTCACAAACCAATGTACACCAATGTAGAGACTGCGTCTCTCACGACATATTATTAGCATAACTATATTACCATGGCGCCTGGGAAGTATCTCTATCCCTTATAAAATCATATTTGTCTAATAGATATCAAGCAGTCAGTAGCATTAATTGCATTTCGAATTTAAAACTCGTTAAACATGGTGTTCCCCAAGGATCAGTATTGGGACCACTTCCATTAATAATTTACCTGAATTACATTACTAACTTCATGCATCCATATGAATCTGTTTTGTTTGCCGATGACACTACGTTCATTTACTCTGACAAAAATTCTATTGAACTATCTGGAATATCAAAGGAAGTCGGTGAGAAGGCAGAAAGTTGGTTCGTGACAAACTGACTCAAACTGAATACAGACAAAATGTAACAGTTACAGTTTTCAGCAAGCTCTGCCACTACATCAAGTGCAAACAGTGTTAAATTACTTAGGTTAGTTGTCGATAGTACTCTCACTTGGACCTGTCATATAGACCAATTGAGTGAAAAATTATCTAGAACTCCTTTTTATTGCGTCAATTGAGAAATATAACTAGTTTCGATACACTGAAAATAACACATTTCTTCCTCTTCCATTCTCACATTAGCTATGGTGTTATACTCTAGGGCAACTCAACTGGGGCTGTAAAAATTTTTAAATTGCAAAAAAGCTTTCAAAATAATTTCTAATTCTGGTTATGAGGATCATTGTCAACCTCTGTTTCTATGGCTGCAAAGTACTAACTGCACCCAACAGGGTGAAATTTAGGATAGGTTGAACGTATTTTGTACCTTGCACCTATCTTGACAAAAAAGTTGTGTGTACTTACGTATTTTGATGTGTAGATCATCCTTATATCCATTGGTATAGCCCTCCAAATTTACGAAAATTGCAACTTTCCAGACTTCATTTGGCACAATATAAAATTTAGAAAAACACAAGTATTCATCCATCACATCACCTTCATTTCTCATCACTTTGACACTTTTCAGTTTGATAATTACCATTTTTTCTATGAAAAACTTCAATAATTCACGGGACTGCTTTTCGGTGATAAATCTTAATATGGTACAACGTATAACCGCTGCTAACACTTCAACTTGAACTAAATAGAAAACTAAAATTTGTCTCACTTTGACTATATTTGAAATGCATGTTCAAGATTTTTATAAATCGCTCATATCATATCAAATTATATGAATTTCGACTAGTAGTCAGTGACAGAAAACAAATAGAGTTTGAAAGGCATTGGAGAGGATGCATCAGACCAAGAAGGAAATATCTTGACATTAACAGGATGTTGCTTCACCCCGTAATACAGAGAGTAGCAAAATAATGATGGAAAAAATGTTTCAGGAAAGATTGTTGGCCAATGAAGACTCATATCTTCAACCAGCTTGTTCACCATTCGTTACAAAATATTTTCGATGTCTTGCAATCGATCAGTCGCGAATATGTTCCTGAAAAGACAATTTAAAGAAATATAAAGTTTCATTTGTCGATAAATTATCAGATTTATTCATTCCTTTCATTGGCGTCCCTGTTCACAAGCCGTTGAAGAAATAAATTGCAGTCAATACTGTATCAATTTGTTCAGTTTTCTTCTGTGATGTATCAAAATATACATTTTAAATTCAAGTGTTCATACACCAGAAGATTTTCAATGAAATCTGTAGATTCACGACACTTTTTCTACGTTTGTAAGAAAATCTTTATCATTTTTCTCATTTTTCTACACCTGTATATAGTTCTCCATTATAATTTTTTTTCATATTTAGGAAGGGGGAAATTTCCAAAATAGGTAGGTCGCTGAAAACGTTTCCAAAGCCGGGCTTGCGCAGAATTATTGAAAACTATGTTGATTCGGATCGCTGAAAATAGTGTTCAGAAGTTTATTGTTTTGATTGTTTGAATGAAGTTGCCAAGTTCAATCAGAAGTATATTGAGTTGAATGGTCAAAACAATGTGTATTTACAGTTTTCTGCTTATTTTTATCACTTTTAGGAGAATGAAATGAGCGACGTCACTCGAACAATTTTGTTAAAGTATCAGTTAACATGAAATTCCATAATATAAATCACTGACTTGTTGATCTTACACAAAATAATGTTCTGGAAAGTAAAGGACAAAAGGATGGAATTCATCCTGATTTTCCTTGCTGTTCCCTAAATGTTAGGAAATATAGAATTTTATGTTCCAAACAGAATTTTTTATGGACATTTGGATGGATGAGTAGACATCAAACGAATTTTGGTTCATCATCTTAGTTGTTGTTGTAGTTATTCTTGCACCTGAGAAATTAGTCCTAGTATGTTATTCAATTCATCCGAAACTGAAAGCAAAAAACGAATTAAGTTAAAGGGAGTATAAATTGAATTGAATAAAATTTTATAACTACGAAATTTTCACGTTTTTATGTAAGAATAATCTACTTTCACTTTTTTATATATGAATTCAATTCAATATGAGCAGTAGGTTTTTCATTAGCATATTCATAAACTCTCGAAAACAGGTAGGTGAATGACACCGTTGACCTTTCGCATTTCAAGTTATATTGACGGCAACTCTGAGATTCTGTATTTTTGTTCAATGAATGACATTGTTTGATCCAATAACAGCAAACCAAAAAAACGTAGCTCATGTCTTTTTTGCATTCTGTGTTTGAACTACTTCAAAATTTTCGACGCCCCCGTGTCCGCGGTTTGCCCCTAATTTTTGAGTGTTCTGTTCACGAATTTCCCCCTTTTGATTTATATTATACACACTCGTTAATATTTATATCTCTGTATTTATATCTTGGACCCGGAAGTCACGCAGGTAGCTATAGCTGCCTACGTGGTGATGGTAGATGATGCCTGGGAATTCTAGGTCTTCTAATTGAAACCACAAATGTGCGGTTAGCTCCTGTTGGTAACACCGTGCATATATGATGTTTTTCATTTTTGGTAACCAGTTGTTGTCCATCTTTGCAATTGGCTGCACCGCGCTGGCTATTGGCCTCACCAATAGCCAGAAACACGTGTCCGCGGTTTGCCCCTATTTTTTGAGCTGGAACTCATGGATATCTCACTAGACTTGGCTGGACAGGTAGGTTTTTTCACTGAATTTATTATTACAAATCAGTATTGACTACTATTCTGTTTACTTCTTAATTTATATACTATATATTTCAAATTTTAAGGAGAGAAAAATTTAGCGTGGCGTCTCTTTCGTTGCCTCAAGAAGAATCCCGTTGTTCATGGAAAATTTGAAAATCTATCTCGTTCCCCTAGTTACCATCTATCAATTTTCACATATACAAATTTTCAAATTCTTTTTCAGGAAAATTATCTATTCTACTAATTTAACATTCGCTCTTAAATTTAGATACATTTTCATTTTATAGTTTCGTACAAAAACAGTTAACCCCACTTTTATGTAAATATAAATATTTTCCAAAAGCATCACTTGATGTCAGTTTCTAAGGAAGTGATTCACAATAATAAATTTTGAATTTTACATAATTCCTGAATAATGACAACTAGTTTATCATGCCTTCTTCGTTTTTTCATCACAGATGTTAATTTAATTTTATCTGACATTTCTTTCTAACCTATATCGGTTATCAGTTTTTCGTATTTCGATGCGTTTCGATGCAAGAATCTTAATATTTGAATTTCCCACTCTTATTTGCTTGTTTCCGGTCAAAGCTGTGGGTTTCAATATATGTACAGAGTGTCCTTTTTGTAGTTTTGTATCTGAATTCCTTCGTGATGTTTTTAAAATTCCCATACACTGTTGTATTCCGAGTCTTTTCATAACAAATACCTCAAGTATCAGATATATTTTTTCTTATAAAAAAAAATATAGCTCATACTTTCAATTATGATTATGATTATGACATGTTTCTATTTTTACGTTGGTTTATAAAAATGAATATCATTTATGTTGAAAATCCTCTTATTCTTTCATTTAAATATATTAATTTATGGCTATTCATATTATTTTCACTGACAATTCCATGAGGACCTTCAAATATTGGAAGTAGCTTTGCACATATGTTCTTTTTTTAATCAGTTTCTCTATTTGCCCTTATTAAAACCAATTAACCTTTTTAAAAAATTATAATTTTATGTGTTTTTTTTTATTAATTCTTTTTAAATATTTTCTACCATTTTTATTCTGTCTTATTCTTACTTGTGTTAAAATTTCCTCTAATGTTTTGTTTTCCTCTTTCAGCCATTTTCTGGGAGGATGTTGTCCCATCATTAAAAAATATGGAGTTATTTCTGTTACTGTGTGTGGCAACTGATTGAGATATTTCTTTACCTCTGGAAAAATATTGTCCCATTTTTGATGATTTTCTCTGGACAATATTCTGAGAAATTTGATCACTTTTTGAACATATCTTTCCAATGGATTTGACTCTGGATGTCTAATACTGGTTCTTCCAAGATGATGTCTCCTATTTCCTGCTGTACCTCTTCCACATTTTTCTCAGTAGTCTGTTCTGGCTGTTGGCTCTTCTTTGTTCTTCTTGTTTCCATTTTTCAGTAAGTTCATTTGAATTTTATATATATATATATATATATATATATATATATATATATATATATATATATATATATATATATATATATATATATATATATATATATATATATACATATATATATATATATATATATATATATATATATATATATATATATATATATATATATATATATATATATTTGAAGGACAGTCTTTGCTGACTAGTTAAGAACAAAACTTGGGAATTTCTTTGGGTGAACAGCAGAACGGAAGTGTACTCTTATAACACAAGTTATTCCAATATTTCGATAAAATTTATTATCATCTTCAGGGAAAAGCTACAAATGTCAAATGTTTTATGGTGATAATACAATATGAAAAAGTTTTTTTTTTATTTTAATAATGATATAAAAAATTTTTTTTTAACAACTTACTGTTAGTGAGGTTGGCCGTGTCGAAAAGAATGTTATATCTAAACAATTGAAACATGTCAATACAATAAAATAGTCATCAAGTTAAAAGAGGTAGACACCTCACTGGATACAAAGAAGAATAATGAATTAAAACTTTTAATAAAAATCGTTATTTGTTTTAAAATTATGGGAATACCGGTAAACGCCATGTGCATTCAGAAACAAGAGAGAGGCACAAGACAGTTGACATTTTGACAATGACAGTTGTCATTTCATTATATTATAAAGGTGTGTTAGTTTGTAAATGATAACAATCTGGAACACAAAGGGAACTGATTATGGAACAAGTGTGATCAGAGACATCTGCTGTTTTGTAAGTAAATAAATGAGAGAAAATCCACAAAATCAAATATATTAATTAATTAACAAAATCCTCAGTGGTCTTGAGGAATGGAATGAAGAAAATATTTAATCAAAATAAAACCCTGCCTTAGGGAGGTTGGAAGTTTTGTTGAAACAATATCAAATATTATGAATTTATATTGGAGAAAAGAACCCAGAATTATTGTTCATTTGGAAATTATGTAAATTTTTATCAATGTCTAATAAGAAGGCATAGATTCCACTGAGATGATCAATGTCAGACCTTTTATTAAGGCAGTTATCTGATTGTAATATGAAAGACATTCCCAAAAACAATCTTTTAGATGTATTTCTTTCAGTTGATAAAATTTTTGCTGAATTAAAGTTCATGTTATGACCTTCTTTGTAAACATGATTGCTGAGAGCACATCTCTCAGGATGTAATCTACTGTCACTCTTATGTGACGAGATTCTGTCTTTTAGTAATCTTGACGTTTGACCAATATATTCACTACTACAATTTAGACAAGGAATGGAATAAATTAGATTAGACTGAAGGTTGATAGGAGTTTTATCTTTAAGTTTAGAAAATAGTTTATTAATGGTGAAAATGGTACTAAAGGCTATTTTTACATTTAAATCTTTGAAAATTCTGCATAGCTTTGGTGTCATATCGCTTATGTATGGTTCCTATATTATTCTCCTCTTTCCATACATAAGCGATATGACACCAAAGCTATGCAGAATTTTCAAAGATTTAAATGTAAAAATAACCTTTAGAACCATTTTCACCATTAATAAACTATTTTCTAAACTTAAAGATAAAACTCCTATCAACCTTCAGTCTAATCTAATTCATTCCATTCCTTGTCTAAATTGTAGTAGTGAATATATTGGTCAAACGTCAAGATTACTAAAAGACAGAATCTCGTCACATAAGAGTGACAGTAGATTACATCCTGAGAGATGTGCTCTCAGCAATCATGTTTACAAAGAAGGTCATAACATGAACTTTAATTCAGCAAAAATTTTATCAACTGAAAGAAATACATCTAAAAGATTGTTTTTGGAAATGTCTTTCATATTACAATCAGATAACTGCCTTAATAAAAGGTCTGACATTGATCATCTCAGTGGAATCTATGCCTTCTTATTAGACATTGATAAAAATTTACATAATTTCCAAATGAATAATAATTCTGGGTTCTTTTCTCCAATATAAATTCATAATATTTGATATTGTTTCAACAAAACTTCCAACCTCCCTAAGGCAGGGTTTTATTTTGATTAAATATTTTCTTCATTCTATTCCTCAAGACCACTGAGGATTTTGTTAATTAATTAATATATTTGATTTTGTGGATTTTCTCTCATTTATTTACTTACAGAACAGCAGATGTCTCTGATCACACTTGTTCCATAATCAGTTCCCTTTGTGTTCCAGATTGTTATCATTTACAAACTAACACACCTTTATAATATAATGACATGACAACTGTCATTGTCAAAATGTCAACTGTCTTGTGCCTCTCTCTCTTGTTTCCGAATGCACATGGCGTTTACCGGTATTCCCATAATTTTAAAACAAATAACGATTTTTATTAAAAGTTTTAATTCATTATTCTTCTTTGTATCCAGTGAGGTGTCTACCTCTTTTAACTTGATGACTATTTTATTGTATTGACATGTTTCAATTGTTTAGATATAACATTCTTTTCGACACGGCCAACCTCACTAACAGTAAGTTGTTAAAAAAAAAATTTTTATATCATTATTAAAATAAAAAAAAAACTTTTTCATATTGTATTATCACCATAAAACATTTGTAGCTTTTCCCTGAAGATGATAATAAATTTTATCGAAATATTGGAATAACTTGTGTTATAAGAGTACACTTCCGTTCTGCTGTTCACCCAAAGAAATTCCCAAGTTTTGTATATATATATATATATATATATATATATATATATATATATATATATATATATATATATATAGAGGAGAAATACGGAATAATGTTGGGGATGCAGTCAAAATTGCTGGGCTGTTGTTTAAAGAATACTCTTTGTTATATGGTCGAGCTTTCGAGAATGTTTATTCCCTTTATCAAAACATCTACAATAAATTGATAACATTGAAGCAAAATTGTAAAACAATAGATAAAAAGTACTTACTAACTTGAGGTTATAGTAAAAAGTCGAAAATTTCACTGAGAAACACAAAAAAAGTCCTTTTCATTATGTAGAAAAGTGTCACACATTAAATTTTTATGGTTTAAAGAAAAAATATATATATATATAAAACTTATTCAGAAGTAACATTTAGAGGATTTGAAATTTTAAATTTTATTTTAACGGCCATGCATGGCACTTACTAGTGGCGTGGTAGCAACTAGAAAGAAAGAAAACAGGAAATATTTGTAAATTGATAATTGACATTATGACATTTGAAGTTTAAAATTTGAAAATTGACAATATAACTGAAACAGGATTACCAAAAGGTACATCAAACAACAGTGTTGACACTAGCAGTCTCAAAAAGTATCTGAATATGGATACAGTGCATTGGTTGAACATGTCATCAATACAAAACACACAATGAATTACACAGAAGATCAAAGTCGGACATAGCACTGACGAAATTGGCTTTTGGCCAATCATCACTATGGTGCAGTCAAGTGTAAGGATGACCAACATTTGGTTACCAAAAGAAAGAAATACAAATGCACGGAGTCACCAGCAGGAGTCAGCCGCACATTAGTGGATTCAGTTAATAGATCTTGTGTTCACAAGAAAACTATCAAAATCAATTATCTTCTGTATTTATATCAAGATACTCAATAACCTTCCTATTTGTATAATTTCCTGGACCCGGATGTCACGCAGGTAGCTATAGTAATAAGGTTGAGTTCAATAATTGCCAAAGTTTGTTGAAAATACTTACGAAAATTCATACATAAGAAGCAAGCATGAGAAATACTGTTTTTCTCAAAAACTGCTACATGTGGGGGTTAATGAACACTCATCAAATTTATTAACTTAATAAACATGAAAACAATGTAAAAAAGGGTGGATGACGCTAATATCATCAACTTTGTTATAACATGATTTAAAAAAATATACACATTGTGAAAAGGACATGTCCAAGTCAACTGTCAATTGTCTTGCCAAAAATTTGAAATGGAAAAAGATAGTGTCTGAGGCATGGAATCCAAAGAGAATGGTTGTGTCTCTCAAATAGACTCTAATGAAGTTGTAATGAACTCGAATATATTCATTAGAAAAACTGATTAATGAATTTTCAAAGCAAGTTGGATAAATGAACAGTTTTCCTGTCATGACCAGAAAACATTGGAGTTGATTCATATGTTGTGTAACATTGATATGATGATATGAAGGCTCATCACACTCAAAACAAATATAAATATTGCCCTTCCGTCCATGTGTTTTGTTTCTGATTAC
Organism: Leptinotarsa decemlineata; assembly: GCF_025532065.1. Taxonomy (NCBI): domain Eukaryota; kingdom Metazoa; phylum Arthropoda; class Insecta; order Coleoptera; family Chrysomelidae; genus Leptinotarsa; species Leptinotarsa decemlineata. Next base: position 1,020,849 of record NW_027412545.1, on the reverse strand, counting down.
AATTATAAAAGTTTATATCAGCAAATACAATAGTAGTGGAATCGATTGTTATACTTCTTGAACCTCGTAATTTCGACTTCTTTTCACATTGATCCCTCTTCAATTTAGAGAAAAATGGAGGTATGAATTTCTTTCTTCATTCCGAACAGTGTTTTCCGCAGGTTCCACTACTTTCTTTTACTGAACGACTCGTTTACTGAAAGAACTATGACTCTTGTAAGCATCCACTAGACCTTCATTACCATATTTGAGTTTTCTATTTGTGGCACAATATATTACAGATGATTCATTGTTCAATCAATAAGTGTGAGTTTTTTCATATAAAAGCCATTTTCTGAGTTTTTGTACGTGGTCTGCAGGTTTTTAGGCGTGACGTTTCGTTAAAAATTGTTGTTTTCGCAGTATAACGTTCAGAGCAAGGTAAATAGTTGAAACCATACTGGTTCATATAAAGACATCACTGTTTCGACCTGCCTTAGGTTTCATCAATGCTACAATGCAGAAGAGAGGACAAATGTCGAAGTTTGGCTTTGCAACTGACCGTGCTGAGGAGACTTGTTTCACTTCGATATTATTGAATTGAGTCTGTATGAATGAGAATATTATCACTTCTACTTATTATGGCTCATCTTCTAAGGACAGATGGGCCATACTGATGAGACCCAAGGTTGGACGAAAAAAATGAAGAGGAACTAACGTAACGTTAGTTACAAATAAAGGTGGTAAAACATAGAAAGCTGTTTTCTTCATATTGTAGTTACGGTTACATCCATCAATTTATTGGAATCGGGAGAAGTCAAATACGGTGAACGAACAAGTCATTCCAGCAGACCATTCCTACCAGTCCATATGACTGGATATGTATCCAACCAATCCCTTACAGGCCTGAAAATGTGGGGCGCAACATCTTTTTGAAACGCAACTGGATATTCAAATTCATCTTGATTGTTGGCCACAATTCCTTGAATTCCTGGGTTATTGACGTTTTGAAGAATTTCCAAATATAAATCACTAGTCAAATTTTCCTCTAGATATATGAGACCAACAATAAAATTTTCCAATATTCCTGAGGACACACTCATTTTCTCAGAAGTTTGAGTGTGATGATTTCGAGAAAAATTAAGGTTTATGGCGGTTGACATTTATGTTTAAGAAACAAACCTATTCGTCACTGAAACTGATACTGATATCTTCAGTCTATAGGATTTGGATGGGTAGGGTGAAAATAATACTTCACAATTCACACTACATCAGAAGATGACACAGTGTGTTAAATTAGATCTCAGCATTAATTTCTAGTGTAGTGTAAATTATGAAGTATTATTTTCACTTCATCCATTCAATTAAAATGAATTTGCACATAATTATTAGAAGCCGAAACTCTAAGACATTTCTTCTGAAGTTTCTATTGAAGATGGTTGCTAAGAAATCATACTCACGAGCAACTGTTGTTGTGGACTGCAGGGGTTATTCGCTGAACACGCAACAATTCCTATCCGTTTTTCCAGTTTGAAAATTTACAAGTAATTTCCTGGGATATTTCCGGCAGATAGGTTATTTAGAGAAACTTGCATTGAATACCCTTCTGCCTCATCTGAGCGTATATACGAATTGCTTCTGTTTTTCCTCTAAACATCTGGCACAAACCATTCCTGAAAATTCAAACGAAATGAAATAAAGAGAATTCTCAGTATCAAAAGTGAATATTCTGTTGATTGTAGAACTAACGCAATACTCTCTGTCATTAGGGTAACAAGGTCGATCACAAAAAACATTAATGGCATTAAAAGAGAAATGCACCATTTCGTTAAATATTTAGGTTCAATTTCATCCTTGATGCGATTCATTTCCATCAATTCCTTTACCATAATACAAACTTTGTGTAACCTGTGCTAACTGACTTTGGAGCTGTTTCAAACCTATTAAAGTTGCGATTATCATTTTCCCTAGTCTTCAACTCATACACCAATCACTCCGCAACCGGTTATCCAAATCTAAAACAGTGAAGGTCATTGTACAGAGAAGTGGGGTATCATTCGAACAGAGAGTCACACGATCTTCCTTTTTTTCAAGAAAAAAAGATGATGGTGGCGAGTTTTGTCACACCATTGGCTTTTTTTCTCAAATAGTTCTGAAAATGATTCGTTCTCATATTTTTTTTTCGACATTGATATCTTGCCTTGTTCGAAAGTCAAGTGGGAGAAACTATTTACGTCCCTACTGTATATATCAAGTCCCACTCCTCTCATACCGACCTCTTCCTGAAATAGTCGATTTAAATCGAAATTATTATTAAATCAAATCAATAAGAAATAATGAACCAGAGAGCCATAGCGAAGGCCAGGGTCACTGACATTCTGCAACTGTACTTGGTGTAAATACAACTGTATTTGTAGTAGGTAGGTATTCAAGTGACTCCTGTTGAGGAGCCGCTATCATTCTACATGGATCTCGGAGTTTCTAGTAAAAAACAATTACGTTTGTGTACTTATTCATTTGGTTTCAAATTGATATCAAAATCTACAGCTAGTACCGTAACAGATCTACCGTAACAGATTATCGAAAAGATATAATTGATATTAATTTGGGCTGAGCACGTTCGATTACTGAACTATACAAGTTTTTGCAGATACAGATAATTATTGTAATGAAAAATCTACTGTTAGTCCAATTTCCGTGAGAGATTGTCACGTTACTGACATCTTTCAGCAAGGTTTGGATATTTGTTTATATCGTGAATATAATTATGATAATAGATCTTGAACAATTGAGGATTTTAAGATCTTTGAAATTCAGCGATTTTCTCCTATTAGTTTTTTATAATTTCAAGTGTAAGATAACTTTGGTTTCAGAAAATAGTAGTTTTTGAATTTCAGACCAGAGGAACTGGTCCGAATATGGGCTATGTATTTAATATGGGCACCTCTCTTGTCTTATATTCACGGATTCCGCGACCAGTACATATGTTGTTGTTACACAGTGTAGATATTTGCCTTTGACTCTTGAAGAAATTTTATTGGGTCTATATTACAAGATATTTGTGTTTATTGACAGAATTGATAATGTTAGTGTGATAGAAAAAGGATTTTAATGTTGATTATAAACAAAAAATAATTACAAAATCATAAGCTAATATTTTTCTTGAACGTACATATTTCATAGGGGGGCCTTGTGCGAGTTAAATATGGGCTAGGGACCGCAATAATTCATAAATCTTTTTTTACAGGTCAACAATGTCTGTCAATGATAGAAAATTTATTTGTCAAAATGTTCGAAAAAAATGGAACCAACATGACATGAAGAAAGCCGTCGATGCTGTAAAAGAGGGAAAAATGGGATTAAAAAGTGCCTCCAAAAGTTTCCAGGTGCCAAGAACGACTTTACAGAGAATGGTAAAGAAAGTTAAAATGAGCAACAATTATGTTGCTGAAATTATAGGTACCAAATTGGGACGAAAACCAACTCTTGGATATAATATAGAAGAAGAATTGGTTGATTATGTTCTCAAAATGGAGCCTCAGTTTTTGGTTTAACAGGAGAGATCTGTGTAGAATGGCATATACACTGGCTATTAAAAATAGAATCAAAAATCCTTTTGAAAATGGGATTGCTGGTCGTACCTGGTTAGACGGTTTTTCAAGAAGACATAAAAATCAACTGTCAGTGCGAAGACCAACTGAAACCTCTTTTGCAAGAGTTTTGGGATTCAATAAGGAATATATTTCGATAACCTTGAGGCACAATATGAAAAACGTTACTATGCTCAACATCAAATATACAACGTCGACGAAACCGGTCTTTCCGTTGTACCATCGAGGATTCCTAAAATCATTGGACGAAAAGGGAAGGGATCTGCTGAGAGAGGTTCGCTAGTGAATATTGTTGCAGCAATGAGTGCAGTAGGGCAATTTGTTCCTCCAATGTTAGTCTTCCCATGTGAAAATAAAAATGATCAGCTTATGCGCGGAGCACCACCTGGGAGTATCTATGCGGTACATCCAAGTGGCTGGATCCAGCAACATTTATTTACTGAATGGTTCAATCATTTTCTCCACTTTGTAAAGCCTGCTGAAGAGTCACCTGTATTGCTTATAGTAGATGGACATTACAGCCACACAAGAAATTCAGATATAATAAACTTGGCAAGGGAAAATAATGTCTGCATCATATCACTTCCTCCTCATTCGACACATAAACTCCAACCGCTAGACAAAACGTTCATGGGACCACTAAATGCTTATCATAGTGAAGATATTAGAACTTGGATACGAATTATTAACAGAGCCCTAACACAATTTGATCTAGCCGAACTATTGGGAAGAGCATTTCCGAAATGCCAGGCTGCAGAGATAGCTATGAATGGCTTTGAAGTAGCAGAAATCTGGCCAATAAATAAAAACATTTTTTCTGATGCTAATTTCATTGCTGAAAAAATTGAAGCCAAGAAAACCTGTAACTCAACTGGAATTTATTTGGAAGTATTGACAAGTGACCTTGCAGAAACTATTTCTTCAGAAAATATATCAGTTCGTTCAGAAGATCAAGAGCCAAGTTGTTCTAAAGACCTAGATCCACCATTAAGGAACACAACGAACGCATCAACTGTACCAGAAGATTGTTCAAAAACATTTATCAGTCCATTCGTTCTTTCACCTGTCCCATCTGTTAGGAAGCGGGCGTCTTCAAGAGGAAGGAAAACTTCTCGTTCTCAAGTCATAACTTCATCTCCGTATAAATCAGACCTTGAAGTATCATTTGAGAATATGAGAACATCAAAAGTAGGAAAGGGAAAGAGAAAAGTATTTTCAGTTGAATAAAAAAAAAATGTAAAAAAAAACGTAGGAAATGGGAAACGAATAGTTTCTGCGGCAAAGCTGAAAGAAAATGTAAAGAAACCCAAGCGAAAAAACAAAACCAAATTAAGTTCGGATGAAGAAGAGGAAGAGTAAGAGGAATTTTTGCCCCCTGACGATAACCTTGACGTAGAGCAGATAGGACAGTATTCTCCTGAAAACAATGAGGCCACATGTCTATTCTGTGAACAACAGTTTTCTGATGATACTAGTGGAGAAACATGGGTTCAATGTTTAATGTGCAATCTCTGGGCACATGAACAATGTCCTGGAGCTGAAAAAGACTCTTACGTTTGCCATTTTTTAAGATAATTCCATTTTATTTTTTCACAGATGTGTTTATTTTTGCTTAAGTATTGCTAAGCATGCAATTGTTTGCTATTTATTCCGTATTTTCGTTGTGAAAAGACAATTTTGTTACTTTTTGAATGAGGTCCATATTTCAAACAGCCTGGCCTGGTTAGAAAGATAAGCCACACTTCATATTATCATCTATAAAATGGATGGGAGGGTCCATATTTGGACTAGTTCCTCTATATATATATATATATATATATATATATATATATATATATATATATATACATATATATATATGTATATATATATACATATACATATATATATACATATATATATATATATATACATATATATATATGTATATATATATATATACATATACATATATATATACATATATATATATATATATATATATATATATATATATATATATATATATATATATATATATACATATATATATATATATATATGTATATATACATATACATATATATACATATATATATATATATATATATATATATATATATATATATGTATATATATATATATATATATATATATATATATATATATATATATATATATATATATATATATATATATCGGCTTCGTTCAGAAGCTGGGTTTATTTGGTCGAGTGAATAGGTGTGAACCACAATGAACCCTTGCAGATTGCGGCGAGGTTATCGATGACATGAGTAGTATTTCATACTTGTGATTTGTGCACTGTTTGGAATCTTTGGTGTAGTAATGAATATAACTGAAGTTTTTTCCCAACACCACACCGTTATTTTTAAATTCCACCACCAAAATTTCCAAACAGTGCATCATAATTACAGAAGGTATCCACACAATTACTCGTTGTTGTAAATGAACGAATTGTACTTTTCCATATTCCTTATTGAAAGTCCTAATAGAAAACCATTTTATCAAATGCATTTTTCTCTAACAACTCTCATTTTTGCTTTACTCACAAAATTATCATGAATTTCTAGAGTAAGTTGTAAATTCGGAAGATTCATTAGGAATAAGTGAACAAATTAAAAACAGACAGCGAAAGAAAATAGGTATATTATTCTTTTCTAATAACGACATTCTTATATCATACAAGCATATGTTAATACAATAATTAACAAAAGTTCAATCTTTGACGCATTCTGTAATTAATCACCAATGAATCTCATTAGCAAATCTATGTCTCTTACCAAATGAGGATATGCAAAATCTTAAAGTTCATACCAGCATTAAAATTTCCTTTACAAGTTTTTGATATTCTAAATTCACGTTCTGATGTGCTTCACTGTTCTCATTTTTTATTATGAAAACTTTATTTTGATATGTCAGTCTTCAATTGTTTTTGAACCAAAGAGTGCGATTGATGTCAAAAATCTCTACTTTTTATCTTGTAAAAATTTTTGGAAGAATGATCAATGCACAAATATTAAAATTAACCACACCCTGAATACCTACCTGCAAGGTGTGCTTGAAATTTTCTGTAGGTTGGACATCTGTATCAGATGATTTTCTCTGAAAATTAAGGAAATAGTTTTACTATTTCGATGATCAGATCGACGTGGACCAATGAATTTTTCCAAAATGAACCAATCGAGTAGGTGAACGTATGCGAATTCCCAAATTATATTTTTAACCACGTTGTAGCGAACGCCTTCACTGAAAGATCTGGGACTCGGTTGTATAGCATTATTTATTGTCGATCGGTGAGGTTCATTGAACCAACGACTTGAACCTAAATGCCAAAATATACATATCAGTATTCACATACTGGAACAACTTTCCAAAACAGTAATAAAAGGCTGTATTTTGGTAGTTTCCAAATTGAATTTATTGATTCAACTCAACATAAAACAGGTATAAATATTTATTTTTCAACATGAGCCGTATAATCATGACATATGCTGATTTGATATCTTAAATGGAAAATGATTATCCTCGTCAGAGAAAGTTTATAGATGCTTTATTTGTATTCAAATGCCTTACTTATTCCGTTTTCTACTCGGGGGAACACCCGATGTTAGATGAAAAGTCTGAATCCGATGTGTCCTGTGAATTTCTGTACAAGGAAATAACTCTTTCCCAATAATAATAGATCGATAGCTACAAATGAGAGTTTTGAAATAATTTTGGTGAAAATTATTGAAATGAGCTAAAATTTGACTTATTAGTGGATATTAGTCACACACTGGTCACAGTAAATCCTATTAACAATATTGATATCTACTTGACAATATAATCTTCATGAACTCTGGTACCGCAGGTCTGTTGTAGTGATGAGTTGTTAGGATTGTGTACAGCTCTCTACAAATGACTGCATAGGTTCGTACTACATCATTATAGTAGCAGCATAGCAGTAGCTTTTCTGTCTGTTAAGTACAATTTCTACAACTTTAGATCTGTAGTGGTCCTGTCAGTGAAATATGGAAAAGAATCATCAAAATCAATAGTCTTTTGAGACTTACGCTTCTCTCTTTGAGTATTCATTCCAAAACTTCCATTCCATTCCAAAACATTCCAAAACAAAAGAACTGTTCTTAATAATGATAGGAACCCAGGAATGACAGAGGTTGCCGAAAGAAATCAGTTATCTATATATAACATTTCAACTGAAAAATTGTAGATACCTCAGCAACATTTCATGATTCTAAGTCAATAAAAATATTCTGTCAAGCGGCGTTGGAGGCCCTTGGCTCCTACCGAGCAACGTCTAAATTCACTAGGAAGACTCAACAAATTGTTTCTGGTCTGGATTCCTGGCCATACTGGCCTGGAAGTCAATGCAGTTGCTGACTCCCTTGCAAAAGAGCGTGATGCAGGCAGCTTCATCGAACCAGAATATTCCATTGGCATCGCTTCGAAGTTTGAAACCAAAGAGTTGTTGAACTACAGTAGGGATGAATCACGATGTCTAAAAGGCCTCCTCACAGGCCACTGTTGTCTGAATCATCATATGCATTTTATTATAAGGTTGGTGCTAACTCGTTCCCAAGATCTAACCCTGTTGTACTTTTTCTAAATATTCGAAATGACACATGTATGCAAATCGGCTTTTGACTGATCAGGAAGAGTTTGACAATTTGAAACTCAATTGGAAAAATATTTCAGCCAAGATTTGGCGATCTAAAGTAAATTCCTGGAAGTGAACAATCAACAGCGTGGTAACGCTTCGATATTTTGTTTGTCAGCTATTTCAATATTTTTTGTATTTATTCATTAGTCAAGGTTCTTTTGTGCGACAGTTTTGATATATTTTGGTGGGATCTCTTCTGATTCGAAGTAGTTTTATAATAATAAGAAATGAAAATCTCATATTTCAATACGGAGTTTGTTCATTCGTATATCATTATAAGTGACATATTCGCCTCCTTTGAAAATATTATTTCTGCAACAAACATGAATTTGGTGGTTATAAATTTGTTTCAAAAGTTTTGGCGGTTTCAATGTCATGTGTTTTTGTAGCTCCATACCTCAATTTTGTACTCTATGCATTGATGCTGTTAATTTTTTCCCAATTTCAGGTTTTTGCCTCTCCACAGTATATTACTAATTGATGTCGTTAGGCGATTTTCGCTGCTAAAGGAGTCCAAAAAATCAACTAGTCATTTGGCAATGAAAGTGTTGATGAACGCACTGTTCGACGTTGGTTTGCAAAATTTCGTATCGGAGATTTTAGCCTCGAAGATGAACCCCGAAGTGGTCGACCTAGAGTGATCCAGGATGAGGATTTGAGTATCGTGTTGGAGACTGACCATCATAAACGATGCTCCCATGCGGTTTTTGATGGTTTTAAACATATTGGAAAGGCCAAAAAGCTCGAAAAGTGGATGCCTCACGATTTGAACGATCGGAATTGTCACATGTTTTTTTTGCTTTTGCTAAGCCGAAACGATCCTTTTTTGGATCGGATTGTCACGTGCGATGGAAAGTGGATCCGCTACAACAGATGTTTTGGGTAGTGGTTGGACACCGATGAGCTACCCAGGCACTTTCCAAAGGCGAAAACTCATAAAAAAATACCTTGGTTACTTTATAATGAACAGTGGCTGATGTGATTCACAATAACTTTCTGCAACCAGGCCAAATCATGATAGCAGAGTCCAATTGTGAGGAAATCGACGGGATGTACAGAAAATTGCTTCTGCAGCAGCCGGCAAAACAAGAGGTTTGATCTTGCTCTACGACAAGGCATCACAAATCACCGTCTGAAAAATGAACGAATTGAGCGTTGGAGTTCTGCTTCACCCACGATACTACCCAGACCTCTTGCCAAACGTCTTTCATTTTTTCAAGATCTTCGATAATCATCTCACCGGTAGGACCTTCGCCATTCCAGGCAAAAACGGCCTTCGTCAATTTCATCGAATCCCGAGCAGCCCTTTTCATGCTGACGAAATTGATCGACAATTGATCAAAAGCCGCTTATTTCGTTCAAATTGAAGTATTTACTAAGATATTACAGTTTAAAGTAGATTCACAAAAACGGGAAAAATATATAAATATTTCTGAATTCGAAAAATTTTACGACACCGTCAATATGACTCAATCAGAATATCAACTTTTTCAAAAAACAATGAAACCTGAATGCTGGCCAAGACTTGCATTGGAGCACAACTTTTAGTTATAAGCAACTTTACAAATTATATATTGTTACATTTTTCTACTTTTCGTATTAGGGATCGCACGTTAAAGTTAAAACCTGGTGAATCCTTGGCTCGCACAGTTCAGACTATTGAGGGTAGTGGTTCGTAGGAGGGCTACAGTGTCCAACACACTTTTTTCCATTCTTGAAAGAATCTAATATTTTATATCTATTCTGTCTACTGAATGAAAGTCATTCATTTATTATATACTTCCTTCTGCTACCTGGGAGCTATCTGACTTGTACATTTCTTTCAGCCTCATGGGATTGTCTTTTCCATCATCCTTTAAATGTTTGTCGTATTCTTCTGGACACAATATGGGTTGTCCATAAATTTGTTACCTCCTGTGATCAAGTTGCATTGCCTGCAGTTAAGGTCACCAGTTTACAGCCCTATTTTGTTCAGGTGCCTTCTCAATTGACAGTGATCAGTGAGTAAACCTGCAATTTCTAAACGCTGGGGTCGAAGGATCCCTTCATGAAGGTTTTCTTGTATTTGTTCTCGGGTATATTTTCCCCAACACAATTTATGTATCTGACACACCCAGTTCCTGATCAGGTTCAGTAACAGAGCATTTCAGTGGCTCTAATCTATGAGTGTTCTGGCACCCTGAAAGACTGATGTGAATTGCCTCAGCGGATAAATGAAAATGTTTAAGCACAATGAATTCTAGCTCGCTTTCCATGTTCGGTTTTTGTTGGAGCACGTCGTATATTACAAAATCTTCTCTCTGGTTGTCACAGGCTTCAAGTCTCTGAACTTAGGGGTGAGAAGATGAAAATTAATTCGATGTGGAACTCAAAAAATTTTAAAAATGATTTTCAATAAGTATCTCAGTTATTCACAAAAAAACGTTCACGAGATTATAAGGTGAACTGAAGAGCATCAAAAAACAAAATATAATTGACCTCAGTGAACTCAAAGCATCACAAATTGATTATAGCTGGACCCACCTCAATTCATAAACGTCCCCCCTTCCTGAACACCAAGCCTCGGCCAAAAAATCAACCGGATCGGCAGGTGATATTTGGGTTCGTCATTTATTCTTGAGAGAGGTCATTGTGCTCAGTGGGTGATATGAGAATCGATTAACGGGCTCGATACGCTGGACTTTCACTCTCATAGGTAGACGATCGTTAGAGGTATTCGGACGGCACGATGAACGATTTTTGGTGCGGATGCGGTACTTTGACATCCTTATAAAAAGTACGGCGCCCGAGGTTCATTACAGAATGTGCCGTAAACTTAACAGCAATTTATACGAAATCTTTTGGAGGCAAGATGATAGATATGGAGTGATACAACTCAGATGATTGATTTATACCTTCAGTTTATCATTTTATTGAAATTAACAGATTTTTAGTTGAATCACAATCACAATATAGATTATGTTGAAGACAATTCTCAATCAGTTTATTCAGGTACAACACCATAGTTGAACGTACGAAATATACTCATTCTAGCATGATTGGATGAGTTTCATATTGTGTTGTATTGGAGTAGGTACTATCCCATTTTCTGTGTTCATTTCTGATGGACAGTTTGCTTTACGTTATTGGTATAAGAGAGGTAGATTTGCAAGCTCTTGCAGACGACATTGTCATTTTGGCAAGGACCACATGGAAAAGGGGAACCTATAATAACCTCCAGAATATCCCGATGCACATGTTGAAAGCTCTGAGCTCCATTGAGTATATATGATGATTTTCAAAAACTACACCTCACGATTTGATCCCCATAAACTTTCCGATTCTATATTCCTGTTGGAAATCTCTTGCTATGAGGTCAAATCATGAGGTGTAGTTTTTGAAATTACTATGGATCTTCATCAAGTAACGGCCCAATCAATCAGAAAAATATATGATGATGTTCAAACCTATGATCACGTACAATGCAAACGATTCAGGTGCAGCTTCCTTGTGTACAATTTTGTTTCATGTATTAGTGGAATTGGCCGCAGTGGTAGTGCGCCTGACTCACGATCGGAGGACCGTGGGTTCGATTCCCGCCTCGACCAGATATTTTTCTCGAGAGTATTCATCTGGTTGGAGCTGGAATGATTTCGCAATCGTTTTAGGAATCAGACGTTAAAAGGAAAGACCTCGTTAGTCCTTAGCTCGCACAACTTCTGAGAGTTGTCGTTCGTATGGGGGCGACAGCTGATTAACAGAAAAAGAGATTTTAAACAGAATAGACAGAATAGGTCTCTTACTGGTATTGTGTCATATTCCTGTGGATACAATTTGGGATGTCCCTACCAGTGGTATACTCTTGGATCAAAATTAAGCGGAACAAACGATTTGGAATGGAGATTGGTGGACGAAGCACTTACATATAAAGGAGATCTCGCTTACGACACATAGCATGCTTTCTCAGATTGATAAGTGTAAATGATTCTGGAAAGAAAATACTGCTCCAGACACTGAAATGCGAAAATTCGATAAAAATACATACAGCACCCTATTGAGTAGATCCGTGATCAACAAACGAAATGAAAACAAACCAGAATTTTCATAAGTTGACCTATCCTATGCCATGTGCATCATCAAAAAGTATCAATAAAAGATTATATCTATCTCTAAAGAATCTGTTGGACGAAAAAATCATAGCAAGAGATTTCCATCAAGAATATAGAATCGAGAAATATGTCCAAAGTTGCAGGAAAAATAAATAGACCTCGACTTAGTGATCAAGGAGACTTGGCATATCGTACCACCTAACGGTTCCAGGTGGGTGCTTTGTTCACTCAGTCAATCGGCCAATGTGTGAGTCGATGGTTGAAGCCCCAGGCTGAACGCTCGATTTTCACAAGTCTCGACTTCTGAGGGTTATCGTTCGTAGGGGTGCGATGGCTGGTTAACGGTGAAAACATATTTTCAACATATTTTATCAAACAACAGGGTACAAATATATACTTGGGAATAACGAGACCAATGGAAACGACTCCAACAACTGCATTGAGAACACTCTTGAATCTTTCTCCTTTACACGACAGATGCTCAACACAAAGTTTGCAGTATGATGTCTTGAACCGCAAAAAATGAACTGCCATTCAAGAATATGCCACCCAGAAATACCTGGTATAACGACTGCTCGAAAACCAGTGCAGGGAGAAATATTCATTTCAGTCACCTACACGGTCAGTAGGTACACATCAGACTTCCAGGGTATGCAATCTTGCACTGCATAAGGAACAATGATTGAGACAGCCATGCTATACTTGGGGCACTGAATAATCTAAAAGTAACATGGAGATGAACTGAGGAACTGGGGGACAGGAATAGATACGCTCTCTTCTGGGTATAGTCAAAGTAAACGTTATTGTGCACACTTAAAGTTGTCGGCATTCTCAAAGGATAGTTTTTACTAACCGAGTTTTATGATTGGCTGAAGAGTCATAAAATTAAATTTGTGTGTCATGTTACGGTGACGAATAGAAATTGGGAATGCGGTGATGATTATCGCCGTCATGTTCAGATCAGTAAATAATCGCGATATGATTGTTGAAATTCGATATTGGTGCAGTTATAATTACTTAACATTTTTGTTATCCGTTTAAAATGTGGAGTTCTTGGACAAGTACTGATAGTAATAACGAGTGTGATAAAAACGCATACTTTTTCCAGTGTACTGATTCCAATAACGATGATGAACAATGCGAAAAAGATATACCAGTGAATACGATTCGGATGCATTTGAAACACAGAGAGTATGTTTCAATGTATATAAGAATCTACATCTCGAATTTGGTTTCGAGGGAAACAAACTATTACAAGCAACATCAGATTTGACCGAAATTCCTTTCTCAACTGTAAGTAAAATAGTCAAAAACAAACCTTATGAACGCTAGATATTCATGTGATGAAATCATTGAAGAACACAATATACGACTGTTACAGAAGCAATGAGATTGCTACAACTGAAATCATAAGGAAATTAATTCAATACTTCCGGTCATAACGTGAGCTGTTGTGTTAAAACTCTTCAGAATTGGATAAAGAAACTAGGATTTAGATTTAAAATTATAAACAAACGTCAAGCAGTTATGAAAAGCAGAAGAATAGTGGAATTGCGTAACAAGTACTTAGAACAAATAACTAAATATAGACAAGAGCAACGGCAAATTTTCTATTTGAACGAAACGTGGTATGACACTCACGATACAGTTATGAAAGGGTGGACTGATGGTTCAAGATTGTGTACGCCTAACACGCCTGCAAACAAAGGATCGCGACTGATCATTGTGCATTGCGGAGGAAGTAAATGATGGGTTCCGAATTCTCTGAAATTATGTGAAAAAAAACTTGAGGACTTCAATGGTGACTATCCTAAGAATATGGAAGCTAATATTTTCAAGGAATGCTTTGAAAACACATCGATCCCAAATTTGGATGCGAATAGTGTAATAGTTCTTGACAACGCTTCCTATCATTCGCGACAGCTTATCAAAGTACCGAATAAAAATTCGAGGAAAGATGAAATACAAAGTTTTTTAATGGATAACAATTTGTATTTCGAAGATTAATACCAAAAACCAACTACTCGAAGTTATACCAGGATACATATGCGAAAAAGGCTGATGAGTTAGTCAGACAGGAATTATCAACTCCATATAGGTACCATGTGTAAACGATATCAGTCTCGTCTCCACAACTTTTTTTTATTATGGTAATAATGTGGAATTTAGGTGGTTCAAATTCATTGAAAGTAATTATTTGATTCCTACATGGATCATGGAAGCAAATGAAATATTTCACAGTGATCATTGCTTTGTATGTGTTGTTTGTATGTGAAATGAACTGCTGAATCAAAAAAATTCATGAATGTATCAGGTGTTCTATTTGGAAAAAAAAAAAACTGAAAAGCTAACATTTGATCTAATCGATCCAATTTGTGACACCATTTGAACCACCAAAACCCCCATTGATATCGGGAGTAACCAGCAGATAGGCGCGACCTCAAATCGGTATATACCCTGAATAGGACTTGAACCAGCTGTGGAGGGACCAGAATATTTGGAACGAAACCAGATTGGAAAGTGGGTCCATAAGAGGGATAAAGAGTATTGGGAACCGGCCAACGAGAGAACTTAAGAACTGTTTTAGAAAGCATATTAAATCCACCAAAGGATCTGTAAATACCAGTACATGGAACAACAACAAGTAGATTGTTGGATTGGGTGTCGTGTCGTAATAGAAATGTGAGTTTCATGTTTATTGCTCTAGTAATGTTATTAGTTTGGTGCTTTTATTCGGCAGCATCCTAATGGAATCAAAATAATCTATTATTGTTCATCAAGAATCCTCAAAGTCAGTCTATCATAGACAACTGCTTCAAATAACTTATTACCGCTACTATAGTATTGTACATTCTGAATAGGAATGTATGCTTTCACGGTTGGCGACAAATTTTAGTTGGTTTCCGGGTTTTGCCGTGGTTTTTTTTAGTTGAAATCTTCAAACATTTCAACTGTAACTGCGGCATCCATCTTCAGTGGCGTGGTTGAAGTACTCCTCTTGACATATCAACTGAGACTCTGTACATTCTGTGTCTCATTTTTTTATTGAAGGTAGACAGATTTGAAGAGCATCATTTTTTTTGGATTAACAGATTTGTCAGGACCAAATGAATTTTGCTAGATGTTTCATTCAGTCTTTATTAATAGATTATCGCCAATAATATATGATTAAAGCACATGTGAGTCTTTAAATGCATTAGAGTGATTAAGCGCTGCCGCCGCTGGCTTTTACTATTAGTTAATACTTCTCTCATCCAGACGAGTTGAATGAACACATGCTCATTTTCTAGTTGTTTTCTCCCATATTTCATGACAACGACAAGTAATTAATATATATCAAAGTGTTATCAATAAGAACAACACTGAAGGAAAAAATTAAGAGAAAATTGATAGTGAATATATGTAAACGTTGGTCCACTGACCTACTGACAACAAATCGAGTCTTTTAGTCCCACCGCAATTTTTTGGTGCAGGTCGTTCACCTCTATTGACTTCAGAACGCCGAAGAACTTGAATACAAAAAGTTGTATTGTGAAAGGACAATTTCTCAGCTGTTTAACATTCTCCAACTATGTTAATTCAGATACAATCTGTAATTAATTTTTTTTCGGATTAGCTTTCATGATGGAACTGATAGAACAACAATGAAATCATCAATAATGAAAAAAGAATCTGGTTTTTTGATGACTTCTTGTGAAATATTAACTGTTTCACAACAGAAGTCTCGTGCCAATTTGTACGGGTGAACATTAAAACTTAGCTTATACAATTGAAATGGAGTCGATGTCTTGTTTCAACTATATGCTTTATTGGGTGATATATGAAATCAGGGGTAGTTTAAAAGGGTGGCAGGGGACGCTATGTCCCAATTCTCTTGTATCTAGTCTTGACACAAAGATTTAATGAACAATATGAATATTCTTGAAGGAATATCCTGGTACTTTATCGTCTAGTTTTCACAATTTTTTTTGCATTGTTAGGAAGTTGTGAAATATTTTTTACTATATGAACTACATACAGTAGTGTATTATTCACCCGATGGAAAGTTTTTATGAAGTTCTTTCGTGAAGTATCGAATAAGTTCAATGAAATTGGAACCCTTCTCTCAAGACAAAAATGCTTGTGGAAAAATCTATTAAAATCTACAAGTACAAAATATATCCAATTTCGAGTTGAAGTTGTTTCCTGTCTACTCTTATCGTCATTATTTTTCAAATGATTGAATTAACATAAACAAATTCTCTGGAGGACTTGCTATAAACCCCAAAAGTAAACAAGACTCAAATCGATCGAGAATCATGTACCTATAGAAAATGGGTTCAGCAAAATGGAATCGAAAGTCAGTGAATATGAACAAGTTTGGAATCTTTGTAAATCTAGTCGACCTTTCTGCTCGGTGTAATGACTTACCACTGTGAAGTAGTATTTATAGTTCGATAATATTGTCTCTGAAAATTTTGAATTCGATTCATTGTTTTAATAGAACTAACTGTTGAAATCGACACAATTTCATGTCTCATACCATATAAAATTTTTGAAGTTATGTGTTGGAGAGTTCACAAGTTTTACTATGATATGAAGAAATCTATAATGTGAGCGTTTATAAATAAGTTTCTTTCTATCTATACGAATCTATTTAGTAAATGTCTGTTATGCCTAAAAAATTGCAAAAAGAACATATTTTCCAAACAATTCGACATAAATAATATTTTGTTAAAATCATGGGAAAACAGTTGGACCTGAAATAACAAAAATCAACTTATAAATGGACCTTCCAAAACGACCCGTTGCTAGTATTGAGCTGAAACTCGATTAAAAGTTATTTTATCGAATGCGGTAAAAATGACTACAGTCCTGTTTTATTGTTTTCAAAATATCTTCAGAGCGGTACAATTCAAAGCTCTATAGAAAATCAAAATACGTTGAATATTTCACAAAATTTAACATTCGATGACTCAGTCATGTAAACTGTTATACAAGGTGTTTATTAAACATGCGGCAAAAAAATAAGGGACTATTCGTTGGACTATTCTAAGGATATTTTGTTCTTTGATAATTTTTGATAGGGCGCTTTGTTTAGTGAACACCTTGTATTTCAGATTATATCGATATTGGTATCAGAAAGTTTTATTGCCCTCATGATCTTCCCTCTACATTTTGTTTGACATGTTTGGAAATATTTCAATAATGTATTCATTTTCACTGAAGTTTACAATAATTCTTATGGGATTTGGATGAATGCTCAATATAATTCTAGCCTAACTGGTACGGTGCCATTACAACATGAACTTCTTGGTTTGCTAATGGTTATTCTGACGACACATTACCGCCAACATTATGGCCCAATTGAATATTTTTGAAGTCCCCATACTTAGGCTCATTGCCATAGCTTACTTGACAGTTAGAATTGGAATTAGTAGCGTTGGAAGAACACTTTTACCACACTTGTGTTTCGACGCGAAATATGACTGAAATTGAGTTTCAGATGATGATACTATCATGGTTATCGAAACGCACGTCGAGAGATAGTACATTAGTTCTAGTGCGGAAAAATTATTTTCGCTAGAATCATACTTTCTTCTAAGAAGATAAAAATCTCCCTGTATTGATAAAATACATCTTCTACTAGAAGAGAATGTTTTTTCTTTTCTAGTTATTACCAATTCAGAAAAGTTTTGTTTGATCAATGCCATATATTACATATAACAAAAATCTTGAAATTAAAAATTATTTTGATGAAGTTGAATTCTGATTTAAGCTCGTAAACTATTTTCATTTTTTCCCCTCTCCTCTCCTCTCTCCCCTCTCTCTCTACTAACCCAACCGCTGAACGTTGGTTACGCGTTCAGTTTTGAACTAAGCGCAATTTCGCCGCGCCGTGCGTATTTATCCCGTTCAAAGCAATCCAGATCGTTCTCGAACACTAACGCGCTGGTCCGGCTGGTCGGTTCTAGCCGATTCTAGCTTGATGGCGTCAGCGGCAGATCGCTCACCGCAACGTTGCCGCTGTTTATGTTTAATATTATGACAATTATATTTATTTGTGGAATTTTCGGAAGCTTCTCTGATTTTTGCAGTTTGTATTTTTTAAATTAAAATCGTTGTGAGAGCTACCAGAATTGCCTCCGCGAGCTACCGGTAGCTCGCGATCGACAGGTTGGCGACCACTGGTCTAACTGATATACCCATTATTTTTTTGCTAACAAATGCGTTTTGGTAGTCGTGACTATTTGCCATGATTTGGTATGGAATAAACTATAATCAAAATTGATTCAAGGGTTTTTGTTTGAACTTAACAAAAAATAAATAATAATTGCACAAAGAAACTTTCCCTCAGTTATCTCAAAGGTGCGATTTTATTCCATCCTTTTCATAAAAGAGGACGTATGCTTCTCCACTCACAAGCGATTTTGGTGAAATTGGTGACACGTGTGAATCGTTGTATTTGTGCCACGCGCCAGTATACGGGTGTCTGCAGTATGCTGTATAATGCTCTCTGTAACTACTCCCACTGTGATTCAAAAGTGCATATTGCGTATAGATTATAACAAGTAGCCACATTTTCTGCTGCAAAATTGTCCATATCCATTCCTTCTATGGGAAATTCGATGACATCATTCAATTTGCCTCCAAATCTTTCCGGTGGAGAGAATCTTTTTAAATGAATGTACATTTATATTTACATAAATGATTTACAGCTTCTACAGATAAGGAGCTTGCTATCAAGCTGGCAGCATTTTTGAAGAAAGTAATTTTAAGTGTACTTCCATCCGTTCACATTCCGTCTCATGACCCTCTTGTTTTTGATCACAACCTATCTTGGCATGGAGACATTGGCATTGCCATATATATATATATATATATATATATATATATATATATATATATATATATATATATATATATATATATATATATACTCTGAAATAAAAGTGAATTTTGGCCACCACGAGTGTGTAATTGAAAATTGCATTCGAGTCACTGTCTTCACTGAATTGTTCAATTTCCAGACTCCAGTTGGGAATTCCGTACCATACCAGGCTGGTGACGTTTAAAGTACCACTGCAAAAAAAATCATCATTATTGGTTATACCGCTGACTTTGTGGTGTGAAATCATTTTTGTTTCTATTTTGAAAGGTCTCAAAAAAGGTACGATTGATTGGATATAAGTGGAAATTATCAAATTCATGATCAGTTACAAACCAATGCCTGGTGGCCAAAAAACTCAACAGCAAATGGGTAAGACGACGTTCTCAGGTCTGCAGAGACAGGTTTGCTAGGCTACCTCCGGCGACACATGCACCACATCGTCATCAGCTAAGAAAATTTTTCTAGACTTTCCTCCTCTCCACATATTCCTGGAGAATGTCTAGATAAACAACAACACAACTCTGCAAGTTGCCAATTGCACGAAACAGGTTTATGCGGAGCAAAACCGAATAATTCGTCAGGAGATGCATTGAATTGATTACTGATAATCCAATGACATATTTTCATATTCATCTGGACGTTCTTTTGCTTTGATGATTCGGGCAATTAAATTAATTCTTGTTGCCTATTATTGTGTCAGTTGTAGATAAGTTGGTCAAGTGCAGAACAAGCAAATAATTCAAAAAAGGTTGAGTCAAATTTTTCATTTCTTCTGAGTTAGTTGTATATATCTGTATCTGTATCTGTAGAGTAGGGAGGTTGAGTGTAAGCCCACGCACTTAGGCCACATGTGACCCATTGTACATCCTCCCGAGGAGTTGTCCTCCTAGGTCGTCGTCCATCCTGTCCTTTCCAGGAAGGTGGACAGGTCGCTGGGAGACATCTCCTTTATATCGGCAGGTGTAGGCCAAGACTCGCCGAACACACACTCTCTTATTAACGATAACTCCGGGCACTCGTACAGGACATGCCTAACAGTCTCATCTTCCTGTTCACACATCCTGCATAGAGGTGTGTCCACTAGCCCCATATTATGTAGGTGTTTCCTTAGCTGACAGTGGCTAGTCAGAAATCCTACTGTAAGGCGTAGATTTTTCCTGGTCATCGCCAGATATTTCTTCGGCGCCAGCTTCCCAGGGTCGCCCAAGGTGATCCTGGCAAGATTACATCCTTTGATATCTTCCCATCTCTTTAAAGATTGTATATCAACAAAGTTGATATACAGTATGTGTCAGAGATATTCACGATATTGAAAACACATTTCATTTCTAGATCTTACTTCTTCGCTTCTAACCTCAGGAAAAAAGTTATTTCTGCTTAAAATCGGGAATATGAGAAGGAAGTGGAAATCGTAACTCGTTACAAAAAGTTGTATAATACAATATTTTGATCAAATGTTCCCGAAAAATTTTCCCAAATTTGACTAAAAAAAACTTTTTTTTCATAGTGTATTGGTAGAAATAATGAAAAAGTGTATGAGATGATTGTAATATCTAATATATTCGCAATAAACCTAAAGAAAGTACTACCCGAAGACATAAACAGTTCATCACACTGAAATATCATCATTCGATAATGAATCTGTTACACTGCACAATCAATGAAAAACCAATTTATTTCAAAATACTATATCGAATATTTTTCTGGAAAATTCCTTAAATTTCAATGAAGCCATTTGTATCGTACATGGAAATAAACAATAATATAAAGATATTACCTGGCAATGCCAATGTCTCCATGCCAAGATAGGTTGTGATTAAAAACAAGAGGGTCATGAGACGGAATGTGAACGGATGGAAGTCCACTTAAAATTACTTTCTTCAAACATGCTGCCAGCTTGATAGCAAGCTCCTTATCTGTAGAAGCTGTAAATCAAAAGTCTTTATTATTTTTGAAGAGATTGCTTTCGATGAATAATTCCATATAATATACTGGGTGCTTATTAAACATGCAGCAAAACATCAAAGGTCTATTCCTTGGACCATTCTAAGGATATATTCTACTTTGATAAATTTTGATAGGGCGCCATATTTGGAAGATACGGGACGAAAAAATTTCGACATTAACAATTTTGGTAATTTTAAAATTATTAATGTAGCCGAAATAAAAGTATATCGTACTACACTGGACCTACCAAGTAATACGAAATCTGACAATTCCGTTGGTACCTATCAACAACTCCAGTGGAAGATGTGATTTGAGAATTAGGTTAATTGCTGGTTGTAACGCAATCAGAAACGATCCTGGTGTTTTTGAAAGAGTTCGGGAGTCGATGAGGAGAAGATTGGATTCTTGCATCCGAGAGGGGGTTAGTCATTTTCAACAGTTCTTGTAGATTAAAAAACATTACATGTAAATTTTGAAAAGCAATTGTTATTGCCGAAATTCTATTTCGTTCAGTATCTTCAAAACAAAGCGCTCTATCAAAAATCATCAAAGGACAAAATATCCTCATAATAGTCTAAGGAACAGTCCCTTGAATTTTTGCCTCATGATCAATTACCACCCTGTTTATATATTCAGGATAATTCATGACTGGATATATTATATGAAGAACAGTACTTTGGGGTCGCTAAAACTCGAGAACGGCTGGACCGTTATACATGGAAGTCCAGCGAAGGTTTAAAAGGTTAATGAATAAGAAAAAATAATAATGATAATACATTTTTAAAATAAATAATTTTTGTCTTTATTCGAATAGAATAATGAGTATTGAAAGTTGATATTTCATCAATAAAAATAATAAAAAACTCAAGAACGACTAGACCAATTTTAATGTTTTTGCCTTTTCGTATTTGTATTCGTCGGGAATAGAATAGTAAGTATTGAAAATTGATATTTTATGAATAAAAGTAATAATAAAAGAACTCGAAAACAGCTGGACCACTTTTTATGATTTTTGTGTTTATGGATTTGTCTTCTTCGTGTATAGGATAATAGTATTAAATATAAATCATTAATAATAAAAATAATAATAATAACGGCAAGTATCGGCACAAACTTCGACAGATCTGGTCATCGGAACTGTCGGGGAAGAACAAAGTTGCTGCAATAAATATGCTTACCGTTCCAATCTTACTCTACTCGTTTGGAGAAGTGAAGTGGACTTTGGAGGAGCTGTATCAACTCGACGTAAAGACCAGAAAAGTGATACATCTCTATAGGAGTTCACCTCCCAAATCGTCCGTCCCGCGGTTGTACTTCCCTCGACAACAGGGAGGATGTGGACTTTTGAGTTTGGAGTGTCTACATGACAGAATGGTGCTGGATACAGCCTGTAAAGTCGTCAAGAGTTCGGATCCCCTTCTCTGCATGGTCCGTAATTGGAGCATTTCTCTTCAGTGCAGCTGCCCGAGCAGCTGATGAAGTCGGTTTAGTGATCGACACTGAATGAGCTGACCACAACTCTGTCAACGAGTTGGAACCCGTTCAGCGAAAAGCTCATATAAAAGCCACAGAGATCACCTCACTGCTGCGGAAACACAAGGATGGGGTCTTCTTCAATAACATTGGAGACCTTGGCTTATCAAAGCGCCTGACGTTCTCTTTTCTCAGGTCAAGTGGGCTTAAGTCGGAAACTGAGGGGTTCATCATGGCTTGACAGGATGGTGTCTTCAACACCTTAGTCTACCGCAGTCGCCTAATGGGTATAGAGGTTTCTGACTCAAGGTGTAGGGCCTGTCGCGAGGCGCCCGAGACCCTATTGCACTTGCTATCGGCATATCCAGCATAAGCGGTCTCGGCCTATATCCATCGATAAAACGCGGCCCTAAGAGTGCTATATTACCATACACGGCACTCATACGGTAGTGACGAGATACCGGTGTTGCCTCACGCTCCGGAGAATATTGAATCCGTTGTAAGGAACGAGAAGTCCTGAATTTATTGACACTATTTTTTTCCCACCTTCACGATCATACAAGCTCATAAGCCTGATGTAGTCCTTCTCGACCACCAGATCAAGACAATATTTGTCATATAGTTTCCAGCTACTGGCGAGACGAATATCGTCAGAAAAGAGAAGGAAAAACGGGGAAAATATCGGGATTTTCTCTTCGAACTCCGCAGACTCTATCCAGATTACTCTGTCAAGATGGTTATTCTAATTATTGAATTCTTTGGTGGAATGGTGTCATCTCTACTCTCGAATCTCAAAATCATACCGGCGTGCCGCACTAAGGCAGAAATCTCAGCCGCACAGATACAGAAGGCTGTCATTTTTGGCTCACTGCGCTTACTTGAGGCACATGATTGTCGGACCCAATGATCACTTACCCCACGGTGTGGAGAGTGGTCATTAATTGATAATGCTGGCGCGCCCTCCCGAATGTATCGGGGCTTCGGGGGATAGGGCCTGACCCGCGCACACTACGGTGAAAAAAAAAAAAATAAAATCATTCAAGAATGGCTAGACCAGTTATTATGATTTTGTGTTTTTGGATATGTCTCCATTGACAGCCTTATTAGAAAAATAGTTGAAGAGAGAAGTTCCTCTTCCCAAAATACAGGAGTGAAACACATATATCACAAAATTCCATTTGTAGAAAAATGTTCTGATTAACTTGGAATGCTACTCAGTACCGAATAAATTGAAGTAGCCTTCTCAAACAAACATATAGTTAGAAAGCATTTTTCTCGAAACAAAGCAACACGTACATATTGATTTTGTTTGTACAAAATGTACATATCTACTACTCGGCCCATAATAAAGAAACGTTCGTTACTCCAATCATCAAAATCGACTCAGGAGATAAGGTAGGCACTGTATGTGAAATATACTTGAATAAAAACATACTCGTAGACAGATATCATCATAACTCTTCCTTTTGGCTTTGTTTGCAGCAAGCTAATAACAATAACTCAAATGATACCTGTCAGTGATTGCCTCAACTGAAAACTAGAAAAAACATTTTCTGAATCACGTACAGTAGGTGCATTATTATTCATCAGTTTTTTAGAATTAAAATGAAACGAGAGATTGAGGCGATACATGTCTCTTCAGTCAGTCATAACAATTTCATTTTTCAATGCAGAAAAATGACAAGAACTTGTAAGCTAGTCGCATCTATAAAGTATGCATGAAAACTGATAGTGGTGAATTTATTTACGACAAATATACAAGGTGTTCCTTAAACACATGCTAATATTTAAGGAGGTAATTCTTAGACCCATTTTAAGGAAAAAACGTCCTATGGACGTATGTCCTAAACGCCTTAACTTTTGAGATACAGGGTGGCAAATTTTTCAAAAATAATCAGTTTTTTAATAATAACTGAGATAATTTTGTAGACATCTTTGGCATATTTGGTACATATGTTCCATGCCTCAAGGCGCATTTTCTGATGTACAATTTTCCTAATTTTCTCTGCCAGTGGCGTACGTACGAGTTTTGAAATGTATATTTTTGGCGAAAAAAATACTACGCCACTGCTTTATCTTGAATTAAAAATTATTTTTAAAATCTCCATACATTCTTGAGCACATTTGATCTGCTGGGTTTTCTTTGTCCGACGCATGGTTTTCGCTCAAAAAATTAAAAATCGCTTTACTTAAGGATAAATTCCTTAAAAATCTGATGCGATATCGTGCATCGACTGAAAGCAAACTAAGAGATCAGATTTGTTGCAAAATAATTGAGGATCTAAAAGGTATTTGTTTGTTGTCAGATGCACTGTTCTCAATTAAAATTACGTCATAACGCAGCACCGCTTAATAATTTTTGAAAACATAAATTTAGTTATC
Source organism: Leptinotarsa decemlineata (assembly GCF_025532065.1). Lineage (NCBI taxonomy): Eukaryota > Metazoa > Arthropoda > Insecta > Coleoptera > Chrysomelidae > Leptinotarsa > Leptinotarsa decemlineata. The sequence goes on along the minus strand of NW_027412545.1, from coordinate 995,838 downwards.
CTGGAATAAATGACGTTGAGCTGAATTTATTTACTGCACCTCTTGGAAATATGGAGTTTGTCGATATGTGATTTCTTTGAAAGATTAAAAGCAGAAAAAACAGCATACCCACCATAGCAATAAAAAACGAATTCTCTGTATGTACAAACGTCAGTAGCTAATATTGATGTTGGTTTGAAGTAAGGTGTTGGTGTTAAAAACTGTCACAGCGCGTTTTGATTGATTTTGAAGTGTTATTGAAGTTATTTTGGTAGTCCGCTGTTTTTCTGAATATCAGTAAATAAGGTAAATTATACGAATGCGGAAATGGCGCAAATGCATTACGTATATGGCCTTGCCGATGGTAATGCAACAGAAGCCAGGCGCATTTATCAGGAAAGATATCCTAATCGTGCCTTACCAGATAGCCGAACCTTTTCAAATATTCATCGTCGACTTGGGAAAACTGGTAGTTTCAAGAAAGGGACTCCGGAAGGTAGACCTCGTGTAGTAAGAACTTCTGAAATTGAGGAACTTTAATTGCAAGAAATTGCAAGAAATTGGGGAACATCCTGAGACGAGTACGAGGAAGATCATTAGAACTCTGGATATTTGTCATCAAATTGTTTGGCGTATTTTGGTTGATTTTTTGTTATACCCATACCATATTTCAAGAGTGCAGGCATTACTCCCCAGAGATTTTCCACAGCGTGTGAACTTCAGTCAGTGGTATCTACAAAGTATTGCACTGAATCCGCAGTTTGAGACACAAATTTTGTTCACAGACGAAGCAATTTTTTCTCGGAATGTCATTCAAAATTTCCATAACAATCATGTGTGGGCTGAAGACAATCCCCATGCAATAACCGAAACCCATTTCCAAGACCAATTTTCGGTTGATGTATGGGCAGGAATTATAGGTGATCATCTAATAGGCCCATTTTTTCTACCAGGACGCCTTAATGGTCGTTCTTATTTACACTTTCTCGAAGAAGACTTACCTGGGTTATTGGAAGATGTGCCACTTGCGTTAAGGAATCGAATATGGTACATGCACGATGGCGCCCCTGCTCATTTCAGTGTAATTGTCCGAAACCATTTAAATACAGTTTATCCTAATCGCAAGATCGCCCGATCTCAACAGTTTAAATTTTTTTTTATGGGGTCACCTTAAAACTCTTGTGTATAAAACTCCCGTTAATACTTTAGAAGATTTAAGAGAGCGAATTGTTGCCTCGTGTGAAACTATACGAAATACGCCGAGAATATTTGAACGGGTGCGTAATTCCATGCGTAGAAAGGCGGAAGCATGCATACTAAGTGCAGGTGGCCACTTCCAACAATTTTTATAATCAGTTTTGGTATTATTACTAATTGACAAATTTGTGCTATTCGTTCAGACTTACTGTCACAAAATAAAATAAAACTCGTTTTTGTGAAAAATTAATTTTTTTGCAGATTATGTTTTCAAATATTATTAGGGAATTGGTAATGCGTTATGAAGCAATTTTCAGATTCTCATTCATTTTAGAATTGATCTAATTTCTTAATTTGCTTTCTGTCGATTTTTATTTTTTTTTGAGTGAAAATCATGCATCGAACAAAGAAATACCAGGAGATCAAATTTTCCCAAAAATTAATGAGGATTTCAAAAATGATTTTATTTTGAAAAGAAAGCATTGGCGTAGTACTTTTTCCCCAAAAATATTCAATGCGAAACCCGTAGAGATGCCACTGTTTGAAAAAATACAAATTTATGTACATCAGAAAATGCGCCTTGAGGCATGGAACATATGTACCAAATATGCCAAAGATGTCTACAAAATTATCTCAGTTAATATTAAAAAACTGATTATTTTTGAAAACTTTGCCACCATGTATCTCAAAGTTAAGGGGTTTAGGACATACGTCCATAGGAAGTTTTTTTCTTAAAATGGGTCTAAGAATTACCTCCTCAAATATTAGCATGTGTTTAAGGAACACCCTGTATATTTACAAATACTCAATTGGAAAGTTAGTCTTACCATTCGCGGTATAAACCAGCGCAATAAAAATGAAAAGTTTCAATGCTACAATTTTCTTCTTGTAGTAATTTCTCCTTGGAAAGAACACCGAAATGATTTGAAATTAACTTCGTTTATATAGCTGTTATATGCTTAGAGACGAGTCTCAATTAATTGGATATTGAAGTGGATCATATGTTGTTTGAATGTTATTCAAAAGTCAATAAATTTTATCACTATTATCTGATCCACTTCAAGAAATGAAAAACACTCATTATTTTTTATTATTACCGAAATGAGAGTGTCGTGTACAGTTTCACGAAAAGTATAGTAAAGGGAAATCAGTAAACTTCAAATCAGAGTTGTAGTGATTCGGTCGAAGCCAAAACAAAAATTAATCAAAGTTTTAAAAACAATAAAATTTAATCAAAAACTGATTTTCAGCATAGAGGAAAAAAACGACTCGAAACTCAACTACCTGGACATAACTATCGGTTATAACCACAACAAAACAAAATTTAAAATGGAAATATACAGGAAACCTATACAAACAAGTACCACCATACCCCTAAGTTCGAACCACCCACCATCACACAAAATGGCTGCCCATAATGCATTCGTATACAGAATGCTAAGAATACCACTCAGCAATGAAGCACAGAAGATGGAACGGAAAATATTATACTAAATAATAGCAAACGACAATGGATACACCCAAAGGACAATAGATAAATTAAAAAATAAAATCACATTCCTAAAAACAATGAAACTAGAGAAACTCCAACACAAAGGATATTACCTGATGTAACCCAAATACAGGCAAATTTAAAGAGACATCCGAAAAACAGGAGAGAACAAATACCTTAACTTAGGCGTTCTAACCGTATAAATGAACAAACAAGAAGATAAAACGTTCAGTTTGAGTAGAGCCATGAAGTACAGCCTGCTATCGAAAGCATATAATATATAGAAGTTATTAAAGCTTCAAATCCTTTTTGTAAACAAATGTTAATATTAAAATACTGAAAATAAAGAAATAGTCTTAAAGAAATTATAATTTGAAATAGAAATATCACAGACAGAAAAAATGCGACCATCTCTTTTCACATATGCGTGGCGAAATGTGTACCTAAATACTTTCAATGTGAGATTTTCAATATTACAAAACAGTCAGGTGTAGGGTAAGATGTACTTACTGAATCGTAACTGCTATGATCTGTTACGTTCATCAGAACATAGTTTGAATCAAAATAATTCGAATCGAATCCATCGACTAGCTTATGATTCAGAATCATTATATTTATTTTTTTATATATATACATAGAAATGTTCCAATTTCTGTTGAGCAATGAGCTTTTGAACAACTTTTGACGAAATAATATCCACAGCTCCAACAGTATCCATTAACATATCGTACATATTTATGAACTCTTCAAGAATAGGCACGTAAAAGCAATACTGAAAATTGTGTACCTAATCATTTTAAAGTCCAGACCCTTGAATGGAACAACCGATACTTGATGCTATACAATGGCTTTCTCAAGCAGGATTTTCATAGTGGAAATCAAAATAAGTTTCACTAATAAGTTTAAATGATTTGATGATTTTCAACGGTTTTCAATAATTTGAGTTGTGACACTGTTAATCTACATTTTCACTTTAATAAAATAAATGAAAACACTTTTATGTAATTTACACTAGTTATTTCATTTTTACGGTCGGTTTCGTTTTTTATCTCATGTCAATTAATTTCCATGGCTTCCAACCAATTCATTTTCTTCTCTTTCTCACATATGTGTGTAATTTTGAGATTATCTTCAGTTTTGTGCAAGATTCATAATACAAGATAAATAAAGATAATATCTCAACGTTTGTTTGAAGGTGGTTAACAATGTTTCGAGGTGTATTTCATCAGTTCGGACTTTCATTGTCTAATATAATATAAATTGATTTGAAATCCCTGAAAAAAATAAAAGGATTAACCGAAAATAACAATTTTATCAAAACAAAAAACTGAAATTACAAGGAAATAACATTCAAGCTACAACCAGAAAATAAAAAATTGAAATATCAATGAAAGCTGAAAATTAAAAAAAAATATTAACAAAAATGAAAAATAAAAATGAAAATTAAAAGATTCCGAACCAAGTTACGTTACGACGTTTCGATTGTTAGTATCTGTTGATTATTTGATTAGTTTTGAGTTATTAATTTATTTTCTTGATCTTATTACCGTTGAATTATTGTTGTTATGGTGTTATTGAAAAGAAAGAGTTTCAATGTAAATTTGACATTGTCAATAAAATAATTGTCCTGACGAAAAGTGGATATTTTCTTGGCACGAAAGTTTGATACGAAATAACATTGGTGACCCCGACGTGATCGCGAAATGGAGGAAGAACAAAAATTGAGCCAAAGACGCACCGCTGGTTTGAATAGAAGCCTATCAACGGATTATATTTTGCCACAAAGATTCGGTGTTCCGCTCAGATTTGGTATAACAACAGCAGTAATTAATCCCCTCATAAGTAGGAAGTAAACACCAAAAGTTTAAGTGCAGATACAGAAAAGTGTATGGCAAAAATTACTGTAAACTATATCATCAGTTGATACATAAAGACCTACCTTCTAGAAATCCGGAAGTTAACGTCAACGAATCGTCAATGGAAAATAATTCTGAAATAGTTTGTGCAATGGAGAATATATCAAACACCAAAATTTTATTGAGGACAATTCCAGTCAAATTATGTGAACCGAATGGACATTTGTCAGTTTTGGCATTATGTGATGAAGCATCCACGGTAACGCTGTTAGACCAGGAGATAGCTGATAAATTAGAACTTTCTGGTGTATCAGAATCACTTTGCCTTCAGTGAGCAAATGAAAATCATTCGATACAGCAAAATTCAATGAGACTGAACTTGAAAATATCAAAAACTAATGATGATGGAATATTCACTTCGAAAGGAGTTCGAACTATTGGAAATCTGTCACTTCCAGAACAAGAAATCAGAATGGCTGATTGGAGAAAATATTCTCATCTGAAGGATATCCCAATTCAGGATATTCAACGAGAAAAACCTGTCATCCTGATTGGACAGGACAATATACATTTGATATTACCCAGACAAATACGTTGTGGATCAGATAACTTACCTGTAGCTACCAAGTGTAAATTAGGTCGGTCACTACACGGTCCAAGTCCCATCAATGTTGAAAAAATCTTCAAAGCCCATACACTGCATGTTTGTGAGAAAACAGAAGCTTTTGACGACATTGAAAAACTCATAAAAGAAAATTTTGCAACAGAGTCTTTCGGAGTATTAGTAACACCAGACAAGATGAGCAAGGATAATAAGAGGGCAATGACTATAATGGATACTACCATTTGTTATACAGGAGAAAGATATGAGATAGGTTTGTTGTGGAAAAATGATCATGACATCCTACCAGAAAGCAAATATATGGCCCTACAACGACTTAAATGTATGGAAAAGAAATGCAGTCTCGACAAAAACTTCGCCGAAGCCTACTGCCAGAAAATCAATAGTTACATAGAAAAGGGATATGTTAGAAAACTGAAACAGGAAAAAATTCTCACAGACAATCCACGTCTTTGGTACTTACCACAATTTGCTGTGAATAATCCGAATAAGCCCAATAAAATACGCCTAGTATTCGATGTAGCCGCCACGTCAAGAGGAGTAAGCTTGAATAGTAAACTGTTACCTGGACCAGATCTATTGAAATCTCTGTTTACTATTTTATGGAAATTTCGCCAACGACGATTTGGATTTTGTGGTGACGTCAGAGAAATGTTTCATCAGATTCAAATTCGTGAACAAGATTAAAAGTCCGAGAGATTCCTATGGCGAAACTTAGAAAGTGAGAAAGATCCAGATGAATATGAAATGATGATGATGACGTTTGGCGCAACTTACCCTCGCGTATGTACCCAGTTTGTGAAGAACTTTATTGCTGAAAAATTTTGTTCTCATCCCGAAATTCAGAACGCAATTATCAACAATTTTTACGTAGACGATTACTTGGATTCCAAGGATACGGAACAGGAAGCACTTTATACTATCTCAGAAGTATGCAAGGTACAGAAGAAAGGAGGCTTCGAAATAGTTAATTGGATGACAAACTCTCAGATTATACGAGAAAGACTCAAATCTGAAGCTGTATTGGCCCATTCAAGGATCATTGGTGAAACTTCATTCCATCGTGTTTTGGGACTTTGGTGGAATACCGATGATGACTATTTTTCTTTCAAATTGGATATCGGACATGTTCATGATAAAAAACCGACCAAAAGAAATGTTCTCAAGTGCATTATGTCCCTGTTTGATCCACTTGGCTTAATATCAACACTTACTATACGAGGTAAAATATTGATGCAGAAGATGTGGCGTTCTGGAATCTCCTGGGATAGTTTTTTACCGGAAGAATTGATCAAGCCTTGGCAAAGACGGTTGAAAGATCTGAGGACTACAAAATATCAAGATGTTACAGTTTTCTAATCTCCGGAGCAGATAGAATTGAACTCCACACCTTTTGCGATAGCAGTGAGGCATTTGCCACGAAATGTTATCTTCGAGTATTGAAAGGGGACAAAATAGAGACTTCCATAATTGCTACGAAAACGAGAGTTTCACTTTTAAAGCAGCTTTCAATTCCGAAGTTAGAATTGCAAGCCGCAGTTATGGGAATGGCAGAATTAGAACTGGAAATAACCATCAATAGAATGTATTTTTGGACAGACTCTAAATGTTTTCTGGAATGGACAAAAGCAGATGGAAGATTTTTCAAATTATATGTCGCTCTTCGCATAGGTGAATTAGAGGAAGCAGAGTCCATAGTAAATTATAGGCCGCTGACTAAATTTTCCTGCGATCCGTCAGATTTAGAAGCTCTTACTCTCATGTATTTTTTGTTGAGATATTCCAACAGCACGCACGAGCCTACATTACTTCCAATAAACCCTGATGCTAATGGATTGAGGCGCGAATGGAAAAAATCTCGAATGTTGGTCAACACATTTTGGGACAGATGGGTAAAAGAATATCTTCCAAGTTTGACGAAAAGGAGTAAGTGGTCCAACGACAGCAAACACATTGTAGAGGGTGATATAGTAGTTGTGGTCGACGACCAAGCTCCACGATATAAATGGAAATTAGGAAAACTCATAGGTGTGCATCCAAGTAGAGATGGACGAGTTACGGTGGTAGACGTCAAGACAGCGTATTCAGAATTTCGACGGCCAGTAACTAAGATCTGCAAATTGGAATTAGAAGACTGAGTTGATTCTTCTAGGGGGGGGGAATGTTGATTATTTGATTAGTTTTGAGTTATTTATTTATTTTCTTGATCTTATTACCGTTGAATTATTGTTGTTATGGTGTTATTGAAAAGAAAGAGTTTGAATGTGAATTTGACATTGTCAATAAAATAATTGTCCTGACGAAAAGTGGATATTTTCTTGTCACGAAAGTTTGATACGAAATAACAGTATCCACAAAAGTCTTCGGGTGATAACTGGACTCATTAATCCGAGGTCTGACTATTCATAGGTCATTCGGGTGCTTTCACCTTTCACCTATCCCCTCTTTCCTCTTTCCGCTTCATTGGTTTTAGCGGGAGATGACCGTTTGGCGGGAGTTGGTCGTTTTTCGTTTGATAAGAGGTTTCCATATGTTATGTATATCTACGCTAGTTTGACTCAATGCGTTGTTGGACAACATATACGCGTCTTCATTGGATTTTCTCCTGAACCAGTGTTCCTCTTTGTGGATGATTTTCGCTTGAGCCCATTTGATATTATTTTGATGAGTCCAAACATGCTCTGCTCTTCCGGATTTGCTCGTTTCTCCTCGTCGTGTGTGTTTCTTGTACTCAGCAATGCGAAGTTTCAATGGCCTCTTAGTTTTACCGATGTATGATTCTCCGCACTCGCAGGGTATCCGGTAAATGCAATTCTTGGAATCGCAGTCCGCGTTCAGTGGCCTAGTTTTTGTGAGGCTGCTACGGATAGTGTTTCCAGATCTGAAGCAGGTCCTGATGTTATACTTGGACCCAATCCTTCTTATCCTTTCCGATAATCCTCTGATGTAGGGAAGTACAAGTACTGGTTGTGGCGGCTTCTCTTCCTTGTGGAAAAGAAGTCGGAAGTGACGGTCCTCTTCACCATTACGTCTAAGAAAGGCAATTCGTTGTGGACTTCCTTCTCCATTGTGAAAGTGAAAGAAGGACTTACGTTGTTGATGTGCTTCAGGAAAATGTCTAGTTCTGCATTCCCATGGTTCCATATTATGAAGGTGTCGTCTACGTATCTCAACCAGACTCAACGGCCAGAGTTTCAAACCACTCCATATATATATTAGCTATAATCTATGAAAGTGGCGATCCCATTGGCAGTCCCTCATCTTGCGTAAAAGATTCGTTCTTCAGTTGGAAGTAGCAGTTTCGTACACAGCATCCTAGTAATTCCATGATTACTTGTATCGGTAAGTTTGTTCTATCTTTCAGGTTCCCATCTTCGGATAGCTTTTTTTGTATGGTTTGAAGTGCTTCTTCGACAGGAACGTTGGTGTAGAGGCTTTCGACGTCGAAACTGATCAATTGATCCTGCTGATCAAAAAGGAACATTGGTTTAGGAGAATATTCAAGAAAGCCGCGTATACAGGGTGTCCCTGGACTTCCTCTTTTCCTCTCGGGAATGTATAGATGGGGTCAAAATATCACCAGTACTTCATATAACTTTTTTTCCTAAAATCCTTCGTTACCAAGTAACGGGCCCTCGAAGTTACAAAATGAAAAATGTTTTTCTTTGATAACTTTTCAAGTGAATATTCAAAATCATCCAAATTTTGGTAATTGACTAAACAAATGAATTCCTTCGATGAGCTTTCATGCAGGAGTTAGTTGTTTTGCTACAAAGTCAGGAACGGACTACCCCCGATGGTCCACACTCCAAAACTTTGAAATGACAGATATTTTTCAATATTTTTCAACAAATTAAGGTTACTTGGACAATTTTATGAATAAAAGTACTCGTGTGGAAAGTCGATCGGAGCAACGAGTCTTGATAAAAATGTAGTTTCACTCGACGACATCAAACCCGCTCGTCCACCATTATTTGAAATGAATAATTATCAAAGCAGAAATAATAATGATAACGTTAATTCAACAACATTTATCCTGAGATGTTTACCATTATTCAAAAATATTAGTTTTTAAGGAAAATGGAAATGATAGGTAAAATGTTCATAACGAATTTTTATAATGCAAACACGTTTAACTAACGAAACTCAAGAGCCTCAAGAGCAAACAGAAATGAAAAATCCGCTACAGAAACTGCTCGATATGACCACCTTCTCTCTCTATACATTTTCTTAGTCTGCGAAGACACCCTCTCTGTACTTGAAATAGCATTCCAGGGTCGTTTCGTATGGCTTCACAATGTAATTTTATTCTATTCAACAATGCATCTCTTGTGTGAATAGGTGTAGCGTAAACAAGGCTTTTTAGCTGCTCCCACAGAAAGAAATCCAATGGATTTAAATCCGGAGACCGCGATGGCCATGAATATGGCCCACCTCTACCAATCCATCTATTGTGGAAAATATGGTTCAGATGGTCACGCACAATCAAACTAAAATAAGGAGGAGCGCCATCATGCATAAACCACATATCTCATCGGGTTTGCAATGGAACATGTTCCAAAAGTCCATTCAAATCGTTCTGAATGAACTCCAAATAACGTTCTCCATTCAATCGGTCCTGTAGAACGAATGATCCTATAAGATGGTTTCCTATGATACCAGCCCAAACATTCACGTTGAATTTCCGTTGGTGTTTGGTTTGCAATATCCCATGGGGATTTTCTTCGGCCCATATATGGAGATTATGAGAGTTGATAACTCCATCTCTACTGAAACCTGCTTCATCAGTGAATAAAACTCGATTAATAAAAGTAATATCCTCTCTTTGCCTATCCATGAACCAATTGGCATATTCCAGTCGTGCTGGAAAATCTTGAGGTGTCATGGCATGTACCTTCTGGATGTGGAATGGGTGGAACAGTTGTTCCCTAATTATTCTATGAATAGTGGACTTGGATGTATGGAACTGTTCTGATAGATTTCTGATGCTCATTGAAGGATCATCAGCGACGGCTTCCAAAATATTTTCCTCCAATACAACGGTACGTACAGTCCTAGGAGCGCCCTCACCACCTCGTTTTGGCAAAAGTGTACCTACAATAATATCGAAATAAAACAACGTGCTCAAATTAATTATCAATTATTACATACCTGTCTCCCTCAAGCTGCGATCGACACGCTCGAATGTTTCTCTTGACGGTACCGTTCGATTGGGAAAATGCTCGGAATACAGACGACGAGCTTCTGCAGCATTACAAAATGCTCGTCCATAAAATACATGCATATCTGCATATTCATTGAATGTAAACTGTTCGGCCATATCAAAAAAATTCAAAATATCCTATAGAATATTGACAATACAATGATAGTCATATGACAACGCACCACTCAACAAAACAAAATCGCATTCCAGTTTCTCATTTTTTATCAAAACTTTCTAAAAGGTTTTTTTGTCAACATCTGTGAAAGAAATATTATTCCCTGGATATTTTTCACCTGATCATGTGCAGCCGTTTTTGTAGTTCATTCGTTTGCTTTTTATTAGTATAGTAAATATTTTTTCCGATGTGCGTTTTTTCAGCTAAATTTAGATTCGTGTTAAAGAATGTCTCCCATAAAATTATAATTATCAGTGAAACTCCTCAACAGTTTAGCTGTGAAGAAGAATTTGAAACATTCGAATGTTGAGTTTCATGAGATTCAGATAACTGATCAACACGAAACGTGATTATTCCACACGTATTATGTACATACAAAATATGGAATGAATTCGATATTTCATAGTAGAGTAGCTTGTTAGTTTAAAAACACCACGAATCTACAGAACTTGATATTTCTTTTGAAAAAATATCTGCTATCACAATTGTGACTTAAACTTCCATATAGGTACTGTACTTTTTGTTTACGACTTCATTTTAGCATACTTTGTATTATTCCTGTTATAAATGTTGTTGAATTAACGTTATCATTATTATTTCTGCTTTGATAATTATTCATTTCAAATAATGGTGGACGAGCGGGTTTGATGTCGTCGAGTAGAACTACATTTTTATCAAGACTCGTTGCTCCGATCGACTTTCCACACGAGTACTTTTATTCATAAAATTGTCCAAGTAACCTTATTTTGTTGAAAAATATTGAAAAATATCTGTCATTTCAAAGTTTTGGGGTGTGGACCATCGGGGGTAGTCCGTTCCTGACTTTGTAGCAAAACAACTGACTCCTGCATGAAAGCTTATCGACGGAATTCATTTGTTTAGTCAATTACCAAAATTTGGATGATTTTGAATATTCACTTGAAAAGTTATCAAAGAAAAACATTTTTCATTTTGTAACTTTGAGGGCCCGTAACTTGGTTACGAAGACTTTTAGGAAAAAAAGTTATATGAAGTACTGGTGATATTTTGACCCCATCTATACATTCCCGAGAGGAAAAGCGGAAGTCCAGGGACACCCTGTATATTGTCCAACAACGCATTTAGTCAAGCTAGCGTAGAGATACGTAACATATGGAAACCTCTTATCGAGCGAAAAACGACCAACTCCCGCCAAACGGTCATCTCCCGCTAAAACCAATGAAGCGGAAAGAGGGGATAGGTGAAAGGTGAAAGCACCCGAATGACCTATAAATAGTCAGATCTCTGAGGAATAAGTCCAGTTATCACACGAAGACGATTGTGGATACTAACAATCGAAACGTCGTGACGTAACTTGGTTTGGAATCTTTCAATTTTATTTTCATTTTTCATTTTTGTTAATAATATTTTTTAGGTTTCAGCTTTTATTAATATTTCAATTTTCTGGTTGTAGTTCGTATGTTATTTCCTTGTAATTTCAGTATTTTGTTTTGATAAAATTGTTATTTTCGGTTGATCTATTCTTTTTTTTTCGGGGATTTCAAATCCATTCATATTATATTAGACAATGGAAGTCCGAACTGATGAAATATAAAATCTCAAAATCCTACACACATGTAACGAAGGGAAGAAAATGAATTAACTGAAAGTCATGGAAATTAATAAATCAATTGAAAACCCGAAGTATGTAACGTTGAACATTTTTTCAGAGAGAAATATATCGTAGATTGAGTCTGAAATTTTTTACCTGAATCTGAAGAATATCCGAAAAATGACATGCAATAATGTTTATCTGTGTAATTTTTTTACTCCTTCAGATATCTGTTGAAATTTCAAATGATTTTTATTCTATATTAATGTCCCTATATTTTCCATTCATCATTCATTCTGTACATTTTCACGTTATCCACATGCTCTTAGATTTCAAATCTGAAACATTTTTCAGATAATGGAACTCCAAATCACTATGATTGTAAAGAGATATGAATATTGCAGTGAAATAAAGTTTATTCATTATTCATTAACTGAAATTTACATTTTCAAATAACATCTCAGTTGTTCCTACAATATTCCAAAATCTTATCGATCCTTTCGTTATGTTGGAACCAGACAGTGTTCAATCTTGTCTTCAATAGGTCCCCAAGAACATTTCCCATGGCTCCACTGTCGATGTATGCTTTAACGAGTCCACTTATTGTATTAGAAATTGCACCATTAAAAATTCCAAGACCGGTGAAGTCGAACTGAAATAATAATATTTTGGTCAATGTAGTGAAATAATTCAGGCAAATTAACAAATTTATTTTGGAAATGCCTTAAAATCTCAAAGGAATCAACAACATTACATTTTCCTCATATGATATATTATATAATCTTCATATGAAAACAGAATATAACTCTAGAAAAATAATGAGATTCAGAACAGAAAAAATATTGCTGAAAAGGCACTCTTCTTGCATCACATTCGATTTTTGACAATATGCGGAAACTGAGACCAAACGAAGACACTATTTAATATTAACTTCGAAATAACAATAACACAATAAAACAGTAACACTTGAATTATGCTAGAAATATTGTTCACGAAGTAGTGAATTCGTATAACATTTGTTAACTTACAAAGATGACTCGATTTCATCATAACTTAGGATATATATATAGTACTTACATGCACTTTGTCAGCATTCCAGCTCAAAGTAAGTTCTTCAATACCTTCTGTTAGATCGAAACCTGGTTTGGTGAAGTTGACTTCACCAGTCCATGAGGTGCTGGCTAAGGTGACACTGTGAGAAATGAATTTGATATAAATTTGAAGATTTATATGTGATAATTGAAAAACTCGATAGAAATATCTACATGTCTTCATGTACCACTTATGAACATGAATAGTGATACATATATTCTCTATTGAATTTCGAATTTTGGTCGTATAATTTCTGAGCATGGAATTTACCGTCATATACCATTTTATGTCTCTGAAATTTTGTTTGAAAGCAGAACCTTCCACCGATGTTAAGTACGAAATATTTGTTTAATTATAGCTCATTGTAGTTATTGACAAACACTTTTTGGTCGTACCATCCGTCAGATGATCAATATCCCAATAAAAAATAGGAAAAACAGTTATAATAACAAGCAAAAACTCATAAATATGTCTAATAATGACATATAATTATTCAATCCGTATGAAAAACAATCACAAGCACAAATTTATGAAGTGAGTTGGACCCATCGCATTGGTATGGTTACTAACAACAGATTTCAGGATAGTTCATGTAACTAGGTAACATAAAAAATTCAGGTTTGACATATCGAAAACAGAAGTCCAGACCATTCAGCAATAAACCTATATTCACTAATTGAGAACGAATTGTTATTTCAGATAATTGATGGAACTCAACAGCTATTTTCTACAGGCTTATATATTTTTTCATTATTTTAGTCAATTATTTCCTAAACAATCACCGTATAACACATACCACATAGAAAATAGATATAACCCAGTAAAATATAATATATAAATGAGAGAATCCACATGAATCAGAGATACTGATTTGAAATCAACTATAAAGAAACAGAACCAAAATAGATACGTAGCTAGTTTGCGTATCATCTGGAAATCATATGGAAAGTTACATACATAGCAACACTTCCTTAATATCGATTCGATATGAAAATATTTCAGGAAGCATTCCGCAATATGGGATAAAAGCAAATTAGCCGAATACTGCTGGCAAAACTCTACCTATGGAACTTTCCATGAACGCTTCCTCGCTCACGAGAATGCGGAACAACCCCTACATAAAATAATCATGATCCTATCAATGCTCACATTCGATAAACAGAACTTCTGAAACTATTACCTTCACTCAAGGATGTAATCAGAGCATTTCCGAAAAATTTGCCGCAAAGGGTAAAATTCCTTTTCTCGAAAATATTAAACATTCTGTTCCAGAATGCTTCTTTCGCGGCAACAGCTGGCTTAGCTGTTGTTTCCTTTCGGGTATTTGCCATGCGTACCAAAAAAATATATATGATAAGAAGTTATTGGACTAGCACTCATAGGAAAGAGGCAAACCGCAGACTCGTGTTTCTGGCTATTTAGCCTTCGTCAGTACGGTACAACCAAGTGTAAAGGATAGACAACACTTGAGTTGAAAACAAACAAGAGGATTCACCATTAGGGGCCAACTGCGGTTTCGTGTCATCATCGGAAGACCTTGTGATTACAAGGACTAACTCCCAACTTTGTCACGGGTGCAGCTGTAGCAACCTGCATGACATCCGGATCCAGGATAAATCAACAAGAATGATGTAAAAATACTATAACTTACTTCAAATATCCGGCAACCTTTCCAGGAATCAACGCCACATTTGTTTCAAGACTGTACTCTGAAAGAAACTCGAATTTTGGCCACCAGAGTGTGTATTGGAGGACTGCATTTGAGTCACTGTCTTTACTGAATTGTTGAACATCCAGACTCCAGTGGGGAATTCCATACCATTCCATGTTGGTGACGTTCAATGTACCACTGCAAAAAGACATTTTAATTGTTATTGGTTATATTGCGGACTTTGTGAGATGAAATCATTTTTGTTTCTATTTTGTAAGGTCTCGAAAGTGAATTGCATTCGTAATTTGTAGTTTGAGGTGAAAATGATACGATCCATTGGATAAACTTAAAAGTTATCAGATTTATGATTAGTTACACAATGCCTAGTAGACAAAAACTCAACAGCAAACGTGTAAGGCGAAGTTTTCTGGTGTGCAAAGACAGGTTCGCCTGGCTATCTCCAGCGACAGCTGCACCACATCCTCATCAGCCACAAAAATTCTTCAAGACATTCTTCCTCTCCACATTTTTTTGGAGAGTGGCAGGACTCTGCATATTGTTAATTGCCCAAAACAGGTTTTGGCAGATTACTTTCGACACTTAAAGTAACGTGATTCTGGAAATGATCTTTGACTAATTGCCTTGAAATTCATCTATACAGCCTTGATCCGGAATAAATTGGACTGAATAGACCGGGAGGGAAAAATAGTGAAAGAGAATTTTCAATTCACAAATAGATCAGACAAATCTCCAGGTTTCGGTGTAGATATATACAAACAGTCAGAGACCCAAGATTTCAACTCCCGCTCTCCTGACCTGGAAAACAATTTTTCCATACTCCAGAACTAACTTATTTTCTCTATACATGCGTATCGTCGAAAAATTAGCATCGTCAAGAGATGCATAATATCAATTACCGATAACATAACATATTTTTATATTCGTATGGACGTTATTTTACTTCGATAATTAGGGTAATTGAATCATTTCCTGGTGCATATCATTGTGTCAGTTGCATTAAAGTTGGTCAAATGCAGTACAACGAAATAATTCAAACATGTTAAAAGGTGGTTGACAATGTTTCAAGGTCATCAATCGAAGACGATTGTGGATACCAAAAATCGAAACGTCGTGAAGTAACTTGGTTCGAAACCTTTTGATTTTGATTTTCATTCCTTGTTTATTGTTCAATTTTCAATTGTTTCTTGTATTCCAGTTCATTGTAATTTCAGTTTTTTGCTTAATATAATTGTTATTTTTTTCAGCTGATATTTTTAATTTCATTGATTCTTTCAGGAATTTCAAATCATCCCATATCATATATATAATGGAACTCCGAATTAATGAAATAATTCAAATGGGGTTGAGTCAAATTTTGAGTTATTTGTCTATAACTGAGGCATTAAGAGTTGTAGGGTATAAAAATGCGAGTATACAAGCTTTGCACCGGTAATAATTTTCAAAATATTTCTTTAAACTACAAACAAAAATCAACAAATCCATGAATACCACCTTGTACTTGAAAGTAATTTTCATAATAGAGTCCCATATATTTACTACTTTCATCAATTTTTGCATTCAGTTCAACTCATAAGTTAGTTCAGAGTCTACAGCAAATCAATATGTTTTATTCTACAATGTTGATTTACAATTCACAATATTGAAAATACATTTCATTTGTCGACCCTGTTTTTTCATACCATTATGCATCAAATGAAATGATAATTACCACATTTACCATTCTCGATATGATGATATAAATGAAAATATTGGGATTTTTAGAATTTATTATTTGGCAACTTCTTCGCTTCTATCCCCAGGAGAAAAGTTATTTCTGCTAAAAGATCAGAAATATGAAAAGAAAATGAAACTCGTAACAAAAAGTTGTAGGATACAATATTTCAATGAAATTTTTCAAATTTGACCACAAAAACTTCTTTTCTGTAGTATACTGGTATAAATAATGAAAAAGTGTATGAGATTATTGTAATATGTAATATATTTGTATGACACCTAAAGAAAACACTACCCAAAGACATAAAATGTTCATCCCACTGAAATATCATCATTCAGTATTGACAAAATGAATCCGTTACCCTACACAATCAATCAAAAAGCAATAGAGTTGAATATAACACATTAAATATTTTTCTGGAAAATTTCTAAAATGGCAATGAAGTTATTTGTATCGTACATGGAAATAATACAAAGATATTACCTGGCAATGCCAATGTCTCCATGCCAAGATAGGTTGTGGTTGAAAACAAGGGGGTCATGAGAAGGAATTCGAACAGATGGAAGTCCAGTTATAATTACTTCTTTCAAACATGCTGCCAGTTGGATAGCAAGCTCTCTATCTGTAGCAGCTGTAAAATAAAATACATTATTATTCTTCAAGAAATTGCTTTCGCTGAAAAATTTCATACAAAATGTATATATATATATATATATATATATATATATATATATATATATATATATATATATATATATATACTCAAAAAAGTAGTTAAAATTTTTATTTACGGTAGTTGTAAAGCTACTGCAAGCTTCACAAAATATTTTCTATCTGCGAATATTTTTTTGATAACTTTGATAACTTCGAAATCCCTCTCGATACGAAAGCAACATGTACATATTGTTTTCGTTTGTACAAAATGTAACTATGCCACTCGAGCCATATTAAAATAACTCAAATTATAATCGTCGTTGATTAACAATTATAAAAAACTTTATGTTTAACTGACAACCAGAAGGGAGCATTTTTTTAAATTATGTAAAGTACGGTATCAATTATATTTTTTTAGAATTTAAATGTCATAACAATTCATAACAATTAATTTTTCAGTGCAGTACAAACTTGTAAGCTAGGCCGCATTTGAAGAGTATGTATGAAAAATGATATTGGTGACTTCATTAATTACGAATTGATATTTACAAATACTCAATTGGAAAGTTAGCCTTACCATTTGCGGTATATACCAGCGCAACAAAAGTGAGAAGTTTGAATGCTACCATTTTCTTCTTGTAGTAATTTCTTCTTGAAGAGAACACTGAAAAAATTTGAAATGAACTTCGTTTATATAGCTGTTAAACGTTTAGATACGAATCTTAATCAGATTTTGAAGTGGATCATGTGTTATTGGAATGTTATTCAAAAATCACTATCTGAATCATTCTAACAAATGAAAAACACTTATTATTTCTGAAATGATAGTATCGTGTACAGTTCCACAAAAAGTACAGAAAATGGGATTCAGTAAACTTAAAATCGGAGGTGTAGCAACGATTTATTTGAAGTCAGAACAGAAATTAACCAAAGTTTATGCAAGATTTAGCTACCGAATTTTTAAAATCCTAATGAAAGCTATTCAGATAGCCTAGACTATCAATAAACTATCCATCACGTTACAAAGAACAAAATTTGATACATCTGCTTTGTCGACCAATATACTCAGTCAGTAATAAAAATTATCTCAGTTAGGGAAAATTCATGGACAGAATAAACAATGTTCAGTGTTACTATCTCCATTTGGGTTTGAAGGCCGTCGTAATTCGGAACTGCATCCTAACGACCGATGTCATCGGTGAATCATCAAGATGAATAAACCTCTGAAGACGCCAGCCACTTGTGGATGTGTGAATGAAAATAAATTGAGAAAACCCAAAAAGAAATCGCTGTCAGAAATTGGTCTAAGTCTGTATATCGATTTTTTATATTTATTTGAAATTAGAATATTTTGTTATTAATTGAACGGTCAGATTTTGATGTATTGTAATTATAAACGACATTTTTTCAAAAATAATATTTTTTCAATATTGTCAATTTGAATTAGAAGGAATATATTTATTCTCCTGCCCTTTGAGTGTAGTAGGTAGGTGTCTAAAGTGAGTGGGACTATTCGACCCTCCACCGCAACCCACAAGAGTTTATTGTGGCTCACACCTATTCACACTCGGCCAAATAAACCCAGCTTCTTAACGAAGGCGATTAGTTTGTATGGTGAGTGATCTTTCAGGTCAGATGGTGAGAGTACGGATCTGCCGACCTACAACTGTTTGAGGGTAGTACGTATACAACAGTTAGTTGTGTCTCTATGTTACATTTGGCGACCGTGATGGTCGTTCCTCAGAACTTCTTCACGACGGAGTTTTGATCTCATTGAGACAAAATTGAAGAGAACAGAACCTGATATGCTGACTACAAGCTGACATGTACAAGATAATCTATACCTTTTAGATCAGAAAGTTGAGATGCGGAATGAACTTATCCTGGATGCTGATTTCACTGACATGGATGTAAACGAAGTAGTAGCTGGAGCTAATGAGTTCTTTGCAAGTATAATACCCTTGAGTTGATAGTGGAAAATAGTGAAAATAAACTGCCAAAAATTTAACTAATAAAATTTAGTGGCGGAGTCAAGGACTGGCTTTTCTCTTGGAGCTAATTTAAGTGCATTGATGACTGTTGTGAACCTACCTTAAGGGTTTTCGAGAGAGTGTGTGTTCTATGGCTGGGATGTTTTAGAACTGAGTTATGGAAGTCAAGATTTTTGAATAAAAGTATGTCGTGAAGAATGCGTGTATTATTGTCAAATAAATGAAAATACACAGCATTATTGGCGACGAGGGAAGTTGAATCCACTAGTAGCAAGTTTCGCGTCAGTAACAGTAAGTGCAGTCCTCATAGTCATGACTCGGGATCAATAACCTCGAGGAGTAGCTAAGTCAAAGTCTACTTGAAGATGTCTTTTATTGGAAGTATTGAGCCTAGCGAGTCAGATATTTCGTCGTATATGAAAAGGATAAAGTATGTTTTTGTATGTAACAGTGTTACTGATGAAAAGAAAAGAGCAATGTTCCTAACCGTAATTGGTGCGGAAGCATATGGTGCTTAAAAATATCTATTGCCCCAGATTTACCCAGCTCTTAATCGTTCGATGAATTGAAAACATTACTTAGCCATTTCAAACCAAGAAGGTTAGTCATTGCAGAAAGTTATAAATTTTATAGTGCCTAGCAGGAGCAAGAAGAGGATATCAAGTCTAATGCCACAAAATTTAAAGACTTATCACAATATTGTGACTTTTTCGAATAAGGCATTGAGAGATAAATTTGTATGTTGTTTGCGTTCAGAGGCTACAAATCCTAAATTATTGTCAGAAGATATATTAACCTGGGCAAATGCTTCTAAAACAGTAGTAGCTATGGAGCCAGCTGTAACAGTACACATCAATAAAATGAGTTACAGAGAGCTACAAAGCAAAGGTCCTGAGGAGGAGGAGGAGAGGAGTCTCAAACGAAGAAAATTCCTCAAGACTGGGATTTCGAGAAAGACGCAGTAAACAGTTTGAAGGTAATCGTTGATGTCGAAGGCAAGCTCCTGAATTTTGAAGTGGACTTAGGTGCGTGTGAAACTGTCATACATGTATCTACATATAAAAAGTTATTCAGTTCTTATGTATTATATCCTGTTGAATGTAAACTAAAGGTTGTAACTGGCCTAAACGTATATATTGTAGGTGAATTCGTTTTCAAAGTTTTATATAACAAGCAACACGTTTTCTTACCTCTCAGTATTAGAAGGTGATACAATGTTCACACCATTATTAGGTAGAAATTGGCTTGATATTATTAGTTCTAATTGGGAAAATATGTTGAATGTAAGGCATGTCAGTCATGATGACCAAATTTGTAAGTCAAGGTTTTGTCCACCAGTCACACATCAAATAAAAATGGAGAGTGATGAAGTAATAGTCCAAAATAAAAATTAGTTGATAAGAGTTGAAAACAAATTACTTAGGTCAGCGCCAGTCGAGTGAGTGAAAAATGCTTCAGAAGTGTTATAAGGGCAACCTAATTCATATATACTAAAGTATTTAGTCGAGCTAAAAGTCAAGGAAAGTACCCAACCTATCTTCCATCGGGCCTATAACTTGTCATTTGCGTTACGTGCAAAAGTGGAAGCTGAGTTATTGAAAATGGAATAACAAGGTGTGATTTCAAAAGTAATTTTTAGTAACTGATCAGAGAGCTACAAAGCAAAGGTCCTGAGGAGGAGGAGGAGAGGAGTCTCAAAACGAAGAAAATTCCTCAAGACTGGGATTTTGAGAAAGACGCAGTAAACAGTTTGAAGGTAATCGTTGATGTCGAAGGCAAGCTCCTGAATTTTGAAGTGAACTTAGGTGCGTGTGAAACTGTCATACATGTATCTACATATAAAAAGTTATTCAGTTCTTATGTATTATGTCCTGTTGAATGTAAACTAAAGGTTGTAACTGGCCTAAACGTATATATTGTAGGTGAATTCGTTTTCAAAGTTTTATATAACAAGCAACACGTTTTCTTACCTCTCAGTATTAGAAGGTGATACAATGTTCACACCATTATTAGGTAGAAATTGGCTTGATATTATTAGTTCTAATTGGGAAAATATGTTGAATGTAAAGCATGTCAGTCATGATGACCAAATTTGTAAGTCAAGGTTTTATCCAAGGTTTGTTGAAAAACAAATTAC
This sequence comes from Leptinotarsa decemlineata, assembly GCF_025532065.1. Classification (NCBI taxonomy): domain Eukaryota; kingdom Metazoa; phylum Arthropoda; class Insecta; order Coleoptera; family Chrysomelidae; genus Leptinotarsa; species Leptinotarsa decemlineata. The sequence continues at coordinate 974,484 of NW_027412545.1, read as the reverse complement.
TTAGGTCAGCGCCAGTCGAGTGAGTGAAAAATGCTTCAGAAGTGTTATAAGGGCAACCTAATTCATATATACTAAAGTATTTAGTCGAGCTAAAAGTCAAGGAAAGTATCCAACCTATCTTTCATCGGGCCTATAACATGTCATTTGCGTTACGTGCAAAAGTGGAAGCTGAGTTATTGAAAATGGAATAACAAGGTGTGATTTCAAAAGTAATTTTTAGTAACTGATCAAGTCCAATAGTCACTGTTCCTAAAAAGAATTTAGAAGATATAAAAATTTGTGTAGACTTCAAAAAGACACTAAATACCATTTTGGAATCAGATCATTCACATCACCCTTCCCTGAAGACATTTTTGCTTGTTTGAGTGGGCAAAAATGCTTTTGTGTAATAAATCCCAAAGGAGCTTATGAACAGCTCCAAGTCAGTGAAAAATCTAAAGAATTGTTAACTATAAATACTCATGTAGGTCTCTATTCTTATAACAGGTTGACCTATGGTATTAGTGCGGCACCAGGAATTTTTCAGAATGTCATGGATACCATTTAGGCAGGATTACCAAACTTAAAGCTCACCTTGATGATGTCCTGGTTCTTGGAGCAACTTAACCTTTCAGTGGTTCAACAGTTGCCGTAGGCCACGAGTGGTGACTTCGGTCTACCACACCGATCGAGTTTCATCGTCTATATAACGTCATAAATTGTATAAACTATAGGATTTTAATGAAGTTAAACGTTTATTGACTTTTTCTTCAAGTAAGTATGAAAAAAACCTGAAAGAGTGAATAATTATAAATAACAAAAAGGAACATTCTAAAGCCTACGTATTATAATTGCGATGCCCCCATTCGAAGGTTGAACTCAGTCTTTGGCTTCTTCTTGACTGGAACATTCCATACAGAAGATAGTCACGTGTTCCAAACATAGAAATTTATTGCAGTCTTGACAGCGGTATTTGGTCCTTCTGTTCTTCTTTGAACTACAGTTAAAACATCTTCCGAAAATATTTTCCGTGTTGCGATTTGCCTCTGCTACTTCTGATTCACAAATCTGACATATTCGAACTCTAAGAGGTCTTGGTAAATTTTGAGACATTGCACGGATTTTCAAATGTGGTTCAATCAGACACAACGCAAGATTTTCGAGAAATTGGCGTCTAACTACTCTGCTCTGGGGTTTATTTGCACAAAAGATAACTTGCAAATTGATTGAAGATAAATTTAGCAAACTGTAAAAAAATACCATTTGCCGTCTTCGAGTAGCTCTTGCAGTGTTATAAGATGCACATAATTTATCCACTACGTCAACTCCCCCTTTAGTACGATTATAGTCAATAATTATATCTGGTTTTGAAGTATTCCCATCGATTTTATCGCCACTGTGGCAAGTGGAGATCAAAAGAACATTTTTCTTCTTTTTTGGTACATAGGAAACGAGAGTACAATCTTTTCTAAAACCGAACGTACTGGAACCAATTGGACGATTTTTTCCTTGAACAAATTCAGGCGGTATCTCCTTTTTGTTTTTTCGTATAGTTCCAATTGTTGTTAGGTTCCGTTGTATAAGTTCAATCAGACACAACGCAAGATTTTCGAGAAATTGGCGTCTAACTACTCTGCTCTGGGGTTTATTTGCACAAAAGATAACTTGCAAATTGATTGAAGATAAATTTAGCAAACTGTAAAAAAATACCATTTGCCGTCTTCGAGTAGCTCTTGCAGTGTTATAAGATGCACATAATTTATCCACTACGTCAACTCCCCCTTTAGTACGATTATAGTCAATAATTATATCTGGTTTTGAAGTATTCCCATCGATTTTATCGCCACTGTGGCAAGTGGAGATCAAAAGAACATTTTTCTTCTTTTTTGGTACATAGGAAACGAGAGTACAATCTTTTCTAAAACCGAACATACTGGAACCAATTGGACGATTTTTTCCTTGAACAAATTCAGGCGGTATCTCCTTTTTGTTTTTTCGTATAGTTCCAATTGTTGTTAGGTTCCGTTGTATAAGTTTTTCAGCTAGAGGAGTACTTGTGAATCAATTATCGGTTGTAATATTCCGACCAGACCCGTGAATTGGTTCACACAACCTATCGACTAAAGAAAGTGTCGATGTATTTTGAGCAAATGGACCATCTGGTTGAGTACCAACATATACTTCTAAATTAGAGGTATAAAATGTTTTTGAATCGCAAAGTGCAAAAATTTCAATCCCATATTTATTGGGTTTATTTGGCATGTACTGCCGAAAAGAACAGCGTCCACGAAAAGCCTCAAGTTTTTCATCAATTGTAACTTCTTGTGACAGATTATATGACCATAATCCGTTTCATAATGATATCCATTATGATACAGATTTTTCATAACGATACAGATTATCAACCAATAGAAACCCATAATTTTTCAATCAAGAGTCCTGTTCCTTTGTTTGTCCTAGATTCTAACCTAAGTAACTAATTGCTTTATTTGTCAAAATCAGTTTTCATATTACCTACCTATATTATCAAAATGTCTAAAAACAGCGATAGAGAAGGAATACCATTGACTCCAATATTTTCAAAAGATCAGATTAATTACAGTTGTTATATTCAATATAAATATAATTAGAATCTTTATAGTTTTCATATATCCATGATAATACCATTAAGTTTGTGTTTTTTTAAAAAAATATGAGTTAATTACTGTAAATGTGTTCAATACAAATATAATATTTATAGTTTTTCATTATTTATCGGGTTTAGAAAAAATAGCGTATGCAACTCTCATGTAATGGTTATTACATGATCGTTGCATAATATACTATTACAGTTATCAATAAATTTTGTTGATGAAACTCCTTATTGGGGCTAATTTGTCAAGAGCTTTTCTCTCTGCCCTTGTTTCTAAATCATCAAATCTGATATAGCGCAAAAGAATACGAAATCGTTGGACATAGTCAATCGATATATTTCAACAGAGGTACCATCAGTTTTGAATAAGTCTTCTGTGTTCAAATTATTATTCTTCTTCACTCCACTGAATAAGAGCAGTTCTAAAAGTGCCTCTATCTCTTATCTGGTGGTAGGTCTTGTATATGTTGCTCGGTTATATTTATGTGATACGCTCTCTAAATAAGAATTGGTATCAGTAACTATAACGTTTATCATATCATTGTCAAAAACATTTCTCCAAATATCTAATTGATCTGTTATTTGTTTCAGAGGGCCCCTCACACACGGGAGTTTCATTCTTATTATATTCTTAGAGGGAGTTTTCACATTTTGGTTCGGCATGTGCTTGTTCCATTTAGTAACTTTATCTTTACTAGTAAGCGTTGGTTCTTGGACCATCTTCCTTTTTTGAGGAGGCTGTTCTTCTTCCTCTTCTCCACTCTCTAGCTCTTGTTCTCTTCTTCCAAACGATCTTCCATATCTTCTTCCTCGTCATCGTACTGCTCTTCAACAATATCCTCAACAATTAATTCCATAAGGGCCATCAGCCGTTCTTGTTCACGCTCATAATCACCCATTTTCTTCAAATAATTAAAATATATTGAGTTATGAACTATAATTTTCATTATCTTCTATCATACTTACAGAAGTTTGCGAATTAATATATTTTTCTTCAATAACAATTCCCTAACCGCAACAGTGACTTCGGTTTACGACACCAAAACTTGACATAACCTGTTCATAAATTATTTTGACAACACACCACTTCATCTTAGTATCTAACGGAACGTAACTGAGAGATACATGGAGGGAATTGTAAATATTATCCCCCACTCAAAAGTAATGGAAGGGGATGTGACGCATCGGTGTGAGAAACCGTACGTTACCACTGGAAGGTTAAGAACACTGTTACAAAAATTCAAACGTTTTCAAGCATATTCAAGAATATAACGTAAATGTTAATAAAAATTAATGTACAAAATGGTTTAGACTTTCGCGGCTGAGGTTTTCAGTGTCAGAATTTTTGAGCTTGAAACCCGTGGATTTTTAGAATTTCTTCCTGACGTTTCGCTGGCGCGAGTGGCTAGCTTCTTCAGAGGTTTAACTATCATGGTTTACTCTTTGATGACAGTCATCGGACAGCAAGCCATGATGGGTAAACCTCTGAAGAAGCTAGCCACTCGCGCCAGCGAAACGTCAGGAAAAAATTCCAAAAATCCACGGCTTTCAAACTCGAAAAATAATGACACTGAAGTTAATGTCAATATTTTGAAAATCGTATTCAGGTCTACTTAATTACTATAGAAAATGTTACGGTTGAGCCGTTATATGATTTATGTAAAGAAGGAGTCATTTTTGAGTCAAACTGGTCGACAGAATGTCAGAAGGCTTTCAACTTGAGCAAAGAACTATTTACCTACATCTGATGGCATCAATAGTATCACAACCCCTCCTTACCACCCACAAAGTGATGGCTCTGCAGAAAAGTCAGTTCAAACAGTTAAGAAATATCTGAACATTTTTTTTTCTCTAAATAAGGAAGAAATATCAGAAAATTTATTGCTGCATAAAATAAGTAATTTCTTATTCTCTTCTCGAAACACTCCATCGACAGTCACTAGCCTCACTCCGGCGGGATAAAACCTAGATAAAACCTAGAACAAGATCAAATCTAAACCGGTCTTCAAAGGTACGAACTGTTCTAGACTATATAAATTAAATGATCAGGTTTATGAAAAGAGAAATGAAACTTTCTATGTTTTGTAACTAACGTTACTGCAGTTTCGTCCTATACGGACATTTTCAAACTTATACAATAAACTAACAATGATTCATTACATTATCCATTATATACCACCCCTATAGGTACTAATAGAAATAGAGTTGAATTTCACTAGTTCGGACTTCCATTGTCTACCATATAAAATGATTTGAAATCCCTGAAACAACTAAAAAAGAAGAATCAAAAATGAATAGCTGAAAATAACAATTATATTAAGCAAAATAAACCTGAAATGAAATAATAGTGAAATAAAATACAAGTAAAATGGAAAAATTTAACAAAAATGAATAAAAATGAAGAAATGAAAAAAGAAAATAAAAAGTTGAGAGATTCCAAGTCACGTTAGTTCACGACGTTTCGATTGTTAGTATCTACAATCGTCTTCGGGTGATGACTGGACTGATTTCTCCAAGTGATGACTATTTATAGGTCGTTCGAGTACTTTCACTTATCCCCGCTTTCCATTTTCTGCTTCACTCGTTCCGTGGGAGATGATCGTTTGGCGGGAGTTGGCCATTTTTCGCTTGATGATGGGTTTCCATATGTTGCGTATTTCTACGCTGACTTGGCTGAATACGTTGTTGGACAACATGTAAGCGGCTTCCTTGAATTTTCTCCTAAACCAATGTTCCTCTCTGTGCAAGATCTCAGCTTGGGACCACTCGATGTTGTGTTGATGGGTCCAAACATGGTCTGCTATTCCTGATTTGCTGGTTTCCCCTCGCTGTGTGTGTTTCTTGTGCTCGGCAATGCGAACATTCAATGGCCTCTTAGTTTCACCAATATAGGATTTTCCGCACTCACAGGGTATACGGTAAATGCAATTCTTGGAATCACAGTCCGCGTTTGGTGGCCTGGTTTTCGTGAGGCTGCTACGGATAGTGTTACCTGATCTGAAGCAGGTTCTGATGCCGAGCATTGCCGAGTACAAAAAACACACATAACGAGGGGAAACCAGCAAATCAGGAATAGCAGACCATGTTTGGACCTATCAACACAACATCGAGTGGTCCCAAGCTGATATGTTGCACAGAGAGGAACATTGGTTTAGGAGAAAATTCAAGGAAGCCGCTTACATGTTGTCCAACAACGTATTCAGCCAAGTCAGCGTAGAAATACGCAACATATGGAAACCCATCATCAAGCGAAAAATGGCCAACTCCCGCCAAACGGTCATCTCCCACGGAACCAGTGAAGCAGAAAATGGAAAGCGGGGATAAGTGAAAGTACTCGAACAACCTATAAATAGTCATCTTTCGGAGGAATCAGTCCAGTCATCACCCGAAGACGATTGTAGATACCGTTGAGTTTTAGGTCGAACACAGGATTATTCAACAGTGAACAACTTTAATGAAAATAAATATACAAATCTCAAAAAAAATTAATTCAACTAACTTGACAGTGACAACTCTATCAACAACATTTTTTTTATCAATAAAACAAAACCTAATACATGGTGATGTAGATCAAATTCTTGTTCATTCCTCAACAGATACTAACAATCGAAACGTCGTGAACTAACGTGACTTAGAATCTCTCAACTTTATATTTATATTTTCTTTTTTCATTTGCTCATTTTTATTTATTTTTGTTCAATTGTTCTATTTTACTTGTATTTCATTTCACTATTATTTCATTTCAGGTTTATTATATATAATTGTTATTTTCAGCTATTCATTTTTAATTCTTCTTTTTTAGTTGTTTCACTTGAGCTTATAAACTCCGGATTTTTGCAACTTGTCGACCTGCATTGAAAAGGTGGAAAGTGGCGGAAAGTCATCTTCGTTTCATTCAGGATTGGAGTCCAGCTCCCTTACCCTTTTGGCTGATTGTTGATCTCAAGAAGGACCAATAGGTTCATGGCATTGAAAAGGAAGTGAGATAACCTGGCATGTGGTCTGAATGCCACTTCCACATTGTTTTTTCTGAAGAAACCCTCAATTAAATCTGTTCTTTTTCCAAAATATGTTAGCGTTACCCATTTCTTGATTTCTGGTTGTTTGACATGAGGATATATTAATCTGTAAGTGAATTTCCGGCTTTGTTTCCTGACTAACTTCTGGATAGTATCTGCGTTGAAACCATTATTATGACCTATATGTGTAATTATATCAATTTCCCTAGCTAGGTTGTTAGATGACAAAGGTTGTGAGAATGCTCTGTGTAACATTGAATTGTAGGCTGCTAATTTATGACTGTTTGGGTGGAAAGAATCGCTTGGGATGGTGATGTCTGTATAGCGAGGTTTTCTGAAAACTTCGAACTCAAATTTATTCTCATTGTGTGTAACGGCCAGGTCTAAGAAATTTATCTGTTTCTCTATATCTGTTTCGAATGTGAACTGATTGTTCATGAATGTCATAAATTGGTTCAGCTGTCGTGTAGTACCTCTGAAACAGGCGAGAATATCGTCTACATATATGTGGTAAAAACATAGAAAGTTTCATTTCTGTTTTCGATATGATTTCCTTCCACGTAGTAATGGCTACATCCATCAATTAATTGATCAAGTTTATATTAGGAATACTCAGACAAAGTTAGATAAAGCAAAAATTGAAAAAATTCTCAGTCATTCGACATATTCGGCTTTAACAGAGAATGAAACAGTTAAACTGGTGCATGCTGATAGTATTCGTTTAGCGTTTTATAATACTAACACTTAAATACAACCAAATACGACGAAATCATCAATATTACCCAATTGTATATCTGTAGATATTAAAGTTCCTGATCCTAATCCATTGAGCAACTCAAGTTGCAGTAATTATACAAACATAGCTGGAAGCTTTTCAAATGTTGCTGGTGCTAGTTCAAAAAGGGCACTTAGTGCTGATCGTTCTCCTTCTAAAGTTGTGAAACCTGGTAGATTGGTTAAAACAACCCAGCCGATTAGACCTGTAAATTATGTATAACATTGTTTTTCAAGAAGGGAGGATGTGTTGTGAACCTAACTTAAGGGTTTTCGAGAGAGTGTGTGTTCCATGGCTGAGACGTTTTAGAACTGGCTTATGGAAGTCAAAACACTGAACTTGAGTGTGATTTAACTGTGAAGTTGAATAATGCGAAAACTGAATAAGGCACTTCAAAATCCAGAAAACAAATCATTACACAAGAAATTATTACCAGATGTGAAACGTCCTTCGAGATTTACCCCAGCTTAGAATCGAGCCCAATTTGAAGTCCAGTCTCATCTGCCGAAACTGCGACTTGAAGTGGGATTATTTCAGAAATTGATCTGACTCTGTATGATTTGAAGTCAGTTCAATTTGAATAAGTGAAATTATAAAACAACAATGAAAATTAATTGGCGCTCCGGGGCGACTTCATTGATTTCAGTGGCGCATTTGCTTTTTCTGCTGTAGGAAAACCTGGAAAAACCTGCAGCACCACATCATCTGAAGATCTTGATCTGCCAATGTCCTCTCTCTCTCCAATAATGAATTTATTGGAAGTAAGAAATTTTGTTTTTCAATGAACAGTCTGATTTTAATTTAATGTAATTATAAACAACATTTTAATCAAAAATAATATTTTTTTAATATTCTCAATTTGAATTAAAAGGTTATCTATTTGTTCTCCTGTTCTTAAAGATCAGTACGTATACAACGGTTAGTTGTGTCTGTATGTTACATTAAAAGCAAAGTGTGGTAGGCACCCAGCCATGAGATACAAATCAATGCAGAAGCATTGATATACATACTGAATCAGAATAACTGATAATTTCAAAAATCTTCATGAGGGTGAGTATATTTAAATACATTTTATGAAATTGGCAATATAACGATGAACTGCAGCTTTTTTACTGTCTTTCATCATTACCATTTGTACTATTACCAATTTTAGTATAATCATTAAACCCACAATTCAATTTTTCTTTCTTGAATGAGCAAATATGATTATTATTCATAACTGACTGAGGAATATCTGCATACATACTGAGACCCATACAGTGAAACAATGAAAATAATATTTTTATATCTTGAAATTGGGGGTGTGTGTTATAAAGATTAATTAATTTCTGTTTTCATGTTTTCAACATGGAACCTTGTTGAAGTAGAGTAGAATGAGCATTTCATTAAAACTATATTTAGTTGGGTAATTACGTTCCTTTAGGAAACTATTTTTACTAATCTTGAATACCTTTATTCAAATATTTATGTTTTTCAAGCCTTTGAATTCCTTCAATTTATAGGATGAATCCCAAAAAGGTTTTTTATCTATAATATTCGAGAATTCTGAGATCAGATTTCATTTTGCCGCTCTAAAAATAAGTCGTACTTTGAACATCTCGATCAATCTGGATTAAACAGATAACATTGTCTTGTCTGAAATTACTCAAGATAGATAACTCGTGCGGACTAATTACAGAAAAACATTCAGGAATGATAAAATCAGTGTAATTATGAATAGTTTATATTTTTGAACACTTTCAATTAATACTTTTGATTGGTTAGCTATCATTGACTGATTGTCATCAGGATAGAAGAAATATTCCGTACCTGCATTGCATTTTGTGGAAAAAGACCTCGTTAACACTTTGTTTCGACTTAGGTGGTTCACGGGAGGCAACGTAAACATAAGCTGATGCATGTGTTTTCAACCTCGATTTATTAGAGATACTGTTCTTTGCCTTCCTCAGCTCGAGTGGGCTAAAATCGGAAACTGTAGAGTTCATCATGGCCTATTAGGATTGGTGTACGTAGTGGAATGATTCTTCTCTCGATCTCTACTGCTCAATCCTTAGTGCGGCTAACTGCACTGCACAAGCAAATTGAAAACTGTTTAGAATACGCATTTTCCCTCAAAATAATAAAAGTCAATAAGAACAAATCATTCAAAGGGTGGATAACCACAGGAATTGAGCTGACATGTAAATTCAAATTTCTGATAGATTTGAAAAAAAAACCTTCTGATGCAGAAACTCTGGCGTACATTCAGAAATATACTGAAATATTGAACCATAGGAGAGGCAACAATTATTCACTTTCCCGAACTCAATAAATCCTCTGACAATCAAACAAAAATAACATGGAAATTGGTGAATCATTTCACAAATAAAAAAGGCAAAAATAAAGAGAATATTGAAATCGAATTCTTTTTCGAGAATACAAACGCCAAAATTGTTTTACACAGAAATACAGAACGGTCAAATGATTTCCATCCACACAATGTTAATTTTAACAATATCATTAATTTTTTTTGACACCAGTAACAGGAATGGACGTTTCATATTGTATTTCGAAACAAAAACCGAAAATTTTCGCAGGCAATGATAATATTTCGATGATATTAATCAAAAGAAATATTGAACATCTGAAATAACCCGTAACATCAATTATTCTACCCTTCTTCAAAAAGGGTGACAAATTGAATATTAACAATTACCGCGGCATCTCCTTACTTTCATGTTTTTTAAAGTTACCAGAGTCGGTCGTGATTAAACAAATAAATAAGTACCTCAACCTCCATAATATCTTGACAAAATCACAATATGGACTCAAATCTGATTCGAGTACGACCGACGGTACATTTGCTTTGGTTGAACCATTTATCAAACAATAGAAAACAAACAGCATTGTCTAGGAATATTTTGCGACCTGACCAAGGCGTTTTATTGCGTCGATCATGGGCTACTGCTGGAAAAACTTTATTACTACGGTTTCCGCAAACATTCTACCTACTTCATCGCAGAATGACAGTAAAAATATCACATTTCTATCAAAACAGTATTCAATTCTTTGCCTATTACTCAGATATGGGGCACATTGAAAATAGTGTACCACCGGGCTGAGTATTAGGACCAACTCTGTTTTTATTATATATTAACGACTTGACATTCAACTTTCCTACAGCACACTTATCACTATTCGCAGACGACACCAGCATAATCGTTCAAGACTTCGATCATTCCAAACTTCAAAATACTTCAAAAAATCCACATACAGGACTGGTTTTCTGCATATGTCTCAACTTTTCTGAAATCACTTCCATATCATTTAAATTTCATAGCCATATCCTAGAATTTGATATTGAAATCAATAAAGAGGTCATTATTCCGACAAAGTCTACAACGTTTCTAGGCATCCATTTGGATAGCAACCTGAGATGAAAAGAACACGTTATTCAACTGAGCAGAAAACTCCACACGTTCTTTTATGCAATTCGAACTATCAAGCAGAACATACACGTATCGGCTGCCAAGACGGTCTATTTTTCCAACTTCCACTCCTCGATGCAATACGGCATCAAATTTTGGGGTAATTCAAAAGATACAAAAAATATTTTCATTGTTCAAAAAAGGCAATTCAAATTTTATGAAACCTTACACAAAAAAAACTCCTGCAGAAACCATTTCCAAAAATTAAATATCCCAATATTTTATAATACCTACATATATTCTCAAAATAGTTCTCACGATTTACAAGAGGAGAATCGAACTGACGAGACCTGCATACACACATTTCTACCCAACAAGCAATCAGGATTTTATACTACCCACATACAGGTACGACAAATCAAGAAAAGGGCCACTTTACACAGTCATTAAGGTGTACAATAAAATTCCAGACAACCTCAAATCACTTTTCCAAAAAAAATTCAAACGCGAAGTTGAAAAATACCTGAAACAGAACACCTATTACATCCCAGATGAATATTTCAACCAATAAACCAATGAAAATGTGTTACGTACGCAAAATCTGTGGAATTTTGATAGCACTCATTATTTGATAGTATTCTCATTAATTACATTCCATGATTATCATCGAGACCAACCCTATACTACAAATACATTTTAGTCTTTATTTCCACCACTGTTATACAGGGTCATTCACGACGAGCGACCGTTAGGAAGATATGGAGAACGATTCAAAATAAAAACTTGAAATTTTGTGAAAGTGGGTTTTACAAAATGGCCTTCTCAACTGAAATATTTCGAACTTTCGGTCTCTTTCCTTTATACCGAAAGTTGAGGGCAACTTACTTATTTCAAATGGAACACCCTGTATTTTATTACATTTTTGAATTTCTCAGCACATTTCATGCCCACTTTGTGAAACAATGCCTATACCCAAATTTGTTAGTTTTCGAAATATTGATTTTTTTCTGAAAAATTTGGCAGTTACAGCACCACTCTGAAAAAAGCCTAACTCATAGACAGTAACAGTTGAAAATGTGAAATTTCACAGAAATACACCTTAAGCATCAAGTCATGAACAGGTCTATCGAATTTTCGAAAATAATTTACAGGGTGGTCGAAATTTCCACCTAAAACATAACGTCGAGAAAACTGATGAAACACGATTTTTTCAAATGGAAACCATACATTATTCTATTATTTTTGGATACTATGGAAAAAAATATATCAAATTCATGGAGAATGTCCTATACCTGAATTACACCCCTGGCAAGATATATCTGATTTTGGGAAATATTTCAAATGTAAATCATTCGAAGCAATACCAAACCAAGAAAGCTTTGAAAACAAATGATGTTACAACAAATATGTCAAAATTTGATGTGATATAATTGACGTGTATTTCGTAGTTTTCTATTTGTGTGCAAAATGTCACGTTTGGGGTATTCTAATGAAGATTTCCTGAATTTAATAATCACGGCAGTTTCTTAGAATTCTTCTCAGAATATTTTTATTGGGTCTGTGTAGCTTTGGAAAGCTACACAAGCTTTGGAAATCTTTCTGCAGAAACACGACAAGTTCTGTCCATTGTCCTAATGCATTTAACATAAATGATTATTATATTCAGGAAATCTTCATTAGAATACCCCAAACGAGACATTTTGCTTACAAATAGAAAACTACGAAATACAAGTCAATTATATCGCATAAAATTTTGACATATTTGTTGTAACTTCGTTTATTTTCAAAGCTATCTTGGTTTGGTATTGCTTCGAATGATTTAAATTTTAAATATTTCCCAAAATCGGATATTGCCAGGGGTGTATTTTAGGTATAGAACATTCTTCATGAATTTATTATCTTTGTTTTCGTAGTATCTAAAAATAATATAATAGTGTATGGTTTCCATTTGAAAAAATCGTGTTTCGTCAGTTTTCTCGATGTTATGTTTTAGGTGGAAATTTCGACCACCCTGTAAATTATTTTCGAAAATTCATGATTTGTTCATGATTTGATGCTTAAGGTGTGATTCTGTGAATTTTCACATTTTCAACTGTTACTGTCTATGAATTATGATTTTTTAAATTAATATCTCGAAAACTAACAAATTTGCATATAGGCATTTTTATACAAAGTGGGCCTAAAATGTTCTGATAAATTCAAAAATTTTATAAAATACAGAGTGTTTCATTCGAAATAAGAAAGTTGCCCTCAACTTCCGGTATAACGGAAAAAACCGGAAGTTGAAAATATTTCAGTTGAGAAGGCCATTTTGTAAAACTCACTACCACAAAATTTTAAGTTTTTATTTTGAGTCGTTCTTCATATATTCCTAACGAACGCTCGTCGTGAAAGACCCTGTATACCTTGTACCCTCTAGGTTAAAGAAATTATATCAATTGTTAATAGTTTCCTCAAGCCAGTCTAGGCCGTAATATCGAAACAAATTCAAACAATGTTTTGTTCTGTTGTGTTCTATCTACGACCACAAGTGTGTAACAATTGATGTGAGGTGGCCTTGAGAAGGAACTCAAAGAAGGGAAGAAAGAGCGCAACATAAGAATATGGAGGATTAAAACTTTTTGACTCAACCGCTACCGCTCGTCTCAATCTATCACAGTAGTGGATTACAAACAGCGATACTAATCGTTGAAAAATTCGTCTCACGTTTTCTCTTCTGTTCTGTCAATAACTGCTCTGACCGGAATGCATCCGAATATTCTCGAGTGTTTTGGAGTATTCAAGAGAATCCTAAAGAGCGAGATTTCCAACCCTCATATCCTCAAAGACACACTCTTCAGGAAAAACTCTCTTGACCATTCCACTATAATCTGAAATATTCCGAGATGTTCCAGACTATTCCATAACTTCTTAGAATGTTCCAGGTTGTTCCGAAATATTTTGCAGTGCTTTTGAATACTCTGGCCATAACTCACTTCAAATTCCTTTGAGGGTGTTCCGGAATTAACGCACTTACATCAAGGGTGTACTGTGAAGTAATGACCAATTTTGGCCATCACAGTTTGTATGAAAAATATCATGTGGAACACTGTCATTACTGAATTGTCTAACTGTCAGATTCCAGTTGGGTGTTACAAACCACACTAGGTTGGTAAGGTTCAAAATAGCACTGCACTGCATGGCTATTACTGACTGTTACGATTTCAAAATCGGTACCTCAAAGTTATGTGAAATTGTTCAATTTTCAATAAACTCCCAGTAGATTTCATATTCCATATTCTACAAAATTTTACATAGTTTGTATTGGAATTTCAAATATTTTCCTCAGCTACCGTTGAACTACTGTTAACCGATGGTATGCATACTAGAGGAAATAAAATGTATCAGTTTAATAAGATTAATAAGATACCATTGTCAGGAAATCCTTTAAGTTTATATTTTTATATCCACTTCCGTCTCCACTGTTTGATAGGTTGTAGGATATTTGAGAAAGTAATATGGAGTATGGAGTATATGGAGATCTCAAATGTGAATTTAATATGATATATTTGAAAATTATTGAATTCATTTGGTAACTCTACTTTTTCAAACTATGATTTATTATTTGGAAAGTTATTTTCCGTTGTTTCCATTCACGACTGAAAGATGATGATGATAATAATAATGTGGTAAATTTTCGAAATATTTACTAATAACTTCAACCATATGAAAAAAGTTCAGCATAAATACCAGAAAATATGTCGGAAAATTCATAATGTATTTTTAAAATTCATTTAAATGAAATCTTGAAGTCATAGCGATGATCACAAAAGTTGTTTCTTACAAAAAATCACTAGTTCCTCATGAAAGTTCAGAATTTTTAGCGTGAAGTGAGATATGAGAAGTTGTAGTGTGTCATTTTCAGGAAAAAGGTTATGCTTTAAATACAATCATTACTTTTGTAGTATACTGGTACAAGCGATGAAGAAGTTGATGGATAATGGTGATATCTATTAGCTGATTGCTAGACGGATTTTATGTATGTATTTTTCTGCTTTGTCATTGTCAATAACTATTTTTTATGTGATCTGAACGGTGTATATCTTCAAAGAGAGATTATTTTTTGGAAAAAATATTCAGACTTTCACTTTTCCATCACAATACAAAAAATTGTGGATAACTTCCAAAGGAAGAGAGCAGTTAAGTTCAAAATTAACTCTCAACAAAGATGTGTAGATTATGCATACTAACGAAAAAAAGTACTTTCGAAACATTGAATTATAAGTAAATCACTTTTTTCTTTCAATGTGTACTTCAAAAATTTGACATGGAATTCAAACAGTACTTCACAAAAGACAAACATTTTGGGGAAAACAAAATTTTTTTGGTTAAGTTGGAGCTGAAACATGAATAAAAATTATCGCGACTTATCAAAAAAAATATTTGCAAAAGCAATCGCAATACTTCAGAATATTTTAATTTTCGACAGTTTGCGTGGAAACAGAGTAGTACCATCGAATTTCAAATAGTTTTAAAATTGAATGAAAAGTGAAAAAAATACTTGACGCAGGGATTTTTGATTACTCTCATATCGATATTGAGTGGGATAACTTTAAAAAATATCAAATCATTCGCAACATTTCAATTTTTTTCCACTTCCTGATTGCATGTTTCCATTCCCGTTTTTCGTAGAGTGAGTTATGAATTTGTCAACTGTGATTGGTTCTAATTTCAGAGTTATGGGTCATTTTGTTATGGGTCGCTGACAACTCCTGGACGGTTATACTTTTTATTGTTAACAGATCCAATTTAAATGAGGTTGTTCATTTATTCCGAAACGTATTTGTTTGTTACATTTCTTTCCGGACGGTTATTATTGAACATACGGGCAGTAGCTCTAGCACTATTTTCATTCTGGTAGTACAAACTCACTATTTCAATCCGTTCTCGAAGAGTATAAACCATTACTTCTCAAGAATTCACTAAACACCAATTGTAACTACACGTGGTAGGTAATCGTTATTTTAAAATGAGACAAAAACAAAATGAACAAAATATCGAATTCAAACTTAACTAGGCAAAATAAAACATTTTTGAAGCATACTTCACAAAAACACCATGGAAACCAAGGCAACAGATTGTACAGATGTTCATTCAGGGCGGTTCGTTTTCAAGTCAAATAATTTTTGTCTTTCACATATAGTCAGTGGGCATACTTGAAGACTGGCTGTAAATCAAATTATCTAAGAACAATTCGTTCAGGCCAGTCTCAACTCCCTACACAGTGGGTTAATGGAATGACACCTATCAGAAAACAACTACTCCCCTGGCTTATACCACGAAGGGCGTTGGATTGTTTTCTGATGGGTGTCAGTCCATTAACCTACTGCGTAGGGAGTTGAAACTGGCCAGAACGAATTGTTCTTAGATAATTTGATTTACAGCCAGTCTTCAAGTATGCCCACTGACTATATGTGAAAATTTTCTTTCCTTATACGAGAAATTGGGCAAATTTCGGATATGCAGTTGGTAACCTCGTTCACAGGCAGATGGGGCGACGACAATCCTGTTGTTTGTTATATGCTTCAGCTTTGTTCGAGGAATGATATTCTGACGGAATTCGATTTTCAATTATCGGAAATCATCGACTTTATGTTGATGATATACACTACCTTGCACTGACGAGTGGCCAAACAGCCCCAAACTGGTCTGCAAGTGTGTTCCAATAATTGAAAATCGATTGCGGCACTTGTATCGCCAACAGCATATGCAGGAATAACTTCTGTGAGGAATCCTGCACTGACACCTGTCGGATATAATCCAACGCCCTTCGTGGTATTATCCAGGGGAGTAGTTGTTTTCTGATAGGTGTCAGTCCATTAACCTACTGTATAGGGAGTTGAGACTGGCCTGAACGAATTGTTCTTTAGATAATTTAATTTTTGCCTTCCAAACTATGAGCTTGAGACCATAATGTATAACTTCTTTGTTGAAATCTGTTCATCATGGAACATTCGATAATGCAAAACATACTCTGGGGGTACGATAGGGAAAGTTAGATCGAATGTGAATATGTCAAAATATGTCTTGCTGTACACTATTGTTGAGGTGTTTTTTATTTTCCAATTTCCAATGTTCCAATTTCTGTTGAACAATGAGTTTTTGAACTATTTTTGACGAAAACATTTAGTAACGAAATGATATTTGAGGAGGTGGAATCAAAATATTCATTATAATTTCATATCAACCTCATCTGAGAGTTTATCACATGTTTTTGAAGTGCGTTAATTACCTATACCCAAAAGAGTTTTTCCCCACTGGAAATATTTCAATAAAAACGTTCTATCGAAATTCATCAACCTTGAATGTTTCAATATTTTTAGCTCGATATTACTATTAATGATTCCACTATCTATGAACGATATTGATATCAGTCATATCAATACAATAATTTTTCACCACAATCGACTATTTCTGATAATACGGAACTGATAAAAAAATGACAAGTGAATTTTTTCCTGACTAGATCTACAAATCCAATTGGACTTTGTTCAACAATAGTGAGAACTGAAATTAATAATAATAATAATAATATTTATTTACCATTTTTATACACTTGGGTATATATGGTAAGTCAGTTGTACTACAGGCTAGTAAAGATAAAAAAAGTTGGAGATTGAACACAGAATCACCTCTAAATATACACATATACACATATATACACACATATACAAGTAAGCATAGATGCCCTCAAATTAACTAAACATTTTACATCATTCACATAATTTAATCTAAATAAAATTTCGTCCACTGTGAATTTGATTGTTTGTGAGATTGTCAATTAAAAAATCTTGGTAACTGTAATAGCCTCTTTCTAAAAGCATAGTTTTAACATAATCATGGAATACCTTGTCACTTGTGATTTTTTAACTTCATTTGGCAGCTTATTGAAGCACGTAATGGCATTATACTTAGGGGATTTTTTATAGCTTGTCATGAGATGCTGTGGGATTTTTAGAAGATCACCGTTTCTTGTATTATGACTGTGATCTGAAGCAGTCTTATCATATAATTTATTGTTTTGCCTAACAAATGAAATACATTTAAAAATGAAGATGGAAGGGGCTGTCAATATTTTTTTGTCTATAAAGACTGGCCGGCAGCTATCCCGGAAATCCATATTGAAGATTAGCCTTATGATGCGTTTTGTGCTATGAAGACTCTGGAAAAATCCCTTGCTCTGCCCCAAGCCATAATATTAAGACTCATATGAGGGTAGGCCATGGCATAATATATGCTGAGTAAGGCAGTTTCATCCAAACAGGATTTCAGCTGTTTTATGACATAATATGCTCTATTTAACTTAGCACATATATAGTCCACCTGCCTTTCCCAATTTAGATTGGCGTCTAGGAACGTCCCTAAAAATTTCATTTCTTCAGAAGTTTTAATGTCATAACTAGAGTGTCGACCAATTGGAATATTTCTTCTAAAGTAAAAGTTAACACTGATCGATTTAGAAGTATTCAGAATGAGCTTATTTCTTTGGCACCAGGTACTGAACTGATCAATAATATGTTCAGATTTGCTGATGAGTTGCTCAGCATTATTGCCTGCTATGGTTATCGTTGTATCATCAGCAAACATTGTGACGTAGCCTCCCTTTATATGTTGAGGAAGATCATTAACATAGAGAAGAAACAGTAGAGGTCCTAGAACAGAGCCCTGTGGCACCCCGAGTTTTACCGTCTTTGACTCAGATGTAACTCCATTGCAGATTACAACCATTTCTCTGTTTGTCATATAGGATTGTATCCAATTTATTATACTTCGTGGAAACCCGAACAATGACAGTTTTTTTATGAGAAATTCCGCGCATACTGTATCAAACGCTTTTGATAGATCGAAAAATAGTGAGATCACATAATTTTTTTATCAATCTCTGTGTAAATATAATTCAGAAGATGATAGGAAGCTGTTTCTATAGATTTATTTTTCCTGAAACCATGCTGAGACATACATAACAGCCTATTTGATTCCAAATGATCCATAACCCTACGTGCTACAACTTTTTCAAATAATTTAGATATCGAGCATAACAAAGATATTTGCCTATAGTTGTCCCTTTCTGTGGGGTTTCCTTTTTTATATACAGGTATAACGAGTGATTTTTTCAGAACTTCTGGAAAGTATCCTTGTATAAGTGATTGATTCATTAAGTATGTTAAAGGAACGACAATAGATGGTAATATTTTCTTAATTGTTATAATTGATAGTTCATCAAAGCCTGCCGTTTTTTTGTTCTTCATTTCTGATAGGACATTCGATATCTCATATTCCGTAACCGGATAGGATTGGAACGGTTCAATAATGGTAATATTTTCAGTAACAGTACAGGTTAGAGATAAGTTTTGCCCGAAGTGATTTGATATGGAATTTTCAGCTGCATTTGAGAAATATTCAGCAAATATTTCAGTTATTTCCTCTGAGTCAATTTTAGACCCATCATCATAGTTGAGAGTTATTGTTTTTTTCGAGTTGTTTGTGCTTCGTCCTAATTCTTTATTTATTATCTTCCAAGTCTCTCTAGTTTTGTTTTCTGACTGGTTTATTCTAGACTTAAAATAGTTATTTTTTGCCAACTTCACATTATGTTTGTGCTCTCGCAATCTTAATTTATAATGTTCAATCAAGTGAGGTTCAGATTTTTGGGAATTTGAGAGAAGCCAAAACACTTCCTTTAATTTTTTACTTTCATCAATGATTTCATGAGTTATCCAGCTTTTCTGGTAGGATTTCCCATAGCACCGCTTTTTTGGACATGATACATAAAAACACCAAATCAGTGTGTTATAGAAGTACTCAAAAGCTTCATTTATTTGTAAATAAAAAATTTGGCACCAATCTTCACGAGTTAACCGATGTTGTAGTTCGGTCATATTGTCATCGCATAAACTACGCCTCTCGATATATGATATTTTGTTTTTCTTATTGCATACAGTGTTTGTTTCTTTATATACCAGAATGTGTGCCAAATGATTGGCTATATTCGGTTGGACCAAATTTATTTCCCATTTTGGTTGAGGTAGGCTGGTCACCATGTAATCAATGCAGGATGAGGTAGTGTGCGCGTTTTTATTAGTGAAAATTCTAGTGGCACCTTGAAGATTATTGCTTATCTGGTATGAATTGAAAATGTCAGATAGTAGTTTTGTATTTAGATCCGATTTATGACAGTTTATATTAAAATCACCACACAACCTCCTCAGTTTCATTTCGTTGATCTCAATCAAATGGGAGAACGGTTCATCTACTATCGAGACAATGAACAAGACTATAACAGAAATACAAAATTCCTGAAGCAATATAGTTTATTGCAGAAAAATATGAAAAATCAGAATATATAGTTTTTCCTATGTTTTGATGTTCTATTCTATATATATAGAAAAAATTTGTGGAAATATATGTATCGGCCGACATTTGATGAAAATCCATCACGTATTTAATTGATAGTTTATTGTGAGATTTTCACTGAATAATTCACAAAACTGAAACACGTGTTTTGCTACACAACAGCTTTCTCAGCTATAATATATTGAAACACGTGTTGTAGTTTTATTAATTATTCACTCAAAATCTCACAATAGAGGGGTTACTCGGATGGGTTGGTTTGCTTTTTGGTTGTTGCAAATGAAGCTACAAAAACTTGATTTTTCAAATTCATTGTAGATCTTTATTACTCACAACTTCAACAGTATCCATCAACATATCGCATATATTTATGAATTCAACTCAAAAAAAGTATAAAATAAGCACTAACAAACAATACTGAAAATTATGTACCTAATCTCCATTTTCAATTCCATTGTCTTGAATGGATACTTGATGGAACTCCATATCAAAACTCAATAACATATAAAAGGTTATCAAAATCACGACACGAATTTTGCTATACGGTAGCTTTCTCAATCAGATTTCAATCATTGGTAATTCATGATCACTTTAATGAAATGAATAAAAACACTTACCATTAGTTGATTTTATTCATACGACCGGTTTCGAGTTTGACCCCATTATCAGTTTTATACCTACTAGATAATGGGGTCAAACTCGAAACGGTCATATAAATAAAATCAACTAGTGGTAATTAGACAAAAGTGTTTTTATTCATTTCATTAAAGTGATTTAATCATTTACTGTGAAACACGTGACGTCGTTTTGTAAAACTTTCATTATGGAAATCAAAATAATTCTCACTAGTGAGTTTAAATGATTTTGATGTTTTTCAATTCAGTAACAATTTTCAACAATTTTAGTTGTGACACTGTTAGTTTCAGTTTGGTGAAACAAATGAAAACACTTTTGTCTAATTTCCACTAGTTTATTTAATTTTACGACCGGTTTCGAGTTTTATCACACTATCAAGTATAAAAATTAATTGATACCATAGTATAATGATGAATTATACTATGCTAGTACATTTGAAATCCAAAAACGGGGTTATATAGGGAGTTGCTAAGTAAGCCGAATGGGGAGGAAATTAAATAAACATAAGTGTCAATTATAAGGATTCAACACTAGATATTTTTCAAATCACCGGAGTTATCAAACTTATGAATTCAAGAGTGAAGACCTACATAAATTGAGTTGCTCGTTTATGGTTATATATGATTATCATATGATCGCTATGATTGTAATGAGATATGGATATTGTAGTAAAATAATGTTTATTCATTATTCATTAACTGAAATTTACATTTTCAAATTACATCTCAGTTGTTCCTACAATATTCCAAAATCTTATCGATCCTTTCGTTATGTTGGAACCAGACAGTGTTCAATCTTGTCTTCAGTCGGTCTCCAAGAGCATTTCCCATGCTTCCACTGTCGAGGAACGCTTTAACTAATCCACTCATTGTATTAGAAACTGCATCACCGAAAATTCCAAGACCGGTGAAATCGAACTGAAAGTATAATATTTTAGTCAATGTAGTGCAGATAATTCAGGCAAAATTACAAATTTCTCTTAGAAATGCCTTCAAATCTCAAAGGGGTCAACAACATTATATTTTCCTCATATTATATATTCTCCATATGAAAACAAAATATAGCTACTACCCACATTAAATCAATAAATTATTCTCAAAAAAAATTCTTGAACTCAGGACCTGGGTAGAAACTGATATACTTTTGTTTCGGAACTCATTGGATATTTTTTGAAGTATTCGGAATTTCAAAAAGAAAATGGAGATGAAATGGAAAAAATATTACTCAAATAATAATTTACAATGACCGTAATATTGAAAACTCTCCAATAAATTGTATTAATGGTCGATAATATCGGCTAGTTCTTTCTGATATTCATTGTTTGTAACATTCTTTTGCAAAAAATTGCTTGTCTTCAAAGATCCAGTACCTCACATTTGCGTGAAATATGACAAACTGCCTCTACTCTTCTGTTACATCAAGTAAATCTTCGTTGTTCAATGGACATTGTACAGTGAGTAGCAAAAACATTATTCAAAGGTTTTTCTGTTTGTAGTCCCAGATGTTTGTTATGATTTGATTTTGGTACCCCGACGGATTATTCAGATCTGTTATATGACATTAATAATCTGTGTATAGGATACTCATCAGCTCTTTTTATTTTTCATGATTTCTGTATATTCTGGTTGCCAGTAGAGATCCATGACATTTCCCGAGCAGTCTCTTTTCCACTTTTAGGTTCAACAATTACAAGAGTGCAGTCCAAACCCTTGTAAGAATTTTGATCTATCAGGGAGTATCTCCAATTTCAAATTTTATTACCAAATTTCGTCAGACCCTTCCAGGCATGTACCTCTGCATTGTTGAAGTAATACAGTATCAGCAAGTTGTATAATTGAGTTTAATAAGTCAATCTCCAAATCTACAGCAGGACCTTCAGTTATACGTTTTTCCAGGAAAAATGTGTTAGAACTTTACCGTATTTGATTTTGAATTATGTATTGTAACCTTAAAGTCCTTCGAAAGAATCTAGAGTCTAACACTGTTCAGCCTCCTGAGTCTCTCATCCATCTCAGATCTTCATTGAATCGGATAATATTCCTGACTGTGGAACAATGGTCGTTGTACTTAGATGAGAGCTTTCTGTGATTGGTCTTCATGAACTTTTAGACTATACGATCTCTCATTTCGACGACTAGATGTTATAAAGTGTTTAGGTCCGCACATTAATTTTTCAGGGGGTTCAAAAATATATGTTCGTTTGGAAATTTATATGATGATGAATCAAAAAATTTTCTCATCAGACATATTCTGAGATAGAGGGGTGAGAATTCAGTTGAATTTGATAGAAATCATTTCTAACTAAATATGGGACAATTTTTGTTGTGCGTAGATAATAACTTCCTGTGATTGATATTTGTAAACTCTTTGACTATCCGATCCCTTATTTCAGCGACTAGATCTTACATAGTTTTCAGTTCTGCATATTCGATTTTTAGGGGTTTCGAAAATATATGTTCGAAGTATGAGACCCACCGACTGGTAGTTTATATGGCGATGATCCAAAAAATTTTCACATCAAACATTTTCTGAGATAGAAAAATAACAATTCCGTTGAATTCGATAGATAACATTTCTGTATTAAGACAATAACACTGAAATCGTGCTAGAGATATTGTTCACAAAGTAGTGGAATAAGTATAAAATTTGTTAACTGTTACTGATACAAACACACAGACTTCTTCGGTAATGTGACTTACATATGAATAGAGGACAAAGATGACTCAGATTCACTTTGTCAGCATTCCAGTTCAAAGTGAGTTCTTCAATTCCTTCTGTTAGATTGAAACCTGGTTTGGTGAAATTGACTTCACCACTCCATGAGGTGCTGGCTAAGGTGACACTGTAAGAAATGAATTTGATCTATACATATGATTTGATATATTGTTATTTGAAGTTGAGAATCTCAGCTTTATATCACATAAAGGTGATATGAAGCTTAATAATAAATCACGTGCATTAGCGCAACATTCTATAGAAGCAGGATATAAACCAAATTACTCTAATATCAAAGTTTTACATACAGAAAAAAATATTTCCAAACGCCTTTTTCTTGAAATGGTTGTAACTCTTCTAATTGTATGAATGAGAGAACTGGCATTGATAATCTCAGCAGTATATACAGTAATAGTTCACATTTATGTGAAGGTATGACATTTGTCAAACCAAAAAAATCCATTAATGTTTTCTTCTTTCTTTCGTCGATTTTTACCGTAAGTATGATATGTAATTTTATTCATTGGCAGTAAAAAACCCATAACTAAATAAATTATTGGCTTTCCACTAGAAGCCGTTATTATATATATATATATATATATATATATATATATATATATATATATATATATAGATATATATATATATATATATATATATATATATATATATATATATATATATATGGCAAAGTCTCATTTGCCATATATATATATATATATATATATATGGCAAATGAGACTTTGCCGAGAAAATAGCTCATCATATATATATATATATATATATATATATATATATATAATATATTTATATTCTACATTCATCTACAAAACTCTGGGGTTTTCAAAGTTGACATTAGGTTCCAAGGAACGTGAAACAAAGATATTGAATCGAGATATAAAAATATTATAACTTACTTCAAATATCCGGCAACCTTTCCAGGAATCAAAGCCACATTTGTTTCAAGACTGTACTCTGAAAGAAACTCGAATCTTGGCCACCAGAGTGTGTATTTAAGGATTGCATTTGAGTCACTGTCTTTACTGAATTGTTCAACATCCAGACTCCAGTGGGGAATTCCATACCATTTCATGTTGGTGACGTTCAATGTACCACTGCAAAAAGACATTATCATCATTATTGGTTATATTGCTGACTTCGTCAGGTGAAATCATTTTTGTTTCTAATTTGGAAGGTCTCAAAAGTGAATTGTTATTATTCGAGATGCATTCGTTATTTGTAGTTTGAGGTGAAAATGGTACGATCCATTGGATAAACTTGAAAATTATCTCATTCATGATAAGTTACACAATGCCTAGTGGACGAAAATCCAACAGCAAACGAGTAAGACGAAGTTCTCTTGTGTGCAGAGACAGGTGCGCCTGGCTATTTCCGGCGACATCTGCACCACATCATCATCAGCCAAAAAAAATTCTTCAAGACTTTCTTACCCTCCACGAATTTTTGGAGAGTGGCTAGATAGGCAACAGTAGAACTCTGCGTATTGTCAATTGCACAAAACAGGTTTATGCAAATTACTGGTCAACACTAAAAGTAACGGGATCCAATTTGTACCTACCAACCTGCTTCTGATATTTCCGTTTTCGTTACTGGTTCATGAATTTCACTAATGAAAAAACGTTTTCCATACTTCAGGACTTTTCAATGAAAAATCAGCATCGACAGGAGATTCATAAAATCTATTAACGATAACATAATGACAGATTTTCATATTCGTCTGGACGTTATTTCATTTTGATAATTCGGGTAATTGAATTGAATTCCTGATGCATATTATTGTGTCAATTGCTTCAAGGTTGGTTAAGTGCAGTACAACCGAAGAATTCAAAAAAGTTTGAAGGTGGTTGATAAATTTTTATGGTCATCACCCGAAGACGATACTAACAATTGAAACGTCGTGAAGTAACTTCGCTTGAAATCTTTCAATTTTAATTTTCATTTCTTGTGGATTGTTCAATTTCCAATTGTTGCTTGTACTCTATTTCATTGTAATTTCAGTCTTTCTTCTTGATATAATTGCTTTTTTCAGCTAATCTTTTTAATTATTTTAATTCTTTCAGGAATTTCAAATTATTTCATATCATATTAGACAATGGAAGTCCGAACTAATGAAATAATTCAAAAAGAGTTGAGTCAAATTTTTTTTCGAGTTAGTTGTGTTTAACTGAGACTTTAAAAGGGTTGTTTGGTTCAAAAAAGTCGAGTATCCAAGATTTGCACCGGTTATAATTCTCAAAATATTTCTTCAAACCACATCTGTAATATTCCAAAATTATTAACAAAAATTAACAAATCTATGATTATCACCTTGAAAGTAATTTTCATATTGGAGTCCCATGTAGTTACTACTATTATCAATTTTTGCATTCAGTACAACTCATAAGTTAGTGTGGAGTCTAGAGCAAATGAATATGTTTTGTTCAACTGAATTGTTTTACGATTCACGATATTGAAAACACATTCCATGTGTCGATCCTACTTTTTCATACCATGATTCATCAAATGAAATGATAATTACCACAGTTACCATTCACGATGATATGATAATAATAATGAAAATATCAGAACTTCTAGAATTTAATAATTGGCATTTTCTTATATCTGCTTGAATCTGCTAAAAGATCAGGAATATGAGATGAAAGTGAAAATCGTGATTCATTACAAAAAGTTGTAAGATACAATATTTATAAAAAAAAATTTTTAATTTGACCACAAAAATAATTTCCATAATGAATTTCTTTTCTATATGAAAAAGTGTATGAGATGATCATAATGTCTAATATATTCGCATGAAACTTAAAAAGACACTACCACCGAAAACATAAAAAGTTCATCCCACTGAAATATCATCATTCAGTATGGAGAAAATGAATTCATTACCCTGCACAATCAATTAAAAAGCAATTGAGTTCAATATGAATATTTTTCTGAAAATTCCTAAAATTTCATTGAAGTTATTTGTATCGTACATGGAAATAATATAAAGATATTACCTGGCAATGCCAATGTCTCCATGCCAAGATAGGTTGTGGTTAAAAACAAGAGGGTCATGAGGAGGAATGTGAACAGATGGAAGTCCAGTTATAATTACTTTTTTCAAACATGCTGCCAGTTTGATAGCAAGCTCTCTATCTGTAGCAGCTGTAAAATAAAATACATTATTATTCTTCAAGATGTTGCTTTCGATTATATATATATATATATATATATATATATATATATATATATATATATATATATATATGACAGAAGTGACATCATCTTTGAAAAATTTTCTTTTTCATAAATGCTTATTCAATGAATTTTATACAACATATAAATATTACATTTTTAACAGGTGATGATCAACTGTATTGTCAAACATGCGCCAAACTAACTGACTGTTATAAGGAAACAAGTATAGCTGAGGCACCAGTCAATCTAATAATAACACTGATGATATTCAAACAAGACTCAACCTCTAACGGAAGCAAGAAACTCTTTGGAAGGTTCGAAATAGATGAACATTTCAACCTAGTAGACCACTGTTATAATATTCATGCAGTCATTGTTCACTGTGGTTCTGGCGTTGAATGTGGTCATTATTACGCCTTGGTCAAAGAAGAAACGGACTGGTTTAAGTTTGACGATAGTCGTGTCACGAAGTGTTCTGGCGATGCATTGAATTTATTGGAGCCTGTGGAGACACCCTACATTTTTTTTATGAGAGAGAGGACATTGTTAGATCAAGATCTTCAGATGATGTGGTGCTGCAGGTTTTTCCGGGTTTTCCTGCAGCTGAAAAAGCAAATGCGCCACTGGAATCAATGAAGTCGCCGCGGAGCGCCAATTA
Organism: Leptinotarsa decemlineata; assembly: GCF_025532065.1. Classification (NCBI taxonomy): domain Eukaryota; kingdom Metazoa; phylum Arthropoda; class Insecta; order Coleoptera; family Chrysomelidae; genus Leptinotarsa; species Leptinotarsa decemlineata. The sequence continues at coordinate 947,078 of NW_027412545.1, read as the reverse complement.
ATTTTTATTGTTGTATTTATTTTATTTTTAATGTCATTAATATACTATTACATATATCTAGGTATGTTTAAAATATAATTGGGATCACTTGGTGAGGTGTTAAAATAACGGTTTGGTGTTGGGCAGAAAACTCCATTATTATTCGTCTGTTCATATGTTCATATTATTATATGTCATATGTTATATATTATAAATTATATAAACAGACATTGAAAATCAAAGTATAATTCACAATTATTTATTAGACATAGATAAGTCTCGCTAATATTCTGAATTCAAAATTGTAGTTACACGTTGTATAGAATTTATTTATGAAATAGAAATATTTTCATTGATAATGCCATTCTTTGAACTTGTCTGACTGAAAGTACCGTTAAAGGTACATATGGATTCCTGTCTCAATTTTATGATTCAGACTTTTGTTCACAAATTACAACTGATATTAAAAGTTGTGGACTCAAACTACGTTTTACGATGAACTTTCCCTGAAATGCACCCGTGCAAAACTGGTGCGGATCACTACTTATTCATAAATCTGTGTGTTATAAATTATGTACGAGCCTAACATGAATGTTTTCATTTTTTCTGCTTACAGTGATTTTTTCTAATTCAGCTACATGCTTCCAAAAATTAAAAATGTATTTCGAAATTCAACTTTCTCTGACCAATAATTTTTCCTTAACATCATATTTCCATCAATTGTCAAAACGCATCATTCAAAGAATATTGGTTTAACACATAGCTAAAATTTTTATTTACAGTAGTTGTATAGCTACTCCAGACTTCACAAAATATCTCCTACCTGCGAAGATTCTTTTGATAACTTTGATATTAATAAAGTAGGTACTCTTTGATATATGTCCCAATCATTATGTTTTAATGTAATAGATGAAACTTCGACCATTTTGAATGATTCATTCTGATGTCAATCTTATTCATTCACATTGTGCTGTACCAAATAAGTATTTTTACCAGTTGGTATATTTTTGTATTTTTGAAGTTAAAATTTTCACTCTCCCATTCGAAATCCTTTCGATACAAAAGTAACATGTACATATTGATTTTAATTGTACGAAATGTAGCTAAATTATTTGGACCATAATAAAGAAGCGTTCCTTACCCCAAAATAATCAAAATCGACTCAGAAAATAAGGTAGGTACTTAGTGTATGTGAAATTTACGTGATACGGATACAATCATAATTCTCCCGTTCGGCTTTGTTTGCAGTAATCTAATAATGACAACTCTAATGATAATTGTCGTTGATTGCCAACAATAAAAAAATTTATGAATTGCTGAAGACCGGTAAGGTGCATTTTCCAAATCATGTAAAATACATTATTATTTATCGATTTTTCAGAATTAAAATGAAACGGGAGATGCAGAAGAGTGATAAAAACCTATGAGCTAAGCCGCATCTGAAGAATATTATGAAAAATGATATTGGTGACTTCAATAATTACGAATTGATATTCACAACTACTCAAATGAAAAGTTAGTTTTACCATTTGCGGTATATACCAGCGCAACAAAAGTGAGAAGTTTCAATAGTACCATTTTCAACTTCTAGTGATTTCTTCTTCAAAAGAAAACTGAAATGATTCGTAATGAATTTCGTTTATATAGCTCTTATATGCTTAGATATGAGTCTTAATCAGATATTGAAGTGGATCATGTGGAATGTTAGTGGAATGTTATTTAAAAATCACTATCATTTGAATTACTTCAACAAATGAAAAACACTTATTATTTCTGAAATGATAGAGTCGTGTACAGTTCCACAAAAAGTACAGAAAATGGAAAGTTGTAGCAACGACTTAGTCGAAGTCAAAACAGAAATTACCCAAAGTTTATATAAGATTCAGCTAATAGAGTTTTTGAAATCCTAATGAAAGCTATTCAGATAGCCGAGACCGTCAAGAAACTATCCATCATTTCACACAGAATTAACTTTAATATAATATGTGCTTATTTTCTTTGTCGACTAATATACTCAGTCAATAATAAAAATTATCTCAGTTAATAGTAAGGAGGTGCTGGTTCAATTTTCAAATATTTGCCTTACAATTTCAGAAAAGCAATTTTTCACGAACTATTTCAACATTTCTTCAGTTTCGAAGGAGTTTATTCAGAATGATCTGTATAACAATTTTTCATTAGAAAACTTTAGAACATTCATTGAACTGTGAGGCTTTCATTTATTGAGATTGTAAACGAAATTTTTAATAAAAATAACATATCTTCAACATTCTCAGTCTACATGTTCTCCTGTTCTTTGAGAGTAGTGAGTATACAACGGTTATTGTGTCTCTATGTTACATTTGATGACCGCCACAGAACACTTTTCTTTTAGAGGAGATATCAATAATTTGAGGAAGCTGAACTCATTATGCAAAGGTTTTATAATAAATCAACAGTGGGCTGTGATTTTGACAGTTAATCACAAATAAAATAATAGTTGTTAGTTACGTGCATTTAATAATGGCTTTGCAATTATCATTAGAAGAAAGAATTGAAATTGTGAGAATTTCTGGGGACAATTATCATAGTGAAAGAGAAGCAGCTAGGATATTTAATCACAGACATCCAAATCGACTTCCCATTGACAGAAGCACCGTCAGTAAAATTAACAAAACATTTAAAGAAACCGGTGCAGTCAGCAAACATATTTTAAAAAATAATCACCGAAGAAGAAATTTAAACGAAGGTGCTGTTTTAGATTATTTTAGAAACCACCCAAACAGAAGTTTACGAGTCGCCAGTTTGGATTTAAACTTACAGAGAGAGAGTATTCGACGATGTCTTAAACAAAACAAAATGAGAGCATTTAAACCTAAATTTCTTCACTTTTTAAAGGCAGGTGATGAAGTGAAACGTATGGAATTTTGTTTGTGGGCACAAGGCGAGTACCTGAATACAAGAAATTTTTTAAACTGCATAATGTTTAGTGATGAAGCTTCTTTCAGCACCAATGGGGTAGTTTCATCGCAAAATGCTCGGTATTGGGCTACGGAAAATCCGCACTGGATCATAAATTGTAAAAGTCAATATTCCGAAAAAGTTAACGTTTGGTGTGGTATAGTACAAAATAGAATAATAGGTCCATATTTTTTTGATGGAAACATAAACGGGCAAAATTTTTTGGAATTTCTAAATAACCAATTATCGGACGAAATAGATGAAATGCCTCTTGCGGAACAAGTAAATTTGTATTTTCAGCTCGACGGCTGTTCCGTGCACAATTCGAGGATTGTTAAAGAGTGGCTAAATAACCAGTTTCCAAATCATTGGATAGGACGAGGTAGTGACTTAATTGAATGGCCACCTAGATCGCCTGATCTAACAATATTAGACTTTTTTCTGTGGGGTATTCTGACACAAAAAGTATACAGAACAAGACCAACGAATCGAGCTGAACTCATGCAAAGGATACGACAAGCTTGTGCCGAAATTACAGTTCAACAAATAAGAAATAGTGTAAACAATATTCGGAAGAGATACGATAAATGTATTGAACTTAATGGAGGTTTGGTAGAAGCCACAAAAATTTGAATGTTTAGTTTTAAATCAATGTTTATTTTAGTATCAGTTTTTTCTTAATGGCAATTAATTGTTGAATAAATACTTTGAAACTTGTTTGTATACATTTTGTTTTCATCAGCTATAGAAGAAGGTAGAGTGAGTTCAGAATCTCATAAAATGTGATTTTCCAGGTGCGCTGTTACAAAAGTACTATTATTTATTATTGGGAAACTTCCAAAAAGCTTACAAGTATGACCATTAATACTTCAAGATTCTATCAAGATTTGGTAAAAGCGCAATTGGGAGATCCCATGACATGAGATTCTGAACTTGGTCTACTACTGCGTAACTTGAAAATGAACTTCTAATTTTCTGTTATTCAATTATTCAATTTTTATTTTAATTTTCACTTCTCGTAACCTACACTCAAATGAATGATTTTAAGGGAATATTATCCACAAATCCAGTGGCGTAGTCAGATTTTTATTACAAAACGCTTGCACCACAAATCTCTCACATTACCATATTTTCAGGAGTTATAACTGTAGAACGCATTGAGCTGTTGACTTTCACTTTTCACTGTTCAAATTCACTGGTGTTCTACTTGGTAATGACAGTGTTGTCAGATCTCAAATATGTCTATAATCTGAATAAAAATTACAAACATATACTTTGTTTCCAAAATTGCAGTTGTTGTAACTTCGTTGTTAACAAATATTTTTTAATGAAAATTTGACAGTTTTGATTTATAACGACTACGAATCCAGTGGTGTAGTCAAATTTGAAAACAAAAATTGCCTAATAAACTTTTGCCGTTTTTGACAAACAAAAAAAACCATAGAGTGCCTTGGAAATGAAACTAAAATTGTGAAAGTTAGTGTCAAGATACAGTTTTTCATGCTTAATATTTCAATAAAAAAAAATTGAGATTGATTGAAAAATGCACATTCTACAGGGGTGGTTCCATTTTAAATGGGTCACACTGTATATATATATATATATATATATATATATATATATATATATATATATATATATATATATATATATATATATATATATATATATATATATATATATATATACGGTGTAACTGAATAAGTGTAATACATTCAAGGAGGTGATTCCTCATCGAAACAAAGATAGGATCTTTCATATAAAAAAACTTCATAGGAGCTTCCTTTTTAAGATACAAGATACAGCCCCTTAAAGGGGGTACATAAAATTTGTATAACAATTTTTTTCATAAGCACTGAAAAAGTTACAATATTGAAATCAACCTGACGTTTTGTACTACCAAAAAGACACTTAGCCAGAAATTTATTTGGTTTACCCCATGGTTGTAAGGGGTGGAAACGCAACCCCTAAAATTTATTTCCAATGTAACTTTTTGTCTTATTATTTGTTTACCATTTGAAAATTTATTTCCGATAGCCTATTTCATTCTAAACAAAAAGTGTCTCTTTGGTTTTTTGCCCAAAATGAACCAGTTCGCAGCAAAAAATTATTTTACGAACAACTACAGAGATAAATCGTCATAAATGCCAACTGGATTTATTCTTATTTTGTAGTTCGTACCTGCATTAAACGATTAAAGGGTAATAAACAAAACTAATTTATTAATAACAAAACACACAATATGTAGAAATCATAGTAAATTTTCAATAAGTCCTCCTTCAGATGTTACGCATAGGTCTAGGCTTCGGCTCGTTGAGCAACGCATCCGCTCAAATATTCATGGAGTCTCTTTGATTACCCTGTACGCATCGATGATGCGATTTCTTAACTCATCTACATCGCGAACAGGAATACGATAAACCAAATGCTGTAAATGGACCCAAATAGAAAAATCGAGAGGATTGAGATGCGGGGATTGAGCGGGCCAGTTCTGTCCTTCTCCTCGACCTATCCACCTATATATATATATATATATATATATATATATATATATATATATATATATATATATATATATCATTAAGAGCCTTGATGATGATAATACGACCCAGCTGTCGAAAGCGCCCGCATATAATAAATAGAAGTTATAAATCTTCAAATCCTTTTTGTGACATATGTAAAAATTATATATACAGGTTGTAATAAGTGTAAAACATTCAAGGAGGTGAGATTTCTCATTGAAAAAAAGATAGGATCTTTTATATGAAGAAATTTCGTTGGAGCATCCCTTTGTAGATACAGCTCCTTGAAGGGGGTACATAAAATTTGTATAACAATTTTTTTCACATGCACTAAAAAAGTTACAATATTGAAATCACCCTTACGTTTTGTACTACCAAAAAAACACTTAGCCAGAAATTCATTTGGTTTACCCCATGGTGTAAGGAGTGGAAAACGCAACCCCTAAAATTTATTTCCAATAGCCTGTGTCATTCCAAACAAAAACTGTCTCTTGGGTTTTTTGCCCAAAATAAACCAGTTCGCAGCAAAAAATTATTTTACAAACAACTACAGAGATACATCGTCATAAATGCGAAAATACAAAACTAATCTATCTAGTAGGTCGCTATAAGCGACAGTGACAATTAAATTGGTATGACGCTGTCAGTTTGTGAATTTTTGAAAATGAATTAATACTAATTGTGTGTTATTGTTCTGTTCTTGATTTGTTACTTTAATAATTCACTTGTTATTAAAATGGCATACACAAAAGAAGAAATGGCTGATATGCATTACGTTTACGGTCTGTCGCAGGGGAATGGGTTAGAAGCTTCTAGAAGATATGCTGAAATGTATCCTCAACGGCAGCATCCTTCACATATAATATTTGCTTAACTTCATCAACGAGTACGAGAATATAGTTCATTCGACAGAAGAACGCAGGATTGTGGTCGCCATCGAGAAGTATGAACACCATAGTTTGAAGAAGCAGTACTTAATTTGATTGAAGAACAACCTACTACCAGTACTACAAAGATTGCTTTCCAGCTAAATGTTGATCATATGACGGTATTTCGAATTTTAAAGGAACAACTCTTATACCCTTACCATCTGCAACGAGTACAGGCACTGTTACCGCGAGACTTTCTGAACCGTCTTGAATTTTGCAATTGGATGCTGGAAATGATTAGAAAAAATTGTGACTTTCTGAAGACGATAGAATTCACAGACGAATGTAGTTTTTTTCCGGAAAAGATTATTAATTTTCATAATTACCACATATGGGCTGATGAAAACCCTCACACTATTGTCGAAACTAACCATCAAAAACAGTTTTCTTTTAACGTGTGGCTCGGAGTTATTGGGGATGATTTAATTGGGCCTCATTTTCTACCTTCTCGATTGAATGGTGAGGCATACGATCAATTTTCAAGAGAAGTGCATCCAGAACTGATGGAGAAAGTTCCTTTGGGCGACAAAAGGGATATGTTTTTTATGCGTGATGGGGTTCCCGCCCATTTTAGTCAAGTAGCACGTCAGCATTCAACTGTAACATATGCAAATCAGTGGATAGGTCGAGGAGGAGGACAGAACTGGCCCGCTCAATCCCCGGATCTCAATCCTCTCGATTTTTCTATTTGGGTCCATTTACAGCATTTGGTTTATCGTATTCCTGTTCGCGATGTAGATGACTTAAGAAATCGCATCATCGATGCGTGCAGGGTAATCAAAGAGACACCATGAATATTTGAGCGGATACGTTGCTCAACGAGCCGAAGCCTAGACCTATGCGTAACGTCTGAAGGAGGACATATTGAAAATTTACTATGATTTCTACATATTGTGTGTTTTGTTATTAATAAATTAGTTTTGTTTATTACCCTTTAATCGTTTAATGCAGGTACGAACTACAAAATAACAATAAATCCAGTTGGCATTTATGACGATGTATCTCTGTAGTTGTTCGTAAAATAATTTTTTGCTGCAAACTGGTTTATTTTGGGCAAAAAACCAAAGAGACACTTTTTGTTTAGAATGAAATAGGCTATAGGAAATAAATTTTCAAATGGTAAACAAATAATAAGACAAAAAGTTACATTGGAAATAAATTTTAGGGGTTGCGTTTCCACCCCTTACAACCATGGGGTAAACCAAATAAATTTCTGGCTGTGTCTTTTTGTTAGTACAAAACGTCAGGTTGATTTCAATATTGTAACTTTTTCAGTGCTTATGAAAAAAATTGTTATACAAATTTTATGTACCCCCTTTAAGGGGCTGTATCTTGTATCTTAAAACGGGAAGCTCCTATGAAGTTTTTTTATATGAAAGATCCTATCTTTGTTTCGATGAGGAATCACCTCCTTGAATGTTTTACACTTATTCAGTTACACAGTTCATATATATATATATATATATATATATATATATATATATATATATATATATATATATATATATATATATATATATATATATATATATATATATATATATATATATATATATATATGATGAGCTGTTTTCTCGGGTTTCGGTAGACTAGTCTAGTTGAAAGAAACCAGACATCACCAGAAGATGGCAAATGATACTTTGCCGAAACGTTGTGAAAATAATCCTTTTGGGGAGAAAATACACAGAACACGGAGCGAAACCCGAGAAAACAGCTCATCATACTTTATCCGTGAGAATCTTCGAGTTAACATATATATATATATATATATATATATATATATATATATATATATATATATATATATATATATATATATATATATATATACATTCTGAAAAAAAATATTTTTTGAAATATCACAGACAGAAAAATGAAACCCTCTCTCTCCACATTTCTTGAAGACACCCACAATTTTGGACATTTTTCAGATGATTTTGAGAGGTTCGTAAAACAAACCTAATTATTTGTGGCGAAATGGGTATACAGTTCCATTGTGATATTTTCAACATTGCAAAACAGTCAGGTGTTAGATGTGGTTACTAAAAAATAGCTGCTATGATATGTTACATTTGAATCAAACATCGTTTGAATCAAAATGATTCGAATCGAATCTATCGGCCAGTTTATCAATCAGAATTATTTTATTCCTGTGAAACTATTTATATACATAGACTTGTTTCATTTTTTGTTTAACAATGAGCTTTCAAAGAATTTTTGATAAAAAACTTTGTAACGAAATGATATTTGAGGTGATGGAATCGAAATATTAATTATAATTTCATATCAATCTCATCTGACAGTTTATCACACGTTTTTGGAGGTCATTGATTACCCAAGAGAGATTTATCTTTCTGAAAGGATTTTGATAAGAACTCTCCATCGAAATTCATTAACCTTGAATGTTTCAATCATTCCGGCTCAATATTATTTTTGGAGATTTCATTATCTGTGAACGGTATCGATATCAGTCACCTATGATAAATTATTTTTCACCACAATCGACTATTTTTGGAATGACTGAACTGGATAAAAAAATGACAAGTGGATTTTTTCCAGATTTGAACTTCAAATTTATTCAGACTTTGTTCAACAATTGTAAGAACTGAAATTAAACTGCCTCCTTCATTTCATTTCGTCGATCTCTATCAAATGAGAGAACGGTTCATCTACTATTGAGACTATGAACAAGACTATAACAGAAATACAAAATTCTCGAATCAATTGGTAGAAATTATGAAAAAATTATATTAAAATATATAGTGAGAAGGTTTTTCCTGTCCTCCTGATGCCCCTGCACCCCAAGGCTCTTTATTTTTTTTCTATATTCCGAAAAAACTCAATAGAAATATACACACATTCAAACGTATCAGGTACGTTACTGTTATTCAACCAGTAGTTTATTGTGGGATTTTTACTAAATAATTTACAAAATCGCAACATGTGTTTCGCTACACAACAGCTTAAGATGTATGAACACGCTTGATATCGTAAGTGAAACACGTGTTGTAGTTTTATAAAGTGTTCAGTGAAAATATCACAATAAAGTGTTACTGGGATGAGTTGGTTTGCTGTTTGGTTGTTGCAAATGAAGCTACAAAAAACTCAATTTCCCAAACTCAGTGTAGATCTATAATATCCACAGCTTCAGCAGTATCCACCAATTAATATTTATAAACTCAACTCAAAAAAATGTAGAAATGGCACCAAACAAAACAATAATGAAAATTGTGAACCTAATCATTATTTTCGATTCCAGACCCTTCAATGGAACGGCTGATACTTTATGGAAATACACATCAAAACTTAATAATATCAGGTAATCTGGTATCTGTAAAGTAGGGAGGGTGAGTGTAGAATCAAAGCACTTAGGCCACATATGACCCAATGTACATCCTCCCGAGGAGGATGTACATTGTCCGGTAAATGCAATTCTTGGAATCGGAGTCCGCGTTTGGTGGCCTGGTTTTTGTGAGGCTGCTACGGATAGTGTTCCCAGATCTGAAGCAGGTCCTGATGTTATACTTGGACCCAATCCATCTTATCCTTTCCGATAATCCTCTGATGTAGAAGAGTACAAGTACTGGTTGTGGCGGCTTCTCTTCCTTGTGGAGCTCTTGCTGTCTTCTTGCTAGAGCCTGTTCTACCATCACTCTGGAATAACCATTCCATTGAAGGTCATTTGTGATGATGCCTATTTATTTCAAGAGCTTCCATTGTATTACAGAGCTCGAAAGCACGGTCTACGTCTAGTGGCGTAACTTGGTTTGGAATCTTTTAATTTTTATTTTTATTTTTCATTTTAGTTAATGCTATATTTTATTTTTTTATAAGTATTTAAATTTTTTATTTTCTGGTTGTAAAAGATTTTTTTTTCTGGTTGTAGCTTGTATGTTATTTATATTATATTAGACAATGGAAGCCCGAACTGATAAAATACTTCTTCAACCTTTTTGGGGTTTTTTCCGTGGTGGTGCACAAGTGAGGGAGCTTTCCTGCAGGGGCAGGCGGTTCCTTGCCTTCATTCAAGGCGCAGCTTTTGGTGCCCGCCGCAAGAAGTGCCCTTGCTATTGGAGGTGATCTGCTATGACCAGCCTCATTCCAAGCGGTAGATTGGGGTGAACATTTCTGTTCATCCCCAGCCACCACCTCAGAGTGAGGTGAGCATTTCTGTCCAGCCTCGGGATTGGTTTTTGTTTTTGTTGTTTCTGTTGTTTCAATAATGTGTGTTACCACGAGTGTTCCCACGAGGTCACCCCTGGTAGACCTTTGTATTACCAGAAGTAGTCTGCTTACAATGAGGTTACGGCCAGTTCCCCAAAGGGACCGTTCGTGACCGCATATCACCCTGCGGCCATTCAGCTGTCAGCACGATTCCTTACACCTCAGCTTGGGTAGGCTGGTTCACGGTAGCATGTTTTGCAAAGGCTTTTAGGGGTTTTAGTTTCCTCCACCCTACTTATTTCTGCCACTGACCAGGAGTCCGGCGACCCCGTCCGTAAGGCCACATTAGCTTCCCGGACAGGGCCTCCAGTCCCCTAGCCGTTTTTCTATTCCGCCACCTGGGGACGCGCCCGATAGGTAGCCCAACCCATGGAAACTTAATAACATATGAAAGGTTTACAAAACAACGACACGCACTTTGCTATACAATAGCTTTCTCAAGCAGCTTTAATCAATTACTGTGTGACGCGGTTTTGTAAACCTTCCACTTGTGGGTTCAAATGATTTTGATGTTTTTCAATTCAGCCACAACCATCAATATTGAGTTGTGAAACTATTCATCTATACTTTAATAAAATATTTTACTTTCGATTTTTAGTTTCAATTAGTATTATCAAAGATTTCGATAAGAATGTGTGTAATACAGCTCTTTTGGTATTACTCTCTACGAGATATTTCCATAAAATAGCGACTTTTTTATGTTCGTACAATCGTCTCGAAAATATGTTCACAGTTTCAGTTGTTTAGTATGTTCAGCTTGTTGTTGAGAGGTATGAAAGTTTGTTAACACACTTGAACCGTTGACAGTGGCATACGGTAATTGTACTCTCAGTCAGAAATTGTTTACAAGTGGTAAAAGTTCCTCACAGAAAGTCAAGAACATGTGAAAGACGATGATCGCTCTGGATGCCCCAGCACATCAACAACCAATGAAAATGTTGAGAAAGTGAAAAAATTGTTATGGAAAATTGTCGAATCACTATTAGAGAAATTGCTGAGGAGGTCGGAATACCGGTTGGCTCATGTAATACATTTCTTTCGGAAATATTTGGCATGAAGTGTATGGTAGCGAAGTTCGTTCCAAAATTTCTGAATTTGGTCTAAAAAAACAGTCGCATAACTAACGATCAGGAATTATTGTATGACGTCAACGGCGATCCAGATTTGCTTGAAAGAGTCATAACTGGTGACGGCTCATAGGTCACATGGTAGTACTGTCAAAGACGACTGTTATCTTCAATTTATGCGTCGCTTGCGATAATCAATATGAACAAGTCGTCAGGTATTGTGGAAAAATAATTCATGGCTTTTGCATCACGATGATGCATCTGCTTACCCGTCATTGCTCGTTCGTATTTCTTGGCCGAAAATAACACCGAAGTGATGCCACTGTATTCATCACATTTGGCCCCCTGCGACTTTCTCGTTTTCACTGGATTGAATAAACTCATGAAAGGAAGGCGCTTCTCGAAGATTGAGGAGATAAAAAGCGAATCGCTGAGAGAGCTCAAGAATATATCAAAAACTGCATATAAGAACTATTCGAGAATTGGAAAAACGCTGGTACGAGTGTATTATATCTGTGTGAGCCTACTTCAAAGAGGACAAAATAGAAATTGATGAATGAATGAATACTTTTAGGGAAAAATGATAATTCACCTTATTTTTTTGACGGACCTCTTTGAAAAGCATTTTTCGTGGAGGAATCAATGTTTCTTACTGTTTTTTGGGTGTTCAACATTTCAAATTCTAAAAAATAGACAGGGAAAATAGAGACAGGATAGTATAATCTTCTGAAGTGTAATAAAAAGCAAACTGCGTAATATATACTACTGAAGTTAATTGATCAGCAACTTATCATACTCAAAAATATTGCCTACGCATTGAATAATCAATGGAAAAAAATAAATTTCCATACTCACTTTAGATGAATGATATTTCGGAAAATAATCCTTTTTCTTTTCCGAACCCCAAGCAGTGAGTAATTGTACAATGTTTATTTTAGTTGGTTTGGGTCGATTTGTATAGACTGTTTTTCCTTCATTACGTATACAATGAGTGTTATCCAATGAAAAAAAAATATATTAATAAAAAGTTTAATATTGACAGAAGTCAGGTGTGGCAACTTTCATGGTTGAAGAACAAAGTGAATATATACTATTCTCTTCTATTCCATTCCATTCCATTCCATTCCATTCCATTCCATTCCATTCCATTCCATTCCATTCCATTCCATTCCATTCCATTCCATTCCATTCCATTCCATTCCATTCCATTCCATTCCATTCCATTTCATTCCATTCCATTCCATTCCATTCCATTCCATTCCATTCCATTCCATTTCATTCCATTCCATTCCATTCCATTCCATTCCATTATATTCTATTCTATGAAATTTACGTTTGCAAACATCTCAGTTGTTCCTGTAATATTCAAAATCTTATCGATCCTCACGTTATGTTGGAACCAGACATTGTTCAGTTTGGTCTTCAGTCATTCCCCAAGAGCATTTTCCATAGTTCCTCTGTCGAGGAATGCTTTAACAAATCCACTCAGTGTACTAGAAATTACGTCATTGAAAAGTCCAAGACCGGTGAAGTCGAATTGAAAGTATAATATTTTGGTCACTGTTGTGCAAATAATTCAGGCAAAATAACAAATTAATTTTAGGAATTCCTCAAAATCTCAAAGGACTCCGCAACATTATATTTTCCTCATATATATATATATATATATATATATATATATATATATATATATATATATATATATATATATATATATATATATATATATATATATATATATATATAACTAGTCTAGTTGAAAAAACCAGACATCACCAGATGATGAGACTTTGCCGAAACGTTGTGAAAATAATCCTTATGGGGAGAAAATACACAGGACACAGAGCGAAACCCGAGAAAACAGCTCATCATTTATATATATATATATATATATATATATATATATATATATATATATATATATATATATATATATATATATATATATATATGACTAACAGCGAGTACAGGGACATTTTGTACATTTGGAAAAATATTTATACAAAAGTGTATACAGGTTATTTTTGTGATATATGAGTTCACTTAACAGATGCTATTCACAAAATGGATATACTCATGTCAGTCTTTTTTATATATCAATTTTTGTATAAACCGTATAATACCAGGACTTCCTTTCAAATTGTCTATGAAAAATAGATAACGATATAAGATGCAGATGGACTGTTGTACTGTTGAGAATCACTGATACTTTTTGAAATGAAAAGTAACATCCATGATTCAATATTTGTACTTATTAACTTATTTTATTGTGTTTTGACGTTTGTCAAATGGACTTGGGAAAAAATTAATAGTTTTTAATATTTTCCTGAATTCATATTTGTGATAAATTTCTTCAATGCACTGTTATAAATATGAAGAAAATTGAAAACTCTTCCTTTGGTTAATCAATAACAGAGGTCAAGTACGAGGAACGAACACTAGACAATTCGTACCACCTACGGAATCCTCACTTCAATTTATATTCCGTGTTTCTTTTCGTTGTTTTCGTTTTTAATCTGATTACATCTTGAGTTCTACATCGGATCAAATCTTATTTCCTACACGACTAGAAACATGTTTCCCTACTAGACAAAATGGTTAAAACTTTCGCGGCCGAGGTTTTCAGTATCACTACTTCTATTCAGATTTGAAGGCCTACGTTTTTTGAAGATTCTTACTGGCGCAAATGGATAGCTTCTTCAGAGACTCATACATCTTGATTTTGACTCCGATGACTAGGTATTCCGACTGCGTAGAGCATATTCATATGGGTTCAAGTAGTTTGATTTGCTATTTACTATACCTGGATTCAGTAAATTTTCATTAACATTCGTTCTACCTGGCGTCACGATGTTTGCTATTCTTGAACTTCTTAGAATGGGATTCCATATTCGGTTGAGGATCACATCTTCCTCTTTTCTGTTGAAATTATCCGTGTGTTAGTGGGATCTCTATTGCCTCCCGTACCAGCCGGCTTTGGTATTCCTGGTTGGGGGGAATAAGTTTCGAGTTTTCAAATAGAATCCTGTGGTTTCCCTCACTGAGTGCGTGTTTCGCCACAGCCGACTTGCCCGTTTGGCATAGTCTACAGTTTCTTCCATGTTCGTTCAGCCTTGTACGCAATATTTTGGCGGTACCGATATATACCTTCCCACAAGTGCACGGTATGGGATATACTCCTGCTGCTGATAGTGGGTCTCTTTTGTCTTTAGCCGACTTGGGGTTCAGTTGTATCTTCTTGTTTTGTTGTTGTATTTCCCCAAGAGTTTTACAATTCTGTCTGTGAATCTAGGGATATATGGTAGATATGAAAGATATTTGAAAATGCCATTTAAAAAATCTTCGAAGAGACATTGTTCAAGATCTTTTTTATAAATATATCTGTTTCCACCTTCTACAGGTACAGAATCGCAGTAGGTAAAGATATTGCAAAACTGATCCTTATTCATTGGAATCATCATTGGAACCATCTGTAAAACTCTCTTGATCCTGGTAATCCCATTGGGGCATGTTCTGTACATTCCTAAGTTCTTACATTTTTTTCATTCTACATGATCGAAAATTAAACTGCATCCCAGGAAGAATTAGTCTCAGGAAAAAACCGTTCTCATCCTCCAAGTGATGTTTGCAAGACCTAGGCATTATCTCTGATATAAATATTTTTCAAAACACAAACATTGATTGGGCACTTCAAAGTTAACCGATTCAGATTGAGTTTTGCATTACATACTACGCACGATTCTCTCGGAGTTTGTTTCAAAATATTCAGCTTGAGAAACATCCAGTCGTCTTCCAAAGCAAAGTCTCTTTCATTACTGCTATTACAATTCAGGTACAGACTTGTGAAGTTGTCAATGAGAATATCTGGTAGTTCTGATTCTTCCTTTTGTTCAATAGCAATCTCCTGTTTTTCTTCATTATTAACCCCATCTAATTTTGTCATTCGTTCTATATGGAAAATACTTTTGCATATGAAACAATGTCTTTGATTTTGAATACAAGCCATCAAAGACGCATGAAAAATCAAATAAACAGGCAAAAGAACCAAACTTTAGAAAAATATGTACTCATGTAGTACAGACATTACTAATGATATGTCATCATGACAATATGAGGTATCATCTGACTGTTACTCTTGCAGACAGCCGATTCACGAGAAAGGCTGCTCGCGGCTCACATCCAGTGAGATCAAATGTCTGCAACTCAAATCAGGCAGGGCGTTTCACAAAAGGGTCTCGGAGACCCAGACCGATAAAGATAATATTCAATACACAGGAAGAAGCCAACCAAATTATCCGAAACACGAAAATATTAAAGCAACAGGCTAGTTTCAATGACATTGTTGTGACAACTGATAAAACGTCCCTTCAAATGAAGCAGTATAAAGATCTTTTTCAAGCTGATAATTTTCTGCAGGCTCACCTGATACTTCCTGATACTCTGTTCCAATTGAATTGTAATTTGTTTTGAAAGTTTCATTTAATTTTTTGCAAGATTTTTTTAATAAAAGTTTGGTGAAAAAATACTATTTTAAACATTTGGAATGTGCCCTCCAGAGTTCCGGGATATGCAACAACAATTGATTGCAACAATAAAACAAATAAGTATAAAATGAATGAAATGAAATCGACCTTCAAGTTTTTGTGAGATTTCTTCCTTTTCAGTCTAACAATTGAATATATAAAGGAGTCTTTATTTTATTTATTTATTCGATTCCAACTAGACAACCACATACAACCAGACAAAGAGTCCACTAAAGTATCCACAAAAATATTTCAATGATTATGTAACATATAATGTTGACATTTTCATTGTGATGAAATAAGTTTGTTTTGATGTTAATAATATCACAATTGCGAGAAGACTGCTTTATTTTCGATTTCATAGAATACATAAAAAACCTAGACACACAGCTGTGTTGTGGAAGCGGTGGTGCTGAATGTTTACATTTATACAGTATACGTGACAAAGTTAATAAGAAAAATATACGTATAAGCAGATGAGATACCAAAATTAGAATATTATGAAAATCATTTGAAATAATGATTTGAAACAAACTTCGTAAAAAAACGTTGTGTTCACTGTAGGAAAAAATATTTTAGAGTATGTGTAATTTTTTATTAAGATGAACGAAAGATATCGATTGGATAATTGAAAATTTTCTGAACAATTCTACATAAAAGAGATTTCTGCGACGATTTTGTTTGCTTGAAGAGTATGTGAAATACATTGTTTTTCTTGAATGCCGATCAGGAACATTAATTTCAACTTGATTTAAAAGGGTAAGAGTTGTTGTTCGTGATTTTATGTAATAACAATATATCCAAAACCTCTCTTCTATTTGATAGGGATATCAGTCTGAAAGATTTTGTGACACTATCGATTTCACCATTGTAGTGATTACTGAAAAGTAATAATTATAATAATCCGATAATTCAAATTATATATTATTATGAATATATCAACCTTTTTCAATTTCCTGACGTCTATAAGCAAAAAAACTATGACATGGTATTTGTCCTGTCGCAAAACCCTCAATCCAAAATTTGGTTTCGATCAAAACAATATTGACTCTTTTCCGTAAGGTGGTGCATTAATTATTCTTTAATCTTAGAATCCCAACATTACCCAATCATACCTAGAATTATTATATTATATCCGTCATGGGGAATCTACTGAAAACATCAGCAAAAAAAACAGGTGATCGAATTTTCGAAAATTCACTTCATTCATAGTCCATGGAATTTTTCTACAATTTCCACTTTTTCACCACTCTAGACGTCTTGGCATCATCGTTTTTAGATCTGATTAGTCAAAACATTCATAAATATTACTGGATTTTTTTTCCAACACCAAATCGTTATTTATAACACCTCGACACGTGTTTCGTGTTTCGATCACCAAGTGATCATCTTCAAAGAGGAAGATAGATTAGAGTTTATCTTCCTCTTTGAAGATGATCACTTGGTGATCAAAACACGTGTCGAGGTGTTAAAAATAATGATTCGGTGTTGGAAAAAAACTCCAGTAATATTCATTACTGCACCAAAGGTTCCAAACAGTGCATCATGAAAAACATTCATACACAGGGTATTTAGTGAATAAGTGAAATAAACTCCAGAGTGTGATTCTGTATGAAAAAATAATGATATTTTACTGTATAACTTTCATCCGCAAATACTTAGTTTTCCGATATACAGGTTGTTAAAGTTTTACTTAAAAACTGACTATTTATTTATTGTTCTGGAACCGGTCAAGCTATGCAAATTAAATTTGGAGAGGTAGTTAGTTATTGCGCATTCTCTGACATGCAAATAAAAACTTTATGTTCATCATTGGCGCGCATACAGGTAATGAGCTCAAACTAAGAATCATTTCTGAATTACTCGTTCAATTTGTGACAAAAATTTCCCCCTTGACTTTTTTTTGTATGGGCGCCGTTTTTATATAAATAAATAAAACATTTTCACGCGTATTTGTCATTGTTATTCTTAAACTGTTCTGAAATTGTTTTTTCTCTCTCAACCGGCTGCTCCCTTACGGCAACCCTCAGAAGTCTTCGAGAGACTTGTGCGAAGCTAGTAGGCTACTGTCAACATTTTCAAAAACGAATAATTCAACGAAATATCAAATTAACGTTTCATCATTATTAAGCTTCCAGTTTGGTATATAATATAAATATCAATAAGTAATTAATTTTTTGTTTTATCGGAAAGACTGAAAAATTATACAAATGTGGAATTGTCAGAGATGCATTTTGTCCATAGAGTAACCTGCAACACATAATCGAAAAATTGCCAACATATTGAATGTAAGCAACTTCACTATATTCAAAATTCTTACAGAACAGCAATTGTATCTGTTTCATATTCAACGTGTGCAAGCTCCACTACCTAGAGACTTTTTTCCTCACGTAGTTTTTGCCATTGGATTCTTCATCAAATTGCTCACATTCTTAATTTTTCAAATGGCGTTTTGTTTACTTGCGAAGCTAATTCTGGACGATAATGTATATGAAATTTCCATATCACTTCTGGACTGAGAAAAATCCACGTGGAATATTTGAAGCTCATTTTCATCATCAATTTTCAGTAAATGTATGGCTTGGGGTAATTGATGATTATATTTAGCGACTTTTACCTTCATTTTCTACATGAAGAGTTACCTGTTCTTTTTGAAGAAATCTCTCTACAGCTGAGACACCACTTATGGTTGATTCATGATGGTGCACCAGCCCATTTTAGCAATAGTGTACGTATTCACTTAGATACATAATATCCAAATCATTGGATAGGTAGGGGAGGTACGGAACATTGGCCTGCTCGATCGTCGGATTTAAATCTTCTACATATTTGCATTCAGATTTTCTCAAGTCGTTGGTTTATTCCTCTCTCATCGAAAATATAGAAGACCTGAGGAAACGAATTCTAGCCGGCCGTGAGGCAATAAGAAATACATCAGGAATATTTACGCGAATACGACAATCAATGAAGCGAAGAGTTGAATCTTGTATAACGTCTGAGAGAGGTCATTTTGAACATTTGTTATAGATATGCGCCTATTTATTTATGAGTGTTATTTTCTGTTGTTATTCTGGTTTGATGTAATTGAATTAGAAAATTCCTAATAGTGTATTGAAGAAATGAAAAGTATGCGTTAAGATATTTTTTTGCATAAAAACGGCCCTCCATATGAAAAAAAGGTAAGAGAGATTTTCTGTCACAAATTGAACGAAGAATTCAAAAATTATTGTTAGTTTCAAATATCTCACATGCGTATTTGACGTACCAGTTTTTCTTTAAAAAAAATGAGATCATTACCCGTACGCCCGCCACTGATGAACAAAATTCTCAATTGCATGTAAGAAAATGTGCAATAACTACCCCTTGAAGCCCAGCAAATTTCATTTGCATTCCTCGACTGGTTTCAGAGCAATAAATGAATAGTCAGTTTTTAAGAAAACCTTAACATCTGGTATCCACAAATACGAAGAATTCGCGGACAAAAGCTATACAGAATCATCTCCGGAAGTTTGTCGCACTTATTCACTAACACCCTGTATAAGTGAGTACATCTAATTTTGGCCCAGATTCATTTCAATCATATGAAATGAGGGAAATTTTAAAACAAAATCCTATGGCAAAAATGAGCTAACGCTTGATAGTGGATTCGAAGATATCACTTATTCATCAATTATTTGGGTAACATTGGATTTCTCTATAATAAGTCTAAGCAAAAAACTAATAGAACTATATATTTTCTCATGTCGTGATTCAGAATATCGAAAAAAAAACATTTTATTTCTCTATAATAAGTCTAAGCAGAAAACTAACAGAACTATATATTTTCTCGTGTCGTGATACAGAATATTGAAAAAAAAACAATTTTAGAAAATGTTCATCACCTTGTATCTCAAAAACTATACAGTCCCATGTTCATGTGCACTTTTTTATTTTGGTGATGAGTAACATCGACCATTGAACAATACTTTTTCGAAAAACCTTTTCTCGAAATATACACGAATTCAATTCAATGCTCGAGATGAAATTGAATAAACAAAACATAACATTCAGGTGAATGTAAAAATGTTTTCTTCGTTGCAGTAGATTTATTCGTCGAAACAGGATGGATTTGGACATTGATAAAGTTATATCTTACATATAAATCTGTATTATCAGTATCCATGTTCTCTCCACCATATACTATTGATTACAGTTTTCGTGTAACAACCTCTGAAAAACCAACCACTTTGAAATATTCAATGGCACCATTCCACTTCGGATACAGCAAATATACAAGGTACACATTGAATACGTTGAATAAATCACACCACGATATCTCACTTGGTTCACGATTAGGTCTCTTTATTTTTTAAATTCAGCGTTTATGTGAAGAGTTTCCAATAATTTTTATCAAATAACAATTTTACTGCGATTTTTAAAAAGATCATAGGTGATTTACACGCTAGATAAATTGCCAATAATCTCTATTGAAATATTTCAGGACTATCGAATCAATCCATACAACTGAAATATAAAGAAATATTGTCAAAGGCTCTTGACAATGTCTGCAGGAGAGCAAAAAATCAATAGGCACGGTACTACTGAATATCATTTGAATATTTTCCATCAATTGTGTCATTTTCAATATAAAAGCACCTTTTTTCACAGTAAATAAAATTTTCTTGCCTTTTCATAATCGTCAGCTGCATTTACATGAGATCACTAAAAAAAAGTAGCCTGAAGTGTAGGTAATATCGAAATTAATATGAATATCACAACATGAATTCATAATCAGAATGCAAATTCAAAATTCCCGTAAGTTAAAATGAAGAGTGATTTTCAAATCACAGGATATTGGATTCTACACATTTCTTGTGATGTCAAAGTAAATTGATTGCGATTTCAATATGTGAATTCACATAGTGGCTCGGTGAAAACACAAAAAGTGTGTACTTACAATGCCATCCACAACATGACCGATTGACTGTGATTTTTCATTGTAATATTGCTTCTTAAATAGAATCTTACAAAACATATTTGTTCTTCTACCTTCATATATTGAGAATTCTCCGGGGTAACATGGAATCTCACAAAATTGATATCAACGTGCTTGTAAAAATATTAAATTATACATTATATACACCATCTGAAGCTGGTGCTGACTTTTTGCAAAAACACATTTTTCCCTAAAACTCGATCAACATATTTTGTCGATCTCGCCGAATGCTACTCAAAACTCCCATCAGAACTGCTCTGAGATTCCTTTCTGTCATTCGAAATTTTGGTTTTTCGAGTTTCGCATAAATAAATTGAAAAGTTTCGATTTTTCGATAAAAGTCTAATGACATATTCTGTATAACTTGCCGAGTGCTATTCAGAACTTCTATCAGAACTGTTCTGAGATTCATTTCTGTCATTATTCAAAATGTTGGTTTTTAGAATTGCTCACCTTATGATGGCCAATAAATTGAAGTTTCGATTTTTTTATAAAATTCGATTGACATATTTTATAGAACTTGCCGATTGCTACTCAGAACTCTCACCAGAACTGAAATATCTCTTGATTTTTTTTTCCAAAATGATAATTTTCATAAGTCAAAAATAGATTTTCTTCTTCAATAAGTTTTTTATTTCGGCTGAGCTATATTCCAGAATGGTCAAGAACTCCAGAACTATCCTTCTTCATCTAACCAGAACTAAGTTTTTCGAAAAAGTTGGCACCGTGTGAAGTAAGCGCCACTACTTTCTCTTATTGAAATACACAATTTGCTGAAACTATTCAATATTTATATCAGGAACTCCAGAACTCTATCAAATCGACTCAGAACTCCAAAAAGTGTGTTTTTGCACTCATGTGAAGCTGGCGCACAAAGTCGGCGCCAGCTTCACATGAGTTATTTATATTGGTAACATGGGTTCCAAGACTATTATTTTTCCAAGACCGTCCTGGAACTATATATTGAGGTACCGGTAGTCTACATTAAACATAAAACTCTTCCAAGACCGTCCTGGAACTATACAAAAGTCTTGGAACTAGCCATTAGTTAGCAGGAAAAGTCTTGGAAATGAACTTTAGTCATATATATATATATATATATATATATATATATATATACATATATACATATATATAATCTTCATATGAAAACGGAAAATAATTAGTTTCAGATCAGATAATTGAAAGCTACCACCACATAATCCACGTTGAAATACTATCTATATCAATGAATTAGTTTCATAAACTAATGACCTGAGAGAGAAATGATGTACTCTTGTTTCGGAAATCATTATCTACATCTACTACACGCATAACAAGATTCCATTCTATTTTTCATTCTCACAATGAATTCAACAAGACATTTTTACTACTTGAGAGTCGTTACCATACACTATTAATGTTTCACAAAAACAGCGAAAATGTTGAATAACTCAACAATCTCGCTCGGCTATACTTTTTATTGTATAGCGAAACACGTGTAGCGGTTTTTGTAAATTCATTATGTTGAAAACTTTGCAATAATTTGTATCTGTGGTTGATAATATGGATTTTCATCAAGTATCGGCCAGTTGACTGACTAACTTTGGGACAATTTTTGTTGTGCGTGTTGTGCGAGAGCTTCCTGTAATTGGTCTTTGTGAACTTTTAGAGTATACGATCCCTTATTTCAACGCCTAGATATTAAATAGTTTTTGATTCTGCATATTCGTTTTCCAGGTGGTTCAAAAAAAAATGTTCGAAGTATGAGACCAACCAATTGTAAGTTTATATGGCGATGATTCAAATAATTCACCAATGAGACGTATTCTGAGAAAGAAAGATAACAATTCAGTTCAAGTCGATAGATGTTGTTTCTGTAACAAGACAATAATACTAGAATTATGCTAGATATATTGTTTACAAAGTAGTGGAATCAATATAACATTTGTTGGAAAATAAATATTACTGGAGTTTTTTCCCAACACCAAACCGTTATTTAATTCACGTGTTTCGATCACTAAGTGATCATCTTCAAGAGGAAGATCAAACTAATCATACTTACAACTTTATCCTTATTAATACCATATATACCTGTTGTAGGTACCCGTATCTTTTGAGCGTCTTGAATTAATTTCACAACATTGTCTAATCTACTAGTCTGAAATCAATTTTACAATATGCCCCTATGTAATAGTCGGGCAAATCTAATAATTGAAATAATATAAGCTATATAGAATTAATTTCACAATATTGCCTTATCTACCAGTGTTAAATTAATTTTACAATGTGTCCTTCTGTAATACTCAGGTAAATCTTATAATCAAAATATCATTTCAACAAGCTATACATACATATAGTATACTATTAGGTATTGGTCCACCATCGTTATTCATAAAAGTATTATATTTACTCATTTCTACAATCTCATAGGCATCTAGATGCCTGTTGTTAACTTGTCTAACTAATATTAATGAACTGAAGTCTATGGAATGGTTTTGTTGCAAAATATGATGGGTGACTGCCGATTTTTCAGGTCTTCCATATTTTAAGTGTGCTGATTGTCAAGCTGTTGAAATAACTGTTTGGTGTTGGATAAAAACAGTGATATTTTTATTCCATGTTCATTTTACAGAAAGTGAATATTTCTTTACGTTCGTTGTTTTTGTGTGATGTTGACTTTGTCTTTAATGTTATAGAGATTTCACCTCTGAATTCTTGTTGAATTTCATGGATTGTTATAATATTTCGCAGTGTCACAGATTATATTTTGTAGTCTTCAATAAATGAACGACTTTTTCGTAACGTGTGTATTCATATAGGAAAACAGTTGAACAAAATAATTAAAGAAATTCAATAAGACATTACATCATTTAAGTAATATTCTCAATCAGATACATTCCAGTGTCCATTTTTGTGTGGGATGTGACTCCCCTATTGTTTTTTTTTTCTCTGAATTATAACAACTATATCAAAATTCAGGAGTCGTGTTGTGGATCTTCCTAAAGTACAATTTTGAAATCTTTATCGAAAGAAGTTGAGCCGCTATTTTTGCAACTGCACGTTTTGACAGTTCCTGAATGAAAAATACATTTCTCCTGATTGCAGAATTACATACTGATATACTTATTCACTGATTAGTAACCTCTAAGCAACATAAAATAATGGTGCCCCGTACACCGTTATTCTTCAATCTCTTGTATGACGCATTTATAAATTCAACTGATAAGTAGTTTTTTCCATTTGGAATATTTAAATTTCTCATACTCGATTATTTAAAATCGAGTATGAAGACGAAGACGATTAAATGGGAAACAATACAATGGTGGAAGAAGTATTTTCCCCGTATAACTCTCGCCCTTCTCGAGTTATACGGGGAAAACCAAAAATGTTGTTTTTGGTTTTTTCGAATGAAATTGTTATTTCGGAGAATAACAAAAAATTGAAAAATAAAATGTTATTGTATTCGAAATTTGCTAGAACGATGTAATAATAAAACGTTTCGTGTCATCATGTCCACCATCAACTTTTTCATTACAGATATTGATAAAGCGATAAATTCACAATCCAAGGGTATATCACATTTGATATTTTTATAGCGTTTCATTTGAAATAATCACCATCATCGATGACAACAATCAAACAGAAAAACAATACGGAAAATTGAAGCTACATGGCAACCCACATCAAATGCTCGAATTGACGACCTCTTTGTTGAATGCGCATAAGGTGGTGTCGGTCCAGGCAATTTCTGTGGCAATTTTCTAGCATAAAAGGTGTAATACTAATACATAAATCTCTCATTTTTGTTTGAGATAGTCGATACCTGTACTTGGTGTTGAAAAAACTGTATTCTTTATGTATCCCCAGACAAAAAAATCTAAAGGAGTGAGATCTGGGGATCGAGCTAGCCAATTAATTAGTCCATTGTTTCCAATCCATTTTTTGTGGAATATTGCATCTGAATGTTCCCTTACTATTTCTGCATTATGGGAAGAGGCGCCGTCCTGTTGAAAATATTATATTTCATGGCGGATATTCAGTGGAAATTCATCTAAATAGCATTTACACCAGTGTTCCTCAAAGTGTGCGCCGCGACGCCCTGGGACGCCGTGTAACCTTTACTGGGGCGCCGTGGGCCACGAGTGAGTCTCAAGGTACAACGTTTTACGACATAGATAACTGAGAGTAAAGGTAATACGTCGGTACCTATTAATAAAAATTCTCTGATAATATCGGTAATTGCAAAATGCAATTAGTTCAGACAGCCACCTACCTACTTTTATTAATTAAATATCTAGTGTAGTCTTTACCTTCGGGGCGCCGCGATAACGTTCAAAAAACATAAGGGAGCCGTGAATTCGAAAAGTTTGAGAAACACTGATTTACACTATTCAAATGATTATCGTAAAAGAAAGGGTCATAAATGTTTGTTCCCACCAATTCCCAACCAAACTTCTCCCGGAAATTAGTTTCCCCATGTGAATGTTCTGTTGTATTACTCCACCTATAATGGATATTTCTGTTAAATCAACCATTGTTCGTGAATTTTGATTCGTCCGTGCATACTATTTTTTCACAAATACTTTCAACTACCCTATTTCTACGTCTTAACCACTTCGCAAATCGTACTCTCCTTCCGTAATCCCTTTCATTGAGGTGATAAACTTTGCGTATCCTGTAGCATTTATATTTGTTCTTTTTCAAAATAGTGCTGGTGGATTTTACAGAAATCCCCATTTCGTGGGCAATTTCTCTTAATGAAAAATCTTGATTACCATAATTTTTGTAACTGGCCAATCTTGTATTAAAAAAAAAAGATGTTTTCACTGTGTAAATTTTTATGTGGTAATATTTGCTTACCTATAACATTTATTCAATTCCTCACACTTCTAGTAACCACAAATTTTTTTGTTTTCTTTCTGTCAAATGCACCATAGTTCCTCAAATTTCTTTCTAATCGTTTAAACACTTAGATGTTCGGAATACGACGATGCGGATATAGCTTAAAAGAGGAGTTATATTTGATTTTGTATAGGTAACTACATAGCATATCAGTCCTTTCATCAGTTGAATACATCTTTGATATGTTCATAAACGTCTGACAGTTTTCAATAGATATTAACAACCCATTCATCTTTCCTGCCATAGAAACCAAGGGAAGCCTACGCGTTTAAGATGGTAAACGAATTGAGATGCTATTTGATCATACCAAATTATACAACGATCGAATTTTGACCAAAAACTGATATTTTCGTTACTTCCGGGATTGATAATTATAATTGATTGAAAGAAAGATTACGGCAATACAAATGTTTCCAAAACGAAAAAGTAGCAATTTTCATTGTGTTAGGTTACCTACCTGTCGAATTTATTGGGTTGTGTAAATTATATTTTGATGGAATCGAAACAATTTACAAAAGAAGTAACGACAGGACCGTAATTTGAAATTGTTGTCACTGATGATGGTAGTCATTTCAAATGAAACGCTATAAAAATATCACATGTGATATACATACACTTGGATTGTGGATGTATTGCTTTATCAGTATCTGTAATAAAAAGACAGGTCCGTATTCAAATAAAAATTGATGGTGGCCATGTTGACACGAAACGTTTTATCGAATACTTATTATTACATCGTCATAGTACACTTCGAATACAATAACATTTTTCTTTTTCAATTTTTGATATTCTTCGAAATAACAATTCCATTCGAAAAACACGAAAAATAGCATTTTTGGTTTTCCCCGTATAACTCGAGGAGGGCGAGAGTCCCCGTAAATTTTCTTTCACTATTGTATTGTTCCCGATGACAGTTACCTTCTTTTTCCGTTTCTGTTACGATTTAGAATATAGCAATGTTACCACATGATAAAAGAAACGGCCTGTAAATCAAATTATCTGTAATGGTGAGATATTTATCTAGTTTTCTAAGTGTTTCCACGACGTCATGTGGGTACTTGAATTTGAAAAACACAAGGTTAGCACTCGTTCGTGTCGTGATGATAATTGCATATTTCATCTGAATTTATTAAAAATTTGAAATTATGTTACGGCTTTTTCAATAATAAACTTTCAAGAACCTGCCATTATAAATAATATCGCTATAGCTTAAGAAGACTTTTGTTCACAAATATGGTTCAAATAGCGGGTATTCAGCAAATAGATAAAAAACACTGTCGCTCGCACTGATTCCACTACCACCTCACCTTGAATCAAGTCTTCCTTATACATACACTAGTGACCCGTTTA
This sequence comes from Leptinotarsa decemlineata, assembly GCF_025532065.1. Lineage (NCBI taxonomy): Eukaryota > Metazoa > Arthropoda > Insecta > Coleoptera > Chrysomelidae > Leptinotarsa > Leptinotarsa decemlineata. The sequence continues at coordinate 919,685 of NW_027412545.1, read as the reverse complement.
GGCTCCAAATGGTTGCAATGCTGATACTAAATATACATAAACGCATGCCATAGTTATCTTCGCGGGTTTCAACGATCTATTTTTAGGCACGCGCTGTCGGCTCCCCGGTCGGTACCGCCGCAGCCACTATGTCCCTGCATTTTGAATTTTTAATATATTCAAAAATATGCAGTTGAATGACAAACTGTAAAGGATCATATTGATTTATGCACGATGCACAAACGCTCAACCGCGCCTCAACCGCTATGTCCTAGCATTTTAAATATGTAATATTCATTCAAATTATATGCTGTAGAGGGTCATATTGATCATATTGGTCATATTAAATACAAAATGTATTTGAGGTACTTAATTGGATAAGAGTTAATGCTGTTGTAATAACTGCCATTGCGATAGGTATAACGAAAAATATAATTTTATTCATAAACATCGGGGTCGGTCACTTGGTTTTTCGGTATCAATACTTTTCCAACAGAGTGAGCGTTTAATTTAATTTATGGTTGATGATCTTTGGCGGCAACATGAATGGTTATGTTTCGTTCAAAGTAGACTAAACATATGTATCCTGTTAATAAGTTATAATATACTGGGAATGCGAAAATGTAAGCTATGAGTTTGCATTTCAGTTTCGTGGACAGGAAGTTTGGTCATATCTGAATAGGTGGGGCCGAAAATTTATTTAAAATAAAAACTGACCAATGACTTCGATGAAAAGAAGATATAGGTCTTGAGTAGAAAGGGTTATGAAAAAATTCGGGAATATCAATCAGATATCAGACCAATCAGGGGACGGTACAAGGGAGGAGTGTTAGGAACACTTTTTCGGACTTGAGAGTACTAATTTGTCGGTTAACTGGGAGAGGGGCGATCGGACAAATCCGGAAGAGGGTCGCGAAACGGTCGCGAAAGTCAAATGCGAAAGGGGGTTGCGAAAAGGAATTTTGCGATAGAGGAGTTGCGAAAGAGTACTTGGTGAAAGAGAGTTGCGAAAGTTAATTGGAGGATAGTTGCGGAAGAGAGTTGCGAGAAGTCGGTCGCGAAAGTGAATTGCTATAGAGAAGTTGCGAAAGTCAGTCGCGAAAAGATTCCTTTGCGATCGAGAGTTAATTTGGGCAAAGACTACAGAATACTATAAGACGTGTCACTCGCTCATTTTTCGACATCTGAGAAATCTCGCCGCCCGCTAGCGACAGCGGGTAATTACCAGCCGAGGTAGTACAGTGTGTCGCTTGAAGTTACCAGTTCTCGTCGGCACACGAGATATAAAGGTTGTCCGTATTGTTTGGTATTGTCAAAGACTACAGAATCGGTAAACTTTGGTATTGTGATTGTGTTGTGTTCGTTCGGAGTTCGAAATATTTATTTTGTGAAAATGTCGACGTATTGCTCAGTGGATGGTTGTCTGAGTACGGTGGGAAGCCCAGGTATTTCGTTTTTCCGCTGCCCAAAGTACAGTGAAAGGTATGCATTCAATATATTCACCATTAATTTTTATTTTACCTATCTATACCTTTTATGGTTTTGTTGTATAAAATTATTCATAACGAAATATACCGCCGGCATTTGCCAATCCAAACTCATTTCAATCTTTTTTCAAAATGTTCAGTTTATCGATTGATATACTTGAATTTTTTTTAGGTGTCAACGTTGGAAACATGTATAAGGCTTCATTGGGAATCATAGATATGCTAATCTTACCCCAGAGCAGAGTCACAATAGAATTAAAATTTGCAGCTTACATTTTAGAGCCGATGATATTGTAAATTCTCGTATTCATAGCTATGCTGTTCCTTCATTGCGTCTGCCTCAAGATGGTTCTCAGAAAGGTTGGTTCAGTGAAGTTTATAGATTCAAATGATGAAAAAATCTTATTCCACTTTTTAACATATGAAATTTACAATATCAATTTTGTTGTTTAAACCTTCCAGATGATGATGCCATTGCCGGTACTAGCAAGGATTTTATTTACATTGATGCTCAGGTTCAAACGGATCAATTAGGATCACGAGGTGAAATATCTTTTCGTTATATTATATACTTACCTGATCTATTTTTATATGCTTCGGAAACAAAAACGATGACAAGAAAAAAATTATTGAAAGTACGTACATCTTTCTTTTAGATGAATGCAGCCAAACATCTGCTAAACTCTCTTCGGGAACTCCAAGAAAAGTGGCTTTATGAAAAAAGTTGTATCACTAGAGAAAACAGTAGCTTCAACATCGAAAAGAGCACTGGACGAAACCGGAATTACTCTGGATGATGTTTTCAAGTTTCTGGATCGAAAATATCCTGAGCAATATTGTAAGCTCTTGAAAGCACAGCTTTCTTTGATAAATAAAGCACCAAAAGGGTCCAGGTATAGTGACGAATTCAAACAGTTTGCATTGACTGTTTATTTTCTTGGTCCGAAAGCGTACAAAAAATTTTGAAGATTACCGTCAAAAAGTACACTTCATCGTTTCACGAAAAATTGGATTGTTGAACCAGGCTTCAACGATTTTATTTTTCGTGTTATTGAATTCAGGATTGGGCTCATGAAGGAGACAGAAAGAGATTGTATTTTATGCCTAGACGAAATATCTTTGAAATCTCATCTTTATTATGATATTTCCAGAGACAAAATAGTAGGTTTCCAAACGAGTTTGAATGGGACCTCTACTGACATAGCAAGTAGTGCTCTAACAGTAATGGTCAGAGGTTTGGCAAGCAATTGGAAAATACCACTTGCATACTTTTTCTATAAGACATCAGCAACTTCTGATGATTTGAAAGATATTTTGTTCAAAACGGTACGAAGATGCAAAAGTATAGGCCTAAATGTCATGGGGGTGGTTTCCGATCAGGGTTCAAATTTTCAGAAGTTGGTGAAAACTTTGAATGTTACAGACGAAAATCCCATATTTCTGATAGACATAAACTTGTATATTTGTTTGATATCCCGCACTTACTGAAGTCGACACGAAACAATTTGTTTTCCTATCAGTTTTTACTTCAGGGTGGAGAAACAAGAAAACATTACATAGAAACAATGTATAATTATGATAGAACTAAACAATATAAATTGGCTCCTAAACTTAATAATGACCACATTTATCCAAATAATTTTCAAAAAATGAAAGTCAAGTTGGCTTCCCAAGTTTTGAGTCACTCTGTAGCCGTGGCTATGCACACATACATTGACTTCAATATTTTGTCCAAGGAAGCATTAGTTACTGCTGATTTCATTAAAAAAATGAATGATCTTTTTGATTTATTGAATTCGAGCAATTTTGAGAAATGTCAGGCTTTTATGGGAACGGAAAAGCAGATGAAATGTCTTCAAGAAGCCTATGTCATGTTTCAAAATCTCCAAGTAAAAAAACACGATGGCAAAAATGTCACGAAACAATTGAAATTCATTTTTGGGTGGAAGTTGACTTTGAAAGCAGTTTTTGCCTTGTGGGAGATGTTGAAAGAACGCGATTATAAATATTTGTTCACGCGTAATTTGAATCAAGATTGTTTGGAGAATTTTTTTGGACTGATCAGAAATTGTTCTGGCAACGCAAAGAATCCAACACCCATACAGTTTTGTAGAGCTTTCAAAAAAATATTTGCTTTGAAATATTTTGATTCTAGTGAAGGTGCTAATTGTATGGATGATGTTAATGACGTTTTGTTAAGTTTGACGCCAGAATTAACTGAACAATGTCGATACATCCTTGCTAGACCCGACATTCCAAACTATGCTCCTCTGAAAGTTTTCACTCGAGATTATAAGAACCTTAAAAGTCCCGAAGGAAACGCTCTTGTCTATGTCACAGGATACCTCATGAAAAAATGTCTCATGCAACATTCGTGTGACATTTGCATACATTTTAGCAAATCCTCAGAAAACCTTCTTGATCAAGATGTAATTTTCTGTAAGCTAAAGGCTTACAGTACCGACAAATCATCGTTTGGTGGATTAACCGTACCATCAAGAGATATTGTTGACCATGTAATAGAGATGGAAAACATATTCATTGAAAATTTTGATAAAATCGGCAGTGAGAAGGGAATTGGACAGTATTTGCAAACAAAATATTCGAAAATTCTTTTCTCACATCCATGTCAAAAATTCCCCTTCGATTATTATATATCTTTATATACAAGAGTTCGGATATACTTTACTTTAAAATTCATGAACCAGGACATGAAGATTGTTAAGAAACATAAATCATGCAATGTAAAATTGAATATTTTAAATCATTTATAAACATATAACATTATATAATTGTATTATTTTTGTTAATAAAACATGTTTTTCTGAACGTATGTTTATCATTTCATCAGTAAATCACTCTGATCTGTTTCTTAGATCATTTATTCATGAGTTTATCTATCATGTTTCTAGAAGTTGATCGACAAACAACTACTTTCGTATCTTTGTTTATCTGTCTGATACAACCGAGCAAGCAAAGTTTCAACTTCGGAACGTCCCCTGTAGATATCGCGAATAGGAACTGCCCTCGTATAACTGTCATGCGGCCGGCGGCTTCCGGACATCGTCTGTCGGCGTTATGATTTATGGAAATCGCAAAAAATGCAATCCTGAGCCGTACCGACAAACGAATTCCTTGGAGTGAACAAACTTATAGTATTCGGTAAACTTTGCTTATAGTATTCGGTAAACTTTGATTTGGGAGAGTCGCGAAAGGGAGTTGCGAAAGTCAGTTGCGAAAGAGGGTCGCGACAAGGGACTTTCCGAAAAGGGATTTTGCAATAGTGGAATTACGGTAAATTATGGGCAGCGAGTTAATTGTGTTGTTGCTTTTAGTGACACTTAGAACGGATCAGTATTTCACACGGATACCGTACCAGAGAGGGAGACCAGAACCCAGTATATCCATTTGGATTTTTTACCAACCCCCATATCGGTATAGGGAGAGAGGATGTCATTTTTATTCTGTAATGATTGTCTTATTGTTGTTTCGTTTTGGGGACGATATAAGAAGGGCAATAAATTACACTACAACCTTTTCATATGAGTAAATATCTGCAATTAGTACACACGGATTTGAAACTGAAAAATAGTACGGCGATCAGCCAATTTCAAATAAAGATTTCAGAATTTTCACAAAACTCAAATAAAGTAATTAAGGTTTTTGTGTAAGTAGAAATTATACCTTAGGAGAGAATATATAACAGTTCACAAGAGATAATTTTTGACAATCAGCTATTTGAGACGTGCTTTCTTGTAAAATTTTGATCTTACTTTTCCAACATTTCTGCGTATTGTTTTGTTGGACTTTCATGTTATGTTTTCATACAGTTCATTGTAATTGTCTATAAACATACCCGCTTATTCGTTTTATTTGTTTTGTAATATAAGCCTAATCTGAAGTTTCCCGTTGTTTTTAATGGCTCACTATTAGAGCAAGTCCCGCACCATTTCAGGGTAGTTGAAAGGTCTTTAGCCTTAAGTATTAGCCTCCTACCTCGTTTCGGAGTGGAACTCAGAAGGTAAACCATCTCAAAAAAGTACACGGTGTAGTTAGGTTTGAAAAAGACCGGCCCTCGTGCGTTCGGCACGAACCCTACAGTTTGTTCGGCCCTGCCTTGATATTCAAAACTTGATGCGGAGAAATCTGCATCTGGTGACTGCCGCTGTAAAATTAATAATAATAATAGAAAAAAACATATATGAATACAATACATATATCGGTTGTAATAATAATAATAACAATAATAATAATAATCGTCTTTATTGTTACCCAGCTGTAGTTACATATAAATATTTAAATAATTTAGAGAGCTAGTTGCTGACATAACAAAAGGCGAAGTTCAACTTAGTTAGCACAAGTGCTACTGAGTGCTACACTGTATTGCTCAAAATCGCTTCGTGAATAAGCCATTATTTCTCGAGTGTAGTACATTTTTTCGTAGGGTTCAGCCAGCATTTGCAATGTAAGCGCAAAAAAAGTGTTTTTGTACAACTATCATTAAAAATGACATTTTGTCAAGAATATTGAAATATGATGTTTTCAAAGTGTTTCAACATTAGTGTTGAAAGTATTTTCAACACGATTTTCAGAGCCGATTTTTTTTGGTAACAATTCAATTGAAGCTCTTTTTGCAGCCTGTTCAATATTGTCAGGAACACACAATTCCACACTAGTGTTCTTCATTATGCAAGATATTAAACACCAGCAGGAACTTTAAATGTTATTTCAAATAAAACGCGTGAGCTTTAAATAATATTCTCTGTTGGTAACCAGGTGATTTGCACAGCAAATAACATGAATAACATGAAAATAGTTAACTGACAAGAGATGTCAATATTTATTCCTGTTAAAAGTAAGTTATATTTTTTGAGTGGAAAAGTTTGCGAAACGAGCGCAGCGAGTTGAGCAATTTAAAATAATTAATTTTTGCACTCAGACCAGCCTTCCTTCAATTAATCGATTAATTTCTCTTGATCTATTGACTTTTTGCCTGAATATTCATCTCACCTGAAAGAGCTATTGAGTTTTCACAAAAATATAGGTTGAATTTTACAGAATGTGTTACGAAAAATTAAATGATTTTGAAACTGCACGGCAGCTACTCTCGGACTAATACGCTTTGTCATTACCTACTGTTATATAAAAGACATTGTAAAATAGTTTGCTGTACTAGTAACTGGAGAAGGTACCTGTAGCGAAATGTGTTTTGAATAAAATTGATTGTGAAAATTCCTTGATTATTATCATGAATAGGATTGAGTTCCTAAGTAACAGAACAGGCTATACCACACAAGTAATTTTTTTGTTTGAATAGTTCTGGATAAAGCTGCCATGTAATTTATTACATGCCATGTTTTTGACTTATTCTAATAAAAACTTTTCTCAAAAAGCTGATTTTGTGGCATAGCCCCTTCTCTCACTGGGGCACTCAATAATTGATAATTTCTTTTTTATTTCCAACTGTAAAGTCAAGTTATATGTGTTTGCAGCCAGTTATAATAATTATTTCATTCAATAAAGAACAAATATTGAAAGTTGAAGACTATCAGCGACGTGAAATTTTATTCATGAAATAAAGTTTTATCAGTTTTTTTCTTTTTTTGTGAATAATTTTGAAGTTTACGCCAGCATGGACAAAAGTGAATAAATTTCGATAATTTTCAGAATTTTTTTTTGGCCAAATTTTTCAACTCGAGGTTTTGGGATTTTAACAAACTCAGTGCAGTCAAATCATTAGCTCAGTAAATTCTGCACATCGACCGATTGTACTTTATGTACACGTGATATAACTTGAATTTTCATTTTGAAGTATATGAAACAGAATATCCCCAATCATCTTGAACACCTTATCAATTAATATAAATACAATGAAATTTCATTCAATATGCATTTATATCTGATATGTAATTGATAATAAATTCAATCACACCACGTGCGGCATACAGCGGAGCAACAAAAGTAAAAAGTTTCAGTGCTGCCATTTCATTTCCTTTTTGAAAAAGAACACTGAAATGATTTCGGATGAACTTTGTTCATCTAGCTGATAAATGCTTACATACGAGTCAGATTCAGATATTGAAGTGGAAATTGCAAGTGAAAATTGGTAGGTTATTTAGAAATCAATTAGTTTTATCATTAACGTGATGTTTCACATGAAATGATAGAAAACTTCTTCGAAGAAAGCGCCTCCTACAGTTTCTACAAATAATTCTCATCGCTAAAGCAAAGCGAAATGGTGTTATTTGAAAGATAATGAAAATAACATAAAACATAATCTCCAAACTATTTTTGATTACTTCATTCCACACTGAAAAACTCATTTCAGTAGTTAATCACAGCAAATACATTCGATTATCAATTGAAGAGTTAGCTTTCATTTGAAAATGTTTGATTTTTTTGTGAAACTATGCTTTAAACGAAGCAAAACCCTAGAGGCCCTCTGACAAGTTCGAAAAGACATTTGTCTGTATGAGCTTTAAATTGTCAGTAGGATAAGTGGATTTGATTGAGATGAAAATATCTAACACATGATCAATCATCATCTTTACAACCGCCTTTTCAATTATTTATTAATATTGGTATCATTTTACTTATACAGTGCCTTCATTACAAAACTTCCCACCCCTAGTACTTCGTTTAGCAGGAAGAATTTGCCGTAGGCAAAAAACACGTCAATTTAGATATCAAGGGGAAAGTTTAAAACCAGTGCCAGTGGTATTTTAGGTTTAACCCCCTTACCCCTAGCTACTCCCACTTGATAATTTTAAATATCACCTCTTATCTTGTAAGACATCATTTCAAAGATCTAAAAAATCCTCACTCAACCCCGTTCAGAAAACTGAAATTGGTTGATACGTTCTCATGAAATAGGGCAAAAAGAAAATAAATTATAACAAAATGCAAAAATTTATGGAACCGCTACCACTGGCTCAATAACGGTATGTTTATGTCTTTAGCTGAAAGTGAGATAAGGGCACACAGTTGCTTCTTGGCGTCAGTTACAATTAAATGGTGAAAACATTTATCAGAATTAGTTATTCCTGATTTTAAACTGTTTGTCAAGTGGTGTCAGTTGCACTGACAGTAATACAAATCGTAATAGTGTACACTTCACAAAAAAGAACTGTAATTATTTTTATTTATGGTGCCGAAGATAGGTATGCTCGTAGGACAGCCCGGGTGTTTAATGAAAGGCATGCAGGCCAAAATGTGAGTCACTGATATGTTCTAGACCTTGTTCAAAAATTTGAAGAGACCGCTTTACTGCTTTGTGCAACAAAGCAGTAAAGCAGCCGAGAGTTCTTAAGGAAGCCGCACAGATTGAGATTTTAGGCCAATTTGCCGTTGAGCCTACTACTTCAATTTCGAAAGTCGCTAAATTAGTAAATATTTCAGTTGGTTCTATACACAAAGTTTAAAAACTAAACAAGTTCTTTCCTTGCAAAATGAGTATTCTTCAGAAACTCAGTGAGGATGACTATGATAGGAGAATTGAATGATGATGATGAATGGGATGATGAAAATCCACACTTGTTTCGAGAGGATCATACGCAATATCCACAAAAAATTAACGTCTGGGCTGGAATTCTGAGAAACGAAATAATTGGCCCTATTTTTATTGAAGAAAATTCAACTGGTCAATTGTATTCAAACTTATTGGAAAATGTAATCGATCCACTCATAACACAGTCCTTAGAACGCCAAGTTGATGAAGAAGACAACCCGCTCTTGGATGAACAAAATTTACATTTTCAACAAGACGGCGCACCGCCACACTACGCATTGCATATCCGGCAGTGGCTCGATCAACGGTATCCTGACAAATGGATTGGCAGAAGAGGTGCTCTGGAATGGCCGGCAAGATTTCCGGATTTAACGCCATTGGATTTCTTTCTCTGGGATTATTTAAAGACAATGGTATACAAAACTCTCCCGCAGAACATTCAGGATCTAAGACACAGGATTACTGACACATGCAGACAAATTAATAACGAAACATTCACAAAAGTCCGACAGGATTTCGAAAATAGATTGTACTTTTGCTTAGCTACCAATGGTGAACATTTTGAACATCTAATAAAGTAAGGTACATCTATTTAATTGCAATAGCTATCATTTTATTTTTTATTATAATTAATTTTTTTACCTATTTTACGAGAACGGATTAACCAATTCCAGTTTTCTAAATGGAGTTGAGTGAGAATTTTCAAGATCTTTAAAATGATGTGTTATAAGATAGGGGGTGCCATTCAAAACTATCAAGTGAGGGTAGCTAGGGGTAAGGGGTTGAACATAAAATAATACTGGTACTGGTTTTGAACTTCCCCCTCGATATCTGAATTAACGCTCCCTGCTAAACGAAGTACTAGGGGTGGGAAGTTTTGAAATGAAGGCACTGTAGGTATGGGGAAATATGAAGCTCCTGCTGTCATTTAAATAAATATTTAATCTTACCATGAAGTATTGCCTGATTTATTTATTGAAAATTCCTTCCGAACATCACAACAAAAACATTTTTTTTTTGGCTCGTTTCTCCATTCAAGGTAACATCATCAGAAGATAACTGAAACTAAATTTAGTTTCGATGTGAGAAAAGTGTTCCCAAATGATCGATATCAAGCCAGAGGTTCCAATCTTATTTATAAAAATTGCTAAGTGCACACACTGATATTTTTTATCTCTTTCAATATTCTGTAAATGCAATCATATTTTGAAATATTACCTGAAAAAATGCAATAATTTCTTTTCACATTTGCTGAAGACCAAATAAAAAACACACCCATATATTTGAAAAATTTTCAGTTGCATTTTAAAGGCTCGAAAGGTAAACCTGATATGTGTGGTGTAATTGATATACATTCCCAACGTGAGATTTTTGATATTGCAAAATATTACTTCAATAATTTTCTGAACGATGCTCTGAGATCAGTTGAGGAAACGGATGTTTTCCAAAGACCAACCTAATGGAAATGGAACTGATCTCATTTCATTTTTGAATTGTAACTGATATGATGTGTCATGTTTTTCAAAACATATTTTGAATCAAAATGATCTGAATTGAATCCATCGATCAGTTCATCATTAAGAATCATTATATTTCTGTAAAGGTATTTTTGAACATAGAAGTGTTTCATTTTCTATTAAATAAAAAACATGTGAACAACTTTCGACAAAAAAAATTGTGTGGAATGATTTTTGATGTGTTGGAATCTAAATTTTATTGAATAATAATATCAAACCCGATATTGCAGCCATGAGACTTCCAGAAGGGCTAACGAGAAGAGAACAAGTCATAATAACACGACTTAGGATAGGACATACTAACTTAACATCCTCTTATATACTGAGAAGACAAAGACGACCATCCTATGAAAATTGACAAACTTTGATGACGGTCAAACACCTTTTCATAGAATGCCACCAATATGAAACCGATTGACAATGATATAACTTACCGGATAATATCAGAACTTGCCTCAGTACCAAAGCTATAAGAAATGTTTTGAACTTTCTGAAAGCAACAAACCTCCTCAACAAAATATAAACAGTTATCGTATACTACAAAATGGCTAATGACCTCAGTAGTCGATGCCAGAATAATAATTAAATAGTTATTTATCAAAATATTTTTCTGTGACGGGAAAAACGACGATTGAATATTGAAAAAAACATATTATTACTATATGTTAAAGTCAGAAAATTATCGATGTGAAATTTCAATTTTTAAACAGGTAGGCTGTTGTACTTATAGCGTTGCTAGGAAAGCAATCGATAGAAAATCAAATATCTGTCGATTTAATTCTAATCTAATAATAACACTGATGATCTTCAAACAAGACCCAACCTCTGACGAATGCAAGAAACTCTTTGGAAGGTTCGAAATAGATGAATATTTCAATCCAGTGGACCGCTATTATAATATTCATGCAGTCATTGTTCACTGTGGTTCTGGCGTTGAATTTAGTCATTATTACGCCTTGGTCAAAGACGAAACGGACTGGTTTAAGTTTGACGATAGTCGTGTCACGAAGTGTTCTAGTGATGCATTGAATCTATTGGAGCCTCTGGAGACACACTACATTTTGTTTTATAAGAGAGCGATCAAGATCTTCAGATGATATGGTGCTGCAGGTTTTTCCGGGTTTTTCTGCAGCTGAAAAAGCAAATGCGCCACTGGAATCAATGAAGTCGCCCCGGAGCGCCCAATAATTTTTATTGTTGTTTTTATTTTTATCGTTATTTTAATAAATATATTGGGAAATAAAATTCTGTGATTTGAGTTAAAAATTGCAAACTTAATGGTCAGTAGTTATTTTGAAAAACTCCAGCGGAGTTAGTAGAAGCAGCGAAAGTAGGGTCACAAAAATGATTGCCAGGTAAATCGCGGAAAATTTATGAAACCGCGTATTCAAGATTCATGGAATGGAAGATGAAAAAGACACGCAGTTTTTTCTCGGAGACGGTGTTATTGGCTTATTTTTCGGAACTGGCACAACAACAACAGCCATCAACAGTGTGGTCGAATTATTCAATGATTAAAAGTATGTTACAATCCAATAATAACGTAGATATCTCAAAATATTTCAAACTAATTAAATTTCTGAAACAAAATGGGAAAGGTTACACGCTCAAGAAAGCTGCGATATTTACGAGTACACATATTAGTGACTTTTTAAATAATGCTTCCGATGAAGTTTATTGAATGGCCAAGGTTGTTGTTATATTTGAGATTGCAGAAGCTTGTCGAATTTGTGAAATTAGGTAACATTAGATGATATTGAAGATTCGAGAACGTTATTAATTGTGAAACCCAAGCAAACAAAAAATGATGTAAATAGGAGATTTGCAGTTACTGAAGAAAAATATAATTTCAACACAAGAAACTGTACTGTTGTACCGAATAGTTCAATAAACATATCATTCATGCAATTCACATTTAATAATTGTTCTTTTGATATAAAGGAAATGTAACTTTTGTATAAGAAAATATTCTGAAATAAAATGTCTACCTTTATAAATATATATCCGAGAAAAAAGTACTCACTTTTTCCGGGGAAAGAAGTAATTTCTAAAAAGTAACATTTTGTTACCTGTCATCAAAGATAAAATGTCAAACTTTTTTCTCGTCACAGAAAAAAAAAATTGCTTTTATTGATAGGAAACAAAATACAAAGAAAAAAGTATATATAAACAAAAATATAACCTCCTATCAAATGGCAGGATTCAACACATGTATGTTATATATTCCAGCTACGATACAACATGTATAAATACTATAATTTAAAAACAAAGAAAAGAAGTCGATGCAAGAAAAAGAAAAAAAACGGAAATAGATACTAGCACTCGAAATTCAGCATGCTAGGAATTTCATTCATAAGCAAAAGATGTTTCTTTTTTTTTTAATATAATACAATTTGAATTCTTAAGCTCGTTAGGTAATTTGTTAAAGAGCCAGGTTATGTAATGAGAAAAAGATCCACGATAATGGGAAGTTTTGTGGTGAGGGGGAGTGAGCAAGTTCTTGAATCTCAGATCAAGATTATGAACGCCGGTCTGGAACCTGAGTTTGTTGTTATTATTTTATATTGAGCGTTCATCACATGTTTCAGGAATATGTTGATCGCCTACACTCACGGGGTTTTTCCTAACTGAAAAGATTTTAATCATTACTTTCCACCAAAATTCACAGATCTTGAAGGTTTCAATCATTCTGGCTCAGTGATACAGTTGAATATTTTATTACTATCTGTGAACGGCATTGATATCAGTCATCACTAATAATTTATTTGTCACCACAATCGACTAATTCTGATCAGGGAGAACGGATAAAAAAAATGACAGGAAAACTTTCCCCAAATATGAACAACCAATTTAATTGGACTGTGGACAGAAATACAAAATTCCTCAAGCAATATACAGTGTCATCCCCAAAGTTTGCGCCATACGATAAACTTATTTATTAAGGATTTTTCGACAAAATATTATTCCTGATAAAAGTTTGTGCATCTCCTGAAAACTAAACAAGCACCAACAACATACAGTAAATCACACGTAATATACGAGGAGCCATCAAATATTTGATTTTGAGTCAGGAGTAAAGTACTCTCATTACGAAAAATCTCGGGAAATGTTATTTTGAAAAGTTATTCAGCATTGGAAAATATATCTAGATTTGGAGTCATGGCATCTAAGTGAAGTTTCATTTTTTTCCCATTTTTTTCAAATGGGGACTACAAAAAGAAAAATTTGCTTAAATGATCAATTTTTTTGAAGAGTGAAATGATTTCCAAAGTTTTTGGTGCAAGGTTATTTTTATTTTTTGTTAACACCGAAAATTAATCAAAATTATACAGTACTGTAACAAGAACTGGATATTCATTAATATCAAATCGCAAAACATCAAAATAAAATAGGCATTTCGGAACAAACTCATTGATTTACTGGAGATTTCCTTGTCCAAAATAATTCTTCAAAATAATCCCCAGAAAATCAATGAGTTTGTTTCAAAATACCTATTTTATTTTGATGTTTTATGATTCGATATCATTGAATATTAGGTTCTTGTTACAATACTGTATAATTTTGAGTAATTTTCGGTGTTAACCAAAAATAAAAATAACTTTGCACCATCAACTTTGAAAATTATTTTACTCTTCAAAAAAATTGACTGTGGTTAACACCATAGTGGTATAATTTGTAATATTGCAGGCTTTTTAAATAAAACGTCGTATACAGAATGCAAATTTTTCTTTTTGTAGTCCCCATTTTTTTAAAATGGGTAAAAAAATAAAACCTTTTTAGATGGCCATGACTACAAATCTAGATGTATTTTTCAATGCTGAACAACTTTTCTAAATAACAGTTCCCGAGATTTTTCAAAACAAGAGTACTTTACTCTTCTCTCAAAATCAAATATTTGAAGGCTCCTCGTATATTACGTGTGTTTTACTGTATTTTATTGGTGCATGTTTAGTTTTAGTGAATGCACAAACTTCTATCAGGAATACATTTTTGTCAAAAAACCCTTAATAAAAAAGTTTCCCATATGGTGCATACTTTGGGGATGACACTGTAATTTATTGCAAAAAATTTTGAAGAATCGATATCAAAACATAAGAGGATTGTTCAAAAAATGAGGTGAATGCTCAAATTTCGTACATACGATAAGCGATTGTTTTTATTTTTCATGTTGGTACACTCGTCTCGATCTTATGTTCACAGTTTCAAGTGTTTATTGTAAAAAAGTGTAGAAAAGAGCAAATCGAAAAGTTCACCCCGAGAAATTACGGCCTAATATGAAATAATGGAGTCAATTGATCAGTAACTTATCATATTCATAAATTTTACCTATGCATTGAATAATCAATGGTAACAAACGAAATTTTCATACTTACTTCAAACTCCACATAGTGGATATGTGTACAATGTACTGTAATATTAGTAGGAGCTGAATTGAACACACAGTTTTTCAGGAGTCTCAAAAACTTTTTTTTCACTATGGTAAAATCGGGAGAAACCTGTTTCAGTCAAAAAATTTGTTTCCCTGCTGATATCGTTCTTGGAATATTTCAACTTCAATTCAATTCAACTTTCAATATTTTGATTACGTTTGAATTGAAAGGGTATATATAGGAAGAAATTAATTTTTGGGAAACAAAGTTTATGTCCCTCTATTCTCCATCTACATGATACAAAAAATGTTGAATTCTTCCTTATAAAGAAAGGAAGTAACCAATTTAAAAAATTATTCAATGAAATATCATAAATATCCTAACAGCGGTTTGATTGAGTAATTTGAAGTGATAAGGCGCTTATTCGGCCCTAACTAGATTGAAATCATTATTTAACTGGTAACAGGATCAATTTTTTCTCAAAAAAACCAATTGTTTTCCGGTCAACGTTTTGATTTTAATTAAATTATTCTTCAGGGCTCGAAAAGTAGTTTCTTCGTTTTAATATCAACAATATCGTTATGTGTTGATGTTATGATCATGACCATCTGCTTTGGTGACCACCTGACAGTGAAATTCAGTGAAATTCAGAGTTGTCTATTAGCAGTATCTCTGTATCTGTAGAGTAGGAAGGGTGGGTGTAAGCCCACGCTCATAGGCCACATGTGACCCATTGTATATCCTCCCGAAGAGTTGTCCTCCTAGGTCATCGTCTATCCTGTTCTTTCCAGGCAGGTGTAGGCCAACACTCGCCGAACACACACTCTCTTATTGACGATAACTCCAGGGACTCGCACAGGACATAGAGGTGTGTCCACTAGCCCCATATTATGTAGATGTTTCCTTAGTTGACAGTGACCAGTCAGAAATCCTACTGTAAGGCGTAGATTTTTCCTGGTCATCGCCAGATATTTCTACGGCGCTAGCTTCCCAGGGTCGCCCAAGGTGATCCTGGCAAGATTACATCATTTGATTCCATCCCATCTCTTTAAGGATTGAGCATGGGTGTAACATTTGACTAGTTCCGCTATTGTCGAAGTCATCAGGCCGTGGGTGCCACTGGGTCCTAAAATTCTTAGTCCAGCCGCTTCCATAGCTAAAGAGTTGGCAATGCGATTACTTTTACTCCTGTCGTGCTCTTTAACCCACCTCAGGATAATGTTATCTACCGATGCTTTGGCTAAATCTTGGTGGCACTCTAGTACTAGCCCTGAGGTAACACTCTATCTGTTCAAGGATAAAAGTGCTTGTCTGATATCAGTGCAGATTGTTATGTTTTTGCCAGAAATTCCTTTCTTGGTTATTTCTTTTGTGGCGATTGAGATATCAGCCAGTTCTGTTTGGACCACGCTGATATTTCTTCCCATTCCCCACTTAATCCTTAGGCTTAGTACACTCCACATCCTGAGCCTTCTTTGGTTTTTGAGCCGTCTGTATAAATCCGTATCGCATTTGTAGCATCTGACTCTGTGTTCTGCTTAATTTGTATTTTGTATGGTTTATTAAACACAAACCTGGGTTCAATTGCATCACTTGTTGCCTGCAGCAGAGGTTGCGCTTCCAACCATAGGCTCAGCCTCAATTGACCCATTCCTACTTTGAGGTTTACACCAGCCGTGCGCAATCGTACCATGGCCATTAACGCAACCTCCTTAACGTACAGATCCAGAGGGGTCAGACCCGTGATTAATTCCGCGGTTGGTATTTTTCCCAAGGCTCCTGTGATGTTAAAACAAGCCAGTCGCTGTATTTGATATAATTTTTGGATGGCCGTTGGTTGTACAACTTTCGGTCCCCATGTAATGGATCCATACATTAACATAGGTCGTATTATTGCAGTGTAAGTCCAAGTGACCACACGGGGTGAAATACCCCATGCGCGTCCCACTGTCATCCGACATTGCTCTTGAGCCACGTATGCTCTTTTTGCTCTACTCTGTAGATGAGAGTTCCATGTTAGCTTCTTGTCAAGGATAGTACCAAGGTATTTCACCTCTTCAGAGAAGTTTAGTTTACTTTTGAAGATTTCGGGAGGTTTTGAGCCCATTAAACTTCTTTTCCTGGTGAAAAAGACCATCTCAGTCTTCTTGGGATTGATCGACAGTGAGTGTTCCTTACACCATGTTTCTATCAATTTGAGCCCATCCTGCGCTCTATCGCACAGTGTGTATGTATCTGCGTATGCAATTGTGTAGAATCCATTATTATTGAGGTGATTAATTAGGGTATCCAGAACTATTAGGGTATCCAGAACTATCCAGAAAAGGGGTGATAAGACCCCTCCTTGTGGACATCCCCTCATGACCAGTCCTCTCACTGTAATGTCTTCTACATTAATACTTATTGCTCTAGAGAGCATCTGGAATATCCATTCTCCTACTACCAGGGGTACATTCCTGGAGTGTAGTTGCTGGGTAATTGTTGGAAAGGTTGTTTTCTCAAATGCTCCCTCGATATCTATGAATATCCGTCCAGTTCGTTGTTCCAGGAAAGACAGAACCTGGGAAGTGAGTTTCCATAAGAATCTCAGCACTCTCCTAGAGGTTGGCGGCTTTGTCGCCATTTTCTTTCGTCAGGATGCCGACACTCTTATGGTGGTCATTTGAGAGTGCCTTCTGTAGCCTAGAAGCTAGTGGGAAGTCTTCGACTGCTTCACAATAGGCTCTCCAGGCTTCTCTTTGCTTTCGTCTGCAGACTTTTTTGAACTCTGAGGTTGGCTTGATATATACCCTAGTCCTCTTCGAGTCTTGTACGTTTTGCCTTGTTAAAGGTCGTTCTCGCTGTCTTCCTGAGGTGTTCCAATTCAGGGCACCACCATGTGTTGGTTGTGCCATGTGTTTGAACCATCCTCATCGGACAGGATTCCTTATAGGCAATGTCTATTTTGTTGTGGATAGATACCGTGAAGCTTTCCAGTTCTTCATTGTTGCCAGGAGTCAGGTCCTCTGTTTTCCGCAAAGCTCCTTTTAAGAGTCGATTGTAGAGAGCTACATCCGTCCTCTGACATAGAAATATGGTCCGAGACTTGACAGTTTTGGATTTCGTTTGATATTTTGGCTGTCGTAAGCGTGATATCTAATAATGTTTAGCTACGGGCGTTAATAAATGTTGGCTCCGTGCCTCTGTTCAAGATCGTTAGATCTTTCTGTATTATATATTCTTATAGTGACTTAACTCGGGCGTTGATATCCTTGCTGCCCCAGCTCAAGTGGTGAGAGTTTAAGTCGCAACCCAATATGAGCTCCACTTTCTGTTGAGGCAGTGATCCACTAGTACCTCCATTTCTCTGGTCGGTGGTAGGGTGGCTACATCTGAAGGGTGGTACACCGATACGATGATCAACGCCATATGTTTGTCTTTTCCAACTGGACATTCAACTTTAACCGCAGTGTGGTGCTGAATTGTGCCATCGGAAACGCTCTGTATTTCCTAGAAACGTAGACAGTCGTCCTAGGTTGCTGGTTGCTTGGTAAGCTGAAAATATGACCAGCTAGGCTACTGAAACCAGTAATTTTGGTCTTTATTATCCAGGGCTCCTGGATCAAAGATATTGCCTCCTCCAATACATCAAGGTGGCGACATAGTGTTGCCGTTGCCGCCTTTTTGTGTTGGAGGTTGCATTGTATTATTTTCACTTTTTTTCCAACGTCCTTGCCCATGAGACAGTTGTTGGATACAAAGTTACCTTTAGAGGTCCATCTGCTCCCCTGCTAAGAGGGAGGTGGCCTCGCTGTTTTTGGGTGCATCCTCCGTCAGGTCATCGACTGTCATCTGTTCAGATGCTTCGACTTCCTTTTCGGGACCCATGGTGGCCTTTAGATGTACTCTCTGCTTCTTTCTATCTTACCCTAATAGTCAGTGAGGTAAACGCGTAGCTTAACCTCATCGACTTCTTCTTTAGGACAACCATATCATCGTCTTCGATCCCGAAGACAAAGAGGTATCCTTGTGGGTTCATCTTAGCCTCATGATGGAAAGTACACCATCTTGCTATCGTCAGGTCAGGGTTCTGCGCCTTCAGCCGACCCAGCACCCTCTCCTTTTCACGAGATGTCGTCTTGTGGACGTCCTCCGGGATCCAGAGTGAGACTTTGGTAAGCTTTGGGAGCTTATCCACACTGACGACCGCCAGTGGTGCCTCCTCCCACGGCTTGATATTCATTGTGGCTTTCTTCAGCCAATCTAGCGTCACGTCGTCATCGCAGACCACTCTGATGATTTCTCCAGAGTATGTCCACGACTTGAACATGGGCGGTTTGCTGTTGTTGCTTTAGGCAGAGAAGATGATCTTGTCCAGTTCCTCCAACAGTTGTTTCTTGATGAGACTCTCTCGTTCTGCGGTAACCTTACCGTACGGGTTAGTCTCATCTATGATGGCTACCTTGAGGTGTCTCAAGGCGGCCTCCACAAAGATTTTGAAGGGTGCAGCGACATTACTGTTGCTGCGCAGCTTCTTCAACCTTCTTGGGGTTCCCTCCGTGGAGGTACTCGCGTGAGGGCGCTTTCCTGCAGTGGCAGCCGGTTCCTTGCCTTTTTTCAAGGCGGAGCTCTTGGCGCTCGCCGCAAGAGGTGCCCTTGTTGTTGGAGATGGAGTGGGAGAGGGGAAGGGTGCACTCATAGTTGCTGCCACTCCTGCCTTTTTCGCTCTCTTTCTCCTCTTGGCCTCGGCGCCGCTAATACGCTTACGCCTTGGCCTCTGCGTTACATCGCGAGGTGGTCTGCTATGTCCAGCCTCATTCTGAGCGGTAGTTTGGGGTGAACATTTCTGTTCATCCCCAGCCCACGCCCTAGATTGAGGTCAGCATTGCTGTCCAGCCTCGGGATTTGTTGGTTTTTTATTTTGTTTTTTTTTGTTTTGTTTGTGTGTCTGTGTTCATGTGTATTCCCACGAGTTGGTCACCTCTGGCAGAGCCCCGCATCACCAGAGTAAGACTAATTACAATGAGGCTTCCCCCGGTTCCTCAAGGGGATCGTTCGTAACCGCATATCACCCTGCAGTCATTCAGCTGTAGACACGATTGTTTACTCCTTAGCTTGGGTAGGCTGGTCTGCGGTGGCATGTTTTGCAGGGCTTTTGGGGGGTTTTAGTTCCCCTTATCCTACTTATTTCTGCCACTGAACAGGAGTCCGGCAACCCCGTCCGTAAGGCCACATTGGCTTCTCGGACAGGGCCTCCAGTCCCCTGGCCGTTCCCCTATCAGCCACCTAGGGACGCGCCCGATAGGTAGCCCAACCCACGGGTCTATTAGCAGTAATTCTATCATGAATAATTTTACCAACGCTGAAAAAGCTGAAATGCATTTAATTTACGGATTAGCGAATGGAAATTCAGAAGAAGCACGTAGAATTCACCATGACAGATATTTTAACACAGTAATTTCATGTGCATAAACTTTCAGAACGCTACATGCAAGATTATGTGAAACTGAGAGTTTTAATTAAAATGCTGGTGGTGGAAGATCAGAAATTCTGGCAATACCTGAACTAGAAGGAGCCATACTTGATGCGATAGAAGAAGGTCATCCAAATAGCAACAGGAAGATTGCACTGCAACAGGAAGCCAGTCCAAAAACCGTATGGACAGTTCTAAAAAGGAACCTCCTATACCCATATCACATACAACGGGTCCAAGCTCTACTGCCTCGGCATTTCCACTCAAGATTGATGTTTGATAGGTGATTGATCCATACGATGGCACACAGTAATAATCTTTTACCAAATATTTTATTAACAGACGAAGCAAATTTTTCACAAGATGCTATTATGAACGTTCACAATGACTATTTTTGGGCCGATAAAAATTCCCATGTTTTTAGAGAAAGTCATTTTTATCAACCTTTTTTGGTCCTTTTTTCCTACCAGCAAGATTAACAGATGATTTCTACACAAACTTTTTGCGAGATTACTCACTCATTTATTCAGAAGTGCCGGTACTTGTGAGACGCAACATGTGGTTTACGCATGACGGGACTCCAGTTCATTTTAATGTTATCAGCATGTCGATATCACCAACCCTAATCGCCGATTGGACGTGCAGGAACTCAAAATTGGCTATCTGGCAGTCCTGATATGAATCCTCTAGGGATCATCTGAAGGCTTTCGTTCATAAAACTCCTGTACTAGATGTGAATGCCTCGAGGAATCGAATAATTAACAATTGCAAGTCATAAGAAATACTCCAGGTATTTTTGAATGTGTCTGACAATCAATGACGAATCGATTGCAATCGTATATTTCATCAGAAGGTGGTAATTTTGCCCATTTACTTCAAGTTTGAAATTGTTCATTCTTAACTTTTGGCTTTTATTTTATGTTGTCGAAGGATAGAAAGTGATTTTTTTTCTTAAAAACGAAGCTTGATATGAAGAAAACACAAGCGACAAAGAAGTTGTATTTTCACTTACCTAACCTGAAAAATAAAAAACTACAGAAAAAGTCGGTGGCTTTCTTTTTTTTTCTCAATATTGTTGGCTATGGTACCCACTGAGACGCCACTGGACCTAACAATCTCAATCTAGTTAGGGCTAAATAAGCGCCTTATCACTTTAGCAACTGTAGCAAATTTCAACATCATTGGTGTAAGTATACTTATTTTGTGAATACCGTGTTTTATCAACTTCAACACCCTGTATCTCAGAAACGAAGCAGCTCCGGCCATATGTTCGTAGAAACTTTTTTCTTAAAACGTCCTAGTGAGAGAGTTCTGTACCGTAGTTAGGAAACACCCTGCGCTCACTGCGCAACCTCTGCTGCAGACAACCAGCGATGCAACTGAACCCAGCTTTGTGTTCAATAAACCCTACAAAATACAAATGAAACAGAACACAGAGTCAGATGCTACAAATGCAATACGCATATATAGAGACAGCTCAAAAACCGAGGAAGGTTCAGGATGTGGAGTGTACTCCAGATTACTAAGCCTAAGGATTGAGTGGGGAATGGGAAAAAATACCAGCGTGGTCCGAACATAACTGATTGGTATCTCAATCGCCACAAAAAGAATAACCAGGAAAGGAATTTCTGGCAAAAACATAACAATCTGCACTGATATCAGACAAGCACTTTTATCCTTGAACAGATAGAGTGTTACCTCAGGGCTAGTACTAGAGTGCCACCAAGATTTAGCCAAAGCCTCGGTAGATAATAACATTATCCTGAGGTGGACTGAAGGGCACGACAGGAGTGAAGGTAATCGCATTACCGACTCTTTAGCCTAGGACTAAGAATTTTAGGACCCAGTGCCACCTACGGCCTAAAGACTTTGACAATTGCGGAACTAGTCAAATGTTACATCCATGCTGAATCCCTAAAGAGATGGGATGGAATCAAAGGATGCAATCTTGCCAGGATCATCCTGGGCGACCCTGGGAAGCTGGCGCCGAAGAAATATTTGGCGATGACCAGAAAAAATCTACTCTTAACAGTGGGATTTCTGACTGGCCACTATTACCTAAGGAAACACCTCCATAGTATGGGGCTAGTGGGGCCTGTGTTCACACAGGATGTGTGAACAAGAAGATGAGACAGTCAGACATGTCCTATGAGAGTGCCCGGAGTTATCGTCAATAAGAGAGTGTGTGTTCGGCCGATATAAAGGAGATGTCTGCCAGTGACCTGTCCACCTTCCTGAAAAGGACAGGATGGACGATGGCCTAGGAGGACAACTCCTCGGTAAGATGTACTATGGGTCAGATGTTGCCTAAGTGCTGTGGGCTTACACTCATCCACCCTACTCTACAGATACAGATAGAAAACACCTTGTTTAAAAATTAAAGTGTTTCGAGATTTATGAATATTATATATCTTGCATAAATATTGATTCGTACTGTTGTGACGTTTAGGTTATCTTACTATTATTTTCTATAATTATTGTAATGAATTCAAATGAACTCACAGCTTATACAGGATACCATTCGAACACTTCAGTTGCCCTCTAACTCCCAATTCATGCGGAATTTTGAATCTCTTACTTTTCATTTGTCCTACGACTTATGTGTTCCTTTTGAATTTTTCAATACTCTGTATATTTACGAATTCTCAATTATAATCAAATCACTTTTCATTTCAAATTCAGTGAAATCTATTGAATTTTGAGCGAAAATAACATTCCGGCTATTTTGTAAATGAGCCCTGGAAATTCTAGTTTTCTGCTTGATCAAACCACGAGGCACCTGGTTTTTTGATGAATAAACCGCTTCCCACCCTCTTAAGAGGTAACTTTTTGGGTAAGCACCAGAAATTTGATATATTCCTCTAGATAGCCCTTTTTGTGTTAGATTTGCTTTCATTTTCAGTTTTTTATGATGAGGTCAGGTCAGATGAATCAGGTCATTTCGGAAAAAGTGAAACTATTCACCCCACTATTGCATAGGCTAATAAGCCCAACTAGGCTAGAAGTACAGATCTTTCTGATCTTTTCCATTTCTTTAATAATAATAATAATAAAATCATACCGGCTTGCCGCACTAAGGCAGAAATCATAGCCATACAGATGCAGAAGGCTGTCATTATTGGCTCACTTCGCTTGCTCAGGGCACATGATTCTCAGATCCAATGATCACTAACCCCACGGTATGTGGGTCATTGGTTGATAATGCTGGCGCGCCCTCCCGAATGTATCGGTGCTTCGGGGGATAGGGCCTGACCAGGCCCTAATATCGTCTTTATCATCTTCTAATACATTCAAAGCAAATTAATCAGGAACAGTTCATTTATTATATAAAGATAAAAGGCGAAGTTCAATTTACATGATGACAAGTCATCATTCAATTGCTCTTTTACTCAACCTCAAAAATGTCGCTTGGTACGCAAAGGAATAAACAAAAAGGATTTTTTAATATCTTAAAATATTATGACTTTTCATAGATTTGTAATATGTAGGTAGCTATTGGATCGTTAATAGTTTGAAGATAATAAGAATCGTTTGAAATTGGTATTAAAATGATTAAAGTAATCTCGTTTCATAGGCTCGGGAATGTCATTATGAATTGCACAGATCTGGTAGCTGAAACTCCTTCTAAAGAACTCTGTGCGAAAGAATGGTGGAGTTAGTCGGCCTTTATACCTTACATTAATATTATGCACATCAGTTCTAAAAGTAATTTTCTGGTGTAAGTAAGACGGCACTTTACTATTTATTATTTTGTTAAACAAAGTTGCAGCATGTAACACTCTCTCACGTTCATATTTAATCAGCCGGTACAAATGTATATCACAAAATTTTAAACATTTTGCAAGTTGAGATGTGTACATAGCAAACAAAACGGGTCCCAAAATAGAGCCCTTCGGCACTCCACATATCATCTTTAAATATTGTGAGCTGTTTCCTTCTATGGTAACCTTTTGTTGTCGGTTGGTGAAATACGATCAGATTAGTGATATAGCATTTTTAGAGGGTCCAATATAGCCAAGAATTAATAACATTAAATCGAAGTTAATAGTATCGAACGTTCTACTAAAATCAAGAAGTACCAATACTGTATTATTTTTTGCGTCACGTGCTCTTATAATATCGTCCACTATATGTAACAAAGCAGTTGAACAACTATGTCATTTACGAAATCCGGATTGAGTTATTGGAAGTATAGAGAAATTGTCAATGTGTTTTTTCAACTGAACTTCAATATCTCTTTCAAGAACTTTTGACAAAGTTGGTAATAAACCAATGGCGCGAAGGTCTTTGTACTCTGATGGATTATTTTTTTTTTGGAACAACTTTCACAATTGCTTTCTTCCATATCGTGGGAAAATATTATTATTCAGACAAAAATTCACGATATGTGTTACATATGGAATTATAAGTATGTGGACAGCATATGAGTTTTATATTAAGTAAGTCATATCCCATTGCGTTTGTTTTTATATCAGAAAGTGTTTCAAAAACAAACATATCATGTACTTCTTGAAATTTGGAGTCTAAGTCTATCAATTTATTGTCAATATAGAAAGAGGTGAGTTCGGGGGGTGGTTCATTAATAGAAATTGAGTTAAAAAAAAATTTAACTGCGAGGGATTCTTCAAATTTTCTGGAATGCTGTGAACTTTATTTGGTATGAACTCATTAGATTTTATGGCTTTCCTGAGATGTTTGTTGTTTTTTTTTGTTGAGTTCTGAAATGGAATATGCCTTCTTTTCTCTCTTGATCGCCTGATTAGTGACGTTCCGCATATCCTTATAGAACTGAAAATGAATTTCTGATTTAGTTCTTTTGAATCTTCTGAAAGCTTTATCCCTTATTAACATCATCTCTTTCATTGTTCCAGTTAGCCAAGGAGATCGCTTATTAGTTATTCTTGATGTTTTCAAGGGAACATGTCTATCGAAAAGATTAGTCAAACAT
This sequence comes from Leptinotarsa decemlineata, assembly GCF_025532065.1. NCBI lineage: Eukaryota > Metazoa > Arthropoda > Insecta > Coleoptera > Chrysomelidae > Leptinotarsa > Leptinotarsa decemlineata. Next base: position 894,425 of record NW_027412545.1, on the reverse strand, counting down.
TTAACTAAAAAAGTTATTTTTTCATCAGCTCCTTCCTGATCAAATATATTAAAAAAAGGAATACAGTAAAGATCTCTCTTAAAATCATCTTCATTGAAATATTTGAAATCCCTAAATTCATGAATTTCAAACTTATCTTCATCAGTCCTAAAATTTTACACGAAACGAGCATGGTGAAGAAACGTATTTGGCGGTGAACAACTGGAGAGTATATTAAAGTAATGTTACTGTCATGCGGAAAGAACCAATAACACCAGAACTTATGATATGAGTTCAACTTATAATGTTATTTGCAACCGAAAAACATTATTTCCATTTTTTTTTGTGAAAAAACTCACAGGTGAAGTGTTCACTATAATAATCTGAAAAAAGTAGAGTCAAAATTTATAACATTTCTAAAATACAAATCATAGAATTATAAAACAACAACAAAAATTAATTGGCGCTCCGGGGCCACTTCATTGATTCCAGTGGCGTATTTGCTTTTTCAGCTGCAGTAAAACCTGGACAAATCTGCAGCAACACATCACCTGAAGATCTTGATCTGCCAATGTCCTCTCTCTCATAAAACAAAATGTAGGGTGTCTCCAGAGGTTCCAATAAATTCAATGCATTGCCAGAACACTTAGTGACACGACTATCGTCAAACTTAAATCAGTCCGTTTCGTCTTTGACCAAGGCGTATTAATGACCCGATTCAACGCCAGAACCACAGTGAATAATGACTGCATGAAGATTATAATAGTGGTCTGCTAGATTGACGTGTTCATCTATTTTGAACCTTCGTGAGAGTTTCCGTCAGAGGTTCGGTCATGTTAGAAGATCATCAGTGTTAATATTAGATTTACTGGTGCCTCAGATATACTTGTTTTCTCATAACAGTCAGTTAGTTTGGCGTATGTTTGGCAATACAGTCGATCATCACCTGTCAAAAGAAGTTCCATTTTCAGATGATTCACCAATAAGCTCTTTGCACAGACTGCTTATTAGTCATATTAGGAAACGCTAGTTGAAGTTCCAGAAATTCACATACGTTTTTGCTACATCTTGAACATTTACTACAAAGTAAACAAGTGAGGATTTTTCCAGCAAAATATTTACAAACACAATACGAGATAGACTCTACGGAACCATTCAATCCAGAGCGGTCAGGGGTATTGATTCTGCTAATGTTTTGCTCACGAAGAGTATTCAACAAGAACCCCAAGAATTCGGAAGAATTCTCTTGTTGTCCTAATGAGTATCTGGTGGGCTTCAAAGACTCCAGAAAATCGGTTGAAGGGAAAGATGATATATTCTTACGAAACTGCACCTGCATGAACAGGTGTTTGAGTTTGGTGAATAAGTAGAAAACATTCTCGTTGATGTTCATCCTCAAAACCTCGTTCTTGAAATTCTTCGTTATGAACAACACTTGTAAAATGCTATTCATGTAGCAAGTGTTTCCTAAATTATCTAATCCAATTTTTTTCTCTAAATTTCCAGGATAACTCTCTACTGATTTGTAAGAAAAAACATGTTCCACAGAATCTGCATAACAACCATTTCTCTGGGAAAGAAAGTTTTTGGCTTTCTAATACTCCATCGTGATACTTCTTCGCATGATCTGTATATCCATGTATAGAGTTACTTATTTTAAAATTGATTACTTCCTTCATTTGTTTGGAAGATTCCCACATTTTTTCGTATCAAGATGGAGTAGTAGGAAACCAAAAACTTTCTTTCCCAAAAATTAGTCACTCCTAAAAATATAACCTCTTCAATTCAAACCATTTCTCAAGCTGCAATCGATCCTTCCAAGTGATGAAGGGTTTCGTAGAGGGATCGATTCGGCTCTTACTTCATGATGCAATAATGTGGTGAGCTGATGCATAGTACTATGGGTAAGCCTTCTCCAACTATAATGTGATATTATTTTGCAAAATTGAGTTCTGTCTTCCTCAAAATTTCTTCGACTCCCATATCACAGAAGCTTCTGTTTGGTATAACTTGAATAAACATATTTGAATTTTAGTTGTTAACTTTAACTGTTTATCTATTACTCAACGACCAAACTCCCCAGAATATGTTCTCATCAATTTGTCCTATTTGGTTTCCCTGCTTCATAAATTATTGTTACTGGTATTTTCACAAATTGGGTGGCGCCCATTTCAATGTTGATTCGAATTAAATGAGAATAATTTTTTAACGAACCCACAGTGCATTCCGGTAGAAAGCTGCCGTTCACATGTGAATGTGCAACAGATTATTGAATTGTCAATAATTTGCTGCTACACTGGTACGAGTTTTGATATGCAGATGAGAATGCTTACGAATATCTTGTAAAGCTGTCACCAGAAAAATGTGAATAATAATAGTAATTATGAAAGTATTCTATTTCGAGTTTTATATTCTAAGTTTTCTTTTGAATATATCATATATGATGGTTTCTGTTGATGAAATATTTGATAGCCTATAATATCAAATTATTTACATTACTGTTCAGAAATATTTGTTTTTGCCGTATTTATTTTCTCATATTTTTGATTTATCATTGATTTCGTACATTTTTTGATATTTAACACGTTTTGATTAGCTCTTCCGAATATTATGATTCTGGTCTTATAATTAGTTAATTCATTTACATGCTCTTAGATTTCAAATCTGATAACATTTTCCAGGTAATGAAATTTGGTTAAAATTGTAATGAAATATGAACATGTCGGTAAAATGAAGTTCATTCATTATTTATTCATTAAAATTTACATTTTCCCATAATATCTTAGTTGTTCCTACAATATTCCAAAATCTTATCGATCCTTTCATTATGTTGGAACCAAGCAGTATTCAATCTTGTCTTGAGTGCTTCACCAAGAGTATTTCCCATGGCTCCAGTGTCGAGGAATCCTTTAACAAATCCACTCAGTGTATTAGAAACCATACCATTGAAAGGTCCAAGTCCAGTGAAGTCGAACTGAAATTATAATATTTTGATCAATGTAGTGCAAATAATTAGGGGAAAATAACAAATTTTCGTCGAGAATTCCTCCAAATATCGAAGGAATCATCAAAATAATATTCTCCTCATACGTTTATTATATAATCCCTATACGTGAACACAAAATACTATAAATATTATGAACCAGAAAAACATTACTGAGAAGCACTCTTCTTGTACTAGATTTGATTTTTTGACAATATGCAGACACTAAGACCAAACGAAGACACCATTTGATATTGATCTCGGATGATATTGAAGTTCATGGAACATAACAAATGAAATAAAGTAACCAGATGAGGGATTCAATTCGTCATCATACAATTTATTACACTATGAACCGCGAGAATGTTAAATAACTCAACAATCTCGCTTGGCGAAACACGTGTCGCGGTTTTTGTAAAAACTTTGCAATGAAATGTATCTGTGATTGATAATATGGATTTTCATCAAGTATCGCCCAATTATTTCCAATGTCTATTGTTTGTCACATTCTTTTACAATACATTGCTTGTCTTCAATGATCCAGTACCTCTCATTTGAATGGAATATGACAAGCTGCCTTTATTGTTGTATTCCATTTATTGCATCTTCGTTGTTGAAGTGTTTCTCCAATATGCATTGTACAGGGAGTAGCAATGGAATCATTAAATGGTTTTTCTGTTTGTAGTCTCACAGGTTTTTCATTTAATTCCTTGAACTTGAACCAATGATTTTGGTATTCTCACAGATTATTCAGATTCATTCCTAGGACACGAATCAACAGCTTTTAAATTTTCTGTGATTTCTGAATATTCTGGTGCTCAGTATAGATCCAGTATATGTCCTCTCCGTTAGTTCTTTTATTCCTTCATGATCACAGGACCAGTCTGTCTATTAGGTTAAACAATGGCAAGAAATATGTATCTGGTATCTGTAGAGTAGGGAGGCTGAGTGTAGACTCACAGCCACATGTGACCCATTGTATATCACCCCGAAGAGTCGCCTTCTAGGTCCATCCTATCCTTTCCAGGAAGGTGAACAGGTCACTAGGAGACATGTCCATTATATTGGCAGGTGAAGGCCAAGACTCGCCGAACACACACTCTTTTTGGCAACCTTGAGGTGTCTCACGGTGGCTTCCGCGAAGGTTTTGGAAGGCAGCCGGGTCCTTGCCTTCATTCAAGCCGGAGCTCTTGGCGCCCGCCGCAAAAAGTACCCTTGCTGTTGGAGGTGATCTGCTATGTCCAGCCTCATTCCAAGCGGTAGATTGGCGTGGACATTTATGTTCATCCCCAGCCATTACCTTAGATGGAGGTGAGCACTTCTGTCCAGCCTCAAAATTGGTTTTTGTTTTTGTTGTTTCTAAGTTGGTCACCTCTAGCAGAGCCCCGCATGACCAATGGTAGGCTGATTACCTATTCAGCTGTCGGCACGATTTGAATTATGTATTGTTACCATAAATTCCTTAGAGAGTATCTAATAGAATCTAGCACATACATGGGTCTGTTCAACATCCCCAGATGAACCTGATGAGTCTCGGATGATATTCCTGACTAACTGTGGGACAATTGTCGTTGTAGATGGGAGCTTTCTATGACTGGTTTTTGTAAACTCTAACACTACACGATTCTTCATTCCAACACCTAATTGTCACGAAGTTTTTGTCAGCGTGTTCAAAAAGATATGTTCGATGTATGAGACCATCCAATTGGAAGTTTATATAACGATGATCCAATAAATTTCGCCATCAGAAAGAATGTTACAGATATTCCTGACAAACTAGTGGAATTATCATAAAATTTGTTAACTGTTACTGATACGAAACATAGAGTCTTCTTTAGTAATGAATAGTGTACATAAATAACTCAATTCCATTATTCTATCATAACGTAGGATATATATAGTACTTACATGCACTTGTACAGAATTCCAGCTCAAAGTAAGTCCTTCAACTCCTTCTATTAGATTGAAACCTGGTTTGGTGAAGTTGACTTCACCACTCCAAGTGGTGCTGGCTAAGGTGACACTGTAAGAAATAAATTTGATCTGAATTTGAAGATAAATGTGTTATAATTGAGAAACTCCAATATATATTGCTACATGTCTTCATGTAGCGACTTATGAATAAATCTACCATATCGTATTTTCGTCGTATAATTTCCGAAAATGGAATTCACGATCATATACCTTTTTATATTTTTAAAAACTTGTTTGAAAGCAGAATCATCTACAGATGTCAGGTAGGAAAAATTTGTAAATTATTGCTCATTGCAGTTATTGACAAATACTTTACATGGGTCGTAATATCCGTCGACTGATCGAAATACCAATAAGAAATAGGAATAACAGTAGTAATAGCATGCAAAGCTCACAAATATATCTAACTAGTTGCTGCCCGCGGCTTCGCCCGTGTAGAATTTGGTAGTTGTAGTACTAATTAGTACCTACTATGTTGTTGTATCGCTGCTGTTCCAATGTTTTGACAGAATCAGAATCAACGAACTTAGGCATGCGCAGCGTTATATAACAGTGCTTTCAAAAAATTGTTCGACAGCGCCATCTAGTGGTGAGTTACAGAAAAATTGATAGTCTAAAAACCTTCTCTATGAAAATATACTTATGTCAAGTTTCATCACGATCGGTTGAGCGATGTAGAAGTTTATCACTTACCAACCAACCAAACAACCAATCAACCAACCAACCAACAAACATCCATTTTTATATATTAGGTAATAACATATAATTAACCAATTCTCATGAATAATAACGCCAGGCGCAGATTCACGAAGTGAGTTGGACCCATCGGATTGTAATTGTTACTAAAAAAAGGTCTCAAAATAGTTCATGTAACTATGTAACATACAGTGTCATCCCCAAAGTATGCACCATATGGGAAACTTATTTATTAAGGGTTTTTCGATGAAAAGTTATTCTTGATTAAAGTTTGTGCATCCCCTAAAACTAAACATGCCCCAACGAAATACTGTAAAACACATGTAATATACGAGAAGCCTTCAAATATTTGATTTTGAGACAAGAGTAAAGTACTCTTATTTTGAAAAATTTCGGGAAATGTTATCCAGAAAAGTTGTTTAGCGTTGAAAATATATCTAGATTTTAAGTCATGGCCATCTAAGTAAAGTTTCATTATCTTACCAATTTTTTTTAAAATGAGGACTACGAAAAAAATTTGCCAAAAAGATAAATAGACAGCATCCTGTATACGACGATTCATTTCAAAAGCCTGCAATATGACAAATTACACAACTATGGTGTCAACCACAGTCAATTTTTTTAAGAGTAAAATGATTTTCAAAATTTTTGGTGCAGTTATTTTTATTTTTTGTTAACACCGAAAATTACTTATAATTATACAGTATTGTAATAAGAACTCAATATTCAATAATATCAAATCACAAAACATCAAAATAAAATAGGTATTTTGTAACAATCTCATTGATTTTCTGGAGATTATTTTGGAGAATTATTTTGGACAAGAAACTCTCCAGAAAATCAATGAGTTTGTTCTGAGAAACGCATTATGTTTCGTGATTTGATATTTATTTGATTTATTGATATTTATTGGAATAGCTATTTTCTAATAGCTCCATATATTTTGTTATTATTTCAGTGAATTATTCACCGCATATCACATACCAAATGAAAGACAGGTATCACCCCGTAAAACATAATATATGAGTACAGAAAACCGCATAAATTAGAGATACTGATCTGAATTCATCAATAAATAAACAAAACCAAATTTACGTAGCTATTCTGCGTATTATCTGGAAATCGTGTGAAAAATACGTACAGTACACAAATAGCAACATTTCTAACTTATTGATTTGGAAACGGTGTAAAACATTCTAAGGATTATTCCGCAATATGAATAGATGCAAACTAGCTGAATACTATAGGCAAAACTCCACCATGGAACTTACCATGAAAGCTTCTTCTCATATAAAATCTTCCAAAAATCCAGAACAATCTCTATTGAAAAAGATCAAGGTCGTATCAAAGCTCCAATTCGACAAACATAATTTTTGGAAGCATCACATTCACTCAAGGATGTCATCAGAGCATTCTAGCAATATTTTTAAAACATTCACCGCAAAGGGCAAAATCTCTTCTCTTAAAAATATTCAACATTCTGTTCAAAAATTGATTATTATTGCATATGATATGCATCTTTCAAACAATCAACATTTAAACAACTTAATATCGTTCACAACTATGCCCTACAATATATTTTAGGAGGCTATAGAAAATCTCCAATTGACAGTAAATCATGTGGAAAAGGAGTACCATCCTGACAATATCGAAGACAACAACTGATCCTTTCCTATTCTGACAAAATAGCCTCAATAAACAATACGTAAACATATTGAGGCATCATTACATCACGTTTTTTCCTATCCTGGGATCAACTAAGAACTAATCCACGATTCTACGAAAGGTTCCATAGCGTTTGGGTTGAATGGTGGTTTTCCATTCAAAAAAATATCATTTTATGAAATATTTTGAAAACGCGACTGTCTAATTTTTTTTGTTTCCGACATCGAGAAGGCAATTAAAAATGCTACTAGTTTGCCCATTCAACCGATTTCGTAGCGTCAATAATAACATGGTAGGCAATGATGCCGACTCAATTTGAAATGCCATCGGGAAACGAATCCACATGTTTCTATAATTGATATGAAATCAGAAGAGATTAATGCAGTCAAGCTGCTGGAAAATAATTCCATGAAAATCACAAGAGGAATTGATAAGTACCATTCTGATCATTTCCATATTGATTTCAATTTAAGAGCCACTGGTAGACAGCTGTTTCAGCCTATTGGGCATCTTCAGTACCGGGCAGACGGTCCTCAATTGAAGACAAAATATGACGACGTTAACCATCTTGATTTTATTCAGGTTGAAGCCTGGCCTCCTTCCCCTTTTAACTGAAGTTTGTCAGAGAGACAAATGGGTCACAACTGATGTTTGGTGGTGGCATGAAAGTCCTTAGACATCCATACCGCCCTTCGCGTTTTACCCCTACCTGGCTGGGGTGAGATAGATGAAGATATTATTCATCTGTTAACGGAGGACATAGGGGCCTCATACGACAGAGTGTCGGGGCCTTCTATATCGGGAGGGGTCGTCTACAGCGTAATCTATAGCTTCCCTGACTAAAGGATTTTCGTGAGTTTCAGCATAATCTAAAACTCGCCGATTCCTCGACTGAATGGATTGCTGAATGGAAGGCAGCTTCAAATCTCTGCGGATGGCTTCATTCCGCACGAACCACGGAGCATTCACAATCATCCGTAAAATTTTATTTTGTAAAGTCTCCAAGATGGAGATGTTAGTCGGAGCCGCTTGTCCCCAAACGCCTGAAGCATACATGATGACAGACTTGAACATCATGTTATAGATCGTGATTTTGTTCTTTAGGCTCAGCTTAGATCTTCTATTGATCAAAGGATACAGGCTTGCCACCCGACCCTGGATCTTTGCCTTCACGCTTAACAGGTGCGGGTTCCAGGTGAGCCTACGGTCTATAATAAGACCTAGGTACTTGACCCGCGTTTGCCAATCAATCTCCCTTCCAGAGATTCTCACTTTCATGGCCGGAGAAGCTATCGTTCTTCCCATGGTTATTGCCTGAGTTTTATCCGGATTCACTCGGATCTTCCACTCGAGGTACCAGCGCTCGAGGTCGCCCAATGCACGTTGCATATAGACGATCCCGAGCTCCTGACCCATGGAAGATGAGAGGAGAGCCGTGTCATCGGCGTAGAGGGATACCTTCACATGCTCGGACCTCGGAAGGTCGCTGGTGTAAAGAGAATATAGCGTGGGAGAGAGCACGGCCCCCTGTGGCACTCCAGCGAGGATCTCTCTGTTGTCAGACAGGGAGCCCTCTACTCTAACCTGAAATGTTCTGCCTCTCAGGAAAGACCCAATCCACCGGATCAGGCCCCGAGGCAGGTCGAATGCGATTAGTTTGTGAAGAAGGCCTTCATGCCAGACGCGGTCGAAGGCCTTCGAAATATCTAATAGAACTAAATGGACTTTTTTGTTCCTGTTCAACTCCGCGATGGTGTTTTCGACCAGTCTCAGAGCCTGCAACTCAGTGGAATGTTCTCTCCTGAAGCCGAATTGCTCATCAGGCAGAACATTTCGGTCCTCAACTTCTTCGTTGAGCCTTTGGAGTACGACTCTTTCAGCCAGCTTAGCCGCCGACGAGAGTAGACTAATCGGGCGATAATTCTGCGGGAAAAGCCGGTTCTGCCCCTGTTTTGGGAGCATGACGACGACCGCATGTTTCCACCTTCTGGGGAAGTATCTTAGGGCCAAGGAGCTGTTGATAATGCTCAAAAGGCTCTCAACGCAGTTTTCCGGGAGCTTCTTCAACAACTTGTTGGTTATTGAGTCAGCCCCGGGGCCTTCTTGGCTTTTGCAGCCTTGATGTAGCCCTTTAATTCTTCCACAGAAGCCGGACGAATGACATCATCGTCATCCTCCCTGAGGATACGGTGAACCCGATCTTCGAGCAGAATATCGCGGTCGATGTCGTCATTGTCGTCAACGTTAAGTTGAAACTGACGTTCCATCGAGTCAGCAAAAGCCAACGCTTTGTCGGCGGGGGAGTAGCATACTCCGCGCTCTCCGTGAATGGGTGAGGGAGCTGTCTTCTTTCCCTTGAGTCTTTTAGTGATTCGCCAAAGCTCGTCACCTCCAGGCTCAATGGATTCCAACAGCTCCTCCCACCTGTCATTTCGGTAGTCAATGATGGCCTGTTTTACTTGATTGGCCATCCTGTTTGCCGCTGTTTTGTCTCCTGGGAAGAGTGTTCGCTGATAGAGCCTTCTCAGGCGGTTTCTCTCTCGTATCATGGCTTTGATACGAGGGGGAAACTCATTATAGCTCTTCTGCGGACACTCCTCGCTGGAGGTGGCCGTCCGAAAAGCATCATTCACGGAGATCTCGAAGCGGTGAACTGCCGCGTCGAGTTCGTTGGGAGAGCGGAGACCCTCAGGAGGGGCGCGCATCTCTCCGAGCTGAGCTGTGAAGACATCCCAATCCGTCTTATATCTCATGCAATAATCAGGGGAAGGAAGTTCATCACCCAATACCAGGATTACTGGATTATGATCGGAGTCCAGTTCCGACTGAACGTAAATTTCGCTGGTCAGAGAGACATTTCTGAGAAGCGCGATGTCAAGCACGTCAGGCCTATACTGCCCGCGATAGAACGTAGGTTCATCCGGTCCCAGCACGAGATATTCATGTATGTCAGCATGCGCATGGAGCGCTCGGCCGTTTCGATTGGTGGCTCTGCTCCATAGTCCGTGCTTGGCATTGAAGTCGCCAGCAGCAATTGTCGGAATATCACTACCCATCAGCAATTCATCCAGTGATTCTGGGAGTAAAAGATTAGTCGGAGGGTTATAGACAGAGATTAATCTGTGACAACCCCGTCTCAGTCGAATTTCGACCCCTACGGCCTCAGTTCCGTGTAACCGAGCACTGTCAATGCCGTATTGGACACACTGGAGGGATCGTTTGACAAGAATGCCAACTCCCCCACCAGCACGTCCAATACGTTCTCTATGGAAGAACTTGTAATTTGGAATGACAACGGATTCATTCCTCAGATGCGTCTCTTGGATTAGAGCCGCATCGATGTTATGCTCAATGAGAAAATTCTCAAAGTCGAGTTTCTTAGGTAGAAGGCCATTGGCATTCCAAAAGACTATCTTCAAAGATCTAGGCAATGTCGGTTGTCTAGACATTGGCAGTTCCAGTCAGCACGTTATTATTCACCGTGAACATTTTTTCGAGCACGGGGAATTTGCAGAATAATTGCTTCATCTGCTCCAAAGCGGCGCAGATGTCTGAAGCCCCCTGAGTCTGAGGTGAGGGCATAGATTGAGAAGGAGCAGTCTTTGCCGAGCCGTTTGCACCCTTGGATGCTGCTCTGGCAAAACTAACTCCTTCTTTAACACGACCAGACCCCGCAGGTCTGCCTGGGGGAGATGGTTTTTTGACTGGCTTGCCTCTAGACTTCTGAGCCTTAGGGAACTCAGGGCAGCCTCTATAGTTGGCAGTGTGTACCCCTTTGCAATTGTTGCACTTCGGGGGGTCAGTCCTTGCTTTCTTGCAGGCGTTGGTAAGATGCCTGCCGGCGCACTTGACGCATATTGGGACGGCCATGCAATTCCTTTGGCAGTGGCCAAAGCGTTGGCAGCGATGGCACTGACCCACCGAAGTTTTGGGGTGCTGGGGTTCAACCTGCACCTTCACGCTCAAGAGGTCTTTGATCTCGAATATGTCCTTTTGGTCTTTGGAGACCAGTACCAGGACCATGGGTAAGGGCTTGTTTGCTCTCTTCATCCTAGTTACTGAGGAAGGATCAAAGCCTCTGGCTTCTAACTCCTCACGGATGTCGTCGATTGAGAAGTGCTCCGGAAGTCCTCTGAAGACGGCACGGATTTGCCGGTCTTCAGGGAGGGAGTATGTGTGATGGGGGATGTTCTCCGTCACAAGGAGTCTCGACAATCGACGATAATCGTCAGGAGTCGAGGGCTGAACTTTGATGCCGTCATGAAGATTGACGGCTTTGGAGAAATTTATTTTCTCCTCGGCTGCTGTTTTGATCAGCTTAACCCATTTGTCCTTCTGACGAACGACAATTGGTGGAATTTTGACTTTTTTTGTGGGAGGCTGGTTTTCCTGCTTGCGTGGGGCAGAGGGGCCAGGCTCCTGGTCCTGAATAGTTCTGACAGTTCGTTCAGAATGGTCGGAAGCACTGTCAGCTTGGATAGCTGGACTTATATCCATATTTTCATTGGAAAACGAAGTGGCCACCTCGCGGGCCAGACTTCGTGTCACCGGACGCGACGAAACCTCGGACTCGGAGTAATATTGTTTCGCTTCATCCCTGATGTCGTCTAACACAACCTTCTTCTGCAATCTCTTTGCTTTTTTCGGTTGCTTGCCTTTCTTAATCCACTCGTCTACCTTGTTTGTGGGCACATCTGGTAGAGGTGGAAAATCTTCGCTGATTCTTCTCTTCTTCAAAGCGGAGGAAGAGGAGGAGTGTACGCTTTCGTGATCGCTGTCACGGAGAGAATTGTCACTTGCAGGCGGAGCATTAGCCACTCCCTGATTCCCGTCTGTCAGATTTTGACAGCCGGGCCCAGAGACTGGCAATGTATTGCCCTGCAAATCTGCCTGGTTTAGGCCGAAGCACGAGATCAATTGGCAAATGATGCTAATGATCTCGGTCTTGTCCCTCCCAGCCAGATTGCGAAGCAGTTCCTCCATACTGCTTGACATTTTACTCGCTTAAAACTGACAGTAAAGCTCTGAGCAGTTGAACGCAACGAAAAATGATATATTCAGTCGTACTCACCGGAAACGTTTCTTCGTCTGCACACAAGAACCAACGAACCACTATCACAAGCCAGAAACACCACAATACGGCTGATCATCAACCAGAAATCTTGGCGAAAACACAACCGAACGCTATGACACTTCCGCACTGTTCCGCTGTCAAAACGAAACTACAAAATATGAATAACCATGAAAAGTACTTAATGAAAATAACTGCTTAAACGCAAGCAAGACATAAGTGGAGCCAACTATTGGAATGACACCCAAATCAACTTGACAAGTTTTTTGTCAGTGTTGGTGATTTGACCAATCAACCGACAACAGGCGGTTCCACTTATGTCTCGCTTGCGTTTACGTAGTTATTTTTATCAAGTACTTTTCTTGGTCATTTACATTTTGTCTTCAATCGAGGACCCCCTGCCCGGTACTGTCGATGCCCAATAGGCTGAAACAGCTGTCTACCGGTGGCTCTTGAATTGAAATCAATATGGAAATGATCAGAATAGTACGTATCTATTTATCTTCAGATACGTACGTCAGTACGGAATATTTTAGAGAAAAATAAGTTCAAGCCTTATCGAGTCAGGAAAGTCCATCATTTGCGTTTGAGTTTGACGGACGGAAAACAATGAAATCAGCAAAAAAAAATTGTAGTGTGATGAAAGTAGATTAACCAATAACGGATGGTCCAACAGGAATATTCATTATCACTGGCGACAAGAAAATGAATATTTACATAGAGTTATCAGTCCTCAAGAAAGATATAGTGTTAACGTATGGCTTGGTGTTTTTGATAATGAATTTATTGGCCCCCACTTGTTTTAAACATCTCTGAGCGGAGAATTATTCTTGGATTTCTCATCAGGAACTCCAATTGAGTTTTCAGAAAATTTGTCACTCAGCCTAATAAGAAAATATGAGTATTTTCGATACGACGGAGCTTCATCACATCACAGGATAATGTGCAGAGATTTCCTCAATACAATTATGCCGGGAAGATGGATAGGAATGATGTTCCTATATGGGGCTTTATGAAAGATGAATTGTTTAGAAAAAAATTTGAAAATATTGAGGAATCGAAAGATTCAATCAGGAAAACCTGCATGGCTATCACTCCACAGATATCAGAGAACTGCCACAAGCACACTATTTCTAAAACAAATATTTTTTTAAGAAATGATGAAAGACAATTCAAACGTTCAATGCGATATCACGTGAGACGGTAACTTGAAATATGTAACGTGAGGCATTCCGTTATGATGTCCATTTTCTACGATTTATTATTTCGTTACATTGTATTTCGCAACTGTGTCTTTTTCAATGTGTTTGCAACGATATTTAGTAGGAATCAGATTTTTCATTGAAAAAAAGTTGAATGATGGAATTTTTATGAGGTGTATTTTGGAAGAAACGTCTAGAAAAACATATGTTATATTATGTCAATGAATTTGTAATTTCAATGACCAATAAAATGTATAAAATAATATACAGGTTCATATCAATGAACGAAACGTCGCATTGGAAAATGGATTGAACCAGATTATGGAAAACATACGGTGGAGCATAAAACAAAACCTGTTATTTTCATTTTTTTGCAAATATGTCAGAAACTGTTGGTGATTTTGTCGATCTGAGAATGCCATTATTCTGCGTCCACAAAAAGGCAACTTTTGTTCCATTTAACCGTTTTTGTTGGACCTACCATTTCCGAGATAGCAATAGTGGTACCAGCTTAAAAACGGCCTGTATATAAATATAATATGTATAATTAGATAATATATAACTATTGAATATGATGAGCTGTTTTTCCTGGTTTTGATAACCAGAAGATGGTAAATAAAAGTTTGCTGAAACGTTGTGGAAATGATCTTTGTGAGGATCAAAAACACTGATGACGGAACGAAACCCGAAAAAACAGCCCATCATACTTTGTTCGTGAGAATCTTCGAGCTAACATATATATCCCTTACCCTCAAGTCTCATTCTTGCTTTGTTCAGCTCCAAAAATACACTTGGAGCAGAACGAGAAACAAAGAACTTAAAATGTTAAAATACCATAACTTACTTTAAATCTCCTGCAAAGTGTGTGGGTATCAACGCCACATTTGCATAAAGACTGTATTTTGAAGTGAAGACGAATTTTGGCCACCACAGTGTGTATTTCAAAATTGCATTTGAGTCACTGTCATCACTGAATTGTTCAATATCCACACTCCAGTTGGGAATTCCGTGCCACACTAGGTTGGTGACGTTTAACGTACCACTGCAGAAAGAAAATTTTCATTATTGGTTATTTTGCTGACTTTGTGAGGTGAATTATTTTTTTCTTCTATTCTGAATGGTCTCAAAAGTGAATTGTTTTCATGAAAAATGCATTCGTAATTTTTGTAGTTAGAGGTAAAAATGGTACGAGTATAAGAATTCATTTACAATATATGTTTTCTCTTGAAATCTGTTTCTCCGTTAACCAGCTGTTTAGGGACATCGTTTTAACCAATAATTATACCAATTATAGTAACAAATGATTATAGGCATTTATGTTGAGCTGAGTGATATTGATTCCGGACAAAATAGTTTAGATTTAGGACCCAAATGATCAATTGGATATACTTGAGAATCATCAGATTCATTATCACCTACAGACCATTGCCTGGTGGCCGGAAACTCAACAGCAAACGGGTAAGTCAAAGTTCTCTGATGTGCAGAGACAGGTTTGCCTGGCTAGCTCTGGTGACATCTGCACCACATCGTCATCAGCTACGAAAATTCTTCAAGATTTTCGTCTTCTCCACATATTCCTGGAGAGTGGGTAGGTAGACAACAACAGAACTCTGCATATTGCCAATTGGACAAATCAGACACACCCCCAAGTTATGCTGTAGATATATGTATACAGTCACAGACCCAAGAGTTTATCTCTGGCTATCTGACCTGGAGATTCACTCACCAAACCAACCAGTTTTGTTAAGAAGATTGACTCACTCGGTTTGAGTTGGTGTCCAGTTTGTATCAAATTTGTATCTACAAAAACCTACTTCTGATTTCCGATTTCATAGCTGGATAATGAATTTCACTAAATAAAACACTTTTATCATACTTTCTATCATATAATGTGTGAATGAAGCTTCGTAGGGTTCAAAAAAGGCGGGCATCCAAGCATTTCACAAGTTTTAATTTTCGAAATACTCCTCTAAACTACATCTGGCATATTTCAAAAGTATCAAAAAAAACAACAAAAATATGAATTCCACCTTGAAGGAATTTTTTTAATGAAGTCCCATACAGTTACTACTATTTTTGCATTTTTTTTCAATTCAACTCAGACTCTACAGCAAATGAACATGTTTCGTTCAACAAAGTTAGTGTACACTATGTATTAATACTAAAAGATATTCACGACATTGAAAACACACATTGATCACCGAAAATTAATTGTTAACCTCCATGAAACAAATAAAAAGTAGATCAAAAGGAATAGATGATCTCGATAATTTTCTCTTAAATCTCTGCTATCCACCTATAGTGCCCGTTATTTAACATATTATGAACTTTTGCTTGGAGAAGAAAGTTTTCCCAAGTATGTGGAAGCAGTCTATCGTGGTACCAATACCCAAAATCAAAGAAGCTAAGGAATTCAAAGACTTGCGTCCTATAAGTCTTCTTCCACTTCTTTCTAAAATTTTGGAAAAGGCTATTGCTCAACAGTTGATAAACCACCTTCACAACAACAATGTTCTTCCAATTATGCAATCTGGTTCAGACCAAACTATATCTGTGGTATAGCTTTATTGAACATATCAGATGATATCGTCGCAGCATCGAATAAAAACGAAATTACTGTCCTACAATTGATCGACTTCAGCAAAGCTTTCGATACATTGAATCATCAACAACTTCGATTTATATTACACTGTAATGGACTTTCTCAAAGCACGATTCATATCTTTCACATAGACAACAAATTGTTAGAGTGGAGAACAACATGTCAGATTTCAAGAATATTTCTTCAGGTGTCCACAGGGTTCAGTCCTTGGACCTATCCTCTACATAATTGACACCTCCAATTTGACAACCTCTTTGAGAAAACTCAAATATCATATGTGAGCCGATGACACACAGTTGTATTATTCTTTCACTCCTAACTCTGTACAGCAAAGCGAAAATATCAATAATGAGGATTTGAATCAATTAGTTAATGTATCGAAGAAACATGCCCTGGAAGTTATTAATTTTAAATGCTCTGTGATTGTATTTGGAAGGAAAGTCACAAGGTCGAAACTTAGCGATGTGATCATAAAAATTGATGACAATGCTTTACCGGTTGTAAATCAGGTTGAAAATCTAGAAGTTTTTATCGATGATGAAATCAAATTCAAAAAACATACTTCGACATTGATTCGAAGAGCATTTGGGAAAATGATAGTAGTATACCCTAATAGGCATGTCTTAAGCCTCAAAACCAAATTATTCATTTGTGATTCGTTGATACTATCTATTTTCAACCATTGTGACGTAGTGTATCATTATTTTCTGAATAGAAATGAGCAACAATGAATTCAAAAAGTTCAAAACTCTTGTTTGAGATTTTCGTACGGTATCAAGAAAAGAGAACCGATTTCTCATACCTACGCTCAAAAAAGCCTGGTGGCTGAAAATGTACGATAGGCGTACTCTTCATTTTTCGACATTATTTCATAAAGTTATTGTCAATAGAACACCTCCCTACTTCTATAACAAAATAACTGATCGAACTGATGTTCATAATGTGAACATCAGGCGCAAAATAATCTATGTTGTTAGACATTCTATTGAATTATTGAATAGGTCATTCACATATACAATAGCTGAATTCTATAACAATATATCACCTTCCTTTCGGTCGAAATCTATTTCCAGTTTCAGGTACTGCCTGAAAGAACACCCTCTGAAAATACAATAATACCAGAATATCTTCTACGACACATTGGCTCTTGTAGACCATAGCTAAAATATTTGTAGTCCCCTCTCCCCTCTCCCCTCAACATTCGAATTAAATATTGTACTCGCTATCACAATTACAATTACAATTTTTGGTTATTTGTTATTTTTTTTTTATTTTTCATCTTTTTCATTTTTTTTTGTAAGGTGCAAGAGGAAAAATAAACTCTGTTCAATATTGTATTCTATTGACAAATTTGTATTTCGTTTTTCTTCATATTGTGTCATGATATTTCTGCTGTCAATAAATTCATTTATTATTATTATTATTATTTGTCGATCTTAATTTTCAATACCATAATTTATCAAATAAGAAGGTAATTTCCACAGTAACCATTCACGATGAAACTTATTCGCTTGTAACCTCAGGAAAAAAGTTATTTCTGCTAAAAATCGGGAGAAGAAAGTGAAAATCGTGAATTGATACAAAAAGTTGTGGAATACAATATTTCGATCCAATTTTCCTGAAAAATTTTCCAAATTTGTTCACAAAAAACTTTTTTCTTATAGTGTTCTGATACAAACAATGAAGAAGTGTATAAGGCGATTGTAACTAAAAAAAACTAAAAAATATCTGATATATTTGCATGAAACCTGAAGAAAACACTACTCGAAGATATAAAAAATTCATCCCACTTGAATATCATTATACAGTATTGAAAAAATGAATCCGTTACCCTACACAATCAATTAAAAAGCAATAGAGTTCAATATTACACATTGAATATTTTTCTGGAAAATTTCTAAAATGGCAATGAAGTTACTTGTATCGTACATGGAAATAATATAAAGATATTACCTGGCAATGCCAATGTCTCCATGCCAAGATAGGTTGTGATTAAAAACAAGAGGGTCATGAGAAGGAATGTGAAGAGATGGAAGTCCACTAATAATTACTTTCTTCAAACATGATGCCAATTTAAGAGCAAGCTCTCTATCTGTAGAAGCTGTGAAACAAAAGTCATTATTATTCTCAAATTATATACAAGTATAATCATAATAACAATAATGTTTGGTAATATATTGCAGTGGTGACAATGAAATGAGACACAACACAGAATGGTTAAAAAAAAAAATGGAGGTTAATACAGTATAATGAATAATATTCAATAGTACATAGAAAATAAATAAATATATAACCGCATTTCTGTATACCTATATATATGGGGAGCACACTTTTGGGATAATGCGGAAAGGGATACAATACCTATTTATTATTTACAAGTAGTTATTCCATCAGATTTCGCACAAATTATGTGTCTGAAAAACGAACGAATTTAGTTTATTTTTTGAACAGTGGTTTTGATATTATATTTTTCAAATTCTTCGGTTATTTAATTCAATTACGCGAAAAGAGTATGCTCATTATGAAATAGTTTTCTCACGATAGTGGGGTAAGCGAGTTGCGCACGATGTCGGGTGTTATATTGGTGGCTTCTTGAGCTAGCTTTGTTACCACAGAATTGGTACTTTACGTTGGTACAGAAGAAGTATAATTGTCTAATATTCATTATTTGACATTCTACATATGAGAGATCTGACTGGTACCTTGAGTTTTTTAACATTATCAGTTTTTTAACCTTCTTTGTAGCATATCCAAAAGAGTAATATGTACTCGTGAATCCCAGGGATGACTTTACTCTGGTGGTATTATTGATGGTAGATATTCAGGTATATTCCATTTTATTTTCATCTTCTTGAAGTATGAAGTATGTCACCAATAAATAAGCAATAATCATTCAATTCTCAAAGTACGTTAATATTAGTGGAAGGCTATAATAAAAAATGGTTTTTTCCTATATTTATTATCGTTTTTAAAAATTTTCATGTGTTCCATAAAAATTATGTCATATTCAGTTTCTTGTTTCCTTTTTTATATAGATTACGGTTTCATCGTTCTGATTTAATTCGCCCTTGTTAAAGGTCAGTGTAAAACCAGGAATATTGTATAAGTTTGTATCATGTATTTTTCGGGTTTCTGAGTAAGCATCAAAGAGGAAAATTTTGAACTAATCAATGTTTTATCGATATTTCTTATATTGTTATGTATTATATTGAAGCTGTTATTCTCTGAGTCCACTTCGAAAACTTCTCTGCATTCTCGGCTATCAATAACCATGAAAGTTTCAATTAGATTCACATGGAAATCTCTGAGGTACTGATCCATTTTTCAAGTTTTTGAACCTGTACTTATATGCTTACACAAAAAAAAACATATCTACATATATACATAAGAGAGTTACCGCAGCCTAGGGATATGAATAGTACTATGATGATTCATTTGTTGATATGTTTTTTGTTCTGTTCTAGTAGTGAAGGATGATGAGGAGTTTGCTCTTGTCTTTGGTGTATGAATTTTTTCCGTTTTGCTTTCAAGTTTTTTCCTTCTAATATATTTCCCTACTGATCTTTCTTCTTTTTCTTCATCCACTTTCTGCTGACTTCTTGCACTTTATGTGTTTCTTCATTCGGCCCTACTTCATGTTTCTGGCATGTCTCCAATGGGGAATCAGTAGGGTCAGTTGAATTGAAATTTTCTTCAGAGTCAAGGTCATTGAATTGTTCTATGGTGAATTTTTCGCTGTTAGCAATAAGAGCACGACCCTATATTTCAGGGAAGTAATATTTAGAATTTGCGATGTTGAGATGTTTTCTTAGTATACTTCTATCTTGTCTGTCTTCGTAGCATTCATTTATTTATTTAATATTATCCAAACAAACTAATACAGCCTAATTACATGGATGAAATCAATTGAAGTTCATATAATCCTCGGAATACTTATGAATATATAAAAATAGTAAAATATGTATGTACCAGAACTGTAAAGGGAAATACTGCTTAAATAGGTAAATTCAACAGATGTTTCAACTTTTTTTTGCGGAATACTGATTGGGAGAGTGTCCAATCAAGATCTATCGATATCTTTAAACGAATTAACTAACTTTAGTGAAGATATCAGTGGTGCTTTCGTTACGGTATTTACGGTTGGAATATGGAACATGAGCGAAAATCGGGTGCGACGAGGGAGTACGTGAAATGGTAACATACTGAGAATTTCTGAAGGATTAGTGTTGTTATTCAAGAGTTTGTGCATGAATATCATTGCTGATAATAGGCGTCGCTGTTCTAAAGATAATATTTTAAATTCATGTCGAAGATTGAAAGACCTTGTTGAGTTATAGTTTGGCCACTTGTGATATCGCTTAAAAAATAGATACCTCAAGAATTTGTTCAAAATTTTCTCTAGTTCTTTCATATAGGTTCGGTACTCCGCAAACCAAATAATGGAAGTGAAACTATAATTTCGGTCTTACCAACAAAAAATAAAGAGATTTAATAATGTCTTTATCGAAGAATGAAGAAGTTTGTCCGATAATATCTCGTATATGATCAACAAATGAGAATTGTGTATTATACTCCAATCCAAGATCTTTGGTATTAGTTTTTCTTTCAAGAACCACACCATCAATCTCATAACTAAATGTGATTAGCTCCTTTATGCGACTTATTGAGATGACAGAACATTTATTAAGATTGAATATAATTTGTTTGTCAAACTCCAATGTAAGATATCATTTATATCCTTTTGCTGTTTGGACTGATTTGAACAGTTTCAAATCATCAGCAAAAAGAAGATAGTCCGAATATTTTAAAGTTGATGGTAAATCATTGATGAAAATTATGAACAGAAGTGGACCTAGATTTGATCCTTGTGGTACCTACACCTGACCTAGCTGAAAATTCATCTGAAATTTTTCCATTATGTTTGACAATGAAAAACCGATTTTGAAGATAATTTTTCGTTAGTTCTAAAATTGTTTTGAAATTCCATATTTACTAAGCTTTCCCATCAAAATATCATGATGAACGTGGTCAAAAGCTTTACGAAAATCAGTGAAAGCAACGTCTAATCGAGTTTTAATATTCAAAACTTCTAAGGATTTATTACTGAATTCAAATAAATTTGTATTGATATGCTTCTGTCTCATAAATCCATGTTGTTGGGGTACTATATATTTGTTGATATATTCACTGAGCAAATAATTTTGCTGTTGAAGACATAATTGATATACGTCTATAATTTTTAATATCCATTTAATTTCCAGATTTGTATATAGGCGTCGTAATTGAAGTTTTTCACACACCAGAATATATATTTGATTTGATTTGATCATTAAATTAAATATGTGGAGGGGAGGAGTTCTCAACCAATCACCATATCTTTTCAATACATAAGGAGGGATCCCAGCAGTACCCGCGGCTTTCTTGGGTTTTATTCTTTTTAATGCATCATCAGAATCACTATTAGTTATCGAATATACTGTAAAATATTCGTTACAAATCATAATTATATATAGCATTATCAGCACAAATAAATTCAGTTCAAAAAACTGAAAAACATGCTTTTAAAGAAGATCGAACAAAAAAGTTGATAATATTTTTTTAAATAAGCTCAAAACAATAACAAACAAAAATACTAGTATCATTGTGGAAAAAGCGACGGGCGCTTGATATACAAAAAATATGGCCAAAGCACCCACGCTTTTTTCACAATACTAGTATTTTTCGTTCGTTGTTTTAGGCTTATTTTAAAAAATAATATTTTTAACTATTCCTTGAAAGCGAGTTTTTTAGTTTTTTTAAATTATATTAATTTTTTAATTTTTTTAGTTCAGTATACTATAAAAGCGGGATTCTTAGTCTTTTGAAACTATATTTACTTTATCTAAACTTTGGAATTAATCAGCCGTATATTATTCAGAAAAATGACCATTGATATTTTCTGATTCCGGAGAGGAAGCCTGAAAATTAGCTACCAAGTCCAAGAAAAGCAGCAGGCGCGCAAAGGAGGGTTACAAATAAGGCAGCAGGCGCGCGTGTTATTAAAAAAAATTTCAAATGAAGAAATACATGCAAAGTGAAATCGAATTATATCAAGGAGGTTATGTAAATTACCATCTGCCACATACATACATACATACAGGTGAAGCTAATAAAAGCGTGTTAAAAGAAGTCTTGAACAACAAATATATTTGTTCCTTTGAGTTTGTGGCAATTTTTTAGAATGAAGTTCTTTTCCAGGCACGAAATGAATTCAATTTAATAGATTCAATAACTAGCAAAGCGAGCAACCTATTTGAAAAATTTTTTTGCATTATTTGATGAATATGAGCATTTTAGAGGGAAATATAAAATAATACTTCAATTTTGTCACAAGTTATGAACTAATTTGAACTAATATTAATTAAAAAAAAATTTTTTGTATGTTTTATTGTACTGGATTTACTCAAAAACTGATTGATTTTGAAATATATTCAGATACCTACTTCATCAATGGAGATACAAAAAATGCAATAATGAAACTCCTAGGTATCAAAAGTTTGCCGATAAAAGTAATTTTCTGGCCAGAACTAATGATAATACAAAATAATGTTTTGCAATGTTCATAGGACTAAAGGTAGTGAATAATGTATGTTTCTTTTTGTACTCAACAGTCCACATGGCAATATGATATTATTTCTCATCCAACTGAATAGTTGCATAATCAAGATTGATAGAGTAGATACATGTAGCTACATTTGGATTCTTGTTTCAGATTAATTATTAGGACTTTTTTTTTAGAAATTATAACGGATATTAAAAGCCATAGACTCGAACTACGTTTGTCGATTAAATTACTCTTTTTTCTGCTTACAGTGATTTTTTCTAAGTCAGCTACATGCTTCCAAAAATAATGTATTTCAAAATTCAACTTTGTCTCTGACCAATAATTTTTCCTGGACATAATTTTATATCAAATAACAAAAAGCATGCTTTGAAGAATCTTGCTTCAACTCATTTAACTTATTTAACTCATTTCGGTAGGTATATAGCTATTTCAGGCTTCACAAAATATCTTCTATCTGAGAAGATTTTTTTGATAACTCTGAAAGTTAAACAGTACATTTTGGTACATGTCCCAATCATCATATTGTAATATAATGAACAATAGATGAAACTTTGACCATGCTAAATGATTTATTCTAATGCCACTCTCATTCATTTACATGTGCTTTACCAAACCAAACTATACTGATTTTTTTCATACGTTTGAATATACCACTTCTTTTACCACAGGGGATTAGGTGGGTACTGTAAAATATACGTGAAAAAACATACTCGTAGACGAATACAATCATAACCCTACTTTTTTGGCTTTGTTTGCAGAAAGGTACCTAATACTGATTACTCAAATAATAATCATCAGTGATTGCCAATAATATAAAAGTTTATGTTTGAGTGAAAACCAGAAAAGAGTATTTTCTGAATCACGTGAAGTACGTTATTAATTACCTTTTTTTTTCTTTATTTCGAATTGGAATGAAACGAGATATTGAGGCAAAACATTATGTCTCTTCAGTCAGTCATAATAATTTCATTTTTCAATGTAGAAAAATGACTTCTAGGCCGCATCTAAAGAGTATCTATGAAATATGATATGGATGACTTCAAAAACTGCGAATTGATATTTAAAAATACTCAATTGAAAAGTTAGTCTTACCATTTGCGGTATACACCAGCGCAACAAAAGTAAGTAATTTCAATGCCACCATTTTCATCTTGTAGTAATCTCTTCTTGAAAAGAACACTGGAATGATTTGAAATAGATTTCGTTTATATAGCTGTTATATGCTTAGAGACAAGTCTTAATCAGATATTGAAGTGCATCATGTGTTGTTCGAAGGTTATTCAAAAATTAATTAGTTTTATTACCTATCATTTGATCCACTCGAACTTGATCCACTTAAACGAATAAAAAGCACTTAATTTTTAAAATGACTTTCACAAAAAGTATAGAAAATGAGAATCAGTAAACTCAAAATATGAGTTGCAGCAACTAATTAGTCATAGCCAGAACAGAAATTAACTGAAGTTGTTTATTTAAGAATCAGCTACTAGATTTTCAAAATTCTAGTGATTGCTATTCAGACCTATTGAGCCTAGACCATCAATCGACTATCCATCACTCTACATACAACAAACTTTGGTACAGTTACTTTGTCGATTGATAAACTTAGTCAGAAACGCAAAATATTTCAGTCAATGGTCAGAAGGTGCTGGTTTTATTTTCAAATATTTGCTTTCTATTTCAAAAAAGCAATCTTTCATGGGATGTACACCAGCAACAAATCTTCCATTTGCAGGAATTCGTTCAATATGATCTAATCGTTTAGGAAAAATTCATGGACAAAATAAGCAAAAATCCAAATCGTTACAAAGAATATCATATGTGAGACTAATTGGTCGGAATGCTTTTGGTAGGGTGTAGTCCATCCTACCTGGTTTGGGTATAAATACTACTCCTACTTCTCTCCACTTACTGGGAATATACCTCAGAGCTAGAGAGGCTCTGAATATTCCAACCAGGTGCGGCATAAGAGTGCCCAGTCCCCACTGAAGTAGGGCTGGTCTTATACCGTCAGGTCCTGGTGACTTGAAGGGGGAAAAGCCCGATATAGCCCATCTTATTTTGTCCTCATCAATTACTGCACTAGCATTTTGCCAGTCGTATTGTGAGGGTGTTGTTGGTACATCCATCCAGTTCGTCGTTCCAGGAAATACAGAACCTGGGAAGTGAGTTTCCATAAGAATCTCAGCACTCTCCTGGAGGTTGGCGGCTTTGTTGCCATTTTCCCTCGTCAGGATGCCGATACTCTTATGGTGGTCATTTGAGAGTGCCTTCTGTAGCCTAGAAGCTAGTGGAAAGACTTCGACCTCACAATAGGCTCTCCAGGCTTCTCTTTGCTTTCGTCTGCAGACTTATTTGCACTCTCTGAGGTTGGCTTGATATGTACCCTAGTCCTCTTCGAGTCTTGTATGTTTTGCGTTGTTAAAGGTCTTTTTCGCTGTCTTCCTGAGGTGTTCCAATTCAAAGCACCACCATGTGTTGGTTGTGCCATGTGTTTGAACCATCCTAATCGGACAGGATTCCTTATAGGCAATGTCTATTTTGTTGTGGATAGATACCGTATACCTTTCCAGTTCTTCATTATTGCCAGGAATCAGGACCTCTGTTTCCCGCAGAGCTCCTCTTGAGAGTCGATCGTCCTCTTCGGGTCACGGGATTTTACAGTGATCTTGAGATCCTGCCTCTGTTCAAGATTGTTAGATCTTTCTGTATTATATATTCATATAGTGACTTAACTCGAGCGTTGATATCCTTGCTGCCCCAGCTCAAGTGGTGAGAGTTTGATCGCAACCCAATATGAGCTCCACTCTCTAGTTGAGGCAGTGATCCACTAGTACCTCTATTTCTCTGGTCGGTGGTAGGGTGGCTGCATCTGAAGAGAGGTACACCGATGAGATAATCAACGCCATATATTTGCCTTTTCCAACTGGACGTTCAGCGGGAACGCTCTGTATTTCCTAGGAACGTAGACAGCCGTCCTAGGTTGCTGGTTGCTTGGTAAGCTGAAAATTTGACCAGGACATATGCCTCCTCACTCTGAAGCGATCTTGGTGAAATTGGGGACACGTGTGAATCGTTGTATATATGCCATGCGGCATATGGGTGTCTACAATATGCTGTACCCTTTGTCAGTAGTCCCACTGTAATTCAAAGGTGCATATAGATTATAAGTATCGAAGGTTACTGATGAGTGTCCACAGTGTGTGCACTTCATAGCGGATTTCAATTGACCAACTAAATTGTCTACAATCTTAGATTTGTTCGTGTTCAAATATCTCAGCCAGGACTCTTGCGCTCTTCCGCTATCGATCAATTTTTCGTCCTCATGTAAACCTTCTGAAAGATAACGAAGGAATTCCAGGGCGTGTTGATGGGCAGAACCCATGAATTGTTTGTAAAAGTTTGTAACTGTTGATACTACGTTTGCAACTTCTGTCTTCTTCTGAGTAATCACGGATACGATGATTCACCCCGGTAGGTTAAGGAATTCAAAGCTGAACTGAATTGGATAGGGAAGGCGTTTCGGAGTTGAGTAGTAGATGATGATCACTCTAGAACTTGTTCATAATTTTTTGTATCTTCTGGTAGGAATGTATGGTGAGTATCACAAAAAATATGGGAGGTTTCATGAGGGATTACTCTCTCATCATGACTAGGGTATACATATGAAATGGAAACAACGAAATGAAAAAAAATTTCATCCAGTGAATGTGACGATGGAATAGTGCCAAAAACATAAGCTGAATTACCACGCTGTATAGCTAAACTGATTTCTAGGATCAGAAAGATAATATATCTTTTTTATTTGATTTCTTCAGTCATTCTTCTTCCAATTTCGTTAACAAAATTCAGAGATAAGACACATTTCCATGGAATTAGGGTCATTCCATAAGGATGTTTGCCATCACAGTTAGTACCTAGTGGTTCTAGGATAGAAGGTATCCCGGCTGATATCAAGGCCCTCTTTCTGCAGCTCAAACTATGAGTACCTTTTTCATTTACCTAACTACCACAAATACATTTACGATGGGTACAGATATCTAAGCCTAATCTGAGTCCAATGGCTACCCTGAATGTATCATTATCTTATTAGTGTTCCCAAAGAAGAACCGGTTATTCGGTTAACCATGCACCAGATTCTTCAATATTGGCGGCTTTGAGGCAAGATTTCTCAGAGGGAGATGACAAGGATGAAGCGATGGAATCGGAAACAATTCCTACTAAAGGTTCGTCCCATGCTTTTTGAAGTGATTTGAGATCCATAGGCACATTACTTTAGGTTTGAAAAACCAAATAGATTCGCCTATAGTTTTATATTGTCAAAAGAGACTGGAAGTATCGTTTCTATCAATTGTAAAACATTGTTGATGGAAGACATGAATACTGATAAAGTCAGCGATGATCCTGAGCGTAGACCCAACCCTTCGCGATTCACAGGCAATGTTGCTTGAGACCAAGAAATATCAGTGAAAAAGCTGTTGGTAACATTTTCAATTATTATACGTAGGTGATCATCAAACTTTTTAAGATATACTTGATTTTTCCAAATAGGAGAGCATTTCGGAATATACAGTACTTTAGGAATGGCTAAAAAAATTTTAATAAAAAAGAAAGTATGCAAATCGTATAGACAGTTGTAAATCGACTCAAGGAAATCTATTTTGTTCTGTAAACTTTCGCATAGAGCTTCCATAGTGAGAGGGGCGCCAAGTAGTCCCCATTTCGATTTTTCTATGAGTTTTATACCAGAAACAACTTTCATAATGTCGGCAAAAGAGTCTGATTCAAGACTTGGATTGAAAATCAATTCGCATTTATCGAAGTTAGGTTCAAGACCAATTTGTTTCGAACTGTTAATAAATATCTCCAAATCCTTCAATATAAGGTCAATATCATCTCCAATGCATCCGTCTTCCAGATACCAATAGTTGAATTCTGAATTCAGTTTTCTAGTCACTTTTGAATGGTCAGGCAGGAAAGTGCAGGTCCCAAAGGATCGTCTTGTTGGACACCTCTCTGAGATTCATTCAAATGTTCACCAAAATTCAAAAAACTCGGAAAGCCTTAGCATTGATATATAAAAGGCTATAGGTCTGGCAAACTCTCTTGTGACCGTTGAACATCAAATTTCTGTCAATCATATTGAATGCATTTTTAAAATGCAACTTGAGGTAAATTTTTGATAACGAATTTGGATGTTGATAGATATATCACCGTGCTGCATAGGCGACCGCTTCGCATCCCAATGGAATACCGAAGCCAAATTGAATGAGACGTAAAATGGACCCAAGGTTATCTTCGATCCGAAAACAACCTAGTTTGGTCACTAACCGGTGGAAGAAAGTTCCGATGGCAATGGACGTATTCCTCCGTCTTTCTGTTTAAGCGCACAGAGAGATGCACCGTAAAATATTGGATTAACTCCGCCAGATAATGGGAAATCACAAAGATTTTTTACAGAAGTGAGCAGTTTATCTCTAGAATTACCAGCACTGTAACTAAGGAGGTCTTATATTATATGTGACTTGGGCGAAAGCCATCTAGTCCTCCAACCGATCCAGTGCGCAACGCTTTCACTGTTGCAAGTAAAAGTTGTTCGGGAATTTGGAACGTTGAATTGCTTGTTTGATCAAATAAAGGTTCAGATGAATTCGATATTGAGTCGGCTTGAAAATGTGTAAGAGTGAGCTTTGATATATCATTGTCATAATTAGCGAGAGTATCGTTAGAAATAAGAATCCCAATAGCAGATGAAATATCTCCCTCTCCAACTTTATTCGAAATAATTTTTGAGATAATCACTTTGAATCGTTTGACAATCGCTGGCGGAATAGCAGATGATTCGTTATTAATCGTTTTTATGTTTCTCTTCATCAATGTTGTGAGAGATATTTTCCTCACCTCTCTCGAATATTGTATAAGGAGAACCGTGAATGTGAAATTAAGTAGATTTTCCGAACTGGAAAATGAGTTCTGCATTAAACATTCATCGATGACTTCAGGTAAGACGGATGCTACGCAAATTCTAGCTGATCTGGGGATTCACCTCACAATATTAGTAGAGTTCTTCAAAGCAGATAATTTTTTGAATAATGATAATGTGCCTTGTCCTGTTTTATTCGAGTCATTACTGGAATTTTCAATTAATGAATCCTTCGACAACAAAATGTTTTGTGAATATTTCCATTAGGAATTTTGAGGCCAGTTTTGGATCTTAATGATACATGACAAGTTGTACAAACATTTTCCATGTCATATGACTGTTTCAGTTCATCATCACGAACAGAATCCATTCAAATTAGTAGAGACAGATTTATTCAGAATTGAAAACTTGGACTGAACCTGAATAATAAACGTGACAGCTATCGTATCTTGAAAATTGTCTACTTTACTTTACAGTATACCTCGTCTTCGAATGAAAATATATTCTATACTTTTCATTTCTATTCATTCCAGTTGAACTATTTATCAGCAAATTGGATTCCAATTTGAGTTCGGTTAATAATGATGAGTCGATATTCAGTTCAGTTTTATCTCATATAAGTCATTGGCATGAATACTACTTTAAAGGGAAAATCTCAAAACGTTTTATTCTGATCATAACATTCGAAAATTCTCAGATCACATTTTATTTTTCTGCTATAAAAATAAGTCAAACTTTGGGTATCACAATGAATCTTGACTATAAGTTTGATTGATTGATTATAATTTTGAATTAGTAGTGGATATTTTCGATGAATTGCATCCCAATCGGGAATCCATTTCTAAATCAACCGTTTCAAAAACATTGCAGCTTTTTCATGAAACTGAGGGTGTCAAAGATTGATCAAAAAGAGGAAGACCAGTAAGCAATACAAATGAAGAAAATTCTTTGAATGTCATGTTAGATGTGGTGGAAAATCCATTATATTCGGCACAACAGAGGGCTCTGAATCATAACATGAGTCGATATTTCATTAAATAAATTTGCAAACTGCAAAAATTCCATCCATATAAAATTCTTTTGGTACCAGAATTGAGGGAGGAATTGGGTGAAGTTATTATGGATGAATTAAATGAAAATGTCAACTTTGTCAACAACATATTTTTTTCTGACGAATCTACATTTTGTTTAAACGGGCACGTTAATCGACACAACTGTATGTTTTGGTCAGACCAAAATCCACATTGGATGGAGGAGGTTCACACTCAACGGCCACAAAAAGTAAATGTCTGGTATGGCATTATTGGTGGACACATTATAGGACCCTGTTTTATAAACGAAAATTTGGCCTCTGAACGATATTCATAACTTTTAAAACAGCATATTACTCCAGTGCTTAGACAATTACTCCCGAATGATAATAATTACAATTTTCCTGCAGAACAAATATAGTTTCAAGAAGATGGGGCTCCTCAAAATTTTGGGCGTGTGGTACCGGCATATCTAGATGAAACTTTTCCTGATAAATAGATTGAATGCAGGGGAGCAATTGAATGGACAGATAGGTCTCCCGATGTGAACTCACTTGACATTTTTCTATGAGTTCACATGAAAAATGTAGTCTACAAAAATAGGAGGCCAAATATCTAAGAATTGCAAGGAATAATAAGGAATTCCTCGTCACTTCACAACTTTGTTCAACGAGTTCATTAGGAGGTAAATGGTAAATACTTTAAGCACCTTATTGAATGGAATCCAAAAAAATTTGTTGTTCATTAAAATTTGTTTCCTTTCTTTCTCATAAAATTTTAAATATCCTAGATATCTATCGTTTCATGTATTTTTATCAACCCCGAACAATTATACTTTTTTATTTTCTGTAAAAAAATTACAATTGAGTTGTAATCATATCCACATACTCCACCTTGTGTATGAATATCATTTCTTGCTTCCTTTTTAGTAAATTTGACAGTAGTAAAAAGTTAATTTCGAAATTAGATTACTTGAAAACGGTTGAATCGGGAAATGAAGTGCTATATCAATTTCGTTCAGACTTTCGAGCAGAATTGATATAAGAAACAATATATAGGGTGTTCTATTAAAGAAAAAGCTACTTTGTTTCTTCTTTTTGACTGATCCTGTATACTTAATTTTCATTCAGTGTGATATATTTTGTAAAACACAAAATCTTTTGTATCCTAACATTTTCCGCTAGCTATCTTACTTTAAGAGATAATCGACCATTTCCATACATATCAGCGACCCCATGTGTTCAATATTCAATAATATATCAGGTACGATTTCGAACTGTTTCGGAATGTTCCCGAATACATTTTTCATGGATAGGAGATAGTGGGCTACACAACATATAACTCCCTTGATCATTCCTCAATGGTCTGAGATGTTTCAGAATGTACCCGGACGTTCCAGACTATTCCCGAATATTCCACATCGTTGTAGACTGTTCAGGGATGATCTAGAATGTTGAGTAGGAGTAGGAATGTAGGAATTTATGTTCGCTATTTAGGCGAAGCCAGATCGAGTGATAGCCAGATAAAGGGTGAGTAATTGAATGATATTTTGCAATGCATTAATTCTATTGTTCGAAAAAATTCAATAATATTCATCAAAAATATTGTAGCACAAATGTAAATTAATAATATTTTAAGTTTCGGCATAAAGTAAATAATAATCACAATCAGGTTTATGGTTTCGGTTTAAGACCATCTGGATAAGGAGTAGTTCGACAAAATTCAAGGATAGCATCAATCTTCTCATTTTGTTGGAAATAGTTTGTGTTCAGCCTGGTATGGAAAAACTCTCCTAGTTTATTTCCCAGAGCCCCAGAGTTCAGAAAATTTTTGATTGTGAACCCTAAAGTCGATGAAACGATTTCTTCTATGTCTCCTAATCCAGTGAAGCTTAGCTGAAAACGAAAGAACACATATAATAATGACATTTTATATCAGTTCAAGATTATGATTATGGGTTCCTAATAACGACATTTTAATTTATAAGAGCTGAAATATTCTTGGAATGTACTTCATTACAAGAGAAAACAAAGTTTGTTGTTGGTTGTTAGATTTGATGCTATATCTATAGAAGAGAGACAAATCTCCAACCCCTTTTCGATGTTCCAGAGTATCAAGGTTGCATGTGATGTTCGCGTCTCCAATCAGGCGAATGGTTGTTTTCTGGATGGAATCCAGCAACTTCGGGGTATGTTTGGGGGCAGAGTTGCATACATGTGATCAATACTCCAAAAAAGGCCTGATCTAACTATATAAAGCACCAAAAGTTGTTGAGGTGTGTTCAGTTTTCTGGTTGGGAACAGTGTTCCAAGCTTTTGAGAAGCAGCCTTTGCAATTCCAGCGTAGCCGATATCCTGGAATCCAAATGGAATGACAAGTGTGCTGGCATCAGCAAAGTAATATATTTGATTTTCCAATATGATAGACCCAAAAATGTACGCCTTCGAACTTTTTCGTAACATTGAAATTTCTGTTAGTAGAACATTTAGAAACAAACTTTTTCATTCCTTCATTTGTTTTCGTAGCTCTCTCGTTTTACAAAAAGAATTGAAAACCACTTCATTGCTTATCCTCCGATCACCTATCATTTAATTTTATTATTGATATGTTGATGAGATATGGAGTACGAGTAAACAATTTCAACATTAGGTATATCTGCAAAAACTTTTGGAAATGATAACAAGCCTCTTTCTATGTAATCGAGAAAATACATATAATTACCAGATTGGTCATATGCTTGAATTTACTATTACTATTTCGGTAGTTTTTGATGTGAAGAGTAATAATAGTGATCTGACGTTAGTACATTAGAAAGGACTCAGTTGTATCTTTGAAAGAAGCCTGTTTTCAGATTAGTCAGTGGGCTATGCTTGAAGACTGGCAGTAAACAAATCTAAAGAAATGAACTTTAAACGTTGAAGCCAGTCTCGAATATACCTACACAGTAGGTTGAATGTCAGTGCAGGTATCTTTGCAGAAAATTTCCGGCATATGCAATTGGCAATACAACTGGAAGAGTCGACCTTCAATTTTGGAACCAGCACCCGCCTGTCGGATATAATCCAACGCCCTTCGTGGTATTAGCCAGGAAAGTAGTTGTTTTCTGATAGGCGTCAGTCCATTCAACCTTCTGTGTAGGTATATTCGAGACTGGCTTGAACGTTTAAAGTTCATTTCTTTAGATTTACATGTTACTATTTTCGATATATCTCAAAATGACGTAGGTCTTGCGATGATGAAATTCTTTGATAAGCGTTCTTTCAATATAATAAAAGTTATTATTCAGATACCTTCGACCAACTTAACTTGATGAATTGATGATCTTTGAATTTACTTACACCAACTTGATCAGCAGTCCAGTAGACAGTGAGATCATTTACTTGTTCAGTCAAATTGAAACCTGGCTTCGTGAAATTAACTCTTCCCCACCAGTCTGTGTTATCCATAGTGATGCTGAAAAAAATATAAATTTCAAATTTGTAACTTCTTCATGGTCTTGAGGAAGTCATTGTCGCAGTAGTAGTAGGTAGTAATAGTAGTAAGGGTAATACTTCTAGTAACAATACTCACTAGGAGTAGTATCTTGAGTGGGAACTCATATGTTTTTTTTGTATCTATATGAGTCCCCCGAATACTTTTTGATACAAATAACACATATTTACTCAAACTCCACAGCAAAGGGAGACCACAAAAAGATATAGTTTATTTCCTAATGAAATTTTTATTTTGTTTTGGTATGGATTGGCAAACTTGTCAGCCCATATGAATTTTCAACCTTCAGACTTCTCTGAGCGATTTTCTGTAATGACATCTCATTGACACTGATAATTCCAGACTTCGAACTGAATCAAATTCACCTAAATCCCGACCAGCTGCTCTAGAAGTGGAACTCTTCCATTTTTGCTTCATTATGGTCAAAGATCAGGCAGGAAAATACAAACTCTCAATGATTCTACCAGCTCAAGGATCTAGATCACTAATCAGATCGTATCTCATCAACCGTCAACAAAAGGTTACCATAGAAGGAAACAGCTCACAATATTTGAAGCTGATATGTGGAGTGCCACAGGGCTCTATTTTGGGACCCCTTTTGTTTGCTATCTAAATATCTCAACTTGAAAAATGTTTATAATTTTGTAATATACATTTGTATGTAGACGATACCCAGTTGTATTATAGCTTCTCACCTGAAATGATAGATAATGCGTGTACTCAAATCAATAGTGACTTGAAATTATTTGTGAAAAATGCTTCTGATCACTGCTTGAATATAAATTGTAGTAAATCCAATGTTATTGTTTGCGGACCAAAAGGCCCTAGAAATGATATTTGCAAATCTGTGAAAGTAGTAGTAAATGATCATGTACTTGGGGTTGACCCAGAAGCCAAAAGCTTGGGCATCATTTTAGATAAAGACTTGAAATTCGGAAGTCAGGTTAATCAGTTTATTAGGCGTGCATATTATTCGCTTAATTTTCTACCCATGATGGTGAAGGCGAATTTGTGCGAATCATTAGTTTCATCTATATTCAATTATGCTGATGTTTTGTATGGTCCATGTTTAACCAACCAATTCAAGAAAAAGATACAAAAAGTACAGAATTCCTGCTTACGGTTGATTTTTGGTATCAGAAGAAGAGAAAGAATATCACATAAACTGAAGGATACCGGCTGGTTAAATATGAACGATAGGAGACTGTTACATGCTGTAACTTTGTTTTACACAATAATTAATAGTAAAGTGCCGTCTTACTTACACCAGAAAGTTACTTTCAGAACGGATGTGCATAATATTAATGTAAGGTATAAAGGCCGACTAACTCTGCTATCCTTTAGAAGGAGTTTCAGCTACCAGATCTGTGCAATTATAATGACATTCCCGAGCCCATGAAACGAGATGACTTCAATAATTTTAATATCAATTTCAAACGATCCTTATTATCTTCAAACTATTAACGACCCAATAGCTACCTACCTATTACAAATCTATAAATAGTCATAATATTTTAAGATATTTAAAAATCCTTTTTGTTAATTCCTTTGCGTACTAGGCGACATTTTTGAGGTTAAGTTGAAGAGCAATTGAAATTGAACTTCGCCTTTTATCTTCATATAATAAATGAACTGGACATGATTGATTTACTTTAAATGTATTAGAAGATAATGAAGACGATATTATTATTGTTATTATCAAAATGCAGTCTTTTCGGAGACTTGGAAGAAATGGACATGTTAAATGACTCTCGAGTACAAAATCAGTAACTTTTGAAGAGACTAGGTTTTACTTTTTTGCATAAAGTGATACTTTCAGTGTATATAGTGGATATATGTGGCTCCACTAAAATTTTCATTTTGTTTTAGTTATTTTCAAAAAAAAAATATGACACACTTCTACTGATATTCGATAGAATTGGGCTGCATGGTGTTGAAGATGACCAACTAGCCTTCAGTACATAAATTTAATTTTTTATTTCTATCATCTGCAATAGATGAATATTGAGTGTTTTAATATTTAGACATTCATTAAAATATTTTCTGTTTGAATTTAACTACTGATCGAGTTTAGTAAGAATATCAACTAGTGTAACTGAAATGCCATATAATAACTATTGATTCAACAAAATATTTTTTTCGTAATGAAAATGCTCTTCAGAAAATACTTGAAGGCTGGCTTCATTTGAACTGTAAACAATATTCATTAAAATTTATTGATTATTTTTGTTCGAAACTTCGTTATTTCCGATTGAGTCTGAAAATCAGTCAACCTGAGCTCAAAAGAGGACAAAGTAAGACAACCAGAACTCACTTCATGTTTCCTTCCAGTGCACTAGGATTCGAATTAGCATCGATGTCGACTTTATACAATGAAGTAAGTAGCCATTTGTTCCAGTGGATGTTGTAGTCAAATATCACATG
Source organism: Leptinotarsa decemlineata (assembly GCF_025532065.1). Classification (NCBI taxonomy): domain Eukaryota; kingdom Metazoa; phylum Arthropoda; class Insecta; order Coleoptera; family Chrysomelidae; genus Leptinotarsa; species Leptinotarsa decemlineata. Next base: position 858,779 of record NW_027412545.1, on the reverse strand, counting down.
TGGTTCATGGTCTTCGGTCAATTGTTTAGCAGTAACATTCCACTGAGGAAGCCCATACCATATCATATTGCTGACATTGAAAGAGGCACTAGAAAATCAAAAATTAAAACGATTACTATTCGCTTTTTCGAAACAAATTTTCGGGGACTGTTATTTCAGATTGGAGTTATTTCCCGAAATATGTCACAAATTATCTTTAAAAAAGTTTGAAGTATACCTAGAGAATCCAAAATCTAATGTCCAATACAGGTTTCTTGAGATAATTAGGGGATCGTGAGACTTGTAGCCCAAGGAAGGAATCCCCAGAATCATTGCTTTTTGAAAACAGTCTACCAGTTTGTAACCAAGGTCTAAGTCTTTTCCAGCTGGTGAATAAAAATAAATGAAATGGATAATCAAAATTGGTACACAGTAAAGAGAAAAATATAAAATTACATGAAAAAGTTGGCAACTAATAATGATTGAACTAATATCCAATGGTATTATTTTTTTCCTTAAATATCAGAATAAAACCGGAAATTTCTAGTAATTTTGTAGATACACATAATATTTTATGTTCAATAATAAAATTCATAAAAATTAGTGAATATAACATTATAGAATATGTAATGAGTGTATAATTTCAAAGCAATTTTGGGCTGCCACCTTAATTTCCACCATTTTGGTTTTTTTTCTTCTAAAGTTTGATATTCATATCATGGAAAAGCATTGGACGTCCGCCATATTAGTTCAGAGATAATTCAATTTATTTTTTTCTTTACAGAATACGTTTTTACCAAGAATTAATTTCTTGGTAAAAACAGTTATCGTTGACATTTAGTTATCGTTGGACATATTCCTGTCTGTTCGTTTCATTTTGCCGATCTACAACTCATTGAAATTGATATGGAAGCCATCTTGTTTTCCGGCATTCAGAAGTGTTTAAATTTCATTGATTGCATATATACACCATCTTGCTGAAATATTATTATGCCTCCGGATAAAAAACACTGATACTCGAATATAATCTAACAATTTTTCTTCTATTTAATTTTTTCGCTATCACTTTCTAACACTCTCGTAGCTTGAAATGAACTTAATCTAAGCTGAATTCTCAACCTGTCTAAAATAAATAAAACAATCAAAGGTTCGCGTACCAAATAAAATTCTACTAAAATTTCCCACGTTCAAATTTACCCTCTTTCATTCAATATCCCTTATGAAACGAAAGCAACATGTAACATGTATTTCATCAGTTCGGACTTCCATTGTCTAATATAATATAAATTGATTTGAAATCCCTGAAAAAAAAATAAACGATTTACCGAAAATAACAATTTTATTAAAACAAAAAACGGAAATTACAGGGAAATAACATACAAGCTACAACCAGGAAATAAAAAATTGAAATATTATTAAAAGCTGAAATAAAAAAAAATGTATTAACAAAAATGAAAAATAAAAATAAAAGTTAAAGTTAAAAGATTCCAAACCAAGTTACATCACGACGTTTCGATTGTTAGTATCCACAATCGTCTTTGGGTGATAACTGGACTTATTCTTCCAAAATCTGATTATTTACAGGTCATTCGGGTGCTTTCATCTTTCACCTATCCCCTCTTTCCTCTTCATTGGTTTTAGTGGAAGATGACCGTTTGGCGGGAGTTGGTCGTTTTTCGCTTGATAAGAGATTTCCATATGTTACGTATCTCTCGCTAACTTGACTGAATGCGTTGTTGGACAACATATACGCGGCTTCCTTGAATTTTCTCCTATACCAGTGTTCCTCTTTGTGGATGATTTCAGCTTGAGCCCACTTGATGATGCTATTCCGGATTTGCTGGTTTCTCCTCGCTGTGTGTGTTTCTTGTGCTCAGCAATGCAAACTATTAATGGCCTCTTAGTTTCACCGATGTATGATTATCCGCACTCGCAGGGTATCCGGTAAGTGCGGAGAATCATACATCGGTAAAACTAAGAGACCATTGAAAGTTCGCATTGCTGGGCACAAGAAACGCACACAGCGAGGAGAAACCAGTAAATCCGGAATAGCAGAGCATGTTTGGACTCATCAACATAATATCAAGTGGACTCAAACTGAAATCATTCACAAAGAGGAACACTGGTTTAGGAGAAAATTCAAGGAAGCCGCGTATATGTTGTCCAACAACGCATTTAGTCAAGCTTACATATTGATTTTATTTATACAACATGTACCTTTGCCCCTCGGACCACAATGCAGAAACTCTGTTACCCCATTAGGTGAATAATACTTTGTGAAATATACGTGAATACAAACACCTTGCAGTGAGATAGTAATGATAACTCAAAATAATAATCGTTAGTGATTGCCATTAATAAACCTCAGGCACCTATTAAACAAAATCATTCTTGTATCTGACCAGTTTAGTTAATCAGAAAATTTTCTTCAATGCAGAAAAATGATAAAAACTTCTAAGCTAGGCCACATTTTGAGAGTATATGATATGAAAAACGATATTGATGACTTCAAAAATTACAAATCGATCTTTACAAATAATCAATTGTAAAGTTAGTCTCACCATTTGCGGTATATACCAGCACAACAAAAGTGAAAAGTTTCAATGATACCATTTTCTTCTTGTAGTAATGTCTCTTTGAAAAGAACACTGAAGTTATTTAAAATTACTTTTGTTTATATAGCTGTTGAATACTTAGACAGGAGCTTTATCAGATACTGAAATGGACTATGTGTTGTTGAAAGGTTATTTGAAAATCAATTAATTTTATCATTTTATTCACTTCAACAAATTGAACAAACCACTCATAATTTCTGAAATGATACAAAAAAATATACAAAATGAGAATCAGTAAAGTCAAAATCGGAGTTGTAGCAATAATTTAGTCGAAGCCAAAACATAAATTAACCAAAGTTCAAGATATAGCATCCAAATTTTTGAAGTTCCACTGAAAGCTATTCAGATAACCTAGCTTGATCATCAAAAAACTATCCATTACTTTACTCAGAGCAACCTTTGTTATAGTAGCTCTATCGACTGATAACTCGGTCAGTAATGCAAACTATCCCCAGTCAATAGCACCCACTTGCTGGTTCAATTTCCAAAAATTTGCTTAACAATTTCAAAGAATATTGTGAAATTATTGGAGTTCAAGGAACATTAATTACGAAAACCCAAGAAGAAAACTCCAACAGCAAAATGTTGTAGGCACCTAATTATGAAATAGGAATCATTGCAGAAGCATTGATTCGAGATAATCGACCATAATACCTTCTTGAAACAGCAAGTTTCATATTAACATTGAATTACACGAAACAAAAAAAATTCTTTCAAAACAAATACTTCTATGTGAACACTGAATTATACATAAAACACTTTCCTCTACTCAGTGTGTATTCCGAACATTCGTTATGGAACTGAAACAGATATCATCCACAGGATTCCTACACCATATACTAAATGAAAGGTGAAATTTTTACTTACATGGAACACTGTCAACACCGTAGACTTTAGGCCTCTTCAGTATCAATCTGGATAAGATTATAAAAGAAACACACAGTTCATTTATGAAATTATGACTTTTCGATCTACTTTTGTCATTGATGACATTGTAATGACATTCATTCGCTCATTTGAATTAATTTCAGCCAAAGGAATCTTGTTGAAATTGAAAGGGTTATATTTTTAGAAGTGATTGAATTTTGGGAAAGAAAATGTTTGGCTTTCTACCACTCCATCTTGATACAGAAAAATGTGGTAATCTTTTGAAAAAAGAAAGGAAGTATTCGATTCAAAAAGAAGTAACTCTATACATAGATGTGTAGATCATGCAAAGAAGCAACTTTCATATATGAACTGGAAGAAAAATTCCTCCTGAAACAGCTTGTTTCATATAAAAATTGAAATTCAGAGAAGAAGAAATATTTTTTGAAACAAATACTTTTATATGAACACTGAACTATACAAAAAACACTTTTCTCTACTCAGTTTGTATTCCAAACATTCACTATGGAATTGAATCATATATCATTCACAGGATTCTTACATTGTATACTAAATGAAAGGTAAAAATTTCACTTAGATGGAACACTGTCATTCTCACTGGTAGACATCGATGTATTGCCGTAAGACACTTGCGTTGGGCCTCTTCAGTACTTATCTGGATAACATTATAAGAAAAAATGAACAATTCATTCATAAAATTACGACTTCATGTCACGGAATGAGTTTGATCTACTTATGTAATGACATTCTCTCGCTTATTTGAATCAATTCCAGCCAAAGGAATCTTGTTCAAATTGGAAGGGCTATATTTTAAGGAGTGATTAATTTTTGGGAAAGGAAGTTTCTGGCTTTCTTCTACTCTATCTTCCGAAGAAAGCAATCAAATTTAGAAGAAGTAACTCTATACATAGATGTGTAGATCATGCAAAGAAGCAACTTTCAGACACAAACTGGAACAGCTACTTTCATATAAACATTGAATTACACGAAAGAAGGAAAATTATTTAAAAACAACTACTGCTGCTGGATGAACGAGGAACATCTGAGAGACTAACCTAAGATATCTTGCATAAATGTCTGTCGACTCTATTTCAATATTCTAATTTAATATCCAGCGTGGCATCAGCCAGGAAAAAGTTGATTTCCGGCAAACATTTCCCAAAACCTACGGTGTAAGTAGTTGGGAGAGATGACTATTCGAATATTTTTTTTGTAAATTTTCATTTTCTTGTACGTATGTATCTCTCATCGATAGTCTTCAGCCACAAAATATGAAATTGGCGATTAGGATATTGGCGTAGAACCAATAACAACAACAAAAACAATCTTCTTAGGAAATGGAAAACATAAATTTCACTTTTCGATTTTTTGACACAAGAACAGACTTTTCAAATATTGGAACACAGTGGCAGAAATGGATCACCCGATTCCAAATATTCCTAGAGGCAATGAATATTTCAGGGGATTCCAGGAGGACTGTCATGCAACTCAATTTCGTAGGAGAGGATGCCTGTTATTTGTATACGTCTCTTCTCGATCCGGGCCGTTATCATCAACTTCCACAACGAACGCAACTTCTTCGACATCACAATTAATTTCAACTAACCAGATAGCGTTTTCTTGCCTGAAGTTACTCAAGATTTTTTCATAAATATTGTACGAATGAATTACAGTAAAAATATTTTGGGGCGATAAAATCATTGCTGTGGTTATCGATAACCCATATTTTTGAAAAACTTCAATTAATACGTTCACTTGTTGCTAGGTTCGCTATCATTCAATCATTGACCTTCTAACAAGTCATCTGAATAGATAAAAAAAATCGTACGTACAATGTGGCTATTGGTTCAGAAAGTGATCCATGCTAGGAATTGTATGTTGGGAGAAAATACTTCGTTAATTCTCAGTTTCAACTTAGTTCGTTCACGTAAAGGGTACATAAGAGGGGCCCACGCAAGGGATCTTCTTCAACAACATTGAAGACCTCGGTTCGAATCTCAAGAGATTATGCCCGGCTACCCGCACTATAACGCAGAAATCTTGACTGAACGAATGTAGATGGCTGACATTCTGGGCTCATTACATCTTCTCAGAGAACATTAAGCATTTACCTAACGGTATGAGGAGTGAGCCCAACCAACGCTTTTTTTTCTCATTGATTCGGCCGTTACTTGATGAAAATCCATAGTAATTTCATAAACTACACCTTACGATTCGATCTTAACAAACCTATTTTTTTTTAAATATCATGACATGTTTCGCACCGTAGCTTTTTCATAGTGATTTACCTAGCAGGTAGTACTCAGTACTGTGTTAGCGAAAAATGTCGTGATATTTTTAAAGAATAAAGTTTGTGGAGATCAAATCGTAAGGTGTAGTTCATGATATGATAATAATAATATGTATCTTTATATTCCATTGGAATATAATTTCATCTTGTCCACTTTTTCAATTTTCAGAAAAGCATCATCCTCAACACAAAAACGTTTTTTATAATCAATGAAAAATTAGGTTTCCACCGCTCCTGGTACAATCGAATGTGCCAAGTCACTTGAACATCTTCGATGTTCCAAGCTATCAAGGTTGCACGTGATGTTCGCGTCTCCAACCAGGCGGATGGCTCTTTTCTGGATGGAATCCAGCAACTTCAGGGTATGTTTGGAGGCACAGCACCATGCATGCAAACAATACTCCAAAGAAGGTCTGATCTGAGCTTTATAAAGCATCAAAAGTTGCTAAGGTGTGTACAGTTTTCTGATTCGGTGTTCTGTTGTTCCAAGCTTTTGAGAAGCAGTCTTTGCAATTTCAGTGACATGATAGTGCCAAGACATATTGGTGTCCATTTTAACCCCCAACAAACTTATCGAAGCAGAAAGCGGAATTGTCAGACCTGACATTATCATATCCGGTTCGGAGATATTTATATTCTTGGAGAAAACCGATGCCTGGGTTTTTGTGGCATTGAATTGAACCTGGTTACTTTCGCCCCAATTCGAAATTACCTGCTGCCCGTGAAGATGTGCCTCCATAGCCGATGTCTTGGAATCCAAATGGAATGACGAGATAAGTGGGCTGTCGTCAGCAAAGCAATATGTTTGATTCTTGGGTTTTTCCAATAAGTCATTGATATACAATGAAAAGAGGGTTGGAGACAATATGGATCTCTGGGGAACACCAGTGCTGATGGTGAAAATATTCGAGAGATATCTATCGACGGCCACTTTCATGGAACGTTTTTTCAGGAAGCTGAAAAACCATACACAGAAATGATCCGACAAGCCATATCATCGAAGTTTGGCCAGCAAACCCTCATGCCACACACGGTCAAAGGCTTTAGAAATATCGAGCGCAACAGCTCTTGATTCTCCATGTTCCTTGATTGCATTATTCCAAATATGGGTACTAGATCTTGAAGCCTTCCAAATATTTGAGGATATGGTGGTTTACGTCTTTCTTCATGATTTTTAATAAAACTGATAGCACAACGACTGGTTTATAGTTATTTTAAAGATTTTTCTTGCCCTTTTTGGAAATAGGGTGGACGTGAGCAGTCTTCCAACAAGAAAGAAACCCCTTTCTTGTAAGGCAGGTTAAAAAGTCTGCAATATACTGGTGCGAGTTCATTAGCGCACTTTTTAAGTACGATGACGGGCACTTCATCAGGGCCAGACGACTGGTTGATACTGAGCTGTTTCAAAATTCGTCTGACTAGACGCTGTCGAAAAGTAATTTCCAGCATTGTGGATTCTAGTGTGAGACTAGTGGGTAGTGCATTTCCCAGTAAATCGACTGTGGAGAGGGACGCAAATTATTCAGCTAGTAGATTTGCTTGTTCTATGGCTGTTGTTGTAATTGAATCATCCGCTTGTATTAGTGGTGGAATTGTGGATTCCGTTAAATTCTGAATAACAGCTTTAGCTACTGATCAGAAGGATCTAGATCCTTTGGGATTGCCAAGCAGTTTATCCCTAATTCTCCGATTGTGAAGTTCTTGCTTGCATTTATCTTAAGTTTGCAGCTGTTGCGAGCATTAACAAACCTAGTTCGGTTTTTGGCACTGGTATTTTTGCGCCACTGCCGGTAGGCGAGATTTTTGGAGGCGACAGCTTACTCGCAGTTTTTGTTGAACCAAGTTTTGCTGGTGAAAGGTCGTTTCATTGATAAAGGAATATATGCATCCATGGATGATAGAATAACTTCCGTGACTTCAGAAACACAAGCTGATGAATCTTTAGAGCTGAAACAAACATCTCGCAAGGGGAAATTTCGGAAATGGTCTTGAATATCCTCCCATTTAGCTGATTCGTAATGCCAAACTTTGCGCGGCTTTGTTCCCCAACATTTATCGGTAATTCACTCAACACTGAAATGAGTTTGTGGTCAGAAGGTCCCAATGGAGACCTTACGGTGACTGTCTGAATTGTATACCTTGAATCATTGAATTGTCATATACATATATCATTCAATATTTATATCAACAATTTACAGCCAAACTCATTTAGAACTTTGACCCCTCTGATTTCACCACTTATAAACTTCTGGTACTAGAAAAGGGTTTAAGTAAGCGGAACCGGTGGTAACAAATAAAACACTCAGTAGAAATCAAAAGCTATTTTCGTTATTCTATATTCAATATGAATTTCTACAAAATAAATTGGTCATCTATCGAACAAGACTAATAAAGTCTCATAGAAATAAATAATTTCATCTATGGTAAACTACTTTCATGAACTGAACACATTCTCTTCACACCTTAAAAATCAAAACTCCGCTTGATGACGAGTTTGATACTGTACCATCAAGCACATATCCCTTGACGTCACACTAGCTTTCGACAAGCACACAGTTGACGGGTCTTCTTTATTTGAAAAACCGTAATCTAATACCAAAGATCTTTTTTCACTTTTCGGTGAACTAGAAGAGCTTATTAGCCAAAAAATAATGGAAGAATATTCTGTCAAAAATAAAATACTCAAAGGGGTTAATGTGCCCCAGAGATGGACATTTTCATTCCATGTTTCCTTTATAGAGAGTGAATATTTCTCTACGTTTTTCAAAGTCCAATTTTGAAAACATTTTGAGCCGCAAACTGGTGTTATATTTGCTTAGTTCACAAGTCGTTCACTGAATAGTAACCTCTGAGCAATATAAAATAATGGGCACCGTACACTCCTACTCTCTAATTATTTGAATTTTCAATACTGAATTTTAAATATATATAAATATATCAAAATTATCTATAATGTTTAGTTATTTATCTTGTTCTCTAAAAGTTCAGACGAAGTCAGATGTGTACTTGAATTTCGAAAAACACAAGATTAGCACTCGTTCGTATCATGATGATAACTGCATATTCATTCAAAATTTGGAAATCATTTTATGACTCTTTCAAGTATCTTTTACTATAAATAATATCGCTACAGCTTGAGAGGCTTTTTGTTCACACAAACAGTTCGGATACAGCGGGTATTCAATTTATGGAAAAAGAAGAAAACACAGTCGTTTGCACTGAATCCAGTACCTCAGCTTGGATCAAGCCTTTCTTATACATTCATAAAGCTTTTGAAAGTGGCCGCATGAGTAAGATCCAAACGATATTTTTATATTAGTTTGAAATTACATTCTATCCAATGGAAATCCAGCTGATTGTGCCTTCGAAAGGTCTTGTGCCAATAAATATTCTTGACCGTCGCTTAGCGTATCCTTGTAGTCAGTTCAAATGTGTTCTAACCTCTAACATGAGCAACGGGAACAGTTCTCAACAGTTCAGCCTCGAGAGCAAGAACGATTCGGCACAGTTCAAGACAGTTTAGACAATTTCGCAGTCGAAACCAGAACAGAGGATTCATCAATCACACAAAAATGTTTCATACAAAAGTTCTAGGAGTTCATGAGAGCTATATTTTGATATAATTTTTAAATATACAGGGTGTTTGGTGTAGGTGCTACAGACCAAAATTCCATTTTTTAAAATAGAACGCCCTGTATATCATTACATATTCAGATGCTACGTTAAATTCTGATATCATTTCATGTTTGGTTTTTGAAATTCGTTTACGGCGTTGTTGAGTTATTGCTTAAAATGTAAAGTCTTGAGAACGACTATTATTTTTAAAAATATCTCATACAATTATTCTCTCTGCATCAGATCACATGAAAATCAGTCAAAATTTTGGGTGTTCGATGTAATGGTTTCAATTTTGAGTTGTGGAATTCAGCCAGGAATCATTTTGAATATGAAACAATTGCGAAATTGAAAAAGGTGTATTCGAAAACAAATCTTTAATTAATAACAATGTAAATAATATAACTTGATAAATCATTTCATAAGAATGGTAAGTACCTAGAAATAAGTCATAAAAATTGTTCAAAGTGATGCCCATTAGATATTATACAGGCTTCGAAACGTCGAATCACTTCTCTCGTACAAGTCGCTCTTATAATATCAGGCGTAATATCACTGTACGCTAGTCGAATTTTCATTTTCAGATCATCCACATTCAAAGGGGGAGTAGTGAAAACAATATCTTTTAAATAACCCCATAGGAAAAAATCAAGCGGTGATAAATCTGAGGAACGAGCCGGCCACCGAATTGGACCCTTATTACCAATCCATCTATTTGGGTACGTTCTATCCAGATGTTCAGTAACAACCTGTGAATTGTGAGGAGGAGCACCATCTTGTTGCCACCAAATTCCTTGTCGTTCTGCTATGGGAATATCTTCCATCAACTGGATCAAATCATTTTCTCGAAAATGTAAATATCGCAATCCATTGAGATTTTCATTGAAACAGTAAGGTCCTATGATGCGGCCATTGAACAATCCACACCATACATTAATAACCCAAGTAGATTGAAAATTAATTTCGCGGACCCAGTGGGGATTTTCTTGAGACCAATAGTGGCTGTTATGTCGATTCACAACTCCATTATTGTGGAATCGCGATTCATCGCTCCACAAAATTTGACTGAATATGTTAGGACTTTCATGTGATATTACCTGAATACAAGCAATGAATTCAAGTCGTCGTTCAAATTCCGTGGGTTTCAAACCTTGTACCAACTGAATTTTGAATGGGTGGTATTTATTTTCTTTCAGAATTCTCTGTACATTAGATTTACTCACACCGACTTCTTCTGCAAGAGTACGAATAGAAACATGTGGATGAATAATAATATAAGCCAACACATTGATCTCTGAATCTTCAGTTCTAACAGATCTCGTATGATGACGATGCTTCATAGTAGAAGGAAATGACCCAGTTCGCAATTTTTCTACAACTCTCGAAAAAGTCATTCGTGACGGAATGGGTCTGTCTGGAAAACGTTCTTGGTATAGACGTTGTGCTTAACGGCAGTTTTTCTGACATTCCCCAGAAATTAATAACATATCAATGCAATCACTTGGCCTAAACGCGAAAGGCATACTGGGGTTTTCGCACAAAGAACACAGTTACTGTTTTGCAAAGAATCACTGAATCGAACTGACAAGTAGATACAATTCAACAACATTTGTTACTATGGCATCAACAAGCATAAGCTACTTGATGAAATTGTGCAATATAAAGCAATTCACCCTCAAGTTAATCACATTCTCAAGAATTTCAATATTATATTCAACTGATATCGATATCGTATCGTAGAGGTGAGAATAATGGTTTGTATTCAAAAGTAGTCTAGTTCAATTTAATAAAAGATATAGACTGGATTCGTGTACGAGTAAATAAGTTTTTTTGAAACTTTATATTTAAGGAAAAGTGCAATAACTCAACAACGCCGTAACCGAATTTCAAAAACCAAACATGAAATGATATCAGAATTTAACGTAGCATCTGAATATGTAATGATATACAGGGCGTTCTATTTTAAAAAATGGAATTTTGGTCTGTAGCACCTACACCAAACACCCTGTATATTTAAAAATTATATGAAAATATAGCTCTCATGAACTTCTAAAACTTTTGTATGAAACATTTTTGTGTATCTCCTTCAACAAACCAGATATTGCCTGTCACATAAAATGTGGGACATCCGGTATATATATATATATATATATATATATATATATATATATATATATATATATATATATATATATATATATATATATATATATATATATATATATATATATAGAAATACGGAATATTGTTGGGGATGCAGTCAAAATGGGTATTCCTTTTGATGGAGAACATTTCTTTAAACAACCGTTTTTGTAAGTTGCTTTCAGTACACAAAACTCTAACTTTGGTGTAGTTCATTGTGTGCTTTGTGTTAATGACATGCTCTGCAAGTGCACAGGTGGTTTTATTTGTATCACAATCACATTTATGTGACGTTATGCGTCCTAATAAAATTCTAGATGTTTGACCAACATATGTCTTGTCACATGTATAACAAGGAATTTCATACACTACATTTGATTTATCTGAAGTCTTCAACGGAGTTTTAATTTTGGAAAAAAGACTATTCGTAGTGGTGACAATGCATTGAGCAAATTTAATATTTTTACTCTTGAAAACGTTCAGGAGTTTCGGTGTTAAGGACTGAAAATATGGTAATGTTTTGAAAAATAATGAATTTGGAGGTATGTCTCCACTATTTGACATATTCAAATTATTATTAATAGAATTGATTAAATTATTTGGAAAAGTATTCATAACTGTGGAAAAGGAGCTAAAAAGAGTTTGTTCAAAAGTTTGCATGGATATGAATTTTCAAGGAGAATACCTTTTAGTTCTTTGATACATTCACCTTTAAAAAGTGGATGTGTTAGATTGATCACTCTGTTCTTCATGGTAAGGACTAAGTTTATTTTCATCTTCGTTGGATGGTAAGAATAGTAGTTCAGTAACCTGTTACTTGCACATGGTTTTCTATACCATCTTGTACGTAGAACATTATCTGGATTTCTGCATACACGCATATCTAAGAATGGTAAACTGTTGTTACTTTCCTCTTCAGCTGTGAATTGCAGATGCTCGTTGAAACTGTTAATAGTTATTAATGCTTTCTCAGTTCCCCCACGAGAAACAGATAGGATCAAATCGTCCACGTAACGTTTAATGAAAGGAATATTAAAAGGGAATCTGTCCTTTACATTCATAATTAGGTCATCTAATACAAAATTTACTAAAATGGGGAAAAAGGTTGAACCCATTGGGGTACCAAAAATTTGTTTATAGAAAGTGTCCTAAAAACTAGGACATTGGAGTCGAAAATATACTCTAAAATAGATTTGAAATTTGGAAAATCAAGCATACAATGTTGAGAGATGACATCCCAGTGGTTTTGTAAGCTATTAATTATTACATTTGAAGGCAAGTTTATAAAAAGTGAAACTACATCGAAACTCACTAAGACATACTCTTCAGGAAGTTTATAATCATTAATGAAAATACTAAAGGAAATAGAATCTTTCACATAAAACTCGTTGTCAGTATTATATGACATAGACAGAATATTGGCCAAGCATTCAGCCAGTTTGCTGTTAGGTGAATTTATTAATGACACAATGGGTCTCATCGACAGTTCAGGTTTGTGTACTTTAGACAAAGAGTAAAATCTAGGATGTACTGCATTATAGATGGTCAGCTTTTTGGCTGAATTTTCATGTACCATTTTATCCTTCTAAATCCTAGAAACTATTTTGTTTGCTTTTTGTTGTAAGGTGCTAACTGGATTATGATTTAACTTTTTATAATATTTGGTATCATGAAGTAATTCAAAACTTTTAGTAGAGTATTCCTTTCTAAACATTATAACTGTCACATTGCCTTTGTCACTTCTTACTACATAGATCTCAGGATGTTGTTTTAAAAAGGATCTGCATTGATCAAAAGTTTTTCTTAAAAAATGGTGATTATCTGAATTTTTATGGAGAAAATTTGTAATAATATTTGTGCATTGAGCACGATAGATATCTTGAACGTTTTTATCAATGTTGAAAAGTATACTTTCTAAATCAGCAAGAAGGTTAGAAAGTTTAATTTCTTTCATTAAGGGACAAATTCCAAATTTGGACCATTGTATGCTTGATTTTCCAAATTTCAAATATATTTTAGAGTATATTTTCGATTCTAATGTCCTAGTTTTAAGGACACTTTCTATAAACAAATTTTTGGTACCCCAATGGGTTCAACCATTTCCTCCATTTAAGTAAATTTTGTATTAGATGACCTAATTATGAATGTAAAGGACAGAATCCTTTACATCCTTTGAACAAACTACTTTTCAGCTCCTTTTCCACAGTTATGAATACTTTTCCAAATAATTTAATTAATTCCATAAATAATAATAATTTAAATATGTCAAATAGTGGAGATATACTCCAAATTCATTATTTTTCAAAACATTACTATATTTTCAATCCTTAACACTGAAACTCCTGAACGTTTTCAAGAATGAAAATATTAAATTTGCTCAATGCATTGTCAACACTACGAATAGTCTTCTTTTCAAAATTAAAACTCCGTTGAAGACTTCAGATAAATCAAATGTAGTGTATGAAATTCCTTGTTATACTTGTGACACGACATATGTTGGTCAAACATCTAGAATTTTATCAGGACGCATAACGTCACATAAAAGTGATTGTGATACAAATAAAACCACCTGTGCACTTGCAGAGCATGTCATTAACACAAAGCACACAATGAACTACACCGAAGTTAGAGTTTTGTGTACTGAAAGCAACTTAATAAAACGGTTGTTTAAAGAAATGTTCTTTATCAAAAGGAGTACCAATAACATGAACAAAAAGACCGAGCTCAACAACCTCAGCAACATTTATAATTACATCTTAAAATTGGAACTCATTCCCCCAGGTTCCCCAAGCAACATATAGTATGTGGGTTTGGACGCAGTGCTGAGTCTGTCATTCACTTCAATAGTGAGTACTTGACTGCACTGTACCCATATTCCGATACTTTTGAATTTGCTAGTGTCAACCATGCTGTTGGTGTGCCTTTTGGTAATCCTGTTTGGTTTTTTACTGTCAATTTTTGAACTTCAAATGTCTATATATAATGTCAATTATCATATTTCCTGTTTCCTCTTTCTTTATGGTTGCTACCACGCCACCAGTAAGTGCCATGCATGGCCAGTGAAATAATTTTGAAATTTCAAATATTTTGAATGGTCAAATAAAATTAGTTTTTGTACTTTTTCTCTGAAACATAAAAATTTAATGTGTAACACTTTTCTAAAATGATGAAAAGTATTAACTTTGTCTTTCTCATTGCAACGTCTGACTTTTTACTATAACCTGAAGTTAGTAAGTACATTTTTTTATCTATATGTTTTACAATTTTGCTGCAATGTTTTCAATTTCTTGTAGATGTCTTGATAAAGGGAATAAACATTCTCGAAATCTCGACCATATAACAAAGAGTATTCTTTAAACAACAGCCCAGTACTTTTTGACTGCATCCCCAACAATATTCCGTATTTCTCCTTAACTAGTCAGTCAAGGCTACCCTATATATATATATATATATATATATATATATATATATATATATATATATATATATATATATATATATATATATATATATGGTAAAATGGATTAACAGGGTCTCTCAGTCAAAAAATCAAAAATCAAGCTCTGCTTTACTTTGCCAAGCTTTCACTTCTAATGGGAAGCTTCTTCAGGGCAGTAAAACTACGTGAAAAACAATAAATTGAAGATAAAAATTGACGTAAAAGTTAACATGTATACATTATCCAATTTATATATATATATATATATATATATATATATATATATATATATATATATATATATATATATATATATATATATATTTATATAGGTATATATAATCAAGAAATTTGGACACAGTCAAGCTGCTGGAAAATAATTCCATGAAAATCATAAAACTAATTTCAATATAAGAGCCACTGGTAGACAGTTGTTTCAGCCTATTGGGCATCGTCAGTAGCGGGCATGAAATTTCAGAAGCTGTCCTGAAATGCCATCGAAAAACGAATCTACTTGTTTTTAAAAATGGTATATTTTCAAAAGCACGCCTTTCGAGTGGAAACTAGAATATTTTTTAAGGCCAAGTTGACATGCCACTGTCGAAAAAAAATTAAGAATATACATGTTCGCTATCTGGGCGAATTCGTATCGGTTCCCTAGTATACTGTGAAGATTAAGTAATTGAAAAATATTTTGCAATACATTCATCCTATCGTTTCATCAATCAAAAATATCGTAGCATCAAATGGTGATTTGATCGATATCAATATCCAAAGTTTCGATGACAGCATACTCCATTTATAATCGTAAAGTTAATGATAATCACAATCAGATTTATGGTTTCGGTTTAAGACCACCTGGATAAGGAGTAGTTCGACAAAATTCAAGGATAGCATCAATCTTCTCATTTTGTTGAAAATAGTTCGTGTTCAGCCTGTTATGGAAAAAAACCCCTAGTTTGTTTCCCAGTGCCCCAGAGTTCAGGAAAGTTTTGAGTATGAGCCCCAAAGTCGATGAAAGGGATTCTTCTATCATATCTCCTAATCCAGTGAAGCTGAACTGAAAACGAAAGAACACATATAATAATGACATTTCATACAAGTGCAAGATTTGTATTGATGTTATGATCACATAGGTTCCTAAAAACGTTATTCTAATTTATAAAGGCTGAAACATTCTTGAAATGTACTTCTTTACAAGATAAAACAAAGGTTGTTGTTGGTTGTTACATTTGATGCGGTAAAGTGTTTTCAAAGTTTCAAATTGCCAATCAACTCGTAAACCACAACGTGATTGGAGTTAATTAACGACACACGCTACGTGTCACATTACTGTGAGAAACATTCATTAGTATGCATATACCTACTTATTGTCCTGAATCCTTCAAAACACTAGATAACACTATACTAAAACTCCATAATAGTAGGCACTACATTCTCAGAAAAAAAATCTGTTTGAAATCTGTTTTTTCATTAACCAGCTGTCGCACCCCTATGAACGACAACCCTCAGAAGTCGAAACTTGTGCGAGCTAAGGATTAACGAGGTCTTATCTCGTTCATAACACGAGGTAACACGAAGTATAATTACATTGAAACGAAAACAATGTTGTCAGGTTGTGATTCTATATATGATTCTATAGAGTGAAAGAGAAAATTCTAAAAATAAGATTAGTGAATTTTACTGGGAAGTTCAAATTAATATCTGCTCAGCAATACGGATTCAGAGAGGAAAGATCAACAGAAGATGCAATACAAAATCTAACAACTTTCATTTATGAAGCTTTTGACAAAAACATATCAACGATGTGCATCTTCGTTGATATTTCCAAAGCTTTTGATACCGTCAGTCATACAAAACCCCTGAGAAAATTAGAGAACTGTGGAATACGCAGGAAACCTTATGACATAAGCTATTTATGTGACCGAGAACAGAGAGTCAGTATCGATGAAATTATGAGTTATCCCATAACTGATACTTAGGGTGTTCCGCAAGGAACGGTTCTAGGACCAATTATATTCACAATATATCTAAATGAGCTGCTACAGATACCAACAAAAGGTAAAATTTTGAACTTTGCTGACGATACGGCTGTCTTGTATACCGACTTTTCATGGAACCAACTGAAAGTTTCTACAGAAAAAGATTTTATTGAGATCAAATATTTACCTTTCACATCATATTGCAGTATATTACCCAATATGGAATACTTAAATATAGGAAATATTAATCACATTCCTGGAGGCGAGTCAATAGAATATCTAGGTATCTATATAGATAGGAAGTTTCGATGGCACCTACAGATGAAAGAAATGATCAGAAAGTTAAGAGATACACTTTCTGAGTTCAATCGCCTAAAAAATTTTCTTGACATTCAGCATTTGAAAACTTTTTACTTTGCACTTGTACAATCACAACTATCCTATGGTATAATAGGTCGGGGAGGAATGATTGTTATCTAAGGAATCTAAATGTCATACAGAAATGAATACTGAAAATTATATTTGATAGAAAAAAAACTCATCCAACTGAGGCCTGATTTAAAGAAGCAAGTGTATGTGATATTTGAAAACTTTTTTGTATGAGCATACTGAGTAATATTAAAAAAGGAAACATCAAAATAGAATTATTCGTTCACTCTTACAATACTAGGAAAAAGGGTAACTCATTGAATGCACCACGATGTGACAAAAATATAGAACAAAGAAACGCAGCATATCGCAGACCACGCTTATACCAAATATTACCAGGAGAAATTAAAAATATCAACAGTTCTTCTATTTACAAAAGAGAAGTAAAGAAATTCATTCTGAATACCGATAGAAATGGTTTTTTTTTCTGACTTCATTGATCAAACTATTCCAAACAGCAATTTGACTTAAGCAATTATTGAGTAGATGAAAATAACTATGTATTCTGTCTGTAACCACTGTTTCTGTTATTATTAGGTTTATTTATTAATTGATTGATAACTCACTATTTTTTAATGAAATGTAAAGTAATAGTATTTATACTCTTAGTTCACAACATAGTCTCATCACGAACAAGCTATACATTTCTATGGCTTCTGTGATTATCTTGTTGATTTTCGATAGCAGTCCATGTATTTTATATCAATGTGTGAGAAAATAAGCATATTATTATTATCACTTTCTATGTTTTTTATCACTTTTATTTGTAACTAACGTTACTGAAGTAACAAGATAAATATTATTATTATTATAAAATATATAGAATCACAACCTGACAACAATGTTTTCGTTTCAATGCCATAATATTTCGCAGAATTTAGTGCCTACTATAATAGAATTTTGGTATAGTCGAGTGTAGAGTCTCATGATTAATTATGAGTTTTATTCAACATGCCATAAAATAAATCAAACGGATATTTTTCATTAAATAATCTAGCAAGGAATGCCCTTCACAACATTCCAGAGTCACCAGACATCTGCAATTTCAATAAAGCTGATATTTTCCCAACAAATATACCGGGTGTTTCCTAATTGCTGTGAAAAAGTGTAAGGGCGTGTTCATTAGCAAATTTTAGGAGATCATAGATCCGAAAATGCATTATTTTTCAGAAACAGGGTGTTGAACTTTTCTAAAAAAAATATATTTTTTAGAATCCTTATCCGATTTTCGAGAAATTTGGCAATGTTATTTTCAGTGATAAGAGGTGCATTCAGCTTTTCTTGGTTATAAACTGTACATTCTAGTGGCGGCTCGAAACAGTTTTCCAATATTATTGGCCAAAAAATGTACACCTTCGACCGTTCCTGTAACATTGAACATTTTGTTTGTAAAACATTTACAAATAAAAATTTCTTTTCGTAGTTCTCTGTTCTCCAGAAAGAAGTAGAAACCACTTCATAGCTTATCTATACCTAGATCACCCATTATTTAATTTCCTATTGCTACTTATGTTGATGAGATATGGAGTACGAGTAAACAATTTCAAAATCAGGTGTATGGAAATGACAACCAGCTACTTTCTATATAATATGATCAAGAAAATAATATAATTTCTAGATTGGTCGTATGCTTGAATTTCAGTAAACAATATTCTTTTTTCACTAGAAAATCAGCATTATTCTTGGAACGTTACTATTTCGGTTGTTTTAGATGTGGAGAGTAATAATAGTGATCTGTACATGAAAAATAAACTCAGCTGTATCTCTGAAATAATCCTGTTTTCAAACTGACAAGTGCACATACAATGTTCACTACATCTCACTGTATTCGATATATCTCAAAATAAATTGATGATGTTTGAATTTACTTACACCAACTTGATCAGCAGTCCAGTACACAGTGAGATCATTTATTTGTTCAGTCAAATTGAAACCTGGCTTCGTGAAATTAACTCTACCCCGCCAGTCTGTGTTATCCATAGTAATACTGAAAAAAATATAGTAATAATAGTAGCAGAAGTAATAAATAATTTGAATAGGATGGCGACCGTTGAATATGATTTTGATTGTCAAGTTGGCGGGAATTCGGTCAAAATGTTGAAGAAAATTAATTTCTGAATTGTCGACGTTTCCAAACTTTATTGTTTCATCTTCAGGACTCTGAAGTATAAGAACAAGACATACATATTAAAATGGTAATTTACAAAGCAGTTCTGTTAGAAACAGAATATATTATGTAATATAACAATCGTTAAAAAATAATAAACGTTCCGAACACTTTAAAAAAAACAACATTGATGAGTACTTACATTTAGGGCGGCTTTCCGAGTTGAAGGGTGAAAATAATTTCGACATAAAATATAAATACGTACACATGTTCCTGAAAGACGTTGACACAGACACAAAGGGATTAACAATCTGAACTGTCTGTAAATCGTTTTTTATAATTCAAAAAAAAGCCCATGAAAGAAATGAGAATTGTATTTGGAAAAAGCAGTCGGTTGATAATTCTAAAGTTAGTTATTGTTTGATTTTTTCTATTAGATTGAAATATGAGGTGTGTAAGTTTTCAATATCCGACCTTTTTTTAACGCATTTTGTTCCATGTTTTGTTATTTCAATTATTCCGTTCAGGAGTCTCGTTTTTCAATATCATCTGTTGTCCTATAATACTGACTGACTCAAAATCAAAAGTATGAAGGGACGATTTGCAATGTTCTGCAAGGCTAGTAGGATTCTATTGTTTTCAGTGGGTTGTGTATATTTTTACAATCCCTGCTATGGTCAGTAATTCTTTGTTTGAAATACCTGCCTGTTTGCCCTATATATATTTTCTCACATTCAGCACATGGTATTTTATAGACAATATTGGATTTCAGGTCTTTTGGTGTTTTTGTTTTTATTCTCGTGAATATATATTTTTAATTTTATTTTCAGATTTCAGACTAATTTTAAATTCCTAGATATTTAATTGAAAAATTAGTATATTCAGTGTAACAGAGCATAAATAAGGCCCTAATTTACAAAGAGATAAGAAAACTTCTTCTACTGAAATTACACAAAATAATTGATGAGGAATAAATTAACTTTTAATCGCTAACCTTGACTTTTCCCCAAAAGTACCTCAGAATGGTAACTCTAGATAACTTCAGAGATGCGAACTTTAATATTCAGAAGAACTTTGATAAGCTGATCAAATAACTGACCGTAGATGCATAGATTGAAAGATGAGAAACGATAAAATGGCAGACTTAAAGCTTCACTCACTTTTTGAAAAACAAAGAAATCAACAAAAAAGAGTTGAAAGAATAACTGAGAGAAATAATCTTTTTCAGAACACTCGATACAAAAAAAACGAAAGTTTACTTGTTGAGAATCAAAATGTAACTAACTTTGTATGTGACTAATTTTTTCCATTACAACTATTTCTCCCTCCTAAGAAATTATATTTTCTTACTTTGGATTTTTTTATTGGTTATCGGGTGCCACTATCGATTTCGGACCAATCCGAAAGATCGATCCTACTATCTATTCGTTTTGAGGGTGGGTGACGCCCACAAAATCAGAATTGAAGTTACCACTTCTGTCGGGGGGTTTACAACCGTATGTAGCAGGTCTGACACCACAACTATGCAAGACTCTAGAAAATAAAAATTTCAAAATTAGTATGAAATCTGAAGATACAATTAAAAATCATTTATTCACGAGAACAAAAACAAAAACACCACAAGACCTGAAATCCAATATTGTCTATAGAATACCATGTGCTGAATGTGAGAAAATATATATAGGGCAAATAGGCAGGTATCTCAAACAAAGAATTACTGAAAATTGCAGGGATTGTAAAAATATACACAAACCGCTGAAAACAATGAAGAATCCTACTAGCCTTGCAGAACATTGCAAATCGTCCCTTCATACTTTTGATTTTGAGTCAGTCAGTATTATAGGACAACAGACGATATTGAAAAAAAGACTCCGGAACGGAATGATTGAAATAACAAAACATGGAAGAAAATGCGTTAACAAAAGGTCGGATATTGAAAACTGACACACCTCATATTTCAATCTAATAGAAAAAATCAAACAGTAACTAACTTTGGAATCATTAACCGACTGCTTTTTCCAAATACAATTCTCATTTCTTTCATGGGCTTTTTTTGAATTATAAAGAACGATTTACAGACAGTTCAGATTGTTAATCCCTTCGTGTCTGTGTAAACGTCTTTCAGGAACCTGTGTACGTATTTATATTTCATGTCGAAATTATTCACTTCACCCTTCAACTCGGAAAGCCGCCCTAAATGTAAGTACTCATCAATGTTGATTTTTTGTAAAGTGTTCGAAACGTTTAGGTATTATTTTTTAACGATTGTTATATTACATAATTTATTTTTTTTCTAACAGAACTGCTTTGTATATTTCAATTTTAATATGTATGTCTTGTTCTTATACTTCAGAGTCCTGAGGATGAAACAATAAAATTTCGAAACGTCGACAATTTGGAAATTGGTTTTCTTCAACATTTCTACCGAATTCCCGCCAACTTGACAATCAAAAAGTAGTAAATAATGTTATTAGGAGTAGTATCTTCAGTGTTTTTTGGTATCTTTATAAGTCCCCTAAATACTTTTTGATATAAATAACACATATTTGCTCAAACTCCACAACATCGAGAGACCACAAAAAGACATTTGAATTCCTAATGAAATATTAATTTGTTTTCGGTAAGGATTGGCAAACTTGTGAGCCTCCAGAAATCATAGCCTACAAAAACCCGATGAGTGGTATACATAACAACCCAAATTATATCCAGAAATATATGAGACAACATTCAATGGACTTGTTAGTTCATACACTCCAATAAAGTTCTTGAACAAATCAAGATGGAAAGAAAAATACATAAGGCTGCATTCTTTTTCGGAAACTTCCAAGAAATGGATTAGTGAAATGAACACGTCAGAGAAATATACTTTACGAATGACACTGGAGTACAACATGTTTGAATTTTGAAGAGACTAGATTTTAATTTTTTTTATGTAAAATTAAACTTTCAGTGTAGATACTGGATATATGTGACTTCACTGAAATTTTCATTTTGTTCTAGTTTTTCCTAAAAAAAACTGTGACTAATTTCTACTGATGTTCGGTGCCCTTCAAGGTATTCTACTGTTACTCATTTTCAAATGTTGCTACTTGGTTTAGAAGATGGCCAATTAGCTTTCAGCACATATATTCAATTTTTGATTTCCATCATCTGCAATAGATAAAGATTGAATATTTTAATGGATATCAAACGTCTATTGGTATAATTTGTGTTTGAATTCAACTACTGATTGAGATAGTTTGTAGTGAGAATATACTTGTGAACAGGAGTTACTGAAATGCCATCTAGTAACTTTCAATTCAACAAAATAGTTTTTTCATAATGAAAATGAATGAATGAATGAGAATGGATCGTAAATCACCTCGCTCTTCAAAAAATAATTGAAAGCTTGCTTTTTTTGAACTGTAAACATTATTCATTAAAAATTTGGATTCGATTACGTTCCAAGAATTTAATTTTTGTTTTTGTTCAAAACATCATTATTTCCGATTGGATCTGAAAATCAGAATACCATGCACTGAATGGTTACCTAATCAGAAGGAAAACTTCAACTCAAGTTCAGAAGAGGACAGAGGAAGACAACTATAACTCACTTCATGTTTCCTCTCAGTGCATTTGGATTCAAAGCAGCATCTACTCCGACTTCATACGATGAAGTAAGAAGCCATTTGTTCCAGTGAATATTATAGTCGAATATCACATGTGGTTCGTGGTCTTCGGTTAATTGTTTAGCGGTAACATTCCACTGAGGAAGCCCATACCATGTCATATTGGTGAGATTGAAAGTGGCTCTAGAAAATCAAAAAGCATAACGATTACTATTTGCTTTTTCGGAACATTTGGAAAGGCAAAAATTAGAGTGAATTTTATAGAAAAGCTTAAAAAAAAAATTAATAAAATGGATTTGAGAGATGGTAAGAAAACTGGAGGTGAACAAGGAGAAGGTAGTGGAGTGCAAGAAAATTTGAGTGGGGAAAACCAAATGAAAATGCTGATGGAATTCATGGTTAAGATGAATGAGAATATTGAAAGTGTGAAAGGAAATATGAGAGAAAGTATTGAAAGTGTAAAGGGGGATTTGAAAGAAAATATAGAAAGTGTAAAGGGGGATTTGAAAGAAAATATAGAAAGTGTAAAGGAGGATATGAGAGAAAATATAGAGAGTGTGAAAGGAGATATGAGACAGAGTATAGAAAGTGTGAAGGAGGAAATGAAAGAAAGCATGAGAGAAAGCATGGAAGGTGTGAAAGCAAATATGGACAGATTAGAAGAAATGGTACAAACTAAATTAGAAAAAAATAAACAGGAGATGGCTCAATTATATAGAGATTTTGAAAATAAAATGCAGCAGAAAAATGATGAATTTTACAGTAATACAAAACAGGACATAGTGGACATTAACAACTCAATATATAAAAACAGTGAAAATATTCAAAAAGTTAGGACTGAAATTAAAAACAACAATAAAGAAGTGTTAGGGAAAATTAAATATGTAAATGATAGGTTAGAAATAAATACAAATAGCACAAATGAAATCATCAATGAGAAAGATGAGGAAAATAAAAATAAATTCATGACTTTAGAAAATAAAATTAGGGAAATAGAGGAAAATGGACTTAAAACTAAAGTAGAAACCACCTACATAGGACTGTGCCAAAATGTACAAAACAATAACAAATTTGAGGGCAATATTAAAAAGTTACATCCAATTGTATTTATTAAAATCTTAAAGAATAAAATTAATAACAAAATGAAGGGTGAGGAAATGAAAGACATAATTAGGCAACATCTGGTAAATCAACCATGCATATGGTTCAACAGCCAGGAAAACAATATTCAAACTTTTGAAGATTTTGAGAATTTATTTATTAGACAGTATTGGGGGGAAAATGCGCAATTGAAAATAAGAGATAAACTTCAATTTGGAAAATCTGACGAATGCAGGAGTCAAAATTATAATAATTACGCAATTCAATTATATGCAACAGCACAATATCTACAACCAAAAATGAGAGAAGATGAAATGGTAGGATATATTAGTAGGCATTTTAGGCAGGAAATATTCGAAATTATTAGCATGCATGAAATCAAAAACATGGACAGGTTATGTGATTATTTAATGAGATTAGAAAGAACATTGGCAAATAGGAGTAATAATACAAATCAATTTAATAATCAAAACAATAATAACAGATATAATAGCAATAATAATAGAAACAACAATAATAATACATACAGATATAGAACTTATAGTACAGACAGACAAAATTACAGAGATAATAGGGATTACGATGACGAAAGAAATGATGATATGTACAGACATAGGAGAAGTAGAAGCGTAGAAGAAATTAGACAGCTAAACAATATACAACAGACACACGCTACGAATGAGGTACAGAGTAATAATAATGAGGTATAAATTAAAAATTTATTAACAAAATTTATGGTAGAACTAGGTAAACCAACACAAGTAATCCTAGATAACGCAACATATTTCAATAACGACAGGATGAAGAAATTTGCACATAATTTGAATATTAAATTTTATATATTTATAACAATTTATATATATATAAAATATATATATATATATATATATATATATATATATATAATATATATAATATATAATATATGAAGTTTACCTGGTAAGTCCAATATCTAATGTCCAATGCTGGTTGTTTTTTGTAATGGTCAAGGGTTGGTGGGTCTGGTAATTCATGGATGGAATCCCGAGAATCATTGCTTTTTGAAGACAGTCTACCAGTTTATAACCCAATTCTAAGTCTTTTCCAGCTGATAAATAGAAAAAATATCCATAGTTTTTTTTATCCATAATGTTATAAGGAGGATTGATAGTACACCAGATATAATTTGGTGAAATAAATTTTATGATTGGGAAAGAAAAGTCAGGCCGATATAGAGTGATAAAACTTAATATATAAATAAAGCTTAATTATTTTAACGAGTTACAGAATATTAATTAAATTCATAATTTGACTTACTCCGCTTTATCACTACTTTCTTATGACTCATGAGGGTGAAGCAAACAGTGTAGTAGCCAGCAAAATGCAGCAGAAAAAAAACAATTGAAGACAACCGTAGAAAGGTAATTCCAATTATTAAAACGGTAATTTCATGTTGTGCCCAAAACATACCCTTGAGGGGTATGTTTCGGCGAAGACAATTTCAGAGCACTGCTAAAATTCAGAGTTGACGCTGGTAATAACTCATAATAAATTGTAGAAGGAATACCAGTTATATTGGCAAAACCACGCAGAATGAAATTGACACTGATAAAATAAAAGAGTCTGAGAGTCTTTAACAATAATGATAGATGAGACCACAGATTTTTCTGTTAAAAAACAACTTACAATTCGCATAAGATATTTCAACACCAAAGAATATAATATTGAAGAAGATTTCATCAAGTTTGTGGATGTGGTGAATCTCAGTGGTGAAAACTTAGCTCACACAATTTTACAAAAGTCAGATATAAACTTGGCCTTGATTTGGCTTATTGCCAATATTAATGGAATATTCAAGAGTGTACAAGCTCGCATTTCTCAGATTCAGCCTCTTGCAATCTACAGCCACTGTGTCAACCATAGGCTAAACTTGTCTATAAGCAAAGCTTATTCTGTTGCTAGCATCAGAAATGCCATGAGAGTTATATTTTCCCTGGCAAATTTTTTTCATGATTCCGCTGCAAGACTTGAAGCTTTGGTAGAAAAGAAGCATACACTCCATACTCTGAGTTGTGAGCTGGCTCCCTCAAAATGATTTTCTGAATCCGTCACTGAATATAACATCTGATTTATTTTTTTGAATTTGTGTAATGTCATGAATTGTTGGATGTGATTCAACTTAACGTTTATTTTTTTAGAGCAGATAAATAAAAGCTTGTTTTCGAGAGTGTTTTTTTCACTGATAATATATTATGAAGTTATCACTGGATTTGTTCCTTAGTTCGTTCATTTTATTAAATGTGCTATTGTTGCATAGTCAATCCCTACAACATTTAGTAGATCACTGTCAAACTAACCTATCCTTTGCAGAGTTACAACTTCAAAATTAGTATGGCGGCTAACTTGTTTTCCATTATTTTGTTTTTTTTTTCTTCTGAAGCTTTTCGTTTGATATCTATATCATGGAGGTGCATAACAAACATATACTACCAACATTATCAGTCCGCCATATTAGTTCATAGAGACATCATTTTATTTTTCATATTTTTTTCAGCACTATTTCATTTGATTGATTCGTGGAGATGCATAAAAAAATAGTTCACCATCTTGAACGGTCTGCCATATTAAATATAGACTGACGTTTCTTAGCTAACCATGCATTGTTATCCAGACTAATAATACAAAATTTCATCTTCAATGGTTGCTTTAAAATTTTACTAGAACTAAACTACTTACACATATTGCCAGTTCAATAAGTTATTGAAATAGTAATAATATTTTTAAAAACCAGCTTCCATTAACAATCTTTGAAAAGAAGAAAATGTGTTTTGAGTTAACACAAATTCATCAATTCATCATATTACACAAATTATAAGATATGAAATCTTTTCGCAATGTTCACCTGTTTAAAAAAAAACTTGTTTTTTTCTGGAAATTATTCATGTCAAGATCAAATTACTACATGGGCTGAAAAATTCTCGAACATAAATGACGCTAGTCTTATTGCATTCACCGCCTTGTCAGTTAGTATCAACGTTTAAAAGAAAGCTGTTGAAATTTCATGATATTCTACTCATAAGTTTGTGAGTTATTGTGTTAAGAGTGACACTACTTCTGTTATTTTCAAAACAATGGATCAAAAACAATTTTGTGTTTCAATTTCACACTGCTTCTTGATGGGAAAAAATACCGTTCGAGCGAAGTAATGGCTTGAAAAGTGTAATAAGGAGTCCGCTCCATCAGAAACAACAATTAGACGTTAGTTTGCTGACTTCAAACATGGTCGTATAGGCAACAATGATGCAGAACACACTGGACGTCTAAATAAGACAGTAACACCAGAAAACATTTCAAACAATCCACAAAATTATTTTGAATGATCAAAGAGTGATATTGCTTGAGTTAGCTGACATTGTAAAGATATAAAAAGAATGTATTGTCTTTATATTGCATGACCATTTGACTATTAGAAAGCTCTGTTCAAAGTGGGTGCCGCGCGAGCTCAATGGTTGGCCAAAATCAAGAACGTCTTGATGATTCTAAGCAGTGTTTGGCAATGTTCAAACATAACAAACCGGAAGTTTTACGTCAATATGTGACAATGGATGGCACACGGATTCATCACTTCACTCCGGAATCAAAACGAACATCATCTGAGTGGAGAGCAAATGGGTGAGCCTCCTTCAAAGTGCCCGAAAGCACCATAATCGGCTGGAAAGGTTATGGCCTCAGTATTTTGGGATGTGCCTTATGTAATATTCATCGACTATCTTGAGAAGGGAAATTCCATCAACAGTGAATATTATATAACGTTATTGAAGGCTGAAATTGCATAGAACGACCGTATATGTCAAAGAAAACAATTTTGTTCCACCAAAACAAAGCACCGTGTCACAAGTCAGTTAAAACAAAGGCAACAACACATGAATTGAACTTCGAATTGCTCCCACATCCACAGTATTCGCCAGATGTGGCTCCCAGCGACTACTGGCTCTTCGCAGACCTCAAAAAATGCTCACCGGTGAGAAATTTTGTTCGAATGGAGAGTTTATTTTGAGGCAAAAGATAAATCGTCCTACGAAAGTGGTGTTGAAATGTTAGAGTAACGCGGGAATGATTTTGTGGCTCTTGATGTAGATTATGTATTCTTTCTTAAGCCTGGGACTTTTCAGCCCATGTGTTACATACGTGAACTGTAAAAAAAATTGAGTGAATGTTAAAATTTTGCGGGCTACGTACATTCGATTTTTTTTAATGTTGGCACGCTCGACTCGAACATATGTTTACAATTTCAGTTGTTCAAATATTTAGTTAGTTGGTGAGAGGCATAAAAGTTAGGAGTGTTTTGTGTGTTGAGCGATTTTCTGCTATAGAACAAAAATCAAAGAATTTGCATCAAATTTTGTGTGAAAAAGACTTAAATTGTTGACAATGGCATACGGTAATTGTACTCTGAGTCAGAAGAATTTTTTCAAGTGGTACAAGCTCTTCACAAAAGGTCGAGAAGATGTAAATGACGACGCTCGCCTGGACGCCCCAGCACATCAACAACCGATGATAATGTTGAGAAAGTGAAAAAATTTGTTATAGAGAATCGTCGAATCGCTATTAGAGAAGTTGTTGAGGATTTCGACACATCGGTTGGTTCATACCTTGCAATTTTTTCGGAAAATTTGGGCATTAAGCGTGCGACAGTGAAGTTCGTTCAAAATTGATGAATTTTGACCAAAAAAAAACGTCGCATGAGCATCGCTCGGGAATTTTGAATGACGTTAACGGCGATTCATATTTGCTTAAAAGGGTCATAACTGGCGACGAGTCATGGGTATATGGAAATGAAAGTCCAATCGTCCCAATGGAAGAGCCCAGGAGAGCAGAGACCAAAAAAGCACTCCAAGTTCGATCAAATGTCATGGTTTTGCTCAATGTTTTCTTCGATTATCGTGGAGTAGTGCATAAAAAGTTCTTGTCACATGGTCGTACCGTCAATAAGGAGTATTATTTTGAAGATATGTGCCGCTTGCGAGAAACAATACGAAGAAAACACCCGGTATTGTGGCTTTCGCATCACGATATGTCAATTCACCTGCTCCCTCGTCAATTTTGTCTAAAAACAACACCGCAATCATGCCTCAACCACCGAATTCGCCAGATTTGCCCCCCTGCGACTTTTTCATGTTCCCAAGATTGAAGAGACCCTTCAAAGGACGGCGATTTGAGACGAGTGAGGAAATGAAAACCGAGTCGCTGAGCGAGCTAAAGGACATACCAAAAAGTTCATATCAGACCTGCTTTGAGGATTTGAAAAAACACTGGCATTAGTATATTATATCTGAGGGCGACTACTCTGAAAGAGAAAGAATAAAAATTGATGAATAAATGAACAGACAACATAGTGCATTCTTATTTATTTTCACAGGTAAATCTCGCGACAAGCTTTTTCATCATATGTATTCTGTAATGTAATAAATTGATGGGTGTGAAAGAATTCAAACCGTTTTTTTCCCTTTTCAGAGCATGTTAAAAAAAGTTTGATTCTGAAAATTCGTCTTTCACCAATGATCTATTTTTTATTAATCAATTGTCGTTGGACATATTCCTTGTCTGTTCATTTCATTTTATACCCCATTGTGGTACGAGCACCACCAAACTATACATGCATTTGATATCCACATCATTTTCTACCATATTTGAGAGTCTGCTATATTGAATTTAGAATGACGTAATTTTCCGCATTCTTTTCAGTAAACAGTTTCATTTAATGACCCATATCAAAGGAGTACGACAACACTCAGAAGTCTAAACTTGTGCGAGCTACGGACTAACGTTGTGATTTATAACACGGGTTGAACAATATCAAGTGAAAATAGATCGTTCAGCCTGCGGTTTGAACCATCGACCAACACGGCGGTCAATTTGAGGGAGTGAACAAAGTACCCACGTTGAACCGACCGGCTACCGACCGAGAACAATACATTTTATTGATTGCTTATTCACACTATCTTGCTAAAACAGTATTATGCCTCTGGACGTAAAATACTGTACTCCGGTATAATTTTACAATTTTTCTACTTTTTCATTTTTTCACTATCACTTTCTAACGCTCTCGTAGCTCGAATTGATCTAAGAAGAATTTCCAATATGTCCAAAATAAAATACATCGACCGAAGGTTCGCCTATATTTTTCAAACCTTTTCTCCACGACAGGATGATTTATTCACACGGAAAAGATATAAAATATTATTCAGATTAGTACTAATGTTCTTGAACTACATCATGTCTGTTGGCGAATTATACTGATGGAAAGAGTTTATTGATGTGGGTATTCTAACATAACGTTTCAGTATCTTATACATCGAATGAGGAATCTAGGGTGTATTTTAATAACACGCTACATTCAAGATTATTTTCCGGACCATAATATTTATATTTGCACTGAAGGTTCTAACTTCTGGACTACCTGGTATTGTAGTAACGAGAAAAAAAATTATGAGAACTTCAGTATAACCAACCCTGGATATTTTCGTGAACTCAATTATGTATTTATATGCATTAAAAGGTACGGAAGCGCAGAAGGGCCACATATTTTATTATTTGTTTCTTGGAAATGACGATTTTGAATCTCGAAATTTCGACTTTAATCTCAAAATTTAGACTTTTATCGAAATTTATTTCGAAATTACGACTTTAAACTCGAGATTAAAGTCGAAATTTCGAGTTTAAAGTCGTAATTTCGAAATTACGAGATTTAGGTCGAAATTTCGAGATAAAAGTCTAAATTTCGAGATTGGAGTTAAAATTTCCAGGTTAAAGTTGAACTTTTGAATTTGAGGTCGTAATTTCAAAATTACGAGATTAAAGTCGATATTTCGAGATAAAAGTCGAAATTTCGAGTTAAAAGTCGAAATTTCGAGATTCAAAGTCGTAATTTCCAAGAAATAAATAATAAAAATATGTGGCCCTTCTGCGCTTCCGTAAAAAGGCATTATCTGCTATTTCATCTTGTCTAATATTATGTGTTATTTCATTCAAGATTTTGATTTTGGAGGCCCGTTAACCTTCCAGTAGTCGCGTACCTGTCTACGAGACCGTGTTTTGAGCTATTTGAGCAATTCGAGGGAGATGGTGGGAGAACCGGCGCATCTTTCGCAGTAGCTGTAGCGACGGAAGGAACGAATCAACAGTATAAGTTTGATCGTTGTGGAGTTTGTGTATCGGACTACAAAAATTAAAGGTGTCCCAGTCCGGCGCGACCACTCGCGTGACAATTTTTACGGGTGAAGTAAGTAACTGAAATTTTATTTTTTTGTTATTTATTTCATTGTTTCACTTTTCTAGCCATGGCCTCTTATGAAAAAGAACAGGAACGTTTGCAACGGTTATTGGAGGAAACATTATCAGAGGATTTGGAAACTAATGATGCTGAAGTCCCATTCGATGAATCTGACATAGATGAATCCGATCACGAGGAAGTCACTGAATATAGTAGTGACTCCGAACAAGATATTGACAATGCTGATGAAAATAATGATAACTACCAGATGACAGGTCCATCTTTTATAGGTAATAAAAATTAACTATATTTTTTTTTCATCTTACGTTTGGTACTTTTTGTTACAGCTAAAGACAACACTTATTGGAAAAAACATGAACCTCCAAGGACAGCAATTAGAACACGACAAGAAAATATTATAAAACGTCTACCTGGCCCCACAGAAACAAGGCTTTCAACCACTTCTTCACTGAAGAAATTCTTTCGGAAATTGTTATGTGCACTAACCTTTTTATAGAAAAAATAAAAACTAAATATACGAGGGAAAGAGATGCAAATAAAATTGATGTCACTGAAATTCGTGCTTTGTTGGGATTAATTTATATGGCTGGAATTATGAAAGGAAATAAATTGAACCTAGAAGATCTATGGAGAAAAGATAGATACGGAATTGAAATCTTTTATTTGACGATGTCTTTACAAAGATTTAGATTTTTATTGAGAAATATAAAATTTGACAATGTTGAGACTAGACTAGAGAGAAGAGCGTTGGATAAATTGGCACCAATTCGTAAGATATTTGACCTCTTTGTTTCCCATTGTGTAAAAGGGTATCACCATTCTGAGTTCGTAACTATAGATGAAATGCTTCATCTTTTCGCGGAAGATGTGCCTTTCGCCAATATATGCAAAAAAAAACAACAAAATATGGTATAAAATTATTTGCCTTGTGCGATGCAAAAATGTTTTACACAAGCAATCTGGAAGTTTACGTTGGTACACAACCTGAGGGAATATATAAAGTATCCAATGCTTCAGAAGATGTAGTTTCCAGGATGTGCAGTCACATATCAGGCAGTGGACGAAACGTAACTATGGACAACTGTTTTATTTCGATTCCTCTTGTTGACAAGTTACAATTAAATTTCAAATTAACTTCATATGGTACAATAAAGAAAAATAGAAGAGGCCTGCCATTGCAATTTACAAAACCAGTTCCTAGACCACCACACTCCAGTATGTTTGGATTCAGACCAAACTGTACTTTAGTCTCCTATTTACCCAAAAAGAATAAAAATATACTACTGGTTTCTAGTTATCATAAAGAAGATGAGATCGATGAAAGTACAAATAATCTAAATAAACCAGTTATGATAACAGACTATAACAAGACCAAAGGAGGCGTAGATACCGTGGACAAACTCTGTGCTTCGTACAATTGTGCTAGAGGGACCAGGCGATGGCCGATGGTCGTTTTTTATTTGATGCTGAATATAGGGGGCATTAATTCCCAAGTAATTTTTTGTGCGAATAATCCGACCATCAACATTTTAAGAAGAAATTTTTTACGCGATTTAGCAAATGATCTGATTAAACCTCATTTAGCTGCACGGGCATGTTTGACAGGTCTTCCACGGATACTGAAGCTTCGCCTACAAGAAATCACAGGCGTAGAATCAACTGCTGTTGAAGTCAATATTCCACCAGGTCGATGTGAGGAAGGTGGATGGCAAAAAAATAGAAAAACAAGATTTTTTTGTTATCTTTGCAGGAAATATATATGTTTGGAACATGTTACACCACTATGTTCAGGGTGCAAACAACCCCCGATGGAGGTTGAATAATTGCATGTTTTAGTGCTACACGTGTCAAATGTGACTTAGAATATTCGTTTCTTTTTATATTTTCTTAGATTTTTTTTTATTTTCTTTCATTTATGTATTTCAATAAAATGTTATATTTTTCGGATCCTTTTTTTCAGTTGTTCTTTAACACACGAGAAAAAAAAATCAACTCAAAACTCATTAAACAAGAACATAATAATGTATACCTTACCAAAAACTGAGGCAGCGTTGCCATATGCAAATGAATTTCTTAAGAATTGAAGAATTTTGTTTGAATCTTGAAGTAATGGAGGTTTGCTGTTCTGTTATCTATAAGATAAATGTAGGATTTCGGTTTGACTAAAGTACGGAAATTGTTTCGAAACATATAAAGAACATTACAGGTAAACTCTTTTTATAAAATGAAAAAACCCGTTGAAGAAGCCTTTGCTGCAATGATGTCTTTTCTACTTGTGAACCGCTATTTTTTTAATTTTCACTAATTTCACAACACATCTTATTCATAGAAACAAGCCATGCAGTTAGACAGCAAATCTAAAATAAAAGTAAAAATCGGAAAATTTCGTCTTTCGTGGGCCTTGAAAGTTTAATCAGATTTCTTGGTCTATTTTTCCAATGTATTTTAGAACAAAAATGTGCCATTGATCACCCGAAGGCGATTGTTGATAAAAACAATCGAAACGTCGTGAAGTAACTTGGTTTGGAACCTTTTGATTTTTAATTTTCATTTCTTGTTGATAATTTTTCAATTTAAGTTTTGTATTGATAGTTGAATTTTTTTTGATTTTTTAGTTGTGGCTTGTATTTTATTTCATTGTAATTTCAGTTCTTATGCTCAATATAACTGTTATTTTTGAGCTAAACTTTTCAATTTTTTACACATTCTTTCAGGGATTTCAAATCAATTTATATCATACTACACAATGGAAGTACGAACTAATGAAATGCAAAAATGTGCCTGATGAATAAATCTGAAATAATGAAAATTGAGAAAAGAAATTAATATCGGTTTCAAACGAGTCTTCAAAATTATATTAGATTTCTGGATCTATTTTTTCAATGTATTTTCGAAGAATAATATCTCTAAAGAATAGATCCGAAAAAATGAACAATCAGAAAAATTAAATATCACTTTCAAGAGGGTCTCTTTACTTTTGTAGAAGTGTTAAGAAGATCGGTAAACAGATGGTTGACTATTTTATATTCTTACCATTTACAGTATATGCCAAAGCAATAATGAGGGAAAATCTTAAAACAGACATGTTGGTATTCTGGTAGCACAATACTCAGCCGATTCTCAAACAACTCTCTATAATATATAAGAATTTAAGAAAATAAAAAATCCGCAAATATACATTTTATTTAAATAACAACTGATCATATGTTAGCGATTGTTAATACGTGATCTGAAGATGATTTACTTATAATTCCCATTCAAATATGAAAGATAACGATTAGTACATTTTATTTTTAATATGAATGTGTGATGGAATTGCCTAATTTGAAGTGAATATATATATTGAGTATTACTTTGTTTAATTTTCGCGTCACTTCACAATATCGCAGTTGTTTAATTATATAGACACATAAGCTCCTTCAGGCGTGTATAAGCCACACATCAAATATATCAGTAATAAAAATATTGATGATTTCCGCTAAGTACATAATTGATAAGAACAATGATAAGAACAAGTTCATTGAAAATATAACTAATACTATTTACTGGCTTTACCATCTTACTTGAAATCTTTAAAATAATTATGATTTCAATGAAGGAGAATTATTCAGACCTTACTGAGCAAATCAGGTCGATGACATCTTTTCTTACGAAGACACATTTATAGAATTAACAGAAGACTCAAATCACGAAAATCAAAGATGAACGAGGATCGCCATGGTGGTCATTTGTAAAGCTATGCTTCGACAATGACCAAACGAAATTCTTCCTGTCTGTCACTACAATTTCCAATTGAGCATTTGTACAGAGTTTTCAAATTTATTATTTCCACGTATTGAAAATAGTTTTATATTATTCTCTTCCTAATGTTAGTCATGGTCATATAATGAACTCATGCCCCTTTGCCAAGGGACATGAGTTCTGTAGAGTAGGAGGGGTGAGTGTAGGCCCACAGCACTTAGGCCACATGTGACCCATTGTACATCCTTCCGAAGAGTTATCCTCCTAGGTCATCGTTCATCCTGTACTTTCCAGAAAGGTGGACAGGTCACTAGGAGACATTTCCTTTATATCGGCAGGTGTAGGCCAAGACTCATCAAACACACACTCTCTTATTGACGATAACTCCGGACATTCGCATAGGACATGCCTGACAGTTTCATCTTCCTGTTCACACATCCTGCATAGAGGTGTGTCCACTAGCCCTATATTATGGAGATTTAAAAAAAATTCTGTTTTTCCGTTAATCAGCTGTCGCCCCCATACGAACAACAACTCTCAGAAGTTGAGAAACTTGTGCGAGCTAAGGACTAACGAGGTCTTACCTTTTAACGTGTGATTCCTAATAGATGTTTCCTTAGTTGACAGTGGCCAGTCAGAGTTACTACTGTTAATCTTAGATTTTTCCTGGTCATCGCCAGCTTCCCAGGGTCGCCCAAGGTGATCCTGGCAAGATTGCATCCTTTGATTTCATCCCATCTCTTTAGGGATTGAGCATGGGTGTAACGTTTGGCTAGTTCCGTAATTGTAGAAGTCATCAGGCCTTAGGTACCACTGTGTCCTAAAATTCCTAGTCCAGCCGCTTCCTTGGCTAAAGAGTCGACAATGCGATTACCTTAAATCCTGTCGTACCCTTTAATCCACCTCAGGATATTACTATTATCTACCGAGACTTTGGCTAAATCTGGGTGGCACTCTCAAACTAGCCCTAAGGTAACACGACGCGTCGTTGTCTGTTCAAGGCTAATAGGACTTGTCTACTATCAGTGCAGATTGTTATGTTTTTGCCAGAAATTCCTTTCCTGATTATGTATTTTGTGACTATTGAGATACCAGCCAGTTCTGGTTGAACCACACTGGTAATTTTAATATTCCCTACTTAATTCTCAGGCTTTGTGATCTGAAGTACACTCCACATCCTGAATGATCAAAAATTGTATAAGGTCAACTGACAACTTCTAACTTCTCAAAGTACTCAAAATGACAACTTGTCAAATCTGAAAGGCATAAATACATTCCAACGGATCAATTCGTTGAGGCCTCAGCAAGGTTCCTTTTGATGTTTTGACCTGCACCAATCGAATCTTGCCATCTCTGCCTGGAATGAGTTTGGTGATACGCCCCAAACGCCAAACAAGGCGTTCATCATTTTCGTTTCCAACTAGGGCTATTTCTCGACTTGTCGCAATCGTTTTTGGTTCTTCATTAGCTTCAATTGTCCTAAATATTCGTTTTCGGTTCTCAAATTTGATTTGAAAGGGTTATATTTTTAGGAGTGATTAATTTTTTGGGAAAGAAAGTTTTTGGCTTTCTACTACTCCATCTGATACAAAAAAAAATGGATGAGAGAATCTTCCAAAGAAAGGAAGGATTAATCGATTTGAAAATAAGTAACTCTATACATGGATGTGTAGATCATGCAAAGAAGTAACTTTCAGACACAAACTGAAAGAAAGTCCTCTCAAATTCTCTCGTAACTTTTGTTTGTGTACTTCTTATTGAAAGAATTTGCCGTACAAAGCCTGTATACTAACGTTCCTGTTGTAGAAGTACTTTAAATCATACAGGGAAGCTATCAGAAGACGATGAGTTACCAAATTTTGGTCGTCATGCAATTACTAGGATGCTGTTTCCGAAACTATTACTTCCAATCGAGAGACGCAAGATGAGAGATTGTTAATGGGATCGCCTCTTACACTGGTTATAGCCAGCATGTATATCGAATGGTTTGAAACGCTGGCTAATGAAGAGGCCCACAAGAAGCACCGATTCTAGTTCATGGTATGAAACCATAGAGACACCCAATTGGACACCTCTTTGCAGCACCTTAACAGCGTGAAACCTTCCGTAACATTTACAATGAAGAAGGAAGTCCACAATAAATTGTCTTTTCTAGACGTAATAGTGAAGAGTAGGAACCGACAACAAGTGGAAAACAACTCACGGGACAATATTTGAATTACAAATCCAGCCACCACGAAGTAACCACAAGAGGAATCTTTAAGATCCTAATTAATTTTGTATTCAGATTTTCTGTAACATAAAGGAATGTCTTGACAAGGATATCTTCTGCAGAATAATTACAATTATGATGAAACAGACTAGAACAACTAGAAGACAACAAGAGGTCCACAAAGATGAAAAGACGTCATAATACCAGTGTTATCTTTTCCTCACGTCAGAAAATTGTCGGAAAGTATAAAAAAATGGGTGTAAGAACAATATTAGAACCGGCTTCAAATTTGGAAACTTCATTAGTAGCAGTCTCTCAAAAGAATAAACCAATACATGTATTGAATGAAATACGAGTAAGAGTGCGGTGAAGCCAAATATAACCGGCGGGAAGAATCAGTAAATCGGAAGAGGGGCACGTTTGGACTTACCCCTAGTTTATAAAAACGCAAGGTAACGAGGTAAGGTAATGTAAGAAGGTTGAAGTATTGAGAAAACATAGGTACTTGCGTTCTAGATAAAAAGTAAGGTAAGGTAACGTCGGTAAGGCAAGGTAACCCCTAGTTTATAATAATACAAGGTAAGGTAAGGTAATGCCGAGAGGTAAGGTAAGGTATCCATTTTTTGACGTTCACGAAAAAGAAAAGTATGAATAATTGCCATAGTGATTATAGGTTTTGGTAATTTTTGGGTTGGCAGGAATGCATAAACAAATATTGACATTTTTCATTCTTTCAAATAACTGAAATTGCCCCTGAGTCTTTCTGCTTCTCAGAATGGGTCTGACATTAAACCTCCTTCTTTTTCGTTTCTTTTTCTTGAGTAAAAGATACACACTTACTATTGACACGATCGCGACAATTTTTGTATTTATATCCATCAAAAGAAAAATCAAAATTCACAATGTGACGTTCAAGTTTATCTGGTGACATTACCATTACACCATTCGGATATATCCGTCAAAGTTCGTAGTATGGCGCTTTCTAATTGGTCGGAGGTAAGAACGCCACGCAAAAAGTTGAAATCAGCCAACTCTTTACCTTGCGTTACCTTGCCTTACCGACGTTACCTTACTTTACTTTTTACCTAGGACACAAGTGTGTTTTCTCAATACTTCAACTTTCTTACCTTACCTTACCTCGTTACCTTGCGTTTTTATAAACTAGGGGTAACGAGATGGCTATTTTCAACTTTCTGCGTTGCGTTCTTACCTCCGACCAATCAGAAAGCGCCATATACCGAATTTTGACGGATATATCCGAATGGTGTAAAGGTAATGTCACCAGATAAACTTAAACGTCAAATTGTGAAATTTAATTTTTTTATGGATATACACAAAAATTGCCGCGATCGTGTCAATAGTGTGGTGTATTTTTTACTCAAGAGAAAGAAACTAAAAAGGAGGAGGTTCAATGTTAGACCCATTCAGAGAAGCAGAAAGACTCAGAGGCAACTTCAGTTATTTAAAAGAATGAAACCATATCCTGGTAGTAACTTATCACATAAAAAATTAATTTTTAATTTTCAACTGTCAAGAGCTTGAATCACTGTTGGAAATGCTTTCGGAATTCTGGTTGCTCGTTGGTAAATATTGAAATAAATGAACTAAATAATAGTGTCGATATAGTCAAGGCTTGTGGAGTTCTCCAGAATTTTTTGAAAAAAAAAACAGAATTACTGACAGAATTTACAGATAGAGAAAATTCAGAAGATATTTTACTGCCTGGTAACTGGATGAATTATCAGAAGAATTAAAATCAGTAGGCAGTCTATCTACAAACAATTCAGCAAAATACGCCCAAGAAATGAGAAATCAATTAACAGATTACTTTCTTACTGAAACAGGAGAGCTGCCTAGACAATATACCCATATCCTAAGACGTACGATTGGAACTCGTCACTGATGCGATTTACAAATTTTGTTTCCTTCACTATGTAAAATATAACACTTTTAAGTTTCAATTGAGCTCTAGTCTTTGAGTTATAATTCATTTTCAAGTGATATTTCTATTACTTTGTCGAGAGACTATTTTACTTTGATCTTTAAATGAAAATTCATATTCTCCCCATTGTTTTTTCTACATTTCCATGAACAAAAAATATTGTATCTACTTTCTAGGTTGGTGACAAGTAAATAAATAATACATGAGGAACTCAAATTCTTATTGTCACAAAATGATCAAAACAAAACTGCAGTACCTATCACAAAAAAAACAAGAAAATACCTGAAAATCATATATCAGGAAAACTTAAACTTAGTCATTACATAAGGAGTCATTTATTTGAATTGAAAGGGTTATATTTTTTAGGAGTGATTAATTTATGGGAAAGAAAATTTTTGGCTTTCTACTACTCCATCTTGATACAAAAAAAGAAGGATGAGGGAGTCTTCCAAAGAAAGGAAGGAAGTAACTCTATACATGGATGTGTAGATCATGCAAAGAAGTAACTTTCAGACACAAACTGTATTTTCTATAATGTTATCCAATTTGGTACTGAAGAGCCTTAGGGCAAGTGTCTTAAGGCGAAACATCGGTGTATACCAGTGAGTATGGCAGTGTTCTATGTAAGTGCAATTTGTTACCATTCATTTAAAGTAGAACTCATGTGAATGATATCTGATTTTTATTCCACAACGAATATTTGAAATACAAACTGAGTAAAGACAAGTAACTTCTGTATAATTCAGTGCTCATATAGAAGTATTTGTTTCGAAAGAATTTTTTCTTTCATATAATTCAATGTTTATATGAAAGTAGCTGAAAGTTACTTCTTTGCATGATCTATGTATAGAGTTACTTCCTTCCTTTCTTTGGAAGACTCCCTCATCCTTCTTTTTTTGTATCAAGATGGAGTAGTAGAAAGCCAAAAACTTTCTTTCCCAAAAAGTTGTGTAATTTTTGTTTTCAGTTTCGCCTTTATTTTTCTATTTGTAACGTCCTTCAAAGCTAAATCTGCATAATCTCCAAAGGCTAGGTCTGAATCTGTTTGTTAATTTCGCTGGGTAGTAATTGAATTAGTAATTTTCGTGACAGTTTCCACAATATCTTCTTCCCATTTACTTTTTTTAATATTTG
Organism: Leptinotarsa decemlineata; assembly: GCF_025532065.1. Lineage (NCBI taxonomy): Eukaryota > Metazoa > Arthropoda > Insecta > Coleoptera > Chrysomelidae > Leptinotarsa > Leptinotarsa decemlineata. The sequence continues at coordinate 818,282 of NW_027412545.1, read as the reverse complement.
AATACGTGTTTTTACAAGATTTGCGTGGTTTTACACCTTCGGAATTTTCTATCACTTCAACTTCTAACCGAGAGCCTTCATTTTCTTGCGCTTCACTAGCATGGGAATCAACAATACCAACCGATACCAGACTTTCCGCACTGAGCGACATCTTTTTTTTTCTTTGGTATATCTGTCTCTTAAAACTTTATATCGCCTTTGACATTGCTCCTCTGGTAGCCCTACTATTTTGGCAATCACCTGCCATGACTTCTTCATTCCATTTCCATAATCTTGACAGCAGCAATCATTCAAATGAAATAAATAATAACTTTCATCTCTATAATACTATGGAAGACGCATATTTTATATCATTAATAGAACAATACTCAATGTAATACCTAGCAATGTCAGTATTTTAAAATATAGAATCATTTGCATGAAATCCACAAATTTCACCGGCGACGTTCGAAAAAAAAATTATCGCTTTAAAAAAAAATAAACAAAAAATAAAACGATTTCAGTCATGAAGGAAATAACAGTTTAAAATTTATCTGCTAACTAGCGAGAAGGAAAAAATGTTTATGTAAGAACACTTGTGGGTCATATATGTTATATTCACTCTTTTGAATATGACTTTTTAAAAAACACTTTATTTTCAATTACAGACTTTCTTTGAATAACACCAAAAAATATCGTTACAAAAACTACAATGAAAAATGGAACAGAATCTAAGTTGATACTAAACGAATTCTAAATTAGTTCTGACCATTGTTTGACCTCGCAGGGTCCATTTATAATGTGTAGACAGCGGTGTCAGCAGGAGACAATGGGAAATAACAAAAGTATCAAGTTCTGCTGACTCTGCTGACTCAAAGTCTTGGAAGTCGTTATCTTGGTAATCTGATACCGGTGAGATCGTCCTACTCACGATATAACAACTCCCCTTATCAAAGAAAAGTTGGTGCTTTGCAGCAACTTTTATTAAGAAAAAGTTTTTTCATTCAAACTCGTGGTTAGCTCGACATCTTCTTCAACAGGGTCTTCTAGACGGACGCTGGGTCTTCTTCTAGGAACGAATCTTGCCAGGGTTCTGGGTACTATTCTTGTTCTTGGTGGTCTCGGTGGGTTGTCGTTGCTTGAAGAGGTGATTCCGATCGCAACTGACTTCTTGCGACGGCACTTGCAGAAAATATACAAAATCACTAGTGCGATGATGAGAGCAATTGTAAAATACGTGAACCAAGAAATATGTTTGTTCACGAACGGTTCGTTGATGAGTTTGTCCAATTCATCTAAGTATTGGTTCAACTTGTGTTCGGCGATGTTGAGATCGTCGACATTTATTTTACTTAATTTCAGGGGTTTCAGCTCCGGAAGTTTTGATTTTTCCGGGAGGTGGTTACAGCATCGATATGGTATCTTGACTGCATGTTTGTTGTAAGTTACGTTCTGGTATCTTTCAACGAAATATTTGGAATGAACTCTCGTGTTTCCAATGAAGGCGTTGCATTCAGGCTGAAGTTTCAGGAGAGTATTGGTTTCGATGATTTTTGTAATTACTTCTCTGCCAATACAATTTATGGTGATCGGTAGAGGATCGGATATTGATATCAGCCACAGATTTTGAGAAATCACTTGAACGTTGTAGTCCTTTGCGTAAATCACTGTTGATTTACAATTTTCAGGCAATTGCAAAGTTTGTTTGAGGAGCTGGGCTTCACAAATAGCGTTGCTGTCTATCGGGTATGGAAGCACTTCTGCACAAATTTTCAAGTCGGTTTTGATCACTTTACAATTATCTAAATTTTGAAAAGAAGTATACAACATTGCATCGTCGTCTCGCGCAATGAATTTTTGAAATGTTAATAATATATGGTGAAGTCCTGTTCGAGCATCCAAGATTGGTATTGGATATAAATGAAAAAGTGTGTACGTTTCAGGCTCTACTAGGGGAATATTTAAAACAAATACTACTTTATTGTCTATTTGATATGCTTGCAATTCAATGAGGTCTAGGTATTGGGGGATATTTCCAATACTGACGTATAATGGTAAATTGTTTTTGTTCAGTGTGATATTTCTTGAAGTGAATAAAGTAAATCTCTTGATGTTATGATTGAACCATGAATTATTTTCAATCGAGCGAAAGTGATTGAATTGATAATATAACCAATAAAAGTTTCAAGGAATAGGTAGCTTTCCATGAGTGATTCGCAAATCTCTAGAGTTTTTATTTGAGCTTCGTAAAATGCCATATCGTCTGATATTTCCATTAATGATTTTTCGATTTCTTTTATATCTTGATAGAAAGTCTCTTCATCAACTTGTAGCTTTTGAATTGTTGAATTGAAGTTTTTGATCACCGAGGTGGTTACAGATATTTGATTTTTCAATAGATTTCCAATTTGATGTTCGTCTTGGCTTATTTTATTGATACAATCTGTGAAATATTCTCCATCGGATGCGTCAAGGTTTCCGGTTATTGCTTTCCAAAAAGTTCCTACACCATTTATTAAACCACGTTTTGTTCTTTTTTCGAATTTTTCTGTGTCCGTGAAGATATCTCTAAACTTTACTTGTAGTGACTCTGATATTTGGGTTAAAAGACTGGTATGTGTTTTTATTTGAGCTTTGAAAGCTAGTATTCTAGGCTCGTCTCTGTCGAGAAAATAAATGAGGTTTTCTAAGATTTTATCATTATTGTATAAAGCGTCTTTGATGGATGATAAATCTTTGTAGATCAAAAGGGTCCATTTTTCGTTTGTTATTTTGAGGGTTCCTTCTTGATGAAAGAAAACGCCGATTGAGTTATTGATTGACTCTAAGTTGTATTAGGTACTGGCTGTTGATGACAGCAGGAGTGTCCTGAAAAAGATTATTATTCATGAAAAGGTTTCAAGCGGTCAAAATTTACTTTAGTTTTATTTCGCGTTTTCCAATTTACTAACATCGCGGAGTTGGGATAAATTTCTAATATTTCGAATGGTCCATTAAATTTATTTTCGAATTTATTTGAAATTTGTGACTCTTTTACATAAACCTTGTCTCCTGCTTTATATTTAGGGACGTTTTCGGAAACTCTCCTATCAAATCTAATTTTGGACTTTTCTTTTTGTCTTTCGGTTTTTGCTCTGGCCAATTTATAGAAATATGTCATGCGGTTGTTAAGATCTCTAACATATTTTGAAATTAGGTCTTTTTGGTTATAGAGCGTTTCTGGGGATCGACTAGCTGTATGTCCGAATATTAATTCGTACGGTGTGAAACCTGTTGTTTTGTTTCTCGTATTATTATAACAAATAACTACATATGGTAAAACGTTCATGGGGTGTTCGTCGGGATTTTCGGCTTTATGGGCGCGAATCATCTCAGCAAATGTGGCGTGGAATCTTTCGATTGATCCGTTCGATTGTGGGTGATTTACACTCGAATATGTTAGTTTAATGTCGTACAAAAAGCATAAGTCTTTCATAAGTTGACTGGTGAATTCTCGACCGTAGTCGCAATGTATCCTAAGTGGCGTACCGTAGTGTTGAAAGTAAAGAAGAAGGGTATTCACGACTGATTTCGAGGATTTGTCTTCTATGGCGTATGCTTGTGTGAATTTAGTCAATTCGTCTCTTATTGTCAAAGCGTAGTATTTTGTGGGAATTTCGAAAATGTCTACATTGATACGTTCAAAAGGGGTTTTTGGTGTTTCAGTTATGACGAGAGGTGTACTCGGCAAATTTTGACTTTTTGACAAATTTCGCATTTTTTCACGAAATTTTCGACGTCTTTAATGAAACCTTGCCAGTTGTATTTCTGTTTTACTCTTCTGATGGTTTCATTAATGCCACGGTGTAAATTTGTTTTTCCTGAATGGCACTGATCAATGATTATGGGAATTTGATCGGGGTCAGGAGTTGTTAAGGTTTGACAGACTTTTAATTTGATTTCCTTGTCAGCAAAAATGAGTGAAAACATTTCTAATATGGGTAGTTTTCGATTGAAAAAGTTTTTCTAAGATCGAACTCATTTTGGGATTTATAAATAATATAGAACATGTGTTCTATGACAGATTCAGGATCAAAAGGAAGGGGTATGATGTAGTATTTACGATCTTTTACTGATTTACTAGAAAGTATGTTGATTCTATCATTGTAAAATTCTAGATGTTCTTTGAAGAGGTCTTCGATGATTTCATAATGTAACGGTTCTAGTTTGTTTTGCTAAAAGAAACTGACAATGTTTTTATGATGTTTATCAAGAAATTGAGAATTATCGAATTCTATTTTAGAATAATCGATTAGAGATTTTGATTTATATAAATTGACAAATATATTAAATTCTTCTTGAATGGTTTCTACGGGGATTTCGTTTTCAGGGGTGTCGTTTCCTTCAGGGTTATTTCTCTCTTCAGGGTTGTTTTCGTTAGGGTTATCACTTATTTCGGGGTCCGCTTTTACTTCGATTTCGTTCTCGTTGGATGCGTGAATGGAAATTTTGTGTTGGTAATTCGCGCATTCTTTGAAGTAGTTAACTTTGATTCGGGATAGTGCATCTGCATTTTTGTTGATTTTGCCGGGTTTGTATTCTATCTGGTAATCATACTCTTCGATTTTGAGTCGCCAGCGTGCCAGCCTACTTCTAGGGTCTTTTATTGAAAAAAGCCAGGTGAGGGGTCTATGATCAGTAATTAGTCGGAATTTTCATCCGAAAAGATATGGGCGAAAATGCTTTACTGCCCAAACGATGGTAAGAAATTCTTTTTCTATTGTAGAGTACTTCGATTCTGCGTTACAAAGTGTTCTAGACGCATATGCTATTGGGAGACTTTTGCCAATGGGACCTTGCGATAAAATGGCACCAATTGCAAACGCACTGGCGTCAGTGGTGAGCAAAAATGGTTCCTCAAAATTAGGGTAAATGAGAATAGGGCTCGTTATGAGTGCATTTTTAAGTTGTTCGAATGCTTGTCTGCATTCTGCGTCGAAGTTGAAGGGAGTATCTTTTTGAAGTAATTTGGTCAATGGTTTCGAAATTTTGGCGAAATTACAAATGAATCGTCGATAGTATCCAGCTAAACCTAGAAATGATTTTATTTCTTTTTGGGTTTTGGGTTCGGGGAAATTTTGGATACATTCAATTTTCGTTGGATTGGGTTTGACTCCGTTTTGGGTAATGACATGTCCAAGATAGGCGACTTCTTTTCTCAAGAATTCGCACTTATCCGGTTGGATTTTCAGGTTCGCTTTTCGAAGTCTTTTAAATACTTCGGTCAACCTTGCTATGTGCTCATGGATGGTAGGAGAATATACGATGATGTCATCCATGTATACGAGACATCGTATACATGGATGTATACGATGTCTCGTATACATGGATGACATGTTCTGTATACCTAGAAGAACATTATCCATTACTCTCTGGAACGTGCTTGGAGCGTTCTTCAAGCCAAATAGCATACGAACAAATTCGTAGTGACCATTGTCTACGGAGAAAGCCGTTTTGGAAATATCTTTGGGTTCGATTTCAATTTGATGAAATCCGGAGGCGAGATCAAGAGTGGTGAAATATTCACATTTACCAAGCTGGTCTAGGAGGTCAGAGATGTTGGGTAATGGGTATTTGTCGTCAACCGTTAGCTCGTTGAGTTTTCGATAATCGATGACAACTCTCCATTTCTGTTTACCGCAGGCATCCATCTTTTTGGGTACAACCCAAACTGGAGATGACCATGGGGATATTGATGGCTGAATAATGCCTTGATTTAGCATTTTTGATATTTGTGTTTTTACTTCCTCCTTGTGTACCTGTGGGTACCTGTAGGATTTCGTAAAGACGGGTCTAACATCCTTGGTATCAATGGTATGCTTTATTTCGTTGGTAAAAGTGACATAATCTCCTTCTAAATAGACTATATCTTCGAAATGGAGGCATAAATCAGTTATTGATTGATGTTCCTCTTCGTTCAAATGTTCGGTTCTTAGTTGCGCTTTGATTTTTTGGATACGGTCAATATGGGGTTGGTTTTGGGAAAACGATTCATTAATATTCAAAATTGTTTCATGTGTTGGAAGGGGTTCGAGTTTTATTTCAGAAAAATTGAATTGTTTTGGGGTCGCGTTTGTATTTACGATACTAGTGTAGAACATACCGTTTTCATCAATTTTGACTATGGCGTTGGGAATTCTTACTTTTTCTCTTTCTTCGGCTAGCAGTATAGCTTCAGTGTTTTTGAGGTTGCAATGTAATTTGAATATTTTCTCCATTCGGGGTTCTATTTGAATTTGGTTCGGTTTTTCAGTGAGTATATGGTCATTTATGTCTGAAACTTTGAACAAAGGGACCGTTTTAAAGTTTGTTATAAGTTGTTTATTTTTCAGGTCAATTGTAATGTTCGAGAAAGTCAGATCCGAGTAAACCATCAAAGTCGATGTCTAAGTCGTAGATAAAGACTTTGTGTGGATCGTTTTGTGTGAAATTTATTAGAGTGGATTCATTCACGACAATTTTCTGGTCAGTGATACCTTGTATAGTGACGTTTTCAGGGAATTTAAGGGGGTATTTTTCGCATGTTTTGGGTTTGAAAATGGATATTCCTGCACCTGTATCGATGAGGATTTTAAAAGTATTGGAAGAGTCTTTGATGTAGTACAGATTCTTCGAATTCATAGAAAGCATAGGGCTTACATGAAAATTTGTTCCGGGAAGTTCACATTCGGGTTGAAGTCTTGTATATTCAGGGACTGAATTTGGGATTGGACTTCTGATATAGGGTCGATCGATTGGTTGTTCGTTGTCTGGTGTTGAATAGGTGGGTGGTTCGTATTCGGGAGTGAAAGAAAATCCTAGTATATTGAAGGATCTTCAGGTGTTTGAATTTGGTTATATTGGTAATCTTGATCACTAGGGGTATAGTAATCGAAGTCATTATCGGTGGGGTAATAATCGTTGTATTGATAGTTATAGCTATCAGCTGTATGATAGTCTTGATTATCACCTGTATGATAATCTTGAGATTCGTATGTCATGAAATGAGCTCTTTGGTTTTGGTTAAAATTGACAGGGTAATTCGGATTTCTTTGAATTACGGGTGGTCTGAATTGGTTTTGAGATTGAGGTCGAGTTTGATTTTGATTAGTCTGGGACCTGTTTGGCTGAGGATTTGTTTGAAGGTTTGGTCTTGAAAAATTTTGATTGGGTTGAGGGTTTGTTTGACTCAAAAAATTTTGGTTGGGTTAAGGGTTCGGTCTCGCAAACTTTTGGTTGGAATATTGATAATTATTTTGGGGTCTTTGTTGTCTCATTCGACATTCTGTGGAAATGTGACCTATCTGACCACAAGTGTGACAGGTTCTTTGAGATGTTGGTTGGAGGTTTCGTCTGATTGTTTGTTTAGGACGTGTTTGGTTTGGTCTTTCATTTTTTTGGTGTTCGTAATAGGATAGTTGCATTTCTCTCCCAATTCTAACATGGGCTTCAAGTAGATCTACCGGATTGGAGGCACGAATTACTTGACCTATTCGCGGTTCTAGTCCGGTTAAAAGCGTGTTTAATGCCATTGTTTCGATTAGTGCGGATTGCGCGTGTTTCTGTTCCGCGGATTTTTGTACACATGCGTGCATTTTGGCATTGTGGACTTGAAGGCGATTGAAAAATACTAAAGGTGTTTCATTTGGAAGTTATTTGATACGCTGGAGATCGTGAATCAATGATGTTAGATCTCTAGAGTCTCCAAAATATAAATTTAATAAATGTTTGATTTCGGGATAAGTTCCAGGATTCCTTGAACTTATCAATTGTGCTGCTCTACCTCTGAGTTTGTTTTTGATGTGAATCACTAAAAGATCACGTTGGTCTGCTGTTGACATGCGATATGCACAATCACAAGCATTTAAGAAAGTGTTCAAAAATATTTGATCACCTTCGAATTCAGGCACTATTGAAAATATTTCTGATAACTTGTATGGTTCGATTGCTTCTGGTTCTGGTTGGTTTTGAGGCATTTTGATTTATCTTAACAAATTTTTGGTGTCAAAATTTGAATTATCGAACAGTACTTATTTACTTATTTACAATAATCAATCAGTATGATTATTGATTTTGAAAAGAATTGAAGTGATGGTAAATAGATTGCAAAATAAATCGAGACAATTCAATATCGACTTACAGTATTACAATCTTCATTCCGATTCGTCGTGTTCTCGAAGTCGTTCAGCCAGGGGCTTCACCAGGTGTTCCTTCCGCTGCTTCCTCGAGTGATGACTCCTCAGGGGTTGTTGGTTCTTTCTCTGTTGAGGGATTAGAATCCGCCGCTACTAGTTAGGGTTTCTTTGTTCTAGCAACGTTGTCAGATCCTACCGACTGCGCCAATTGTTATATTCACTCTTTTGAATATGACTTTTTAAAAAACACTTTATTTTCAATTACAGACTTTCTTTGAATAACACCAAAAAATATCGTTACAAAAACTACAATGAAAAATGGAACAGAATCTAAGTTGATACTAAACGAATTCTAAATTAGTTCTGACCATGGTTTGACCTCGCAGGGTCCATTTATAATGTGTAGACAGCGGTGTCAGCTGGAGACGATGGGAAATAACAAAAGTATCAAGTTCTGCTGACTCTGCTGACTCAAAGTCTTGGAAGTCGTTATCTTGGTAATCTGATACCGGTGAGATCGTCCTACTCACGATATAACATATATTATTATTTCAAATACGGGACCGCTGGACGAAAATCTTGGATAAGATAAACAGCCTAGGCCATAAAGACTTGTAGAGTGGCGACAGTAATCTAAACAAAAGGCTTTCGAAGTTTTGCTGAGTGAACAATTTCGTGGGAAGTCGGAATTCTGAGACTTGAAACCGAGCTTAGCATCCATTAAAAAAAAGGCGGGGTTATGGTTAATTAATCATGATCTCGACTAATTGAAGTTGACCCCGAGAGAAAGAGAGCCTCCCGGAATTGGTCGAGAGAGGTGACGAAGATTTTGGAACAGGGAAACGGATCTTGAAAAAGTGGCCGGCGAGAGAGGAGTGGGAAAAGAAAGTCGTGGACGGAGGTCTTTAAGCGAGGGGATAGAGCGAAAAGAACGCGCGGTCGAGCGTCTTATTTGAGCGTTTAATAAGTAATGTTTTAAAGATTTGAGAAAGAGCGCGATTTATAGGGGTTTATTAGGGAAATAAAGAAGTATTAATCTGAGCGTATGAGCGTATATCTGGCGGATTTATAGTGAAATTTCGGAATAATAATTTTGTCTACCGTGGCCGGTAAAGCGAGTTAATTCTCTCCGTGAAGTGAGGTTTTTTCACGACATTGAATAACGGATTACTACGTCCACTTGAGATCGAAATATTTGGATTAGCCGAGGAAAAATTTGGAAAATAGTCGTTGGTGAGATTTATGTACTTGTCTGAATAACATTTGTATGAATTTTGGGAAGGAGTTAGCCAAAAAGTAGTATACAGAGTGGCGCAAATGTTTTTCGTGTGTTTTGATTCTTTTAAAGTTTCAAGCCAGTATTAAAATGTCATAGGATGGTCGAGCTGAGTGTTACTATCACTCTCCGTATACGATAGCATAGTCGGCGAAGGCGACTAAAAAACTAAACCGTGTACCTTCAGTACACGGTTTAGTTTTTTAATTGTTTAGTGTCTTGCATACCAGAAATTTGGTTTGTTTTCCTTCGGTTAGTTTATCATCCACCGATTCTTATTGTTACATTTTTCTGTTGTTTTGTTGTTCCTCAGTTTTATTTTTTTTATTATTCAATATAATATTTTATTTACAAAGTCGAGTTTTCTTTCAAAACTCCAACTTGGTAACCTCCTAGAAAAGAAAAACAAAAGCTGCGAACTCTCAAAATTCGAAGAAAAATCTACTTAAGACCTTTTCTTCGTGCAAAAGGCCGAGTTCATGTTTTCTTTCGGACATAGCCTACTAATCCAAGAAAAAAATTATATGTGAAGTTAGTACTTCACAGAGTCCAAGAAAAAGACCACAAATTTTACAATAACATCAAGTGCTTCAAAGCTAGAAGCAAAACAACATGAAAGAACACACATGAAGTTCAAAGAAGGCATGAAGTTTAAAGGAGCTACGTGCATGTTGAACAAGGGCGCACTTAGCCTGCTAGTGTGGAGAAACACAAGGTATGTGATTATGATTATTGTCATTAACATGTTTGTTAATTAATTTTTATTTCAGGTCATAATAATTTATTTATAAATGAACTGACCCGTAACTTGATGAAAATTAATAACACTATCCATGATAACAATTACACACTTTCAACAAACATTTTAATTTATAGACGCATTTCGCTAACACAGTAGCTTCCTTGACAGAGGAATAATAATAATTTATTTGCTTTACAAATTAGCGTTATTACATTATTTGAATTATTTATACTAGAAATTTCCGTCTGATGATTCAAAGTATGGAAGTCCGAACTGGTAACATTCTTGTTCACAAAGCTCACATGAGAAGATATGAACAAAATAATGAAATGAAAGAAAGGCGTTATTGGTATCCAAGGTGGTCCAAAAGGTCATATAAAAGTATAGTGGTTTCGAATAGAAAAATTCATCTCTGAAAATTTTCAACTGTGATTCGTCATAAGTGTATTTTCTGTACATAACAATCTATCTATCTATTATTATTCATGTGTAAGAAGTTTCATTTTATTTCAAACTAAATGCCTGTTTTTGGAAGTTTCCCCAATTTTTTTATATAAAAATATTTACCAGACTTGTTGAACATAGCCCGCAGGTGAAATTTTACCTTGTTCGCATTCCTCTGTCTAGAAATCCTGTTAATATGATTCAAGTCCATAAGGAATGTTTGGCGTACAAACTGACAAGGAAAAAGTGTTTTTAAAGTGAAACTTCTTTACACGCGCTTGACTTGGGGAGTAAGCTGGTAATTGTGTGACGAGAGGGTTACAAAAAGTGTAGTCGGGCGAGGCGAACGGAAGTTGAGAGGGAGGTATATGTTAGTGAAAATAGAAAGAGAGAGAGAGTTACGGTTCGTATATCACTGTAGGGGCAAGGAAGAGGTGCGAGCACACATTTGCGGTCGAGTCAACTCTGAAGAATTAGGGGAAAACCATATGTTGCCACTAATTTTAGCACATTTCACTATTAATTTCGCGCCCGAAGATGGATAACTCTTGGTTTACTTTCTACAAGTTAAATTACAATTTTTATTTAAGTCATGTGGTCTAAAGCACTCTAGCTTTTTATTTGTTGTATAAATCAATGTTTATATAAAAGCTTTTTTTCAGTTTGTGTCTGAAAGTTACTTCTTTCAGAAACATTTTGATATAAATTGCTTTCTTCCTTTCTTTGGAAGATACACACATTTTTTATATAGAGATGGAGAAGTAGATAGCAAAAACCTTTCTTAGCCAAAAATTAATCTTTTCTAATATTATACCTGTTACAATTTGAGTAAGAAATATATTTTTCAAAAGTTCGTCACTTAATAACAAAATGAAAATACAAACTCAAATAACTTTATCACACTAAAATTTTTAAGAAGTTTGGTAGAGCTGTGGTTTTACTGTGCTTGTCAATCAATGATTGTTGTTCAGGTCACACCAACTGCAGTTTTTTAATTTATTTTTTTTCCATCCTCTTGATTTTTTTCTTGCTATGAAATTTAATGACATTACCATTACCTGTATTCTACTCGCGAGTACTCACAAGTCATGGTCATTACTTTGCTCGCATTGAATAACTTAATTCTCATGAGTATAGGCCAAGTTCTCATTCAATAAATAATATACTATCATCTTTTGGGAATTCATCAGATCCATGTTTCTAATCCACAAACAAATCCCTGTACCAACTTTTATGAATAATGGCCAAATGTTGAGATCAGTGTTCATTTCCTATACTACAATTAAAAAACATAATGGAAGCATATTCCAATGTCATGCATCTAGATATGAAATTTCTAAATCTTCAAAACATTAACAATTCAAGTTATGAAATTCCAAAATATGAATACACATTCTTCTAGGTATATCATTTGATACTTTTTCGTCTTCTTCATTCTCAATTTTTTATTCACTTCTTTCACTATTGATTTTATTAAACTACAACACTGAACAAGGCTGAAATTTCTGAATATAGTTTTACTTTGTCCAAAAAATGGTATAATACAATCTAGTCACATTTTTCTCTTACTGCTAGTTCTTCTTAAAGGTACTTGTACAGGGGGGACAGATAAAAGTTTCTCTCTTACTGCCCATCTCAAATCAGAATGATGATCTTGTCCTGGAAACTTGATTTTTTTCCATTCTTCTTTGTATTGATGATATAAAGCCACTGGATCACATCTGTTTATGGACTTAGCTGAACCTACTCGGATAACTGAAAAGACAAAAAGTTAAATTAGCTTCTGCTATCAATTTTTTTCTGTTAGAAAAGAAGATCACATCTACCAAATCAGGAGCTCAAAGGAAAACAAGATATCCACAATTGAAGATCATAAAGAAAGTGTAGTTTAAATGGATTCGTATTAACTACACCTGCAAATAGTTACCACAATAAGAAATTATTCAAGAGTGTAATCTAGGAACTCACTGGTTAAATATCTATAGGTACTTAATCTGTATCCGATAATGTTTCTGATTCAGTTAAGAAAAATTTTCTTATTGTAAAGTTCTCAGCTTTCGTAAATTTTTTTATTAGATACATAATTCTCTTGATAAAAAAACTCAACATGTCAGGAGCGTATTGCATGTTTCATTTACCCATTTCAAATGTTTCAACAAAATAACCCTTTTTTGACATCATGTTTTAAGGGATATCTTTGCTTCATCAGAGTTTTTGTTATATGTTGGCCATATTAGAGGAGGTCTAACTCAAAAAATGAAAGCTATGTTTTTACAATTATCTTCACTTTGAAAATATAAATACAAATCTACAAACCTGATTTTCCTGATTTCTTGGGTTTAATAGGGGCAGAACTAATAGTTTCTTTTGAAGTAGGATTAGTGATTTGCATGCTGGAAACTTCAGTTTTAACCTCGTTTTTAGGCAAATCTGTATTGGTATCTTCATTTTTGTTAAGTACTGGCTCACTGTCAACTGATTCCTTGTAAACTGGTTCACTGACAAACTCATTTTCAATTGTGTTAACATGTACACAATGATCATGTAACTTTTTCGAACTTCTTGCTTGTCCTATGTGAACTGATATTTGCTTTCCCTTTCGACTTTCTGTTCTAGCCTTGGATGCTATTGTATTGTGGTCGTGAAGAGCGTGAAATATATCATACTCTGGAGTCTTCTTATTATATTCTGCTGTATCTTGGTTATTCTGAAAATCGCCAGAGAAGTTTCGAGCAAATAACGGGCTGCCTTCACACCTGGATTCATATTTTATGAGTTTCTTAAGATCTGAAAACATCTGTATCAAATGACATCTTTAAATGTTTTTGTATCTACCTTTTATAAATTCTTTCAATTGTTGAGCAGTTATGTTAACATATCCTAGTTCATTTAAATAACTTAACACTTCCGGGGATTTAACTCCTGGGACATAATGATAATAGATAATATACTAAAAATCTATAAAATACTAAATACAAAAAAAATAAGTACATAACCAAAACTGCCAAATATCAACATTCTTCTTCTTCTTCTCCTTACTTTGGCCTTTTACCTAAATGAGGCAGGGTCGTATTCGAACTCTGGAAATGCTCGTAATGATTTTGACATTGACAGTTCGAAATAAACTCTCGACATGATTGAAAAAAAAAGCAGATGCGCCACTGGAATCACTGAAGTCGTCCCGAAGCGCCAAATAATTTTCATTGTTGTTTTATAATTTAATGATTTGTATTTCATTATAATAATAATTCAACCTACACTGAACATAAGATACAATTGAAATTCAGAAATTAATTGAAAAATTAGGAGCTTTAATATATTCCAAATTCACAGAGAATATTTGGAAAAATATAGATGATTTTATATGTAGGAGAATATGACTAGGAGGTTTAATACAATTATCATTACGATGAAAACGGGACATAATTCTACTCTGTTCAAAATATTTTTTTTCCTTTGATCAGCTGTTGCTTCCCTACGAACAACTCTCAAAAGTCGAAACTTGTGCGAGGTTTTACCTTCTAACGTGTGACTTCTAACACGGTTTGGACGAGAGGAAGTGAAAATCGATCGTCCGATCTCGCGGCTTGAACCACACAACGGTCTAAAAAAACAGAAAAAAACTAACATGAATGATACTGCAATCATGGAAAACTAAATATGCAGGGAATCTACAACTTTGAGATTACCCATCCTGTGTATTTCTTATCAAAGGCAGCAAGAGTCTTGTACTCCCAGGACAAAGTTTTTATTACAGGCAACACTGTTATAAAAAAAGAACTAGTCATAATCAATGACTATGGACGGTACAGGATTGCTTACTTTTGCGATTTTGTTAGACACGTCACGTGATCTCGTGACATACCAGTGGTGACTGGATTGATTTGGTACTGCACTTTTAAATTAAAATAAACAAATTTCATGTAAATTCCTTATCAAAATATTATTTTTATATATGATTAAATACTTGATATAAATGGATTAATACTAAGTGAACATTTTTCTTTTGTGGATGATAGGGCGAGCTATTTTCCCCTTTTTGAAAGTAAGAGGTTTCATCAGTTTTCTATTATTTTCGTGAAAACTGTAACTTCCACAAACATTTTGTAATAAACTTTGTTTTAGCTAATAGTATTATCTAAACAATTTTTTATAACTTTTTGTTCCATCTTTTATAATAAACGCATAATAATCAAAAATATATATTGGTAATAAATTGTTTATAGGTGTAACAACTTTTTTTTATTTATCTGACAGAAAATACATAATACGGTTTTTATTTTTTATTATTCTTCTTGGATATTTTGTTGATCAGCTTGAGGTTGAGGAGTACAATATTATGAGAAGAAGAGCAACTTTGAGATGTGGATGGCTTAAAATTATCCAAATTTGATTCAAGTAACATACTGATAGTTTCATTGTGTTTTTTCTGTAAGGCTCCAATATTGCGACTTGTATTCTGTAAAACTTCCCTCTTTCCCTCAATTGTTGAATAATTTAGGTTAACTAGGTACTGCTGTTTTGTTTTTAATTTACGACGCAAAGGCAAACCTATAAAAAAACATATTTATTCCAACCAGGAAATTAATAGAATAAGTTTTTACCTGACAATTCATTTTCAAAGTCTCGTTCATAATCATTTTCTGTAAAATGTTTGGAACAAACAAATCCATTTTTGAGAGTGAATTTATCCCCTCTTTTGCAGCGACGAATCCATTCTTTTCGCGAAGTTATGCAAACCATATCCTCAGCAATAAGAAAACGGTGAAATATTACATCAGTAACATCATTTTTCTTCAAAGTCAACTGATTGCTTTTGCAAGTTGACACTGCACAAATACGACCAGGCATTTTAACTAAAAATTACAAGGTTATTCAATGGTTAGACAATTATTGCTATTAGGAATCACACGTTGAAAGGTAAGATCTCGTTAGTCCTTAGCTCGCACAAGTTTCTCAACTTCTGAAAGTTGTCGTTCGTATGGGGGCGACAACTGATTAACGGAAAAACAGATTTTTTTTAAACAGATTTACAAAAATGTGAATATTTCCAATTTTTACCTTAACTTAATTTGAAAATGTTCAAAAAACAAAAAAGTTCCACAATGGCAAAAAACAAACCTCAAAACGAAAGAAAATAACAGAATCTTATACGGCGTCTACTCGTTACACCAGTTTAAAAAATGTCCAAAAGCACAAAAAATACGACTTTCACAATAACAAACTCAATGTTTCAGAAACCTAATTGGTATAGTTAAATAAAAATTCAACCAAAATAAACAAAAACAATGTATTACTGTCCGAAAATAATCCTCAAAAAATGTTAAAATAACACACAGTCTTATGGCAGCTACTAAAAGTATCACCAGTGTTACGTCACATCTGCTCATCGCTTGTTTAACGTGGCGATATATGTAAGTAAGCAATCCTGTATGTCCATAATCGTTGAGTCATAATACGTCAACTTGGAAGCTGGAATCAAAAACAAGATGATGAGGAAGAAGACCTTGACAGTTGTAGGTTGTAGTTGTAAACAAACAGTACACCAAGACACCAGTTACCTGTATTATTTGGTTGTAAAACAAAAATATACAGTAATACAGTAAAAAATGACTTCTTTATGGGATCTCCAAAGAAGTGTTTTTCAAAGAAAAAATTAATGAAATGAAATAAAATTTGAGAGATTATATAAAAATAAAATTCTTTTTGACTTGATCAATTGCTGCACAGTAGTCATTTATTGCTGGACTCCATGGTTACAGATTTTTTTTCAAATTATTGAGACTTATGTCTGTAAGTATACCTACTTATGAACCAGCCTCCATTCAAGTATTAATTGCAAAACAGTCATTATATAAATAAAATAATGGATAAGTATGAAGTTATCAGAACTTTGGGAGAAGGTTCATTTGGAAGGGTTTATAAGGCAAAACAGTTATCAGATGACACGTTTGTTGCACTGAAAGTAATAAGTAAGGTGAGGTATTTATAATCCTAACTCAGTATTTATTTTTACAAGGGTCTTGATTTTAGAGAGGGAGATCTGCCAAAGAACTGAAGGGATTCCGAAGAGAATGTGAAATTCAAAGGCATCTGCATCATCCAAATGTTATCAGGATGTTGGATTCATTTGAGACTGAAAATGAGGTAAATGTCAACTTGAACTTCATAAATTATTTGAGAAGACTTTCATTTTACAAACATATTTTTCAGATTGTAGTGATTACTGAGTTTGCTCAAAAGACCCTATCTACTGAGTTTGCAAAAACAGGTTTTCTGACTGAGGATCGAGTTCAAAAAATTGTTTGGGATCTTGTGTCCGCTTTGTATTACTTACATTCTAACAGAATTTTACATAGGTAAGGAAATCAAATTCACAGAGAGATATCTAGTAAAGTAATTAAAATATTGGGTTTTATATGCAGGGCTATAAAGACTTCATCCACAATAATTCCATAAAGATAGTGTGCATTAGTAAGATAACTTATGGAGTATTGTAGTTGTGTGAGGTCACCAACATACTACCTTCCTAAATATAACATGGAGAAAGGTGATATTTTATTATGAAGACACCATCTTATATCAGAAATAGTTATTAATGAAAACAAGACTCAGTTTGATCCCATTCATATTTTTGGGGAGATTCTTAGAAATATTGATTTGTAAACTACAAATGTATCAACATTTTGTTTCCTTAACATTCATGTAAATCGTGTATTGAAATCAATTTTTTGTACTTATTTCACACAAACTACACCTAACGATTTGATCTTCACAAACTTGACAAATCGTTGGATGTAGTTTGTGAAATTACTCTGGATCTTCATCAAGTAATGGCTGAGTTACTATTTATTGTACCTGCCATTTTATAATTACATTTTATAACATTGATGGTATGATAGAAAAAAAGACAATTGGACATTAAACCGGAATAGCAAAAGTACATAAGTGAATATCAATTACCTAATTATTGATAATAATCAACAGTTTCTTCATAGTAGGGTAATATATTCAATTTAAAATGAATCAATAACAAGGCTATTCTTGTTCGATAGTTACAAGCCTTTTTTTTGAAAATAATTTTGATGTTCTTTGTTTTTGTCAAATATGGACATTTTACCAGAAGTAAATATTTATTGCCATTTATTTTAAGAAAGGTTTGGAATTTGAACCACTGAAATTAATGTGTTCTTGAATTTTATCAAGAAAAAGTTGACTCTAGCTCATCTGTGTGGATCACTCAATAGTGATCAACTCAGTTTTTTGGAAAAAAAATTGAATTATTCATAGATAAAATATCCCCAAACAAGGAAATTGTAATTCTGTGGTATTTCAACAATAGAAAATGATAAATATCTATTGAACCTGACTTATTGTCTATACCAGCAGATAAAAGATTTTACTAGGATAACAACTGCTACTGCCAACTATGGAATGCAACTATATAAAAAATAATTACTAATGGAAACAAACGAATTTGATCTCATTCATATTTTGAGGACACTAGAAATATTGATTTGTAAACTTAATCCTTTGCATGATCTACACATCTTTGTATAGAGGTATCTTTTTTTAAATTGATAGCTTCCTTTCTTTAGAAGATTCCCACATTTTTTTGTATAAAGATGAAAAAGTAGAAAACCAAAACCTTTATTTCCCACTGATGTAATGTGTTACATTTTGTGAAACATTATTATTAATAGCTATGAATCAGTTTTTCCCATCACAGAAAAATTTGAGAAATCAAGAATAAATTACAGTGAATTCAACACAATATTGAAAAACCAATTGATAATGTTAAATGAAGTCTCCAAAGATGTCCCCTCTATGAGGGAAACATATTTGAAATGAAAACATGTTATAGATTAGCATAACCATGAATGCAAAAATGGCATGGTCACTTAGAATCCTAAAATTTCAATTAGATGAATAACTTGTAATTTAAAAGTAGGCCCGAAGTTTTGGAATGCTGTTGAATTTGAGTTTTTTTCAATGGAAATCTTAGATTCAGTTTGGGATTAACATTTATGTGAATGAAAATTAAACCGCTACTATTTCATTTATTACTTTGGATAGAGTTTTCCATGTTTTTATGATCTACACATCTTCTCACCTTAAAAGATCAACGCTGACAAGGTAAATGTAGTTGATATTTCTTCAATTTCAATTTTCCTATACTTTTTATATTAATGTAGAAATAAAACTCATAAAAGTATTTTTAAAATTATGCTGAATTTTCATCAGTAACAATATAATGAAAATTTTAACATGAGTCAGTATATAAGAAATTTTTTTTCAGGGATCTGAAACCCCCAAATATACTATTAGACACTAACAATCGGGCGAAACTTTGTGATTTTGGATTTGCAAGGAACATGAGTACAGGGACACATGTTTTAACTTCAATTAAAGGTGAGTTTCTGTGAATCAAACATCAAGATCATATTTTTTTAAATAACGAGTAAGAAATTGATAAATATAAGTGTTTAATGACGTGATTTTATTCAATTATTTAATTTATCAACGTTTCTGTGCTCTATGAAGGTCCAGAAAGACGGTACATTTTCTTAAAAATATTTCTCACAAATTTTCGAGTTCAAAGTATGGTTGAAATAAAATTCTTAGTTCAGACTTGGATAAATTAGTATAGATGGAATTTACCTCATCACCAGACTCCAAACCATCACACAGGTAATCTATATGATTTAGGAGGTTTAGCTAGGTTGCTCTTGAATTAACGAGTTAGAAAAAAGTTCAAATGGGTGATCAGACATTTTAGAAAACCTCATATTTTTCAATGCTGATGTGTGTTTATAATGGCTACCTTACGTTTAGATAGGTGTGGTATAACTCAGTTTCCAGTAGTTTGGAAAAGTACCGCTAGCTAAAAACTTGATAAAAATTAAGTAAAGAGAACGATGATGATAAAAAAAAACACTTTCTCATTTCCACTTTTCCAGCTGTAAAATACTGCTTCTTCAGATTATTAATCCATTCATTCTTCATTGAGCAACCATCACAAATTTTAATTTTTTATGTGGACACAAATAAAAATTACCCAGTATAAGTTAGTGTTTTTTGCGTCAACTTTTTTAACTAGAAAACTAAAACATCATCCAGATGAGCTATAAAATGGGCAACTTTTTGTAATTTTAATGACATCATATCTCTTCGTCTTGCAGTGGTGGACGTTAGAATACCCCTACCTTGTGAGGTATCATCCGTGGAAGTAAGGACCCTTTCGAGTAACGCCTCATCTCAAAGTATGTGTATCTGTGTTGAAAGGATGTATGAATCTGACCCCACTCAGTATTTCTAATGCAACCTTTGAGATACCAGGCGTTCTCTCACAATAGAAAGCTTTGTCGAGGTAATGTTGGGCTGTGTGGTGATAGACCTCCTTTCTCTAGCTACTTGTGGGACGTTTCATTGACTATGAACACAACACAAGAGATAGACATCGACTAAACAACCCAACTGTCTTCCCTTAAACATCAGATTAAGAGCAAGAACTTCGACACATTTGTGTTGCTTACCTATCTGACGAAGTTACTTGCAGACTTATCAGGTCCCCACCAATTGGGATTTAGATGATTTTTCTTCTGAGCTTGCCTCACCGCAGACCAGTCTGAGTTTTCATCATTTGGCAGTCAAGCTCTTACTAGCTCGCCTGAGAAATCACTCACCAAATAAAGTTTTCACCTTTAATATGATACTGAATTTATTTGGTCGAGGTTGAATAGGTGTGAGTCACAACAAACTCTCGTGGGATGCAATAGAGGATGAGTAGATACACTCACATTGGAACTTCTCACCTACCTTGTGTTTCTTGTGGTTTTCGATTTTGCCATGCTGGCCCTCCTCATCAGGCATTGTCACGTTAAGAAGTTTTAATTTGAGTTATTTAAAGAATTATGTTTCTGTCGTGTTAACTTTATAATTTGAATTATTGTTCCAAATTTCTGAGAAGAATTACTTTTGCTTATGAGAAGTACAAAAAATCAAAATAAGTTATTCGGCTGACTTAATTGTGTGTGTGTGGCTTAATTCTGATGTCCGATAGACATCGTATCTGGACGATGAACTTCCTTGTTGTGCCAAGATATATTGGTATTGTGTTCCTCAACATTATTATTCTCGGTTTTACTACATTTACCTTCTTAGTAAAAATTGATGTTTCTAGGAACTCCCCTGTATATGGCACCAGAACTAATTGATGAGAAACCTTATGACTATAATGCAGACTTGTGGTCATTAGGTTGTATAATGTATGAACTCTTGATGGGATCACCGCCATTCTGCACCAAGTCCTTATTGCAGTTGATACGTCTTATTCGATATGAGGAAATAAAGTGGCCTACTTTTTCTTCTGAAAACTGTATGTCCTTCCTGAAGGTAAGTGTAAATTGTATAAGGACTTTTAGTAGCGATAGACAAGAGCACACATAATCACAAAATAATCTCACTAAAATCTTTGAAAGCAAGTGTCCAAAGAAATTGTAGTGAAATTATGATTATGATGATGTATGTATGATGATTATGATTATAATATCAAAATGTGACACAAATGATAATAATAAATTGTTCAGTTTTATTAACTGATCCTAACTTATTGAAAATATAAAATAATAAACTGTTAAATGCCTGACATTTTGTGAAAACTATGACAGTGAAAAAGATGATGTGATAATGAATGAGTAAAAACGCAAGCAGACTGATATTTACGAGATAATTTCAGTCCACTTCTCAATGCCATAGGGGTAAAAAAAAAGAAAATTTACCTCAGCTGGTAACCAAAATCTAAATCTCCTGCTCACTAACACTAATCTAGTTGAGCTTTCAAATCAATTTGTTTATTATTAAAATAGTAGTACATATTTACTTCACTCTTTACATGGTGTCTGAATCTCCTGCTCACTAACACTTATCTAGTTGAGCTTTCAAAACACTTTGTTTATTATTAAAATAGTAGTACATATTTACTTCACTCTTTACATGGTGTCAATTTATATTTATTTATTTATTTACGGACTTGCCATTATACAAAGAACACATAAATAGTGAAAAAATAAACAATTGAATAATAATATAGAACACCAAAAAAAAAACAAATATCAATTAACTAATAATAATTATCAGCAGTTTCTTCATAGTAGGTCAATACGTTTAACCTGATTTCTAATACAAAACAATTTGTTTTTCACTCAATTTTCTTTATGAATTTCTGAATTTTGCTCCCAATTTTGAGTTACGACTTTCTTTTGATTTTTTGCAGGGCCTATTACAGAAGAATCCTTTAAAAAGACTGACTTGGGATGAAATTTTAAGTCACCCATTTGTTAAAGGCCACATAATAATATCTAAAAATTCTACTGATGCCCCCCTTACCAGACCCTTATCTCCGAATACTCTCCAGGCTAAAGAACAGCAAATGAAGGATAGCATCAAAAACAAACACATCAAGTGAGTTTCTAATAAAAATAAAAATCATCATCCATTTATCCGTTTTCTGAATTATTACTCTTTGACATATCTGGAAAATTTGTATCTTCAATCGATTTCAAATTACCATTTAATTGTTAAGTACAAAAAAAATATATGTCATAGAAAATATTTTTGTAAAAAACGAAGTATCAAATTGAAATATGCATGATGCAGCACCCCTTGCACGAGTCTCTGGAAGACTTTTTTTGGTTGCTCCTTTCGAAACAGTGTTTCTTCTTATGGATTACCTCAGCTTCGAACAACTTTTTGTTTTATTGGTGAGTGCTGTTGAGTGTTTTTTTTTATAATCACCAATCCAGACATTTGGTGGCCTCTTAGTTTCACTAATGTGAAATTTTTCACATTCACAAGGTACTCAGTGGAAGTAATTCTTGAAGGTGCCGTTCACATTTGACATTTTTGTGTTTGTGAGATTGCTACAGAACGTATTTTAGATCTGTAACTATCTGAGATTATTGTACTGAGATCTAATTTTCCTGAATCTTTCCTATAGCTCCCACCAGCTTCTTGTAGTATTACGTTGCAGTATTGATGCAATCTAGTTTTTTTTTGTAGGTATTCAGTCAGCATTTTTGATAAATAGATGGTCGCACTGATAAAGAAGCGACCAAAAAATATCAACGGTCAGCTTATGCAACTACTAGTGTAGCTTTTCTATCTCTATGCTCTATGAAGGAGCAGATAGATAAACTGATATAACTCAAATATAACGAACATGTATAAGCATTATGAGTCTGTTACCAAGTAATTGGTATAACTGGGCTGGACCTTTTTAACTGAATCTGTTAATAGTAGGCTGAGTTGGATGAAAAGTGTTCATAATATTCCCAAGCCAATGATGACTGCATTCCCATGCGTTGCATTCTCAATGTGATTGCATGTAAATGTGTGAGAGAATGAGAGAGAGAATTTATACTTTATTCTCATATCTTGTTGACAAAATTTCATTCAACTTACAAAGTCAGTTTGTAAATTAAAAAAAATATAAGTCGTAAAAAATACATTTGAGTTAAACAATATCACTTAATAATTAAAGTCAGTTTGTGTCAAACAAAAATAGTAGTAGTAGTAGTAGTAGTAGTAGTAGTAGTAGTAGTAGTAGTAGTAGTATCTTTATTCATCATTAAAGCAATCTACAGATCTTTGCAGTTGAACACATAAAATGCTTATCAGACTAGTCAAATATGGATTTACATACTAGTTTAAAATCTTAATATTAAAGTAATTATATAATAAAACAAAGATTAAAAAGAATTCATTCATTAAATGTATAAGATTCACATTAAAATTATCATATTGAAAAATATTCTTCCAGGGAATAAAATGCCTGATCAACAAGAAATTCATATAGTTTACTTTTATATTTATTCAAGTTATTTTGGCCAGAACATAATTCCAAATATTTATTATAACATTTTATTTGTTGATATCTATGTGATTTTTGTCCAAGAGTCATCCTTGAGAATGGTTGATATATTTTGTTCTTATTTCTTGTTTCATGGTGGTGATTATTTTTATTCTTAGGGATATTTTGTTGTTTAAAATCTATGATAAGTTTGAATATATAGAGACAAGGCAGGGTTAAGATTCCAGACCTTTTAAACAATTCTTTACATGATGTCAGAGGCGAAACTCCCATCATACTTCTTAGAAATTTTTTTTGTATAATGAATGCATCATTTGCATACCTTGATGATCCCCAAAAGACAAGATCGTATGATAAAGCACTCTGTACATGGGCGAAATATACCATTTTTAAAATATCGTAGCTAACTGTATTTCTTAACTGCTTTAATAAGAAACAAACAGAGCTCAATTTAGCTACCAGTTTATTAATGTGTCCTTCCCAAGTTAATTTATGGTCTATTGTGACTCCTAAAAATTTTATTGATTGAATTTGTTGAATTATTTGTCGATTCATTTTTATAGTTAAATTAGGATCGTAACTAAGATTTTTGGGTAAAAATGTCATAAAAAATGTTTTATTAATATTAACAGATAATCCATTGTTTTGACAGTAATTGTAAAATGCTTGGGCGCTTATGTTTGCTCTCGCACAACATTCTTGAGCTGTTTGGTTTTTTAAGCAGAAATTTGTGTCATCTGCAAACACAATTACTAAATCTGATTGTTTTTCTAAGTAAGTTAGGTCGTTCATGAATATTATGAATAAGAGTGGTCCAAGTACGGAACCCTGAGGTACTCCCTGCGTAACATATTGTATATAAGATATACAATTATTTAGCACAATACACTGGCTTCCCCCATGCAAATATGATCTCAGCCAGTCATTGCCTATTCCTCTCACACCCTGATATTCTAATTTATCAAGCAGTAGCACATGGTCTACTGTATCAAATGCCCGACTTCGGTCAAAGTAGAGCGCAAGTGGGGTTTCCTTTCTATTCAACGTGTCATAAACAAAGGACGTAAGTTCATTTAGGGCAGTGATAGTAGATTTATTTCTTCTAAATCCATGCTGAAATTTCAGTAGTATATTATTTGATTCAAGAAAATTAATCATTCTGCTGTTGCAACATATGTCAAAGACTTTAGCAAGCTGACTTTGTGGACTGATATTTCTATAGTTTTTTAAATCGTTTTTCTCTCCTTTGTTTTTATATATGGGTATTGATTTCGACCGTTCAGTATATTGGGATATTCCCCACATATGAAGGACTCATTGATGAGATAACTTAAGGGCTCACATAGAACGTGGGCAGCTGCACTTAGTACTCCTCCACATATTTCATTAATGCCAGGACATGGCTTCAGCAATAATCTTTTGAATATTGATTCAACTTCAGTGGTTGTAACTGAGGTGAAAAAAAAAGATTTTAACTCACGAGGAGGGAGTTTGATATTGTTATAGTTTGGCTTATCGCATGGAACATCTACAAAGTACTCATTAAATGCATTCACTATACATGATATACCTGATATTTCCTGTGCTTTATAGTTTATAGTATCAGAAACGGTCATACTTTCTTTCCTACTTCCCTGCTTCATTTCTTCAACTATTTTCCAGCTTTCCTTCATTATATTTGTGCTGTTAGCTAACCTGTTATTATTGTAGGTATTTGTACTAATTTTTACATTTTTGTATATGTTTTTCAAACTCATATCTATTTTTGATAGTACCATTATCAGTGGATTTAGTTAATCTAGACATTTCACAGACAGTATTGTGTAAATCGCGTAGTTCTTTGGTATACCATGGTTTCTTTTTATGTTTGGGTTTAATTTTTTTGTAAGGAAATGAATTGTTGAAATGAAACATGAAAGTATCATAGAATGTATGGAATTTGTTATTGAAGCCTGGAATCTTTTCCATATCCTTCCACTGCTCCCTCTTTAAGAGAGCAATAAATGATTGAGTGTTAGTTTCATTAATATGTCTTTTATATATTATATTATCTGTTATGTGCAGTTCAGGAGTATCAATTTTGATGATACATACCTGTTCGTATGTTCAGACATATAAGAATCCCCCACTATTACTTCCACTGTTTGTGCATCTGTGAACATAACATCTAATAAAGTCCTTGATATACCCTGTATTCGTGTCGGTTGTTTGATTACATTGAATTCATTGAACATATTGTTCACTTGCCTAGCGGAACTATTATTAGACAGTACATTAATGTTTATATCCCCACAGAAGAAATAGTATGATTCGTTTTCATAAATATTTAATAATAATCTGTACAGTTGTTGAATGAACAATATCTCATCACTACCGGGTGCTCTATACAAAGCAATGATAAACAATTTTTTTTTTCCATTTGTACAGAAACAATATTTACCTCTAATGACTTCAATATTTTCTCTGTAATTTATTCTTTTTGGTGTAAAATAAATAAGTTTGACTCAATCTATAAAGTCGAGTCATATAAATGAACGAAACAGTACAGAAATACTCTAGCAGATCTCAGAAAGGTACTCCCCTTCAAACTATAGTAAGCTCTATCAAGTAGTGCTTCCATAATAGACTTTCGAATTTTTTGGAAAGAGTTAATAGTCATTAGGTGTAAGGGTAGGTGGCTATATATTTTAATGCCTTCGTATATGATTGGTTTTCTGGTCAGTGTCGAGGAAGGTATCAGTAGAGGTAGATTGCGATTATATGTCATATGTGTTCTGTGATATAACTGGTGATTATCTAAGTTTTCGAGATTTTTAAAGACTAAACACACGCTTTCTAGTAAAGAAGGTAGAGTGGGAATTCTCTGAGAGGAAAACCAGCCTGCATGAATGTTTGGGAGATACTTTACATATATGTCGTGATGCCCGTTTCTTTTTGAATTTTTTTAATTGATTTATTGAATTAGGATTCCCCAATATAGTTAGCTAACTTAAAATATAATATAATCAACAAAATTTATATAAATAATACAATTTTATATACGTACATAATTTTAACTGAACAAAAAGAAATTTTTCAATTTCCATCATGAATATATTTTAACAGTTCACTCTTGAAAATCTTTAATGATAGAATAGATTTAATTGAATCAGGTAAATCATTGAATTGGACAAAACCTTTAAAAAATAAACTGCTCATACTATTTCTTGTATTTGTTCTATTTATATGAATGTGGCTGTTGTGCCTAGTAGAATGGTGATGAATGTCCTTATTGAAAGTTATTAATGATAGCAAGTATGGTGGGGTCATTTTATTTAATATTTTATAAATGAAAACCATGGAATAATAGAATAATCTTTTGGATACTGAGAGCCATTGTAGAGCAGGTAGCATGGTAGAAATTGGTGTATACCCATTACATTTTAAAATTATTCTCATTCCTCGATTTTGTAGTTTTTGTATTTGTTGCACTTTGTTCAAATTAAAAGAGAATTCTTGAGAAAAAATATATTTTTTTTGCAATCTTTTTTTCAATGTATTTGAACGTTTTAATGTCATGGGTTTTTGTAACTCCATATCTCAATAAATATTCATTCTACTGTGTAGTACTAGTGTGTATAACATTATATATTTTTTTTAGATTACCATGTTCAAAAACCCCTACCCAAGAACAATGTTCGGGAACTACTCAGAATAAGTCTAGTAATTCTAAGGCCAATAAAACATCTCAAAACTCTTCTACGGGAGAAAACATCAAGAAGTCAAATAGTCAGGACCTGAAAAATAATAATTCTAAACAAAACTCAATTTTTCCCTCAAAAGAAGAGTCAAGTCAAAAGTCTTCTACTACCTTTGATCATAAGGAAAACAGTATCCCTCAAAGAACACCAGGACCTGAACGCATTATTCAAAATCATGGCCTAAATCACGTTTCCCCCAAGAAAAATATTGAAGCCAATGAAAATGTGAGCCAGGATTCCAACAAAATTTGTAAGAAATAATTCTGATGTTCCATATTTCTTCAAAACAGCAATGTGGTTTTTAGCTGCCAAAAATACATTCAGTTTCATTGAAGACAACCAACCTATTGAAACCGAGGAATGGATACTATTTTTACAACGCTCCCTACAAGAAGTTATCGCTGGGGAAATGGTATCACTAACGCAGATTGGTCAGACAAATGTTTTGGTTTCACCATTGAGAAATCCTAATGCTAATTCGAAAGTCCTCAGTTTTGTGGCTAGATTATTATCTATTCCTTTTGTGGTGAAGGGTGTTTCAGAAGACACTTTGGTGCAAATCAAAAAGGTACATATGAATACTGAATTGAATTTCATCTCTAACGAATTTTGTGCAAGTAAATACTGTGACCAAACCCAAACCAACTGAGAATTTTTTCAATTTCGAACTTGACACTTCCTCAAATCTATCATTGGAATTATTCGAATGAACATAGACTGGATAGTAGTATTAATGAACTCAAGTTCATACCATTTTCCAAGCTATAACTGAATATTATGACCACGTTTCCATTTTGAGAAAGTTCATTGCTCAGTTTCCTAATATTTCGTGAATAAATCCTGAAATATCCTGAACTGAAAAAATGTATGATAATCCTTTTAGTAGTACTCAGTACTTATTGGGGTCTATAAAATTATTTTATGGAAATTAAAAAAAATCTTTTTGAACAACAAAAAAAGGTTTTTCTCATTTTCAACCTAAATTTTTCAAGTCAATCAATAATTTTTAGCCAATTAATTCGTGAATTTTCATTTTACGAGTCGGTCGATACTTGATGAAAATCCATGACGTATTCAAAAAATACTTTATTGTGAGATTTTCACAAAACAGTTTTACACAAACGGAACACAAGTTTCGCCATACAAAAGCTTCTTCAGGCGTGTCTATCCTTAAGTTTGCTATACAGGTATGGGTTCTTGGTGGCCTTCTTTTGCTAAATTTTCATTGACAGCTTTAGTTTTTCTCACTTAAATATGATATTAGTTTTATTGAATCAATTTCAATCAGTTTCTTATAGAGATTTCGAATTAGTCAATTTTTTTTTCAATTTCCTCAAAAAAACCAAATTACAAATTTATGTTGTTTACAAGTTTTTATTGTAGGTATATCTGGAAGTGAAATTGGTACCAAACTTGGTATATGCCACAAAATTATTAGTTCGAGAGCACTATGAAAACCAAGATAGTACATCTTCTGATTCATCATCCCCAATTGACTCTCCACTTCCAAAATCAGAAACATACAGGCGATTATCTGAGTTATGCGACGAAGACGTTCAAGCTCTAGAATACATATTTCTACTCGTATCACATCTGGTTCATACCAGTGATGATTTCTTGTTACAGTTTTGTGATGCCATTGTGGTTTTGTCCATTTATCCATTGCTGGGGATACTTTTGTCTTTAACATGTAAGTTTCTGAAGGAATAATATTGATTTCAATATAAACTTTATGTTACAACAGAGAAGTTGAATTATACTAAGAAAGAGTTTAATGTTTGTGTAATATAGAACTGAAACCTCTGGTGTAGAATAATTCCAAAACAAACACGGCTCCCAAACTTTCCAACTGCAACACTCTCCTCGAAGAATGTTTCACCAACCAAATTGACTTCTTTAGTAGATGAAGTAATCTACTTCAACTTCTGCCAACTTGGTCGGCAGAAGATCATAAAATGCGCATGTTGCAGTTCTGGTGTCTGGGAGCAATTTTTGGGTTTACTGTTCACGAAGTCTAAAAATTTACAGTTTGGATATCCTGTAAATGAAACTAGAAATCACAAACGTCCAAACTTATTTTGAAACAAGGATGGGAGATCATAGATCAGTGGAAGTCTTGTTGACAGATTAATTGAAACTCACTAATAACGTTTATTTATATTTTTACTGAAGAAGTTTACAATACTGCTGCACATGTTTTACTATACAATAGCAGGATTTTGATTTCATATCTTTATAGGAAAAGTATTTTCCATACATACATCCATAATCTTAACGTTGGATTTAGGAGAGCTTCAACTTCACCTTCATTTAAATATGAATATTTTGAAAGGTGTCTTGTGTGTCACATATGTCGCGTGTATAATGATATCCTCTGTGTTTCAGAGTATAAATATTTCTCGATACTTACCAGTCTCTCATTCCGGACATCTCACTTCCTCATTTCAGGCTTCTCAATTTGTAGATCATTATAATCAGATATTTGTTTGACTTCCAGCTTTATTTGTATTTGAATTTTTGAGTACATTGTATATTAATTCAGATATTCTTTTAGTAGTTGAGTGGAAGATTTGTTAGGTGGATCCATTTATTTAGAAACTCAACTGAACTTCACCTTTTCCTTTTGGAAAAAACAATTTACAATTTCTAAAGTAATAAAGACCTATTATTATTATGAACAAATGAAAAAAATTCAACATTTTTGGAAATCACATACATATTTGAAATTGAAACCCAGATATAAAAACCAAGCAAGACCAAGAGGTATAGGCTATACAAAGTCAATCCGAACTGCTAAATAAAAGACTAATATACCGGGTCTGATAAATTTACTAGATAATACCATAGAAACATCCCACAAAAATAATGATTAAACTTTGTAATCATAACACGCCGCCCATGCCATACAGACAAATTGCCGACGTTCGATAACTATTTAGTTTTTATGCCATTCAAATTGACTTTGTTTATTCTATAAACACAGTTCTTATTTCATAGAATCTTAGATGACTAAAAATTTATCATCGTTTTTCTCAGAATCAAATCAATAGTTACATTTTCTGTTAATAGTTACTGTTTTATATTGACTCATAGAAGGTGGCAATACTAGGTCAAGCATCACTATAGTCTAAATAATCAAAAAATGCAGGAATCGCATCAATTTTTACATTTGATACAACAAACTGACAAACTATAGAAAACAAAATGATGTGGCTACTATTGAAATATTAATTTTCAACATGAATTAAATGATTGACTTACTTTTAACTTTTTCAGGCAAGCGTAAAGTAAGAGTAGTTGCAGATTTATTAGCAATCCTTTCACAGTTACTGCGAAAACTTCCGGAAAATTGTGACATTGTAGAAAAAATACTGATCTTCACTCAATCTAAAGATACAGAAAGGAACAAAATAAATTTTGTAGATTTGCTCAGACATTCCAGCCATTTATTGAGAGAAAGGACCTGTTTATTTATTTTGTTGATGAGCAAGAATTTACCAGAAAATTCTGTGAAGTTGTTCTGGGATACCAACGTCAGGGAAACATTGGAGGCCTTGGTATATGATTCCATTGAAACAGTTCGAAATGTATGTAGATATAATGGTTCGGTTTTCACTATTTTATAAAATATATCTGTCCTTCCAAGATACCTGTTGTAGGAGAGGTGTTGCTTGAAACGTATTCAATACAGCAATTTTTTATGTTTTCCAAAATAGAGGGAGCTTCATTTTCCCCCTGGGACTGTCATAAGTTATAAAATAAGTTTTTTCCATTATTTCCTGATTATTTTACAGTCAAATCTCAACTCTTTCTTAGTGAAATAGAAAATAACTGAATTCATTAACCGAGGATAAAAATATTTTCATTTCAATATCATAGTAATGAATAGTTCTTCACTGTCTATATGCAGATCATCTACATCACATAAAACATATCCATCTAATCTAGTAAAGTAATAATAGAGATGATAATTTGACTTATTTTGATTATACAATATATTTGTTTACTACTATGTCAAAAAAGTACTGAAAATTGGTCAGTGAAATGCAAAATATTTAGTTTTCATTCAAATTTAGTATCGTTTTCAAAGTAGGCCACTTCCGAAATAATACACCTGAGCTAACGTACAACCCAACTATCAAAACATTTTTAAATGTATTTTTTGGAATCGACTTCAGTACTCGCTGCGAATTCTCTATTATGTCATCTATCAACTGAAATAAATCGGTTGGAGCCATATCGGATGAATATGGTGGTTTTTCGACGGGCTTTGTTGAGTTTTTGCCTAGAAATTCGTTCATAATAATTTGACAATACGCGAGCTTTTCAAATTATCGATTCCCGATACTTTCTTGACAGAATTTGTCAATGAGATAAGTAGTATGTGAAATTGGCCAAATCAAATGATAATGTTAAGTCTGAACCAAAGCCAACTAGCTAGTCTTTAAATATATTTTGCCAAAAGATTCAGGAACTAATGTATTTTCAAAATTTTTTTTCAACTTTCCTAACTACAAGATGTTCTCAGGTGGTCAATTTTCACATCTGAAGTCTACTTATAAGTGACAATGTAGATAATTTTCACCTATTCATCAAAGAGAAAATACATAAAGCATTATGATGGTATTGGCTGATATAACAGCACTATTGAGAGGAAAAGGTTAGCTGAAAAATAACAATTATATAAAGAAAAAAAACTGAAATTACAATGAAATAAAATACAAGCAACAACTAAAAAATAAAAAAAATTGAACTTTTAAGAAGAGATGAAAATAAAAAAATTATTAACAAGAAATGAAAATTAAAATATTCCAAACCAAGTTTGTTAAGTCTAAACCAAAGTCAACCAGTTAGTCTTTAAATATATTTTTGCCAAAAGATTCAGGAACTGATGTATTTTAAAAAAATTTTTTTCAACTTTCCTAACAAGATGTTCACAGGTGTCAATTTTCACATCTGAAGTCTACTTATAAGTGACAATTTTCACATCTAAAGTCTACTTATAAGTGACAATGAAGATAATTTTCACCTATTCATCGAAGAGAAAATACATAAAGCATTATGACGGCATTGGCTGATATAACAGCACTAATTATGACGGCATTGGCTGATATAACAGCACTATTGAGAGAATATCATGTGGAGCATTTCATTATTTCGGACTTCCATTATCTAATATGATATAACTCAGCTGATTAACGGAAAAACGTATTTTAAATAGATTTTAAACATATTTTAAACAGATATAAATTGATTTGAAATCCTTGAAAGAATCTGCAAAAAATGAAAAAGGTTAGCTGAAAAATAATTATTATATAAAGAAAAAAAAACTGAAATTACAATGAAATAAAATACAACCAACAACTAAAAAATCAAATGAATTTGAACTATTAACCCTAAATGAAAATTAAATAAATATTAACAAGAAATGAAAATTAAAAGATTCCAAACCAAGTTACTTCACGGAGTTTCGATTGTTAGTATCCGTGATCGTCTTCGGGTGATAACTGGGCTTATTCCTCAGAGATCTGACCATTTATAGGTCATTCGAGTGCTTTCACCTATCCCCTCTTCCCTCTCCCCGCTTCATTGGTTTTAGCGGAAACTAACCGTTAGGCGGGAGTTGGTTAGAGGTTTCCATATGTTGCGTATCCTTACGCTAGCTTGGGTAAATGCGTTGTTGGACATCATATATGCAGCTTCTTTGAATTTTCTCCTTAACCAGTGTTCCTCCTTGTGTATGATTTCATCTTGAGCCCAGTTGATGTTATGTTGATGAGTCCAAATATGCTCTGCTATTTCTGATTTGCTGGTTTCTCCTCGCTGTGTGTGTTTTAATTTTTTCACAGATTCTTTCAGGGATTTCAAATCAATTTATATCATATTAGACAATGGAAGTCCGAACTAATGAAATGTACCATGAAACATTGTAAACTACCTTTAAACAAATATCTTGTGGAGTCCCACAAGGATCTATTCTTGGCTCTATTCTGTTCCTCACCTATATAATTTCAATAGTACAATTGAAAATTCAGATGACACAAACCTTACATAATGTTCAAACGATGTAAAAAAATCGGCGGTTTTATACACTTTATTTATTGAAAATTCCACAATAAACTAAATCTAAGCTACTTTTCAGGATTGTTGACCGTGGTCTGCAGTTTTTATACCTGAGGTTTCGTCTACAAATCGTTGAGGCAACAGACACATTTCTCTAGTTGTCCTCATGCCATCGAATGACTGATTCATATGAAATTGCTCGGGTGACAGTCCATTTCATTCAGTTCGTTTCCTTCTCTTCTTTGATAATGTGTACTTCAGTTGTTGATGAAACATCAGGCATAAAAATCTGTAGACCATAGCCAACAAACCTGGAAAATAGCTTTGACCCAGTTACCTCCGGTCTTGAAAGTTTACACTCTTTGATCACAATAAACTGTTACTTGAATATATAAAGTGATATTTTTGAGAACATTTCTAATATTATTTGAAAATAAGTTTGGTATGAATAAAAAATATTTACCATGTAGGATTCATGAGTTGAAACATGTCAGGTAGAGGTGAAAGCGTTATCCATAGTCTTAGAGTTTTACATTAATTTTTATATATAACTTACTGTCGCAGACCCAGGCCAGAGATATCAACTTGCCTAGGAACCTATGCGACTGTATTTCAAGCGGAAATTTATGCTATTGAATTGTGTGCGGAGAGATTGGAAGAATCCAACCTCATATACAAGTTGACTCTCCTCGATAGGAAGACTCAACATATTGTCTCTGGTCTGGATTCCTGGCCATACTGGCCTGGAATGCGATGAGGCTGCTGACTCCCTTACAAAGAAGGGTGCTGCAAGCAGCTTCATCGACCAGAACCTGTCATTGGCATCGCTTTAGGCTTTGCCAAACAAAGATTGAACACCTGGATAGCAAGAAGATTTATGGACTTTCAGCAGAATCTTCCAGGATTGGCTCACTCCAAGGTGTTTATTAACCCTTCGAAGCTTGATACCTAACAGTTGTTGGACTATAGTAGGGATGAACAACAATATCTAACAGGCCTTCTCACAGGCCACTTTGAATCATCATATGCAGAGACACGGACTGTCGGAAGATAGTCCCAGGGCGCCCCAGGGCGCCGCGGCGCACACTTTGAGAAACACTGACCTAATCATCTAACCTACCGTGTGCCAGATTTCTTAACTTTGCTCAATATAAAATAAAATATCTTATTTTTCAGAATAAAGAAATTGTTTTTTACAGACTAATAATTTTTTCAGGCTGCAGAACTGACAGTACTGGAGATTAAATCCAAATCTTTCTATAGTGAAGGAAAATGAGTGCTGTTTATGTTTGGAGGTATTCTTCAGTGTGGGCTGCTCATCTTGATTTGTAAATTTGTACATAAAGTTTGATTGTGAAACAGTGGCTATAATTTCTCATTAGTTTATCAACCTGATATAACTCAGTATTCCTGATTCATAGAATTAGATTATCTCATTTGTGATATACTGTTTGGAACCTTTGGTGTAGTAATGAATATTAATGGAGTTTTTTCCCAACACCAAATCGTTATTTTTACACCTCGACACGTGTTTCGATCACCAAGTGATCATCTTCAAGAGGAAGATAAAACTTCCTCGAGGTGTCGAGGTGTAGAAATAACGATTTGGTGTTGGGAAAAAACTCCAGTAATATAGATTATCTCATGTAGAATTGATCAGACAAAAACATATCTCGTGTCGATGCTAACTTAATTGATGAACATGCATTGAGAAATAACTCCGTCATATATCTTAAGAAAGCCCCTACGGGTTTTTTGGCAATTTGGTATTCAAACTAATTTTACAATATGCTTTAATGTATGAAAAACGAAGTTAACAGAGTTTTTGTACGACTGTGTAGTGAAAATCTCACAATATCGGCCGATTCCATCAAATATAATGTTACAATTCTGGTGTACACGATTCAATTTATTCAGACAGAATGTAGGGAATGTATAATTTTTGTCAGAATTGCTACCTTGAAGTGCAAATGAACAACAATTTCAATCAAGTAAGATCAGATTGAGATCATAAATCATTCCAATGGTTATGATCAACTAATTGTATTGCCTTGAAAAATATAATTTTTGTAATTATTTGCGTATTTCAATCGTTATGACCTTCGGTAGCCAGGCGGTTCGACGTGGGTGCTTTGTTCACTCACTCGAATTGACTGCCGTTTTGTCGGTGGTTCAAGCCCCAGTCTGAACGATCGATTTTCACTTGCTATCGTCCAACCCGTGTTAGGAATCACACGTTGAAAGGTAAGACCTCGTTAATCCTTAGCGCGCATAAGTTTCGACTTCTGAGGGTTGTCGTTCGTAGGGGTGTGACAGCTGGAAAAACGGATTTTTTTTTATTTCGATAGACATATTTGAATGCGGCGAGTTCATGTATTATTGTGAAGAACTTGAATTAATAGTGAAACTGTCCTCAAGGCATTGCCAGCTGAAGAATTAAAATAAAAATTGATGGTACTATATCGAGGGCTTTGTCTGTTGAGGTACAAAGCCAACAAAAGATGTGTGAATTGATTGGTTGGTTGGTTGGTGTGGGTATTGAACCGTGTTTTGTGAAAGGCTCGAATCAAAGATAAAACACTATTTTTACGGGGAAACTCAAAAGTGATAATGACTAATTATCTATATTCAGAATTCTGCAAATGAAGATTGGTTGATCGTAAGGATGATAATTTTCAAACACTGACCATTTTGCAAATGAATCATCTTTATATTTTGTTATTTGAATTTCCATGATATTGAAACTTTCCTAAAT
Organism: Leptinotarsa decemlineata; assembly: GCF_025532065.1. Taxonomy (NCBI): domain Eukaryota; kingdom Metazoa; phylum Arthropoda; class Insecta; order Coleoptera; family Chrysomelidae; genus Leptinotarsa; species Leptinotarsa decemlineata. Next base: position 782,259 of record NW_027412545.1, on the reverse strand, counting down.
TTTTGAATATTGATAATGAGCAAGGTTGCGAAGCTGATGATTTATCAAAAAGCTGAGGTCTTAGTCAAATAAAAAACTTGCACTAACCAAGATGGAGAATTTGATTTTTTGATCTATATACTCAATAATCGATGTCTATTCTTATATACAATCTCCACAAACTTCACAAATTTAACTCAGTTTCAAGTGAACTCATAATTGAAATGTTTCCGTTGTGAATGAGATGAGTATCAATTTCAAAAATATCAAGTTTAATTTTGTTCAATTGGTATATGTGTGAAGAGGACTCCAGGGTTATGTGCCAAAATATCATTCTTTTAGGTGCTATCAATGTTCAACGATGGCTGCGGTCTATGTTCAGTTTAATTTTACAGTTTATATTTTCTTTGAAAATATTTAGGTTTTAATGCATATTTCGAATATTTCATTAATACTTTATACTTAGTGAGAGTTCATTACGCGTACTTAACTCCTTTGCAATACTTTGCAAATTTTTTCATGAGATTTGACTCACTTTTAGCAGCTATCTGAAGATATAATGATGTAGAGAGTTATAAGGCATATGTATACTTTATTGCACTTGGAAACAATAATTGGTGTATGCAAAAACAGGTTTTACAGTCATCCTGCTTTGGAACAGAGAGTTCAATTAATGAAAAACATTCCAATCCACGAAACGTTTGGCAGTACAGTACAGTACAGTGAGTGAGCCATTGTCTCTAGGAATTCCTCACAGGTTGCTAAACATTTTGCATCTCATTCCATACCCATTATTCCTTTTGTACAATCTACAATGCTGGAATTTTTTTTTGACAGCATCCAATTGAAGGAATCCTGCTAAACATCAACAACGTTTTTGATCCTGATGAAGATATCGCCTTACTTTAAAAATTACAAAATTAATTTTGCAGGCTCTCAAACCTGCTCTACAAAAATGAATTTTGCTTTTTGTTGTAGGCTGCTCGAGTTCTACCTCGCAAAAGACAAAAATTTTCTAAATAACCAAAGCAAATTCAAATCCAAGATAGAGTGGATGTAAACATTGACATGCCCTACGCACGTGAAAATCCCAAGAATTGGCCAGGGTCATATTCAGAACCAACATCTTGTTGATCGCAAATGCTATATCATACTTAGGAAAACTTATTTATAATAACGAGTGAAATGCACAAGTTTTGCAGTTTAACGGGAAAAATGCAGATAATATGTGTAATATAAAAAGATTTTCATTGGATTTTTCACAGCACACTCAAGCATTATATGAAAAGAGACGTAATTATTTCTTTATTGATAATTTTTATTTTATGTAAAATCAAAAGGAATATTAATCAAAATTATTCAACTGGATGAATTTGTCTCTTCATCAGTAGTGTCATCCTCACCAATCTGAATTATCAATGGCTCGATTTGTGTCTCTATTATGTTATCAAGCTTCCACATCTTTGTCTCGACTTCCGATATCACATGCCGAACACACTTCTCCCATTTCTCCGCTGTGATTCTTTTCAAAGCCTCATCAAAAAGTACTTTGAGATCTGCAAATTTGAACGTGGTGTTATGCTGAGCTACAAAATTCTTCACATCCGCCCATATTAACTTGATGGAATTGAGCTCGCAGTGGTATGGAGGCAGGCGAAGGACAATTTTGTTTTGGCCTGCTGCCATCTCATCAACTATATATTTTTGGTATTCAAGCTTGCGCTCCTTGACAATTTTTTTAGCTGTACTCTCAGCATTGAGTCTTCAAAGCTAATATTCTTTGATCGCAGCCAATTTTGGATTTCAACCTTCTTTGAAGACGTTGTCGGAATCTTCTCTAACTGTCGAGAATGATAAGGTGCATTGTCCATCACAGCATTATCCTCCAGATTGAGTAGAACTTTGGAAACCCCCTGTTCGAAAGATTCACCGTTCATTTCTTCGTGATAATCTCCAGTTTTCTTCGACTCGAAACACCACAACCCTTCAGCAACAAACCCATTCTCATTGCCGATGTGACAAATAATAAGCCGTTTTCCTTTACCTGAAATTATGAAGAGGTATGTAAGTAAATAAAACAAATATGAGGGTTACTTTTTATATATTGAGATTGAGGCAGGTCTTAATATAAATATAAGTTTACCTAATGGATTTGTTGATCCGGTGGATAGTCCATCTAGAAAGTCCCTCCTAGATGAGGTCACAGTTTCATCGACCCATACTTTAGGGGTAGTATGACCAGCATTAACCCAGGTTTCATCCATGTAATAAATTGTTCTCTGTTGTTCCCTATAATATTTAATTTTGGTCAAATACTCTCTCCTCCATAACACAATTTCCTCTCTATCCAATAATAAACTATTGCGCCCTCGTTTTTTCTATACAAAATTCAAATGTTTCAATACTTTATGGAATGTTGACCGCTTAAAACTTGGCAATAAAACATCTTCATTTATTTCTGTGAGTACTTTGTCTATCGTGGGTATTTCATTTCTAAAAAAGTACTCATGCACTTTCCTCCTGATTGCATGTTTATCAGCATCATCTATTGATTTTATAATGGTTTGACGATTCTGATTTGTATTCGATTTGGAAAATGTATGATTTTGTTTATATTCCAGTAAAACATTGTAAATCGAAGCGCAACACACTCCAATTTTATTGGAAACTTTCGATACGACTTCGTCGACAGTCGATGTCACAATTTCTTCCATCTCTTTGTTGAACACATTTAAAATCACTTCTTTCATCTCAACACTCAAATGCCTTTTTTTGGATCGTTTCCTGGCTGGACTCAGAGGATAGCTCACAGTGTCATCAGCAGTGTCTGTACTGGACATCTTGGAAAACTATTTTAAACAATATACTATAACGCACGCCACACAAACGACTGATTACAACCCTGTGCTGGTACCGAACTCGTACCAAGAAAGCGAATTCACCAATGAACGCTGCCCTTTCCATCTGACACTGGGCGATCACGTGAACATCACGCTTCGGTTTTGTTTTGTTTTACTCTATCTTGGATTTGGATAGACTTTAAAAAGCAGTTGTTTTACTATTAGTGATATTGAAAATTCTACAGTTTTATTGTATGAGATAATTCATTTTGTTAGATACTGAGCGATTCTTAATTTCTGTTTTCCAAGCAGAAATCAACAGATGACTTCTTTTTTCTTGTTGCCCTTGATATTTTCAAGGAATTCAACCGCGTATGGCATGAGGGGTTTAATAGCTGAACTTCCACGTTATGGTTTGCCTGATTTATCATCCTTTATGTTCCAGCTTCTCAAAACTCCTTTCCAGCTTATTACCAATGGTGACTTGGAAACCATCACCCTCAGCGCTGATTTTGCTAAGGAATACCAACTTTTTCTATTCCACATAACGAACTATTAGAGGAATAAAAAAAAACAATCCGGGTCACGTCACACTCGTCTCATTTTTCAGTTTGAAATCCCGAATATTAGCTGATAATTCACGTCCTCGCCGACAATAAAAAATCTCTTCAGCTTAGGGTAGCAATACCAAAATGATATGCAGTGGATTTGCCATCAGTGCTGGTAAGTGGTGGATTAAAGTCGCTGCACATGATATCAGCTGCTTTCACATTTTCACAACTAGACATACATATTTGTTTAGCACCCACAGATATTCTCCTGCTAATTTCAAATGGAGTTTCTCGTATGACACAGTCGAAGTATTCTCTAGTTAGAATTAGCAAACCTGTTATCAACATTGATGATTTTATAGTTAAAAAAACAAACTGTAGAACAAACAATGAGATGAATAAAATGAAAAATGTTTTCTCCAAGGTGAAATTGAGGAGAGTATGAAAAATCCGCCCTGACCTAACATAGTTTATCCAATAAAATTTCTGGAAACACCCCTTATCTTTCGACACTTGATATGACTTATTCGTTTGTTGATGCTGTCCCGACCCGAATTAGCTTCACAATGTAGTCGATGTATATGGAGCTAATGAAAAGACAGCATACAATTTCCTAGGTCAAATATTTGTTTTGTGTAACGACAGGGGAGTTACATTGGATAATAAAAGAGAACGGCAATGAAACGATACGACAACGCAAAATGAAAGTGATTATTTCGAAGTGAATAATGACCCAATTGTGAATTCTTCTGAAATAAATCTCAGGTGATTTCGAGAGAAATATTGATTGTTATTTTATTTAATCAACAACAAATCTTTGTACAAACTCGTGGAGTTGAACTTATTCATTTATTCATTTCTATTCATTTTCAAATACTGCACCAGAAAATGCCAGTTTTTTAGTCATCTCCTGATGATGATAACTTGGTTTGCGACACACGTGTCGGGAGAAAGAATTTTTCTTTTGTTGAGAGAGAACCGTTTTCAAACGGTTCGATTGTAGCACGTTTTCCGTTCAGATCTTCAATTTACAATTTATGGATCATAATGAAAAAAAAAAACACTCAATGAAAACAATGAAAATTGAAGTGGCAACTTGACATTGCCAAGTAGTGTCACTTAAGGTCTATTCAGCTTAAGATGTCTAAAAACCCTTAATTTAATTCAGCTCCTCTGTGAATGGAATGCTGAAATTTACAAGAACTCCTTATTTTTTTTATCAAGAATGCCGGGATATTCTATTTGAATATGATGTTTTATATTCTCTGTTCAACACCTACAAAATGCACATATACCAGAAATGTTCATATAACTAGGAAGAACGTCTAGAAATTTCAAAACGAGGATATTAGAAAACTAAAGAAGACCAATTCCTCCTATGCTTGTCACCTTTTAGTGAACAATCACAATTTCTTGTGATTGTTCTTATCATTTTCTTGAAATTTACCAGCTTATATAGAATTAGTTTTTCTCAAAATCTACCTATAATTAGCATTATCAACAATTGAGTTCTATTAGTTGTAACCAGAATCCAAAAAAGCATCCATGACCCAACACCAGAGTGCGCTATTTCGACCCGCCACAGATCTCTTCAGTCGTGCTAGGCGGAACCACGAATGCGTTGCTGTACTAAACTGTCCCTGGCAATGACATCTCCTCTTACGAAAACCACATATATTCGATCGACAGATGACTCAATCCGCAAATATCGAAGATTAACAAAGCCTTCAGAAGGTGTTCACTTACAAAGTTAAGTTTCGATATCAAACCCCAAATTGCAGATTTCCCTGTGAGACAACTACTTTTAACCATAGCCCATAAAGAAAGCACTAAACAGAGTTATTTCGTTTGACCTTAAGTCTCCTTAGTGATGTTGGTCTGAATGACGAATGCATTCCTGAAGGACAAGTTATCTACCTATGAATCACTCTGCGGGAGATTCCTGGAAACTTTCATGAGAAAACTTTCCGCAAATATCGGAAAGTGATATAAACAGAGACCAGTTTTAGAGTAAGAATAATTTTTCTTCTCATAAGTATGAGGAAGCCGACTTGGTTGGTGGAACGAGAAGAGTATTGTATTTTTGTTGATTGGGAAGAGTGCTTGTTTTTGATTTATTCTGATTCAGAGGTTCCAGTTTCACCTTTTATTATTTCCATTACTGCGAATGAATACTATTCTAATTCTGTTTTATACTGTCTTTTTGATGACTTATTCTCTTTCTAATGAACCCGAACCCCTCACCAGTTGAGTTATCAAAGAAGAAGAAAACATTTTGATTTTTGAAAATACAAAAATAAATCAGGCTCAATTATAATATTCCTTGGTTGGCTGCATGGCATATATCTTCAAATTTGTTCATTAGTTCTTTACCAAAAACAAGTATTTATTGGAACTAACCAGGAAGCAAGAAATAAGTATTGCTGCTATTAATGAAATTGTGAGGTGTCACGCGATGTCTGGCAATAATACTATTTTGTGTCCTCTGTAATGATTGTTGGATACTGAAATATTTATAAAAAATATGCAATTGAAATTTAAATTAGAGAATGTTAATGTGATTTTAATATAATAGAAAACTCAAGAATCAGCTAGTTATTGCAATATATTACTAAATATTTCACCATTATTAGAAAATTAATTAATTAATTTTTTGATTGCTCCTGTTATCAGGAGCACATCATCTAAAGATAATTATTTGCCAATGTCCTCTCTTTCATAAAACAAACTGTAGGGCATCTTTAGAGGCTCCAATAAATTCAAGACATCGCCAGAACACTCAATAACACGACTATCGTCAAACCTAAACCAGTCCGTTTCGTCTTTGACCAAGGCGTAATAATGACCAGATTCAATGCCAGAACCACATTGAACAATGACTGCATAAGTTACAAATTATTTGAAGTTAGGTATCATCAAAGCTATTATACAAAATGAAATTGAAAATGAATCTTCAAAAAATTTCGTCGAAGTGCATGCGTGAATGATTTTTGTATTTGCTAAATATGTAAAATAATACAATATAAACAAGTTGGCTATTTTACGGGGACCACTATAAGTCTCTCGTGGATTCTTAAAGTTGGAAGAATGGTTGAATCACGAACAAGTGGCTCAATTTAAAGGTTAACCAAACGATATGATGACATCAAAACAGGTATGATGCATTTTCTTCAAATCATGATTGTGAATTTTTGTTTTTTAAGACATCTTGCCTTTACAAGATTAACTTCTGTGAAGTAACTTGCATACATTTTTGTGGGATATAATTCCATGCCCATCACAGTTATCGCAATAACAATTACTGTAAAGAAGTTCAGATACAAGCTGTAATAAAGAGTCCTTCCAAAACCCCCACTTTCAACACATGAATATTGAATTAGAGGAAAACTACTTTTTCAGTTAGTATTCCAAATATTTGTTATGAAATCAAAAGATGTATCATCCACATGAGCTGGTGTACTACAAAGTTTTGTGACAAAACGTTTTATTGCATGGAGATTTTTCACATTTATTGTTCAAGTTTCATTCGAAAAAATTTTTCTAAACATTCGAATATAGTTTCCTTTCAACAAATGAACTGTCACACTTGAATATCATGGAATAACAATGCAGATTCTTGATATCGATCGACTTCTCCCATTGTTGAGTCCCGCGAAGTTCAATCTTCTGTAAATTGGAGAGAACATAGAAAGCATTTTCCATTCCACCTAACCTACTTGTTTTTGCTGTATTGGAATACGCATTGAAATTACGAGAGGGTCTTTCTAGGAATCCATTAGCGAAATTCAACCAGAAATGAATTCTATATGGAAGTTCACACCCTGTGATCACACACACATCAAACATGGAATATGGAAGCATTTCATTCCGGCCAGCTAAAGGGGTCACATGCCTCCATATTTCCATTTTTCATTTCATTTCCGTATAATACCATTGCCCCATCGTTCTGGCTCTTATAAGCACCATCCAAGATATTTCAATTTATCCCCGTTATGGATATGACTTCGTAATATGGGTTGTGAAATATCATTACTCGGAAGTATTCAGGACTTGCATTCCTTTAATTAATATCTCTCGATTTATATTCCACAGTGGTTCGCTTTTAAATGTGCGAAAAATGTTTTTGAGTCGTTATCTCTTTTAATTTCGCACTTGTACTAAATCATTTCTGGTGGATTCTGTGTAAATATCAACGCCTGAGTTGTTTGACTTTACGAGCTGAATTTAAATTATATTAATGTATTTTTATCAGAAACCAAAAGTGGTATTACTACAGAGTAAATCGCGATGACTGCCGAATTTCTAATATTGTGTTTCGAAATAATATACCTGATATGATGGAGATTTTAAGCGTTACATTGATATGATAAGAAATATCCATAAAAAATAAATATTTTGTATTGTACACACATATACTATTTCTTTCCACCCATTTGATTATAACATACACAACCATGCAGAATGAAGGGCCAATACATCATCTAAAAAATAGACTCTGAGCTTTGAATCCGTAATATACCCTTCGACGTATTCGTTGAAAAGAAATAAAGAGTTATTATAACAACGAAGCAAACCCAACACGACCTTGGTTTCCATATGTTGCCATGTTTCCATATTCAGCTTGGCTGAATGCTTCGTTGGCCAACATACATGCAGCCTTCTTGAACTTTCTCCTAAACTATTGATGATCCCAGCCTGGGATCAATTGGTGTTATGTTGATGAGTCCAAACATATTCTGCTATTCCCGATTTGCTGGTTTCTCTTTGCTTAGTGTTTCTCTTGTGCTCAGCAATACGGAGTTTTGATGACCTCTCGATTTCCCCGATATAGGATTTGCCTCACCCACAGGGTATCCAATAAATGCAATTCTTGGAATCGCAGTCCGCGTTTGGTGGCCTGGTACACGTAAGGCTTCTACGGATGGTGATCACGGGTCTGAATCCGATTCTGATGTTGTACTTGGACTCAATTCTTCTTATCTTTTCCGACAATTCTCCGACGTAGAAAAGTGAAATTACTGGTTGTGACGACTCCTCTTCCTTGTGAGGCTCTTGCTTTCTTCTAGTCACAATCTGTTCCACCATCCTGTTCAAAATATTTTTTGATGATACCCAAATAATTGTTACTTTTGATGATGCCTAGTTTCTTTTCGAGGCCTATCTTCGTATTACCGAGCCCAAAGCACACTCCACTAGAATCTTGATGATTCCTCTGTTGGTATATTGATTGCTTAATATAATTGTTATTTTTAGCTATTGATTTTAATTTTCAATTTTTAATTTCATTTGTTCTTTCAAATATTTCAAATCATACTAGATCATATTAGACAAAGGAAGTCCGGAAGGTGTATAAAAATTATCACAGTATGACATATTGTATAGAGAGATCGAATAAAGGAAGTGACATTATAAAAAATATGACTGGTGAATTGGGAGGAGAAAATTTTTAGAAGAGATCAGTTTTTTGGAAAAAGCTTTTTGACTTCCTACTTCTTCATCACTAAAATGAAAATGTGGAAAATGGGTGCTTCATCTTGTAATACTATCTAAAATGGTGCTGATAAAGACAACTATCTTGTCCTGAAACTTCTAAGTGCACCATTGCGGAGTGTTCCATATAAGTGGAATTTTATACTCATTTATTTATCACATTGTGTATCATTTCTATTGATGATATCAGCCTCAATTCCTTAATGAATGTTTGTAGTACAAACTGACTGGGAAAAAGTGATTTCTGTGTAATTCAATGTTCATATGGAAGTAGTTGTTTGGGAAGGGTTTTTTCTCCCAGTTTGTATGTGAAAGACACTTCTGTGTATGTGATACACATCTTTATAAATAGTTTTTATTGTAGTTATTTTTTTTCTTTGAAAGTTTCCCACATTTTTTGTTTGATGATGGAGTAGAATTGAAGTGATGAAAGCCAGAAAGCTTTTCCGCAAAAAAATATGTGTGGTGTATTAGTGAATATTACAAAATGAGGTATAAGACTGAAAATATGACTTGGATTATTAACATGTTGCATCAAATGGTATTCACAATATAGAAAAAATATCAATAAATTATATAGGGTGGGCCACAAATTTATTAAAAAAACTTGTAGAGAGAAAATGATTTTGAATGACTGTTCAAAGAAGAATAAAGTCGAAAAATGTAAAATATATCAAGACTGCAGAAAATGCACAAAATTATGGTGTTTAAGATCTTTGCCAAAGGAACCCAATTTATCAGGCAGACTGAATCGGAGTGTATAATATAGAAATGAATTCACACGAATTTTTACTGTTTGTGTGTTTGCGACACCGAATTGCTAAGAACTTCAAGTTGAAGACTTTTGTTTTGAAAAACGTTTCTCATAAAAGTTTCAGATATTGATGAAGTCGGTAATTTGATAAATATACAAAGTTCTGAATGATAGGGAAGTGTACCAAAGTAATTGATCGAAGGTGGGACATTTGGCCTAGAATGAAACCAAACCAAGCACTGTTCTCAAACACCAGAACTGCATCATTATTCTCAAAGTGCGTTTCACCAACCAGTTTAGTGTCTACAGGAGATAGAATAGACTAAAGAGGCGCACTTGGTTGATAAAACGCGCGTCAAAAAGAGTGTTGCAGATCTGGGATCATTGCTTTTTTTGGTTTCTGAAGTTATGTTCTCAGAAATGAGATGGCATACTGCTGTTCATGTACAAATCTCTCTTATTTTTTTTTATTATGTTTAAGTTTGTCTTGGTATATACCGAAATATTCAGAAGTTAGTCCAAAATTAAATTAAATAGAATTTCGGTCAATAGTCCCAATTTTCACCAAAAACTTATGAAGCTGATTCAGAATGAATTTTATTGATTTTGATGTGTATCGATGCCCAAGAACAATTTTGTCCTGATTTCTTTCAGATGAAACAACATATTTTGTTACATATTTCCAAAAAAACTGAAAAAGTAATTTCTTTCAGAAGATAATTATGAAAAAAATGTTATTGATTTTCAGAAATGAAAACATGGTTTTTTCATTTTCCAATTGAAGTTTTTGAAGTTACTAGTAATACTATATCAGTAATTCAGAACTCAAGAAAGCAAGCATTCGTTATTCATCACCAGACAATATGGTTTCGACCCGCCATAGGTCACATCAGTGATAGTCTAAATCACGAATGCATTGATGAGTGTAGATTTTCTTCTGGATCAATATTTTCTAAAAGACAATTCACTATTGAATGCAGATCAATTTTCGACAAATCATTCATTTAGTCCTTGCACTAAATGGGATATCGAAAAGGGATTCCCAAATAAATTAACAACTGTAAACTGAAATCTGTTTAATATTTCAATATAAAAAAGTTTGAATTCTTCTATATGAGAGTTGTACTCGTAAAATACTTGTATTATTGTCAAACTGAAACAATAATATTCTGAAGCAATTTTTTTACAAAAGTATGAGTAAATCCTTCATATCATCGTATAATAAAGGCTATTTTTTGAATTTATTATTTCAATATTCAATTAAAACAGTGCACTTTTCGTTGTCTGTTTATTGAAATGTAATGTAAGATGAGTGTTGAATTGAATTGGTGTTTTCTGATTCGTGATTTTTTGTTTTCAATGCGCAATTTGTTTTATCATTTGTTTTTAATTTTCTTGACTTCTTCAGTCAGACGACCAATTTCAATAACGATGAAAGAATAATATCGTTTAATATCTGTTTTTGGTTATCACTTAATTCCAAGATTTTCACAAGATATTTACGAACAAAATTTCAAGTAAACCGTTGAAAACAGGTAGGCGATAGCTGCTGCTTCTTTTGTAGTTCGATAGTTGATAAATAATTCAGTATTCTTTAGATATCCTACCGACTGCGCCAATTCTAGATTCAGCACATGAGAACAACTTTAAAAAAAAGATTTGAATTTTCAGAATTCACAGCCGAACATTAGCTTCATATATCTCATTCGTTAATGGTTAATATATTGATTGCTACCTGTTTTCCGGGGTCGATAGGTTGATTCAGTTAATGAATATCTTTGATTTCTACATGAACTTCGCAGCATTCCTTCTAGTTGAAACAACGAAGTGTTTTTTCAGGTGTCCTCAGAAAAATTTTTTTAAGATTTTTTAAAATTTTTGTTTTTCATATTATTTGAAATCAGAACACTTTTGAGACGGGCAGAGAACTGTTTATATCGTTTGAAAAATATATGTACCTATATAATAATATAAAATTGATTGCCTGTTTTACGTATTCTTTGGCGGGACTTCTCGTGGAGATTGTGTGAAAATCTGGAATATCATTTCAATGTAGAGGAAAATATAAGCAAAACAATGATCCAAAGAACAAAGAATATCATTATGTGAAGCAAGTTAGTTAACCAATTTTTCTTTGGTATGATACTATTCATTGTTTCTGAAAGCATGTCTTTTGAAATTAAAAAGCAAAAAATATATTTCGAACTTCATTAATTTGTTTAATCGTTCGTTTCTACCGGGAAAGCTGCGGTGTTTAGCGGAATAAAAATGTTTCTGAAAATTGTTTGACGGTAGCCGGTCGGATCGACGTGGGTGCTTGAAGAGTGTTATCAGTTTTCATCAAGTAACGGGTCAGTCTATTCATAATATATTTTATAAATTCCGAACAGCTTCCACGAAACGAGAAATTGTCAGTTATTCAATTTCCCTAAAATTTTCTTCTTTTATGAAATGACTTAACAATTAAAATATCGTAATATAGCTCAGCAGCCTAGACTATAACTTCACTGACCCATGCTCTGATTCAATATAATTGTAATGTATTTTATTTCATTCCATGTTTTTCTATCGAGTAATTAACCCATTTGACGAGTTATTGGAAAATGTAATTCTGATAACTGTTCGATTTATAGGTGCGTTATCTTTTGACGTAAACAATGAATAAAAATGCTTCCATGAATTCGAAATATGTTTTTACGACCCTGCATTTAATGTTGGTCACCAACCCCTTCTGTTGACTTTTCACATTTCACCTTTAATTTCCGCCGAATGCATATTCATCAACCCACATTTTCCATAGTTTGAAAAGCCATTTTAATAATTAGATGGTCCAAGAGAAATACCCACGCACCTACAATCATTCGACCTTCATTGTCTTAACTACATTACCGGGAATGTGGCAAAATTTTAGACAATATGCTGACTATTTGCATGTTTTAGTTGAAGGATGGGGGCACGTGTGTTATGTAGTCACGCAAGTAGTGCCAGATATTGATCACAGAAAAAAAGTATTTCTTAAATTACATCAAGCTAAATACCAGGTGCTGAACATTAGAATATAATTGTGACACATAACAAGAGATACAGGGAACCGCATGTATGAGAAAGTGGCAATGTTCTTATATCGACGAGGAAACTCCAGCCTAATTTTTTTTCTGCGCTAGTTTGCTCATTTTACGAAATTCGTGAAGCCTCAAATTAATTGAATGATTTGTTAAATTATTAGCTGAGTTATATTAACTTCTTTAAATTGCGTTTGTGAAGCACAAAGTTGGACCATACGAACACGGCCAATGTTACCAGGTGATTGTCATGCTCAGCAGTAGATTTTATGTTAGAAAAATAGTGCATTGATGCATTTCGATTCATAAAAATATTCCCAACAACAAAGCTCATATCACCTTTTTGTTTGAAGGTGGTTGACAATGTTTCGTGGTGCATTTCATCAGTTCGGACTTCCATTGTCTAATAAGATATACATTGATTTGAAATCCCTGAAAGAATCTAAAAAAATTAAAAAGATTAGCTGAAAAAACAATTTTATTAAGCAAAAAACTGAAATTACAATGATATAACATACAAGCAACAACAAAAAACGAAAAATTTGAACTATTAACACGAATTGAAAAAATAAAAAATTATAAACAAGAAATGAAAACTAAAAATATAAAATTGAAATATTCCAAACCAAATTACTTCACAACGTTTCGATTGTTAGTATCCACAATCGTCTTCGGGTGAAAACTGGATTTATTCCTTCGAGATCTCACTATTTATATGTCATTCGACTGCTTTCACGTATCCCCTCTTCCCTCTCTCCGCTTCATTGGTTTTTAGCGGGAGCTGACCGTTTGGCGGGAGTTGGTCGTGTTCCGCTTGATTAGAGGTTTCCATATATTACGTATCTCTACGCTAGCTTGGCTAAATACGTTGTTGGACAACATATATGTGCTTTCTTTAAATTTTTTCCTAAACCAGTGTTCCTCCTTGTGGATGATTTCAGCTTGAGCCCACTCGATGTTATGTTGATGAGTCCAAACATGCTCTGCTATTCCGGATTTGCTGGTTTCTCCTTGATGTGTGTGTTTTTTGTGCTCGGCAATGCGAACTTTCAATGGCCTCTTAGTTTCACCGATGTATGATTCTCCGCACTCGCAGGGTATCCGATAAATGCAATTCTTGGAATCGTAGTCCGCGTTTGGTGGCTTGGTTCTCGTAGGACTGCTACGGATAGTGTTTCCAGATCTGAAGCAGGTTGTGCTGTTCTACTTGGACTCAATACTTCTTATCCTTTCCTACAATCCTCTGATGTAGGGAAGTACAAGTACTGGTTGTGGCGGCTTCTCTTCCTTGTGTAGCTCTTGCTGTTTTCTAGCTAAAGCCTGTTCCACCATCACTTTGGAGTAACCATTCCGATGAAGGTCATTTTTGATGATGCCTATTTCATTTTCGAAACCTGCCTTTGTATTGTAGAGCCCGAAAGCACGGTCTAGTAGATTATCGATGATTCCTCTCTCAATCGATTGATGGTGGTTAGATTCCTGGTTCAGATACTGTCCCGTGTGAGTGGGTTTTCGATATATAAATGTTTCCCATTTAGTGTCGATCGTCTTCACTAATACGTATTAGAATGGCAATTCGTTGTGGACTTCCTTCTCCATGGAAGGACTTACGATATTGAAGTGCTCCAGGAAAGTGTCTAGTTCTGCATTCCCATGATTCCATATTATGAAGGTGTCGTCCACGTATCTCAACCAGACTCGGGTCTTCTTGTGGGCTGGCTTGTTACATGGCCATATTTTCAAACCACTCCACTTCCCTCGACAAAGGTTAATGCAGTCAGCTGGAAAATAATTCAATGAAAATCAAAAGATAAATAGATAAGTACTTTCTGATCATTCCCATATTGACTTCAATTCAAGAGCTACCGGTAGACAGCTGTTTCAGCCTATTGGGCATCGTCAGTACCGGGCAGGCGGTCCTCGATTGAAAACAAAATGTGAAAAACCAGAAAAGTACTTGATAAAAATAACTGCGTAAACGTAAGTGGAACCACCTATTGGTATGACACCCAAGTCAATTTGCCAAGTTTTTATGTCAGTGTTGGTGGTTTGACCAATCAACCGACAACTGCGGCATCACAAATTTGGAAAGCTAACCTGAAATGCCATCGGAAAACGAATCGATATGTTTCTAGAAATGATATGAAATCGACAAAGGTTAATGCAGTCAAGCTGCTGGAAAATAATTCCATGAAAATCAAAAGATAAATAGATAAGTACTTTCTGATCATTCCCATATTAATTTCAATTTAAGAGCCACCGGTAGATAGCTGTTTCAGCCTATTGGGCATCGTCAGTATATATATATATATATATATATATATACATCTAGGCTGTTCTCAGCAAACAAAGTTTGAGTAGAGCCTAGATGATGACAGTATGACCAGCTGTCGAAAGCGCTCGCAGATAATTAAATAGAAGTTATAAAGCTTCAAATTCTTTTCGTAAATCGGTGAAAGTGGCGATCCCATTTTTCAGCTCGTGTCAATTGTTCAATTATTTTGATTTTCTTGGTTGTTGCTTGTATGTTATTTCATTGTAATTTCATGTCCAAACACCCAATTTTGGTACTTATTATAACTAATAAAGTTGCCCTGAAACTTTGTTGAAATACTATTCTCAAGAATATCAAGACAATGTCATAAAGTATTGTAACTGTCAACTAACAACTAACAACTACCTCGGCTATTTTTCCAAATGTGGTTTTTCCATCAAGAGAAATGTGATATGTCAGAATTCTACTTGCTTTGCCAGGAAAATAGTGTAAATTACCTAATCGGCGTTTTTTGCTGTGCTTCATCGTTTCTTCAGGAACCATGAAAACGGTTTTGAGAAGAGAACTAAAAAAGTATATATATATATATATATATATATATATATATATATATATATATATATATATATATATATATATACATATATATATAGATAATAAAATTGTTTTTTCAGCTAATCTTTTTAATTTTTTTTAGATTCTTTCAGGGATTTCAAATCAATGTATATCTTATTAGACAATGGAAGTCCGAACTGATGAAATGCACCACGAAACATTGTCAACCACCTTCAAACAAAAAGGTGATATGAGCTTTGTTGTTGGGAATATTTTTATGAATCGAAATGCATCAATGCACTATTTTTCTAACATAAAATCTACTGCTGAGCATGACAATCGCCTGGTAGCATTGGCCGTGTTCGTATGGTGCAACTTTGTGCTTCACAAACGCAATTTAAAGAAGTTAATATAACTCAGCTATTAATTTAACAAATCATTCAATTAATTTGAGGCTTCACGAATTTCGTAAAATGAGCAAACTAGCGCAGAAAAAAAATTGGGCTGAAGTTTCCTCGTCGATATAAGAACATTGCCACTTTCTCATACATGCGGTTCCCTGTATCTCTTGTTATGTGTCACAATTATATTCTAATGTTCAGCACCTGGTATTTAGCTTGATGTAATTTAAGAAATACTTTTTTTCTGTGATCAATATCTGGCACTACTTGCGTGACTACATAACACACGTGCCCCCATCCTTCAACTAAAACATGCAAATAGTCAGCATATTGTCTAAAATTTTGCCACATTCCCGGTAATGTAGTTAAGACAATGAAGGTCGAATGATTGTAGGTGCGTGGGTATTTCTCTTGGACCATCTAATTATTAAAATGGCTTTTCAAACTATGGAAAATGTGGGTTGATGAATATGCATTCGGCGGAAATTAAAGGTGAAATGTGAAAAGTCAACAGAAGGGGTTGGTGACCAACATTAAATGCAGGGTCGTAAAAACATATTTCGAATTCATGGGAGCATTTTTATTCATTGTTTACGTCAAAAGATAACGCACCTATAAATCGAACAGTTATCAGAATTACATTTTCCAATAACTCGTCAAATGGGTTAATTACTCGATAGAAAAACATGGAATGAAATAAAATACATTACAATTATATTGAATCAGAGCATGGGTCAGTGAAGTTATAGTCTAGGCTGCTGAGCTATATTACGATATTTTAATTGTTAAGTCATTTCATAAAAGAAGAAAATTTTAGGGAAATTGAATAACTGACAATTTCTCGTTTCGTGGAAGATGTTCGGAATTTATAAAATATATTATGAATAGACTGACCCGTTACTTGATGAAAACTGATAACACTCTTCATGATAATCTGTTTTTTCATTTGACCAGCTGTCGCACCCCTACGACCGACAACCCTCAGAAGTCTAAACTTGGGCGAGCTAAGGACTAACAAGGTCTAACCTTTTAACGTGTAATTCCAAACACGGGTTGAAGTGAAAATCGATCGTTCAGTCTGCGGCTTAAACCAGCGACCAACACGGCGGTCAATTTGAGTGAGTAAACAAAGCACCCACGTCGATCCGACCGGCTACCGTCAAACAATTATATATATACAAAAAAGTATATATATATATATATATATATATATATATATATATATATATGTATCTATATATATATACATATATATATATATATATATATATATATATATATATATATATATATATATATATATATACTGAAATTACCACGAAGGTAGCTATAGCTACCTGCTTGACTTTGGGGTCTAAGAAATCATACAGATATTAAGGTTATTGAGTGTGTGGATTCGAATTCAGGAGATAATTTATCGGACGTAGCACTCAAGAAAGCAACAGATCATAGAACGTATTTCGGTCTTTTGTCCCATCATCAGTATGGTGCAGTCAAGATAGGCAACACTTGGTTGCCAAAAGAAGTACAGATGCACGGTGCCAACAGCAGAAGCAAGCCGCAAATTTATGATTTCAGTTGCTGAATCTTGGGTCTGAGAGAAAACCAGTGAGATTACCGCGAAGGCAGCTATAGCTACCTGCGTGAATTTGGGGTTTAAGAAATCATACAGATATTGAGGTTATTAGGTGTGTGGATTTGAATTCGGAGATACTTTATCTGATATAGCACTCAAGAAAGCAACAGATCATAGAACGTATTTCAGGCTTTTGTCCCATTATTAGTATGGTGCAGTCAAGTGCAAGAATGGGCAACACTTTGTTGTCAAAAGAAGTACAGATGCACGTTGCCATCAGCAGAAGCAAGCCGCAAATTTATTATTTCATTTGCTGAATCATGGGTCTAGGAGAAACCCACTGAGATTACCACGAAGGCAGCTATAGCTACCTGTGTGACTTTGGGGTCTAAGAAATCATACAGATATTAAGGTTATTGAGTGTGTGGATTCGAATTCAGGAGATAATTTATCGGACGTAGCACTCAAGAAAGCAACAGATCATAGAACGTATTTCGGTCTTTTGTCCCATCATCAGTATGGTGCAGTCAAGATGGGCAACACTTGGTTGCCAAAAGAAGTACAGATGCACGGTGCCAACAGCAGATGCAAGCCGCAAATTTATGATTTCAGTTGCTGAATCTTGGGTCTGAGAGAAAACCACTGAGATTACCGCGAAGGCAGCTATAGCTACCTGCGTGAATTTGGGGTTTAAGAAATAATACAGATATTGAGGTTATTGGGTGTGTGGATTTGAATTCGGAGATACTTTATCTGATATAGCACTCAAGAAAGCAACAGATCATAGAACGTATTTCAGGCTTTTGTCCCATTATTAGTATGGTGCAGTCAAGTGCAAGGATGGGCAACACTTTGTTGTCAAAAGAAGTACAGATGCACGTTGCCATCAGCAGAAGCAAGCCGCAAATTTATTATTTCATTTGCTGAATCATGGGTCTAGGAGAAACCCACTGAGATTACCACGAAGGCAGCTATAGCTACCTGCGTGACTTTGGGGTCTAAGAAATCATACAGATATTAAGGTTATTGAGTGTGTGGATTCGAATTCAGGAGATAATTTATCGGACATAGCATTCAAGAAAGCAACAGATCATAGAACGTGTTTCGGTCTTTTGTCCCATCATCGGTATGGTGCAGTCAAGTTCAACGATGGGCAGCACTTGGTTGCCAAAAGAAGTACAGATGCACGGTGCCATCAGCAGAAGCAAGCAAAATGAAATTTATGATTTCAGTTGCTGAATCTTGGGTCTGAGAAAAAAACACTGAGATTACCACGAAGGCAGCTATAGCTACCTGCGTGAATTTGGGGTCCAAGAAATCATACAGATATTGAGGTTATTGAGTGTGTGGATTTGAATTCAGGAGATACTTTATCGGATATAGCACTCAAGAAAGCAACAGATCATAGAACGTATTTCGGGCTTTTGCCCCATTATCAGTATGGTGCAGTCAAGTGCAAGGATGGGCAACACTTGGTTGCCAAAAGAAGTACAGATGCACGTTGCCATCAGCAGAAGCAAGCCACAAATTTATTATTTCAGTTGCTGAATCATGAGTCTAGGAGAAAACCACTGAGATTACCACGAAGGCAGCTATAGCTACCTGTTTGACTTTGGGGTCTAAGAAATAATACAGATATTAAGATTATTGAGTGTGTGGATTCGAATTCAGGAGATAATTTATCGGACGTAGCACTCAAGAAAGCAACAGATCATATAACGTGTTTCGGTCTTTTGTCACATTATCAGTATGATGCAGTCAAATGCAGAGATGGGCAACGCTTGGTTGCCAAAAGGACTACAAATACACGGAGCCTGCAACAGAAGCCAGCCGCACATTTGTTGTTTCTGTTAATAGATCTTGTGCTTACAATAATACTAGGGTCATCACGGAGGCAGCTATATCTACCTGCGTGACATCGGGGTCTAAAAATCATACAGATATTAAGGTTATTGAGTGTCCGGATTTGAATTCAGGAGATAATTCTTCGGACATAGCACTCAAAAAAGCGGCAGATCAGAGATACGTGTTTCGAGATTTTGGCCCATCGTGGTACAGTTAAGTCCAGGGATCGGCAACACTTGATTGCCAGAAGAAGTACGAATGTATGGAGCCATCAGCAGAAGCCAGCCACACATTTCTGATTTCAGTTTATAGATGTTGTGTTTACGACAAAATGACTGACAACCGGGTCCAGGACGTCACGTGCATTTGTGCCTATTTTGGCAACCGAGTGCAGCTCATCCTTGCACTTGGCTGCATCATACTGATAATGAACCTGGTTTGCCCCTTTTTCAAGTCCGACATCACATATGCACGGTGTCACCAATCGCACATGTATAGCTACCTGCGTGATTGCGGGGTCCAGTATATAAACACAGATATAGATGTTATCGAGTGTTTATGATATTAATCAAAAAAAGTAGAATTCTTGGAAACAACAGTACAAAAAATGGGACAACCGCGGACACGTGTTTCTGGCATTGGCTTCATAGCGAAACTTTGCACTTGGCACGGTGTAGCCAAGTGAAAAGATGGGATCAAATTTCCGGTTGGTTTCTGTTGGTGATACAGTGTATATATGATATTTTACATATTTGATAACCAGGTGTAGCCCATCTTCGCCCTTGGCTGCACCAATAGCCAGAAACACGTATTCGTGGTTCGCTCGATAACATCTATATTTGTATTTATATCCCTGACCCGGCCGTCACGCAGGAAGCTAAAGCTGCCTACGTGGTCTTATTAGATGTTACATAACTGAAAACATGTGTTGCCCATCCTTTCGCACCGCGCTGACGAGGCCAATAGCCAGAAACACGTGTCCGCGGTGTCATGTCCGCTAATTAACTTCGTTTTAATTCATATCAAGAACACTCGTTAACATCTTTCTGTATTTATACTTAAAGACCTTATGACACGCAGGTAGCAATAGTTGCCATGTGGTCATGTTTGACTTAACCTGCTTCGAATATGAAGTCAAATGAAGAAACTTGCATATTCATGATTTCATTTTAGTTGTGCACTGAATCCAAAGATGTTAATTTGGTTTCCATGTTAGATCCGACTCGAGTATTGGATTAGTAGCATTTCAGGTCCCAAAGCTTTTATTTTGAAGAAAACTATGTTCTACGTATTTAAAAATACAGATTTTCACAATACCCTTTGAAAAATTACCATGCGGGTTCCTTACTGGCATAACATCTGTGAGATCCCACTTTGATTTTGACGAGATAAAATCTAGAACCTCCATTTTGCCTACATACATTTCTTGCTTTCTGTTAGCTAACCGGTAGATCCCTAATGCGCTGATTGATGCGCCTTCCATCTCACCAATTTGTATGCTATCGAACTTTTTTGTTTTTTGTTTTTTTATCACTTTTCACAATCTAAAAAATATAAACTTGTTTAAACTTTTCAGTTTAAACAAGTTCAAACTGAAAAGTTTGCCTTTTCTATACTTGCATAAATTATGAAGAAAGATTTAATTCTCTTTTCTTCATAATGATTTCCTACCACGTAGTAACGGCTACATCCATCAATTTACATGTATAAATTTCACTATTTCATGTCATTTAGATTGTGGAAGGTAAAGAAACTAAAAAGAAGTCGACAAAGACTGATTTCTCCCACAAAAAATGACTTTTGTACAAATTTGTAATGATGTTTTCCAATTATTGAAATTTCAAAGGAAGAATTCGTTCAGGTCAGTTGTATCGCCAATAGCATATGCAGGAATAACTTCAGTGAAACATCCTGCACTGACACCTGTCGGATATAATCCACTGCCCTTCGTGGTATTAATCAGGGAAGTAGTTGTTTTCTGATAGGTGTCAGTCCATTAACCTACAGTGTAGGGAATTGAGACTGGTCTGAACGAATTGTTCCTTTAGATGATTTGATTTATAGCCAGTCTTCAAGTATGCCCCTGACTACATGTGAAAAAATTAAAATTTCAATTTGTGGAACATGTTTTGTTTCAAGTGATATCTCAGAGTGCACACTGTACCTGAGGATCCATGACAAGACTAGTATACAAAATCGAAGTATCACTCAACAAATAATGTGGCAATGTCGATGTTTCCTCAATGCCTTTTCATTCTCTTATTTACAATCTGAACTTGTATTTTATAATTAATAATAGGTGAACATTTATTTACGTATTTTTTTCTCCAACCTCACTGAGGTTAGGATACCAACTGTTTTTTGTTTTGCAAAATTTTATTGCGTATTCACCCATTTTTATTCCAAATTAAAAACAAGTATACAGGGTGTCAATTCCCAGCTTCAATATTTTCCTTTCAGTAAACAAAATGAGAAATTAAAAAATCAGGTCTCAAGTAAACTTGAGATATTCGATGTCATTTTCTCTAGGCTAGAATTTGATATCAGTAAAATTCAACTCAATTCAATAAAATGAATATAAAATAAATAAAAATTGAAATGAAGTACTATTTACTTTTGTGAAATGAATTTTGGCATCTTGTGATTAGACCTCTATCATGTTTGTTACTCTCTCAGTGAATCAATTGATTAATCCTCAATTCAGGATTCACATTTGACATTGGGAATATACGAATCTACCGAATACTTAAAGAGATAAGTAGTTCCGCTGAATGTTAATAAAAAAATCAACAGCTAACAATCCTCGTCTTTTCGTGGCGCGGTGGCCAGCGATGCGATTTCCGGAGGGAATAGATAAAAGTTCGTCCTCAAAAAGGATCTTCTGACAGACAGGCGCGCTGGAGTCCTGGGGGTGGCATGACGTCGACGTTGCGGCGCTCATTCCGTCGTCGCGCGTTTTGAGCGTCATTAAAGCTTTGCCGACACGCGATTCGCTATTTTGGCGGCAACTTGTACGCGAAATCGCGTGTCACGCGAAAATTTGCCCTGACGTTTTTTCAGAATAGTGACGCGAATAACTTTAGTACTGTAATGAAATCGAGGGACGATTAAAGGAATTCGAAATGGGTTTGCGTGGAGTTATGTTGTGCGTTTTATTTTTGTCTGCGAAGGTTAATTCAGGTAAGTGTTAGAATTGTTTTCTAATAGGTCTGTCTATATTTGTGCAAGAGAAAAACGCAAATTATTCCATGTCTCAGTACTCCGAATCCCTTTCAATTTTTTCATCTTCAGTCTATTATGAATAAGTAACCATAATGATATGTTCAAAACATTAATTATTTTCGAAAAAAACTTTTGGCTTTCTTCTTCTACATTATTATACAAAACATATGGGAGAAAGTAATTAAATTGACTGAAAACTCTTTACAAAAATGTGTAGATCATACACAGAAGTTTCTTCCAGATTTACACCAGAGCTACAATACTGTCTCTCGACGCGGGATTCGCGAATGCTAAGTGAAAAAATTGGTTTCTGTGTAATTTAATAATTATGAGTTTAGAAGTGGTTGTTTCAAATGGACTGTAATCAAATATCTGTAATCCCTGTGCAGGATTCATTAATTTCTTGTTAGTAAAGTAGTTTTTATCATTTTGTATAACGTTGAAGAAGTAGAAAGCAGAAGAGCTTGTTCACAAAAACTAATCTCCATTGAAAAATATCGACTCTTTATATCTATCAGTTAATTCAGATGATGATAAAACACAAAGTTTTGAAAATTTTTTGAAGGTCTTTTTCGATTTTGTTGGTATTTCATAAACTACACGAATTATAAAAGCTAGCCAACCAGATTGAAACGTCCATGGTTAATAGCACTATCTTTGTGAAAAATATTATTCAGTTCTGAAATTTTGGAAAAGAGAAGAAGTTAATGTGCAAAATCGTTTGTTAGGCGTTTTTTTCAGAATAATGACGCAAATAACTTTGAGAGTGTAATGAAATAGAATTACGGAAAAAAAACGAGGAAATATGTTGTGCATGTGTTTTTGGTTTTTATTGTGGATGAAAATTGATTCAAGTAAATGTTTTGATTGGTTTCTGATCGATCTCATTTCCAACAAAACATTTTTTTACAGAAAAAAAAAGTTCAGATTTTTCAATAAATATTTTGAGAAAATTACCAGAAGTAAGCGAGTTTGGAAACAAGATTTCCAGTCATATAAATCCATTGTGCATTTCTCAAAAATTACATCTGCTTTCCAGAAAAGTTCTTGGGCTACTAGTTGGGGATTAGCACTTCTGATTGTTACTGCCGGGTGGTAACATTTAATTATTGTATTCACGATTTGATAATTTTTTTTTCAAATGTGGACATGAGGAATTTCAATGTTTTTCTCAAAAAACTCGAACATACTTTTTATATGACCATTTCGTACTTTTACAATCTCTCCGGTTTTTGTAGTTTATTGAGATTCATTAGATTTTTCGTCGGAGAGTCTCCTTTGATCATACTGAAGGATTGCCGACATTGCATTATGTATTCCAAGATTATCTTACAGCCGTATGATAATTCGATGAAAGTATCTCCTTCATCGAACCACCCCCTTGAATTTTCCTAGTTTCTCTCATATTCATTTTGCAGAATACAAGCGTCATGATTTCGAGCGTTGGAGAAATGGCCATTACATAGTCAATACGTATCCATCCGGAGCTACATGACGTCACTTGAGCCGACAATAGAATTGACGCAAAGTTGTGTATAATTTCTGCATTTATTTATAGAAGCATGTTTCATCAATAAATGTCATTGTATATTCAAGTAACACTTTATTGTGAGATTTTTATCGAACAGTTCACAAAACCGCAACACGTGTACATACTAACTCAATTCAATCTAATCAGTGTTTACTCACATCGATTTTTTGAATCATATGATCTTCCACCTATGTGAAGACTAATGATTAAACCTACGTTCAGGTATGAAATGATTACAAATTATAGATTTTGGATCTAGGTCCAGATCCATAGTCCAGACATCACCAGAAGATGGCAAATGATACTCTGACGAAACGTCGAGAAATTGATCTTTATAAGAATCAAAAACACGAAATGAAACCGGTAAAAACATCCCATTATGTGTATATATAATTTTTTCTGAAGAAAAAATACACGAACTACTGGAAAATCCTTAAGGGACCCTTAGAGCGGTACCTGGGCGAAAGTAGCGATTCACGTTGGATTTAAATGACTGGAGAATAAATTCATTTGTGAAAACGCCATCAGGAAGTTTATTCAACATATACGCAGTTCTCCAAATGGAAGAGTTCTTAAACAGTGGACTGAGATGAGCCTCAAAACGATGAGCAGCCAAAGTCCGTTGCCTATTTCTGATATGTACCGCTCTTGGTGGAATCAAGTCACTTGAACACCTCCCGGGAAAGTAACTATAAATGAGAGACAAATCTCCAACCGTTTTTTGATGTTCCAGACTATCAAGGTTGCAAGTGACATTCGTGTCTCCAATCAGGCGAATGCCTCTTTTCTGGATGGAATTTAGTAACTTCAGGATATGCTTAGGGACGAAGCTCCATACATGTGATCAATACTACAAAAAAGGTCTGATCTAACTATATAAAGCATCAAAAGTTGTTGAGGTGTGTACAGTTTTCTAGTTCGGAACAGTGTTTCAATATTTTGAGGAGCAGCCTTTGCATGATTGTGCAAAGACATATTGGTGACCATTCCAAACCCCAATAAACATATCGATGCAGACAGCGAAATTGTCTGTTCTGACATTATCATATCAGGTTCGAGGACATTTATCTTTTTGGAAAAAGTCGATGTTTGGGTTTTTGTGGCATTGAATGGAACCTGGTCACTACCCCAGTTCGAAATCACTTCTAGATCCCTCCTGCTGCTGGAGAAAATGTGCATCAGCAGCCGATGTCTGGAATCCAAATGGAATGACGAGACAAGTGTGCTGTCGTCAGCAAAGCAATATATTGGATTCTTGTTTTTTTCCAATAAGTCGTTGATCTAATATATAAAAATGGATGTGTGTTGGTTGGTTGGTTGGTAAGTGATAAACTTCTACATCGCTCAACCGATCATGATGAAACTTCATATGTATAAGTAATTTTTAATAGAGAAGGTATTTAGGCTATAAATTTTTTGCAACTTGCCACTAGATGGCGCTGTAGAACAATTTTTTGAAAGCACTGTTCTATAACGCTGTGCACGCCTAAGTTCGTTGATTCTGATTCTGTCAAAATATTGGAACAGCAGCGATACAGCAACATAGTACTAATTAGAATTACAACTACCAAATTCTACACAGGCGAAGCCGCGGGCAACAACTAGTCTAATATATAAAAATGGATGTTTGTTAGTTGGTTGGTTGGATGGTTGGTAAGTGATAAACTTCTACATTGCTCAACCGATCGTGATGAAACTTGACATGTATGAGTAATTTTTCATAGAGAAGGTTTTTAGGCTATCAATTTTTTTGTAACTCGCCACTAGATGGCGCTGTAGAACAATTTTTTTTAAAGCACTGTTCTATAACGCTGCGCACGCCTAAATTCATTGATTCTGATTCTGTTAAAACATTGGAAGAGCAGCGATACAGATACAGCAACAAAGTACTAGTATATAATAAAAAGAGAGTTGGAGACAATATGGATCCCAGAAAAACACCATCGTTGATGGTAAAAGTATTCCAGAGACATTCATCGACGGCCACTTCCAGAAAACGTTCATTCAGGTAGCTGGAGAGCCATACAGCCATACACAAAAATGACCCGACAAGTCAGAGCATTGTAATTTGACCAGCACACCCTCATACCACACACGATCAAAGGCTTCAGAAATAACAAGCGCAATAGCTCTTGACTATCATGTTTGTTTCTCGATAGCTTTATTCTTAATACGGGTGACATACGATAGAAGGTCGCCCGTTGATCTTATTTTCCGAAAGTCATATTGATGATCGCTCAAGATTCAAAATAATTCCGAATATTCAAAGGTGTGGTGGTCTATGGCTTTCTCCATGATTTTCAATATCACCGATAGAATAGCGACTGGTGTATAGTTATTAGGTAGATTTTTTTGCCCTTTTTGAGAATAAGCTGCAGCCTTCCAACAAGAAGAAAAAACCCATTTTTTGTAAAACAGGTGAAAAATTCTGTAAAATACTGGTACGAGTTCATTGGTGCACTTTTTAAGTACTAGAGGGCACTTCATCCGGATCAGACGCCTTGTTGATATTGAGCTGTTTAAGAATTCGCCTGACTAGAGGTTTTCGAAAAGTGATTTCCGGCATTGTGGATTCCAGTGGGGGGATAGTGGGTGGTGCCTTTCCCAGAAGATCGTTTGTGGAGTGGGACGCGAATTGTTCAGCTAGTAGATTTGCTTTTTCTATGGCTGTTGTTGCAATTGAACCACCTGCATGTGTTAGTGGTGGAATTGTGGATTTTGTGGTATTTTGATACACATTTTCAGCTACCGAGCAGTAGCTCGGTAGCTGTTGAAATTGGCAAGCAGTTTATCCCTCATTCTCAGGTTGTGAAGTTCTTTGCTTCCATTTATTCAGCTGTTGCGAACATTAACAAACCTAGTTCGGTTTTCGGCACTGGGCACTTTCGGCACTTATTCGATCAAGTATGTTGCTAATGTTTGCCAATTTATTTCTGTGAGTTCACATCATTGTCCACAAAAAATAGCAGGTCTGAACTTGCTTGTCCATAGGTTTGTTGCGTCTCCTGTGAGTAGAGAAAGGTACGATATTGAGAAAAATGTTAACAAAGACATAGCTCAAGGCAACGGGTATTCTTCAAATATTGTAGATATGTTAATAAACAAACGTGAATTTAAGGAGAAATTTCAACTTTTCATAAAGACTCAGATTCAGAGTGTATTGTCCATTTTAAACAAAAACAGATTGTCCATTATTATTGAGCAAGATACATCAGTAGATTAGATCGTATTTTCAGAAAGTTGAACGTGAAAGTAGCCTTTGGAATTTCTTGCTCAGTTCCCTTTTATGAATCACCTTTTCGAAATTTGCGGGAACTTTTACGAGATAATTTCCCGCAAATTTCTTCCCGAAATTATTGATGTGAATCGGAAAGTAAGAGTGAAAACTGTTAGATATGAATAGATAGTGTTTGAGTTCGAAATAAGTATTCTCCATCTCCTGAAGATGCCAACTTTGTTGGTGAAACGCGCGTCAAGAAGAGTATTGTTTTTTGGTGATTGGGAAAAGTGATTGTTTTGGATCGACTACTAGCATGAAAGAACCGAGCCAAAAATGTATTCCATATAATGACGTAAAAACAGTTGAATCATCGTAGGTAAGTTATGCTTGTTTAAAACATTGAAAATATCATTTTATCATTGCTACTATGCTCCATTTCACGCAACATTGCGTATGTTCTGGAAAAAAATTTCAAATTTGGTTGGTAGTACAACGAATCAACATTCGTATGAAACTCATAATATATATTATTTCTTTTCTGTAACGTGTAAATAGAATTAATTAGAAACAATGAGGACAAAAATTTTATGAAGGATAAATCAGGTTTGTATGAGTTCTTACCTGCATTTTTATGTATTGGTCAAAAGAAGTGAACATTTTTTTCAAGAGAATAGGATGAAAATAGGGGTAGTGTCCCAAAAATAAAGACAAATTCGATATCCGACATTTTTTTTGTAGATTTCAATTATTACCATAAAGTATTATGTTTGGGAAAGAGTTTGGACAGGTATCTGGTTGGCTCAGTGGCTAAATGACAGGTTAGTGAACAAAAGATTAGATTTTCCCTCCACTTCCATTCCGGGCAATAGGGTAAGATGAAATTCTACAAAATTCAATGATACTTTTAGTGGAAATATAAATGCGCAAAACAAAATAGTTTCTGTATGAATATCTTGTGTACACTAGTAAATACTCATAATATCATCACAATTTTGTCAGTTAACCTTGTCTTGAAGTAAACTTGTATTTATTATTTCTATGAAAGGAGATTCTCATCAGATGGGTTCACAGACAAGATCTGTAGTCTATCTGTAGAGAATTTAACAAATTACTACTGGAAAATAAAAAATAGTCCACCTCTTGCAGAGGCCTTTATAGAGATGAAGTCAATCGGAGCCTTGCCAACAACCGATAAGTTTCCTATTTATCATCTTAACTTACAAGAAATAGTGCTCAAGCCCATTGTCTTAATTCCCCAATATTCGGAAACTCCTAGTGTAAATAATAACCTCATCAAAACCTTGCTGAGTGGCTATAAGCCTAATGTAGAAATTATATATACTGATGGCTCCAAGACTGAGCTAGGTACTGGATGTGCGTTTTACGTTTCATCCACCAAAATGGCTCACAAAGTCCGAATATCTAATGATGCATCTATTTATACAGCTGAGATTTACGCGATAGAGAGGGCATTACTATGGATAACGAGCAACAGGGTGAGCGAATCAATTATCTTGTCAGATTCCAAATCGGCACTAGATTCAGTCATCCAATCATGAAAAAATATGACAATGTATTGCTTTGCAACATCAGAAGACACATACATACTATCATTTCTTCTTCAGGTAGAGTTAGATTCGTTTGGGTGAAAGGTCATGCGGGAATACTGGGCAATGAGTTGGTCGATCGCGCAGCTAAAAAAGCTACCCAATTAAGTGAAAAAGAAAATATATATACCTCTCTAGACCTAATAGCTAAGTTAAAAAAAAATCATAAGGACAAATGGCGAGATAATTGGCATAACTATACTATCAAATCTAATAATCCTTATACTCTGATTCATCCCATTCTTCCCATGTCAATTCCACATATTGAATTATATACAGTACCAAGGTTTTATGCCGTCACAATAACACGGCTCAAACTCAATCACGGAAGTTTTCCAGCACATTTATTTAGAAAAGGCGCACACAACACTAGGTTATGTACATGTGATGATAACTCCGTAGCGGATTTGAACCATTTATTTTTTGCATGTAAAAACCATGTTCAAGAAACACAAAACCTACTGTCCACACTTACATCCCTCAATATCCAACTCCCGGTAAACATTACAAGCCTTCTAGCAAGGGAAAACAAGTTGATCTGTGATGCATTGATTAGGTTTGTGGTAAAAAGTAAAATAATTATATGACTGACTACATATATCCAACACTCTGTGGCAAAAGGATAATTCCAATGCCACAATTGTTCAGATTTCAGTTCATTCAATTTTTTATTCTTTTCACTTTCATCTTTCCATAACATTTTTTCTAAATATCTTCAAGTTGCTTGCTATCAACTTGCTTTTATTTTATTTTTTAATTTATGGCCCTTTCATTGAATATCACTTTCATTGAGAACATTGTATTTTTGATGCGAATTGTCTAGGAAACAACACTAAACGTGCATATTGACATATTGTTGAATTTAATTGATTCATATCTGTCAATACTGGTCTGTGATAACATTCTATGGTTAGGTTGAACAGATGGAAAATATTTCATAAAATTGTCTACTCTTACAAATGAAATATTCCACCATAATGTGTCCTCCATATTTTATACAATTTTCACATTTATGGTGACAACTGAATACGGAACTGAATGTCAAGATAAATGACCAACGTTTTCCTTTAGCGAACACAAGAAAGATCCTTGCCTTTATTGGACAGTTTTTCCTGCCATATCCTTCAACAGTAAAAGACGTTGGCATCATTTTGTATTTTCCGCAGTTCAATCATAAAACTTGTTGAATAGTTATGAGATGAAAACCGCTTTTCCTGCAAATCGCCATTCGCATCCCACGAAACGGATGATTACGAAAGTTGTTTTCAGTCCGAAGAAATTTCATTCTTGGAATAATTCAAGTAAAAACAAACATTGTTTTATATAGAAGTTTTCAAAGGAACTCCAAATATTAGACTGAAACTATATCGGGATGGACTAGAAAACGGCTGTTGATTATGAAGACATCAAATTCTATACCCTGGTTAATTCTAATCACTAAGAAGTTCAAGAATAGTAATTCCTCGTTGTTTAAAATTTCATAGGTAAACGTAATATTTGGAGTTTGGTTGTTGAAACAAAATCCTCCACCTTTGATTTCTTCTTATGAAAAATCGCAAATACATCGTCTATACATGAGGTGCAAGTCCATGGAAAGCAATCTACCTCATCTTTCGCTTCCTCAAAGCTGCTCATGAAAAGTTTGACTATAAAGGGGGACAGTGGGTTGCCGATCGCCGTGCCTTCGTGTTATATTCATCATTTTATTTTTCACTACTATTACTACTTACTAATAGAAGTTGATGTGAATGTGCCTTATTCCAATCATCGTTGTTTGCTTTCAGATTCTATTCTTTTGCCATTGCTACAGTTGAAGCAGAAACAAAAAATTCCCCACTTGAACGTCTTCATTTTGCTTCACTACATTTCGTTGTGGTTCAACGTTTGATGTGGTAAATATTTGCAATTTTAGGAACAAACCGCATACTACTATTTTTAATTATGATCTATCCTAATTACCAATTTCCTCGTTATATAACGAATGTAATGAGGGAGAATCATTCAAATATATTTGGTCAATATTTCCGTTTTCCCCAATCTACTGATGTCTGAGAATTCCAGAAGATTGAGTTTCGATCCTTTCTCTTAATATTTAGTGATCATGATCGAAATTATAGCCGTTTGTCAAAGGAAGGCTGGTAAATGTTGAAATAGACTCAAATAGACCTTCAAATTACTACTAATGTTATTTTATTGTTTATGGAAAGTTCTCCTACATTAGCCAATATAAGTTTCAAGATAAGAGTCACAAGTCAACTTATATCCTCCCGATCTATCTGGCACTGAAGATTTGTTATTATCGTTATCAATGAATTTGCTCAAATTATCACTTGTTCTGAAATACGTCCAAATCTTTGTTTGAAAAAACGAGCGATAATATTAGTGGGTTTGCGAAAGCAGGTTGACGTCATATACCAATATTCATCTTCGAAATTAGATGGGCCTGGTTCATAGCTTGGTTTTGTAGTTTTTAGAAAGAATTGAGTCAATAATATCCTCCTCGTAAGCGTTTTAAACAGCAATTTGTTTAATGAGATTCAGTTCTCTTTGAAAATTACTTCCTGGAAGTGGAATATTCAATAGTCTGTGCTGCTGCTTTTTGCTGAAATGAATGTGTTGGTGAATTATGTATGATGATATTTATATAAGAGTTTGTGGAAAAAAAAATTATAATTGATTTTAGTGATAGTCAAATAAAGTAATCAGCATTCGTGTTTGTTTAATTTCTAGCACCAATACAAGTTGAAACCCTTCGATATTAGTGTAATGTATTTGAAGAAAACGTTTGAAGCACTTGCTTATGACTGAAAATTCGTTCATTTAATTTTATTGATTTTATACTTTGTACTCAATTGATATCAAGAGTACAGATGGTATTCTATCCGAGTTATTGATTGGTTTTGGGAACTTCCTGTTTGAATATATATTACAAACTTTGTGTGATTTGAAATTTGATAGGTTTGAGGGTTGGGGTGGTTAAGAAATTACAAACAACTGGTATACTCCCCTCAACATTACTCGGAAGGGTTATTCATCATTTATAAAACTGATTTTCACGGAAAAGAATGTCCAAGTCACATTATCCTTTTTTTTTCACGGTGCTTTCTGTTGAAGTGATGATACATTCATCTGGTAACGGTATTGGTGAATCAAAAATCGACAGTCAAGAGAAAGTTATTTTGTTAATGCTTATTATATTTATTAAATAAAACAGGTCCTAGTATACTGCGCAGAAAAAAATTGAAATATTACGCTATACAAGTTGTGAATGGAAACATATCAAAGATTTTCAATTGAGTATTTTGAATTTTGGTTCGAGCCCTAAGTTTGATCTTCCTCTTGAAGTAGATCAGTTGGTGATCGAAATACGTGTCGAGGTGTTAAAAATAACGATTTGGTGTTGGGAGAAAACTCCAGTAATATTCATTACTACACCAACGGTTCCAAACTGTGCATCACAACTATATGATGTACTTTCTTTAGGAGACTCCATGTAAAATAACAAGACATTGATATATTCAGCTTCATTTGCACTTACAGAATTTACTGTAGGCTGAGTTAGGTTACAGGTTTCATTGAAACTTTTATTATGAAGTAGACATATTTTCAATGAATTCGCAATAAATAATAGTATATTCTTTATTGATAGATCGCAATATTAGATTCAATATGTTGAATGGTTTAGTAAAACATTGATTTTACTTCAAATTGTCTAGAGATATATTTATGCTTTTTTTCAATTGTCGCTTGCTAGCAATGAAATAACCACAAACGTTCCTCCAGATTTTTAATTCTGGATTCATCAACATCTCCACTGCACTGCTACTTGGAATCCATGTTCTCTAAAATGACAGTTGACAGTTTTTATTTAAGTGAACGGTAACCTGATTGGAATGCGAGTTTTGTCAGTGTTCATAGTTTTCATGTCACATTTTGCTATTTCCAGACGTTTGTAAGCATGCAAGGTTCAGCATCTGACATACCCAACAATTTTGAGCAGAATGCATTCTCTATATATAATGAACTTTTCCAGACAAACACAATCAGACTTTTCAGCTTTAATTATCTTGTCTCTATGGTAACCTCCTGTACTTAGTATATCTATCGGATTTAAAATTATGAAAATCATACTACTATCAGAAGTTTTGAGAAAAATTGATATGAATTGAGAATGTGATTTTATTAAGAAGAATACAAGTAGTTTGAAACATATCACTGATAACGCCCTTCACTCTTCATGATAATAATAATAGAGGAACTATGCTTTCGTATCCAAAGGCTTCTTACGTTCGCTTAAAACAAATCTACTAGCTGAACAATTTGCGTCTCACGACATAGTCGATTATCTGGAAAATGCACCACCCACTATTCCCACACTAGAATCCACAATGCCCAAAATTACTCTTCGACAACGTCTAGTCAGGCGAATTTTGAAACAGCTCAATATCAACAAGGCGTCTGGTCCTGATGAAGTGCCCCATCGTACCTAAAAAGTACGCTAATGAACTCGAACCTGTATTTTGCAGACTTTTCAATCTGTCTTACAAGAAAGGGGTTTTTTCTTCTTGTTGGAAGATTGCTCGCGTTCAGCCTATTCCCAAAAAGGGCAAGAAACTATAAACCAGTCGCGTTGCTAACAGTGATATCAACAATCATGGAAAAAGCCGTGAACCATCATATCCTCAAATATTTGTAAGGCTTCAACATCTTGAGCGATCATCAATATGGCTTCTATCGTATGTCATCCATATTTGTAATGCAATCTAGAAACATGGAGAATCAAGAGCTGTTGCGCATGATATTTCTAAGGAAGGCCTTTGACCGTGTGTGGCATGAGGGTTGCTGGCCAAACTTCGATGCTATGGGCTTGTCGAATAACTTTTGTGTATGGCTCAACTTCCTGAATGACCGTCGATGGATATCTCTCGAATACTTTCACCATCAACGCTGGGGTTCATCATGGATTCATATTATATCCAACCCTCTTTTTATTGTATATCAACGACTTATTGGTAAAAAACAAGAATCCAATATATTGCTTTGCGGACATCGGCTGCGGATGCACATCTTCACCGGCAGCAGGAGGTTCAATATCTTAATGAGCATCTAGAAGTAATTTCGAATTGGGGTGAAAGTAACCAGATTCAATTCAATGCCACAAAAACCCATCTCCAAAAAGATAAATGTTTTCGAACCGCTTTCTGCGTCGATTAGTTTGTTAGGGGTTAAAATGGACACCAATATATCTTAGAACAATCATGTCGCTGGAATTGCAAAGGCTGCTTCTCAAAAGCTTGGAACTCTGTTCCGAACCAGAAAACTGTACACACCTCAGCAACTTTTGATGCTTTATGAAGCCTCCCAAACCGCCTGATTGGAGACGCGAACATCACTTGCAACAAGTCTGGAACATCGAAGAAAGATTGGAGACTTGTCTCCCTTCCATAGATACTTTCACGGGAAGTGTTCAAAGTGAACTGGCACATTTGACTACACCAAGAGCGGTACATATCGGAAATACGCCATGAACTGTGGCTGCTCATCGTTTCGAAGTTTAACTCAGTACACCTCGAACTTCACTGTTTGAGAACTCTTTCATTTGAAGAATAAACTTCCTGAGAACGTTTTTCTAAATGGATTTGATCTCCAGCGATTCAAATCCAATGCGAATCACTACTTTCGTACATGCACCGCTCTAAGAGCACCTTAAGGATTTTCCGGTAGTACTTGTGTTTCTCCCTTGAAAAAGTTGAGAAGATATAGTATATTTGAAGTCAATTCAACTGACATTAAGAATAAATAGTTGCGGAACGTCGGCAGTATATTCAAATGGCATGGACATCGTGGTATATATACGAGGTCTAATCATTATTTTCATGTGAGAGGTTCGATATGGTAATGACTAATACATTTCTCAGACCCGGTACACTAGTCTTTTATTTAGCTGTTCGGAATGACTTCGTATAGACTTTACTTGAGTTTCTGAGTTTAAATTAAGGAGGGGTCTAGTTTCTGAGGGGACCAGAAATAATAACAGGGCTACTCAATTTGCTCTGTATATTTAGAGAATATCTGAAAAAAATTGGGCTGCATAACAGAGACCTCAGCTGCAGACAAAGCAATAAAGAGACAGAGATAGTTCATACGAATGTCAGGCACCAACAAACAATATGAACAATATGATACACTTGCAATGAAGAACCAGTATAAACTATAAAGTATAGAAAACAAAATTGTTGGAATGTGTTTCTGAAATGGGACTGCGGTGTGTCCTGTAGATTTGGAAGGACTGAATAAGTTAGAATGCTCTCAAATATAAAAAAATAGCTTTCTAAACTGCTTGTTCATTTTGACAATCATTGGGTAATACTAACGAAAAGACGATGAAAATAAATAGTCTGACATTTATGGAATAAGTGAGATGATTGTGAAAAAAAGTTTGTTGCTCATAGCAATCGAGTTATTGGAACTCGTTTCATAGAACACTTGCAAATACGATTTCGAGGACAAGGAGCATATGTTCACTTGGGTTGATGAAACGAGCTTCAATAAAATTGCTTCAGTTCTGGTATGTGGGACTATTGTTGTGTGGTATGTATTCTATAGCAGAAATTGAAGTTTTGTTTCTCGTGTGGTTATTATGTTTACCCGTGAATTAACATTCACCCCTTGAAACTTCACTTGGAAGTCGTACGGCATGATGTTTTGACACGGATACAATAATTTAATGTCTATTCATTTTTTCCAATAATTGTTGTTAGTATTTTACAAAGTTGGGACCTTATAGGTTCTAACTTTGCTTTGGAAAACATTAACCATTATTTACATTATGAACACCAATTATATTACATAAGTCTCCCTCTGAGTTTTTGTGACATAACTATTCATCAAGTTCAGATCAAGTAAAAGCGAAAATCACGAAACTTCAGAAATGTCTTTTGCACTGACATCTATTATTCCGCCACCCCTCTCATGTGCCCCGAATTAATATATTGTTTGAAGTTGTGACGTTATCGTCGTCTTACCTCGACTCCTGATAGATTAGGCCTCTGCCAGATTTGAAATGAAGTCAAACAATACGCTGGAGGAAGTCACAGCGGGATTCCATTGTTAGAACTTGACCTTACTCATTTGAGAATTACCTACGGGAAGAAAAGCCGAATATAATGGCTGCCAGTGAATGAATCTAGATAGAAAGAAAATCAATTCTGGTTATCATCGAATATTTTTGTTTTTCACATATAGTCAGTGGGTATACTTGAAGACTGGCTATAAATCAAATCATCTAAAAGAACAATTCGTTCAGGCCAGTCTCAACTCCCTACACTGTAGGTTAATGGACTGACACCTATCAGAAAACAACTACTTCCCTGGCTGATACCACGAAGGGCGTTGGATTATATCCGACAGGTGTCAGTGTAGGATATTTCACTGAAGTTATTCTTTCATATGCTGTTGGCGATACAACTGCCGCAATAGATTTTCAATTATTGGAACACACTTGCAGACCGGTTTCGGGCTGTTTGGCCACTCGTCAGTGCAAGGTAGTGTATATCATCAACATGAAGTCGATGATTTCCGATAATTGAAAATCAAATTACCTCAGAGTATCATTCCTCGAAGTAAGCTGAAGCATACAACAAAGAATAGGTTTGTCGTCGCCCCATCTGCCTGTGAACGAGGTAACCACTTTGCTTTATAGCAACGTCTCTTTTCAGATAACCGTGAGATTCTCCCGTGAGATTCGATATATTCACGGACTATTCGGATAAACTTATTGACCATCTTCCCAACTCCATTTTCACAGACAGTTTTCACTGTCTCAAACTCTAGCGCAACTATCAATACTACATATATTGTTACTTGCATACCTAGATTCAGTATTTGCAGCATTTCCGTTTACTTTCTAATTATTGTTGGGGCTTTTCACTACAATATGATCTACAAATTTTTTCGAAGCTCAAGGATAGGCCAAATTGATTATTACTTCGATATCTGCCAAATACTACCAATTCTGCAAGGTCTCTTGCTTTCAAGTGAGCTACGATATATTGTTATAAAAAGAGATTTTATTATTGTTCGATGATCATTTTGACTCTAGTGTTTCCTTATCTCGCAGTGCTAGCACTAGTGCAGTAGCTTTTTCCTCTTCTGATCAACCGTTAGCTTTGGGTCCTGTCTGAGATAGTTGACGGAGCATAGACCATGATGACTCTGCTATTTGTTGGAGGCTCATTTTATTTTCTTGGTGATAATCTCATTGTTTATGACGAGATTAGCTTTGTTGAGTTTTTCAATTTGTTCAACTGTTCATTCAATATCTTACTCAACTCCTTTTAGACCCGTTCGTCATTTAATTTCATCTCAAACTTCCTTGACTTGGCTTCAAATTTCTTTTACCAAAATTTGTTGATCCTAAATGGGAGTTAAAACCTCTAACATTCAAGCAGAGAAGAGTTCTGGAAAGTAAGAGAGTTGTGAACCAACATAAAATAATATCTATCAATGAGAGGCAAATTATTGAATTTGTCTGGAAATTTTATAGCGTTTGGTTGAAACTAGATAGGAATTTATTCTACATTAACACTTCTTTTGTTCCCGCATAGAAAACTGACGATTGATGCTCGATGAAAATTTATGATAACGTATTTGAATAACTCTTCATTGTAAACTGTTCTGTGAAACTCTCACAAAAAAAATAACATTTTTAATTCTGAATTCTGTATCACTCATTACAAAAAAGAGAACCAGTGGTAGTGATTTTGCTTATCTCTATTTGTTCCATAATAATTGAAATAATTTATTTCTGCTTCTAA
Source organism: Leptinotarsa decemlineata (assembly GCF_025532065.1). Classification (NCBI taxonomy): domain Eukaryota; kingdom Metazoa; phylum Arthropoda; class Insecta; order Coleoptera; family Chrysomelidae; genus Leptinotarsa; species Leptinotarsa decemlineata. The sequence goes on along the minus strand of NW_027412545.1, from coordinate 744,535 downwards.
CTATGACGGTTATCTGTAGGTTATGCGCAAATTTAGATAAGGAGATTAATAAAACCATAAATAATTATTTGCAAAACATGTCAGCATTATGGAATGGTGCCGGATAAGGCAGAAAACTCATTGTTTGGTAATATTTGCGCTTTGCAAACAATGTTCTGCATAAAAGTACCGGTTGTGTTAGCGTTATCAATTTCTTACCGGCATCATTGAAATCTTTTTGGTTTCAGTTATATTTTATTCTCAGAAAGATTTGCTTCTCTCTGTTCTTTAAAACAAGCTAATCAGTTACATCAACAATTTTTTTTTGGAATAATCACAATCTGCGAACTATTATTTACTCTGTTTAGTTTCTTGCTACTTGGAGGGGTATGACTTTTCCATTACTTTCAAATATCCGGAAAACACTGCAGCTTTATGAACTGAATGCAATTTCAGTTCTATCTGTAATCAAGGATGTAGGTGATTGTGTAAATATTGAATCTCAAGTAGAATTTTTTGATGGTTGGTGCAGCAGTAATGGATTGAAATTTAACGCAAATAAATGTAAAGTTTATACCTATTCGTATCTAACTCAAGATTCACATCTGTTGAGATATATTTGACCAAAAAATTAACATTTCGAAGATATATTTCACAAAGAGTTTCAGAGTCCTTGAAAGCTTAAGGTTTTATTGTTAGAAACTGTAGAAACTTCTATAATATTGAGGTTATGAATCTGTTTTATTTACACCTACGTACGTTCGAAGGTCGAATATGCAAGTATCCTCTGGAGTCCATTATATGAGATTTATAATCTATGCATTGAAATAGTTCAAAGAGAGTTTTCTGAATTTTAAAGTTTCAGAATAGATGGTTGTTACCCTGAGAGAGGTATTAGTAATGATGAAACATAAACGTTTGGAACTTTTCAGCTTATAACATCGCAGAAATTGTGCATCGCTCACATTTTTATTCAAATTAGTGAATGAGAGACTGTCTTAAAATCAGTTAATGAATGAGAGCCTGTCCTGAAATTCTGAAAAAAATTAACTTTTACGTACCACGGCCCGTTTCAGAATCTCAGTCCATTTTTAGACCTCTCAGAGCAAGAACTAATGAAATGCCAATTTCTCCAATGTATGTCATGTGAATGAATTTCAATATTATTTTTTCCCATTGTGATATATTCTCCACAAACCTTCATATTCTTATTAAAGTTGCGAACGCGTATTTAATTTAAGCATTACGAATTGTTTTTTCTTCATTCATTTCTCCTTGTTTGAATTTTAGCATTGTGAATACAATTATGTATTTTTCTAAAAATGGATAACTGTTGGACAATAAAGCTATTATTATTATTATCATTATTATTTTTTCATATCGTTGATATACTCTGTATATGTGAATATTGGACATTCTTTTTCATTTCGGAATTTTCATCTCTTTTTCAATTTATCATTACACACCCACTTCATATTTCTTGAAAAACAATGCCATCTTTTTGAAACATTATTCCCGGAATAATCTGAAAACGTTGAATTGCGCCAATAACGTTTAAGGAAATGATGATCCAATTTTCAAGAACAAATCAATGATAATGGCAAGGTTTTATATCTTGAGTAATTGAAATTCAGAGGGTAGGCTCTACTGAGAAAATCCCAATGGAGATGGTTTCAACGGAGCATACGGAAAGTTAGAAATTGAGGCGTTGGAAGGGCGAAATGTGGCGATATTTTCTACAAACAATATGATCTTATTGCCTTTATCTGTTGGTACGTGAGAATCTGAAAACGTAAAAGGTTTGAATTGAGTTAACGTGAATGAGAGAAAAGCTTTTGGGATTTTATGTGGCTTTTATATTTTTAGTATTCTTTGGACGAGTTCTGAAAATTCAGTAACATTTTCTATAAAATGGAGACTGATATAGAGGAATTGAAAATAGATAATGTATTTGATATTTGACACAAATCTAAGGTGTATAAATACCGTATTCAAAAACACTTCATTCTGTTACATAAATACACTATTCATCAAATAGAAAAATGAAAAAAAATCATCAAAAATGCCCCACATGAGGTCATATATATATATATATATATATATATATATATATATATATATATATATATATATATATATACAGGCTGATTCACGGTGGATGGCACATTAGACGTTTCTGGTGAACCAGACAACGGATCACTTTGAAAATTTAATGGAGGGCATATTCGGACATTCTCTAGCCAACTAAAATATTTTCGACAATGCGGTGTTGCCGCTTCTATTAGAAAGCAGTAGCAACTTTGATTTTTCAAATGTAACACTCTGTATATAATATTATTTTTGGAATCTCCAACAATTGCCCGACAACTTTTCTTGATATTTCCCTATACCTATCTGTTACCGTTTTCGAAATAAAAATTAATTTCATGAAAAAATATTCATTATTAACAAAGTTATGACAACTCAAAAATTCGAAAACTCACACAGCTAACAGTCACAAAAAACACCCTATATCAACAGATATAGCCATGAGAATATTTTTTTTATGATTTCAACAATAAAGTGACGCCAGATGAAAAAAAAACAAATAGCGTAAATATTTTTAATGAAAATAACGGAATTATATTCAAGTTTTCACGCAAATTAACTGAAACTTAGACTTAATATTTCAATTTGAATCTTAGTTGCCATAGAAATGATATTACAGTTTGACACTTGTGAAAGATTTGAGTGTACTATTGTCAACAATATTCACCTTACAGTTCTTCGAATTATTTTGTGTCATGGCTGCAAGATTGAGCGTAAGAGAGAAAATTGAAATTGTACGCCTTTCGGGAGATGACGTTAGAAGTGCTAGAGAGGTTTGTAGAGTATTTAATGAGAGACATCCAGATCGTCCTCGTATTAGCTGCGGTACGGTAAATAAAATAAATACAATGTTCAATGAAACTGGTGCAGTATCAAAAATGATGTTAAAAAGTAATCCTGTACAAAGACGAAACAGGAATGACAGAAATGATCAAATCATTTTAGATTATTTCGGAAATAATCCTAATGCCAGTATAAGGAATGCCACTTTAGATTTGAATATTCCACGAGAAACTATTCGAAGATGTCTCAAGGCGAAGAATATTAAACCTTTCAAGCCAAAATTTTTACACACACTTCAAGAAGGCGACGAAGCAAGACGCCTGGAATATTGTTTATGGGCCCAAGGGGAATATTTACACAATAGAAATTTCTTAAAAAATATTTTATATACCGACGAAGCCACTTTCACTACGAATGGAGTAGTGTCATCACAGAATTGTCGCTATTGGGCAGCGGATAATCCTAACTGGGTAATAAACTGTAAAAGCCAGTATTTCCAAAAAATCAACGTCCGGTGTGGGATATTGAACGAACGAATTATTGGTCCTTCCTTTTTTGAGGAAAACATTAATGCGCAGAGGTTTCTAGAATTTTCAAACACAGAGTTTTGGGATGCTATTCACGAGCTGCCAATCAATGAACGATCAAATTCAATTGTCCAGTTAGATGCGTGTTCATTTCATTATGCCAGAGCTGTGAGCCAATGGCTTAACGAACATTTTCCAAACCGATGGATAGGCCGTGGTAGTCCGTTTATAGAGTGGCCACCCAGATCTCCAGACCTCACAGTTTTGGACTTTTTTCTCAGGGGACTTCTCACACAAAAGGTTTACAAAAACCGCTCAAGAGATAGAAATGAACTTTGTGCAAGAATTCGACAGGTATGTGCAGATATTAGCCCTCAAGAACTAAGGAACGTAATCAGAAACATTCGTAATCGCTACGACACATGTATCGAAATACGTGGTGGATTAGTAGAGGCTACTAGAATATGAGTTGCACTGAATCGAAACATTTCAATAATTAATTTCACTAGTTCGGACTTCCATTGTCTACTATATGAAATGATTTGAAATCCCTGAAACAAGTAAAAAAGAATAATTAAAAGAGAATAGTTGAAAATAACAATTATATTAAGCAACAATAAATCTGAAATGAAATGATAGTGAAATAACCTACAAGTAAAAATATAATAATTGAATAAATAAAAAAAAATAAATGAAAATTAAAGGAATGAAAAAAGAAAATAATAAAAAAATAAAAGTGTAGAGATTCCAAGTCACGTTAGTTCACGACGTTTAGATTGTTGGTATCTACAATCGTCTTCGGGTGATGACTGGACTGATTCCTCCGAGAGATGACTATTTTATAGGCCGTTGGAATACTTTCACTTTCTCTACTTTCCATTTTCCGCTTCACTGATTCCGTGAGAGATGACCGTTTTGGCGGGAGTTGGTCATTTTTCGTTTGATGATGGGTTTCCATATGTTTCGTATATCTACGCTGGCCTGGCTGAATACGTTGTTGGACAACATGTATGCGGCAAATCAGGAATAGCAGACCATGTTTGGACCCATCAACACAACATCGAGTGGTCCCAAGCTGAGATCTTGCACAGAGAGGAACATTGGTTCAGGAGAAAATTTAAGGAAGCCGCATACATGTTGTCCAACAACGTATTCAGCCAGGCCAGCGTAGATATACGAAACATATGGAAACCCATCATCAAACGAAAAATGACCAACTCCCGCCAAAACGGTCATCTCTCACGGAATCAGTGAAGCGGAAAATGGAAAGTAGAGAAAGTGAAAGTATTTCAACGGCCTATAAAATAGTCATCTCTCGGAGGAATCAGTCCAGTCATCACCCGAAGACGATTGTAGATACCAACAATCGAAACGTCGTGAACTAACGTGACTTGGAATCTCTACACTTTTATTTTTTTTATTATTTTCTTTTTTCATTCCTTCAATTTTTATTTATTTTTTTCATTTATTCAATTATTATATTTTTACTTGTAGGTTATTTCACTATCATTTCATTTCAGATTTATTGTTGCTTAATATAATTGTTATTTTCAACTATTCTCTTTTAATTATTCTGAACAGCTGAACTCCACCACACTCGCAAGTTCAAACTATCCACCATCACACAAAATGGCTGCTTATAACGCATTCATATATAGAATGTTAAGGATACCACTCAGCAATGAAGCCCGAAACAAAGAACGGAAAATCATATACCAAATAGCGAACGAAAACGGATACACCCAAAAGACAATAGATAAACTAGAAAACAGAATCAAACGAAAAATACAGAACAAGGATCAAGCTACCCCAACAGACAAAACAACACATCGATGGACAGCATTTACGTACGTAGGACACCAAACCAAAAAACTAACAAACATCTTCAAACCACTGAACATCAACATCACATACAAGCCGAACACGAAGATAACAAAAAATAAACAACTATGAAAAAGAAGAAGACAAAGACCAAAACGGGATATACAGTATGCAATGCTCGGACTGCAACAAATTCTATATCGGCCAAACCAAGAAAAAACTGATCCAAAGGTACAATGAGCACAAAAAGGCATATATAAATCCAACAGTATATAAATTAAACCTTGCAACACACGCCATACAAAACAAACATAATTTCCCTCCACCAGAGAACATAAAACTAATAAAACAAATCAACAAGGGAAACCGCATGGACAGTCATAACAGTCATAAATCACTTATCGAGAAACAAGTACAAATCAAAACACAAGATCTCACATTCAATATAATAAACAAAATCATACACATTCCTAGAGAAGATCTAACACGAAGAAGAGTACCTGATGCAGAACAAATACAGGCAAATTCATCTAAAGTACCTGAAATACCTGAGTTAAGACGCTCTGACCGTATAAAGAGACAGACAACAGGATGACCAGTTCAGTTTGAGGAGTGCCAGATGATGACAGTACTACCAACTGTCGAAAGCGTTCGCAGATAATTAATAGACGATATAAAGCTTCAAATCCTCCAAATTTAATATCGAAATATGTATATATATATATATATATATATATATATATATATATATATATATATATATATATGTTATCAACTCAAATAATTTTTAGCTCCCGAACCATAAGCTTCAGACCATTTTTTTTATACTTTGTTGAAATCTACTCATCATGAATAATCTGATAATGCAAAACAATATAGGATGATCCATTTAAAAAAATGGTGACATGCTCAGGGGGTGCGATAGGGAAAGTTAGATCGAAAGTGAATGTGTCAAAATGTATCCCACTGTATACTATGGTTGACGTGTTTCTTCATTTTTCCTGCAGATTATTGGAATGCACTGTATATACATTCTCAGATATCTGATATTATAATCTGAAAGAGGCAATTGTTCGAGTGATTATCGATCGATGAATCGAGTAGTGTAAAAAGTAAATTTTTAACTTTCAAGTGTTTTTGGCATTCGTTTCTATAACTTAATAACCTTTGTCTATATTAGGCAATGAATATAGTCGTGTTTCACCGCTCATTTAATTTTATGGTGTACTATTAACTAGAAATGCTCAGTTTCAATATGAATTTTAACGAACAAACTTTGAAACCATTTTAACTCGATATTATTAAAAAAAAAGAAATATAATCCTCTAAATACTAATAACTCAAACAATACGTTTCAGTTCGTGAATGAAAAATAATGGAAGCATATCAATCAATCCAGGTTGAGAAATTTTCAAGCAGATGCAAATGAATACGAAAATGAAAACAGGTGAGAAGAAATGACAGTAAGAATAAAGTGTTTCTTCCCCTAATTGTAATTGAGATTGAGCAGATGAGATCTTTCACTCGAAAACATCATGGAAATAATGAGCGAGAGACAAAGCTCCTATAAATATTCATTTGACAGAACGGGGTATATAGGTACTGATTGTATTTCGGAGTGACATTGAATTCAATACAGATATTTTTAGTTGAAATAAAAATCAGTTGTTCGGAAATGATTCTGATCAAATAGAAAATTAATACAATTATTACAGTAAGGCAATGAAAATATAACTTCAAAGACTTTTTGTATTTCTCTGGTTTTTCAATCTTCCGCGAACTGGAAAATAAACAAAGATGAATCATCAGAAATTCTGCTAAAATGTATTTATTGAAGGACAAACTGAAAAGTTCCCACTGAAAAATAATTGCGTGATAAAAATCATTGAAAGAAAAATCCCAATCAAATACTGACGAAATTTTTTTTGGAATGTCAACTGATTTTCATTGTAACCGCCATTTTAAACATGGTAAATCTATATACTGGTGGATTTTGGAATGAGCTAATATTTCAAAAATTATTGTATACCAACTGGATCAGGTAGACAGATAGGTCTCAACTGCAACCCGCGAAGGTCTGTTGTGGAAACCTGTTCCAGTTGATGACGAGGTAGGTACAGAGTACGTGCTATTAGGGTCTGAATTTCCGAGTGGAGAATGATTGTTCTTATGGTTTGAGACCATAGTATATATTTCTCAATCTAGTAAGAACTTCTTCAATTCATTTGAAAGTTGGAGAACTGAGAAGCTCCCACTCTTGATCCTATATTACAGAAAATACAGTTGGGGTCGTTTGGTTGATATCCTCTGTAGAATTAGTTCATTTGTAGAACCTGCTCAAAGAAGACTATTTTCTCTGTTAATGCAGACCCTGATTCTGTTGCTCAAGAGTTTGATGCAAGGCAGACTCATAAAATATCCTTCTCTTGAGGAAGGAATGAGTCGTTTCATAGCTGCATCACATATCCCTCTGGGTTTGATCAAGAGTAAACTCAGTTCAAAAGCCAGAGAACTAATAGGTTCCTTCGGAACGGAAACACAAACCTCAGGATGAGACAACATCTAGGAGGATTCTCACCTCCACGGATGACACTTCATCTGGCAGGAGTATTATTACCCCCTTCGCTGCGGGGCAGAAATTGTGAAGTATTTCTGACGTTGCCACAAGATGGTGCCCATAGTCAAACGATTATTGATAGATGATATTACCAAAACTACTATTTTTCTTTAGAGACATATAAGTGAGGTGATCGCAAAAACACTTCGTCAGCTGACGTTCAGGGACATTATGATTTGGTCAAATTTGAAAAATTATTTTTGCTGGTAATTATTAGATTTTTTCTGCTGTTTGTTATTTGAACGGCTAAATTGAGGCGATATCCTTTTCTCTGTCTGAGTGTTCCAAAAGTGATTATCTAAGTATGAAATTGCATAAGGTTACCTGAGGTGAGGACAATTTGTAAAATGAAGAATTTACTATATAAATCATGTAAAAGTGATGATAGGTGTAAGAAAAATGTGCACCTCAATGATAAAGGACGTGATTCCTTTCTCATTAGTATTCCAACTTATATATGATATTGATAGATACCTGTTATTCTCACTGAATTCATTCCAGAATGAATTATTCACGCCAAAATTCATTTGCTGTCTTGAGCAGAGAGAGAGAGAGAGACGGTAGGACGGAGAAATCTGGATTAGTTCAATGCGATAAGATCCACAGATGTAACATTACTTGTGAAATCTTTTGATCATAGTTCAATAGGTTGACAGAAAAGCAGACGTGTTCAATCACCTCAATATAAATATCTCCATTCCAATATTCACTTGAAATGAAATTTGTTCACAACGCACACAAACTGACACCGTTGATGATCCTAGATTCTTATAGATTCACAAAAGCAAATTATATCGAATAAGGTGCACATGTGTTTTTTCAGAGTTGACCACTGTTTTTGTGCTTTTAGTATCAGTTGTCATGCAAATTGTTCACATCGTTACCTCAAGTGAATATTGAGAATACTAAATGGAAAATGAATACAAAGAAAACAGCAACCAAAACTTAAGATAGAACAATATGAACATCAGCTACATATGTCAACTGACATATGATATTTATATGATAAATATATATATATATATATATATATATATATATATATATATATATATATATATATATAAATGTGCTGCAAATGAAATACTTATTGATATGAATAATAAAATTAATAGAATGGAACCGATTTCTGAACAGCAAATGAAATCTAAGAATGGACAACACAAACATCATTTACGTATGATAACTGACACTAATGAAAAATAAACATATGAACTAACATAAAAAAATTAAATGTGTTCCAAATTGAATCCTTACCTGAAATTGTTTATTCAAAGAAATCTGAATACTTTCATGCATTCACACAGTTCACATTCACACAGTTCTCATCTACCTCTCAATTTACATCATCACGTTGCTAGACCATTATACTGCATCTCGGATTATTGATTGCCTTATATTTACTGGCTTGTAAAACGTCGATTGAATATGTTAATCACTTGATGAAAGGATGATATAACTTATGCATCAATTGTGAAAATGTTTCGATAAAATTGAATTTTTCTGGAGACAGGCTAGATGGACTGCATATAGACTTGTGCACATTGCCTATTGCACAAATCAATTTAACACTGGAAGTCACAGCATTCTGGAAATGACCTCCGACTTTACGCCTCCAACTGTCAACTACGAACTGCCTTATAAAGTACTGTATCCGAGTAGGGAGGAGAAGTGAATATCAAGAGCAGATATATGTTGGTTCACAAATGGATCAAAAAGATCCGGTTCTGGTGCAGGTGTTTTCAGTCGCAGACCCTGGACAGAGATATCAACCTGCCTAGGAACTTGTGCGACTGTATTTCAAGCAGAAAAATACGCTATTGAATTGTGTACGGAGAGATTGAAAGAATCCAACCTCATACACACGTCAATAAAAATATTCTTGGACAGTAAAGCGGCGTTGAAAGCTCTTGGCTCCTACCGAGCAACGTCTAAATTGGTAGCAAATTGCCAAAAACGACTATCCTCGTTAGTAAGACTCAACAGATTGTCTCTAGTCTGGATTCCTGGCCATACTGGCCTGGAAGGCAATGAGGCTGCTGACTCCCTTGCAAAGGAGGGTGTTGCAAACAGCTTTATCGGACCAGAATCTGTCATTGGCATCGCTTTAGGCTTTGCCAAACAAAGATTGAACGCCTGGATGGCAAGAAAATTTATGCACTTCTGACAGAATCTTTCAGGATTGACTAACTCCAAGGCATTTATTCACACTTCGAAGCTTGATACCAAACAGTTGTTGGACTACAGTAGGGATGAACTACGATGTCTAACAGGCCTTCTTACAGGTCACTGTCATTGGAATCATCATATTCAGAGACTTGGACTGTCGGAAGACAGAGTGTGTCTCTGTTTGGAAAATGGTGAAACAGCAGAGCACATATTTTGTGCCTGTCCCGTTGGGGACCGAATCACGTTTTCAGAATTCTGCTGAGCCGTACTCTTACCATCTGACCTGGAAGACTACTCACCATACATACTAATCGGTTTCTTTAAGAAGCTGGGTTCATTTGGTTGAGTGTGGATAGGTGTGAGCTACAATAATTCCTCGCGAGATACGGTGGAGGGTCGAATAGACTCACTCACTTTGGACCTAACCTAACCTATCCTACGTTGGAAAAATTGCACTGATTCAAATGGAATTGAATGAGTGTACATTGAGCTATTTCAGTTCAAAGTAGACTGGACAATAATTTTGAAAACACCTAATAGCATGATACCAAATAATATTTCAGCAATGATGAACTGAATTCAAGTTATTATCCAATCCCCTATGAATGGGTGCGTTAAAATCTTGAGAGATTATTTTTCTTCAACTCGCCCCAAAATGCGAGCAATCCACGTCAGACCCAATTTGGAGAATGTTACATCACTCCAATGTTTCCGATGTATCAAAATGTTTTGAAACCGAGTAGGAAATTCCTCGATGCGACTGATTCATAAAGTGGTCTGCATGAATTGCACAAATAGCCCTTAAAATCCTGTAATAGAGAGCTGTTCTGCAAATGCCATTGCATCCCCCGAACCCCAGCCAGACAGGGGTGACTCATATTACACAACAATAAAGGACGAACGAAAAAGTTTTATTTTATGGCGGCTATAGGGTGAATTCCAGAGAACGTGGACATAAAACTATCAGGGATGTAGAGGGAAATGCGCTGAAAATTTGAATACAGCGATAGTTATGAAAGATTTATTTATTCTACAGGATGTGTGATATTGAATGTCACATATTGTTTTTCAAATAATTTTTATTATGACAAAATGGTTAGGGTTTTCGCGGCCGAGGTTTTCAGTGTCACTATTTTTCGGGTTCGAAGGCCATGGATTTTTGGAATTTCTTTCCGACGTTTCGCGCTGTTACGTTTCGTAACCTGTACCAGGTAGTTTGGAGTGCTAATACCTGTACCTGAATTAGGTGATTTGTCAGTAATATTTATTGACCCTTCTCTACCGTCATGCTGTTTGCTATCCTTGATCTTCTTAGAATGGGATTCCACATTCGATTGAGGTTCACCGCTTTTTCTTTTCTATTGAATTTATTCGTGTATTTGTGGATCTCTATTTCCTCCCGTACTCGTCGGCTATGGTATATCTGATTAGAGGCAATGAGTCTCGTGTTTTCCAACAAAATCCTGTGGTTTCATTCAAAGAGTGCGTGCTTTGCCACAGCCGACTTGTCTGTTTGGGCTAGTCTGCAGTTTCTTTCATGTTCCTTCAGCCTTGTTCCCGTGAATCATTTAGTGGTTTCGATGTATACCTTCCCACAAGTGCACGGTATGCGATAAACCGCTGCTGCTGAAAGGGGGTCCCCTTTGTCTTCAGCCGATCTGAGGCTTTGTTGTAGATGGGTTTGAAAACTGTTCTTATGTCATGTTTCCCCAATAGTTTTCCAATTCTGTCTGTGACCCTAGGAGTATATGGTAGATACGCTCGTGCAACTATCTGATCCTTCTCCCCGTTTTGAACCGAATGACGCTTCAGTTTCATGGCCCTGTTGATATCGGGTACACTCTATCTGTTCGATCTCAAGGTCACTTGAAGATGTTCCATTTCTTCCTCTAGATGATCTGGTTCACATATTCTTCGAGCCCATTTCATTACAGTGGAGATGATGTTGCTGTTGCTATCCGTATGTTCTTTATTATATTATGAAACAGAAGCTATTTTTACTACTTATTTCTGAAATATAATACAAAGTAGATATCTGTTGTGAGCACAGAAACCCCAATATACCGAATAATAATATTTATTTGCCAAAAACAACTACATTAACCAATGTCAATATTACAAATAAATAAAGAGTTAGCCACATAAAGCATTGCTTTGTATCGTCGTTAAGAGAAAAGAGAAGAGAAGAAAGGATTAGAAAAGAAAATAATGAAAGTTATCACTTAATATACATCAATGATTTATACTAACAATGATATATACTAACAGTATTTAGTCAATAATAATGCATAAGAGTCGTTTACTCATGTGATCATAACTAACAATGTTTATGTACCGACACTTATAGAAGGGCTCAAAAAAATCTTAGATTTGAACATGAATCGGCTTCTATCATTTAGCAGTACTCTACAATTGTGATGTTTGATGATCATTCGATGAGTCATAGTTATGCCTAATAATAAGATGTAGTTGAAGACAAGAAAAACCGTGAATAAGAAACACTGGGAAATAAAAAAGAAAGGATGAAGAAGGTCTACGAACTAGAGTTGATTCAAACAATTCAAGGTACTTTCTCATACATACCTCATTTATTAAATTTTCTTCAGTTTCCTGGTCCATTTTGTCTCCGTATTTTTTCCTCGGCTTTTCGAATGAACCAAACTTGGTGAGATTTTGATCCAATAACGTGATCATAGTTCGATGTGGTTGTCGTCTTTCGGGATACAAGTTTAAATACATTTCCGGTGTCCTTACACTGTTCATATCGTATTTGTAATAAATTTGTATCACAGTTTTTTTTTCTTCATTCGTGAAAGCCATTTTTCGCCAAAAATTCAATAACTTGTACAATAACAAAATGTCAAAATTAGAAACATCAAAGTCAAAGCCTATTATAATAAAAATTTTTTATTCAATATCTCCAATTTTTAATAAAATAATGATAAATTATGATATATCATTGGAAGGGTAAAATCTGATTCTATTCAAAACAGAAAGAATCCAATGTAGCGCCCATAAGAAAAATAAAGTTGATGATGGTGGCCTGAAGACGAAACGTCGGATAGCAAATCTGAAAACACCATTATGTAGCAAAGAAAAAGTGGCAACGTGGAGGTGTAATTCATTTTCGAATACTAATGCCAGAAAAAAAATACACTTTCCAAAATTTCTGTTTTTTCTCCAGATATAATCGGAATTTCAGAATTTTCTCAACGGCATATTGTTAGTCAGGTGAATGTGGAACTTCGCCTCAAATCAACCATCTTCGTATCTCTCAGTTTCCGAGATCTCAATGGTTAGGATCGAATTTGAAACACCCTGTATTGTTGCCTTGCAAATCTTATATACCTTCAAAGTTGAAATATCGTTGACGGTACACAACCACAGCGTGAGACCGATTTTTGGTTGATGATAAACATACTCAACTATGAATGTTTGGAATTCAGAAGATGCTTAGCCTCTATTTTATTCCTCTAAAAACTTGTTCATTATTTAATTGGTTGCTCTGATCTGCTGAGTTAGCTTAATTCCAAGGTGACGCAATTCGCCAGCAGGAATAATTTAACATTCTATAATTCAATACCGAAAACCAATGTCCTCACTTATCAGCATGATGTGTGAGAATTTTAATAGGATTTGCTCAGAGCTTAGAGCAAATTAAGAGTGTGATGCGAAGTTGGGCTATAATTTACTTGTTTGTATTTCACTGTAGTTTAAAGTCGTTTATATTTGTTGTTTCAACATTGCTCTGTAGATATATTGTACAATGTGTTGGGGGCAATGAATGATATTATTATTCGAAGCAATCAACAAATAACTACTCCTTACATCGTGAGGTTAGTGATCATTGACTCCGAGAACCATGTGCCCTTAGCAGACGCAACGAGCCAACGAGCCTTCTACATTTGTTTTGCCAAGATTCCCATCTTAGTGCTACAGGCCTTGATGATCTTGAGATTCGAGACGATAGATGGCATCATTTCACAAAGGACTCCAATAATCAAAAAAACCATTTCAACAGAGTGGTCTCAAAGTCTACGGTCTGCTTTTTCTTCTCTTTTCGGACGATATTTGTCTTGCATTATCGTGTTACCGTGATGATTGTGAAGAGCTACATCAGGCTCATAATTTTGTATGAACCTAAGGGTGGGAAATTTTTTCTTTCGGCATTTCTCATTCTACATGCCAGCAAGACCGGTGTCTCATCAATACTTCAAGAGGGTCGTAGGCGAAAGATAGAACTGGAACCTCTGGGGTGTAGAATAAATGTAAAACAAATATAATAATAATAATAATATGATTTTATTTCCTTGAGACAGTACAGGCTGTATGGAAAAAGTCAAAGGAAGGGTTTCATACAAGGTGCATATACCATCAACAAACGAATAGCAAACACCGCTTAAAAAAACATACAAACGGTTATATATGATAGATAATCAAAAACAAATAAGTACATAAATAGATGAGAAAAAAAAAATCCTCAGAAGTGATGTCCTAAAAACTGTTATATGGAGTAAAAGCAATTTTGCACTAGAAAATCTTCCAGATTTCGTTAGAAAATGATAATTGAGCTACTATTTTTTATGTATTGCGGGATCGAATTAAATATTTCTGGAGCCCTGAAGTTTGGGGCATTTTGAGTTATTCTAAGTTTTGTTAAGGCACTATAAAGTTATTTTTGTGTCTAGTGTTATACCCATTTTCAAAATCAATCTGGAGGAATGTATCTTTTTTCTTATACATATATATTCACAATTCTAAAATATAGAGTGAGGGTAAGGTTAATATCTCCAGGTCCTTGAATGCATTTCTGCAGGAGGTTCGAGAGCTCAAACCCAACATTGAACGTATAATACGTTTTTGTGCTATGAAAACACAAGACGATGATGTTGATGTTGCCCAGAAGGTCAAGCCATATCGTAGTCTACTTTCTATCTGTGCATAATAGAGCTGCAACAACTGATCAGGTTGTTCAGGTTTCTTTTATATTCTTAAATTGGAAGGCAACTGTGTGGAGTTTGGAAACAAGATCCTCACAGTGAGATTTCCAATTGAGATGGTTATCAACATTTAATCCCAGAAATTTCGTTCTTGTGACATTAGTGAAGATCATAGGAAAACCAAATGAGGTTTTTTGCGGGATATGAAATCTTAGGCATTTTGTTTTATCAATATTCAAAAAAAGACGATTTGCCGAGAACCAATTATTCACTGCGGATAAAGTTTCCTCACAGTTTTCCGTTATAGAACTTTCTCGGGTATTGGAAATTATAAGTGAGGTGTCATCTGCGTACATAGTGAAGGATGCTGGCACAGGTATCTTATCCATGTCATTGATGTAAATTATGACTAGAAAAGAGCCAAGTACTGACCCTTGTGGGACACCCAAGTCGTTTTTCAAGTATCCAGATGACTCCTTTTTAATTGAGACATACTGCCATCTGTCACAAAGATATGAACGTATCCAATTCAGAGGTGTACCCCTCACACCATAGTGTGATTTACTCAGTCAAATGCCCTGCTGAGATCACAAGAATCCCAACAGGGCATTCGCCGCCTCAATGTAATCCACTAGTTTGTGATATTAGGAATATTGTGCTGTGGTTGTTGATTTCTTATTTAGAAATCCATGTTGGTTTTCGGATATTAAATTATTTTTATCAATATATGATAAAAGTCGGTGTGCGTAAGTGTACTCGGAGACTTTGTAGGAACTACAGGGAATTATTACCGGACGATAATTCTCAAGAAGTTGATGACAATTTTTTTCATGAATAGGCGTAATTTTCCCAATCTTCAACAAATCTGGAAAGACCCCTGTTGAGAAGGATAGATTAACAAAGAATGTCAGGGGCTTCAATAATATTGTGGTAAAGTTTTCTTCACCAATGCTGTTCCCAAACACCAGAACTGCAGCACTCTCCTCCTATTTTGATTCCAGAAAAGTGCAATATATCAGCGAAATATTATTCATTCACAGAAATGCACTTTCTAGGCAAATTGGTAAACCATACAACAAACAATCAAATTATCGCACTATATCACTTTGATCGTCTCTAAAATATCTATTTCTATTCTCTGTTTGATGTGGGATTATGTTTTATGCCATGGAGATGATTGATACTTAATAAGGATTATCATTAACCTACTTGAATCAGGACAAACAACATTTACTTTTGATTGCATACGAAATTGATTCATTATTACCATCCGACCGATTGTCAGCTATAACGGTCCAATAAAAATATTATGAATGTGTCGTCATCGTAAGACCTCTTTTTCCTATCGTTATTTTCAGAGTAACGAGTATGCTAAAGGACAATATAAACGAGACGTTTATACTTCCAGCTATTTCTTTTGATGTATTGAATCATTGTAAGTATATTCACTGACAAATGTTCATTGATTCAAAAGATGAAAGTGGAACCTCTGGTCTAGAATGATGATGAGAAAATAACTTTTCCCAAACGCCAGAAATGCAATACCCTAAACGACGCGCGTTTCGCCAACTAAGTTGACGTCTTCTGGAGATTATATGATCACGATTATGTTGAAAATATCATACAGCCGAAAAATAAATGAATTGATATGTACGAAGAACTCAATTTGTCAAAAACATGGAGAACAAAAGGAAACATATGAAGGGACCTGGCTTGAAAAAATTGGAAAAATGTTGAATTCGAAAGTTTTTCCAATTGAATCGATAAATAAGAATGATGAGAAGCTGTCCCAACTGCATTAATGGTTCATCAAAGTAATAATAATTAGGAAAATAAAATGTGTCATTTTGATGAATAAGAAGTGTCCAATTGAACGATTTTTCATATAATTACTTGAAAGAACAATTCATTCAGGCCAGTCTCAAATTACCTACACTGTAGGTTGAAGGACCGACACCTATCAAAAAATAACTACTCCCGTGGCTAATACCACGAAGGGCAATTGATTATATTCGACAGGTGTCAGTGCAGGATTCTTCACTGAAGTTATTCCTGCATATGCTATTGGCGATCAATGGCAACACAATCAACGGATAAAGTGTTCAAAAATTACCTCCATCTAGTTCCATACAATAATACAGTATACTTTCAAAAGCATTTCTTACATCATTGAAGATGTCCAGAGTCAGAAATCGGCATTCCCGAACAATTCTCTGTGGCAAGTCTTTAGTTTAACGTATTGATGGCTCACGTTGTGGTCTGGATGATACGTATTATAAATTCTTGCAGCAGCTCCAGCACATTCATTATTTCGATAATAGGTTGCAATAATTTCAATTCTTTCTTTACTAGAATAAACCATGTTGGAACACAGTGAACAAGGATGATTGAATAATAATTCGTTAAGAAGTGACAGTGGCCTACTATCTACTTTTTGTTCTGCGACAACTAGATTCAACAAAAACTACCAGTGCAGAAAAAACTAATAGTGTCGTCCATTTTCAAAACGTCTACTACTAATTGAATAAATTCTACAAATCTAAAAGACCTGCGATAGAGATTGTTCGGGAATGCCGATTTCTGACTCCGGATATCTTCAATAATGTAAGGAATGCCATTGAAAAAAATAGGGGGGGATTGTTGTTGATCGCAGGGGGATGAACTTTCGGGTATGATTTCCATATCAGAATTAGTCCCCCGAGAAATTATAATTGA
The DNA here is from genome assembly GCF_025532065.1 of Leptinotarsa decemlineata. Classification (NCBI taxonomy): domain Eukaryota; kingdom Metazoa; phylum Arthropoda; class Insecta; order Coleoptera; family Chrysomelidae; genus Leptinotarsa; species Leptinotarsa decemlineata. The sequence goes on along the minus strand of NW_027412545.1, from coordinate 726,896 downwards.
CGTGTCCTTTGAAAATTTCGATTACACTTCCGATTCTGACTTACAGGGGGGGTCAAGTTTTCGTTGAAATGCCTTGTATACTTTCATCATTTTACGGGTGAGTTGAGCCAAATGGCGCATTTGAAGTTTCGTCCAAATTGCTTTATTGAAAACAAAATGCTTCAAATGACATTTCCAAGTATTGTCTAATATTATGAAAAACACGATTGAGTAACAACTGGAGGAATACTTTTGCATTTTCGTTTGCTCCTTGAAATTTCCTTGAAATTTGGTGGTAGATGATTATTTTTATAACGGTATACAGGGTGTATCTAAATAAGTGTGAAACATTTAAGGAGGTGATTCCTCATCGAAAAAAAGATAGTATCTTTCATATAAAAAATATTTATTGTTAAGATACAGCCCCTTGAAGGGGGTACATAAAACTTGTATAACAATTTTTTTCACAAGCACTAAAAAAGTTACAATATTGAAATTAACTTGACGTTTTGTACTACCAAAAAACACTTATCCAGAAATTTATTTGGTTTACCCCATGGTTGTAAGGGGTGGAAAACGCAACCCCTAAAATTAATTTCCAATGTAACTTTTTGTCTTATTATTTGTTTACCATTTAAAAATTTATTTCCGATAGCCTGTTCCATTCTAAACAAAAAATGTCTCCTGGGTTTTTTGCCCAAAATAAACCAGTTCGCAGCAGAAAATTATTTTACGAACAACTACAGAGATACATCGTCATAAATGCGAAAATATGAAACTGATCTATCTAATAGTTCGCTATTAGCGATAGTGACAATTAAATTGGTATGACGCTGTCAGTTTGTGAATTTTCGAAATTGAATTAATATTAATTGTGTGTTGTTGTTCTATTCTCAATTTGTTACTTTAATAATTCACTTAATATTGAAATGGCATACACAAATAAGGAAATGGCTGATATGCATTGCGTTTGCGCCATTCTAACCCATTCCCCTGTCGCAGGGGAATGGGTTAGAAGCTTCTAGAAGATATGGTGAAATGTATCCTCAACGGCAGCATCCATCACATAGAATATTTGCTCGACTTCATCAACGATTACCAGAATATGGTTCATTCGACAAAAGAACGCAGGATTGTGGTCGCCATCGAGAAGTACGAACACCACAGCTTGAGGAAGCAGTACTTAATTTGATTGAAGAACAACCTACTACCAATTGTAGAAAGATTGCTTTCCAGCTAAATGTTGATCATATGACGTTATTTTGAATTTTAAAGGAACAACTCTTATACCCTAACCATCTGCAACGAGTACAGGCACTGTTACCGCGAGACTTTCCGAACCGTCTTGAATTTTGCAATTGGATGCTGGAAATGATTAGAAGAAATTGTGACTTTCTGAAGACGATAGAATTCAAAGACGAATGTTGTTTTTCTCGGGACAAGATTATTAATTTTCATAATTACCACATATGGACTGATGAAAATCTCCACTCTATTGTCGAAACTAACCATCAAGAACAGTTTTCTCTTAACGTGTGGTTCGGAGTTATTGGGGATGATTTAATTGGGCCTCATTTTCTACCTCCTCGATTATATGGTGAGGCATACGTTCAATTTTTAAGAGAAGTGCATCCAGTACTGCTGGAGGAAGTTCCTTTGGGTGTCAGAAGGGATATGGCCCGCTCGATCCCGAATCTCAATTCTCTCAATTTCTCTATTTGGGGCCATTTACAGCATTTGGTTTATCGTACTCCTGTTCGCGATGTAGAGGACTCAAGAAACCGCATCACCGATGCGTGCAGGGTAATCAGAGAGACTCCAGGAATATTTGAGGGAATACGTGGCTCAATGCGCCGACGTCTAGACGTATGCGTAATGTCTAAGGTAGACATATTGAACATTTACTATGATTTCGACATGTTGTGTGTTTTGTTATTAATACATTAGTTTTTTTATTACCCTTTGATCGTTTAATGCAGTTACTAACTACAAAATAACAATAAATCCAGTTCGCATTTATGACGATGTATCTCTGTAGTTGTTCGTAAAATGATATTTTGCTGCGAACTGGTTTATTTTGGGCAAAAAACCCAAGAGACTTTTTTTGTTTAGAATGAAACAGGCTATCGGAAATAAATTTTTGAATAGTAAACAAATAAGACAAAAAGTTACATTGGAAATAAATTTTAGGGGTTGCGTTTTCCACCCCTTACAACTATGAGGTAAACCTAATAAATTACTGGCTAAGTGTATTTTTGGCATTACAAAATGTCAGGTTGATTTCAATATTGTAACTTTTTCATTGCTTGTGAAAATAATTGTTATACAAATTTTATGTTCCCCTTCAAGGGGCTGTATCTTAACAAGGGATGCTCCAATGAAGTTTTTTTATATGAAAGATCCTATCTTATTTTCGATGAGGAATCACCTCCTTGTATGTTTTACACTTATTCAGTTACATACTTTATAGAGGTCCTTTGACGATCTTTTATAATTATAATTTGGTAGCCTGAATACTTTATTTTACATCATATGCGTATGTACGTCAGAAGAGTGTGTCAAAATATTTTTTTGTATATATTTATATACATTTGTCAAAGTGAATATTTTTCTTTTGATTCAAATAGGATGCGTACTGCTTTATCTGTATTATGAATGTGAATTGATGTTTAGTTGATGGACCCCAAAATTCTATCCCATTATGATTGTTCCTTTACCTGTGACTGAATAAACGAAAGAAATCAATAGTATTGCTAATATCTCTAATACATTTTTTCTTTGAATGAAAACTATCCCGAAGTGAAAGTGAGAGCTGGATTTATTGATCGTGTTTATTGAAGGGGTAAGTGTCTATTTTGAAGACAATTAGTTCTTTTTACGACCTTCGTGAAACTTCATCACCAGTCTAATCTTCCAGAATGAATATTCCCCGGTTATACGGACTGTTTGCTAAATATAAAAGAAAGATTCTTTACTTTCTGCCATAAATCAAGTTGCCATGAAAATTTTCAATCTATGCCATTATTACTTTCAGTTAAATCATTCATAAATAACTTGTTGAGGGTAGTGATGACTTGCATACTATCATCCTAGTTTATCATTGTTCGGGAAATGCACATAAGTAAATTTGAAAACTGATTTTCTCTGTAAATTGAAGGAGTTTGATGAAGTGTTTCTACAGTTTAACCAGTAAAATACGCAAAAATTAGGTTTTTTCAACATTTTGGTTGGATTTATTCAAAACTTGACTTTAGCATCAATTTCTGATCTGATCGGGATACAATCAAACTAAATACAGATCTCCAAAAGGCGGTATTGGAATCGAAAACTCATCTAAAAATTTTAATCCCATATTTGGGAATATATTACATGTAACATGAAAACTTTGTCTGAATATGGATATATCAATTATATCATGTATACACACATCTATCATATTTCCAAATTTGAAATTGGGAACATGATTTCACCTTTAGTTTTCGACAGCAGTGGAACCCATTGCAATTAAACAGAGAATAATAATGATAATAATAATAATAATAATGAATGGGCTTTATTCATTGACGTATATTGTTTATAAAGAAGAAGTAGATACAAAAATTAATGGAAGGGTTGAAGTTCAGCCGAGGCTGTTTTACAACTCAAGCTGGGGGATAGCATGTATTATATAGAAATAGAAAAAAAATTACCTAGTATATATTGGTAAGTGGGTAGTTCATGAATAATAGACAGTGCACATTTCATATTTCGCAAAAAGTTAATTTCATATCATTTTTATGAAATCTAACCTCGAATTAGGAATGGTTCTGTCTGATATTCCACAAACTGGAAAATTCAAATTGCTGGATATTGGAGATTGAAAACGGAATATAATGTTTTCACAAAAAAGTATCAAAGTGTTGAGGAAGCATATGAAATTGACTGAAAATCGGGGTAACTTTCAAATGAATTTGGAAATTAGAAGCAATTTTTCAATATAAGGCTAGGTTGATCGAAGCGGAAACCACATCGTTCAGTTTTCTTCAGTTTGCCGACTTAAATCGGATTCACACATTGATAACGTTGTATATTCTTCCATTGCTCTAACTGTAAACGAATTTGTTTTTGTTTTTATCAATTGTCGCACCCTACCATTCATGAACAGCGAAACTGTCCTTGAGTTTTTTCATAACATTGAAACTTAACATTGAAGAAAAGTAAGTAGAGTGAATTGAGTGTGGAACGAAAGAAAGTGAAATACCATGAATAGATGTTCAAACTTCGCTTCCTGTGGAATAATTATCTAGAGCCCTTCCGACATTCGGCGAAAATTTCTATCTAGAGAATTACTTTCCCCCAAAAGTTTTCATTATGGTTTCAATCTCTTGTTATCACAATGGCTGGAAAGTGTCCAACTTAGCTGGTGAAATACTCTCTTATGAGAAAATACTAGGTGATGTGGATCTGAGTATAATATTTTATAGATTCGTAATTCTAAGAAAAACGCTTGGGAATTTTCTATAAATTTTGTCATAGGATATCGTGGGTTTTCAGTGACAAAATGCCATATTTTTCAGTTTGTTCATTGTGAAAAAATTCTTTTAATTTCCTTTCCTTCATCTAGAGTCTCAAGAATTGGAAACACTTTTTATATTTTTTGATTCTTCGGTTCTTCTTGAATGATTATGATGAAGAACGTAGTGAGGAGGGGAGTCAGTTTATTGATCAACTCATCAACGAGACCAACTGAACAAGGCATAATAATAATAATACTTAGATTGATGAGTTATAGTAGATATACATTATGAAAATAACAAACAACGAACCATTGATAATGAATAAATACATCAAGTCCACAGGTTGATGGACATGTACAACGTGTGACATTTATAAAAATACTGAATTGTTATAGTAGTGAATTATGAACAGAGTATATAAGAGAATGTGAGAAGTAGATTTTAGTGGATTTAGTGGATTTGTAACATAACACAACTCATATAATTGAATAACAAAATAGAACATCTATTTTGAACTCCAGACCACTTACCTATGTACCCAATGATCCAGATGATATGGAGGCTCTAACTCCAAATCATTTTTTGATTGGAACTAATTATTCAGCGTTACCTTGTGCTGAAACCGATGAAAAGGATTTGTGTTTATTGAACAAATGAAAAGGCAGCACAAAAACTCACAAATTTATTCTGGCAAAGGTGGGCTAAAGAATATCTACCATCTCTAGCAAAACGAGGTAAATGGCATTCATATAACTTGATAACTTGAAGGCTAATTGTAAGTGGAGATTCTTTTGTTTTTATCTTGAATGGAACCCCGCCGTGACATTTTCTTCTTGGTGTCTGCATGTGAGTACTCAGAAGTGGAGTTTTTCCTGAAATATCTAGGTTTAATGCGGTCTGGAAGAAAGAAACATTGAAATTCAATGTTAGTCAAAAACATTTTTTTTATTCTCCTTGTTTTAGTTACAACAACTGAACATCAGACTAAATATTACTATATACAGGGTAAAACAGAGAGTAAACAAATAATACTGAATATAAATATACTGAATTACACCTACATATTTCATTGAATAAGCTTTTTTTTCAGCTATATTGAGTTTTCATATTTATCGTTACATTCAATTCGTTTAAATAAAAAATTTAGCCATGCTCTGACTGAAAGTAGCTGTTGTAACCCTGGAAAAGTTTATATTTTATAAACTTGTTTGACTCATGGAACAACGTTATCTTTTCTTCGGAAAAATACTTTTGGGTGGAATTGGTCATCATTAAGGTTTGGTTTTCTGACGATTCATTTGTGAAATTTCAATTTTACGTTTCTAGTTATGACGTTTTAAAAAGTATCGAACCAGCATTTCTAGACAGCGACTGGTGGCTTCTTCAATGAACCATTAATTTGCAGTCGTATAAGGTACTGATTTGTTATGAAAAAAGTCGAAAATTAGCAAGAAACTGATATCCTTCACGTCAAGCATGTAGTGTTTTTGAATTCATTTACCGAAGTAAAGCATATGGAGTAGGGAATAAGGAATTTGTGGTTTTCAACAAAATAAACACAGCAAACGGAAAATTTCATTTGTTAATTATTCAGATAACCTCGTGAACATAACAAGCTATCAATTTGCCATTGATTCAATGAAAAATCGGATATGTTTTTATAATCGTGAACTCAGAAAGTAAATTTGTCCCTCTTCTATAGATTCTTTCACGGAAAGTTTTCAAGTCACTTGGCACATTTGATTCCGCCAAGAGCGGTACATATCAGAAATACGCGACGAACTGTGGCTGCTCATCGATTCGAGGTTCAACTCAGTACACCTCGAACTTCAGTGTTTAAGGACACTTTCATTTGGAGAACTGCGTTTATGTGGAATAATCTTCCTGAGAACGAAATAAATTTAATCTTCAGCGATTCCAATCCAATGTGAATTACTACTTTCGCACAGGCACCGCTCTTAGAGCGCTTAAAGGATTTTTCTGTGGTACTTGTGTTTTGTCCGTGAAAAAAAATTTTTCATAACAAGATTTATTGATTGAACATTTATTAAAACAACGATAAAAATAAAAACAACAATAAAAACTAATTGGTGCTCCGAGGCGACTTCATTGATTCAAGTGGCGCATTTGCATTTCATTTGCTATTCCATAACATATCTGTTTTTCCGTTAATCACCTGTCGCCCCCATACGAACGACAACTCTCAGAAGTTGATAAACTTGTGCGAGCTAAGGACTAACGAGATCTTAGCTTTCAACGTGTGATTCCTAACACGTTATAAAATTAATTTCTCAACGGATATCGTGAAAAAATATTCACAGCCAATATAGAGTGAGAAAAATACGATCAACTTTCGACAAAATTGTAGCATTCCAGGTGGCTTTAATTTTGATAAACGTGTTAATATAACTTGATGTGGTGTGAAGTGTATTACAAGTTATTTTGTGTCTTACAGCACTGACGAGTCAAGAAGTAACATCTAGACCAGTCTGGGAATGATGTGAGGAACTCAGAAAACTGGCGAATAGGAATAGATTGACTGTTTATTTGACTATTTGGTTGACAATGTTTCAAGGTGAAAATCATTAGTTCGGGCTTTCATCGTCTGATATGATTATACTATGACTCAAAATCTATGAAAGAAAAAATAAAATTGGAATGCATAGCAGAAATATCAATTATATAAAGCAGTGAAACATGAAATGGAAATACAGTAAAATGAAAAAAATAATCAACATACAAACTGAAAATAACTACAGAGTAAAAAGAAACTGAAAATGAGCAAAAATAAAAAAGATTTCAAACCAAGTTACTTCACGTCGTTTCTATTGTTAGTATACACAATTATCTTCGGGTGATGACTGGACTAATTTCTCCAAGAAATGACTATTTACAAGTCAATCGAGTGCTTTCACCTATCCCCTCTTCCCTCTCCCCGCTTCACCGGTTTGGCGGTAGATGACCATTTGGCGGGAATATCTCTACGCTAGCTTGACTAAATGCGTTGTTGGACAACATATACGCGGCTTCTTTAAATTTTCTCCTGAACCAGTGTTCCTCATTGTGGATGATTTCAGCTTGAGCCCACTTGATGTTATGTTGATGAGTTCAAATATGCTCTGCTATTCCCGATTTGCGGGTTTCTCCTCGATGTGTTTTTCTTGTGCGGACAATGCGGACTAGATTGATTATATACTGAGTGCAAAGTAACTCAGGTATTATTGGCAACGAAAAACCTGAGTGAGCTACACACGGATCCTCAACTCCATATGCAGGTTCTGAACCAGATGTGATAGTACCAAAATCTTTGGTACGGAACCAGTTCGAGAAATATAAAGAGGACTGTTTAACATACCCAGAAACACACACGGGAAAACCTTCATAGACAAAAGAAAACCGAAGAACTACTTCAACAAAGCAGGGATCGGCTCAGAACAATTATAGAGCTTCTCACTGATAGAACACCTGAACAACCTGTATAACAAAGATCTCATTTGCAGGCAATGCAACACAGGTGCAGAGACAGCTCGTCATATGTTATGCGTTTGTGAGGCTTTGGATCACAAGAAGCAATAAAAATTGTGAATATGACCTGTACATACTAGTACAGGAAACACATATGTTGAAATGAGTGTCACACATCATGGGGGAAAACGTAATGTGTTCCTTAGGCTGTTTTCTGGAGACTTGAAAAAAATGGACAATTAGAGAGCTTCCAGTGAGCAAAAAAAGGTCTCACAGTCCTTTGTCAGGTTTCTGATATAACACAGAATTTTTGCATCAACCGAATTAAGTTTTTTACTCACTATGATCTCCTTGAAGAACTAACTATTTCTACTCTTTTCGCTAGATTTTTCTGGTGACCGCCATAATGTATGAATGCCAGATTTAGATATATTTTCTTATATCGCCTCTACAATAAATAATTGAAATATGAAAATTAGCTCTGATTTTTCATAACCGATTGTTTACCTCGATTCAGAAAGGAAGTACTCAGATCAATGTTTTCAAAATCTCAAAACAGACAAGATTTAATTGAATACAATGCTCGAGAATTCGAAAGCAACCAAAGAGAATTGTATTTTGGAAATTTCGATAATATTATACAAATTTAGACGTGCATCGTTTGGTTCGGAGCAGTACATAAATGAATATTTAACTGTTTCCTGACAATTTGAATTCAAGAACTTTATCATTATAATATAAAATTTTTACTTGTTCTAGGTGTAGTTATGAATTTAAAAAAATTAAATATTGTCATTTTCTTTTCAGTGTCGAGCGTCTACTTGACAATGACTGATATAGAACTGAAGATTCCAAATGAAATCACGACTTCTCAGATGAAAACCTATCCTTTAATCGAATTAGGAGCAAGAAATATTTATGGCGAATACGGAATGCAAATGAGATACTCTCTTAATATAACTGGGGAATACATGCAAATAAACACGTTATCTGGAGAAGTTCTACTCACTTCGAAGTTTTTCCGCGAGATCAAAGGTAACAAGATAACTGAGTTTTTATCAGGCATGCATTTCAGGAAATAAAGTACAGTGATGTAAATGTTGTGGAAAGCTAGAATATTCTGTAATTTGTGATATTTTTGAATATCTATTTCTTCTGTTATGTTTGAAATATATATGACCTTTTTTCCAAAGGAAATTGCAATAATTGTTATGGTTTTTTTGTATAGTTTGGCTAAAGTTGATGATTTGACCTTGGCACTTCTTTGAGTAATATTGATCATAATACTGAAGGAGTTAGTTTCATTGAAAACTCGTGAAACGATATTGTAGGTTGATGATTGAATATAAGGGAGTTTCTTGAAATTGATATCATTTTCAGAATACAACATTCATTCGTAACGAACATAAAAGCTATTGCAAAAAAGTTGAAGCATTGGTCGATGACAGTTTTCTCCTACATTTTATAATAGTACAGACATTAAAAAAAAATCTGTTTTTCCGTTAATCATTGCTCTCATTTCTCGTTGAAACCTTTGAGAGTTGCCGATTATTCTGCAACAGCAGCATTGATGCGAGTAATGAGGTTCGATTCTCCACCCACAGGAAAAATGGCGATGAATGATTCCATCATATTGCAATAAAAAAAATAAAATGGTGAAAACTCAGAAACCCAAATGGTTATGTATTTAATGTCTAATTTGAACTCATCGTTTGACCAGAATATCTAATAGTAGTGAAGCATTTCATTAAAAATATACATTGGTTTTTTCACTACTGGCGAGCCGTCTGATTTTTTAATTATTACTGAGTTTGCATTTCATTCAGAACTCTACAATCACACGGGCTCAGCATCTTTTTGACAGTTCAACTTCAATGATCTCTTTTCTTTCATTAGATTTCACAGGTTCTTTATTGTACTCTTATCTTACATTCATGCATAATGGCCTTCAGTTTCCTCATACCTTGGATTGGTACTATGTTCTTGGTGAATGTTATTATGACAGACTTAATAGATTCATCACATCTGAATCCATCCACTCTGTTTAGAAGTTCGAAGACAGAATACGAATATAGCTCGCTCTATTCAAGGTTCTCCCTCTGAGAACATTTCCATGCTTTTCACTATAATATCCATCTAAAAAACACTTCACTGTACACTTTTATTCTCATGAGCGTGTTCTACTTTTTTCGAAATTTGACAGAAAAACTGACTGGATAGATTACCCTAGATACAGAAGTGTCAACTGAATCAGTTAATTTCCATAATGCCCTAAGTGTAATTTTCCACGACAAAGAAACATATTTCAGGTATACTTGATACTATCAAACATACCAGGATGTCAACAATAATTTTGAGTGGAATGCTAGGAGCCATAAAATATTTTAGTATAATTCGAATCATTGGAGGTCTACATTGATTTGTCTACAATTGAAGAAAACTACTCCATTCATTTCTTGAAGACGAAATATTCTTGGGAAAAAACATTTTTGGTTCTCTACCCCTCAATATGGTTGTGTTTGGAAGTTTCTTTGAGATACAAATCAGAAAAAAATACATACAAAACAACCCCGAATTTTTCTAATTTTTCATCAAACGGCATATTCTGCAAGCTTTCCTCATATAGGACTTTTTAACGATGAACATATTTCAATTAAATTCTGAATGGTGATAAAACAAACCAATGAACTATTCAGAATCTTGATAAGATTCCCAAAATTGAATTGGTGATATAATTAAATACCACATTTTTAGAATTTCATTCCCTTATAACTCAGTTCAGTTTTGTGGTACGATTGGAAAAAAGCTAAACATTTCTACAGTTATTTCATTGAAAGATAATAATAGCCGGCCCTGTAAATGAAGACTCGTTTAGTAGAGTATACTTTTAGTTGTGTGGACTATTCTGATATCACAAGGAGTATATAAAGTAGTTATATCTCTAGTTATTTGGTCAAAAATTTTGGAAAGTAATAGTCCTTCTTCTATTATTCAAATCTAAAAATTTACGAATTCATCTTGGTAACTTTTCCCGCAATGTAGGTCACGATTCTGTTTTATATAATCTTCCTAGCAGAAATGATGTCTCAAACAAGGAGCAATAATGACTACCCCACGTTGGAAATATTCAATCAGTAATTCAATATATCGACATGGAAAGACAACATCCCACTAATCGATTCTTTCAAGCTCGTCTGGAATGCTTTTCCATTTTCTGGACCACAAGTTCTGACTTTCGTTCAGTCGAACGCCCACTCAAGAATAAGCAAACATTCACAATTATTTGCTCTCGATTATTGAGGTGAGGTTTCACAGAAATAACTATTGAGTTAGAATAACTTAGAAAAAAAGGCAGGACCCTTTGAAATATTGACTGATAACTGATGTTCATGTACGTATGAATCTCAAGAAAACTAGATGATAGGCAATAACTGAGTGAACTTCTATTCAAGAGTTTTCTGTCAACTAAAAAAATGACTGAGAGACTAACTAGATGAGGTCGATGGATTTTACCAAAAAGTATTTCACAGGAAATTATTCATTGATAAGAGAATGACATTAAATTTTGCCTTTTTTTCTCTGTGCTAGTTCATATAGAGTTCTCATTAGGTGTTTCTAACAATATTTGGAACATGATTTGCATGATTTCAAAAAAAATATTGCCACATGTGATCCAGTGCTTCACATCTTTCATTGCATTGTCAGAAGTCAAGGTCTACATCACACAGATATATTTTGTTCTGGTATCCTTCAAAAGGACAAAATTCAATGAGTAGCTGCCCTTCAATTAATCTGAGCTGATCCTTTCTCTGTTGAGGTAGTTCTCCAATTTTTTTCCAGATAGTTCCTCCCTTCCTAATGTGTTTATTGGTGTATTTTCATTATATAAATATTCCTGCTCGCTTGTTCCCATATTTCTTCATGATATTTCCACACAACTTTTGATAACAGTGAACTAACCTGTGTCCCAAATACAGCTTAACTGTCTCTAAGGATACTGGGTTGATTGTTTATCTCGTTGCGGCCTCAAATCAATATTCTTTGAGTATTTGAGGTTTATGCCAAAATACACTTCTGTGTCACGTGGTCTGTTTGATGTTCGTGTGGTTGACATCAGTACTGTTTCTGTTGTATTTCAAGCGGAAATCTACGCTATTGAATTGTGTGCGGAAAGAATGGAAGAATCCAACCTCGTTCACAAGTCAATAAAAATATTCTGCAACAGTCTTGGCTTCTATCGAGCAACGTCAAAAAGGAAAACTTAATAGATTATCTCTGGTTTGGATTCCTGGCCATACTGGCCTGGAAGGCAATGAGGCTGCTGACTCCCTTGCAAAGGAGGGTGCTGCAAGCAGCTTCATTGGGCAGAACCTGTCATTGGTTGGTTCTGGTTGGCAGGAACTTCTGGCAGAATCTTCCAGGATTAGCTCACTCTATGGCGTTCATTCACCCTTCAAAGCTTGATACCAAACAGTTGTTGGACTGCAGTAGGGATGAACTACGATGTCTAACAGGGCTTCTTACAGGTCACTGTCATTTGAATCATCATATGTAGAGACTCGAACTGTCGGAAGACAGTGTGTGTCGTGTCACCTCTGTTTGGAAAATAATGAAACAGCAGAGCACATACTTTGTACCTGCCTCGCTGGAGACCAAATCAGGTTTTTAGAGTTCGGCAAAGCCGTACTCTTACTATCTGACCTGAAATACCACTCACTATACAAACTAATCGGCTTCGTTGAGAGGCTGGGTTTATTTGGTCGAGTGTGAATAGGTGGAGGTTCGAATAGACCCACTCACTTTGGACCTAACCTAACCTTACTTGACAATTTCTGTCTTCGTATTACTGTTTTCAGGTCAGGAAACTACTAAATAATCGAATTCTCTCACGAGACGTATCTTTTCATCTTAAAATCCAAGATCATAGTTCCTGTACTGTCCTGCTCTTCTTAGTGAATGCTATTATGGTCTTTTCTTTTACGGTACATTTTGTAATAACATTCAGGGTTGGCTGTCTCCTCACTATATTATCAAATTTTTCCTGAAACAAGATGATTGAGTCATCTGTATATACCAGTTCAGAAGACAGAGTCAGCAGCAGTCAGTAAAAAGTTTCCTAGTACAATGTTGATCACATTCGGTATAGCCTGACGAAGAAAATCACTTCAGAATCAAATGTTTCAGAATATGGGCGTTATCATAAAATGAAGATTAGTTATATTTTGTAATGTTTATTGATTTCGATAATGCTGCAATCGCAGAAACTCAATTCAATTAGTTCTTATATTAGATAACGTTTATTTCAGGGATAGAAAAGATATCCAGCACGGCATATGTGGATGACATCAGCAACAGCGGTCGAGATAAGACATCCCTTCAAGTGAACGTATTCCCTTTGGATGAATTGGACTGTGATAAATTCGTCGAGGAGATATGCTTTTGGACTAGGGCTACTTACAGGATCGAAAGACGGTCGGGGGCGACTCTAATGGGATCGCTCTCCTCGCCCTTTTTCCTGGAGATATGTCCTTATAAAATAAATTATACTCTAGCGGCAGGTTAGTGTTAGCAAAGGTCATTTATTGCGAATTGTTTTTTCTTCAGTGGAGTTTCAGTACGAGATTTTTTCATACTTGTATGAAATTACATATACTCGAAGATATAGCTTAAAATATTTTTAGATGAATGCAAAGTATTTTTCTGTAACATGTTTCGCTATTGAATTGAAGTGAAAGTAAAGAATCCTGATAGTTTCTTTAATTTTGGAATGAATTAATCATATTATTGGAGAAATATTGAACAAGATGAACGTTCTATTGTCTAAGAAGAGTGTCATCAGTAAAATCTCAGAGGGTTAGTTGGAAAATTGAAAATGATATCAACAAAATATGAGAAGGGGGAATAATGAATATGGAGAGCGATGGAAAGATGATGCTAATTTGTGAAGGGAATCAGTTGTTAACTTGTGATTGATAAAATATATAGGCCGTTTTTCAAGCTGATCCTACTATTGCTAGCTCAGCCGGTTGAAATAAACAAGAGTTTTTTATTTTGGGGGATTAAATTTGATGAGAATATTTTATCATATAGAGAGTATCAGTTGTTGTTTTTGAAATATTCGCCAAAAACTAGAAAGGTTAAATGTCGTTTTTTGGCTCTACCTCCTCCATTTCGAATGATATGAAAAAAGAAAAGAATTTTCAATGCTGTTTCCTTTTTGTTATAAATTGATATAAACCGATTTTCAATGTGATATTTCGTTCATTATAGTTCATAATCCAATTTATTTTTTTCAAATACGGGCCTATAGTTTTTTTCATCGAGTTTTGTAGTCACAATGATAAAAAATTTAGCTATGTTTAACAGTCCATTAACCTACACAGTAGGTTAATGGACTGACACCTATCAGAAAACAACTACTACCCAGGCTTATACCACGAAGAGCGTTGGATTATATCCGTCAGGTGTCAGTGCAGGATCCTTCACTGAAGTCATTTCTGCATAAGCTGTTGGCCATACAATTGCCGCAATAGATTTTCAATTATTGAAACACACTCGAAGACCGGTTTCGGGCTGTTTGGCCACTCGTTAGTGTAAGGTAGTGTCTATCATCAACATAAATTCGATAATTTCCGATAATTGAAAATTGAAAATCTCCAGAGTATCCTTCCTCGAATTAGGCTGAAGCAAATACCAAACAACAGGTTTGCCATCGCCCCATCTGTCTGTGAACGAGTTAACCAACCGCCTATCCGAAATTTGCCCAATTCCTCGTGTGAGGAAAGAAAACATTTCACATATAGTCAGTGGGCATACTTGAAGACTGTCTATAAATCAAATCATCTGAAGCTGAAGGAACAATTCGTCCAGGCCAGTCCCAACTCCCTATTCTGTAGGTTTATAGACTGATACCAATCAGAAAACAACTACTCTCCTGGCTAATACCATGAAGGGCGGCAAGTATCAGCACAAACTTCGACAGATCTTGTCATCGGAACTGTCGGGGAAGAACAAAGTTGCTGCAACAAATATGCTTGCCGTTCCAATCTTACTCTACTCGTTTGGAGTAGTGAAGTGGACTCGGGAGGAGCTGTATCAATTCGACGTTAAGACCCGAAAAATGATGCATCTCTATAGGAATTTGCATTCCAAATCGTCCGTTCCACGATTGTACTTCCCCCGACAAGAGGGAGGACGTGGACTTTTGAGTTTGGAGTATCTAATTGACAGAATGGTACTAGATACATCCTGTAAAGTCGTCAGGAGTTCGGATCCCCTTCTCTGCATGGTCCGTGACCATGAGAGAGCAGGAATTGGAGCAGGAATTGGAGCTGCCCGAGCAGCTGATGAACTCGGTATACTTTTCGACACTGAACGAGGTGACCACAACTCTGTTACCGAGTTGAAACCCGTCCAGCAAAAAGCACAAATAAAAACCGCAGAGATCACCTTACTTTTGCGGAGACACAAGGATAAGCCACTGCATGGGGTCTTTGATAAGCCAAGGTCTTGGAGACCTTGGCATAGATGCAGAAGGCTGTCATTCTTGGCTCACTGCGCTTGCTCAGAGCATATGATTCTCGAACCCTATGATCACTTACTTGGTTAATAATGCTGGCGCGCCCTCCCGAATGTATCGGGGCTTCGGGGGATAGGGCCTGACCAGCGCACACTACGGTGAAATAAAATAATAATAAGAAAGACTCAAGTGTAATTGTGAAGCTGTGAATAGTATCGGAGTTTTTCAGTTCAAAGGGTAGCAAATTGAATAATCTGAGCCCCATTACATTGGGGGAATTGTAAGTTAATGCATTTGGCATATGAAAGTCTGTCTAACACCTGAAACAGTTACTGTTATCATATATGAAATCATTGAAATATATACCGGCATGATAATGTTGGTGTTTTCAAAATTTGATCATTTATTCCACAGCTGGACTCCTGCTATACATCTTATAATCTTTTTCTGGGTGACAAAAACATATTTGCATGAGGAGAAAGCTCTCCAGAAATTAGTACCATACCGAAGACGGGCATCGACTTGAGCATATTACAGCATAGTCAGCTGTTTCTGGTCTGAAATATTACGAAGGTTTCAGAAGATAATTCATGGAGTTCAATTTTGATATAAATGTTCCACAATGAGTTTTCCAGCTGAGAAATTCATTCGAGTATACACCTAAAAATTCGCCCGTAGAGCACGGAGAAATTTTATCATCTTCAATTCTCATGTTCAAACAGGCTATTTCTTTTTGTCTAGGACTAAGCTTTTGTTTTTAATATTCAAATGTTGGGAATTTTCCTCAAACCAAGTGTTTAACTTTTACAGGATTAAATTACCTTTGATTTGTAAATTTTCATTTATTTCATCTGATACAAACAATATTACTTTCGAAGAATGACTTCAGCTTTGGACTACATTATGCTATGTTAATGGGTCTAACCCTTTTCCACATTTATTAATATGCTGGTTTTTGTTCTCTTCGATATGGATTTTCAACTGTCTCTTGGTTCCACAAGTTTATGTTGCTTTCAAAGGTGAACCAGTGTCTAAAGTAAGGGTGTATTTGATCTAATTCATTCTATCCTCTTTTTCATATCCTTTCCAACATATCTCTGAATTGAGAATAGCACAATTGTCGTTTTCTGACTGATGACTGTTCCATAAACTATGTTAAATATCCATTACTGATGTGGCACAATTTCTTAGCAAGACTTTTGTTCGTGTTCCTGTATGCACGCTCAATTAGAGTTTTACCGATTCATCTCTTGCTAGACTGATGATGATTAAATCCCGTAATTCAAACAATGATACGATACCATAAATTGCTATAAATCGTTCATAAATTTGAGATTATTCCTTGAAGCGTCTGAATAACTGAAAGGACTAATCTTGATAGAATGTGGAATGTGGATAGATGAATCTCTGCTGAAACTGACAACTTCTATGGGTGGGACACTCTTCTTGCTGTAATCTTTACTAATCTCAAAGAAAAAGTGGGTGTATTCTCTGCTGCCTCGTTTGGAAAACTTCTGTATGTGGAACCTTGCTTGCTTGATTTTGTATATTGAAAGTGGTTTTTCTATCCTGGTTTTATACTTGAATTCTTCTCTTTCATTTAAAATAATTTGAACTGATAGTTTTCACAGCGCTGATTATCTTCAATGTGAGTACCTCTATATTCAAGAGTGGGCGGTAACTCATGTTGATGACATTGAAGTTGGGTTTTCAGTCATTTCGCTTATAACTGTCAACATAAGGGTATACTGTTTCTTGTCGCATCGGTTTGTGAGGCCGCTTGAATTCATTTTGTCGCGCGATAGTTTTAATTTTGCGATAACTAATGATTCGAATTTCATGGTGTGGCAGATCATTATAATGTGCCTGAAATGCTTATGATAATTGACGTATTCGGTGTGATGAGTAATAATGTCGTATCTGTCCAAATAGCTTCACAATCACCATAGTATATACGACACTCTTTGAAATATTAAAATGTGTATAGTACACTATCCTCAAAAACATATCGTCGGCCTAATGTGAAAATTGCAATAGTCCAAGAACCTTAATTTTACAGGAGAACAAAAAAACTATTTTAAATCTTTAAAAATAATGTAATCTGGGTGAAAACGAAATTTGGATGAAAAATACATTTAGGGAACTGCTTCAAGTATTGATTCTTTTTATAATAGTTACCTGCTGAAAAATAAAGGAGTTATGCAAAATTCATTCTTATATCCAGTAGGAAGAGGGACTTATGCAGATTTCATCTGATAAAACAACGCTATTATTCACATACCTAAGGCATTATTTTCATTGAATCGAAAATAAGTACTAATGAAACAACATAAAGAATTTTTCTTTTTTAATTTTTAATTCTTCTTTGTACAATAAAGGAAGAAAGTCAATTGATACATAATTCGAATTTGGTTTTGATTTTATAGACATATCTTGAAATTCCTCGGAATGTTTAATCTTAAACTCGATTTAACCATCTGGATTATACTTCAGTATAATCTAATATGGAGCTATATTATGTTCTACACACCAGATATCTTTATACACTAAATAAAGCTCTGATTTGGTTTCGAACGTTGGCTCTATATATAATTTTGTTGACGATTTTCGACAATAGTGTGATTCAAGGTTAGGAAGATCTTTAAAGAATTTTTTCAAATTTGGCTTTCCTTCATCGAAACGTGAAGGCTTTTTTTGTATATTTTTATCACTATTTTGTTCATTTTCACTTTTGGCTGGGCTATACATTTCATCTTTTATGAACTCTGATATGGTTCTCATAGAAATTCTTAACGTATTGCAGAACATGAGCTTACAAACCCTAATTTTTTCGCTTTTGTTTTTAAGAAACTACTTATACGAAGATGTCCTCTAGCTTACTTCCGGTTCCTTTCTATGCCTTGATCTTTTCGTTCCATTCTTCAAGACTTTTGCAGAAATGTAGTACTTCTTCTCAGGCCACGAGAGGGACCAAAACTTCACGAAAATTAATTTTCTACCCATATGCTCAACCCTTTTCTCAATATTTACTTTATTAGTATTTTATTTCTATTCAGCAGGATTAGAAAATCTTCTCTTCTTCCTTTTTCGTGAAACTTCTTCACTAGAATCATTATTTTCTTCATCAAAATGTTTTTCCCTATCATTGCCGATTTGATATGTAGGGTCATTGTTTTTATTATCTACTTCTTCTGGATTATTTGTTGCATCTTCTTCATAATTATCTCCATTGCTAATACTTCTTTCTCGTAGGTTTTTTTTGAAATCCATATAAGTTTCTGTTGGCGCGTCTATATCGTTTGTTGTATTGGCATTGAGCATCTCATCGGAAAAAATAAAACTATCAAAGTTTGTATCCGTTTGCTGTATGCCGGATATTACTGCATTGTTGAGAAACCTGGATGATAAATCATTGTTTTTCCCTAGGTCTAAAATGTTTTCTGTTAGATGAATTTCTTGTTCTAATTCTGCTAGAGCCGACTGTAGTTTTTCCTCGTATTCTTCTGCAAAACAGTTTTCATTTTCCGCGCTCTTTATATCAGTATGATTGTCTTGATCTTTGTCTTTGAACAGTTTTATTGTCGTATTTATTCTGTAGAATCACGAGTTGATGTTACAGAACTATCGTTAGTTTTGTCCTTCAAAGCGTTGGTCGGATATTTTGTTAAACTCAACAGTTTGAAACCTCTTGTCCTACGACAAGCTAAAACAAAATACTGGTTATCTTTAGCTACAAAGTGTAAAGACACTGGTAAAAACATCCCAGTAAAGAAGCCCCCAGGTTATAAAGCTCTTGGTAAAATCCATTTCTACAGTAATAATTGATATTCAAAAGGCTTTGAAACATGCATAACTCCCGTGAGTTCTAAATATATCAGCAGCGTGAAAAATGCACAACTCCCTAAGTTTACAAAAATGACATTAATCCAGTCTAATATATGTTAACACATTTCAAAAGCTTGAATTTATATAGTATGTACTTACCTTAGTGATATTGAATCTCAGTCTGATAAAATAACGGGTAATTTGAAGTCTGACAAGCTAAAAAGCACGACACCTAACAGAGACAGAACCATCAAAGTACACTTACTAGGACTTATGCAACTTTCTTATTGATGTATAACGAGTGAAACTTACGCGCATTTCATACTTCTGTTTCTAGGGCCATCTAAATACTTTTTACATAGTTATTTGATTTGAATGTATAGATACAATGCTTCGCTAACAGATAGAGCTAAAAACTAATTTTGTGAAAAATTGGACTTATGCAATATTCACATTAGGCCGACGATATGTGGTCATGGATTTTTTGTAGACCTTTAAAAATTCAAAAAAAGAACATTATGTAGTCGATCGTTTTGTTATATTCCAAAGATATCAGACTACTTTTTCGATTATAACTTTCACAGCTTCTATTTGAATCATTTTGGCTCCGTACGTTGCTGAAACTCTCCCGTTTGGTAGTTACATTTGGCGAATGCGACAGGATAGAGTTGCCATATTAGTTGAACTGAAATTGCTGACACCTCTACAGAAGCTTTATCCACTAGATATGTGAGATCGAAATAAAATTTTGACAAAACATTTCCAAATTATATTTACGAAAATTTTCTTTAGAAAATGCATTCTTAATAGAATAAATTAGGAAATATATGTATGTATCGTGAAACGCTTTTACGATATGTAGATGATTGAGTTGCAATTTTCTTCGTTCACAAAAAAAGGAAGTACATTTTCAATACCCTGTATTGAGAAAAAGATGAATGTTGTAATTTATTGGTTTGTGTAGGTACTGTATTGTTTTATCGAATGTAAATATGTAGATCTTCATTTGGGTTTTCGTCTGCTTCAATCTATATCTTATATATTTTTGATTGAACGATCAAATTGCCTTTTTGTGTTCTCCGGAACTACAGTGATACAAATCCCTGAGAAACGCCTCAGTGAATCCTTGGAGACTTACCAAATATGAAATCGTGTCTCCAATAGCGATATTTTGCAAAGCAGAACCATGCTCAAATATACTTGAATCAAACTTATTAACACCTTCCCAACACTATAATCGGTTGTTCAGTTATTCTTGATTTGAGTTTTTCATAGAACTATTATCTATATATTGAATATCCAGTTTCTGTTCCTCATTTTTTTCACGTTTTTTTAAATTACTTCTGGTGGAAATAATGAATGATATCACTCAAAATTGTAATGTGATATGATACTATACGATATGATACGATACGACACGACACGATACAACACGATACGACCCGACCCGACACGACATGGCACGACACGATATGATAAGTTCTGAGGTCCTTAGACTTCTTCTTCTAATAAAAGTGGATTTTTCTCTAACTACGTTCATTAGCGAATCCAAATCAGAATTATACAGAACAACACGAGTACTTGCCAATAATTTTATTGTTTATACATGCTTGTTTCAGATCCAAATTTCAATTTGATACCTCCGAATGAAAAACGTAACTTCTGGTCCATTAGTACTGTTCGTTCTTTAAGTAAAATTGAGAAGGATAATACTAGCCTACAGTTGACGTGTATTCTCGAGAATACTCAGGGAAATGAAAAAGGCGACGTTCGGAAAATAGAACGAAATATTCCAGTGATTATAATGGATATTGATGAGTTTCCTCCGAGGCCACAATCTGCTGAAGTTGATATTACAATGAATAAAAAAACCTTTGGAAATGTGAGTATTGAAATATTCCATCTTAGTTTACGATGTACACTGAAATATTGCACAAAATAAAGAAGCTCTCAGTCGATTTACTTCTAGAAATATGACAATATGGGTTATTTCAGCCACATGAATGAACATATTTTTTTGTTATTCTTTCAAAAATGCTTGATATATATTATTCTATTTATATATCAAATTTTGACCAATTCACAGAAATTTTTCTACTGATGGGGATCAATTCGTCAACTCCTCACTATTTTTGTAATATTTACATTATGGTCTTCATGTCCACAGTGACATAATGATGTTGATATTTCACATTTCTCATGATATATTCAACCAACACATAATTGTGAGAATTTCACTGGACTGTTCACAAAACTGCAACAAATGTTTCGCTATATACGATAGCTGACTCGTGTACTTGAGAACGCCTGAGGAAGCTGTTATATAGCGAAACACTTATTGCTGTTTCGTAAACAGTTAACACGTGTTTCGCTATAATGTAGCTTCCTCAGGAAAGAAGGAAGTAATACACCACAGACGACAGACTTAGGTTAGTTAGGTACAAAGTGAGTGGGTCTATTAGACCCTCCACCGCAACCTACAAGGGTATATTGTGGCTCACACCTATTCACATTCGACCAAGTAAATCCAGCTTCTTAATGAAGCCGATTAGTTTGTATGGTGAGTGGTCTTGTAGGTTAGATGAAAAGAGTACGGCTCTGTCTAAAATCCTGATTCGATCACCAGCGGGGCAGGCACAAAGTATGTACTCTGCTGTTTCATCATTTTCCAAACAGAGGCGAAATGACAGACTTGATATAATAAAGAATTTCTTTTGACCAAAAAAATCAGTTACTGCCTTATCAGTTGTGCCTTTTTCTTTGGTAAAATCCTGTTGGAAATCATAATACATGTTGAGGAGATTTTTAATTCTAGTTGACATAATCACTTTGAATAACTTGGAGAAGATTGTCAACAAACGCATTATAAAGTGTTAATCAATACTATTATCACCAGTTTTATTCGATCTGGAAATTTTGCTGACACTAAACAAATGATAAATAGGACATAGGCTGAAAAGTCTTGGGCCTAACACATTGATGACGCTAGGCTTATTGCATTCACCGCTTTTTCAGTTAGTACTAACCTTCTTAAGAAAGCTTTCAAAATAATCTGCTCATAAAGTTGTGAGTTGTTGTGCTGAGAGTGACACTACTGTTGTTATTTTCGAAATAATGGATCAAAAATAGTGTCGTGTTTTGATTTTTCTTGATGAAAAATAAATACCGTTCAAGCGAAGCCATGGCTTGAAAAGTATTATAAGGACTTCGCTCCATCAGAAACAACATTTGAACGTTGGTTTGCTGACTTCAAACGTGGTCGATGATGTAGAACGCAGTAGACATCCAAATACGGCAGTTATATCAGAAAACATTAAGAAATTCACAAAATCGTTGCGTGAGTAACTGACATTGTAAAGATATCAAACAAACAAGAATATCTTGGTGATTTTGAGCAGTGTTTGTCCATTTTTAAACAAAACAAACTGGCATTTTTGCGTCGATATGTAACAATGGATGAAACGTGGATCCATAACTTCACTCCGGAATCAAAACGATCGTCATTTGAGAGGAGAGCAACTATTGAACCTCGTCCAAAGCGCCCGAAAGTACATCAATCAGCTGTAAAGGTTATGGTCTCGGTATTTTTGGATATGCGTGGTGTGATATTCATCGACTATCTTGAGAAGGGAAATACAATCAACGGTGGATATAAAATAGCGTTTGAAGGCCGATATTACGATAAAACGACCCCATTTGAAGAAAAAAAAGTGCTGATTCAGCAAGACAAGGTACAGTGGCAAAAATCAATGGAAACTACGGTAAAATTGCATGAAATAGGCCTTAAATTTCTCCTTTATACACCAAATTTGCCAGATTTGCCTCCAAGTGACTACTTGCTGTTCGCAGACCTCAAAAAATGCTTACTGGTTAGAATTTTCGCTCCAATGAAAAAAATATTACTGGTACTGGTCAATTAGGGTGGTACTGCCCAATTTTGAAATTTAAGTTGATAATTTTCACATAACCCATTTTTTGATATCCTAGAGATAAAATGTGTACCTTTGGAAGATGGTTGGCAGATGTTGTTTATGTAGTTATTTCATTTTTATATCATTCCCCCTCTTAAATAAAAATGTTTTCTTTGTATAACAAAGGTATAAATAAAAGATGGGCAAAGCCACCTTCTCGGGTGTTACAAGAGCCACAGTGAAGACAAAAAATTGCTAAAAAATCGAAAATGAGTAGTACAGTTGCCAGTTTTAAAAATTTTGTGGACAAAATTACTCGTGTTTTTTGGTTATTTCAATGCTTTCTCTGTATGAAGGATGAGAAGGTAAAAAAACTGAAATTACAATGTGAAACTTTAAATAAAAGTTAGGCAAAGTGACCCCAATTTTCTAGTGAACAGTGAGGTGACATTGCCCACTCGAATAACAATCAACAGGTTGGGTGCAGGAACGAAGTTGCAAGTAGATTTAATTATTCATTACATTTACTATTAATAATAATAATAAGTTACGAAACTTGTTCTCGTAGAAGCTGTGTGTATGTAATTCTGAAGAGCTTGAATTTTCGTGGATAACACACGTTACAAATAAAACAGTTAACTGGTGATAGCACTTATCTGGAACGACTTATAAACTATATTATATCTCGTTGTCATTGAGGAGGTATGTTTCATTGACTGCAGCGCCTCAAACGATTATGAAAGCGCGAAAATGTTTTTTAAAAATTGGGCAAAGCTACCCCAGAGGACAAAGTCACTTCAATTGATGGTACTGGAGATTTTTCCTAACACCGACCCGTTATTTTAACACCCCGACACGTTTGATCTTCCTCTTGAAGATGATCACTTGGTGATCGAAACACATGTCGAGGTGTTAAAATAACAATTTGGTGTTAGGACTAAACTCCAGTAATATTCATTACTTATCCAAAGATTCCAAACAGTGCATCAAAAGTACGAATGAAAAGGTCATTGCTGAAACTGAGGCCTATTTCAAGGCATAAAATTAATCGTTCTACAAAAGTGGTATTGAAATGTTACAGCGGCGCTGAAATGATTGTGTGGCTCTTGATAAAGCCAATTTTGAACAATAAAATGTGTTTTCTGTTATTGGGCCCGGAACTTTTCAGCCCAGGTTGAATGCCTTTGTACAGGAAAATGAACAAACCACTTCATTATTTTAGGTGAAATATCATCTGCGTTACTTAGTTTATGTTGAAGTTTCATGTTTACTTGAATAATTTCCACTTCTCCGACTGGATACAAATTACATCAAAGATGACTTTGATAATCATTAATCTAGGTCAATTGAAGAGAAATTTCTCAATATGGCAAATATATTTCATACTCGGTAATTCCAATTAGGACTTCTCCCTACGTGTGTCAATGTGCCAACGATACTCGTAGAAACTGTACCTCGAAGTGAATGTTTCAAGAATTCACGTATCAATTCCAGATAGCACATCAACACCCAAACTTGGAGCTCTTAAATTGGAAATGGAAAGCGTTCTCATTTACTTTAGTGGACTCGATTTAGAGAAAGCATTTATTTACCCATTCGACAGAATGTTATTTGTGGCGGTGAGGTGGGATAAATTGAATGAAATAGTATCCGGCAATTACTAAAATTTATCAAGGAATTATTCGGGCATTATTCCCAGTGTCATTATTTTAAGAACACTTGATTACGGAATGATTTCAGTTTTTCTTGAAGGCGTGAAGCCGTGATAATTAGCAGTTTTTCAATCTATCCTTGAAGATGTGAATGGAAATTCTGTTCTATCAATGTTTTTCGACTAAATACTTGAAGGATGCTTCACCTGAGGTTCTAATCTCTCCCTCGTAAATCAGTTATAAAATACGAGACGAATGGAACGTCAAATTATTCATAATTAAAAACGTTTTGAATTCCAAATCAAATACCTGACAATTATCTGTTAACCTAACCTATTTCTTTAGAAATCGGCGTCACAACGATGTATATAGGGAATAACAACAATTAATAATAGAAATTCATATTAACAGAAATAAGATTTCTACAAAATTCTTGGGAATTAATATCGATGATTGTCTGAAATCTGAGGAGCATATAGGCATTATGAATAAGAAACTTTCCTTCGGGTGTTTTGCACTTAGAATAGTATCAAAAGATCTAGGATTTCACGCAGCAAAAAAATGTTTATTATGCCCTCATAGACTCTCACCGAAGGTATGGCATAGCATTTTGGGGTGTATGCAGTGAACAGCTGTTTCGATCTGTTTTCCAATCACAAAAACGAGCGATCTCTGTGGAGCAAAGTGAAATGAATCTTTTAGGAGAAACTTGAAGGTAATTCTGATCAAAAATGCTTACTATACATTAAATGAACTTTTTGAGGTATATATATATATATATATATATATATATATATATATATATATATATATATATATATATATATATATATATACATATATATATATATATACCTCATAGATATAGAAACAGAAGTTAATATTGGACATAGCACTCATAAAAGTGGCAAACCATAGACACGTGTTTCGGGCTTTTGGCCCATCATCAGTATGGTGCAGCCAAGTGTAAGGATGGGCAACACTTGGTTACCAAAAGATAGAAATACAAATGCACGGAGCCACCAACAGGAGCCAACCCCACATCTGTGGTTTCAGTTGATAGATCTTGTGTTTACAAGAAAAGTGGCAAAGTGGCAAACCATAGACACGTGTTTCGGGCTTTTGGCCCATCATCAGTATGGTGCAGCCAAGTGTGAAGATGGTCAACACTTGGTTACCAAAAGATAGAAATACAAATGCACGGAGCCACCAACAGGAGCCAACCGCACATTTGTGGTTTCAGTTGATAGATCTTGTGTTGTATATATATATATATATATATATATATATATATATATATATATATATAAATATATATATATATATATATAAAACTTGGGAATTTTCTTTGGGTCATCAGCGGAACGGAAGTGTACTCTTATAACACAAGTTATTCCAATATTTCTATGAAATTCATTATCATCTTCAGGGAAAATCTACAAATTTTGTATGATGGTAATACACTATAAAAAAGTATCAATATGAAAGGTCACACTTACTGTTAGTGAGGTTGGTCGTGTCGATATATATATGGCCTCCCGGCCGGTACCGCCGCAGCCATTATTATCCTTAAGAGATAGACATATACCATCGTGGACTTTTTTGTAAACCTTTCTGAGGTGTACAATACTGTAGGTACATTTTCTGATCTATCTCGTAGGGTTCAGGCAGCGTTTGCAATTCAAGTGCACATTAGAAACCTCTAAAATTATATTACCAGTGTTTCTCTACTATATTTTGCATGTTATATACATGTTTGGTGGTGCAGCCAGGAAACGAGTGAATCGTCTCCTCAAGAGCGGGGTACCTTATAAAACCGCCTTGCATCAAATTCTTGAGCGGCGTATACAGAATCTGTCTCAGGATGGGGAACAAACCCCCTATGAGCAGGTTAGCAAACGTTTGCGCTTAAGTAATAATTCACCAAAACCAGAGGCAAAAAAGCCCTGCACGGCTGAATCTAAGGCATCGTCAGGTGTAGCTGATGTGCAAAAACCCTCATATGGGAAGGTTGTCATGGATATCAAGGTGGGAATCTTGCAACTTGACTATCCGACTACCTCATTAACAGAGCATATACTTTGTGCCTGCCCCGCTGGGGACAGAATCAGGTCTCCAGAGTTCGGCAGAGCCGTACTTTTACTATCTGACCTGGAAGACCACTTACCATACAAACTAATCGGCTTCGTTAAAACGCTGGGTTTATTTAGCCGAGTGTGAATAGGTGTGAGTCACAATAAACCCTTGTGAGTTGCGGTGGAGGGTCGAATAGAACCACTCACTTTAGACCTAACCTAACTTATATACATATAAACCTTCCTCTTGAATCAATCTATTAAAAAAATCCGTTGCTTAGTTCTGATAAAACATAAAACTGGAAAGTCTTACGTGAAATAAATTCAAAACAAGCAATTTCACCAATCACTGAAAATGCAATACAAATCTCGAGGCGCGTTTCATCAAGCAAGGTGGCATCTTCAGGAGATGTTAACTTATTAAATTAAGAAATCAAACTATGGCTGATCGATCAGTAATTGGTTATAATTTCAATCTGTGATTATTGATCTGTTTGTTGCAATTGATGAAAATACTCACCAAATGAATCGTGAAATGATTCAAAACAATTCAATTATCGAGGAACATGAGGAACGATGAGGAACAACAAAAGTATGAGGTTCTGCTGATCCTGATGAAAAGTGGTTATCTCAAAATCAAGAAATGTTTCGTATCTTCGAAATGTAAATTCATTCAAACTCTCAATTATATTGAACTGTTTCACTTACATTTTAAGGTGCAGGTGAAATTAGTTAGTTCAAATATGTGTTCAAAGTGTTCAGTCGATCTAACTGATTATTATTAGTTGGACCAACTATATACGGCATTATCTTGTTGATAAATGGTAGAATCATGAAATACCTCCCCAGTATCACATATTTTCAGTACATTTTTCAGAAGTCCATCAATATAATCACTTCCGATTGAACAAATTGATGAACATGCCAACACTATTATTTTGGCTTCCGACTCAGATAAGTGAAATAAATTTCAATTCACCTCTAATCGATTATAACGTTAAACATACCATTTTCTATGTTCATCCGATTGTAAAGCTTTGTTGTTTTCATGGAAGAGGTGCTATGTTTCGCTCCATCCAATTTAATGGCATGGTTCTGGGATTTTTGGAAAATATACGTTCATTGTTCTATAAAATATCCCTAAAAGGTGAGAATACCTCACAAGAGAGATACTGAAGAGTAACGTTATCCTAACAACTCCTCCAATGAATTTCAGGTACTTTAGTTATCACTAGTAGAATCTCCGGATTTATCCATGAATATTCATGACTTTGGGTTTATCCTGATTGGAATATTCGTTGAAATAAAATCAGATTGGAATGAAATATTCATCACTTTACTTATAAGAAGGATGCCAAACGGATTTCCGAATAAGTCTTGCTTATGAGCAAAGTTTAATTTGAAAAAACAGACTTGATCAAAGTTGTTTGGGCAACTACTACAGTAAGATTTGAAAAATTGAAAATCTTTCAAAAAAGGAAAGACACATGAAAGGAAAGTTGAAGAAAATTTTTTTGGGAAGAGGACGAGTTACGTATATTCGATTAGCGATTTTTTCATTTTTGTATGTTGGTCTGCTCCTCTGGAATATACATTCACAGTTTCAACTGTTTGACGTATTCAGTTTGTTGATAAGAGGCATAAAAGTGGAAAGTTTTTGGCGTGTTCTGCGATTTTCTGCTATCGAAA
Organism: Leptinotarsa decemlineata; assembly: GCF_025532065.1. NCBI lineage: Eukaryota > Metazoa > Arthropoda > Insecta > Coleoptera > Chrysomelidae > Leptinotarsa > Leptinotarsa decemlineata. Next base: position 698,285 of record NW_027412545.1, on the reverse strand, counting down.
AAATCGATCGAAGAATGTGCATCAAATTTTGTGTGAAATATTAAAAGAGGTGCTCAAAAATACTAGAAATGAACACAGTGGCATACGGTGATTGTACTCTGAGTAAGAAACATGTTTACGAGTGGAATAAGCTTTTCACAGAAGGTGGAGAAGATTTGAATGAGGACGCTCGTCCCGGACGCCACAGCACATCAACAATCGATGAAAAGGTTGGAAAAGTGAAGAAAATTGTTATGGAAAATAGTTGTTTCACTATTAGAGAAGTTGCTGCTATGCAATTTTTTAAAAAATTTCTGGCATGAAGCTTTCATTCCAAAATTGCTGAATGTTACCAAAAAAAAAAACCATCGCATGAGCATCCCTCAGGAATTGTTGGTTGACCTTGAATGAGTCATAACTGGCGACCTATCATGGGTATATCATTATAATCTTGGCTCTTCTGGTCTCTTCGATTGAGACGATTGGACTTGTGTCGATGTCTGTTTGAAACAAACAGGAACAGGATAACCAAGATCAAAAAAGCACACAAAGTTAGATCAAATGCCAAGTTTTTGATCACTGTTTTCATCAAAAACCGTGGCGTAATGTATCAGCAGTTCTTGCCCCATGGTAGAATGGTCAATAAGGAGTATTATTTTGATGTTATGTGCCACTTGCGGAAAGCAATACGAAGAACACATCCGGAGTTGTTCTGGAACAATTCATGGCTTTTGTATCACGATGCTGCACCTGCTTACTCCTCATTACAATTTTTTTACCAAAAACAACTTCGTTATCATAAGACAGCCACCGTATTAACCAGATTTGGCCTTATGCGACTTTTCCTGTTCCCAAGTTCCAAGAGACCCATGGAAGAACAGCGTTTTGTGTTGATTGAGATGATAAAAACCGAATCGCTGAGAGAGCTGAATGACATACCAAAAAGTGCATATCAGTGCTTTGAGGATTTGAGAAAACGCTGGAACAAGTGGATCATATCTGACGGCGACTAATAGAATTTGAGGTAGGAATGAATATTTTTTGAGAAAAATTATATTCACCTCATTTTTTGAATATACCTCATATGTGATTTCTACCGAAAACATTTTGGATTTGTTTTGAAGAGGAGAACTGATACTCGAACCCTGATTTTTATAAAGGATTATTTCAGGAACAAAACAATGATATATAAAAAATAAAAGTTATTGTATGTATATGTACCTTCCCCCAGAATGGTTTTTGGACAAATATTGTTAAAATCTCATGACAGAGATAACAGACAAAAAGGTATTCGGTAGATTGAAAATTACAGAATCCATAATTTGCTGAGCTTCGAAAAATATGAAATGTTTTATATTAGTGAAAATATCATCTTCAATAATTTTGTTATTGATTAGCGATAAAGTAAATTCACCATTTATACTATCCTCCCAATTTTCAGTTGCGATCTGGGCGTTACTTGAGGTTGTATTTAATTTTAACCACAGTAACCTTTCGAAATTATTTTTTACAGAATTGAAACTTAAGAATAATAGTTTGGAAGTATAAATGGAGTTATTCGAAACGATACCGTAAAATTGGGTTACTTATGCGACCGGAATATCTTAGACCAATTTCTTACCCATTTTGAAATTAGCGGTATCAAAAATAGATATTCATGCACACATGGCATCCTCATTTTCATTGTACAATGATATTTTTGATGACTCAATTTGAAACTTTGTGTGACTGAAAAGTTAGTATACGACTTCAGTATGAATTATTTATTATTTTCTTATCAAAAGAATTTGTAATGAAGTTTGTTTCTTTGTTTGTTTCAATTTGTAAGTTGGATTGTCATTTGTTTTTGTTCAACATTTTTTTTTCTATTTGAGCTGTTCATGTTCACGATAAAGAGACCTTCAAAAAAATTATATTTTATATAATTCAGTAAAAAACATGATTATGCATGTTTTTATATTACTGATACTTTTGGAAGCTTTTAAAATAGATGACATTTCAGAAGACTCATCCATCAACAAACTGAAACGATGATTACAAATGGAAAATCTTGATGCGTTCATCATAGTCGAAATAATATTCGACAAAAACATGAGAAAATCAGGAAAAACAGTTCTATACTATCACGTATAACTGAAGTAAAGTTATCGTGAAAATTTTCCGGGAATAAAAAAAAATTATTATGATTTCCTGAACCCCACTTGTAAAAAATTGTAGGAAAATGGATATTTCAGACATTGCCACTAATTATAGAATCTATTTGAATTAGTTACTCCTGGAAATACAATAAATACAATCTATAACGATTATATAACATCATATTGATCTTATGTATGGGTGTTATTACTCCTATGCTTATACGTATACTTAGACCAAACATTGATTTCATATGACTGGCTCAAGTTATACCTTATAATAATAATATAATAATATTTATTGATTTCTTCAGAACAAACTAATATACATATAAATAAATGACATAAATAACAAAAATGATGATATGATAGAAAAAATAAAAAGCATTTGATCTTTCAACGAGAGTGGGAGTTTGTTATACTTATTCAAACCTTTATAAAATAGAGACTTCATCGTACTAGTCAAATTAGTTCGAGTTAGGTGGAATTGGTAATTGGTTATGGATTTGAGATTTATATATATATAGAATTCTTCAAAATATGTTGGAAGCAAGTTATGTGTTAGTTTGAAAATGAATATCATTGCTAACTCGTACAGTATCTGGGAAACAGACAGCCACTGCAATGTACTTAACATGTTTGATATACTAGAATACCTATTCACTTGTAAAATAATCCTCATTCCACGATTCTGTAACTTTTGTGAAGCCAATACCTTATTTTGGTCGAATAAGTATAAAAAACTAGCACAATAATCAAAATTGGGTTGGATTATATAATTATACATATAAATTATATATCGAAAGCTGAGGTGGATTCTTGAGAAAAATATATTTCTATAGTAATTTTACTATATATATATATATATATATATATATATATATATATATATATATATATATATATATATATATATATATATATATATATATATATATATTTATATAATCTTTTCTTCCAAAGTACTGGAAGAAAAGATTATTCAGAATACCATAAAATCATAGATGATAACATAAGTAGGATGGAAAGAAGTCTTCGAAGCAATAGAACCTCAAGTGGCGACCAAAAAGTTCATTGGTTTTGTACAGGATGCAGTGGAAATGTCTACTAGATATATAAAAATCAAAGGAAAAGAGAAAAAACGTAAAAATTGGATAACCAAATCACTAGTAAAATCGACGAATAAAAAAAAATACAATGTATCACAAATTGAAAAAAGATCCAAATAATAAAACACTTCAGTTAGAGTACACAGAATATAAAAAAGTCTTTACAAACTTATTATTAAAAGAAAAATACACTTTTACAAAAATAAAATTCAGGCAAACAAAGAGAACTCAAAGGTATTTTGGAAAACTGTCAATGAAATAATCGGAAGTCCCATCTCAACAGACATAAACTGTATTAAATTGAATGATGAATATGTATCAAATGACCCATTGGACATAGCAAATAACTTTAATGATCATTACACCAATGTCGGACCAGAATTAGCCAAAAAAAATATAAAAATTGATGGATATGAAGAAAATAAAAAAACCGATAATGCATCACTTTTTCTATTTCCAACTGATGATATAGAAGTCAGATACATGATTTCGCAACTGAAGAACAAACAATCGCCGGGACCCGATGACTTCAAAGCAGAAAAACTGAAAATTATTGCAGACTACATCACTCCTCCTCTTGCCCATATCATCAATAATTTATTTGATACTGGCATCTTTCCTCCTATACTTAAAACATCTACAGTCATACCAATATACAAAAATGGCAATAAAACCGAAATGTCTAATTATCGCCCTATTGCACTGATATCTAACTTCAGCAAAATAATTGAGAAAATAATAAGGAAAAGATTAAATTCATTTTTTAAAAAACACAATATTCTATCAGCATCACAATTTGTTTAGAGAAGGAAAATTGACACATGAAGCTATTAGGGCATTAACAACAAAAATTTACTGTGCAATTGATACAAAGAAACCAACAATAGGAGTTTTTATGGACTTGCTTTCGATAAACCTAAAGAAAACCGTTTACTTACCTTTTTGCAGCAACAAAACAGGTCTTCCACATTTCAATCAAATTACATTGGATGATAACTTCACCATAGTCTCAGTAGATAAAATCAAATACCTTGGAATCATAATTGATAGATATTTGAAATGGATTTCACAGGTAGAATATCTGGTAAAAAAACTCCGATGTATTTTGTACAGATTTGAAAAACTTTCAGGAATATTCGATACAAAACAACTTAAAATTATATATATGAGTTTATATAGTAGAATCTCATTTGAACTACGGGATTATAGAATTATAGTCATCTCAAACATCTTGAAGTGGCACAAAAACGTTTTCTGAGAATGATTCTGAACAGAGACAGGAGAGGCAGCTCAGGTGATAAGACCAAAACAGGTAGTCGAGCAAACACAGGTAGTCGAGCAAACACAGGTAGTGGCAGCAACGCAGGTAAAGGGAAACATCCATCCCTATAAATTGAGACACAGAGTTCGAATTAATCAGTCTAGTTGAAAAAAACCAGACATCACCAGAAGATGGTGATGAATGAGACTTTGCCGAAACGTTGTGAAAATAATCCTTATGGGGAGAAAATACACAGAACACGGAGCGAAACCCGAGAAAACAGCTCATCATACTTTATCCGTGAGAATCTTCGAATTAATATATATATATATATATATATATATATATATATATATATATATGTATATATCCACACACAAATAGTACTGCTTCCGTGGTATTACTTCATTCACAATCTGTACTCTAAATTGCTGTGAATAAATTATTATTATTATCAATCAAAATGAGCATGAAGAGATGAACGATTATCCACCATGAAACCTAAGTAGTTGAATTCACTTACGAACTCTATTACATCACCTGCAATTTGTAATCTTATGTTGAGATTGTTGATGAGTGATAGCTTATAACCAATTGATAAGATCATATATTTTGTTTTGGAGGTGTTGAGTTTTAGTTCATTACGATTCATGTACTTGAAAACATTTCTTGGTTCATTTCAATCGATCAGCTACTGTTTCTATATTATCTCTTGAAATTTATAACAAACTGTTGTCTGCAAAAAGGTTCATTAAATCACAACCATGGATGGTATCTATATCATTCAGGTAGATCAAAAATAATATAGGTCCCAAAACACTTCTCTGAGGTACCCTGAAAATGACATCGCGAGATAATGACATTGAATCCTTCATTTTAGTTACCTGTTTGCGTTATGATAAATAATCAGTCAGCCATAACGAGACAGTTTCCCTGATACCAATACTTTCAGTTTATTTAGTAATATGTGACGATCAATTCTCTCAAAAGCTCTTTTAAGATCTAAAAATACGGCTATAATATAATGTCCCTTATCTATTGATTCTTTCCATTTTGATATTGTGACTTGTAATGCAGACTCGCATGAATGGTGTTTTCTGAAACCTGACTGATATTTTAGTAAAATATCACTATTCTCTAGATATTTAATGAGTTGATTACAAACTGCGAGTTCTAATATTTTTTCAATACAAGGCAAAGTGTTGATTGGTCTTAATTCCCAAGATTTATTTTTGTTAGGAACTTTCTGAATTGGCACAAGGACACTGGTTTTGAGCTCCTTCGGGAATCTGCCAATGCCAGTGCCCATGATTATGGGAAAACTTTCATTCAATTTTTTTTTATTTTGAGTGTAGAAAATTTCTAAATCTACGCATGTGTTAGTGAATAATATAAAAAAATGTTTCACAAAATCTGGCTAACAATTGGTATTTTGTGAAAAAAATATGTATAAAAATTGAAAGTAGCCTGAGTATCCTCATTTTACTAGAAATTGTATTTTTTTAGATTGATTTTGGTATCAAAGAATGAATTCTATAAGTTTTATATTAGATCAATTGAAAATTAATTATTTCTTTCATCACAGTAATTAAATTTATTGCACTATAATTGATTTAGGAATGATTTCATGTCGTATAAGTACGCAAATAGTGGTTAGATTTTTTGTGGGACCCTTTCATCTCATTTTTGATATCTTTCAATGAAATTTTCAATTTTATCGTTAGCTATATTCTTTTTCAGTGATGAGTGGTGAACTTTTTAGGTCTCAACGTTGCTCATAGATTGATTGTTGCAATTTCACTCACAAAACATCAATTCAAGAATATATTTTTGATGAAGGAATTAAAACTTCAATTTGTTTTTCTCTAACGTTATGGAGGACTTAGAGTTTATCTTTGAAATTTTAACTTTTTTCATAGCTTATTCAATACCTGTAGTAGTAGGAATTGCCTCACATCCACCTTTTTTTCATTCATGTCTACCAGATATCTGAATAAACTTCATTCATTTCCATAGTTTTTTCAAGTGTAGATAGAAAATGTATTGTTATATTTCTATTTTTTAATGCGTTATGAAATACTTGAAGTTGAGAAAGAAGTAAGACCTCGTTTGAAGGTGGTTGACAATGTTTCGTGGTGTATTTCATCAGTTTGGACTTCCATTGTCTAATATAATATAAATTGATTTGATAACCTTGAAAAAAATCAAAATGATTAACCGAAAATAACAATTTTATTAAACTAAATACTGAAATTACAAAGAAATAGCATACAATAACAACCAAACAAATGAAAATTGAAATATTATTAAAAGCTGAAAAAAAAATTGAAAAAATTAAAAAAATTATTAACAAAAAATTAAAAAATAAAAATTAAAAGATTTCAAACCAAGTTAAGTTACAACGTTTCGATTGTTAGTATCCACAATCGTCTTCAGGTGATAACTGGACTCATTCCTTCGAGATCTGACTATTTATAGGTCATTCGAGTGCTTTCACCTATCCTCTCTTTCCTATTTCCGCTTCATTGGTTTTGGCAGGAGATGACCGTTTGGCGGGAGTTAGTCGTTTTTCGCTTGATTAGAGGTTTCCGTATGTTACGTATCTCTACGCTAGCCTGACTGAATGCGTTGTTGGACAACATATACGGGGCTTCTTTGAATTTTCCCCTAAACCAGTGTTCCTCTTTGTGGATGATTTCAGCTTGAGCCCACTTGATGTTGTGTTGATGAATCCAAACATGCTCTATTATTCCGGATTTGCTGGTTTCTCCTCGCTGTGTGTGTTTCTTGTGCTCAGCAATGCGAACTTTCAATGGCCTCTTAGTTTCACCAATGTATGATTCTCCGCACTCGCAGGGTATTCGATAAATGCAATTCTTGGAATCGCAGTCTGCGTTTGGTGGCCTGGTTTTCGTGAGGCTGCTACGGATAGTGTTCCCAGATCTGAAGCAGGTCCTGATGTTATACTTGGACCCAATCCATCTTATCCTTTCCGATAATCCTCTGATGTAGGAAACAAGTACTGATTATGGCGGCTTCTCTTCTTTGTGGAGTTCTTGCAGTCTTCTAGCTAAGACCTGTTCTACCATCACTTTGGAGTAACCATTCCGTTGAATGTAATTTTTGATGATGCCTAATTCCTTTTCGAGACCTTCCATTGTATTACAGAGCCCAAAAGCACGGTCCAGTAGAGTCTTGATGATTCCTTTCTTAGTTGATTGATGGTGGTTGGATTTTTGGTTCAGATACTGTCCTGTGTCAGTGGGTTTTCGATTTACAGATGTTTCCCATTCAGTGTCGGTCCTTTTCACCAATACGTCTAAGAAAGGCAATTCGTTGTGGCTTTCATTCTCCATTGTGAAAGTGATGCAAGGCCTTACGTTGTTGATGTGCATCGGGAAGGGGGGATAGGTGAAGGCACTCGAATGACCTATAAATAGTCAGATCTCGGAGGAATAAGTCCAGTTATCACCCGAAGACGATTGTGGATACTAACAATCGAAACGTTGTGACATAACTTGTTTTGAAATCTTTCAATTTTTATTTTTTCATGTTTTGTTAATGATATTTTTAATTTTTTCAATTTTGTTTTCAGCTTATATTAATATTTCAATTTTTATTTGTTTGGTTGATGTTGTATGTTATTTCTTTGTAATTTCAGTTTTTTGTTTAATGAAATTGTTATTTTCGGTTAATCTTTTTGATTTCTTTCAGGGTTATCAAATCAATTTATATTATATTAGACAATGGAAGTCCGAACTGATGAAATACAAGTTAGACCTCGTTAATACTCAACTCCTGAAGGCTGTCGTAATGGAGCAACTGCTGGTTAACTAAAAACATATTTTGAATTGTTTCACGAATTGTTAAAAAAAGTAATCAACATTCATATAATAACAGACTTGGATTTACTACAGTGGAAAAACATTTTGTTCAGTGATGAATTTTCATTGCTTCCAAATTAAGAATAAAAACTAAGTTGCTTCCACCATATGAGTATATACGTCATAAAATTTTGATTCAGAAACATTCATTCTCAATTAGAAATACAAGAAACTAACATGATTTTTTTTAAAATGAAAGGAGTAACTTTTAGATACCTCGATGATCTAAGCTCACTTTGTCGGAATAAACTCAATTCCCTGATTTGAGTTAACCTGGCTTGAATACTGTAGATCTCTTTGACTGCTTGAATCAACAGTAAAGTCAGCATTAATCGCTTTTCTTGAAACCCCTACGTGAATGCTTGCATTTATTACTTTGGTAAGTTGTCGAAGAATTGTCAGAAATTGGTAGCCAACTGAAAATATGTTGTGTCCTGAACAGCTTCATCGGAAGATAATAATTTCTACCAATAACTGGATACACTGTACAATAATTGAACCTAACTTTATTTCACTTTCAAAACAACATTTTAACTGATCATTTTAAATGTCTATCGTCTTATTAGATCGCCCTGTACCTCACTGTCCGCTTCATGTATGACACCGCTTCATGTTGAGCCGAGTGTCAGACATCATGAATGGAGGGTGAATGGGAGAAGAAAGAATGAGGACAGAGTGAAGGGAGAGGATAGAATACTCCAATGGTTGCAAGGAATGTTGCTGGAGAAGAGGGAGGACGAGAGAGTGACAAAAGTGTATGTGGATGCTGGGACGAGATTGGAAGACGAACGAATGGGCATAGGCTGGGAGTACAAACAGAAAAAAAATGAATGAGTACAGGGGAACGGAAGAATCCCCGGACAGAGTAGTTGAACGAGACAGAATTTATAGCAAGCGAGAATGTGATTGGTATATGGGATTTGAATGAAAGCCTGACCGTGATAAGCGATTCTGCCATGGCTGTGGAACGTATGAAAGCAGGAAGAACGAGGAATAAAAAAGTAGCGAGAATACAGAGGATGATAGAAGAGAGGAATGCGAGGGGAGCGCGGACTTGCTTGATCTGGAAGCGCGGGCACGAGATCAACAATCTCGAAAACAAGAAGGCTCATGAGGAGGCGACGAAAGGCATGAGGAACTTCGAGGTCATATGGGATGTAGTGAGAATGGGTAGTAACAATAAAGAGAGGAAGGGGATCAAAGAACGAATCAGGACAGAGTGGCAGAGGAAATGGGACACGGGAGAGACTGGGCGGCTGTTCTGCAGATTCTGCCGAACAGTCGGGCATGAATCGCTGAATCTGTCGCGCAAGGCCACCCAGCTGCTTACGAGACATGGTAACTTCCCGGGATACTTGCCAGGTTTAATCTGTTCCAGGAACTACCATGTTTCTGCGGCTAGGGTGAGTCAGAAACGGCAGAACACGTGATATACTGATGCATGGATGGATATAGGACTGGATGGCGTGAATGGAATGAATATAGGGAGCTGGAAAATGGAGAGATAACATTGAGAAGAGAGAACGGAAGGAAAAGCGAATGGATAAGGTTTATCAATGAATGAGCAGAGAATGTGGTGAGGGATGAACGAGAAGGGTAAAGGGCAGACTGTGAGCTCAGCGCCAATGAACCGGATGGCAGACGGCGGTCTCCCCAATCATGGTGGTCTTAGATGTTGTAGTGCTATCTATCTATGAATATAATATTGGAATCCATAATGTAATCATAATTGTAAATGTTATTATGGGAAATGAAGAAGGGTCTTCTGCCCCCGCTGGTTCATCCTCTCGTGTGGTCGACGTCACGCGTCGAGTTCGGGGGTTGAGTTCGGAGGAGTAGGGATTCCCTTGACAGTGGTGGCGATAGATAGAGGGAAGATGCTCCATTGAAAGGCCTCCGGCCAGGGCAATAACGAGCTATGGCACTACTCATGTCCGCGAAACTCGATAGGCGAGTAGGTCGCGTCAAAATTTGGCAATCGAAGGCAGTAGAACATTCTCCGGAATTTCATCGAAGCCGGTAGCATTATTCTCGCCACATCTAGAACGACCGCGAGCGCAGGTTGAGTGGAACACGTCACAAATGATTTATGACGACCAGCGGCGACCGGTCTTATTTTCTTCAGGGCGATACGAGTCTAGTACCAGGTACAATTCGTTCGTGGAACGCTCAGATCAACTGCTGCAGTGGTTGTCGTTAGGAATTTGTCGAAAAAAATTTACCCCACCAGAATAAAATTACTGTGTATTTGTCTTAGTCGTTCCTGCTAACTTGGTCAGCGAAACATGCGTGAGGTGGTGGTGTTTTCGATATACTTGTTTTACTGCAGATGTTATAAATTATATTTATCAAGTTGTCTTTCGGTATTGTCGAACGTGTTGGGAATCACACGTTGAAAGGTAAGACCTCGTTAATCCTTGGCTCGCACAAGTTTCGACTTCTGAGGGTTGTCGTTTGTAGGGGTGTGACAGCTGGTTAACGGAAAAACAGATGTTTTTCAAACAGATTTGTTTGGAGTTTTCTCAACATTTCATTAACACTAATGGCTGACATTTTAAGTGTTCCTTTGGATGTGTATGATTCTGGTTTCATTCAGATTCTGATGAAGTACTTACAGCCAATTATTATTACATCTTACATCTGAAGTGATGGATTTTCAGAAGAAAAAAACATACAATTGACAGATAGAGAAATTCTTAGAAAATGCACGGTATCCTTCGTAAAAACTATGTTCCTGACAATATTTCATTATCGTAATAGACTCATTTTGAATATATACTACACTATACTACAGTATATTCACCGTTCCAAGTTATTTGTTGTTGCCCTAGTCCATTATTCTTTATCTGCGGCGCAAATGAAAGAATGTTATTTGTAACCTCATTAAAGACTAGTTTTAGTTCACCTATCTTAGGGAATTTCATTATTGCGAATATAACGAACTGAATGAAATTGTAGTTTACTGCTTCACTCACATTTTGCTACGTTCAATATGTTGCATTCCCTGTTGGCGTTCAGCTAGATATATTCTGATAAATACTACAGTTGAGACATTACGAGTAAGTGGACTGGTTGACCAAGGTTTATGACGACTACTGGGATTCGCACAATGATGCTGACATGGGAGCCCATTATCTCGTTTGAAGTTGATCTAATTTCGAACTTGAAGATCTTTTCCGTTTTGAGAGTGTCAGCGCACTTTTAAAATTGATGTATCTCCTAATTCAGAAAAAAATATTTGATGAAAAAAAATCATTTTGATAAATGAACTGAAAATATTTTTTGAGTTTTGAGATTTGATAACGTATTTGAATAACAGTTTAGATTTTTACCAAATGTTCAATGAGAAAGAAAAATAGTTCAGATGGAAAACAAAATACACCAAAATAGAGTTATTACTACATAGTATAAAACTCGCTTCCCGCTGTCTGTCCCTAGGTATGCTTATGTCTTTAAAACTTCGCAACAGATTTTGGTGTGAGTTTTTTTATTAGATAGGGTGATTCAAGAGGAAGGTTTATATGTATATAACATGCATAATATGGTCGAGAAGAGAAGAAGAGAAGAGAGTATATGTCTCTTTCTCAGGGATAACCCACAATAACTAGTTTTTATTCTCGATAAATTATATTTATTCCTTATCCAATCAAGTACCTTTAATTCATTGTGCATCTGTTATAGATCAATATGGCCCTTCATATCATGTAAATCGACGATTATGACGACCGTGAAATGCGCGGACGTTGTCTTGACAGAACACCAATATTGATAAATCAATTCTAACATTTGCACGTGTTGTTGAATGCTATATCCATTCATGGTTGTTTAATGAAACAGACTGAATTGATAAAAATAATTTGACATATATACCTACAACAAGATGGCTGTTATAAATCGTCAAAATTTGAAAGTCCTTATTGGAAGACCCTATAAATTTTTTGAGCTCATCTAGTTGACCTGTAATGAAACTGGCCGAAACAGCGGCGAATCTCATTCGGTGGTCGATTGTCGAAGAATTGCAATAGACTACCTCGGAAAACTCGTTCAATTTTGATATTAGTTGAGACGTCGTCAGAAAAGATGTCATTACTTACGTCTAGCAATGCATTCCTATAGGCCTTTTCATCACAATTGTTTTTTGTGCGCATGCCTCAGTATCAGCCATCTTTTTCGTACTGTTTTTTGTAAACAACTATGTTAAAGAGCTCGCAAGTCATGTTTCAAAAATTGAAATTCAAATTGGAGTTTATTATTTGTAAAAAAAGTGAAAAAAAAATAGTGAGTCAAAATATTCAGAAAAAAATTATACTCCATTATAATTATGTTATCTGTTCGAAAAGGAACAGCAAAACGGTATTGTTATGGATTATGTAAAAGTGATACACGATACAAATCATTCAAAATCAACACATACTATTTTATAAATTCATCATCAAGAAAATGTGCGAAATGTGAATTATGGGTGAAAAAATGTGGCAGGAGTGACCGATGCTTTAAATCTATTGATGATGTTACCAAGGATACTTATATTTAATTACCTCGGTTACTTTGGCAATAAAGTTCAGCAATATTTCGTATTTTCTATTCTCTTTCCCGAAACAGTGAAAAATGTATTTTAAAGGCATCATGAATATTTGAAATGACGGAAACTATAGAAAATAGTGAAAACTAAACGAAAAATCCGAGCAGGGGGCGGTATACTGTCTGTCTGTCTGATTTTAGTCAGACAATCTGCCACCTTCATATTTTGTTATAGTGGTGACAACTGGAAATAAAAAAATATGTCAGAAATGAAATAGAAAAACCGGCCTTCGGGGGCGGTACAGATCCAGCAATATTTTTATTAGAGACTGTGCCTTCTTCATATTTTGGTATAGTGCTAAGAAATGGAAATGAAGAAATATGTCGGGTGTGAAATCAAAAAACCGGCCGTCGGGGGCGGTACAGATCCAGCAACATTTTTATTAAAGACTCTGCCACCTTCATATTTTGGTATAGTGCTAAAAAATGGAAATGAAGAAATATGTCAGATGTGAAATCAAAAAACCGGCCGTCGGGGGCGGTACAGATCCAGCAATATTTTTATTAGAGACCCTGCCACCTTCATATTTTGGTATAGTGCTAAGAAATGGAAATGAAGAAATATGTCAGATGTGAAATCAAAAAACCGGCCGTCGGGGGCGGTACAGATCCAGCAATATTTTTATTAGAGACTCTGCCACCTTCATATTTTGGTATAGTGCTAAGAAATGGAAATGAAGAAATATGTCAGGTGTGAAATCGAAAAACCTGTCGTCAGGGGCGGTACAGATCCAGCAATATTTTTATTAGAGACTCTGCCACCTTCATATTTTGGTATAGTGCTAAGAAATGGAAATGAAGAAATATGTCAGGTGTGAAATCAAAAAACCGGCCGTCGGGGGCGGTACAGATCCAGCAATATTTTTATTAGACAACCTGCCACCTTCATATTTTGGTATGGTGTTAAGAAATGGAAATGAAGAAATATGTCAGGTGTGAAATCAAAAAACCGGCCGTCGGGGGCGGTACAGACCCAGCAATATTTTTATTAGAGAACCTGCCACCTTCATATTCTGGAATGGTGTTAAGAAATGGAAATAAAGATATATGGCTGAGGTGAAATCAAAAAACCGGCCGTCGGGGGCGGTACAGATCCAGCAATATTTTTATTAGAGAGCCTTCCACTTCCATATTTTGGAATGGTGTTAAGAAATGGAAATAAAGATATATGTCCGAGGTGAAATAAAAAAACCGGTTGTCGGGGGCGGTACAGACCCAGCAATATTTCTATTAGAGACTCTGCCACCTTCATATTTTGGTATAGAGTTAAGAAATGGAAATGAAGAAATATGTCAGGTGTGAAATCAAAAAACCGGCCGTCGAGGGCGGTACAGATCCAGCAATATTTTTATTAGAGAACCTGCCACCTTCATATTTTGGAATGGTGTTGAGAATTGGAAATAAAGATATATGGCCGAGGTGAAATAAAAAACCGGCCGTCGGGGGCGGTACAGATCCATTTGATTGAATATAAAATTCATTTTTCAACAATTAACACGTGTGGACATCTTTATATATTCAAAATGGCAGCATAGGATCAATATTCTCCAAATGAAATAAGTGACAGGTCGTCATTAGAAATCAAAATCTTCTCTAAGGTAATAGCCGGGTGTCTGAAAAAAATATATCTGGATCGATCTGTACCGCGCCCGAAGACCGGTATTTTATTTCACCTCTGACGAATTTCTATATTTCCAGTTGTGACCACTATAACGAAATATGGAGGTAGCAGAGTGTCTAATGAAAAAAATGGTTCATCTGTGCCGCCACCGATGGCCGGTTTTTTGATTTCACACCTGACATATTTCTTCATTTCCATTTCTTAGCACTATACCAAAATATGAAGGTGGCAGAGTCTCTAATAAAAATATTGCTGGATCTGTACCGCCCCTGACGACAGGGTTTTCGATTTCACACCTGACATATTTCTTCATTTCCATTTCTTAGCACTATACCAAAATATGAAGGTGGCAGAGTCTCTAATAAAAATATTGCTGGATCTGTACCGCCCCCGACGGCCGGTTTTTTGATTTCACATCTGACATATTTCTTCATTTCCATTTCTTAGCACTATACCAAAATATGAAGGTGGCAGGGTCTCTAATAAAAATATTGCTGGATCTGTACCGCCCCCGACGGCCGGTTTTTTGATTTCACATCTGACATATTTCTTCATTTCCATTTTTTAGCACTATACCAAAATATGAAGGTGGCAGAGTCTTTAATAAAAATGTTACTGGATCTGTACCGCCCCCGACGGCCGGTTTTTTGATTTCACACCCGACATATTTCTTCATTTCCATTTCTTAGCACTATACCAAAATATGAAGAAGGCACAGTCTCTAATAAAAATATTGCTGGATCTGTACCGCCCCCGACGGCCGGTTTTTTGATTTCACACCTGACATATTTCTTCATTTCCATTTCTCAGCACTATACCAAAATATGAAGAAGGCACAGTATCTAATAAAAATATTGCTGGATCTGTACCGCCCCTGAGGGCCGGTTTTTTGATTTCACACCTGACATATTTCTTCATTTCCATTTCTTAACACTATACCAAAATATGAAGGTGGCAGGGTCTCTAATAAAAATATTGCTGGATCTGTACCGCCCCCGACGGTCGGTTTTTTGATTTCACTGTTGACATATTTTTTTATTTCCAGTTGTCACCACTATAAAGAAATATGAAAGTGGCAGAGACTCTATTAAAAATATTGGTAAATTTGTACCGCCTTCGACGGCCGGTTTTTTGATTTCGTCACTGCTATATTTCTTCCTTTCCTTTTGTTAACACTATAACAAAATATGAAGGTGGCAGGATGTCTGATCAAAATGTTGACAGAAGTATACCGCCCCCTACTCGGATTTTTCGTTCAGTTGTCACTATTTTCTATAGTTTCCGTCATTTCAAATATTCATGATGCCTTCAAAATACATATTTCACTGTTTCGGGAAAGAGAATAGAAAATACGAAATATTGCTGAACTTTATTGCCAAAGTAACTGAGGTTAATTAATTAGATATAGGAATAAAATACTTCGTCTAATTTCCACTTACTTAAAGTATTGATATTAATACGACCAAGGTTTCCTTTTACACCACCGAAACCTTGGTCGTATTAATATCAATTCATTAAGAAAGTGGAAATTAGACAAAGTATTTTATTCCTATATCTAATTGAAGATGAATTTCCACAAAATAAATAAGTCATCAATATCACAAAATACTTATATTTGCTCACAACATTTCATTAGAGAAAGTGGTCCAACTAAACAAACCCTGATCCTTTGAGCTATCAGGAATTTCAACATACCTACGTACATTATTCCTTATTGCATTTTTGACTGCATATTTGACATTTCATATATATTATGTTGTATTGAATATTTCCCTCTAATAGAAATTACAAAACATATTCAATTCAGTATTTACATATTTGTCTAATTTATAATGTCATATGTACAGCCTCAAAATATTAATGTCTTGATTTATTTATTAGTTCCATAAGTAATACTCTTGTCAACTGAAATATATTTTCAATTACATCTAATAAATTGACATTATTAATAAGAATAAAACTGTAAATACTATTGTTTTAATATGCTTTTAGATAGTAAACAAATGCTGATACCTAACCTCTCAATCAGCTCACTTTTTTTCCTTTTTGCGGACGCCCATGACGTTTTAACCACCTTTTTAATTGTTCACTATTTTGAGCCTCAACTGAATTATAAACAAGTGAAGCACCATCAATGTTTTTTTTTCCAATAATTTTTTTGTTTGTAGAGATAATATTCCTTGCCCAGCCATTGTTGATTAAGACAGTACGAATGTTTTGAATTACCGCCATTTCAATATGACGGCTACGCTTGCGCTTGTCTTATGATGAAAAGGCCTATTTCGGCCAAGCGCCACTGATGCAACTTGGTGGGTTGAAACAGCTCTATCTGGAATTTAATTAGGAACGCTTCGTTTTTGGGCTATGGTTTCATTTAGTTACCTTGCAGTGAAACCTGCTATGGATGTATCTCGCTTGGATTTTCAACGGACCGCCTTGTTTATATTTGATATTCGCGAGTTGAGTCTTCCATCGATCCTATAGATGGCGTATTCATAAAGAGAGACGTCATTAGTATCAACTTCTCATTACCTCGAATTCAATTCTACATACGTGTGAGTGATTTTGGATATGTTTCCATCATATCATTATTTTATGAATAATAGTAATTGTTATTTGTTAATAAATGAAAATATCAATTTTTGGAAACTAATGCAATAAAACTTTGGGTTGATTTTCCTGAAATTATTTCTTTATTGATAATTTATTTTTTGAGCATTATGTTATTCAAAAGATGCAGTTTGTCAACGCATAGAGTGTAAAATGAAAGTAAATATCTAGACCTAGAGTTTTATTATTTGTAGATATATGAATAGTTGTTGGAACATTATTTCATAACAATTTTTCTGCAGAACTATTACTGAAAAATCATATTATATTCATTCATTCACGAATACAGCTTCAATATAAAATCCTCAAGTTTTCATTTACATTTCACTGTTATGGCAAATCACATCCAACGCAGCTGATCATTAACCATCTATTGAACCTCGTTATCTTTCTGCTTTACAATGCCAATCAACAGAAATATCACATAAACCGGATGAGCTTATCCCTAAACGATGAAATGCATACATCTATTATTTCTAATCCAAGTTAATGATGATCAGATTATCGCAATTGCCAGTACTTCGAATAATATGAGATGCAGATTAGGGCAATACTTAGTCAGGTTTTCGCTGGACCTCTAAAAATAATGATCGGCGCCTATGTCGCATATATTTTCGGATTTTTTGAATCCAACCTTCAAGCAATATTGTAAAGTATAACAACTCTCACGTATCAGTTGTGATGGTATATGGTATATGCATGATATATTAGAATATACTGTGCGATAACAAAAACGATACAGATTGATTATTTTTGAGACATGTGTGTGTTGAGAAAAAAATGGAAAAATTAGTTGACTTTTCAATGAGGGAGTAAACCTCACTGTCATACTCCATTTTACGCCCTTGGTGAACATCACCCTTAGAACTTGAATAGGGGAAAGTATCAAAAGGGAAACTATATAACTATCGACGGCGCTCAACTTGCTTTTTAAAAATACTTTTATTGTTGCAAAACTCAAAAATCAAAAATTATAGAAATACGTAATATATAAAATCATATGTGTTGTTACTTTGAAGAGTGAAATCTGACTGACTCTGGGTACGAAGCTTCGAAGATGTGTGCTCCTGTGAACATCTGAAACAGGGTGGTGGTACTGCTGGATCAGCGAAGATTCAATTATCGTGCACAGCAGGGTAGTTGGACAATGGATAAATCGGTTCGTTCAGTCATTACATGGTGGTTCTCTTCTTGACTTGGCTTCTTATTGGTACAACATCGGAGTACATTTTTTTCTGTACAAGAAGTAATCTATCATTAATATGACCATTGAGTAAATTACTGAAGTTCATATACTCGGTGACTGGTATGAAGTTCGCTTTGGTTGAATGTTTATAGGCTGTAAAGAAAAAATATTTTGTGGATGGATTTGATTATTTGAAAATCTATTTTGATAATTTGTTTGATTGAATGTTTGGAATTGATCGTTTCTTGTATTGGCTTTGAAAGAAGTTCTTGGTAAATGGCAGTGATTTGAACTTTTATTGGAATTTGACCTTATTTGGCTATTATTTTGTCTTACAGACACTCTGTTCCATTAGTTTTGATGATAATTGATATCTTCTGGAATAATGAATTGTAAATCATCATTTGAATCAGTAGATCCCATACAACGAATTGTGGTTCCAAAAGGTCTCTCAATCCAGATTAGCTAATGAATTGTATAATATGAGTTTTAAAAACTTTATAATTTTTATTCATCTGCTTCATGAGCTTCATCTGAGTGAGAATTTGTAAAATACTATTGAAAAATTGTTGAGGTTTTCAGCTGGGTATTGTTTCATCATAACCATGTCTCTATTTGAACAGTGTATCTTTCCTAACATTCCACGTTCTGACATTTTGAATATAAACTATTGGTTTATCATTTCCTGTTAGATTACTGAGCAAATTATTCAATGAATATGTATTCTGGAAATAATTTAGATTTTCGGAATCATAAAAATTGGAAAATGGGCTATCACAAGTACTCAAATATCTATCAAGTGCATTTGGGTGCCCATCAAATTGAGGAACGCAATGTAAATATTCGGGTCTGATAACATTTGCCATTCCTCAAGAGTTTGAAATATTCAATTCTGAATTTTGTTTATAAGATGTATTATTGCTTTTGATTGCGAATTGAAATTGGTTTGATTTAAAAAGGGATTTGCGAAAATTCGATTGGTTCACGACAATGATTGGAAAATATTTTCAAACGACGTAAAATCAGAGTACTCACAATAAAAGCAAGATTTTGGCAATCGTATTCTTAACCACTATAAGGAGTCTGCCCTGATTTAACGATTTTATCTTCACTGAGTGCTTCTTCTTTGCAGAAGGGGACGATGGTGTTCCTCTTCTCACAAACAGCTTCGGTACGAAGTTTTCTGCAGGTCTTTGATTGACTGGATTCCCTGAAGTTCTAGCAGCCTCTCTGCTTCTAACACCAACTTATTCCGTTCACAAAGGTTCGATTGCCAATTAATCGTTGAAACGAAAAGCACTCGTACGATACGGGCAATGTTGACAATCCTACTGTCGAGGGCACTAAACTTGCTTTTTAAAAATACTTTCATCGTTACAAAAATCGGAAATCAAAAATTATAGGAATACAAAATATATAAAATTATACGTGTTGTTACTTTGAAGAATGAAATTTGACTGTCTCTGGATGCGGAGTTTCGAAGATGTGTGCTCCTGTGAGAACTGTCTTGTCTGCATCTGGAACACGGTGGTGGTACTGCTAGATAAGCGAGATTGTCCTAACATTTCATTTTGAAAAACTATGTTTCAAGTTTTTTCAGAAATGCTCCAATATGTCTGGCAACGTTTCGATTCCAACATATATTTATGTATTACAGTTCTATAGAGTATAATAGCAGGGGAGCCCACGATGCAAAATGGGGATTTACTCGAGTGTCATTGAGACATATTAGGTTGCAAAGCTTAGATGATAAGAAGAAAAAATGTTATATAATATATACCTTTTCATCGGTGGGGGAAGCGGCTATAGATTGTGCAATATGTAAAAAAAATACTGTTGCATGGACATACTCGAGCGCGTCAGATATTGATAGCATTAATGTCCTACGTATTTTTAATAATGTTGGTATGTTAATCTGATTGGGTGGTTGTATGTAAGGGTTGAAAGTGAAAAGAAAAAAAAATTAATCGAGCGCGTCAGATTTTCTAAGGGGGTGTTAAGTTCAACAAATAAAAGCTCTCATTCAATAATCTGACGATTTCGATCTGACGCAAACTCGCGGCCATTATTATAATGTGCGAAAAATATTCGCCATTTTGAAATACTCAAGCGCGTCAGATTAAGATATATATGGTTCATCTTATGGTTCATATTATGAGACAGCACGTCATTTAGATCTGCTGTCTAATGATTATCTAGAGGGATGCGCTTAATCTGACAAAAATAATATTTTTTTTTAAATTTTTTCAATTAATAGAACTTAATTAATCGAAAAGCTCAGGAAATAGCATGCAAATAAATAAGTGTGTTTATTTAAGTGGAATACTTGTATTTATAAGAAAATAATTTTGAAAAAATGCCCAAAAAAATTAAATTTTTTATAATCAATTGATTAATTGATGAAGAAAAGAGAAATGGAACTTTCTATGTCTTTTACCACTCTTATTTGTAACTAACGTTACTGCAGTTTCGTCCTATAAGGACATTTTCAAGCTTATATATTGTATAATATATATTGTATAAGTTTGAAAATGTCCTCATAGGACGAAACTACAGTAACGTTAGTTACAAATAAAAGTGGTAAAAAACATAGAAAGTTTAATTTCTCTTTTCTTCATTATGATTTCCTACCACGTAGTAACGGCTACATCAATTAATTGATTAATTAATCATCATCTACATCTTCATCACGAACGAGTCTCTGTGATCAGCTGTGATGGCGTCATGGCAACAGAATTCAGAGTGGGGACGGGGTGAGAGAGTAATAGATAGAGAAAAAGTGAATAGAGGAATAGATATTCGGAGAGGAAAATATAGGTATCACACAGCTGCACGCATTAAACTTTATTGGCGAATTTTTCTTATTTCGGCTTGCGGAAATCGTCAGATTATTTATTTTTCGTTATCCTTGAATTATTTCCTTCAAATTAAAAAAAAATTAGCTACGCTGGAAAATGTCGAAATGACGTTATTTTTTTACAACTTTGCTGCCCTCCCCTTTCTTTACGTCACTCTCAAATTGTCAGATTACTGGAATATACACTTTTTAGCAGGTAATTAACTCACCCTACCTTAATCTGACGCGCTCAAGAATTTCTGATGATAATTTTTTTTTACTAATCTGATCCTTTATCCCTCACAGGCGGCCTTATATAGGAGGCTCATATTTGGTGGATGTACTTAACCAGGTACAAGGTATCCCCCTGTATATTAATCTGCCGCGCTTTAGTAAATCCCGAAATCCCCGCTTGGGCTCCCCTATTATAATTTGAGCGTCTACTGTGGATTATTATAGTTTGTGGTTATTGAAATTATGCACGGTTTATACCTTTTTAGATTCGTACATTGTACATTTTCTCCACTTTCGTTATTTTTTTACGACTTGATCATACTATCTTTCAAAAGAATTCGGTCCCATAATCTGAATTATGCAACAGTTGTTTTTCCCGTAAGAAAATACCAAAATAAAAAGTAACGTAGTGAACGGTCACCTGGATGCATTCCTTATTAATACCTCATCTGTAATACCTCATTAATGAGGTATTACAGATGAAGTTATGATGAAATGATGTCTTCCTTGAACTGAAAATCGACGTGTTTTCACATTTTCATCTTAACAAATGTAACTTGACGATATTCGATCGATTTATTCGATCTGTTCTGAAAACGAAACAGATCCTATTTTTTTTCCATTTTGAAATAAAACAGCAGAGATTAAAATAACTATTTTTTTTCAATCCCTTGCTAGGAATCACATGTTAAATGGTAAGACCTTGTTTGTGTTCAGTTTCGAATTTTCAAGTCGAACTCTTTTTTCAGTTCAAGTTTCGACTTTTGTCAATTGTTGTTCGTTGGGGGCGACAGCTGGTAAACGGAAAAACAGATGTTAAGAGATTTCAATAGATTCAATTGATCATACTTCATGGAAAAAAGACATTTATGTGAAGGTATGACACTTGCCAAACACAACATTTCCTACACATATTTTCACTTTTTTTTGTCAATGTATATGTTCAATTCATTGTTTTATACTCATTTTTGTAATGATATTCAAAGGAAAAAATCCATAGCTCAATGAATTATAGGCAATGAAGAAGCTTTCCATTAGAAGCGAAAACTTGGCAAAGTGAAGCAGAGTTTTCATTTGGATTTTTGACTGAGCGACTCCATTGATCCATTTTCCTGTGTATTTGTTACAATGCCTATTGGAATAACTATTCTTAGATTATAAGGGTGAATATGGCAGAATATAATGATTGCAATGTGTTAACCGGGGATTAATTCTCACTGGAGTAGAAGGAGTATAATCCTCTAAAATATCCGGCCCACCATTGAATAAAGCAAATCACGTAGCAATAATGAGGTTTATTCCGAAATATACAGTTTCCAGAGAATTCAACCCGCTTCTCAAATTAACAGCCCTATTAAGATTCCAACGGCATTCGAGGTTGTGGTTTCGATGACTGTTCTCTGTATCAAATCAATAACTGCTGTCATTTTTTTGTTGAAAACTTGCAATATCAGATACAGAATTCAAAAGTCGAGAAAATATATTAGAATATCAACATCATTGTAAAGTTTCAATTTGCAGTGATCTGGGAGTCAGAAGATACAATTCAAAATAAAACATCATTTTCTATATAGATAGTTTAGTTGCCATTTAAAACGTAGACGTTTCACAGTAAAAATTTTATCAAAATAGCTATCACAATATGTTGAAAAGTGCACACGTGGAACAAGAAACAAGTTCAATTATTAAATGGGGAGGGTAAATATAGAAGCATTATACAGGCTGATTCACGGTGGATGGCACATTAGACGGTTCTGGTGAACCAGACAACGGATCACTTTGAAAATTTGATGGAGGGCATATTCGGACATTTTCTAGCCAACTGAAATATTTTCGACAATGCGGTGTTGCCGCTTCTATTAGAAAGCAGTAGCAACTTTGATTTTTCAAATGGAACACTCTGTATATAATATTATTTTTGGAATCTCCAACAATTGCCCGACAACTTTTCTTGATATTTTCCTATACCTATCTGTTACCGTTTTCGAAATAAAAATTAATTTCAATTTTTTTCTTCGAAAATCATGACTTCTAAAAATGCCGATATCTTTTAGTTAAGAAGTACTATGATATCAACATTTGTTTTGGAGTTAGGTGATACTTGGACACTTCCCACACGTCAGCCTAATCTCCGTTACTTCAATACAGGGTGGTAAAAAAATACAGTTTTTTTGTTTGCTTGAAAAAGTTGCTGAAATTTGATTATTTTAAATGGAACACCCTGTATATTATTGAAAATTCGGAAAGCTGCTGAAATTTGCTTTCTTTCTATGTATATTATACATATACCTAACTAGTCAAGTTTCGGACTTATGAACATTTATTTGTGAAAATGTCCCTTCAGAATGGTATTTCCATTCGGTATTTGGTAAGCAGGCCATGATTACTATTTGACAGTAGCGTTATGACATTCTCCTAATAATATCGACATTTTCGTCACTTCAGAAGTTGCAAATACAAAACGATGGAACAAAACTATTCAAACGAAGCTCTTATGAATTTGTTTATTATTTTTGGACAGTGTGCAACACCCGCATTTTAAAGTGCTTGGAAGTGAACGGCCAGCGATTCGAACATATTTTGAAATATTCCACATGATTGTTTTACTTTTTTATAATTATTCATATCAATATTTCCAATTTCAAGTTTCTTGGTGCTTTTTTAAAGTTTATCCAAACATATTGAAATTGTTCTGAATTCGTATAAATTTCTTGAGGTTCATTGGCGGTAGATTCGGATACATTTCATTGAACTTTCTACATGTTCTGCTGATAATTTTGTCACACTGTCCAAAAATAATAAACAAATTCATAAGAACTTCGTTTGAATAGTTTTGTTCCATCGTTTTAAAGGTATTTGCAACTTCTGAAGTGACGAAAATGTCGATATTATTAGTTGAATGTCATAATGCTACTGTCAAATAGTAATCATGGCCTGCTTACCAAATACCGAATGGAAATACCATTCTGAAGGGACATTTTCACAAATAAATGTTCATAAGTCCGAAACTTGACTAGTTAGGTATAGGTATGATATACATAGAAAGAAAGCAAATTTCAGCAGCTTTCCGAATTTTCAATAATATACAGGGTGTTCCATTTAAAATAATCAAATTTCAGCAACTTTTTCAAATAAACGAAAAAACTGTATTTTTTTACCACCCTGTATTGAAGTAACGGAGATTAGGCTGACGTGTGGGAAGTGTCCAAGTATCATCTAACTCCAAACCAAATTTCGATATCATAGTACTTCTTAACTAAAAGATATCGGCATTTTTAGAAGTCATGATTTTCGAAGAAAAAAATTGAAATTAATTTTTATTTCGAAAACGGTAACAGATAGGTACAGGGAAATATCAAGAAAAGTTGTCGGGCAATTGTTGGAGATTCCAAAAATAATATTATATACAGAGTGTTCCATTTGAAAATTCAAAGTTGCTACTGCTTTCTAATAGAAGCGGCAACACCGCATTGTCGAAAATATTTTAGTTGGCTAGAGAATGTCCGAATATGCCCTCCATCAAATTTTCAAAGTGATCCGTTGTCTGGTTCACCAGAAACGTCTAATGTGCCATCCACCGTGAATCAGCCTGTATATGAAGCATTCCATCTGCACAAATATTTTGAAAAATTTCACACAATGTGATAGCTGAAAAATTAGCACATTGAGGATATCAATGTAATGATGGAAGAGAGAACCGATGAATGTTCAGTAGCAAACCTGATTTGTAGAAAGTACCTACCCAACAATAATATAATTAATAATATTCAACCTAATTGTAGGAATTCCTTTAATCTTTGCGTTTGCTTATTGCATCTGAGCAAACTTATATTTCGGGAATAGCAAATAACAGCAAACATTTTTCAATGAAAATGGCTTTATAGTTTTTCAAAATATTTCCCTTGATGACTTTTGCATTCGTTCAAACCATTCATCAAAGCAGTTTTTCCATTCCTCTCCAGATACTTCCAAAAAGGGTTTTTGAACGCTTCAACTGCTTCTTTGTCACTCGTGAATCGTTGACCATGCAGTTTACCTTTGATATTCAGGAAAAAGAAGAAGTCATTGGGTGCCAAATCAGAATTGTATGGAGAATCAGTAATCAATTCGATGTTTTAACTACTCAAAAATTCACCCGTTTGACGAGATGTCTGAGAGCTCGCATTGTCATGATACCATGATAAACCTAGTCCTACGAATTTCTACGAAGACTTTCTACAAACACATGGTCGTGTACCACTCGAAATTGACAGTTCTACGTTGCTCAAGCTGAACAATGGCCACATGACTCATTCGGCCGAAGAAACAGGCGACCATTTGCTTCGCTGTGCTTCTTTCACGATCAACTTCTGTTGGAATTAGCTTGTCTTGGAATACCCACATGGTCGATTGCTGTTTTGTTTTCGGCTCATAACTGTATATCCATGATTCATCACGACACGATTTTATACGTTTTTTGAAGCACCAGGGTTGAAGTTTTTATTCATTTCCTTACACCACTTGACACGAGCCCTTTTTTCAGCGAAAAATGGGGTATCAAAGGAAAACATTTTTTTTACAAATAAATGTTCATGCAAAATTGAATGTATTAAAGTAAAACTGATGTGCAAGGATGCCTTTTTCTCACAATATGACACAAGACGATCTTGCATTACAGTTACGGCCGTTAGTTGATGAAGATCCATAGTAATTTAAAAAACTACACTTCACGATTTGATCTCCACAAACTTCTTTTAAAAAATATATCACAACATGTTTCGCTAGCACATATTTTTCAAATAAAGTTTGTTGAGATCAAATCGTGAGGTGTAGTTTTTGAAATTATTGAGATATTATGAAGATTTGATATTGAATGATCTATTAGGCTTGACATTGAGTTAGGTATTCTGTAACGGGTTTGGTATTTAGTATTCAATTCAGTTGATAAAATTGGAAACCTGATTTGTCGGCTCAACAAGTCAATTTTCGGGATCCGAAACATCATACTTCATTAAAGAAAATTGAACCGTGTACCAGCTGACAACGTCATTATTGCACGAAACTTTATGCGGTTGTTTCTGCGGTGAAAACTTTGAAATTAGAAAAAAAATGGTTCATTGGAATCGGATTCCCAAATGAAAACACATTTCGGTCCAACCGAAAATGAATACAATGAAAGAATTGTAAATAGAAATTTGTATACTTTTTCAGACTATGCCATCGAATATAAAATTCTCTTTGCATCGATGTAACGCAAGTAACTGTAACGAATTAAAGAATTAACTGTCTTAAACAAATTTATTTTTAACAATATTTTACTATCAGAACTAATTTATGTACAACACTTAGCAACTAACGCTTAATTTATCTTCACAGATTTCTTTCTTTAAACGCACGATTCATTTTCCAAGTACAGACTGACTCTCTCTAGGAAATGAATGAATGAATGAAAATCGTTTATTCAAATTTGTTTGATAATAACATTGCATTTGTTGGGTATGTTTGTGTGGGGCTCTGCTATAGGCTAATGCCTCTTCAGGGTAAGTGTGCTGTATGTGTGTGTGTTTCGTTGTGTGTTGGATTCTGTGTTGTTTTTGTGTTCCGCTTATTCATATAGTTTTTCCGTTGATCCGTATGGTGGTCCGGGTCCATTGCAGAGGTCGTGGTTGTACTTTTTGGGTACGGTTTTTTTGGCCGGGGCTGTGTGAGGGTGAAACTCTTCGTATTTCAGGTTTTTCCAGGACGCTGCTATCCGCTGTCCGCTATCTGATCCTCAGTGGGAGTTCCTCTAGGATATTCTGGATCGGCTCCGGCGGGTCTTCCATTGCTCCCAGGAGTCTGGCTTCTCTAGGGACGGGAGGCCGGCTTCATATAGCGGCAACGATTACTGCAGATCTCTCTAGTCATTTCGGCACTCATCTAGAATTGTCGTTGCGGTTCGTCGATCGCAATGTGGGTGAGATAACGGTCAGGGCTGGCTTCAGATTCATTACATAACCATTTACCTATAAAATAACCGTCATATTGAATTTGGTCAATATGACGGTATAATGAAAATGTTAAAGAACAACACAAATCAATGAAAAATAAGATTTGCACAGTTTCGCATTGAAAATTCAAACTTGGTTCCCACTAACTCACGTTCTTCATTATTTGGTTTAAATGCTATAATAACCTCGTATGCTCAAATATTAAAAAGATTGAAGCATACCTCTTGTACTGAAAAAAAGATACTAGGAGGTTCATTCTTCTGTGTATTTTATTTTTGACAATAACTACTTTATAAAAAAATCAAGTCGCTTTGAAACTCTCACTTTTTCACTGGCACAGAAACATGAACTGTATAGAATTTTCGACATTTTTTGTAATACAAGAGATACAATTCAATGTTGAAATTTGGAAAAAACCACTTTCTGTTGAGATTTTCGAGATGTATGAAATGAAAAATGGATAAAGAAAAACCATTTTGAAAAGTAAATGGATTGGTGAAAAATTTCAATTCATCAATATTTCTATAGAAATGAACTTTAAACGTTCAAGCCAGTCTCGAATATACCTACACAGTAGGTTGAATGGACTGATGCCTATCAGAAAACAACTACTCCCCTGGCTAATACTACGAAGGGCGTTGAATTATATCCGACAGGCGTCAGTGCAGGGATCTTCACAGAAAATTTCCTGCATATGCAATTGGCAATACAACTGAAAGAGTCGACCTTCAATTTTGGCACGGGCACACTTGCAGACCGGTTTTGGGCTCATTAGCCACTCATCAGTGCAAGATGGTGGCCATCAGTGGCAAGATAGCGTTCCAAAATTGAAAATTGGATGTATTGAAATAAGTACTGTTTATATATTTCATTTATTGTATTATACACTCAAAATATTTCTCAGCTAGATATCGACACTATTTTGTCTGTTAGTGAACGATGAGCGTACAGGAAAAATATGTAAACTGGGAGACGGCAACATCATAGGTTCAAAAAGTGTATTCAAAAATTTTCTTGAAGTTGATTCTAAGTAGATATGATAATAAACCCATCTTGGGTAGGAATGAAAGACTGTGTGATTTCCAGTTCTTGCAAACCTAGAAACTTTTCAGTCTCACCCATTTCAGAAGATAATATTACAATGCTTTTCTTGTGAATACTAAAGTGTAATTGTTCATCTCTTTCAAAAAATGATTGATTCAGAAAATACTACTCACGTCACTCTTGTATTTTTTTCTCAAATTATAACTGACGTATTACTCGTATCTGCAGATAATATAGAATATGACAAAAACACGAAAATATGGGGAATAACATAATAATTATCCGTCAATTGATGCTCGTCATCATTCAACTTGAAAGTTTTTGAAGATCAGTTATAGTCACACACGTTCTTATATTTTTCGAGTAGAAAGTGAAGAAACCTTCACATCGAAGGCAATTTCATTAAACTAATGTAATAAATTATATCAATAAATCAGAGATTATATCGACCTTTATATCTACCTTTGTTTGAGTCCTTTCACTTTCCACAATTTCAAATCCGAAAAATTGTAATGGAGTTACTGCGTAAATTCAAAGTATTTTTCACGAAGAAAAATGTTCTATTCATTGTTATAATCAATAATCCTGTTTATTGAAAAAAGAGTTAGGAAATTATACATTTCGAAAGCTTATTATCTATCTTCGTCTTCATAATTGTTAAAAATATAGTGAAACTAATGAATCATGTAATTTTGTATTCGGTTCGCTAAATTTTCAAAACGTCTTCGATGAATGTCAAAGCAAACACATTTTCTAAAGACGAAGGCAGATGTAGGTCTCTGTATAGTTTATTAGATTTTTTATTTATTATCCTGAATTATTAGATACGAAAAATTTCTGATGAAAAAACCATTTTTTGTGAGAAATACTTTGAATTCACGCAGTGATTTCAGGAGGCGAATTAAAAAGTTTGCCCTTTCTACGATTTGTTCTTGTTTCGTCAATTCGTGATTCGTCAACTGCCCCAAAATTTCTTGTTTCGTCACCTGTATCTTTTTGACCTTTTCGCAGGTAATAATTTATTCCGCATTCGTTAACTGGGACTACTAGGACCATAAAAGTCCGTAAACCTAAATTATTTTTAATGCTTATTCACAATAATATTATATTAATCAATAATCTACAATAATATTATAAAGAGAAGAGATATGATTTTTTGTTTGAACGTAAAATTTCCCTAGGTGACGAAACAAGAAACTACCCTTTCTACACCTGTATGAAATTTACCATTGAAATTTGTATGTTTTCTCAGATTTCGGGAGGTGGAAAAATCCAAAACAAGGTCGATAGAAACTTCGATTTTTTCAACAAAAAAATGACTTTCGTTCAGTATTCATTGAATCACTAATTGAAAACCAATAATCATTTTCCGAATAAAAGTCATATGAAATTTCACTTTCAATAGAAAATAATTTTTCCTCACTTTCAAACTCTTCAAATCAATTGATCAAGTAGAAAAGTGCTTTCATCAATGATCGGTCAGTTGATTCCCAGAGAAAAAAACAAATCACTACTACTTACTGACACTCAATTCCTAATCCACATTTCTCAGGATCATTTGGATAAATACCTCTTGATTAATGCAAAACCTGTATCCAAGTAATATCACTTGCGGAGTTTCTGTTTCTTCGGATAATTTATGTCTGCAGGGGAGATTGAGGTTGTCGTTTACGAATTGTTGTAGAATAGATTCCATTAACGTGAATTGGAAACCGATTTCTCGAAAGAAACTTCAAAATTCATGAAACTGATTTCTCAATTAAAAGTTTGTACTTCTGAAATTGAATATATCAATTTTTTGTTTTTCTTGAGTTTTTGTTGAAGTGAAATGGAGTGTTATTGGACAACAAAAATCTATCTTTGAGTTTTCTCACCAGCCATCACACATAAAAACATTTTCATGGAAAATAATTATACCAGATTGAATTGGAAAGGTGTATTTTTAGGGAAAATTAATTTTTTAGCAAGAAAGTTTTTGCCCTTCTACTTTCCCATCTTGAATATTACTGGAGTTTTTCCCAACACCAAACCGTTATTTCAACACTTCGACATGTGTTTCGATCACCAAGTGATCATCTTCAAGAGGAAGATCAAACTGATACAATCTTGATACAAAAAATGTGGGAATTCTCCAAAGAGAGGAAGAAAGGAATTAATTTCAAAGATTACCTCTATACAAAGATGTGTAGATCATGCAAAGAAGTAACTTTCAGACACAAAGTGGAACAAAAAACATTCGCGACACAGCTATTTTCATATAAACATTGAATTACATGAAGGAAAAATACTTTCGAAACCAATTTTTATATAAATTATACGAATTATACGAAAAACACTCTTTTATCATTTCCGTGTGTATTCCAAACATTCGTATGAAATGAAATTGAATCAGATATCATTCACAGGATTCGTACACAATATAATTGATGAAAGACATAAATTTTCACTTACATGTAACACCGCCATCCTCACTGCTTGACATTTAATGTTTCGCTGTAAGAAACTTGCTTTATCAACTCTTCACTAAGAAATATTTGTATGGATAACATATTAGATTATTTTGTAACTAGTGTGGCACTGTTTGTTCAAATTGAAGAACTAAGTTTCCGAAAACTCCACGAAAGTGAACATGAAATGACAAAACACTACATAAAAATCCTTGGAGGCGCTCTAAGAGAGGTACCTGTGCGAAGGTAGCGATTCACTTTGGATTTGAATCGCTGGAGATTGAATTCATTTGGAAAAACGTTCTCAGGAAGTTTATTCCACATACACGCAGTTCTCCAAAAGTAAAAGTTCTTGAGCAGTGAAGTTCGAGGTAAACTGCGTTGAACCTTGAAACGATGAACAGCTACAGTCCGTCGCGTATTTCTGATATGTTCCGCTCTTGGTGGAATCAGATGTGCCAAGTTACTTGAACACCTCCTGTGAAAGTATATATATAAAAGAGAGACAAATCTCCAACCTTCCTCCGATGTTACAGGTTGCAAGTGATTTTCGAGTATCCAAACAGACGGATGGCTCTTTTCTGGATGTAATCCAACAGCTTCAGGGTTTTCTTGGGGGTGAAGCTCCATACATGAGAACAATACTCCAAAGTAGGTCTGGTCTGAGTTTTATAAAGTATCAACAGTTGCTGAGGAGTGTACAGTTTTCTGGTTAGCAACAGTGTTCCACAATTTGACGGAAAAAGTCATCACGTTATGTCGTTGAGACCGCAACTGCTGCATATGCCGACAGAATAGGACCTTTATAACACGATTTCGGTAGACTGAGACAAATCCTATGCGTGATCCTCGCATCGTCTGTTTTGAAATGGAACGTTCCACATTTATCTATCCCGAATTATATATCGAGAGAGCCTCGAATGCTCCAGCCGTACATACTGATACTGAACTGGTGGATTCCACTGCAGTTCCCTTATTGACCAGACCGAGGCAGAAGAGTTCAAATGGAAAATTAGAGAACAGCTGGATCGAGAACCAGTTCCAACATCTAACATGAGCAATGAAGAACCTAGAGCTCTGAACGACCTACGTAGAGACAACACCATCAAGATCCTACCTGCAGATAAAGGAAACGCTACTGTGGTAATGGATACCGTTCTCTACGAACAGAAGATCGAAGAGGTTCTTCAGAAGGGACGATACACAAAGATCGTACGGGACCCTACTGCATCAATCGAAAGGAAGTTGTACCAAATTTTGAAAAAACACCAAGTCTATTTTTCGGACAAGGAGAGATCATCGCTAACACCGCACCACAGTAACCCCCTCACTTGTATGGACTACCCAAAATCCACAAGAAGGACGTTCCGCTTAGACCGATCATCAGCTCCAGAGATTTGGCTACTCAAAACTTGTCTAGATTTTAACTTCCCTTAATACAACCATTAAAAGGAAAAACATCGTCTTTTGTGAAGAATTCAAGGCATTTTGTCGAACTAGTAGGGTCAATTGAGGTCACACAGGAAGAGCAACTAATTAGTTTCGACGTAGAAAGCTTTTGCACCAACGTTCCGGTCGAAGAAGCACTCCAAATCATACAGAGAAAGCTGTCCGAAGACGGGGACCTGAAAGAGAGAACTAATCTACCTATAGAAGTAATCGCCACTTTTACCAGTCAAAGCCAATATATATATATGGAGTGGTTTGAAACTCTGGCCATTGAAGAAGCCCGCAAGAAACCTCGAGTCTTGTTGAGATATGTTGACGACAACTTCATAATATGGAAACATGGGAATACATCTGTATACCGAAAACCCACTCATACGGGAGAGTATCTGAACCAGGAATCCAACCACCATCAATCGACTAAAGAAGGAATCATCAAGACTCTATTAGACCGTGCTTTTGGGCTTTGTAATACGAAGGAAGGTCTCGAGAAGGAACTAGACATCATCAAAAATGATCTTCAACGGAATGGCTACTCCAAAGCGATGGTAGAAAAGACTTTGGCTAGAAGACAGCAGGAGCCTCGCAAGGAAGAGAAGCCGTTACAACCAGTGCTTGCACTTCCCTACATTAGATGATTATCGTAGAGGATAAGAAGAATTGGTTCCAAGTACAACATCAGAACCTGCTTCAGATCCGGTAACACTATCCGTAGCAGCCTCACGAAAAGCAGACCCCCAAACGCGGACTGCGATTCCAAGAATTGCATTTACCGGATACCCTGTGAGTGCGGAAAATCTTATATTGGTGAAACTAAGAGGCCATTGAATGTTCGCATTGCCGAGCACAAAAAACACACACAGCGAGGGGAAACCAGCAAATCAGGAATAGCAGACCATGTTTGGACCCATCAACACAACATCGAGTGGTCCCAAGCTGAGATCTTGCACAGAGATGAACATTGGTTTAGGAGAAAATTCAAGGAAGCCGCATACATGTTGTCCAACAACGTATTCAGCCAAGCCAGCGTAGAAATACTTAACATATGGAAACCCATCATCTCAAACGGTCATCTCCCACGGAACCAGTGAAGCGGAAAATGGAAAGCGGGGATAAGTGAAAGTACTCGAACGACCTATAAATAGTCATCTCTCGGAGGAATCAGTCCAGCCATCACCCAAAGACGATTGTAGATACTAACAATCGAAAGGTCGTGAACTAACGTGACTTGGAATCTCTCCACTTTTTATTTTTATTTTCTTTTTTCATTTCTTTATTTTTATTTATTCAATTTTTCTATTTTTACTTGTATTTTATTTCACTATTATTTCATTTCAGGTTTATTTTGGTTAATATAATTGTTATTTTCAGCTATCCATTTTCAATTCTTCTTTTTTAGTTGTTTCAGGGATTTCAAATAATTTTATATAGTAGACAATGGAAGTCCGAACTAGTGAAATTCATCATGAAACATTGTCAATCACCTTCAAACAAACGCTCTTCATGGTATTAGCCAGATACTATTTGTTATATAAGTCATCCATGAAAAAATTCTTAACTTTAGAGCATTTCATTGGTCAATCATTTTTGAGGATGAACAAATTTTCTTTGTGTAGATACAAACGTCTCTGAAATTCGATCCTAAATCTGCTACTTTACCTTCAGATATGAGTTGAAAACTATGTTCTGATGGACATGGATACACGGTAGTCTATTCCACCAATATAGTTATCTAGGCCAAGAACAGTATTGTTCTTAAAACCCACAAGGGCTCTTCGATAGTCGTACGGGGCTATCGGGTTACGCAGTTCATCATGCTCTGGCTGTCGGAACTCTCTACAGAAAGCTTCGAACTCTGACAGGGTGGAAGTTTCTAGGTGTAGTTATTGCGGAAGTGTCAGGAGGATTCTACCCAATAAGCGGTCGGCAGATTTTCGAAGGCTCTTGGAATAAGCCAGAATGTTTCTTTCATGGAATTTGTGATGATATTTTTAACTCGCCTCACTGTAACATTCTGGCATTCGTATCCTGTCAAGACTATGCTACTTGAGCATGCTTCGACAAGATGCATGCAATGTGATGGACAAGCTGCATTTTAGCAGCTATTTCTCACACAGCGGCCGTGAAAGGCATGTTAGTCGCTCTATAATGCATTGCAAATTCCATACAGAACGCGGGCTGTTTCGCTGCCTTGATCTTAGCTTCCATCTTATGTACCCGTAGGCGTCATTCAATTTTCAGAACTGCAAGGCCAATATTTTTTCGATTCGAACAGCGACTGAACGGAGTTGTAGACGGAAAAATACTTTCGTTTCGCATCTTAAAGAGCCAGAATTTGTGGCTAGGGGGGCCTGATTCTGTGAAGTGTGTTCTGATTGTCTCGACTAGTGGAATGATGCAGGTCTCCTTCAAAGCAACTCCAACGGATGGTAGAGGTGCCACTTCCAACACTTATCAGGCGGTTGGGAAACGGCTATATAGCCCAGTTGTCAGAGATAAGTAACGTAATCCTTGGAATTTGGGATCAGAAAAAACAGTCGGCTCCGAATGCGTTTCACACCACAGAGCATACATTCTCATAATTCAAACTCATTTTCCTCTTATTCTTCGTCTTCTTATTCATCTAATTATCATTATCAACATTCAAGATTTATATCGAAATCTTTACAACTTTCTTGAACTACTAGATATGTGTATAACGTTGGTAATAGGTATGAAGAAATACTGAAAAGATATCGTAACTCTTGCTCCTATTGAAAAC
This sequence comes from Leptinotarsa decemlineata, assembly GCF_025532065.1. Taxonomy (NCBI): domain Eukaryota; kingdom Metazoa; phylum Arthropoda; class Insecta; order Coleoptera; family Chrysomelidae; genus Leptinotarsa; species Leptinotarsa decemlineata. Next base: position 663,182 of record NW_027412545.1, on the reverse strand, counting down.
ACTTTTTTGAAACCAGAACAAGATTACGGTTTCTCGACGCGCGTTTTGCAAACCAAGTTCTCAGGAGATCATTATGACTTAATTTCACTACTATGTTAGTGTTTTTATATGCTGGCGGCCTAACTAATACCTGTTAGCAGTACTCAACTACTACCGGTTAGTATTATTTTACCTGTTATTATTGTTTATCTGTTTTCCATTCAGAATTATTACGTATAAGACTAGTACGAACTATCAAGATAACTCTTGCTGCCTTGTTGAATATTTTTCTGTGAAATGATTGGAATATTGTCCATATAAAAATATAATGTTCTAATTCACACTATCTTCTTATTGAGCCTATTCAAAATAACTAATAATCGTTGTTACAACTATACCTTCGCCAAATGACACAAAATCAAAACATATTTCGAAACTTACATGAAAACTGCACTTTTAATTCATCATTGTGAACGGATCACAATGATAACAATGACATTTTATCCTTTGAAATAGTGTTGCCGCCGAGACAAGAGATTCTCGACTCTTGTCTCGTCTTGTCTTGTCTAATCATGTCTCGATCGAGACAAGAGAAGATTTTCCTTTCGAAAAATTTTGTCTCGTCAAGACAAGACATAAGGCCCTCTTGGACAAGATAAGACAAGACAAGAGAGGCTTCTCTCGACAAGAGAAGTCAAGAGAGGTCGAGAGAAAAATAGTATTATAGAAATCCAATTATAATATTCTTTTGATGCAAAAATATATGGTTCATTACAATTTTTGTATTTGATAATTTCGAATCCTGACAATTGGAGTGAATGAAGGTAATAATTTGCAAATTGAGTTTTAATTGATGCTTATTTGTTTATTGATACCACCAAAATACATTTATAATGTATTATATACTTTCTGGTTAATCATACCAGCTCAATTTCAGAAGTAGTCAACTGGAAGTAGAGCTGATGTAACATTTCCACATTTTCTAATAGGAAAAACTATAGATTTTCTTCAGCTCAAATGGAAATATACCAGATGCACATGGTGCATTTCATAATTTACATAAAATTTAAGATTTGTTAAATTTGTATAAAATATTCTTCAGAACACAGAAGGATTTAAATAAATAGTTGTATTCTATTGAAAATTCAGATTTGGGATTGAGATTATAATGGGTAATTGTTTTAGTAATACAGTCTTCTATGGTAACAAACCAGTGGTTCATTTCTTTTGCAGATTTTATCTATAAACACATTTCTATTTATTTTGATTTCTTCAATTATTGTATTGTCAAATCTAGTAGCTTTGTTACGTAAGCAATAACTGATATACTGATAATATTATTCCATATTTGTTTTAGAATCACTACCACCACGAGTGTATTGATCTTCTATAAATTTTTCTCTTGCAAGTTTTTTTTTAATTATTGACCTGATTCTTTGTTGATTTATAATTTTGCAGAGCATTTTCATCATCAATATGATGTTTTTAGAACAGAAGATATGGTTGTTGTTGAAACTATCATTTCCAGAAAAACTTTTTTCAGTTTGAAACAACGATAATGAAACTGAAATATATATTTTAAACTTGAAAACAAATTATTAAAATCCTATAAAACACTCTGATTTAAGATAACACAAGAAAATAAAACACTATAAAATAAAATATCTAAATGAAATTACTTCAGTTTATGGACCATCGAATAGGTGAACCAGGAGTTCAGACAGAGAAGACTTCTAGCTGATTCAGCATTCAGTCTGTTTCTATGTTTCCTTATAGTAAGGCCAGCTTTTGAGGAAAGTCTCTCTGCAGGCACACTTGTTGCTGGAATTGCCAGTAAGTCTCTAGCCTTTTTTGCCAGTCGTGGATATTCAATCTCATGTTCTTTCCACCAGTGCAAAAGATTGGTTTTTTGTGGTGATCGTGACAAATCTAAATATCTATCAATTTCCGTTCTCTCTTCCTCTCTTTGAGACTGTTCTTTGTCAATGGAGCCATAAAATGAGTTCAGATCCTGAAAGTCTCCATTTTCCGAAGGCTCTTCTAAATTTTCCTCAGAAACGACTATTTCCGGTGGCTGAGCATTTTTATACGCAAGATAGTTGCCTTTGAAAATTCTTTCAAAATTCTCAACAGAACTTTCTTTCATTTCTCTCCCCCAGCTTGTTCTAGAAAATGTAGCTACTTTGTGGCGGGGATCCAAGATTAACGCAGCACAATAAATCCAGTTAGTCTTTTTGTAATGTTTGAGCATCTTATCCCTACCTGATTTGAATGCACAAATAATTAATTCATCTGATTCTGTTCTATTTTGTTTCGAATCGAGTTCAAACATAAGTTTTTCTATATTATCTATCAGAATATTGAAGCCAACAATTACCGATGGTAGAGTTGGATAATGATCTCCACATAAGATGGTTGAAAGATCCTTGAAATATCTCAGAAAACAATTTACTAAGGTAAGAGTGTTCCATTCGTCATCTCGAATTTTGAAATTTTTCAAACATTCATTGTGGTCGCATAAAGGGTTGATGGCATTTTTCATCTTGAGAGCAAGTGAAATCATGTTAGAGGTTGAATTGCACCTGGTAGCCACATCAATAGACACAGCTGAATATTTCACGTTGAAAACTTCGCATAAATGTCTTAGATTATTAGAAAGCTGTTCAGATATTTTTATTTTTTTCATTAGTATCCTCAAACGTAATACTGGCGAACTTGCATTATCAATAAAATCAGAATCTTCATCGGATATCTCTTCGTAGTCCCCCTTATCCTCTTCGAAAGGCACTTCAAAAGGCATTCATTACGAAATGAAATACGTTCATGAGCAGAATACCTGCTGTTTTCGAAGAATAATCAAGTATCCGAAACTGTTTTGTCAGAAAGTTTTCGATTAAATAATGCCTGATATGCTTATACCAGAATAATTCGAAGTTATTCACAATTAGTATACAACTGACATCACTGTTAAACGGACGAATCCAGTGCAGCGTTCAAGTACCCAAATAACCACTAAGTTTCCGTTTACTGCAAATTCTGAATACCAAGGACGTTCTCTCGCCAAGAGAAGTCGAGACAAGACAAGACAAGACAAGAGAGTGCCTGAAAAACAGGTCTCTTGTCAAGACGAGAGACCATTTTCTCTCGACTTAGTCAAGACAAGACGAGATAAATCATTTTCTTGTCTTGTCTCGACAAGAGGCATCACTACTTTGAAACTTAAATTTGATGTATTTCTTCTGAAATTCTACACAAATTCAGAGTCGTACAAAAGTTGATGATAAATTGATGATAAAACGGATTCATTCCACTAACTCTAGCAATGTGGTTTCGTTTGATCTAGATTTTGATTCACAAGTTCCTTTTGTAGTAATCACTTTTGATTTTTTTTAGGTTTCTCATCACTGATTCATCATTGTCTCCATTCTCAACCTTTTTTTACTTCACTTCCGAATCAATTATAATATACTCCTAAACCACTTCTTTGTTTGTGCATCAGGCAATGTTTCATTATACCAATGCAATCGATAACTGTGTGATAATTATTCGTGAAAAATATTTCCACAAGTGCTTGTCTTTTTCAGCATTTGCCTGCACTGCATATCCTGTATGTCCAGTTTTCACAACAAACTCTGAGAGTTAATGTTCTCCCTGATGCCACATAAACGTGTTATCATTCCCAATTATTCCCTCTGAATGCAAAAAGGTTCATCAGTAATTATGTTAATGGAGAAACTGATCAAAAGATTGGCAAAGAGTTATTACATTCGGAGGTAATTATAGCACATTCATGTAAATGGCTCTTGGTTGTTCTGGCTAAAGTCAAAAATATGTCGTTCAGGTATATGATATTATTTTCGTTTTCAAACCTCTGAATAAGTATGTGTTTGTGAAATGAGAGATTGCAATTTTTACTTTTTTCTTCAGCTCTTTCGAGCTGCTTTGGAACAAATTATAATAATAATATTTATTCAACAACAAGAAAATAACTAAAAGCAATTGAACATTATATAAATACCATTAAATGAAGATAGGTACTCACAGAAGCAAGTGATTGCTTATACGTGAGTGAAAATCTACTTGGCAATTACAATATAGGGGTGCTGCGATACTGTTTTTTTCCATAATCTTCGGGAAGTTGTCATGATAGGTGTATTATTTTTACTATCTATTCATCTATCTATCAGCCCATCTATTCCGGTTGATTATCTGCCCTTCACAAACCGTAACCCTTAAAAGTTGAAACATTTGCAGATTTACTTGGATGCATCTATTCAATATGCACGGTACCTGAGCTGGAGTAACTCAAAAGTCACATCCGAAATAAATTAAATATCGTAATATTTTATGACTGTGTAGGAGACGTGATAGTCATAGTATGTACTCCCTTTGAATTAATTCAATGCTTCTGTAACGACTGAATGAATGCAGAATTATAAACTATTTTGTTCATATCATATTAACAGGTCGAGAGAAGAAATGAAATGAAACGGGAATATTCTTAGGAGGGAATGATTTTTGGGAATAAGGGTTTTGGATTTCTACTTCTCCATCTTCATACAAAAAATGCGGGAATTTTCCAAAGAAAAGAAGAAAGCAATTGATTGTAGAATAAACTCTTCACAAATATGTGAAAATCATGTGAAGGTCGTATAAACTCATTTCAACCACACTAGCCGACAGTATTTATCCAGTAAGAGTTTGAAAATAACAAAAAGCGTATGTAATTCTCAGAGGAAGTTTGGCTTTGGGTTACATACTCAAAATACAGAGACTGAGCCGTCCTCATGGCGGAATCCGAGAAAATCATATAAGACTAAATGATTTTCTTTTTGTATTGAAATCGTTCAAACAACCAATCGACAGACATATTAAGAAAGTAGTGTCTAACAGGCACTTCTTTGTTGATATTGACACGAGTATGCAACGTGTCAGGTATTTCAACAAGAAAGTTTTCATGTGGGGTCAAGAAAAAAGCGGAATATGCTTCCAAAAAAAATAATGTACTTTGAGCTGCTCTGCTGAATATTGAGGGAGCATTAGATGATACTTGTATACAATCAATTATTCAGACGTAGCACTGAGCGGTAAAATCACCTAAAACCTGGCCATAAATGGAATTTGTCAACTTCAATTGTTACAGGTAATAATGGACATTAAGATAGGTAGATGAATAGGTCATCCTTTGTGACCATCGTTACCTGTGTATGTCCATTATTTGTGACATGAGACCTGTTGAAACCTAGCGTTTGTTCACTACGTATGTGTTTGTTTCAAATAACCCCTTGAATCTCATTTGTTCGCTTACTTATTAATTTTTATTTGTGTTATATTGGATATTGTTGGTTAAGGTATATACTACATTTTATGATACATGAGTTATATTCAATAGGCTTCATTTTCGAATATAGATTTTACACTCTAAATCATTTGTATAAAAAAAAACTTGTATTTTTCATCATTCTTCAGCAATCGTGGATATTATTAACATGTGCAGCTGATTGCAACAAAATAATACTTACGTTTTATGGCACTTCAAAGTTTCCAGAATAAGTTTATGAAGCAAAATCATTAACATTTCATAGAATTTTTCTGTTGAAAAATTAGAGCTTTAAGTGACATTTTACCAATTGTTACAGATTGTGGACCTTCTGTTATATCTATGACAAGAAAAAACTACACGAGCTTGTTAGAGCAAGTCCACAGCGACTGCTTGACAGAAAGCTCCAGGATTTGGAATAAAAATTGGTTGACATAACCAAGTGCCCCCGGAAAAAAGTGATGAACTTCGAAAAGTAGTTGAGACTGACAGAACCCTGAAGAAGCAGCTTCAATAACGGGGATGTGGTGCTGCAGGTTTTTCCTGTTTTTTCTGCAGCTGAAAAAGCAATTGCGCCACTGGAATCAATGACTATGACTATGACTATGAACATATATCAACATGCCTAGGAACCTATGCGACTGTATTTCAAGCCAAAATTTACGTTATTGAATTGTGTGCGGAGAGATTGAGAGAATCCAACCTCATACACAAGTCAATAAAAATATTCTAGGACAGTCAAACTGCGTTGGAAGCTGTTGGCTCCTACTAAGCGACGCGACGTCTAAATTGGTGGCAAATTCCCAAAAACGACTCTACTCGATAGGAATACCTGACAGATTGTGTTTTGTCTGGATTCCTGGCCATACTGGCCTGAAAGGCAATGAGGCTGCTGACCCTCTTGCAAAGGAGAGTGCTGCAAGCAGCTCCATCGGACCAGAATATGTCACTGAGTAGTTGTTTACAGCTGATTCTCGGCCTCCCCCCACCACTATGACGTATTAATTGCTTTTTTTATTGGTTGTTGTTTGGTGAAGTTTTTTTTGTTGTGCAGTGAAGTCAAGGCGTTGTGACCTTGAAGTGTCTGGTGCATGGATCGTTCAGATTTTTTTTTCATATGAGATTTTGTGTGTTTATGTGTGTGTGTAGGAGAATGCACGGTACAGGGTTTCATCATGTGCTTGTTTGTCTATGTACAAACATACGTCTGCATACTTCGAAGATCCTCCAAGTAATAAATGCTCCATCGGTGTTAGGGCACCAAGTTAGTAGTGGAGTGACGTCACAGCAATAACCGTTCAACGGCTAGAGAGCGACATGTTCACTCCACGACGTGTGGCAGAGTAATGCGTATTCATCGGTCTGCCCTCACCTCTCCTGAAGCGATGAAGGTTCGCTCTAGCCCCGCTATCGATGGTGACACAACGGCAGCCGAGGACTGTTTGCCTAGCGTCTACCCTCTCCGAGACCGCAACGACCACTGCTTGCTCGTACCGGCAACTGTTATCGCATCAAGTTGGGAGATGGGCTTGGCTGTGACGTCAGGCATCTCTAGTGGATAGCAACTAGCAATGTGAATCTTTCACGGTTTCATGGTGGGGGTGACTCACACTGTTTAATATAAAAGAAATGCCTGGCACACTATGAAATCAGTAGACGAATATATCTGCAGCAGTTAGCAATTGGTAGAGTGTTATTCAGTTCGTAATAGAAGGAAGACGGTGAGTGTATTTGTCTGTTGGAAATTGTTTATATTTTCATATATATTTTCATCATGTCCGTTTCAAAAGTAGACTTGAATAAAATTAATAATTTGATTGTACAGGAGGTTGAAATACTAGAGCAAAAGGCCTTATCATCATTGCCAATTGATGAAGTGTACATAATTAAAAATATGTCAACTTATTCTACACGATTTGGTAAATCAATTTTATTAACTTTGCAAGATGTGAGCAATGATAAATTATTTAAAACATGGCTACCAAAACGTATTTCGTTGCAATTCAGTGATGACGATATATCTTGTATCAACTCATCAGGTGGTAAATATACGATGATGTATTTAGGACAGAGCCAACAAAGTTTTGCTGGCATGAAAACGCGATCTCTAGTCAAATTCAATATGATTGAATAATAGTAATAATTTATAGTGAATTTCTTTAGGTCATAGCTTACAAAGTTTTTTTTGGTGTGAAAACGATAACTCTAGTCAAATTCAATATGATTGAATAATAATAGTAATTATAATGAATTTCTTATTGTTTTATTAATATTCATATATTAGATGATAATTATATGGAAATATAAACATTACTAACTTAGTTGAATACACTCACTTTGTAACTACAAGTAAAATGGGAATGTGAGTATTATATCACTGAAAAATTGGAGGTTGCTTATTGTTTTTTTTTTTTGTTCGATTTCAGTTCCACCATTTAAAGATGTGGATGCAGTACGCAAGTCAAGATTGGGTCGATATTGTAGATCTCAAATCATCGGTTCAACATTTGTCGTCTAAATTGAAGGTGTTGGGTGATGGAGCCGAACATGCAAGCGTTTATGATATGAGTGTATGCTATGATGAAAAACAAATCGAATTATGCCTTCGTGATGCTGAGAACTATTGGAGTGGTGCAGAAGTTTGCAACAAATTTTTGGATAATGAATTGGAATTGTGGCAACTTTGTGAGGTTATGATTGAACTGAACCTAAGAAGATTCCTGTATAGCCTCCAACCATACTTGCCAGAATGGATTATTCATCACTTTGAATTGAATGATGAAAATCGAGAGGAAATTGAAGATGGTCGCGAAAATGATGATTATGAGGAAGAAGTTATTTTAGATAGTCTGTATGTTCCTGTGAATCATAAATAATGTCAAATAAAAAACTTTGTATTATTTTCATGTTTTATTTATTTAAATCTGATGAAATACAATAGAAAATGATTACAAAACAATAAATATGATATAAAATACAATACATGATATAAGTCAGTTACAAATAAAAAAAAAAAAAAGATCATAAAACAGTACATGATAGAGTGAAAAAAAAGTGTCAATATCTGCTATGAACTGAACCATCCAATGCATTGTATGTTAAAACTGTATCATGCAAAATTAATGCATATACTTTAGTGTTGTCTGGAAACTTGGTCTTCCTCGTCTCAAACTCAATCTTTATATCAATAGTTGATGATTTTGTTGCATTCGGTTGATGGGAACAATCGATGACGAATAGTGGATTCTCTCTAAATTGTCCAATGTCCATCAGAGGTTCACTCATATCTTTATCATAATAACTTCGCTGGAAACTCTCAAAAGCATAATAAGCAGGAGCATCAAGTTTTTTATCGAAATTCAAATTCCAACGCTCATATGGATAAACTTCAGAATTCAAGTATACTCGAATACTATTGATATCAGCAGTTGTGAATTTTGTAATATCTTGTGTTCTATCTTCAGATGTGGTAGTACTTTGGAATGCGATGATGACAAAACGAGGAGTTTCCAATGCGTTAGTTGTTTTGATGGCCCATATGTCTGAAGAAGTCCCACGTAATGATGGTAGTTCATAGAGGTCCCACATACGATACGCCAACTTGATTTTGGCATTCAGACCGCTTTTGTTTATTCTACTCAAAAGTTTGAGCTTGTGTTTATCATCTGGTACAATATGCCTTATTTTCCATTCGATTTTATTTATTTCCAAATCAGCATCAACCTCACCTATATATGAGTTTTTGAATGATCGAGCGATAATCAAAATCAATTCCTGTTTGGCATTCAAGATACTTTTGTTGTAATCTTCAGCAAAACCCATCAAATATTTCAGTGGTAGTTTTCCACTAAAAACATGACTGTTTGTATCCAAGATATCTTGCTTCAATTGTGAAAGTCCCCAACCAGATGTCAATAATGTGTTAGCATGAGATTGTCCAAATGATATCATGGTTTTCATTGTAGATGTTATCCCAGGTTTTCTAACAACAGCCACTTGTTCACCTCCCATTTCATAACGAATTTCGTCAAAGAGAAATGCAATTGCATTATTCGAGAGATAGCATGTTTTCGCTACATCTTTGGGGGTGAATTTACCTTCTATGTAAATGAAGCTCTCGGCAATATCTAGTATAACATCTTGATTATTGATTGCAATTCTGATTTCATCCGAATTCCTGAATAGCGGTGATCCATAGGGCTTATATGTGTGCTCATGTAAACTTATGAGAGAATGATCGAGCACTGGTTCATTGAATATATTCAACTTTTCATTGTTTGTTTCGAGCACCATTGTTATTTTCTCACTTTCAATCCAATCGATTTCAAAAATTTAAGATCACTCACAGACAGAGCGTTATGTGCTAACTGTTTAGCATACACTTGTGGAATGAGCTTCTTTTTATGCACACCTTTCTTTTTGATAGTGCAACTCGTTTGGGATTGTTCAATGCGATTTTGTCTATTATAAATGAAACCCATAACAACAGTTATTCGATTTTCTTCAATTCCAAAATAATGAAAATCTCTTCTTCACTTCCAAAATCGATAAGGTTATTTTTTTCATCCAAAATACGCACTGTAATGTTGTGAATCAATTGACGACCTTCTGGACTGACAGGCATATATATAATACTGTGTGGTTCTTTAGTAAGATTGTAGCCAGGTTCAACATCAATATCGAATGAGAAAAGAATGTGGGATTCTTCACCATTTATATATGAACCAGATATTATATTGCAATCTAAGCGGATAAGTCTCACAGTTGTAATGTTTATTGGTAATGATGATTCATGTATCTGATTTGGTGGAAATATTTCATGAGCGAACCCCATCATTTCTGCTATTGAATTTGGATGTGTCAGATCAATTTCATATTTGGATCGCATTTCACATTTGAATGTATTATTATTGGCGTGTAGATAGAAAATATCATCTGCAACGACATCATTTGGTTTTTTATCATGAAACAATCTGAACATGATATGTTTCTGTATGACGGCATTGATCTCTTCTATTTCATAAGCACCACATGGAATTTCAATTGTCAACTTTTGGGGTATCGATGAGTTGTCATTACTGATTCTAAAACTAACTAAGTTATTAGCTTCAGTTATATTATTGATTGTATTGCATCCATAGAATCCCAAAAGTCCTAATCCATAACGACTGTTCCTATCCAATTCAATTGGTGGAAAAAAATCCGCACTCAAGACACTTGTCCCGACAGCTTGTAGCTCGAACTTTCGTGACATGACTGATGAATATTTTGAAACACATTTCAATTTATTATTGTACACAGCAACAGCACATTTGAGACAATTTACACTTTTTGGAAGGTGTTGTATTGTAATAAGTATCATTTTTATTGATACCAATATTCACATCCTCTATATTACAAATACAACACATAGATTTCCGAGGTATAGGACCGTCATTAACATCCGATTCTGAATTTTGATCGTGGTGGTGGTGCTCATAACAATATCTATGTTTCATTATATCGATGTCATCTTGCAGATGCTTAGGCAACTTTTCCCAAACATATGCAATCTCATGTGCAACACATGCAAGTATCACTTCCTTAGGCATATTTGCAAGCATCACTTTATCCATTTTTTTCAAGGTACCATATTTTGAAAACATTCTAAGTGAAAACCCCATTCCCTTGATAGCCTCCCGATCCAGTTTTGGTGTTGAATCCATTTTTATTTGGAAAATTATTTAGAGAGAAACTGCAAGCACAAGTGACCACAGAGAACTGTATTAAATTTCTGTTGTCGATCATAGTTATATTTGATTTTTACATTCGAACATTTTCGAAAGAATCGAGTCAATTCCAATGGTGGGGGTAGATCTCCAAAACTATCGAAATATGTGACTTCTTTCCCACATTTTTTATATGCCACCCAATGTGTTCCTGGTCCACTTATTCCATCTAAATTAACAATAGCTGTCTCGTTTTGTTTTGGACCTGAAGATGGTAATCTATCACGCATAAAAACACCACGAAAATGTGGAATTTTCATTTTTTGTGCATAATAACTGAGATCGAGATCAGTAAGAGGCCTCTGAGGTAGGGGTTCAATTAGTTTTTTGTTTTGTTTGTGGCTTTGTATGGTTTTAAATATAGTCCTAAACCTTTACGGTATGGTTTGAGATATATTCCACTTCCGCGTTTGCCTAATGCTACAGCCTCCATGGTTTTATTGTGACGATTGGCTTCCATTAAAGCCGCTCTGCTGGCTTTTGCCGAATTCACGGCCTTGGTAATACCAGCAGCAGCTCCCGCCAAACTTCCTAGTGCGGATAGTCCAGCAAAAATTGGTATCAATGGTAAAAGTCCACCGATCTTGGGAACAGGAATTATGCGTGGTGTGCGGATTTTCTTCTTTCCACCGGCAGCTTTAAGGTATTTACGTGCCGCCTGCAATGCCACAGTGATAGCTTTTTTGCTATTATTCGTCACAAATTGATTCCCACCAGCTTTCTTCAATACATTTCGCACTTTATGGACTATCCCAGCACCAAATGCAACTTTTTTAATTTTATTTTTCTTCGTTTGTTTCCTCTTACATTTTTTCTTATTGGTACTACAACCCATGCCCATATGTCTTTTCGCTTTCATAATGTTGGTGACAAGTAATGCAGCTGCTCTTTCCCCAATACTCGCGTCCTTCGATTTAACCCTATCCCAAGCGCTGTATTCAAGTTCTTTGTCGGCTAAATGTCTTGCTGCAAGATCGGATGGATGCTTAGAATATTGAATATCGTGTTTTTTGCATTCAATATCTAATTTATTGATTCCAGGGTCGTTACGAGCTAAACGTTGTTTCAATTTTGTACCCGGTCCACAGTATTGATAACCTCCGGTAGATGTAATTCGAAAGGAAGTTTGTTTATTAAATCATTAACAAAACCACAACCTCTTTTAATTTTACGATCACTTTCAATACGTCCGTATCGTTTGATGGTACACATTGAAATGAATAAGCTAATAACATTTATATAGTCTCCAACCACGGCACGATGCGCATTGTAAAACAGAAAGAAAAGTTTGCTGTAGATAATCTAGATGAGAAATTTGGTTGTGGATTGAATGGACAAAGGGTATTCAGACATGGTCCACTACTTCCATCATCAGTTCGAGGACTCATTATAGGACCTTCAAATTGTGGAAAGACGAATGCAATGATATCACTATTAACACATCCACAAGGACTGAGATTTAGAAATGTGTATCTCTATTCGAAATCACTCAATCAACCTAAATATCAGTACTTGCGAAGTGTTTTGGAACCTATAAAAGGATTAGGTTTTTATACATTCAGCAATAATGCAGAAATAGTGGAACCCTCCGACGCTAAGCCTAATTCTGTTTTCATTTTCGATGATGTAATATGTGAAAAGCAAGATATTATTAGATCATATTTCTGTATGGGACGTCATAAGGATGTTGATTGTTTTTATCTAGCACAGACATATTCACGGGTACCCAAACAGTTAGTGCGTGACAATACCAATTTCATTATAATGTTCAAACAAGATGAGACGAATTTACATCACATTTATTCAGATCATGTTTCACCCGATGTAACATTCAAACAATTCCAATTGATGTGTGTTAAATGCTGGGAGGACCAATATGGATTTCTAGTCATTGATAAGGATAGAAAAATAGATGAAGGTAGATATCGCAAAGGATTCGATAGTTTTATATACCCATGATCTTGTTTTTGGAACTTATTCGATCACTGAATATTGTAGTGGTCACTTCACCAACGAATTAAGCTTTAATTCAAAAAAAAGGGCATTATGAATACAAAAAAAGATCCTGAAAATAAAAACAATGAAATAAATTTGAAACGTCAACTAGTAGAGACAACAGAAGCTGTCAGGCAGAAATTCAACTCTATCAAGAATGATAATATTGAAAATCGTACGACACTTGAAAGATTGTATGAGCCCATAATGAAACCATTGAATGTTTTATCATCAAACGCTACTTCTAAATCACCAGTGTTATCACCAAATCATGGAACTGTTCAATCTACTTCAAATTATCCCATGAGTACTCCAATAGGAAGAAAACAATCTTTTGGTAGTGTATCATCTGTGAATAGTGACACGAGCACACTTCAAGACGATATGAGAACAACTCTATTCGAAACACCATCATCGTCCCACATCGATTCCTCGGATCCTGACATCTCACCTGTTATGAATGAAAGTGGTGAAGATGTTTTGATGAAACATTTGAATAATATAAAATCTAGAAATCCAGCATATGATGGAACATTTGGCGTACGTATGGATCCAATTACACAAAAGCTGAAAATGGGAAGTCTAGTGGTAAATTTCAAAGATGGAAACATTTCATTTTGGGATGCTAATAAAGTGAAAAAATATGAATGCGCAGGTAGTCCAGAATTGTATGATATGATTTTTTTGAAGAATCCACAAGATGTTGATAATGAAGAAACTCGTCAAGTATATTCCAAAATATTGAAAATAACGAATGCTCCATATAAACAATATCATCTGAAGAATGGTTTTAAAAATACAAATTCTAAAAAATTTCGTGAAGTTATCAAACCTCTATTAGACTCACGACAATATCCAATAAGAAGTAGAAGTAAAATTGGTGGAGCACTCAAACGAGTGAAAATGGAGAAAATATATAATTCTAAACCTGTGAATTATGTGTACTGGAATTCACCGAAAGAGTTAGTTGCTCGCCTACGACTATTGGTAGCTTCAAAGTCAGCCGGACATACCGGACATGATAATGAAATAATTTCAATAATTGAAGAATTACGTGAAGAAGGTATAATATATTAACATATTCACATGTAATGATCACTGTCACATCATCATTCAATGCAGTAACATTATCACCTTTTCTCTTTAATCATATTGAAATAGAATGACTAATGAAATAAGTGATGTCAAACGACAAGTTGTTAATGAATTACATAAACCTGCAAGACGTAATTTTCGTAGAAGAATAACCACCATCAAAGGTTTTGCAGATCTATGGCAAATAGATTTAGCTGAACTGCAACCTTATGCAAAAAGTAATGAAGGATACCGATATATACTTGTAGTGATAGATTGTTACTCCAAATATCTGTGGACTGTAGCAGTTAAAGATAAAACAGGTAGTACAGTAACTAATGCAATGAAACATGTACTGAAAGAAGCCAAATACTCCCCCAAACACATACAAAGCGATCAAGGGAAAGAATTTTTCAATAAAAGCTTCTCATCTCTCATGCGAGAATATAATATCAATCATTATTCAACATTTAGCACAAAGAAGGCAGCTATAGCAGAAAGAGTGATTCGTACAATAAAGGCATGGCTCTACAAGGAATTTTCGATGAGAGGTCACCACAAATGGCTTGATATTCTTCCAATTATAACTAGTAGATATAATAATAAAGTTCATCGTACAATAGGTATGGCACCCATCAATGTTGATTCAACAACAAAATTAAAATTCAAGGGTATCAATGGAATTGGAGGAAGACAAAGTAAACCCAAATTCCAATTAAATGATATTGTACGTATAAGTAAATACAAACATATTTTTGAAAAGTCTTACACTGCGAATTTTACCACGGAGCTATTCAAGATTGTTAAAATTAATAAAACCATCCCAACGACTTATAATCTTGAAGATATGAATGAACAGCCGATTAGAGGATGTTTTTACGAAGAAGAGTTATTACGAACCGAGAATCCTGACGTATATCTGATTGAGAAGGTGTTGAAGAGAAGAAAAAATAAAGTATATGTAAAGTGGTTAGGCCTTCCTAGCGAACAAAATTCTTGGATTGATGAATCAAATATGGTTTAAATGTATATAATAGTGACTTTTATGAATAAAGTAATATTAAAGTTCATTATTGTTTTCATTTCAATTATAAGTATGTGAACTGAAAAATATTGCAGCGGTAAACATTGCCCCAGCCATTCGCAATGTTCTGTGTATACCAAACCAAATTAATTGTATACTCCATTCCCGCTTATATTTTTCAACTCACGATATTGAAAACACATTATCATTCCCAAAACTAATCGCCGTCACTTTGAAATGCAGTATCCAACTCTTTTTGCCAATTATCTCTCACTGATAATGCTGTCTCATAAAGCTTAGTCGACTCCTCAAGCTCAGCCTGAGCTTGCATTCTCGAACGTTGATGGAATTGCTTATCTTTACCAATTTTTGAACGGAGTTCATCAGCATCTTTAGACATTCTAGCCAATTCAACCTTCGCTAATGCAATCTTGGCATCTAATGCTTCAAGAGTTTCATTATTAGCATTAATAGCTCGCTCACTCTTTTCAAGTTCAGCAATAGTCATCTGTGCCTTTACAAGACGGCATTTTGCTTTCCTTTTCATTTCCCCAAACCGATGGAGGGGGCTGAAAGAAGATAGCGGTTCAGCTTTCAAATCACTCTTCATTTCTTTAGGAGTACCTTTTGGCTTCCTCTTCGATCTGTCACTTTTCGTTGCGGGTTTTTTCTGTCGCACAACACTTTTGGATTCTTTCTTTTCTTTAAAGTCAGTGACAATCGATGAAGATGCCTTAGTAACCTTCCTCTTGATTGTTCTAGATTTCTTATCAACACCAAGAGGAAGGGTAGATGAAGAGTGTTTGAGTGATGATAATTGCGAAACGATCGGATTTTCAATAATAATTTGCTCATTTGGTTCTGGCACATCTGCAAAGTTAACGAAGTCGTTAATATCAAAATCATTTATCGAATCTTGACTCGATAAATGTAATACTGGAATATTTTCAAAATCAGTCTGATCGATATCAACAAGTGGTGAACCATCTTCAGCAATCAATAGCGGCATAGAGCTCATGATTATTAAGGTCTGAGGAATGATATGTGATAGCAATAGAATGTGGATAGGAAAGGTGATGATGTTACTGAGACCTCACCATTTATAGAAGAAAATAAACTAGCGCATGCGCTCTTTCATCAACTGGCACATGCGCTCTCTCACTAAACTATTCACGCATGTAACAATCTTTGTCATTTAAGAGGAAAACTTTGTGTTGCATGCATGTATTTTTAAATGTTAGAAAATAATACAAATAAATTCAAAATATATATATATTTATTAATAATAGAGGACAATAACGATAATAAAAAATGAAAAATGTTAATATGTCTCTGTGGATGTGGAACGTTCTTTGACTCTATTCCTCAATAGTTGTTGCTCGTGCGTCAAACACCAACATTGAAAAAAATGGATTCTCCTATTGGGGTAGAGTTGACCAACCTTCTCACACAGATCCCAAGTACTTCTACATGCATTGCATACATGATTCCAACAATTCATGGAATATGTATCACAACGCAAACAACGTTGCAGTGGAGTTGGAACGGCAGCACAGATACCACAAATATTTCTACAGATACCTATATTGTTAAATATTATAGGTTCGGAACACTTCAGACACTGTAACTGTTGTTGACGATAATCCGATTTTGTTCGCTTCGGTGGATGAGAAGGAGGCGATAGTTGAATCCGCAACACGCAATCACTACACATACCAGTACATGGATTGATTGAATCCTTAGGTCTACTTATTTGACAAAAGTAGCACACAATAGCCCCTGCAATCATCATTGGGTAGACACACACTTTTGGTTTTTCATTCCACTCTTTTGGAAACGGCATTTTACTAATTCGATTAGAAATATAAAGAGATGACTTACAGAAACTCTGAATGCTCTCTCCTATACCTACGATCTCTATTTATACAAATCAACATCATGTGGAAGTATAGTGGGATAACTTCTCCTACTATTCCACTCTAAACGAGTCAAGTGGGAGTCGCATCACCTCCTATATAAGTTGACTTGCAAACCTAGAGTTCATTCATTCACTCTCTACAACTGTGAGCAAACAACAACAAGATGAATTCTGCAAAAATAAATGCTGCATTAAATAGAATAGCTGCTGTTGATGAAAACAATTGGATAGACGAATCAGATGATGAGGATGTCAATGTTCCGCTAGAGGAAGTAATAGTTGAAGCAGAAGATGTTGGAGTCGATGAAGATGAGATAGACGAAGTTGAAAACGAGGCCAACCAAAGCGACGAAGATGATGACGTGATGGAGTTTGAGAGGGTCATGGATGAAGAAGGAGATGATGAAGGGATAGAAGCTGACACAACTGAAGGTGATGGTGCTATGAGGATCGGTATGCGAACACTCAATGTCAGTGAGACACTGGAAGATCCCTTGGATTTGTATTGTGCATTGGATGCATACGTATTGATCAGCACAATAGATGGAGAGAACAAAAAACTATGTTGGTGCTGCTTTCGGTTTTATTCGCATAGAAACAATAATGGAGGGTGGTATGCCCATGTCAACACCCACAACACTGTCTCAATTATGGAAATGGGACAGAATTGGTGTGAAGCTTGC
Source organism: Leptinotarsa decemlineata (assembly GCF_025532065.1). Taxonomy (NCBI): domain Eukaryota; kingdom Metazoa; phylum Arthropoda; class Insecta; order Coleoptera; family Chrysomelidae; genus Leptinotarsa; species Leptinotarsa decemlineata. The sequence goes on along the minus strand of NW_027412545.1, from coordinate 645,421 downwards.
GAGAGGCCACTAACAAACTTCACCCGAGTATCTACATGTATTATATGTAATAATGTCCAACCTGTGGCACAATAACCGTGGACCTACTGGTCAAAAAAAAAACAACAGCCCTTTTCAGGGCTACATTATTCACACAAACAGTAGTTAGTTGTATTAGTATTCATAGATTATGTGACAAATGAATACTTTGATTAATAAAAGTCTAAGTTGGAAATTTGTTAGTCTTTGAATATCTATACATTATATGACAAATAAATTACTACTTTGACTGAAAAGTCGAAATTTGGAATTTGATAGTCATTGAATATCTATGCATATGATGAGTACTACTTTAAATGAAAGTTGAAGTTGGCATTTGTCAATCATTCATATGCATATAATGATGAATACTTTCACATACATATATTTCGTTTGAGATTATAATGTTAACATAATGTTAACAATGGTATGAATCTGTTTCTGTTTGAAAGTATAATGGTAGCTCTGAAAAGAGCTATTTTTTTTATTGTTTCAGTCTTTAATTGTAGCCCTGAAAAGGGCTGTTATTTTTTTATTAATCCATGCAATGATATGGACTAACGCTCCTCATCATCAGAAACAATAATTATGGTATCGTCATCTGAATCAGATGATATACTAATGATATCATCCTCATAGTAGTCATCTGAATCAGATGATATACTCATGATGTCGTCGTCGTCATAATCAGCTGAATCAGATGATATACTAATCACATCATCCGCATTATTATCGTCAACAGCATCTATGTCGTCCTGAATACCTTGTTCCACTCGTTCTGCGAAATCATCAGGAAGATCATAGATTCGCTGCAGAAATTGAGCGAAGGTTGTACTCAAATGATCAGACGTTGAATCTATTTCATGTACTTGGATGGGTCCTGTACTCGACATTGTGGAAGAATGATATAGAACTGGGATTGTTGCTATATTTATATTGGAAGAAATGAAATGGAGGGGGTGAAATGTAGAACAGTGTTTGAGATTCGAAAACATCAAGAATGAAACTCTGAGCGATTATTAGGAGAAATTCTAGTGATTATTATGGAAAAAAAACTAATAAGAGGGAGAGGAAGGGAGGAAGACACTGCCCCAGCCTCGCAGTGCCTCGTGTACACCAACCAAAAAGTGTGTACTCCGTGGAAGGAAAGGAAAGGAAATGATGGACGAGTAGATGATTATATGTCATCATCGGAATTGAGGACATCATCATCGATTAGGATTGGGGATGGCGGAGGACTATCCTCGATGAGGATAGGGGATGGTGGAGGACGTCTAACGTCAAGCTCGTCATCAGCATCATCACCAGAGTCGTCGTCGTCATCATCGTCGTCGTCGCTACTCATTGGGACAATGTCATCATAAGCAGGGTCCCACCATCCGTCAGGATCTGGATATTCCGAGTCATCCAAGTGTCCTTCGTCACTGCCAGTGACATGCTGAACTTGCATCCTGATGTCGTGATCCCGGTATTCGTATGGCGGACTGTGGGGTTCCGTGGTGGAAGAGACAACCTGTACCTGGCTGTTATCCCAGTAATTGAAGTTGTACCCCTGATCCGGGCAGCTATAGGGTTCGGAGGTTGAATCGGGTTCCATCTCGATGCTAGCTGATCAACTGAATGTTTCATCAGATGATTTCTACTTTTATACTTTCGAGAGGGAGTGGGAGAGGAGTGGAACATTGAGTAGGGGTAAATTGTAGTGTGACATAAGACATATTCAATGAGTAGGGGTAAATTGCAAAGTGACATAAGACATATTCAATGAAAGAGATACTTGAATGGATAAAATACAAATGAAATATACTTGTCGATTTCACTATGAAACATGTCTATTTTTTTATTTTTTAAATTTTCTTCACATGAAATTATTTACAAGTGATTAGAGAACACAAAAATTGATGTGAGGTATTTGTCTAGAAGAACTTGGAATTGAAATAAAAAAATAATAATGATAATAAGAGGAAGTGAAGAAAAATGCTCCAACCATCGCATTGTTCAATGTGTACCAAACCAAAAAACAGTGTACACCCTTTATTTCACTTCCTTTTCCTTTATTCAATATAAACTTAACAAATATAAACTTAAAACTACCATAATTAAATACTCCTAACTAACCTAAAACTAATCTTACATTTACACTTCATCTACAAAAAGAGTGTCCATAACTGTCACTACTTTTTTGTACAGCTCTATCGAAGAGGTCTTTGCTTTACACCTTTCCTGCAGAGATGCATAATTCCGATCTATTTCGGCCATTTCCTTTTGGAGTTCCCTCCGTCGGTTATCCATTTCAGCCATTTGTCGCTTCATGGTAACCAACTCGGCCTCGCTAGATCGGGCAGCTCGTTCTGCTTTCTTGCATCTCTGCAGAAAAACACTCATCTTTTCACTAACCTCTCCGATAGGCTGTGGCACCAACACCTCAGGATCCGCCGGTGTCGCTGGCAGCGGTGGTAGTCGCGTCACCAACGGCGACAATATCACCAACTCCGGAGAAGGACTCCTCGGAATTTCCACTGCTGCTGGTGCTGCTGCTGGTGTGGAGGCCCTCTTACGAGAGGTCGAAAAACTACCTGCATAAGGATTAGTCCTATTGCAAGTAGCTCGGTACTTTGAAATAGGACCAACCTTTGCTGCAGGTCGTTGGCAAACCTTCTTCACAGCCCTGACTTCCTCCTCCTCCTCGAATAAGTCAGGGCTAGAAGATCTGCACCTAACTCGCGAACGCGAAGTGGTTGGCTGGTCAACCGTCACCGCTCTCGAAGATGCTGCCTCCTCCTGGTCAGCGGACACCGGCAGAATAGACGCCACAGCATTATTCACCTCCTGTGTATTGGTTGCCATTCTGAAAAAGAAGAAATAATACAAAGTTAGTTGATATAAAAAATAACATTCCTAATTTACTTACTCAAATATCAAGTTGGTCGTTGGAACGTACTGCCTTGTTGTGGAGTGGACTGCTCTCGATGAGATGACTTCTCGAACTGAATGTTGTGGAGTGCTCTCCGGAGGGTATCGACTTCGATGCGTGAGCGGTGGGAAAATGGTGGGAGCGCACATGCGCGATGAGGGTAGGGGTGTACATGCGCAAATGTTGGGAGTCGGGGGGGCGGGGCTTCGGGGAGGGGAGGGGCGGGGCTTCGGAAAGGGGGCGGGGCTTCGGAAAGGGGCGGGGTATCCGAAAAGTTGGTGGCGACGGGGGGGGGGGGGGGGGGGGGGGGGGGAGGGGGGGGGGGGGAGGGGGGGGGCGTGGCCCTAACGGGCCCCGCCCACTGCCTGGGCTCCACCCAGGTGGGTGGGGCCTCCGGCCCCAGGTAGGCGGGACATCTGGAGAGACATCTACGCCCTCTTCGCGCGCGCGTTCGTAACATAATATGCAACCGAACACCTAACCTAACGTATTAACGTATTAACGTAACCTAACCTAGTACGCTAACCTACCGCTATGCAACCGAACACCTAACCTATCGTATGTATTAACGTAACCTAACCTAGTACGCTAACCTACCGCTATGCAACCGAACACCTAACCTAACCTAACCTAACCTAACCTAACCTAACCTAACCTAACCTAACCTACAGTAACTATTAACCTAACCTAACGAGGGAATACTAACCTAACACCTAACCTAACGTAAGTATGCAGCTAACCTAACGTAGCTATTAACCTAACCTAACGAGGGAATACATTCACCATGTTGGTTCCATTAATACATCATCAGTTGGTTTTGGTTTTGGTTGTATTATTCTATGATTTGGATTAATGTTCAGTCCTGGATATCCCAGTCCACCTGATGATGATGGCCTGACTTTATAGTTTCTCTCCAAAACTTCTTTATGGTTTTTCTCCAATACTTCAACTCTCTGTTCCAGTACATCATACTTTTTCATTGTAGTCCCTGTTATGTTTGACATAGCATCAAATTTTTTATTTGTAGACGCTGTTATGTCAGACATTTTTATGTCTACATCACTTGTAAGTTTGTCAAATTTACGAGTGAAAGTTATCCGAGCCTCTGCAATTTTATCGTTAAATGCTTGCCGGGCGTCCCGAGCAATATTGCCTATTGTGGATTGTATTGCAGCTTGTAGGGCTAGAAGTATAACTTCCTTTGCTCCATTAATTTCCCCCTCAAGATATGATACAGTTACACAATCACTCTTGTCAATTGGTTCACTTGTATTTTTCAATATTTTCCTTTGCATGTCATAATGACCATCTTTTGTTAATTTAAAACCATTCCCAGGAGGACCTCGAATGACATTACCACCCCATTTTCTTTTTCTACCAAACTTATCGATTGTTTTAGACATTGTGCACTCTACGATGATTCTCTTCAAACTGATATTTCTGTCATTTACATTATACTATATATTGCAGTAATTGATTAGGGAAATAGAAATAATACAAATAAAATTTTAATCATTTTATATTCATTACAGTAATACATATACATACATACATAATACATTAATATCACATTACTTCTATCATATATTATTAATTATAAATGGCTACATAAATATCAATATTGAATTTTCCGGTTTTGAAGATATTGAATGATATTTCAATCATTGATCTCGGCAGATAATAAATTAATCAATTGATCCAATGGAGTCTCCTGAGATTGTGATTGTTGAATAATATTACTTATCCAACGAATGTTCTCATTTGGATCGTTTTCATAAAATTCAATATCATTATGACCCCAAGGAAGAGTGTGGGTAGTATTCGGAATGATAAATCGTTTATCATCGTGATATGATAATGCAACTTTATTTTTTAATTCAGTATACATATCATGTAACACGCTTCTAAATGAATTCATCTTTCTGAATATCATACCACCTTGTTCGACGATTTTTTGATAATCTTCGCATGTCAATTCATTCTTTATTACAGATCGTTTAACCCCTTTGGCTTTCTTAAATTCACCATCAACAGATTTCACATAATATGCTTTAGCACCTGTACCATAAAAACTCATGATTGGATCATTTGGAAATTCATCTTTGAAGTTACCCAAGACTGAACTTGTTACTGGAATATTGAATTGGTTAACTATACTGTAATTGGATGTATCAAATCTACTTATGTTAGTTTTTATGAATTCATAAAAATTTTCTGTGTTTACTTTAAGAATGAGCGAGTCGGTATCTGTGTAAAGTAAAGAGACATTTTCATCAAAGTGTTGTTTGATGCATCCATAGAAAAAGTCATACATGACTGTTTTAGATAATTCTAATATGGAAAATCCCAAATATAATGGTTTATCGTAATGAACCTTCACTCTACCCAATTGAATGGCAACGAAATTATCAGTGAAAATTGAACAATTTTTGAAATTTGGTTTGGCTATGAGAGTGCTGGCACCTATATTTTTCTTTATATTTTCCCAATGTGTAACGAGTCTAACATCAATTCGATTATCTACATTCTCCATTGTCTTTCCATACACCGCATTATTCATTAGTTTATAGAAATCTTTAACAGATTTGTTGTTAGACCTATTACGCATTTCAGTATTAAGATCTATATAGGGTTTCATCCAGCATGATTGTTTGAATTTCAATACTCTATGTGTATTCATTACAATCAATCCATTTTTGACAGCTTGCTGTAGATTCCTATAATGAACAATATATTTTCTTTTATCATTCAAATTTGGAATTAATTTGGGAATTTTCGATTGTGTACGAGGTGGTATTATTTTTTCGACTAAAAATGGAAGGTCAGAATGTTTATCATGCAACTCTTGTGGATAATGAATGTCCACTTCAAATACATACCCATACGGACTATCAGTACTCACATCCATCACATCGAGATTAAGAATTTCATTTGGTGTCAACCATGTAAATTCACTTGTTGGTAGAGGTTGTGACATACTGTGACCGTATAGATTTGTTGCATCTAAATATGTAATGAATGTGGAAGGTTCGTTGGGATTATAATTGGGTAAAAATCTATTATTTGCTATATGTTTCCTCTCGCTACATTGACTAATTCCACCTCGTATACCTTTTTGAAAAAAGTGAATCATATCAATGTCAGTTAGTAATTCCAATTCAACATTAGTGAACTTCAACATGGCATCCCATGATAATCCAGGTGCAGTGTAATATTGTGCCGGATCTAAGTTATATATCTCTAAACTTGTGGTGCGGAAGTTTTCAAAAATATCACATAGTAGCAATACATCCGACTTCAAATACAAATCAGAGTATTCCCCCAAATTCTGACACTCGAATAAATTCCAAACTTTTCTAGCCCTATCATAATCAGTTTCCGATATATGTTCACAATTGAGTGTGTCATAAAACTGATTTTTTGTCGGAAGTAATGGATAATTCAATTTGTCAATGTCATCAACAAAACTATATGGAAATACACCTTTCTGTCTCATCAAATTGAATTTCTCAATTTGTGGGAAATGTTTGTGCATCTCCAAACATTGATCGGAGGTCAAGTTTGCACCCAACTTCTCCAACGAATTAGTCATAAATTTATAACTATCGATAAATCTCATTTTGAGATAATTCTTCCTAACCACACCATCTTTATCGGTATAGCTGTGTGTAAAGAGATGCTTCGTGAAAGATATATATTTCTCTTTAGTTTGCGGGATAACATCAACTTTCTCTTTATTCCTATACAATTCTTTTATGAATAAATGACAATCATAACCACTTAAATTATGAAAAATGATAGGTATGAAGTTTGGTATTTTGAAATTTAAATTACATTTCGAGTGAGCGGCATGTGATCTTTTCTTTCCTGTGACATGACAATGATCTCTTACTTTGACGTCACCATCAGTAAATGCTTTATTACATATACCACAAGTTCTGGCTGCAACAAACTGTTCTTCTTCTTCGACAGTTTGTGTATCCATTGGTTTAGGGTTTCTGAGATGATTTTCATGTATCTCTTTCAAATCATCTTCAATGCTACTCACAAATTTCTGAGCTGCATCTACACCCCTATATGTAACAAATTTTGTCAAATCATCATTATATGAACACTTTATCAAATAAGCAAATGAATATGGGGCATGTTTGAATGTTTTAATCGTGTATGAACTTCCAGGATTTGGCTCATTCACATGAATCGGTTTAAGCACTGATTCAAAATCAGCATACACTACAAATGGCACCCTCATTTGCCTCTCAAAGTTTTCAAACATTAGTTTATTTTCCGCAACCATTCTACCATATTTATTGATCTTTAAATTAGTAGTTGGTGTTGTGGTACTAATGTGATTACAATCATACATATTATGACGTAAAAGCAATCTCTCATCAGAAAAATATATCAAACATCCGTCACAAAAATATTTTTTCTGTCTATGAGCTGATAGTTGATTAGAAACTAATCTTGAAAGATCTTTGATCCAACAATAGTGACCATTACCGGAGTCATCAGTTATAAACAACAAATTGACATGTCTCCGGAGTCTTCTCTGTGAGTATCGCAATGGACCAATCACTTCATACTTCATTTTACCCTTCTCAAATGTACTCTCTAAACCGTAAACATTAATTGAAATATCATTCCTATCTTCGAATATTTCGATACTCTTATTATTAACTTTAACCGGAAAATCCATACCTGTGACATCTAAAACAGTGGAAAAATGTGGATATGACGTAAGTTCGGACACTCGACTATCTGCAGGATATAATGCTGATGTTATAGCCCAAGCAAAACAATATTGATCTTCATTACGAACATTCACAACAGCTTTCTTCCATTGAATACATTGAGGCAGCTTCACATATGAACGTCCTTCCAGTGGACTGTATTTATTAATGTTGACCTCGAGAAACAATATTTTTTCACAAGTCCAACCTGAATTATAAAAAAAAAAAAATATTACTATTCAATCTTATTGAAATTTTTAAAAAATAAATACCTGAGTCACGATCCTGGAACTCAGTCGTTTGTGCCACAATTACATCACGGAATCCATCAAAAACAGCATTCAAATCTGAAGATTGGTCCACTATTTTATTTTGGGAATTAAATGACTTCGTGTCCCTCGAATCATCAGTCTGAAGAATATAATTCCCAAAAACTTCCATATTCACCTTGATGCTTTTATGGATCCTGATGGCTGATTCCAGTAATTCAATGACCTTCTGCCTAATCTTATTGAAAAATGAAATGTAGTCACTGGTTACAATCGAACTCTCCACCCTGTATGTAGCAATGCGGCAATTGAATGCATTCGTTATAATTTGAACACCGTCAGACAATTGAACACATGCATTATTTTTATGACTCATGGTTCTTCGGTGAGAATTCACTTGGCTCATAGGAATTGTCACATTACAACAATTGCACGTATACATAGGTGTTGCATTATCCACTCTCACCCGTTTCACTGCAGGCCCTCCTTGGCAACTCTGGAGCTGATGCCGACGAAGATTATCACTACGAGTGAAAGATTTACCACAGTCACAGGAATACATTTTATATAATAGTTCTCACTAACTCACTTGATGTAAACTGACATAGCCAACACTCGTACGCTTCTTAAATACACTCTGATAGGACCCGTCAAGACGTCATAGCCAACCCCACTTCTCAACTACATGCGCCAAGATTACCTCCCAACTGAATGCGATAACAGATGTCGATATACGAGCAAGCAGTGGTCGTTGCGGTCTCGGAGAGGGTAGACGCTAGGCAAACAGTCCTCGGCTGCCGTTGTGTCACCATCGATAGCGGGGCTAGAGCGAACCTTCATCGCTTCAGGAGAGGTGAGGGCAGACCGATGAATACGCATTACTCTGCCACACGTCGTGGAGTGAACATGTCGCTCTCTAGCCGTTGAACGGTTATTGCTGTGACGTCACTCCACTACTAACTTGGTGCCCTAACACCGATGGAGCATTTATTACTTGGAGGATCTTCGAAGTATGCAGACGTATGTTTGTACATAGACAAACAAGCACATGATGAAACCCTGTACCGTGCATTCTCCTACACACACACACATAAACACACAAAATCTCATATGAAAAAAAAATCTGAACGATCCATGCACCAGACACTTCAAGGTCACAACGCCTTGACTTCACTGCACAACAAAAAAACTTCACCAAACAACAACCAATAAAAAAAGCAATTAATACGTCATAGTGGTGGGGGGAGGCCGAGAATCAGCTGTAAACAACTACTTCACTGGCATCGCTTCAGGCTTTGCCAAACAAAGATTGAACACTTGGAGGGCAAGTTGATTTATTGATTTCTGGCAGAATCTTCCAGGATTGGTTCACTCCAAGGCATTCATTCACCCTTCGAAGCTTGATACCATACAGTTGTTGGACTACACTAGGGAAAAACGATGCCTAACAAGCCTCCTTACAGGTCACTGTCATTTGAATCATCATATGCAGGACTGTCGGAAGACAGTGTGTGTCGCCTCTGTTTGGAAAATGATGGAACAGAAGAGCACATACTTTGTGCCTGCCCCACTGAGGACTGAATCAGGTTTTGAGAGTTCGGCAGAGCCGTACTCCTACCATCTAACCTAAAACACCACTCACTGTACAAACTAATTGGCTTCATTAAGAAGCTGGGTTTATTTGGTCGAATATGTCTTGGTGATCGATATCGATAATCGTTATTGAAAAACGTAGATTCCGGGTATTGCCGTGGTCTCTTTTGGGTCCAAAAGTTCTAACTACAACTACGGCAGTCATCTTCAGTGGTGTGGTCGAAGTACTCTCCTTGACGTATCAACTGATTTCAGACGACAAAACCCGTTAACTAACTGAAACATTGACGCTAGCCGTCAACTATATTTCTATATCAAATGGAGTTGTTCGATATGTTATGCAATGCCCCATAGAAAGAATTAATTCAAGCAGCCATTTCATTCAACGTTATTCAAAAACCTTCAATGAGTTTTCAGTATTCCATTAAAGAAATATCGGGTGGTGCAAATTTCTGATTCATTATGAATTGATGTGATGTATGAAGAAATATCTTCTTCTACGATTGCTAAGTACATTACGAATATATTTTTGCACTGAAGTTATAATTCTCACAATATTGTGGAGTTTATTTTAAGCAATATGAGTTCCATTATGCTCACTCCCAACTAAATTAATTTATTCCCATTCAAATAATAGGTACTTCTTGAAATTCCAACGAGAGTAGTTCACTTAATTGTATTATCGTTCTTATGTGCCTAACTTAAACAATGGAAAACTCAGAGTATTTAGAATTCTGATTAATTAATATCAGACCATCGTGGGTGATCCATTTTCCTGTTGCAGGGCGAGGTTATTTCCCACCCCCATCTGATATTCGTCGACAACGACACTTTGGATGCTAATCACTATGACGCACTAATCGTAGGAGGCGACATTCCTAATCTATTGAAACCCATTTGTAAGAAACATCCCCTTCCTCAAAAGGGATACGGAATGCAGACAGTTATTCACTGTGGTAAGTTTGAACTTCATTGAAAGGGGGTTTATTTTTTGAGTGATTAATTTTTGGAAAGAAAAATGTTGACTTTCTACTTCTCTATTGCAAGAATTCCAATTTTTTATATAAAGATGTTTTACTCTGTGGAACGAAATGAGATATTATAAATACACATTCTTTCAAAAATGGTTCGGGCTCATCTTGTCTCTTTCAAATTGGCAGCACTGAGATAGAGCTCGATAGAGCCTAAAAGTATATTGAAATCTTCAAATCATCTGTTTGATTTTCATCTTGTATTTTGTATTTTTTAATTGTATTCCGTAGAAGCATTGGAATAATAATACAAATCAGAATGAGCCTAACGCCTATTCAAGGATCTGTTTTGATTACAATAAAGTGGTAACAATGTCAGCACGTGAATGAAAACTCAAGCAGATAAGTTTTCCGTCCATCAAAACTTTAACAGAAATTGAAATAAGTTTCGTGGAAAAAACATATATTGAGAAAATAAATAGTTCGCTAAATTGCAACGTAGCCGTTACTACGTGGTAGGAGAAACTTTCTGTTTTTTACCACTTTTATTTATAACTATCGGTTCTGCTGTTCCGTCCTATATAGATATTTTCAAAGTTAAATACAGTTTGAAAATGTCCACATGCGACTAGAGTTTTATTTATTATATTTCATGAATACTTCGACATGAAATTCGAAACATTTCACTCTACCAACTTTTATCCCAATAAAATTGGAAATGTAATAGATCTTTGGTAGAGGTAAATATTTCGGATTTTATTAAAATATATTAATTTTCCTGTATGAATAACCACTACTATACTTCTTATAAACATATAAGGATATACATAATCTGAATTTTTGCAAGAAGATTATATATGTCATATTTTGAGTTTCTTTTATGAGAGGTGAGGAGAGAGTAATGGGGATGAGGCAATTGCAGTGATTAACTCCTGTAGAAAAATAGTCTGAATCAAAAGTTGGGTAGATTTAGGTGTTTGTAGGTTGAAGATACAACTCTGAAGAATCTTGTAACATCAGGTGATATTAGGGTTTCATACAACGAATTTCAAATTCACGAAAACCTAATTTTTACTTTGAGGTTTTTACGGCTTAGAGTATTCATCACGTTAGTACGAGTAAGAGCATTTTCAGGTTATGTCTTCATCAATTGAATAAGATACCTCTAGATTATCTGAAAATTACTGAAAAATTTTAATTCGCAGCTGAAAATTATTATATTTTTTTCACTGAGATACTGAAATTGGTTTCAGGTTTGAAATTCACGAAAGATGTCACATTCAACACTTCCAGTTACATTTTCCATCTGCAACTCAACGATACTACGTTAAGAAATGAAAAAATTAACAGTATTGTAAGTATACAAAACTTATAGATAGTGAAAATACTTTCATTCTCTGAACATCTCCATACATTTTCATCATCATTTCAACAGCACTCAATATGAATTTCTATAATGATATTTGATTTCTCATCTACCAAATTTACTTGACCCTATTGTCAATTGTAATACCTGGGCTGTTAGTCCAGATTATTACTGTACTTAGTATCAAATTTAATTATTTACTGTCCTCCATCTGTCACCAATATATCACCATTCCGTAGGGCTGCTGGACTCGTGCTAAACGCACGAAGGTTGGTCTTTTGAACCTTAACTACACTGAGGGTTTCCCTTTTGAAATTCCTCCTGTTGAGGTTGAAGCTTAATTTTATCATCTGAAGGCCGATTAATTATTCTATAGGACAGGGACTTACTCCATTTAACGAGCCAATAAAAGAGAAATGTGCGGTTATAGATATATTAAAAAAAAATGAATAATTGTTACCAAAATTTAACAAAGTTATAGATTGCAGTATGCAGTATTGCAATTATGAGCCTCCACAATTTACCATCGTGTAAAGAGTAGATATATATATATATATACAAATACATGAAAAGAAAACCGTATAAACCACTTGAATATAAAAATAAAATACAAGAAACCCGAAGAAACAAAATTGTTCGTACCACAAATCCCTCCTATAATAAATACTATACAAAAATTAGATAACTCGTTATCAGCTCAAAAACACATTAAATTGTATTGCCTGTAAGGTAGGCTTCCACCTTATACCTGAAATTCTATCAAAATAATGACCAAAATAATAAAAACTTTTCATAGGCTTGCCTGGCCGCCGTACTAATATTGACTTTCTATCACTTATATATCAATTGGAGTTTTACTCTAAGCCAAGGAGTAAGTGGTATAATCTCCTTGTCATTCTTTTCAACTTCAATGCCTCAAAATAACCAAACCCAAGAATAAAGTTCAAGGTGACAACTTCTCTCAATAAAACTACATGGGTGTTAGTACAATTTAAAATTTGACTCACGATACTCCGTTTATCCTGGTGTATTCGATTACCCTAGCTGCGCCTGTGATATGTCCGTCCTGTCCAGTCCTGATTCCGTAACCCTGGCTAATGCCACAAACCAAAACATCAAAATATTATTTAATTCACCGGCCTAACGCCACTATACCACAAGATTAACTCCGTCGCTACCGGTATCTAGAAATCAGTATTTACAACTATTTTTATTCCGCTTACTCCCGTATCCCTCTGACTACCATTAATCGCCCGGAGTCTCGCGAAGTACCCTTTATCGCCCGGAGTCCCGCTGACTACCCGTCTTCCACTGACTGCCGCGTTCCCCTAACTCACTGTCGTCACCGTTCTTTTCGGTCCTCCGCAACCTCCGAACCCCCAATACCGTCTTGAACGAAAAAATAAGTTCTTTCTCTTAACTTTCCGTGATTGGTCATTCCCTACGGTCTTGCTAAATTATTTTCCATTACCCTTCCCATTTAAAACTTATTTTATTTTTCATCGCACGTTATTGGTCACCCTCTGTTTTTGATAAGATGTGGTTCTGCCTATTTAGTTATGGCGGCTCTTTTCCGAGTCAACACAATTACCCGCCAGACCTCGGGTCAGCGGTTTCTCAATCGTTCCTAAGAAACGTGATTATGGGCACATGTAAAGTATACGGTTATTTGGGTACTCTAACTTATATGGCGACGGCGAAACCGACAAAGTCTTACAATCATATATTATATTTCTCCAGACGCTAAGTCATCATGAGCCCGTTTTCTGCCACTGGGTTCAATGTGACCGTTAAAATGTAATCGCGAAAATGCTTATCTAAATATTGAACTGACCCGGCAGAGAGATGCTGTTCACAAATGAATTCTTATTTTCAAGAAATTAAATTAACCTTCTTCATTTCCCTTATAATGGCAATTATTACACCACTTCCCCCTTCGTAAAAGTTCTGGGCATACAGTGCCATAACTTTTCAAATAACTAAATCTACAATATCAAGTTCAAAATAAGGGTTCATTCATCTTATGCCTAACAAAAGGTTTTGACTAAATTGTCGGCGGACAAAAGTTTCGCGTTTAAACCCGCGCACTAAACTCGCGAACACTCGCGTTCGTTCGTGATGCACTGCAGCTATCAGCGAGGCTCCGTTGCCTGCTGTGGTATGGTGTGGTGCTGTGTGATGTGAGAAGTAACCTTTTTCACTCAGTCCTTGACGGCCCAGGACTTGCTGCTACTCTGCTACTGGATACGGCCCGATCCATACGTGGGTACAGTAATGTCGTGGTTGCAACGATCTCGGTCGTAATGGTCAGCTCGCCTTGTACTTGCGAGCGACCCCGCTACTACACAGTTCATGAAATTAGAGTGCAAAAGTTTATGTCTGGGTTCGTCTTAACTCAGATTCGGACCGCGACACGATGTCTCACTTAGATTTACGGCAAGTCGGTTCGCAAGGCCTGGCTCGCTCCTTGGGTTGCCTGGTTGGACTCGTCGGTCCAGTGTTGTGAGTGGGGTACTCGAGGATACAGTCTCGGGGGTACATCTGCTTCCTCTAGGTAGGCTTCTTCGTCCCTTCTTGGTTCGGTTATGTCCTGTGCTACTACTTTCTGGTATCTGTGGGATACCCACATAGTTAAGGTATTCCATAGACTGGCCAGTATCATTACTCCGCATCCTACTGTCTGGTAAATATGAATTCCATTCAATACCACTCCCAAAGCGTATTTGATTATTCTAAAAACAGCATAAAATCCCATGAGTCCACTCATAAAGAGCCCTATGTCAGTGAACCATCCCCAAATCTGCTGCATCGTGTTATGGGCTAATTTCTCCATTTCCTCTATATCAAATAGATTTACTGTGGAAAATCCTTGTCCTGTGGTTTCCAGGCCTGCTACTCGTCTCACTATAATATTCTCCACCGCTTTTCGTTCATTTCCGAAAGCGATTATGCGTTGGGCACTCTTAATCTCCTCCTGGGTGTGAATTCCTAACGCTCCAACAGGTTGTATCGGGTAGAAATTGAGTTTAGTTTCTACTTCTGGGGAAAGCTCTTCTGGAGCGTGTTTTTCTATGGGGTATGGAGTTAATCCAATCCATTGGTCGTCAATGAAATACAAGGGTGGCATCAACCCATTGCAATCTACCTCTTCGGCATGTTCTTGTATAATCCTAGTAACCGGTGCCATAAACTTGGTTCGGTTATTTACCACTATGGGTAATTCATTATAGCATTTATTGGTCCTGTAGATTTCTACGGTCCTGGGTATACATCTCATAATGTATAAGATTTCTCCTAATACCCTTCCTATATAGCCTCCATTCTCCTTAACGAGTTGGCTCAGGGTACTGGGCGCCAAAGGTGCCAGTAACAGCCTGGTGCGTAAAATTTCTCGCTGTGTTAGACATCTCCTATGAGCAGTGTCGGTATATAGTTGATCGATCTTTCGATTGTAGGCTTGTTCCACGTATAGAAACTTACTGTTTACGTAAGCCATTAGATCGGCATTGTGCGGGAGTATATCAACTTTTGGTTTGAGAATAAAATATTGTGAGGTTTCTTCCGCAACTATTATACGAGGATGTTCCGTTTGCCATAATTCCATATTACATACGTTGACTCTCTTTATCAGAGTAACTGCGAAGACTTTCGCATTGTTTTCAACTACTATCAGTCGTTCTGTGGTGATTTGGTTGATTATCTTATCGGCTTGGCCACTATATAAGAGGCTAAGTTTATCTTCACAGGTCCGTAGGGGATTAGTCTCCCACATTGCTTCGCCTACGCTGGGGTCAAAACAATATCCTTTTAAATAGGGGCATACTACGTTACCCGTTAAAACTATTTCATTCTCGTCTAATTTGATTTTGGCCTCGTAGTCCATTAGTCGGATTTTTCCGTGGCTAGAATAATGATACTTTTCCATGATTGCCCATTTTCATGGTAGGTGGTTCCTTCACAGGATCCGTCGGCGTTTACTAGTCCTTCTAAAGTGAGGGATGCTGTAGTAGTGCCATTGGCTGCAAGGTCTCCAATCTTCTGGTGATGAATGATTAAGGATCGATAATGATGCGCGTTGCGGTATTCGTCAGCACCTATGCGATTTACATAGTTCAGTATTCCCCCGGACACTATTGAACTGTGGCTATGCATTCCACAATGCATAATTACTCGCGTGACTTCGATTAAACAAGTCCACACATGTTAAAAAGAAATTTCGTCTCTTTGTAACACGGACACTTTTCCCGACTCGCTTTGATATGCAGTCTGGGTTTCGGGGCACTCCGCGACATCGCGAATTGATATGGCTGATATCTCGGTCGCCTTGTCGTCACAATCGTAGGCGATGAGGGATTTCACCTGGGTGAAGTTTGACATCATGAACAAGGTTACTCCCGTACTGATGATGAGGAGCCTGATGAGGTCCATCCTTCTGTCGGGTGTCTTCTTTATTCGACTTTGCCCTGTGGAGAAATCAAAACTTTGCCAAATGTATACAACAGTCTATGTCAATGACCCTATCATACAGCACATAATAAGAATGCATATAACAAACATAAAAATATCAAGGCAATTGTTCGTGACATATCTATTCTAAATAGTGTTTGAAATCTTGACTATCTTCAATAACATATTTCTTGATTGGAGGCCAAGGCAATTTGATTTCTGACAAAGTGTCCTTTATATGTTATCCTACCTACCCATTTCTACGGTAGATCATCGTCACGATATTCAATATCGAGATCCTAGATCATCTCGCAATATTCCCTTATTAAGACCTTCCCTCCTACTTTCGCGCCCTCCTTTTTCGGTATTCCCTACTTCTAATCTCATGCCCTATTGGCATAATCTTCCACGTTATACATCTACTATGATCGGTAGATTTAGGAACTATCCTTTTCGAATAACTCCAAGTTCACGTAATCCGAGAAACAGTAAAGAGGTGAAGATACTGTCATATTTCTCTTTCCACCCATATATGTTGAAAAACCCCTGTCGACCCTTTCCACCGAGGCCCAGCGGTTGAGGTTTCTCAAGGTCACCAAAACGTGAATTTCTATTTCTGGTTTTAGCCAGGGAACGATTATCGTACCCAGTGAGATTATAGTCCCCACCTGACTGAAACTTTATAATTAATACGATGACTCAGGTACATCATGTGTCGTGGTACATCTCAACATGGCGTTTCGGAAAACCGAAATTAAATTCCACAAGACGTAATTGAATTTCTAATTCTTGTTCCCCGACAAATGAAAAAAATTTTTCCCCCTTTCCGTCGGTGAACAGGGATGGCTGCCTACCAACCCAAGGTGTGTCAAAGCACGCTTTATAAAAGATCTAGTACCTGTTACGGCCGGTACCCCGCCCCTCTGGATTTAACATATTATTATAAAACCCTTTTCTCCTCACTATTTTATCGCCCCTGTTATTTTACTACCTTTCCCATGATTCACTGGTATCTTACTATCTACCCTTGACCTGCCCTATTGATTGTATCCGTTTATCCTTTCCCGAACTGACCCGTGAACAAAACTGTTGTTATAAACTCGCTCCCTTTTTATTTCTGAAATATAGTCCTCATATTACCGTCCCTTAAGAAGTTTGTTCTGACTTGAACTGAATCAAAGTCCACCCCCTGAATATCCCCTTATTATTCTTGCATCTACTTTAATCCCGCAATTTTTTATTTTTTTTGTAAGTACATTCCCCAATTCGATTATTTATTTGATTATTATTATTACTGACTTATGGGACTTACTACTAGCTTTAACCCATTTAACGTGACTGCTGTTGCCATTTCTGTTATTACGTACGGGCCCTCATAAGCCGGCGAAAGTTTTTTTGATATTCCTGGTTTCACTGATTTAATTTTCACTAGCACATAGTCCCCTACTTTAAATGGATGCTCCGCAGTTTTTTGGTTATACTTTTCATTTCTTGTCCTCTTCGTCTCTTCTGTATTCACAAATACTCTCGTATATACCTGTCTTAGTCTTTCCAGTAATTCTGACGCGTAGTCCTCGTCATAATTGTATCTAACTCTTTCCGATTGTATGAAGCTATCTATTGGTAGCGTCTGTTCTCTCCCATGTAGCAAGAAAAACGGGCTATATCCCGTGGTGACGTGTGGGAGTCCCCGGTAAGCCATTAACACGAAAGGTAACCAGTCATCCCAATCTCTTTGATTGTTACTTATATAATGGGAAAGCATATCTTTCATTACTCTGTGCATCCTTTCAATTTGTCCGTTGGTGGTTGGTGCGTAGCTGGCAGTGTGACTCTTTTTGACTATTAGAACTCGACATACTTCTAGAAATAGCTGTGACATGAAGTTGGTTCCTCGGTCCGTCAGTTTTCTCTTAGGTGTTCCATGTCGCGTTATTATATTTTCTACAAACGCTCGGGCAACTGTGTCCGCTTTCTGATCCGGTAGTGGGATCGCCTCTACATACTTAGTGAAATAATCTTGAAAGGTCAGTATATAACGGTTTCCCCTATTTGAAGTAACCATTGGTCCTACTATATCCATGGACGTTAATTCCCAAGGCGCCGTTGTCGGTGTGAACCTTTGTAGTGGGGCTTTCTTCTGATGCGGGGAGGATTTCCTACGATTGCAAGCGTCGCAGGTGGCGCAATACTTGATAACATCGGTCCTCATATTTGGCCAGTAGAATCTCCGCTTTATACTGGCTAGTGTTTTCTGTTGTCCTGGATGACCAGCAAATGGGGCGTCGTGAAAGTCCTCCAATACTTTCCTAACATATTTCCTAGGTACAATTAGCTTATCCCCATCCTCTTCTACGTGATATATCAGCCCATCTTTTGACCTATAGTAAAGCGGATTTTCTCCCGTCATGTCATTCTGTCTCTCTATCTCTTGGCAAAATTCGTCCTCAGTTTGTTCTTTCTTCAACTATTCTCGGTCCCATTCTGGCACTAACAGATCCTCGCGCTCTTCTACAACTCCAATGGTTGCCACTTGCTCAGCCAATTCGTAAATGTAAATTTCGATATTAGTATTATGGAATAAAAATTCAATCATTCCCAAGACGGCGCCCCAGTCTAATTTATCCAAGCCATTCCCAATTCGCGGCATCGCCAGATGAGTATCTTTATTCCTATCACAACAATTTTTCAATTCCCTCAAAGCATTCCACATGCTTCGATACGATGGTTTGTCCCAATACTGAGCTTTTGTAACTAGGTAATATATATTACGGCTAAGGCCCACTCTTCCGGGGCGGAAAATAAATTTCCAACTTTTATCTTCAGCTTCGTCATTTTTGGAGTTTGATGTATCTTCCTATATTCCTCGTACTCTTCGAACTCTGTCTCAATGTAATGATCCCCTCGATCGTGCATCCGGCTTAACGCGTCAGCGTTGCCATGCAGTTTACCCTTGCGATGAATTATCGTAAAATCATATTCTCCCAAGGTCAGAGCCCATCTAGCCAGTCTAGAACCAGGGTCTTTAATCGTTAACAGCCACTTCAATGGTCGGTGGTCTGTTATAACAGTGAACTTATTACCATACAAATAACACCTGAAGGTTTGTATTCCAAAAATCACCCCCAACAATTCTTTTTCAGTAGTCGAATAATTCAATTCGGCTTTCTTTAGATTTCTGCTCGCGTATGCTACTGGTCTCTCATGTCCTTCCCTTAACTGGCTGAGGACGGCCCCTATTTCTGAGCCAGACGCGTCGGTAGCAGCAATAAATGGTTGGGAAAAGTCCGGAAAAATCAGGACCAAATCCGATGTCAATATACTCTTCAGTTTCTCGGTGGCCTGTAGAACTTCTGGTGTTATTTCAAACTTCACCTCTTTTTTTGTTAAATGCGTTAGCGGTGCCATCAACTCCGCGGCGTTAGGTATAAATCGTCGATACCAATTTACGATTCCTAAAAACGATCGTACTCCCTTAACATTCTTTGGGATTGGAAATTTTTGGATTGCCTCAATCTTTTCTGGATCCGGAAGAACCCCGTTCTGTGATATCGTATGTCCTGAATATTTCACTTTATTCAGTAGAAAGTTACATTTCTTTGGTTTTAGTTTCACATCCACGGCCCTCAGACACTCAAACACCTGTCTCAATCTTTCGATATGATCATCGACTCCTTCCGCATTGAAAATGATAATGACGTCCAAATATACCATACAAATTTCCCCGGTAAGTCCGGTCAAGGTAATGTTCATAAACCTCTGAAATGTCGATGGTGCGTTAACCAGACCAAACGGCATTTTTAGGTACTCATAGTGCCCTTGGAACGTACTGAATCCAGTTAAAGGAACGTCCTTCTCTTCCATGTCAATTTGGTGATATGCTTCTGCCACATCAATGACTGAGAAAAGTGCGTTACTCCCTGCGGTATATCCCTGAATCAGATCTGAAATGTTGGGTAGTGGATAGTATTCCTTCTTAGTGACGCTATTCAGTCCCCTATAGTCGATACACATTCTCATTTTTTCCTCCCCATTAGGTAATTTCTTCGTCACCAGTACTACTGGTGCTGACCACGG
Source organism: Leptinotarsa decemlineata (assembly GCF_025532065.1). Taxonomy (NCBI): domain Eukaryota; kingdom Metazoa; phylum Arthropoda; class Insecta; order Coleoptera; family Chrysomelidae; genus Leptinotarsa; species Leptinotarsa decemlineata. The sequence goes on along the minus strand of NW_027412545.1, from coordinate 625,034 downwards.
ACTAAACGATGGGCGAATCACCCCTGCGTCTAGCAATCTGTCTATTTCTCTCTGCAAAACTTGACGCTGATGATATGGAATCCTGTAGATTCCATATTATCACCTTAGAACCGGCTGCGCGGCCGGTTCTAAGGTGATACCATGTTTGACCATAGTTGTGCTAGTAATCACATCGTTTTCTTCTAAAAATAAGTCCTGATATTCTCGTATTAATCGTTGTAATTTCGTTCCAGACTCTTGGTCTAAATGTTCCAACTCAAACCCGGTATTACTCCAATCATTTCCCTCCAGGTTAATTCGGCCAATTGTCTGCTTTCCCGTAACCAGTTTCCTCATATCTACTTCCCCTGCTATAGCTCTAGCAAGTTTTTTCTTCTTTTCCAAGGTAACCTCTCTGGAGGATACATTTATTATTCTAATCCATAATCGTGCTGAATTTTCCATCACTGCGTTTGCAACATAAATGCCATTGATACCCAGGTCGATGGCTTCACAGATCAGGACTTGCCCCTCAATAGGTTTGGCCAAGATGGCTGCTACCATGGTCTGGCCCCGGCTTTGCACACCTACTTTTTCTTCCAGAATAATATCAGTTTCCCATCTCTTGTGAGGCAGCTCTACGGTTTTATTTTCTCCATCCATCCGTTGTGCGTGTTCTACTACGGGTTGTCCTCTACCTTCGTTTCCAGCGTTGTTCAACTGTTTCAGTTCCTTTTCTTTCCGATCGAAAGCTAGATTGGTTGTCAGTGGTTCTGTCCTCGGTACGCCTTCTAACAAAGCCTTCATGTCTTTTTGTACCTTATTCACTTTGCTCTCAGGGTTCGCCATCGTTTTCTTCGGCTTCAGTATCGCGACAGCCTCTTCTTCTATTGTCCGTAATACGCTGTGTGCTTCCTCCAACTGTTGCTTCTTCTGTTTTAGTTGGTTATCCAAATCAGTTAAGGCTTGATTTTTCTCTTCTATTTGTCTACTCCTGTCCTCTACAGCTCGTCTCTGACTTTTGAACTGTTCTTCTACTTTTTCTTCCATTGTCGATTTCGCAACTGCCCGATTCTTCTCCAGTACAATGCCCTTAGTGGACTCATTCATCACCTTAATCCAGAGTCGTACTGTATTATCTGTATCCGCGTTAGCTACGCGTACTCCCTTCAAACCGAGGTCGATTGGCTCGCAACTCACACCTATTCCTGTCTTTGCCAAAATGGCGGGTACCATGGCCTCGTACCGGCCTGGCACAACTACTTCTTGTTCCAACAATATATGGACATCCAATTCATCTTGGGGGTTTCTCCTTGGGTCCATACGCTGGCCCATTTCGTTTATTTCCTTCTTCTTCCCACTAGTCGCTTCCTCAGCGTCATTCTTCTTCAATCCCATTTTCACATTATTATTTTCTCCTCTTTGTATCTGGCCTATCACGACTTCCTTACTACTCTCAGTGACTTCTTGGTTCCTAACCACTTTTTTCCTGATGGGGGTTTCCTTGGCTCCACATGTAGTTGGGACTTCCACTTCCTGTTTCATTTTCTTGACCCCGTATCCTCCTAGCTTATCTTCTGTTCTCTTGGTCATGCTCTCCCTTATGTTATCTACTAATTTGTGACTTTTATTCCTCCCCGCTTCTGGGGTCTTCCATTGCGTTTTAAATGCCTCTTTCTTGCGGCTGCTTTCAGTCGGTTGAATACTTCTTCTCCAGTTTTCAAAAAATCTTCTCACCATTCCTAACCAATTTTTCCATTCAAATTTCGAAGTTTTCGGGTCTCTCCCAGTTTTGCTCCACATTCCTCTTCTTTCATTAATGTATCCTGGGCATCTCCCATTTCTTGACGCCGTCTTCGCTGCAATCTTCATATGCTCTTTCCTGTAAGGAGCGTCCGTAATTTTTCCGATTCTCTTCTCGCCAAACTGATTTCCTAACGTTTCTTCCTCGTGTGAGAGAAATCTCACTAGTGTCCTTCCAAGTTTAAGCCCTTGTTCTTTACCGTAAATAACGTGAGCCTGAGTTGCCGACAGGAAATCTCTTCCTAAAATTATGTGAGCATTCCCCAGAGTTTCGTCCTTGCATACTATTGCTGTCCATTTTCTGCACCATTGTTTATTTTCCGTTTCGATCCATAGATTTGTAGATCCCCATGTTTTAAGAAAATGACCCGTTACACTTGTTAGATGGAAATGTTCAGCCCCTCGTTTATCAACTTCTTCTTCCTTGACTAGCCTTCGCTTCACTAGGGTCACAGCAGCTCCCGTGTCTACGAGGCAGTTTCCCCGTTTTCCATTTATCGTCATGCGTACTAAATGCGGTATATGCTTCCCCGATTCTGTTGTCACCTCCGGTATGACCATCACCCATTGTCCTCGTCTCGTTTCCCCCTTCATTACATTGTCTTCCCTTGAAAAACTTCTCTTCATGATATTCTGCCACCCTTCTTGTTTACGGCCTCTGTCCTGGCAGAAAGAAGTTGGCCTTATTAGTTTAAATTACTGTTGCGTTGATTTTCTGATGCAGGTCCCCGTCTAGGTGTGCCCGTTGAATGCCCCTGTTGGGTATCGCCCCCGTTGATGGTCTCCATTCTCTAGGAAGTCGTGTCTCCGTCTTATCTCTTCCATTATTTCCTATTCTTCCTTTTTGGGGTGGATTATTCATTTCTCTTGAATTGCCATCCGCTTTCCGACACTCTTTGGCCCAGTGTCCTTCTCGATGACATATAAAACATGCGGTATTCCTCTGAGGATGACTTCTTATTCCGGACCTGCATTCTCTTGCCAAGTGTCCATTTTGTCCACAATCATAACATCCTTGTGAATTTCTTGGCGAAGGGAATTTCCTAGGCCCCATATTTGTTGAACGTTCCTTATCGTAAACGTCCCGATTCCTTAGCGGCGTTCCTTCAATTTCATTTTCCACTCCTGAAATTTTCGAGTTGCTGTTCCTTCCCTGTAACATAAGTATTGTTGTTTCCTGAAGTTTAACCAGCCGTTCTGCTTTTTACAGGTCCAAATCCGATTCTTGTAGCAGTAAAATGCCAGTATCCTTCATTAAATCCTTTCTTAATCCCATTTTAAATTGACTGAGTATTAAATCTTTATTCTTTTTTTTAATTCCCGCCTCTTGTTCGGTAGTAGCCCCTTGCAAATCTTCTTTTAGTAAATTATCCCCCAAAATCCGTAACCGCGTACAAAAAGATGAGACATCCTCATCATGTCGCTGATAACACCTGCTTAGATTATATTGGCTTTCCCCGGTAGCCTAAAAGGTGCAAATTTGGAGAGCATCCGCGATTTTAATTCAAAAAAAGTTAATGTGTCCAAATCCGGTTCGGACTTAAAAAAGTTATAGGCCTCGCCAATCAGTTTGAATTTAAACAATTTTAAAGTTTGGTCTTCCGACCACTCGTCTAGCTTTGCTCGCATCTCGAGTTTCTCGAAATATTTTCCGGTGTTCTTTCCCGAAAAATCCTCCAGAGTAGTCGCTATCATTCCTAGCGAGTACATGGCGGGTGCCCTTACCATGATAGGTGACGTATTCATATTTGGAGCGTTAGTAGTATTTTGAGAGGTGTTCACCATTTTATTCAAAATAAAAATATACTTATGCAACACAATACACAAAAATCAACAAAAAGAAATCTCCTACCTTTGTGGCTTCTTCGACGCCTGAAATACAGCCTGAACTAATTTTCTATGTTCTCAAATGCAATTAAAACTTCTACTTAATCTTCACTAACTTTTAGACAGCAATGGCTTTTAACAATTGTTGTATTCCCAATTCTTTATACTGTATTTATATATAAAAAAAAAACCTCAAGTTTGACATCTCCTATTATAATACACCTAATTTTCGCCCAATAGTCTTATACGACCTTCTTAATAACTTAATTATCAACTTAACCTTTCAATATTTACTCCCGAACTTACTAAAATAAAAAAAAATCAAGAACTCTTCAAAATCATTCAAATTTAACTTTGCGTCCCATGTAGGTTTGACCCACTAACCGATATACCCCAAGAAAAATGAATTAAAATAATTAAAACAACCAACCTGAATAAATGGACCCCAGAAAATTATTTTATTTAACTCCCCTGTATATTAAATACAGTAACTCAACTCTAAACCACAACGTAAACATTCAATGACTCCCTCTGTATGCACTTTTTACTAACAGTAAACTGTATTTATGTCACCCAGTACCTTATTAACTTTTTACTAGGCAACCATAATGTTTCTAGAACATTCCAACAATTCTGTGAGAACTAATCTAATTCCCAGTAACCTCGTCTAAATTTGGAACAATGAACATAAAATCTCGATACTTATATATTTTATTCAGCTTCACTCTATCTTTTTCCTCAATTCAAAAATATTTCATTCAAACAAAATGAATTTTATTTGCCGTTGCTGTCAGGAATTTTAACTCAACTTCAATATATTTAAAGCCCCACAGAGCTTTCTATCTTCTAACTTTCTTTCACCGACTTTATTGAACTACTTTAAAGCCTAATTATCATTCCCGGATACTTTAACAAAAGTTATTAGTGCCCTCTCAACTTTTTTTCAACTTCAAACCCAACTTATCTCTCTCCCCCTGTATACTCTATATAGCAAAACAAAAATAAAATTATTTTCCCTGATGCTTTAGCGGATACACCCAGTATATATCCTCAACCTACTAATATTGACTGATTACTGCTTTATTTCCTTCTCAAGTAAATTCAAATCAACGTAACTAATAATTCTGTCTACTCTGTGAGACCTTAAATTTTGTTGGTCTTTTGAACCTTAACTACACTGAGGGTTTCCCTTTTGAAATTCCTCCTGTTGAGGTTGAAGCTTAATTTTATCAGCTGAAGGCCGATTAATTATTCTATAGGACAGGGACTTACTCAATTTAACGAGCCAATAAAAGAGAAATGTGCGGTTATAGATATATTGAAAAAAATGAATAATTGTTACCAAAATTTAACAAAGTTATAGATTGCAGTATGCAGTATTGCAATTATGAGCCTCCACAATTTACCATCGTGTAAAGAGTAGATATATATATATATATATATACAAATACATGAAAAGAAAACCGTATAAACCACTTGAATATAAAAATAAAATACAAGAAGTAGATATATATATATATATATATATATATATATATATATATATATATATACAAATACATGAAAAGAAAACCGTATAAACCACTTGAATATAAAAATAAAATACAAGAAACCCGAAGAAACAAAATTGTTCGTACCACAAATCCCTCCTATAATAAATACTATACAAAAATTAGATAACTCGTTATCAGCTCAAAAACACATTAAATTGTATTGCCTATTCTATCAAAATAATGACCAAAATAATAAAAACTTTTTATAGGCTTGCCTGGCCGCCGTACTAATATTGACTTTCTATCACTTATATATCAATTGGAGTTTTACTCTAAGCCAAGGAGTAAGTGGTATAATTTCCTTGTCATTCTTTTCAACTTCAATGCCTCAAAATAACCAAACCCAAGAATAAAGTTCAAGGTGACAACCTCTCTCAATAAAACTACATGGGTGTTAGTACAATTTAAAATTTGACTCACGATAATCCGTTTATCCTGGTGTATTCGATTACCCTAGCTGCGCCTGTAATATGTCCGTCCTGTCCAGTCCTGATTTCGTAACCCTGGCTAATGCCACAAACCAAAACACCAAAATATTATTTAATTCACCGGCCTAACGCCACTATACCACAAGATTCACTCCGTCGCCCCCGGTATCTAGAAATCAGTATTTCTAACTATTTTTATTCCGCTTACTCCCGTATCCCTCTGACTACCATTAATCGCCCGGAGTCTCGCGAAGTACCCTTTATCGCCCGGAGTCCCGCTGACTACCCGTCTTCCACTGACTGCCGCGTCTTCCACTGACTGCCGCGTTCCCCTAACTCACTGTCGTCACCGTTCTTTTCGGTCCTCCGCAACCTCCGAACCCCCAGTACCGTCTTTAACGAAAAAATAAGTTCTTTCTCTTAACTTTCCGTGATTGGTCATTCCCTACGGTCTTGCTGAATTATTTTCCATTACCCTTCCCATTTAAAACTTATTTTATTTTTCATCGCACGTTATTGGTCACCCTCTGTTTTTGATAAGATGTGGTTCTGCCTATTTAGTTATGGCGGCTCTTTTCCGAGTCAACACAATTACCCGCCAGGTCAGCGGTTTCTCAATCGTTCCTAAGAAACGTGATTATGGGCACATGTAAAGTATACGGTTATTTGGGTACTCTAACTTACATGGCGACGGCGAAACTGACAAAGTCTTACAATCATATATTATATTCCTCCAGACGCTAAGTCATCATGATCCCGTTTTCTGCCACTGGGTTCAATGTGACCGTTAAAATGTAATCGCGAAAATGCTTATCTAAATATTGAACTGACCCGGCAGAGAGATGCTGTTCACAAATGAATTCTTATTTTCAAGAAATTAAATTAACCTTCTCCATTCTCCTTATAATGGCAATTATTACACAATTATCAGACACAATCTGTGAACAAAAGGTAAAACTGAAACCTTTGGCGTAGAATAAACCTAAAACACGCACTTTCCTACACACCAAAACTACAATACTATTCTCGACGCCCGTTTCACCAACCAAGTTGGCGTCTTCAAGAGATAAAGGAAACGGAAGAGTGTTTTTTCACCAACTTGGTTAGAGAAACGCGCGTCAAGAAGATTATTGCATTCATGGTGATTAGAAAAAGTGCTTGTTCAGGCAATTTGGAGGAATAAAAAATCTAATCGAGAACTTTATACAGTTGTAGTAATGGCAAACTTCCAGTTGTTTCCTTTTAAGTTTATCAACTCAATGTCAATTTCTCCTAGTAAAATATTTTATACTTCAGAAACTTGTAGTATTCAATGAATGTGTTCAAAGAAAGGGAGCTGTTTGGTTCAATTCTTCTACTTTTCACATCTTCCTTTATCAGGAATAGTTAGGTATATGAAATCCAACTTTTGTCAGATATCTCCACACAATAGTGGCATTGAACTTTAAAATATGTTCTGACAGCTTCGACCCTTTATTGTCGATTTTTTATTCTTGATGTATTTTCGATATTCATTTTGATACATTTCCAATGGCTTTGATGTCTAATATATCTACGGCTACAATGAAGTATGTTTAAACAGGGTGTAACAAAAAGTAGGTCTTAAATTGAACCACATATTTTGAGGTTTTAAATAACTTGATTGGTTATAACTTACTTAAATGGAAAGGTGCAAACACAAAAAGTGACAGCTCTTGGATCAAAATTAATTTTTTCAATATATTTTTTAGTGAATATGGAATCACGACTTTCTTATCGTGAAAGCATTGGTTTAATAAAAAACCATAAATCTAGTGCGTAGGTTCATGGACTACACAACAGTTTTATAATAATAATAATAGGTCTTTATTCCCATAATGATACATTAAATAAACGGGAGAGGCTGAAGATCAGTTGGTTGCACCAAAAAATGCAACCTCTGTTTTTCATCTTAGGCCATCTTAGGACTGACACCTATCAGGAAACAACTACTCTACTAGCTAATACCACGAAGGGCGTTGCTATAATCCAGGAGAGTAGTTGTTTTCTGATAGATGTAACTCCAGGTGAGTTGAGACTGGCCTGAACGAATTGTTCTTTCAAATGATTTGATTTAGAGCCAGTCTTCAAATATGCCCACGTACTATAGGAATGAAACACCTCATTAACATTTTAGGGGATACTGAACCCCTAAAATCTTCCAAAATGTTCTATATGCGTTACAATTAAATTGGTATTGTGACATTAGTTCAATACATCCTTTTTGAAACTTGTTTTACACTTAGCATTTTTTCGAAAAGCCAGTTTTTATCGGAATGCACGCTATTTTTCATCATCCTTTGAACAGTCTTCAGTTGGCTGTTCAACGCTTGTAGTTCCTACAGATAAATATCAAACAATTAGTTCAATAATTACATACTACCATTTGTGATACCATTGGTTCAATAATAATTTTGAAATTTTTTTACCTAACAGCACTTTTTCGTAAAGCTACTTTTTATCGAGATGCGGCAAAAATTTTCAGTGAAAAAAAGTAAGTTTTAATAACTGATTATCAATATCATTTGCAGGTACAAAAAGTATGTACGAAAGTATGGTATTTTTCAGAATAGATTTTCAAAATATACATTCGGCACCGTTTTGAAAAGAAAACCCGATTTTTTTTGGAAGATCATAGGCTTCTGTCGAATTCGAGTTGCACTTTCAGGAATTCGATGCCTCACTTGTTGTTCATCGATTATTTCAATAGAATACACGTCTTCTTTCATGAAACACCAGAAGCAAAAGTCAATAGGGTAGAGATCTGGACTTCTGGCTGGCCAAAAAATAGGTGCATCAGGGCCCCTTTCAATCCAACGCCCAGTGTAATAGTGGTCTTAATGAATTATTATTCACAATGCCTGCCCAAACATCAACTTTGAAAGTCTTTTGGTGATGAGTCGTTTTTTTTCTTTGCCTATATGAGTGCCTTGTGATGATTCGTAATGCCACATTTGTATTGAAGGTAGCTTCATCGATTATTAAAATATGAATAATGTCGTTGATATTTCGATTGTTTTCCGTTGAGAACCAGTCGCAGAATCCCATTGTTTCAAGATAGTTTTCATCCAGTAATTTTTGAACGATTTTTAAATGGTAGGGATGAATTGCTGTTCTTTCATTCATCTTTAAACCATACTGTGAACCACACCTAACTGAGCAGCTATTACCCTTGTATTGCTTCCAGGGTTTTTTCGACAAATTTTTTTTCCTCATCGTTTGTATCCATTTTCAGACGACCACTATTACCAGCAACATGCGATTTCAAAGTAATCGTCTTCCGTGAACAACGATGAATGGAAAGAAATAATTGTACGTGTATTTTGATTGAGATATTTTTCCGCAGAACGACTGGCAGTTGCTGCACTATTTCCTTGGCATTCACCTGTGATTATCAGAATTACATTATCTGAAACCTTGTTTCAACCTCACCAAACTCACTCAGAATGAATGCATATATCTGTCATTTCTGCAAATGTATAAACCATTATAACAAAAAGTTTAGATTTTCTCAATACTCTCAAAATTCGCAAAAATTGAAAGTTTCAATGATTGACAGTACATAAGTGTTGAAGCAACTGTTTTGTTATTTTTCCACAGGAACTATAAATGTTTTTGAAGGATAATAAAAATATCCTGCATCTCGATGCATCTTTTTGAAAAAGTGAAAAAGTTAAAGAAAAATAAAAAATGATGTAAATCAATGTTGTTCGTGGTTTCACGGGTTAAATACCCCTCCAATTTTTTTGTGGGCTGAATCGATTTCGTGGTTTCACATGAAAAAGATGCTTTCACGATAGGAAAGCTATCCATTTTCATTACAAAATGTTCATGAAATATTGGAAAAAATCAATTTTCATTTTGTATCTTCCCAAGGCTGTAACTTTTTGTGTGTGCACATTCGCATTAAAATAAGTTATAGTATTATCCAATCGAGTTATTTTCAACCCCAGAATATGGGGTTAATTTTATGACCTATCTTTTTGTTACACCCTGTATATTATATGAAATTCAACTTCAAATCGTGAACAATTTTCTGAGTTATCCCCATCAAAGTCAATGATGATTTGATATGTATTGAAAAAATAGTTGTATAGAGTTTGATGTCTTCTTCAGCATAATATCAATAAAATAAAGTAGACCATTTGAGTAAATCTCTATTGTGCACTTCAATACCATCCAATAAATTTTTGAAAGTTTCGATTTGTTAAATTGAAAGTTCTCAGCAATTGGTGATAAAAATTTTACTTTTATGAGAGAAGAGTGGAAGAACATAACTAGATGAATCAGCCAAATGGACAGGAAAGAATATAATAGTTCACAAATATAAAATAAACCTAACGGAAAAAAAAATTTCAGACAAGTGGATCAGATTATGCTTTTTGAAAAAGTACAATATCCTGTATCTACAACAGAGCGAAACCTGGAATTCTTTCAAAAATTCTGCTGAAGAACGGAAACTTATTGGACCGTAATGATACTTAGTCATTTTCAATTCAACAATAACGTGCATTTTTCTAACCTAGTTGGTATCTTCGGGAGATGTTTCATCACGAAAACATTAATTTGCGCTATGCAGATATACGAAGAAGATTTTTCATGCGTCTGCGCTAAAACTTCTCTATGAAGTTCTAGTCTTTTCAATATATTCATTTTACGCCAGAGTTACATCTATCGAATGAATATGATGTCAGAACTTTAATCATAGTAATGAAACAACTGTATTCACTTATTCATATGATCAGATGGAGAGGCTATGTGAGCCAAATCAGCATACATATTCCCCAGAAAGGTCTACTGATTCGGCACTTCACCATATGGTTGGCAGAACCGAAAGAACATTGGACAACAAAGAATCCACCCTGGGTAAATTCATATATATCGAGGGAGCATTTGATAAAACAACCTTTCCAATAATTACCCAGCAACTACACTCGGGAATTTACCTCTGGTAGTAGGGGAATTGATACTCAAGATGCTCTCTAGTAGAGCAATGAGTATCAATGTAAAAGACATCACAATGAGAGAACTGGTCATGGAGGAATGTCCACAGGAAGGGGTTTAATCACGCCTTCTTTGGAACATAGTTCTGTATACCCTGATTAATTACCTCAACAATAATGAATTCTACATAATTGCATATGAAGGTGACATAGTTATCATGCAGATCGTCAAATTCGTGAACACACTATGCGATAGAGCGCAGGATTGGCTCAAATTAATAGAAACATGGTGTAAGGAACACTCACTGTCGATCAATCCCAAGCAGACTGAGATGGTCCTTTTCACCAGGAAAAGAAGTTTATCGGGCTTGAAACCTCCCGAAATCTTCAAAAGCAAACTAAAAGAGGTGAAATACCTTGGCACTATCCTCGACAGGAAGCTTACATGGAACTCTCACCTACAGAGTAGAGCAAAAAGAGCATGTGGCTTATGAGCAATGTCGGAGGACAGTGGGACGCGCATGGGGTCTTTCACTCCATGTGATCACCTTGGGGACCGGAAGTTCTACCAGCAACGGCCATTCAAATATTATATCAAATACAGCTATGAGAACAACACCAACCCTGGCCATGGAATTAATTACTGGTCTGACCCCTCAGGACCTGAACGTTAAGGAGGTTGCGTTAATGGCCATGTTACGATTACGAACGGCTGGTGTAAACCTAGAAGTAGGAATGGGTCAATTGAGGCTGAGCCTGTGACGAGGACCGCTCACTGCGCAACCTCTGCTGCAGGCAACCAGTGGTGTAATTGAACCCAGGTTGGTGTTTAATAAACCCTATAAAATACAAATAAAACAGAACACAGTGTCAGATGATACAAAGGCAATAGGCATATATACAGACGGCTCAAAAACCAAAGAAGGCTCAAGATGTGGAATGTACTTCAGATCACCGAGCCTGAGGATTAAGTGGGGAATGGAGAAAAATACCAGCGTGGTTCTAACAGAACTGGCTGATATCTCAATCGAAACAAAAAATATAACCAGGAAAGGAATTTCCGGCAAAAACGTAACAATCTGCACTGATAGCAGACAAGCCCTATTATTAGACTTGAACAGACAACGTGTTACCTCAGGACTAATACTAGAGTGGCACCAAGATTCACCCAATACCTCGCAATGCCAACTCTTTAGCCAAGGAAGCGGCTGGAATAAGAATTTCAGGACCTAGTGGCACATACGGCCTGATGACTTCGACAATTGCGGAGATAGGATGAAATCAAAGGATGCAATCTTGCCAGGACCAGGAAAAATCTACTGGCCACTGTCATCACCTCCATAATATAGGGCTAGTTGACACACCTCTATGCAGGATGTGAGAACAGGAAGATTAAACTATTTTGCATGTCCTATGCGAATGTCCTGAGTTATCGTCAATAAGAAAGTGTATGTTAGACAAGTCTACATCAGAGAGATATCTCCTAGTGATCTGTCCACCTTCCTGGAAAGGACAAGATAGACGATGACCTAGGAGGGTCGACACTCACCCTCCCTACTCTACAAATACAGATGGTCAGATGGTAACCGGTTAGTGAGTCCTAATTGACTTTTTGATTACTGGTAACGGGGATGAATTTTTTGTCTCCGAAAATTCAATGAAAGTGATGATTGAGTAGATACTTTGGCAAAATTATTGAATACGATAGGATACAGGTAAATATCATAATAGGAAAAGTAAATTGGGTTGCAGTAAACCATCACGGTAAACTACCAGTTTGTTATTTCGGCACCTGTTGAAAAGAGGTGTGAAAATTCCATCGTTTTTCATTGCGTATGATGGATATTTTCAAAAAATACCAGTGAAAACTCTGATTGGCTTCACAACATGCATTCAATATTTTCTATTTCATTTTCTAAATAGATCATCTGAAGGAATTTCTTCATATTTTGTGATCTTTTCTTTTCTACTTTATGCTATTTTTATTGAATAATATTTGATTTTTCACCACAACAATATATTTGATTGTTTTGTAGGCAAATATGCAGATTCGTTTTGTAATCATGGATACACCACAATCCTTAACGAGGTTGAAGCTTTATCCAAGAAGTATTGTCAAAGTTTTTAGGTGAGGTCATTTCACATTTTGTTATTATGAAACATTTTGTTATTCATGAACTGACTTTCACATATGAACGTATTGAAATTTATCAATTCTATTTCAGAACTGCTGCTCCTTTAGCTAGGGTTACCCAACCGACTGATATAAGGAACTGTAGTGTTTTTGAATTGGTAGAAATCAACCAAACGAAAGGAAAACCCATTTTCAGTATTACTCCAGAGGAAGGCATAGTCTTCGTTCACGACTTCCTACAACTGAAGAAAAAGGCTTCAGAATATATCAGGTATGAAACATACTACAAAAATACCTGCATTTGAGTAACAAAAACTCGTATGCATGCCAACAAAACACGTATACAAACGTATACAACATAGTTGTATACGTTTAAGCCCCCAACCGAATAATAGTTGATAATACCAAAAAATGATTAAAAATGTGAATCGAAACTGAAACAGGCTCAATAGGAGCATTAATAATTCCTACATTAAACTTATTGTGTGTGAAAATTATAAAATAGGGATGCTCCCAATTCAACATTCTCAAAGAAATTTAAATCTATTTCAGTTTGAACATTTCATGGTTCAGACAAAATCAAAGAGAATATGACGAACTCCAAGTTAGAATTGTTGAAGAACCTAACAAAACATGTGATAACATGGAGTACTTTGATAGTTGGGTTACTTGTGCAGAATATGGAACACCGGAAGAATGCCTAAGGAAAAACAGTTGTGGAATTTCAACTGGTGGATCACCTAGTGTCGAATTGAGGTAAGGTTATTCAACTACGAATTCCTACTAGAGTGAGTATCTGCAAACCTCAATGAACTTTCAAACATGGTTATTTCAGGTGAATAGTTTAGTATTTAGCCAAGATGTCTATATTGCAGTATTTTTGAGATTGCCACAAGATGGCGCTAATAATCAATGTTTTCATTTTTTCATTCCTAAATTGATCCCTGAGTTATGGTATTGTCAATTCTATTCTTTTTTCCTGAAAATAAATGGGGTTATTGCAGAAAAAACCGTTGGTTACCATCATTGACATATAAGGATAACGTTTATTTAAAAAATCATCTTTGCTGGAGATGCATGAATTCGTTCAATTCTTAACTATTTGGATAGTTTATTGACTAGTTGGTGAAAACGTGTTGATATTTTTTTTTGTTTTGTTGCTCCAAAAGTGACGATTTATATTTGTGTCTGGATGTTATTCCTTTGCATGATCTACAAATATATGTATACTGTTACTTCTTTCAGAATTGATTACTTCCTTCCTTCCTTTAGAAGATTCCCACTTTTTTCTGTATCAAGATGGAGTAGTAGAAAGCCAAAAACTTTCTTTCCCGAAAATTAGTCACTCCTAAAATTATAACCCATTCAAATCAAACAGGTCTTGATATCTATCTATTCCTTCATTTCAGAGAATATTCATCTTTAACAGAGCTGAAAATTTCAGGACGAATATTATATTTATTTGATCTTCGACTGTATCCGGCTTGTTACAGTCTCGAACTTCCAGTGTCTGAGATTTGATATCTATAAAAGTACAAAATGAGTAATAGAAGTGAAATAATTTAGTTGATACACCAATTTTAATAGAACATTAATTTGTGAAAAAAAACTGATTATTGTGGCCTGAAATGAAAACTAATTGATTGATGGATTAACAATCAGAAATTATGTAAAATAAAGTGAAATAATTAAGCTGAATGTTGAAAACAAAATTCAATACCTTTCTCAAGCATTTCCATATCAATATACGAGGGTGCTTTTTAAAGTTTCCGACCTCAACATGAAGATAGCAGCACGCGTGAATGAAAGCTAGCGAATTTTGTTGTCCATCTATTGACACTTACTCAGACGTGCCCAAGCCAGAGAACAACTTTAACAAGTTGGCGCTGTAAGCGGACGACACAGCTCTGCTGGCGAGATCAACAAACCAAGCGCACGTCACTAGATACTTGCAGCAACAGGCAGATAGATTAGAGGAATGGACCAACCTGTGGAAGATCAGTATAAACCCTGACAAGAGTCAAGCAATACTATCCACCCGGAGGGTGGTACACCCGAAAGGAAATATCATCTTCAACGGACAAGAGATTCCGTGGACCAACGAAGCTAGACACTTGGGGGGTCAACAAAAAATTAACGTTCACCAATAGTAGGTCGAAGAAGCAACATGGGATTGAAAGTGAAGCTGCTGATGATAAAGACCGTAATACTACCGATAATCTGCACTGTCTGAGGCCAGTGCGCAGCGATATACAGAAGACAGATATGCAGTTGTTTATAAGTTTTTTCATCATAAGACGAGCGCAAGCGTAGCCGTCATATTAAAATGGCGGTAATTCAAAACATTCGTACTGTTTCAATCAACAATGGCTGGGAAAGGAATATTATATCTACAAACAAATAAATTATTGAAAAAAACCATTGATGGTTATCACTTGTTTATAATTCAGTTGAGGCTCATAATTGTAAACAATTAAAAAGGCGGTTAAAACGTCATGGGCGTCCGCGAAAAGGAAAAAAGTGAGCTGATTGGGAGGTTAGGTATATGTCAGCATTTGTTTACTATCTAAAAACATATAAAAAACAGTATTTACAGTTTTATCCTTATTAATAATGTCGATTTATTTGATGTAATTCAAAATATATTCCAGTTGACAAGAGTATTACTTATGGAACTAATAAATAAATCAAGCCATAAATATTTTGAGGTTGTACATATGACATTATTAATTAGACAAATATGTAAATACTGAATTGAATATGTTTAGTAATTTTCATTAGAGGGAAATATTTAATACAACATAGTATACCTATATGAAATTCACAGTCAAAAATGCAATAAGGAATAATGTACGTATGTTGAAATTCGTGATAGCTCAAAGGATCAGGGTTCAGTTCAGTTGGACCAGTTTCTGCAATGAAATGTAGTGAGTAAATATAAGTATCCTTGGTAACATCATGAATAGATTTAAAGCCTCGGTCACTCCTGCCACATTTTTTCACCCATAATTCACATTTTGCACATGCTTCAAGATGTAATTTGCTTGATGATTTGATTTTTTTTGCGATATTGGATACAAGGCTTTGGAAAATTTATAAAATAGTATGTGTTAGTTTGGAATTATTTGAATCGTGTATCAATTTTACACACTCCATAACAACACCGTTTTGTTGTTCATTTTCGTACAGATAACATAATCATAATTGGGTATAAACATTTTTTTGTGATTATTTTTACTTACTTCTTTATTTTTTTCCACTTTTTTTACAATTCATAAACTTCAATTTATATTATAATTTTTTAAACATGAGTTGCGGGCTCTTCAACATGGTTGTTTACAAAAAACAGTACGAAAAAGATGACTGATACTGACGCATGCGCACAAAAAAATTTGTGATGAAAAAGCCTATTAACGCGTGCGTAAGGGCCGCCGTAAACGCTCCAAGATATATACCGAATAGGTACATATTCCGGGATCTAGACCTGAACATACACTACGTGAACGCATACATGGGGAAATACGCAGAGGACACGTTCGACAGAATTCGAGGGCACGACAACCCAGCGCTAAGCGACCTACATAACGCACTAAACAGGAATGAGCCCAGATTCTGAGAGAGGGACAAACACAGGAGGCCAACGAAGCAGAACCAAAGACCACCTCCGAGAGTCAGACGGCTCCGGTAAGTGTTAAAATTTCTCAACCAGATTTCAAATTAATATCATTTTCTGATTCACTGAGAATCAACTCATGCTCGCGACTAAAAAGACACTCGTCTCCGGTTAGTTTTTGGGGACCTCATGCAAGAATTCAGTTAGGTTAGTCATGATAAAACAATTCAACAGATCAGAAAGTAAAAGCACTTAGAGGCTGACTTTCGACCAAAGAAGGTCAGATGTCAATCTTGCTGAAGTGCCCAGCAGTAAGTTGAGAACCGCTCCGGAGGAGCGGGGGTGGATGGACGAGATGGGATGTTCGGCACATATTAACCGTGTGGGGAAAATTTCAACTCAGGGCACTCTACCCGGGAGGGGAGATGGAGGCCATTTTGAAAGCTCAATTGTAATGTAAAAGTTACTCGAGTGAGTTGATGTGAGTGTTGTTTGGAAAATGGACAAAATCGAGTATCGAGCTGTTATTAAATATTTGTTTTTGACAGGCAATACGCCTACGCAAATAAAAGATGTGGGGATTCTGTGTATGGGGACTCTGCACCATTATTTACCAGAGTGAAACTTAGGGCAGCTGAATTCAAACGTGTCCATAATATCTTGAGAGACGATGAACGTTCAAGACACCCAAAAACTGCAACTACTGACGAAAACATCGCCAAAGTTCAACAAATGGTGGTAGACGGCCGCCGAATTGAAGTGAGAGAGCTAGCAAAGGTTATGAGCATACCAAAAAAACGTGTTTGTCACATATTGAATAAATATTTAGGGATGAAAAAGTGTTTCGCGCGTTGGGTCCTGCGTTTGCTCACGCTAGATCACAAATGTTTTCGAATAAACATTTCCTACGCTCTGTTGGCGCGGTTTAGGCGCAACGAATTCGAGTTTTGGCGTTGACTGATTACTGTAGATGAAATTTGTATACTCCATCGAACGCCCGAAATAAAAATACAGTGCAAACCGACTCCAAAAAAAGCAAAAACTGTTTTTTTGACGTGGAAAATGATGGCGACTGTTTTTTATGGGATAGTCATGGAGTTAGAGACACCCATTACAGGAGCATACTACCCATTATTGCTTGACAAGCTGAAGGCAGAACTTGCGGAAAAATGGTCACATTTGCAGAGAAAAATCCTGTTTCACCAAGACAACGTACCGCCTCACACCTCATCGGTTGTCATGGCAAATATCTACGAATTACGGTTTGAACTTTTTGACCCTCCGCCTCAGTCACCAGATCTAGGTTCAAGCGACTTCTTTTCGTTACCTAATCTGAAAATTGTGCTCGTAGGTCAGAGATTTTCGTCAAATGAAGAAGCCCTTCGTGAACAATTATTTTGCAGAGAAAATCTCCGTGTACTATTTGGACGGGACACAAAGATGAAAGAATTGTTGGGAGAAGTGTGTAGAGTTGAAAGAAGACTAAGTTGGACAATTTAAAAAAAACAGAAAAAATGTTATCTTTGTCAGGTCTGAAACTTCTCAGACCATCCCAGACCATCAAGTTTTGGTCAATTCCTTCAAATATTTCCAACCAAGTTTCTTCTCCATATTTCGAAATGGTGCATATCAGTTTGTAAAACCCGGAGGATGGACAATGATCAGTTTCATTGCATTATTAGACTAATTTCTCACAACGGATTCAATATCTCCTGTCCGCTCAACCTGAGAAAACCAAAAGTCAGGTGCTTCAAGAAGCGAGGTCCTCAATGTTGTTGGACAAGACCTCATACTTATCCGTGTGAAGACGCAGGAGGAGAGTAATCTCTGTGGCTTTGATGTGGGCATTTTGCTGAACGGGTTTCAACTCAGTGACGAAGTTGTGGTCACTCCAATCTGTCAAAAAGTGTAAATCAGGCTGCAGCCTCGAACAAATGATTTAATTCCTGCTTTCTTGTGATCGCGATTTACTGAGAACTTTATAACTTCCATCCAGAGCCATCGTTTCATATAGACACTGCAAACTGGAAACTATATACACTTCATGTCACTATTTTTATAATCGTTGTTAGTAGGTATCATAATTTCTGAAGCATTCCAGCCCCAACAGAAATAGGTAATGTAATATTGATTTATACCTGAATCACTGCAGTTGTACTATTCATCGACTCATTCCTCTTGTCATCACCATCTCTCGCTCTAAATGAAATATGAAAGCGTTGTAGCAAACCGTTGAAAAATTGACTTTTACGTATCTATCCTTTCTGGATATAATTTCTCAGTCTTTTGTTGTGCCTGAAATGAATTTCCATTGTAGTTGATTTTCAATTGATTTATTTAACTTTCTATTATTATGTACATGAACATGTCGCTTGACATCAATATTTGAAAAATACGTGTTTATGACATTAATAGAAGTGATAAATGATGTCCTTTGTTGTTTTATTCGTTACGGTCATATGAAGATAAATGATATAAATGTGTGTGTGTGTATGTGCTGCAATGTATTTTCCGCTAATCAGCTGATACCCCTATACGAGCGACAATCTAAGGTACGTGTCGACTAGCAAGTAACTTGCGACAGTTCTTGCGAAAGTGCTTACAAGGGTGTTCACATGAACGCAAATATTGAGGTAAGTTACTCTCTGCAAGTATCTGCGAGAGAAATCTCTCCTGTCGCAATAACTATCAGGTATGTATACATTAGAAATGTGAAATATTCTTTTGCAAATGAAAATGTTTAGTGAAAATGTCGGTTGCAACAGTTAGGTGTGCTGTTGCTACTCTAATAATTGTCCCAAAAAAAGAAAAAAACAAAGAAAACGAAAAGTGTGGGTACGAAATTGGATCTTAAGACGATGCACTCTAGGTGTTTGTGAAACATTGCTAAATGAATTAAGAGATGAAGATCCTAAAGCGCTTACAAATTTCCTTCGAATGAATATTGAAGATTTTAATTATCTTTTTGGAATTAGTCAGCCCATGATTTCCAAAAATGATACTAAAATGCGTCCTTCTATTTCAGCAAAAGAACGTTTAATTGTTACCTTGAGGTTTTTGGCAACAGGTAAGTGTACTATACATAATAAAAAATGTTTAATGGGAACAATATATTTCAAAAACGTAAGACAAATGAAATTATTTAAATTTCTTGTTTTTAAGAATTCCTGTATATACGATTGGTCGCCTAGTTGTTGTATGGCTCTGTTTCAGGCTCTGAAAAACGAACATCTAAAAGTAAGTAATGAAAAATAATATATCTACGCATTATAATATACCTTGTTGTGGTGAAGTAACAGCATAATTGGAAAAATATGTTGCAGTAGAAGAAGGTCTTGTATTCCACGAAGATGCAGATGTTACCTCCTCACTTTCTGCCATTTCTAGTATTGCTCTTTGGATTTCAATTTTCAGTTTTTTTTGTTTCTCTTTAGACCCTTAATTTCTTAATTCTGCTGCTACGAAATCTCCGAAAATTTGGCAATCGTCAAACGGCTTATCAAGAACTGCCATTGCTTTTTTTACAATTTCGCCGTGGTCATCAGTGTTTTTTTTATTTTCTTGTTTTTACTCATATCTTTTGTTGACCTATCTGACTCAACATTTTTGATTTGACTATTGTCGTGTTCATTGTTGGTATTTTCTGGTTGATTTTCGGATATTGTTGCCTCCTGCAGAAAAATCAGTTTAATAATTAACTTTAGGTGCATTCAACAATATAAGATTGTTTTTTAGGTTCCCCAAACAACTATGGAGTGGGAGACACATGCAAAGTTATTTGAAAAATACTGTCAGTTTCCACATTGTATTGGAACATTAGCGATGAAAGCACCTGCACACAGTGGCAGTTTACATTATAATTATAAGGGCTTTAATAGTATTGTTTTAATGGCATTAGTTGACGCAACTTATAAGTTTATATATGTTGACATTGGAAATTATGGAAGAATTTCAGATGGAGGTGTATTTATTAATTGCACATTGTCACATGCTCTAAAAACGAACTCCTTAAATTTACCTGCTGCCCAGCCTCTACCCGGGCGTACAAAAGATGTACCTTACGTTGTTGTTGTTGCTGATGATGCCTTCGCTTTAAAACCATATTTGTTAAAACCATACCCTTCTCAAGGACAGCCAGCACCTAATCGTGTATTCAATTATCGTTTATCGAGAGCTAAACGTATTGTTGAAAACGTATTCGGTATTATTGCAAACAGATTTCGCGTTTTACGAAAACCAATAGAACTCTCTGCCGAAAAACCGACAATTATAGTATCTGCAATATGTGTACCACATAATTTCCTGATGAAAAATCAAAATAACTCATATGCACCTCCAAGTAGCTTTGACACTGATACACAATCTGGAGAATGGAGACAACTTGGAATGCCCACATCGAATTTGTTAAATTTGACGCGAGGGCAAGCTCACAATTATTCAGCATCTGCCAGTGATGTAAGGGACGAATTCATGCAATATTTTGTTTCTCCCCAAGAAGACATAACTTGGCAATATAATTATATATAAAATAAATATTTTAAAATACCTATATCATATACTTTTTTTTCTACTTACCAAGTGATTAGTTGTAGTTTTTGCTCGACTTCCTCGGATAAACATAAGTGATCGGAAGAATTCCCAATTACTTTCGTAGTTATCGTCGGTCGCAGAGCCACTATGTTTTGTTTGACATTTACGAATCTCTTGCTTGAACTGGGTGCGTAAATTGTGCAATTTACGACTTATTTCGCTATCACTTGTTTTAAACTCCACTGCTAATTTATTAATTGCACTTTGTTTTTTTTTATTCTGTTTCTGTAATCTTTACTTTGTACATCCCAAATTTCGGGACATAATTTCCAATGTGAAATTAGTTCAATTGTTTCTGACCTCGTCCAAGACTTTTTTTCCGCCATTTTTGTAAACTATCGGTACTCTCGCAACAAATTTCGAAAAGCTTCCGAAAGTTGAAATTTCTCTCGGACACTATACTATCAACCTACAGTTGAAATTGAACCATTGCTCACATAGCGGCAGATTGAATAAGTTGTATACACGCCAATCAACCGTTTACAGTACCAAAAGAAGCTGTTGCGTGAAAAAAAGATATCTTTTTTCGGTTTCATCCATTCAGTGCCTCAGAAAATGAGTAAGTGTTTCATGAATTATGTTCACCAAAATGCTGAATATTGCAGGAATTTAGTAAGTGGTAAAATAATTTAATTTCAATGAAAATAAAAAACAACAAAATTTCAGACATTTATTACTGAAGATTTACCGAGGAAATTATTTTATTGTGATTCATCTCCAACTTAGAGATCAATCATCAAAAAACGAAGTACATAATTATATATCAGACAATATTCTACACTAAGAAAAAGTTACTCAAGTAGTAGCTATAAATTGAATTCTTCAGAAAAAAATTATATTTAATTTCATTTTCCATGAGACAGATATATTCTTACCATAATGATAAGGTAATTTCAACAAAACGTACTCGTCAAAGGTAGTGAGTTAAGGTTTTCAAGAAACACGTCACTCTTCTCTGGTGACAACTTGCTAGGGTATGATTTGCCAAATGATAATTTTAAAATACTAGCAGTAGGGGTATGCAATGAAACACCACTAACAACTTACCCAGCTAGGTCAGTGGTCGTAAGTTCGATTGATAAAAAAAGAAAAGGTTGTTCTTTATTGCGCAACCTAATTTCGGCCAGAAAAAAAAAGAAACCGCCTTGATAACTACGGAACCCACTACTCCAATATCTCGGTAAAACTAGAAATAGTCTTAAATATGTCTTCTATACAAATATATCACATGAAAAAGAAATATTCAACAACAATTTTAATAAACGGGTACATAAATATATAAAGAACACTATACAAAAACGTTCAAGATGCCCTGACAGAATCTCAAATTAACAGTTCAGTGGTTGAACTCTCAACGGTATGGGCTGAGAAACTATTATTAGCAAAACTGATATACTGATTTGAATAGCAAAGTCAATGCGGAGAGGAACAGCGTTCCTATTAACAGTTATGTATCTAGGGGATGCTGATTTGTGACGTCACTTCAGAGTACCCAAATAATAATAATAATGTTTTTAGCCGTAATCAACATATATGAATATCTTAGCTGTTTCAACACCCTCCGTCAGGTGTATTAAGGTTGCTACGAGGGGTGCAGCTGACTTGGACTAGGAGTCCAAGGCGGGGTTCAGCCTGTGATGGCTGGGAGCTGCTCTCACTTAAAATGCTACCACACCGGTGTCTTATACGGAATGATTACCATGCAGAGGTACAAAGCCGACGGTTCTATTGACCTTCACAGTCGGTTGCTTAACCGGGGAATAACACCCTGAAGAATGAACACATTATAAAAATATGCGCGATAGAAGAAATATAGTGCATTCACAAACCTCTTAGTTGAGGGTGTTTCCCCTGACATATGATGATATACGGATCCCAGTGTATACGAATCGAACAACAAAACGGTTCTGACGAAAGTTGGCAGTGGAGATAGTCCAAGCAAATGGAATAAACAGGCCTTGAAATGAATACGATTCATATAGGTACATTTTCCTCTGATAGAACATAACCTCTTACCGGTGCTTTATGAATCCGGCGAATTGCCGAAAGGATTTCTGCGTTCCAACGAAGATATTGGTTTCAGACAACCACAAAACAACGCCAGAAATCACTGAGTCGAGGACAGGTCGAATAAATGACCAGAGGTGACACCGTACTTGTGCGGTCACAAAATAGTTGACCTTGAATAAAGGTAACTCCGAAAGGAATACCTACGGTATTTCCATGGCCCAAATCCACCAAATCTCAGCATAGTTAACAAAGAGCCAGATGATTGAATATGTATCGCACAGATATAAAAAACTCAATTATAAACAACGTTCAGTGGCTTACCCGGTATATATTCCTTGTATATTGAACTACAAAAATCAAGTTGACTTTGAGTAAGATAAATACACATTGAGGATGTTTCGCATTTCGAAGTAAATCGGGAGCTAGTGCAAGACTAGCCCGTAACAACTTGCAATTGAATTGTTTAATGCCTTTGCACATGCTCATGTGAATATCTCGCAGAGTGTCACATCATTCAACTCTGATAGCCAAAATGATTCATTTCACAGATAGTCCCCCTTGTTGCAAAGATAAACGTCTTGTTTGGTGTATTGTATTCTGTTTTCTCATTTTTATCTGTTTTTTTATTCCTGCTGATGAAGGTTATAGATAGAGATTTCCAAACAACAGACAATGATGCAACTGAAAAAATACTGGATCATCAAGTTTATATTTCTATCAGTGCGTATAGTGTTCAGTTGCTTCTTTAATTCTTTTTGAAAATCAAGAGGGTTTAATTACATTACTTTGATACACACTCATCAAGCAATGGAAATAATTATCCAATTCATTGAAACGCACTGTGGTTACTCAAGAATATACTGATGAAACAAAAATCATGATTTTACCAACAGACAGATGCTATAGTTACGCTATAGGTTGAATGAGTGCACTATCTAAAGTGCCATCTACATAGATGAATTTCAGTTAATGGATGATAGAACAGTTTGTGTGACTGATTTGGAGAATAAAGCCTTTTTTGTACAACTGTCATTGAAAGGGACATTTTTAATGATTGTCAATAGTATTTAAAGACGATGTTTACAAAATAGCGTGTATAAATGTATTATAAACATTTATTATTATTATTTATGAACATTAATATGGAAAGTACAATCAGAACAACTGTTGATATTGATACCTTGCGATGTTGAAGAGCCTTATAATATATTCGAACTATCTGAGTTGACAA
Organism: Leptinotarsa decemlineata; assembly: GCF_025532065.1. Classification (NCBI taxonomy): domain Eukaryota; kingdom Metazoa; phylum Arthropoda; class Insecta; order Coleoptera; family Chrysomelidae; genus Leptinotarsa; species Leptinotarsa decemlineata. The sequence continues at coordinate 600,905 of NW_027412545.1, read as the reverse complement.
TTTCATGGGCAAACATTTAATTCTTGAAGTGAAGAGGACGATACTGTAACGCTGTTGGGATCATTCTTTCAGCAATAGCCTTTTTATAAAAAATAGATCAAATGATGTAACCCTCAGCTACTCTTGTAGACTTCCATCCTCCATGTTCCTTAATATCCGTTATATTCGCTCCTGATTCTGCTAGCAAAGAAGCAAAAGATCTTCTGAAACAGTGACTTGTAGTTTTTGATTTTTGGGCCTATAATTTTCATTTGTCCGCTTCAAGAATGCTATTTGCTTGTATATTTGCTTGTATCAACACCATTCTCAACGAGCGCACTTTTATCATTGAAAACTTGCTGCACAAATTTGACGAGTTTATTCCTCTTCTAGATAGGCTAAGAAGATGGTTTCGCTGAAATTTCTTTCGAAGTTTTTAAGTCTACACCAGCTAAGAAAACTAGAATATGCAATTAGAATATGCAATTGAATATGAATATTCAATTGAAGCTCTTTTTGCAGCCTCTCCAATATCGTCAGGAACACACAATTGCTCAATATTGTTCTTCATTACGCAAGACATTAAAAACCAGCAAGAACTCTAAATGTGACTTTAAATAAAACGCGTGAGCTGTAAACAATATTGTTTGTTGGTAACCAGGTGATTCGACGTCACCTGACACGGCCACTTCACAGCAAATGCGATAACATGAAAATAGTTAACTAATCAGAGATGTCAAAATGTGTTGTTATAGAAATATTAAATTTATTTATTTATTTCATATCAAAACAGTTACAATTACTTTGTACGAAGAAGAGATTTTCGCGATTTTTATCAAAACGGTCAGTTTTATCATAAAATTAGTCCAGACACAAAATTGTACATCAGATGATTATCTGTCTAATCGTCATAATATGCATACGTTTCCACGCCACCATTGAGGTAGTGTAATTAGCTCGTATTTTAGTGTGATTCTGTCCAATTTGAAACTATTGAATGATAAAAGATATTGGCCAGGGTTGAAACGGATAAAAGTGTTGTAAATTAAAAACCAGAAAATTTATTCATCTGATTCATACTTCTGCTTCCACTTCTTCTTCTTGTACTTCTTTTCCTTTTTCTGCATCCTGGATGAAAGTAAATTGCTTCAGTAATGATACATCGCATGCCTCCTCGTTAGTATCAAACAAATCCTCAACTGTTGGTGATTCAATATTGAAAAACGACCGGCCTTGACAATTTGTACATGCTAGAGAACAAAACAGTCCAATTTTTTTGCAACCACATTGAGCAGCACATCTCTTTTTACAGTTTAAAAAAATTTTGTTCAACACTAAAGTCTGAACTGGTCTGAACTGTCGACCAACTTCCAACCCCAGTCTTTTGGCTCTAGCTGATAACCAAGTCACACTTGAACTTGGTGATATACCCGTGATAGATGTCGATGAGCAGCCGCTGAGGTTGGAGGATTTCCATACCTTTTATAGAAAGATGTAAAAGTAGAATAGAAAGTCAAAACTTTCCATTCTCAAAAAATCAATCTCTCCTGAGAATATACCCTTTTCAATTCAAGCAACTATTCTTTTACAAGAAGTCTGTTAAAGTAATATTTTCCAGAAGAGGACCAGAAAGATGCATGTGGAGAGGAGATGTCATATCCTCAAATATAACCCATTTGTATTCCACGTGTTCTCCAGATATCAGAACGTGTCCGGACGGGATCTGCGATTCTCTAGAAATGCTGCATGATTCAATCTGTCCGCAGGACTGTACTAGTAAGTGCTATTTGAAGTATATTTTTGTTTTTTAGAAAATAAGATTCAGTATTTTTAAGGCTTTCGCGGCCGAGGTTTTCAGTATCACTACGTTTCGGGTTTGAAGGCCGTAATTTTTGGAATTTCTTTCTGACGTTTCGCTGATGCGACTAGCCATCCTTCGGAGATAACTCAGGATGTATAAACCTCTGAAGAAGCTTTCCGCTCACGCCATCGAACCGTTAGGAAAAAATTCCAAAAAACGACGGCCTTCAAACCCGAAAAATAGTGACTTCAAAGTAGCAATAACTTCAATATGAAAAGTTATTATTTTTATGGATTAAATATCTTGAAAATGATACCGACATGACATAGTATTCCTACTTTCAATAATGCAGGTTATACAAAAACCATTCGCCACACCTATGGACATAGACAGAATAAACGATTTAATATGAAAGGAACTTGTTTATACGCGGAGGCATAGTTCAAGTGAATGACATAGTGCAACCTATCTTCCAACAGCTCCTCTTCAATAATATAGTTAGGGAGCTAGCTAATTTCGTTATTCAATAATCATTTCTGAGTATATCAGAATCACAATAACTATAGCCAGAAACACGTGTCCGCGGTTTGCCCCCCCTTTTTAGAGTGTTATGTCCATTAATTGTTCATTTTTTGATTTGTATATCATACACACTCGATAAAATCTTCTTTGTCTATAATATATATATATATATATATATATATATATATATATATATATATATATATATATATATATGATGCACCTATTTTTTGAGTGTTGTGTCCACGAATTATTTCATTCTTGATTTGTATCATACACACTCGATAAAATCTCTATCTATATATATATATATATATATATATATATATATATATATATATATATATATAATATAATCGTCTTTATTGTTACCCAGTTGCTGATATAAAGAAGGCGAAGTTCAACTTAGTTAGCACAAGTGCTACTGATGTTCTTCCACTCAACCTCAAAAAGATTCTACCTAAGCTGAAACAAAAAAAAGTGATACATAAAAAAATGGGATTGTTTCAATATCTATTTGGATGCTGGAGAGGACGTCCATTACTAAGACTTATTCTGGTCTCATAATGATGAAAAGTGTATAGGGTTGGGCAGTTTATATTCAAAGTTGGCTTCCGAACAGGAGTAGTTTGAATCTTTCCCGTAAAACAGAAAGTTCTGAATTTCTTATTTCTTTTGGTAACTGGTTGATCACTTGGCAAATATTATAGCTAAAAGATCCCTTGAAAAATTCAGTTTTAAAACTAGGTGGGGTAAGAGTACCCTTAAATCTGATGTTCAGATTGTGAACATATATAATATATATATATATATATATATATATATATATATATATATATATATATATATGTATATATATATGTATATATATATATATATATATATATATATATATATATATATATATATATATATATATATATGTATATATATATGTATATATATATATATATATATATATATATATATATATATATATATATATATATATATATATTCAATATTTTAATATTGAATTTCACAAAAAGGATTTGAAGCTTCATATATTCTATTAATTATCTGCGAGCGCTTTCGACAGCTGGTCGTACTGTCATCTTCTAGGCACTCCTAGGAGTGCCTAAAAGATGACAGTCGTCACTGTCGTCATTTGAATCAATAATGAATTTATTTCTACCCTTAATATGGAAGTGTCCAATCTTCATATAGTCTTTTTCAACTAAAATTCCTTTTTTAATCCTTTTCTGTCAGTCTTCTTCGGTAATATTAGATACTTCTTCAATTAGCTATATTACCTCCTCATCAAATTTTGGAAAATTATTTTTACGCCTGATGTTTGTTTCAAATCAATTCGATGGGATTGAAAACCCAAAAATAGGGGGGACATCTCAGTATGGTGTTTCCATACTTTTCAGTAATATTCTCAAGGGCATACACTTTTTCAAATGTTTTTGTCTGTAAAACTTCAAGTAGTTGGTTTTTGGCATAGTAATCTTCAAAATACAAACTGTTATCCATTAAAAAACTTTGTATTTCATCTTTCCTCGAATTTTCATTCGGTACTTTGATGAGCTGTCGCGAATGATAAGAAGCGTTGTCAAGAACTATTACACTATTCGCATACAAATTTGGGATCAATGTGTTTGTTACGCTATTCCAATATTCTTCTGCTTTCCATAACAACTTGACGTTTGTTCATTATTTTAAATCTAAATCCTAGTTTCTGTATCCAATTCTGGAGAGTCTTCTCACAGCAGCTCATGTTATGGCCGGAAGTATTCAATTTCTTTCTTACGATTTCAGTTGTGAGAATCTCATCGATTTTTTAACAGTAGTATATTGTTTTTTTCAATGATTTTATTAGATGCACATGTGAAGGTTTTGGTAATCCTGTATCACATCGCGTCTTGCGTTCATAAGGTTTGTTTTTGACTATTTTACGTACAATTGAGCTGGTGTAGACTTCAAATTTAATTTCATGACCCTTCAGCTAATCATAAAACTCGGTTAGTAAAAATTAACCAATACGAACCGCCAAGTCTACAGTCCACGTGGACTAGTTTGCTGCCAGTTCATTTCTATATATTGGTTTTTTTGGCCTTTGAGAGTGCCACCAACTTTAAATGTGCACAATATCGTTCACTTCGACTATACGTGATCCGTGATAGTTGTCAGACGTTATAGTATATATTTATAAAAATGGTAATGTTCTTCAAATCGTTTCAAGCAGTACTATGATTAAGTGAAATATCGATATGTTTTTCATACAATTTTTCAAATATTGTTCAATTGTTGATTTATTTTTCATATTTTCGAGTACCTAAGAATTTCTTATTCTCTATTTTTCACAAATTTCCTGATGAATTGTTATGTTGTACCCATTTGGAATGGGTGAATCTTAAGCAATATTTATTATCCACTCCAATCGAACACTCACTTTGAAGAACATGTTACTAACAAATCTTAGTTCCTGTCAGCCTTTTGACTTTCACAGTAAAATTGAGAATTTTATGGAGAAGAGCAAATACAAAATATTCATGGATTCATGGACGATTAGCCAAGCTTTACCCTATTTCAATATACTATTTTTCAGCTCAGCCTGTTGTTCCTCTGAAAATAAACAAAATGACAGGAAGAGGGGTAGACGTTGCTAGTGGTACTGTGGTATGCTCCCGTGTGAACTGTTATTCAGTGAAGTCGAAGAAAGGAAGAAACAATAACAGAAAAGAGTCCAAGGATAAGGAAAAGAAACATTCATTGCTGACGCAAACACATGCAAATGGTTCAGTCAGTCATTTGAATTTCAATTTTACACACGAAAACATCACTGCTGGAAAATTCAGTGAGTATGGAAAAATGGCCAGTCATTTCACTATCAATGCAATCTACAGAAGTTTCAACTTGTGTGACCTGGGGATTACAGAGGTCTTATTTTTCGAAGTTCAATTCTTAGGAAGAGTTTCATCTTCCCCTTGAAGATGATCAGTTAGTGATTGAAACACATGTCGATGTGTTGAAAATAACATTTTGGTGTTGGGGATAAAACTTCAGTAATATTCATTACTAAACCAAATTTTCCAAACAGTGAATCACAAGTATATTTCACTATTCTTTTTTCAGGTCTCGACATTGGCAAATGTGGAACTATGTGCATCATGGGAGTGGGAGTTGGAACCTTATTTTTGGCTGGTTCTATAGCTTTCATAGTAATATGCTATAAACTGGACAGGACAAATAAAGCTGTTCGAAAGAAGATCGAAGAAGATAATCAGGAAATGACAGCTCCTTTATCCATCTCTGGTCCAGGAAATGTTCACAATGATCCGCTTGCATTCAGTTTCAATATTACGACTCCTATGAATGATACCACTTTTATCAATAATATCATCAATAAGTTTACGGTGAGTATGAGTGAACATGAATCAATGGATGGCTATGGCTAGAAAGCATACTCAGGTTTATTCTTCGAGTACAGTTATGTCCAACAAAACATCCGTGGTACAGCCGTATCTCTGATGAGCCCTATGACAAGATAAAATAGTGTTGTCTAGTGTTTGATCACGAACGAATACTTTGTTATCGGGTTCTAGTTCCATCTACATGGTGTTTAAAATAAGTTCCTGGACTTGTTTCTTCGGGTTAACTATTTTTTTGGAGAAAAAATTCATCACTCCATAGGAGAGTTTGAAACTTCGCGAGTTGATTTTGGATAATGTGCGTAAAATCGTTTGGAAATAATACACTGGAATTGATGCAAGCCTCTGACTATTCTAAGTCTGTTTCCTGCTGAACGGAAAAATGACCGTTGATCAAAACATCCTTGAAGAGAAATGTGCTACCCATCTGAGAATTTTGACCAATTTCGCTGCTTTCTGTAATCCCATGAATAATTGAGAGTTCTACCCACATTGACGCTGTTCAACATTGATAACGTTTGTGATTGTTGAATGACCTGCAATGTGGTTTTCATTAAAAATAGTGAACCGAAGATGTGTCCAGAATGATCAAAAGGATAAGAAAATAACCTCAATTCAGTCCATGTTCACTAAGTAATCAAGATAGTTTATGCTTTTGAAGAAGCCATTTTATAGATGAAGATGTCTTGCGGTTTTGTGAACCGAAACCTGATAACAAATTTGGAAAATGCATTGTTGTGAAGTCTATAGAGATATCGATGAATACAAAATCAGAATCTGGAGGGTTCTTCGCTGTCATTTTGTTGATGAATACCTTGAGAAGGCAATGAAAATATAATAAATTTACATTGTGTGTGTGTGTGTGTTTGTAGAGTTTGTTCTTACAAGTCACTCAAATGAGTTTCACGATCTGAAAAATTAACAAAGCTATAACAAAAAATAATTTGCTCAAGTGTAATAACAGCAAACTGAAATGTTCATTGAAATAAACCACTGAGTCCAATTATTCAATAATTTAAGTAATCTATTCGACTAATTGGATCATTCTTTTGAGAAACTTGACTTTTAAACCCCAAACTTGTAGGAAAATAATTTTATTTCACAAACTGTTATTTTTTTTTAACACGAATATAATCTGCTACTACTACTGCCATTCTATATTTGTGAATCCTTTTTGAGCCGGTGTAGGTGGAATTTTCACTGAAATACCTAGATCTACATTACGTAATACAAACTAACGATAGTCGTTTTTTTTTTGATTAGAGGGTTACCTTAAATGACTGATTTGATTGTGGTTCAGTGAATTTTTCGTCTTTTATTACATTTCTCCAGATTCTCTATTGATTTAGTTTTGTTTAATTTACAGATTGCGCCAAAATAAATACACAATGAGTAGTAAAAATATCGACTTCTTCTCAAAAAATGTCTTCCGGAGGAGATTTGTGAATATATTCTATTTCTGGTTTAAGGTGATATTATCAACGTTTATTCATACCAAGAAACATAATATATTCATGAAAACTATAAACATCGATACAAAACAAATATTATAAATGAATAAGAAATATTTGAGAAAAGATGAATATTATGGAAAAAAAATTGTACAAAATTTATTTTTTTCAGATCATTTTTGAATTTGGTCAAGAATTGATTCAATTTAAGTGGGTAATTTATTGTGAATGGTTATTCCATGAGAGTATAGCGACTTCCTTTCCGATTCGGTTTTGATTTTTGCACTTTGCAAATCACTGGTAGTATCATCAGATACTTGTTTATAAGGATCTGACTTAGCAATCACCTACATATGTTAATTTAAGTTATGATATATGCACTTCAATCACAATACAAAAGAGAATATACGCTACATTTTCCATAGGTACTTTTATATGAACACAATTTTATTCGTATAACCCAATAAGCTTCCCAGTATCACCTGAAATGCCTCATTAGCTTTGTATCGCTGCTTTGTAAACATGACAAGTATACAATTACTAACGATGTGCTGACTCCACTGTCTAACTGGTGTCGAATAATATGTTTTGGGGTTGATCCTAATTGAATTTTGTTTTGCAGCCTGATCCCAAATGGGAATTTCCCAGATCACAACTCGTCATAATGCAAACCCTTGGAGAGGGAGAGTTTGGTCGTGTTTTGAAGGCGAAAGCACTGAACATAGCCGGACAAACAGGTTAGTATTGTTTCTGTTATGGTTGTTGAATTTTGTGATACGGAGGTTGGGATTGAGATATTTAATTTTATTACAAAGCATGATAATATTGCCCTGTAACTGTGAATAAAAGTTGAATGTTGTTTGGATGTATAGTAAAGACAATCGTTATTTCATCAGTTCGGACTTCCATTGTCTGATATAATATAAATTGATTTGAAATCCCTGAGAGAATCTGTGAAAATTAAAGTAGATTAACCAAAAAAATAACAATTCTATTAAACAAAAAACTGAAATTACAAAGAAATAACATACAAGCACCAACCAAAAAATATCCAACCAAAAAATTGAAATATCAATACAAGCTGAAAATTGAAAATATTATCAACAAGAAACGAAAATTAAAAATTAAAAGATTCCAAACCAAGTTACGTCATGACGTTTCGATTGTTAATATCCACAATCGTCTTCGGGTGACAACTGGACATATTCCTCCGAGATCTGACTATTTATAGGTCATTCGAGTGCTTTCACCTATCCCCTCTTCCCTCTCCCGCTTCATTGGTTTTAGCGGGAGATGACCGTTTGGCGGGAGTTGGTCGTTTTCCGCTTGATTAGAGGTTTCCATAAGTTAAGTATATCTACGCTAGCTTGGCTAAATGCGTTGTTGAACAACATGTACGCGGCTTCTTTGAATTTTCTCCTAAATCAGTGTTCCTCCTTGTGGACGATTTCAGCTTGAGCCCACTTGATGTTATGTTGATGAGTCCAAACATGCTCTGCTTTCCCTGATTTGCTGGTTTCTCCTCGCTATGTATGTTTCTTGCGCTCAGCAATGTGAACTTGCCTCTTAGTTTCACCGATGTATGATTCTCCGCACTCGCAGGGTATTCGGTAAATGCGATTCTTGGAATCGCAGTCCGCGTTTGGTAGCCTGGTTTTCTTGAGGCTGCTACGGATAGTGTTTCCAGATCTGAAATAGGTTCTGATGTTATACTTGGACCCAATCGTTCTTATCCTTTCCGATAACCCTCTGATGTAGGGAAGTACAAGTACTGGATGTGGCGGTTTCTCTTCCTTGAGGAGCTCTTGCTGTCTTCTAGCTAAAGCCTGTTATACCATCACTATGGAGTAACCATTTCATTGAAGGTCATTTTTGATGATGCCTACTACATGAAGTAACCTCCTAGAACTGTATGTTTCTTTGTAGCAGAAATATAAATACAGTTGGTATGCCTTTATTCTACAGTTCTAAACGTTATTCATTTAGCAAAAATGACAATAAGTGAAATTTTATTTCAAATTTTCAACGCAATTTCACTTTTCGAATTCTAATGAAAATGTAGCTGACCTGACAAAAACTTATTATGAAGTTAGAGGCCAAATCCAATTTATGGAACATTTGTTATCCAAAGATTGAAAACTTAAATCGAAATTACCCTGAATTGAAACAAGAAAATATGCAACTGAAATAATTATATTACGAACCTAGGGAGAAAAGTACGGAATGCCGTACTTCTCACAGGTGTTGCCTATACGATTTCTTCTCAATGTGGGATGAAAAGTTCTATTCTTTCGTTGACTTAGTGTTTTTCAATCACATAATAAAAATTGGACTGTTGTCACTTATTTCGAATTTTCAAAGACAGTTTGATAAATAATTTGATGCTAGGTTACCGAGAGAAAAAGTAAGTTATGATCATGCGCGTTAGTATTATTCAACCGCACTTTTGTTCCGCATACAGAAGACGAAACGCGAATTTTTCATCCCGCAGTGAGGAAAAAACTTTAAAAAAGCAAGAGAAATATTATATCGTGTTGCAACTGAAGATGAAAGTCTAGGTGAAGTATCATTCTCCAGAAAATGTATTGCTCTAGGGGTGAATCTCCAATTCAAGCTAGTAGTCTGAACTCAAGTGAAAATTCATCTCCTGAAGCGTATGATTCTATTCGGAAATATTCCCACGAGAGAAAAAAAAATTTTTGCTTCACCATCCTGGAAAAAAACCGATCTACAGATAAAAAGTATTCATATACTAAGTTGAAACATCTTCAGGAAAACAGTCCTTCAGAAATCGCACCTATTATATTGGACAAAAAAGTGGAAACATATTTCACTCTGATGAAAATTTTGGCTTAGGTTGAATAATCACCAAGCTAAGGCTATTCGGATTTAGTTAAACACTAACATGAAGACGTAATCATTGCTTCAAATACCGATATGTCAGGAACTGTAACAATTAATCTTCGTGATATGTTTGATCATTGCATCAGTCTGGGTCTGCGGCAAAACATTGAAATATTGAAAATATAGTGGTTGGAACAAAAATACCAATAGAGATCACATTCATTCTTCAACTACTTCAATAGTAAGAAATTACTTCTATCAGGTAATTCACTGATCATCAACTTTTGTTGTCCTGTCAAAAATCATAGACCCAGTAAGCATTGTATTTGCAGAATATCGGTCATATGATGATTTTCATGAGATGTCTGTACATAGAAATTATTTACGAATTCATCTTTGGATGATCGTCACCTCCATGACGTTTGTTATTGAATGTCACAGAAATTCATTTCAGGATTGCAATATTCAATACTCATATAAATCCATTCACTTCATCAATGAAGGAGAATCTGTATTTCTGTTGATGAATCAAAAACGTGAAACCTATCATTTCGGTTTCGTATTATAACAATCGACTCGAAAAAACAGCTCCATTTTATAGTCAAGGGGGGACACTTTCAAGGAATATTTGTAGTTCTCGTGGTTCAACCTCCAGGGATGGGTAGATGTTACCCTCAGAATCTTGTATTGAAGATGGTTTCAAGTGGTACATCATTTCACATAATAAAATTTCATGTGCCACAAAGATATTTCAAACGTAAAACCTACTCACGCTTATCTTATAAACTGTTCGAAATGTCGTCCATTTTGCTCTAAACAGTGATGAAGTATGTTTTCGAATTAGCCTCTAACATTACGAAGAACTACACTAGGAATAGACTGGCATGCTGCTGTAATTCGTCTTTTGAGTTCTTCAATATCAGAAGGTTGTGTTTCATAAACAACGGTTACAAGATGCCCGCAAAAAAAGAAATTCAAGGGTGATCTTGGAGGCCATTCATCTGCTCCTGTTCTGCCAATCTATCTATCCAAAATCTCTCGTTTAACCACTGTCGGACGGAAAGGAAATAATGAGATGGAGCACCGTCCTGCTGGAAATGTAACAAATCCTCCTGCAAAAGTTTATTACCTTTTGCACCTATTTGAGTTTCTAGCTCGTGAGTTATAAGTGGATCGATAGTATCTTCAAGCATTTCAAGGTACAGATTGCCAGTCAAGTTTTCTTCCAGAAATAATGGACCAATAATGGAATTTTCAAATATACCAGCCCTAACATTAATTTTTGTGGGTGAAACGTATGCCTTTCCCGAGTAATAGGTGGATTTTTGTCACTCTAATAGTGACAATTTTGTCTATTAACATTGCCATTTAGAAAAAATGAACACTTATCGCTGAAACAGATTTTTAACAGAAGATTAGGGATGCTATTTATTCGATAAGACATAATTTCACAAAACACTTTTCTTCTACCATAATCATCCTCGTGGAGATCTTGAAGAATCTGCATTTCATAATTATAAAATTTATGCATTATCAGTATCAGTATCTGTTCTGATTCTGATCGTAAGAAGCTCGTAGGCTCTACTCAGTGTTTCTCAAAGTGGGGGCCGCGGCGCCCTGTGGAACCTTTACTGGGGCTCCGTGGGCCACGGGTGAGTACCAAGGTTCAACGTTTCACAACATAGATAACCGAGAGTAAAGGTAATACGTCGGTACTTATTGATTAAAATCCTCTGATATAATATGATAATATCGGTAATTGCAAAATGCAATCCGTTCAGACAGCCACCTACCTACTTTCATTATTTAAATATCTAGTGTAGTTTTTACGTTCGGGCGCCGCAATAACCTTCAGAAACACTGCTCTACATCAAATGTCCCCAAAACTTCAATTTGAGCTGCATCATTCAGTACTCTTGGGTTATTCCTTCTTTTATTTGTCACTGAACCAGTTTCGTGAAACTCATCCACCAAATCAAGCAGATAACGGTGACCAACATTACAATCTGGATGTTTTTCATTAAAAAAAAATGCCGCCTTCGTGCGCACTTTCTAACTTCTCTATAAATTATAATAATTTCAATTCTGTCTTGAAGAATGTGAACCAGTTTTACACTTTTATACACTTATTAAAGTGATCACTGAACAACCCAACAGGTACAACTGTATGCAAAAAATCATACCGTTCAAATTTGCGAACCAATTTTTTGCCTCAAACTTTTTACAGCAGAAGTAACAAAAAAAGACGGCTATCTGTACACTTTCTACGATGAGAATTAAAAATTCAGCATATACTAAACACAACTTTACTATCATCTACGTTTCACTATTATACTACTTTTTGATGTAAATTAATTTGAGCTAATGGCCAATGTTACCCTGAATAAAGGGTTGGAACAGTACCATCTAATACTCTTACCAGTCCTGGTCAAACCATGCATCTCAGAGTAGGCGTACTAATAATTAATTCTGTTAGTTAAGAACGCTATTTTTCGAAAAATGCTCATCAAATCTACTATGCTCATAAGTGAGGGTATCATTGAAATCAGAATTGAACGCCAATCAAAATGATGTGCCACTGGCACGTACCCTTCCTAGAGGTTGAACGACGAGGGCTACAAATAGTCCTTGAAAGTGCCCCCCTTAACAATGAAATTGACCTGTTTTTTGATTCCTCATATTGTTTACTGGAAGGAAGATATTGAGGGTGGAAAGTTTTCAAATTGACACCCTGTATACTTGGATACGACAGTTATTAGTGATTCAGAATAACCTTATTTCAAGTCCATTTTCTAGACATTCTCCAAGGGTTCAAAATCTGAACAATACCGCCTTCAGTTTTTCCATTTTATATTTTATATGAGAATCCCACTCTAGATACCTATCAATATACATGACTAGATATTTAATTTCATTGATTGAATAAAACATGAAGATCCGAAAGGACAGTCATTTGAAGAATTGGAACTGAAGAATATGACGGTTTTTCCAGATTAATGGTCAATATTCTATGTTCGAACCAACCTTTGATAAACAAGAAGTCATTTTCTACATTATTTACATTATATTTTAGTGTTGAACAATTTTTAGCCTAAAAAATGTAACAGTATCTTTTGCATATCCAGTAATATCCTTGGATTTCATTTTAAAAGAATAGTCCAAATATGAATTGAATAGGATATGACCTATACCTTTTCTCTGGGGTACTTCCTATTCAATGTATTTTTGGTCGCTGAATCGCCTGTTTACTTTGTTACCTTTATATGTATATGTATATTTAAAGTTTGTCCAAGCTTTCGGAAATTTAATAAATTGTTTTCATCATCAGGGATGCTACAATTTGAGGGTGTAAGTAATATTAATATATAATTATGAATGGTTAGACTTACAACTTTTTGAGGATGTTTCATACGATGGTTATGTAAAATATTGGACACAACATAATGGATGAGCATTGATACAATACATCTATAAAACTGGTTAAAGGATGTCTAATATTAGATAAAAAGATAAAATATTTGTGAAAAACGTTACAGTTTAAAATTATTTTGAAGGAAGAATAATGTCACATGTCGAAATTTCACAAAACATTACATTTGGAAGGATTGACAGATAGTTGACATGGCATATGTCAGTGGTTCTAGTGATAAAAGCTGTTACCAAATTTCTACCTGTGCAGCTTTTTTTAAAGTGAATGTAGGATGATAACATTTGGATTAAAGTATAAAGTACATTATTCTATTAATGCTAGATTAGGTGAATTCATTGAAACACTGTTATATGGATTTTTATCTAACGTCAAAAGATAGGAATATATTTCACTAAGATGATTAATATCTGTTTTCTTGTCAATGCAATTTTTATTTTCAGCAATGAAGGCCATTTCAAGAAAGGACCTTTTTGTTAAATGTGTTTCACTAGCTAAGACCTTAGTGGCATCAAAATTCATATGGTGGTCAAACTTATTGACATGTTCAGCTAGAGCACATCTTTCAGGATGGTGTCTACAATCGCTTTTTCCTCATATATTTCATTTCCATCAGAAGTATCAAAAAAAGTACACATTATTAGATATTATAATTGATTTGACAATATGAACTACACAACCACAAACGTACAATTTAGGGCTCTCCTGTTCATGAAAGAAAACTTTTGTCTCTTCCCTCAAAAAAAATTTTGGAGAAATTAGTGATACAAGGGGAAATTGTCGCGCCATGTGACGCCATGTGGATATTGGCAATACGTCCACTGTAAGTGGACGTACTGCCAATATAAGATAATACAACATAATACCGCAGTACGGAAAAATTATCTGCCGTAGGAACAGAAAAAAGTCACAGAGTACCAAATCTTGTGAATACAGTGGCTAAGGCATCTTAACGTTGTTGTTATTGTTGTTGGCAAAAAATTGCGAAGAAGCAATGCCGAGTGAGCAGGTGCATTATGGTGATTTAAAAATCATGAATTGTTTTTTCATAATACCGATTGTTTTCTACGTATTGCTTCATGAAAGCGGCGCGGAACTCTAAGATAATACTTCTTATTCAATGCACGACCATAGCGCAAGAACTCTTGATGCAATACGTCACGTTAATCGAAGAAAACAGTTAGCAAAACCTTGACATTTAATCAAACTTGGGGTGCTTTCGTCTGTCGAAATCTAGAAATTTGGAAACAAATATCGGTGCCATACGCTTCATGTTCAATATTGCATGGTATGAGCCAAACGATATGCTGACATCCTCAGCAACTTCTTTAATTGTGATTCGACGATTCTACACAGCCATCATGAAGTTTCAAGTACTTTTACACAAAATTTGATACAAATTCTTTGATCCATGTTTTTCAATAGCAGAAAATCATTGAACATGCCAAACACTTCTAACTTTTATTCCTTTCACCAACAAAATGAACATGCTGAACAGCTGAAACTGAGGACATTTGTACCAACATAAAAAAATGAAAAAATTCTAATTTTTTTCTGAACAGTCCACGTTAATGATGATAAATGCAAAAACATTATAATCAAGGAGTAAAAAGCAAAAAATGAGGAAGAATTCGAACTAAGTTAAAGAATATTTGTTGTAGATGCTAATTATCTAACTGTAGTTATTGATTCAAATATTTCAACACCTTTTACAAGTAATGGAAGATTAAGCTTGTAACATTCACTTAGAAACATTGTCAATCACTCTCAAACAAACGACAAATCTTAGCATTTGGTTCTTGAAAGTCACTATTTGTTCACCACTCTATCTTTCTGATAGAATTCTTATTGAGTGTGAAATTATTATTTAATAAACATGTATTTTAGACAATGAGGCTTTTTCCTAATACGTATACCTACCTGGATTTGAAATCTGAAACACTTAGCATGAATTACCCACATTGAATGGAACAAAGTAGAGTGTCCAGAATTCACGAGATATTTATAAAGATAGGAAAATATAACCAACCACGCACTTGAAATTTATGATATCCTGGAGGCAGTAAATTGAAGGAATGGATATTCCCTGCTGGAACTGATCGATTTTGTCCACAAAATAAATCATAAAGCACCTTATGAGAAAACCGACATCTGGAAAATCGGATATACATACCCACACATGTGCAGAGTATTCGAGAGTTTTGCTACAGACTATATTTCCTTAAAAATATATATAATTTTTATGTATAATACATGAAATAATTTTACCAACATTTGCCGGAAATCAAGTATTACCTCCTGTAATAGCACGCCGTATATCAAAACACATTCGATTTTTCTTTGCGCAATTTTCCCCACAGAGAAAATTCTTGCACATGTTACTGGTTTGTAAACATCTCTGTAATCAGTACAATTATCACCTGAAGACTAGTTTTGAAGTATTTACTGACTAACTCATACCAAAATAACATTTGGGCAATATAAGAACATATGCTTTCACGACCAGAGTCACAAAATTCGGGCTGGTGGACCATAGTTGAATGTAGTAACAAACGCTTCGACTGCTACTGTGATAGACATCATCAGTGGTAATACATCGACTACGATTACTCGAATTATATTTCGAAGTCAACCACTGATGATGTCTACCGCCAACAAAACGTCGATGGAACTACAAGTTCCATCGACCACGGCCTACCAACACGGAGCTGTCTTGCATTCCCATTAATTTCATTGAATCTCTCGTTACGTAGAGCATGCGTTTGTTAATGAAGCAGTTCAACTGTTTTTGTATGTGAACAAAGACTCAGGTAACCGAGTAGAAGAATGGAAGACGAAATAATGTTTACGAATAGGAGAACTATGATGATTCCAAAAGTAGCAATGAGTACAGCCTATACGATTTTCAATAAATTCTGTAGATCGAGTGATGCAAATGGCTTATCAACTAACATAATGAAACTGATATCATCTCATTCATGCATTTTCATTGACTTGTCGAAAACATGCGATACAGTTGACTACAACCTTTTACTGAAAACACTAGAAGATATTGGTATGAGAGGTGATGCTCTGAACTTGTTCAAGACCTATCTTACTAATAGATTTCAGTGTGTGAGAATTGATGACATTTTGAGTGATACACAAAAAATTATAGGATTCCCCCAAGGTACAGTTCTGGGGCCAATTTTCTTCAACATATATGTTGATGGACTATATTCCATCAGGAGTAAAAGTGAAATACTAGGCTTCGCAGAAGATACAGCCATTTTTTACAAGGCAAACTGAGAGCAACTGGAACATGTAGTTAGATCAGATCTGGTTTTGATAAAAAATTGGCTCGAACATCGATTATTGAATCTGGAGAAAACTCACTATATACCTTTCAGTTGTAAAAATTCCAGAAAACATTGTTTTTCACGACTGAAAATTGATCAATATGTAATACTTCCTGAAGCTGAAGTGAAATACTTAGGAGTAATAATATATTCGTATCTTAAATGGGATGCTCATATTCAGTATATTTGTAATAAGTTGCGTTGCATACTTTTTAAATTTATATTTTTGATACAAATATTAATGAACTGTAACCTCAATTTTGTACCATGCACTTGTAGCAAGTCACCTGAGCTACGGAATTGCTTGTTGGGAAGGAACCTATCATACGCACCTTCGCCCTCTTGAGGTGCTCTAAAACAGGTTCCTGAAATTGATACTGTCCAAACCGCTTTATTATTCAACTGAAACTCTGTTCAACGAAGCAGCAGTTTTTTATATTCGCCAGCTCTTTTATTATAATATTATCATCCATTACCATAAGAACAGAAATTTCGCTCTACCGACTCACTTGCACACCCGCAGAAAAACTGATCATGTTGTTTTCCAGACACAAAATCAATTTTCTAACACTTTAATACCCAACTGGCTCCGAAATACTATTTCTGAGTTTTAAAAAACATATGTTTTAAAATATGTTTTACCGTTAATCAGCTGTCGCCCCCATACGATCGACAACTCTCAGAAGTTGAGAAACTTGTGCGAGCTAAGGACTAACGAGGTCTTACCTTTTAACGTGTGATTCGCACTTTTCTAATGATTCACTTGTGTAAAGGAAATTAAAACTATTCATTTTTTCTCAACCTAGGATAGTAGTTTCCGATTTTGTTGAGAGAAAAAATACTTGAATTCAATGTACATAATTAGGTACTATCATTTCAATTAGGAAACCACACACTACATCGTTTTATTTATATTACATATTTGATTGTGTTCCATTGATTGTGCCATTTTCTTTCACTAGTATATAGGTATGTATTAGTCTTTCCATTTACTTAAAAGTTTTACTTTCTACGTTGTATTTTACGTTGTGTAACTGAAATTGCCACTAACTTGAACTCTTGAACTCTTATATATCTTTTTTACTATAATTAATGTTATAGGTTCAACTTTATATCTATATATTATATCTTTGTGTTTTGATAAATTCTTGAAATTGTAGTGTTTTTGTTATATGAAGCAAGTGCTTTTGCACCTATCGTCATTTTTCTCTATTCTACTATTATTATTATAATTATTATGTTGTGTGAAACCTTTCAAATGAATGAATGAAGTTATTATTATCATTATTATCGTTCATTGAAAAACAACGATAATCATAATTTGGTGGGTGGTGGTAATCAAAAGAAATGATATTGAACATCGACAAAGTCTTTAGGTGACTCTGTTGATTACAAGAATACAAGATGGAAGATTCATCGCGTTTCACCTATTCTGAAAAATGGCGACAATTATACAAAATTATCGAGAAATCTCAATTTCAGGTGCATTATCTAAACTATTTGAGATAATTTTGTACGATTCCTTTCATGATTCAACTGAAAACATGATATCTGAGAAACAACATGGTTTTTCAGATGGGAAATATTGTAAAAAAAACTTTCTTGTATATCCCAGTATGTTTGAAGTATTCGAAGGAAGAGATCAGATAAATGTAATTTACATGGGTATTTCCAAAAGTGTTGATGAAATCGACATATTGATTTTTTTAATAAATTTAAGTGCTATTGGTTTCACCGATGTCGTATCAATTTGGTAAGAAATATATGTTTCTCTCATTATCAGAACCCAAGGATCATACTTGAGACCGTTTTTTTTATGAATAATATCATGATGAAAATAGATTCGTTTCTACCCTTTTTTTTCAAAGAATTTTTCACTTCGGGAAAATATACCCCTTTCAATTCAAGCAAGATTCCTATGGCTGACCTTGAATCGAATAAGCGGAGGAATGTAATTAATACTGGTGATTGTTTTCCACGATTTTCATGAAGAGATAGAGAAGTAGAAAGCCAAAAGCTGTTTTTTAGAAAATAAATATTTTTGAAACTTCGAAAGTTCGATATCTAGAAGATTGCCAAAGCACCCAAAGAAATGTCAAAATTATATTTGAATGGTGATGTAGCAATAATTTCAAACTTAATGCAAAAATGCTATGAAATAACTTTCACAAAAAAAATGTATCTCTTTGATATTTGACTATAAAATAGAATGAACCCAACTAAGTAGATTCCAAAGATTTCGGGGTTACATTCGATAAGAAACGCTGATCATGTGAGACAAGCTGTGTTGTCGGAATCCTTGGCTTCATGATAAGAAATAGCAAGGATATTGGCATATGTCAGGTCAAAATCAGAATATGACATACTTCTGTGGTGTCCTCCATATGCCAATTACTCATATATGTATGCCAATCACCCAGCGGAACTTTCTGAAATTCATTCAGTCCATTCTGTTTGGTATATATCCTGGGAGAGAAATCCCTTATAGTCAATTACTCGAAGAATTGAAGTCCGTTAGTTCAAGTACCAGACGACTAATTTTAACAGTGACATTTTTCTTTTATCTGTTAAATAACAAAAATGACTGTGCGTACACATTTATTATCAAAAATCCCTTTTGTGTTCCTTGCCATAACACTGAATATAAAATAACATCATACTTATATTCTGCAAGAATAAACATTGTATTCAAATCACCTGTCACGAGTTGCTGCAAAAAGTTTAATACTGTGATATCCATTATTCATCTCTCAATGATAATCCCGCTGAATTTTATCCAACGTGACCCGTTGATGTTCTTTTTTACGTCACATAAATGGACTATATTGTATCTGCCAATGTCCTCTCTCTCATAAAACAAAATTTAGGGTGTCTCCAAGGGCTCCAATAAATTCAATACATCGCCAGAACACTTCGTGACACGACTATCGTCAAACTTAAACCAGTCCGTTTCGTCTTTGACTAAAGCGTAATAATGAGCAAATTCAACGCCAGAACCACAGTAAACAATGACTGCATCAATATGCATTCATTTTTGCTACCTCTTGAATATTTACTACAAAGTAAACAAGAGAGGTTTTTCCAGAAAAAGATTCACAAAAACTTCCTTTTTGTGTTTCTTGCCATAACACTGAATATAAAATAACATCATACTTACATTCTGCAAGAATTAACATTCCATTCAAGTCACCAGCCACGATTTACTGCAAACATTTCGAAACTGTGGTATGATATCCATTATTCATCTCTTAATGATAATCGCCGCTGAATGTTATCCAACATACTCCGTTGATGTTCTTTTTAACCTCACATAAATGGACTATATTATGTTATGAAATTAATAAAATTAACGTGTCTCCCAAAATACAAATCATAAAATTATAAAACAACAATCAAAATTGATTGGCGCTCCGGGGCAACCTTATTGGTTCCAGTGGCGCATTCGCTTCGCAGGAAAACCCAGAATTTTTCCAGAAAAAGATTTACAGATATAAGACGACATAGACTGTACGAAATCATTCAAACCAGAGCGGAAAATTAGTTTCAGAGCATTTTCTGTAATGAAGTCCTGTACCTGTTCGAAATGAATTCATTATTATCATTATGTTTATTTCATCATATCCATATGCATCGTAATTTTATTTCAAAATACAGAGACTGAGGTTTGTTACAATTGGGGCCAAAGTTCCATAATTATTTACTACAATTAGACGGATAGTTGTGTCTGTTGAGAACTGGTAAATTTAATACGAAATGTTATGAATCATTCCATTATGAAATCTGTCATATTCATCTTCATTCGCAAATGTCCAACATGAAACCGGATGATCTGAATCCATTACTATCAGATTTGATTATATCTTGAGTAATTACCTGGAATCACATCAATTGTTTTGACATAAAATAAGTTCTGAAAATGAGAATATACAGGGTGTTTTTAATATGGATACGAAATGTTTCTTTGAACATATATCCGGAGTTTTTGAGACACAGAGCGTTGAAGTTGAAAACATAACGGTATTTATGAAAATCATAAATATCCTATCATAATAAGCTTTGCTCGGACTGGTTATTAGTCATATCAGGAAATGCTAGTTGAAATTCTAGAAATTCACATTCGTTTAATCACAATTAGAGAAGTTGCTGAGGATGTAGGTATATGCAGACTCATGCCATTCAAGTTTTTTGTGAAATTTGGGCATGAAGCGTGTTACAGCGAAGCTTGTTTGAAAATTGTTGAATTTGATACGAAAAAACGTCGCATGAACATCGCTCAGGAATTTTTGAATGACGTCAGTGACCCGTCATTGGGTCATAACTGGTACAGAATCATGGGTATATGGTTAGGGCGTCGAAACCAAACTCCAATCGTCATGATGGAAGAGCCCAGGAGAGTCAAGACCAAAAAAAGCATCCAAAGTTTCATCGAATATCAAGATTTGGCTCAGTGTTTTCTCCGATTACCATGGCGTAGTACATCAGTGCACATGGTCGAATGGTCAATAAGGAGTATTACTTTGAAGTTAGACTTCGCCTGCGAGAAGAGATACACAGAAAACGTCGGGCATTGTGGAAGAACAATTCATGGCTTCTGCTTCACGTTAATGCACCTAATCACATTGATTATTCGTTATTTTTCGGCTGATAACACCGTAATCATGTATCAGCCACTGTATTTACCAGATTCAGCCCCCTGCGTATTTGTTCTGTTCCCAAGATGGAAGAGATAACCGGAGGACGGCGGATTCCGATGATTGAGGAGATGAAATCCAAATCGCTGAGGAAACTTCAGGACATACCAAAAAGTACATATCAGAACTGCTCCGAGGTTTGGAAAAAACCCTGGCACAAGTGTATTATATCTAGGGGGGACTATAGGAAGGGGACTAAACATATGTTTTTTAGAAAAACGAAAATCCAACAAATTTTTTGATAAGAAAGCGTATATGTTTTCTGCTGTGGTGCCAATTAAGACGCCACTACAATCTAGTTGGGGCTACAAAAGCTCCTTATCACTTCGAATAAATTCCCAAATTTCAGCCAAAACGGATTGATGTTTGTTTTTCCAACTTAAACGTCCTGTATCTCAGAAATGAAGTAACTTTGGAATATGTTCAAATTATTTTTTTCTTAAAACAGGCTAACAAGTCATTCTCTGGAATCTAGTACTGTAGTTAGGAAATAAGTATACCTCATTCAGTAAGCATAATATTCAAGACTATATTTGATGGTCCTAGTAGAAAATAATAATGAAGGTAGACATAAAAAATGTTCCAAAAATTTCGAATGAGAGATAATGCCTTATTTTTTAAGACATAAATTGATGTGCCGATTTTCAGTGCAAAAGAGAACATACTCATTTTGCAAAATTTTAAAAGCACATATTACAGTGAAAGTATTGAAGAATAATGATAAAGGACCCATTTTATTACTCCAATATGTTGTATCTGTTTCAGTTTCGTTTTCTTGATTCAAACATATTTGAATATGCATCTCCTCTTCATTGAGATACGATATTGTGTAGAATTATGTCAGAAAGTATGTTACACTCATATGAAACAAATTAGTTCAAATCTGTTTTAAAAAAGTTCCAACGCAGAAAGTCTTCAACATTGTGAAACGGAACAAAATATTGTACAATCAACATATCGTTTTTCAGGTCATACAACAGTTGCTGTGAAGACACTGAAGGATGATGCAAGAGAATCGGAACTCAATGACCTCCTCTCCGAATATCAACTACTCAAAGAAGTCTCTCACCCTAATGTGATTCGACTTCTAGGAGTTTGCACTGAACCAGAAGGACCCGTGTATCTCATTATAGAATATGCAGAGCATGGATCACTGAGGTGAGTCGAAAAATGAAAAATAATTCCGACTGAAAAAAATTACCGATATTTGTGTATTTTACTACTTCGAAACATTACTAGAACCATAACTGATTCTTTCTTCCTCCCATGTCTTCACGGCACCCACTTCAACGATTTTGTTTTCTCAACTAGTTTATCACTTTCTTTGTTGGATGTTGTCATATTCTTCTGGATATAATTTGGTTTTCCATCGACTGATTGTCTTCTGTGATTCAGTGCCTGTCATTTGTATGAAATATGGCAAATTGTCTCTGTCACTATGTTATAGTGTCGGCAGTTGAGGTATCCTTTTCTACAATCCCATTTGATTTGAGTGACTACCTAATGGACAGTGTCCAGAGTGAGTATAACTAGGTGAAGTAAATTGATTCTTCATCGAATCAGTTCTCTAGCACTTTTCCAGCCGGTGTCTATCAATATTTTTCCGTGTGTGTTCTCGGGTGCATTACATTTCCTGATGTGGTTCCGTACCAGTCTCGTTGTCTCCCTCGGGTTCATCATTACCCCCTGTGCTTGACATTGATACTTCTTGCGATCGATTGGCAAAATTGTTCGCGGTGACTGAAGATTATTTCTACCTCAAAATATAATTTTAACGGTACGAAAATGCATTGAAACCTGTCCTCCAAATACCTCCGATCATTCACTGATTCAGATAGCATTTCAGATACTCCTATCGAACGTATCAGTCTTTTTTATCCGTTGGTTTCGCTTTATATGAATAATTTGGATGTTTTCGTTTGTATAATCATACAGTACAGTCATAAATTAGCAGTATCAAGCATGAGATGTAAGATGCAGGAGTAATAAACCAGAGACTGTATGAAGGAGCAAATATCAAGGTTTTGGAGTCTTACCAATGAGATCAAGCTAGATGAAGATTTCTGAAAATTAAGATACATCAAAATTGATCTGCAAAGGGTGAAGTGGAACAGGCCATTCAGTTCTTATTTTTGTGCATATCTCTCTAACAGTAATGATATTAAATTGTTAGATGTAGCCGTTACTACGTGGTAGGAAATCATGATAAAGAAATGATAATTAAAACTTTCTATGTTTTTAGCCACTTTTATTTGTAACTAATGTTACTGCAGTTTCGTCCTATAAGGACATTTTCAAACTTATACAAACTCATTATATATTTTCAAACTCATACAATAAATTTGATCGTTATCGGCAGTAGGATCTAACGATGCTTGTCTTCAGTTACGGTCCAAGCATGATGTGATTTCACTGTTTTCTCTTTGACTGCAGCTGATGAAAGTAATCAGCAAATAACTCAAATGAACAAAATTGGTGGTGGAGATATATAAACGAGGTTTGTTGTGAGTTCAGTGATGTACTATTATTTACTTTAACTGAGTTAGCTAGTGGAAGAATTATTGAATTTAGAATGAATAAACAAATTGGGTGGAAAGTTTTTTAGAAGAACCAACCATCGCAGGTAAGATTTTTTTCAATTTTCAGAAACTATCTGCGGCGTAGCAGAAAACTCCAACAAGATTTCATCAATGACAAGTCACCACTAGCCCCGAAGGAAAATGATGAATTCAATTACGATGAACCAAAAACCAGTGACATCACGCCAAATACTCTTCTTTCTTTCGCATGGCAAATATCTAATGGGATGGCATATCTTAGTGATATAAAAGTAATTTAAAATACCAAAACATTAGTTTCAAGGAGTTGAAAGTTTTCTGTTTCAGTTAGTACATAGAGACTTGGCTGCAAGGAACGTATTATTAGCTGCCGACAAAGTATGCAAAATATCTGATTTTGGTTTAACTCGAGATGTTTATGAAGATAATGCTTATTTGAAACGGAGCAAAGGAAGAGGTGAGATTTATGGATTGTAATTGAATCATGATGTAGCTTAGGATACATGATTTCCGAACCCATTGATTCCACGGTGTATGGTGTAGTCATCAGTTGATGATATTGTCGTACCCTCACGAGTGTAACCTTCGGGAAAAAAAATATCCATTTCAGGAATTCAGTCCATAAAAAATACGAGCAAACAAAAAATTTTTTAATGAATAAGAAATAATTCCACAAGATTGTCATCTGTTTTCAGAAGTGAAAGGTACAAGGAATATGGACTCAATAAAATACATACACAATGCCCTACTCCAAACACCAACCTCTCACACACAGAAATATATTGTGTCAGAGACATTGCTCTAGAACTAATGAAATCATCAAATTATCTACAGGCCAGTCTCATCTTACCTACACTGTGTGTTAATGAACTGACAGCTATCAGAAAACAATTAGTCCCCTGGCTAACACCAAGAAGGGCGTTGGATTATATCCTGCACATGATGTAGGCGATGCAACGGCCGAAATCGATTTTCAAGACTGGCTGTAAATCTAATTATCTACAAGAACAATTCGTTCAGGCCAGTTCCAACTTACCTACACTACATAATACACACAATACAGACAATATAATCCACCGCCCTTCGTGGAATTAGCCAGGGAAGTAGTTGTTTTCTGATAAGTGTCAGTCCATCAACCTACAGTGTAGATAAGTTGAGACTGGCCTGAATGAATTGTTCTGGGAGATAATTTTATTTATAGCCAGTCTTCAAGAATGCCTACTCAATGTATTGAAATTATATTTGAAAAATGAAGATCATCGTGGAAATATTATGTCAGTTGATAACCATTGAGTTAGGTGTTCCTAGAATTCAGTACTGAAACCCTATTAATTTTTGATATATACCTACTGATGACCTGATGGAATATTTTCTAGGGTTACCAGCGATTCATACAGTAAATTATGCAGATGAACCTAATTTTATAGTTAGAGGCTTTTTGGGAAGTGTATGGATAAGTGAAAATATGGGGATAAACCATCACTTAACACATTCAAAAGAGCATTGATGAAGTTCACAATCAATAATATTTTGTTATCTTTAAAAAAGAGGATATGTACAACTTGAATATTGTGTTTCTATAGAAATGTTAGTCACCATATTGGACTACAAAGTCCTCAGATTGTAAACAAAATGCTATATTTTGTGATTCATATCTAGTTTATGTATAAGACATTTTACTGAGTTCCCATTATGCCATCATAAACTGTGACGATGAGGAATTTTGAATTGAGGTACCGATGTGAATATTTTAAAATCCAGATTGAAAAAGTTCAGCATGGAGAAAACTGCTGCACAAATGATGATTTTTCGATATTTTTGTTTGATAGGCTTGTTTTGATATGAATTCTACATTGGAAATCGAAATTCATTAAAGTCTAGTAAGTAAGGTCTACTTAATGTGCTTTGATATTTCTATGTATCCCGAGTTTCCATCAATCTTAGTAATTTCTTAAAAAAAAACTTATGATAAGTTGCATATTCATGTAGTATTGCCTGATTATTTATCCTACGTTTATTTGAAAATGAAGAAACGAAAAAAAAATATGGAGAAAAATGTCACACTTTCATTTTTCAATCATTGAAGGTATCTTTGAGTAATGCATAAATAGAAATGTGATCTTAGTATGCACTTCACTGACTCTGGTATTGGAAGAACTGGCTCAGACCATGTAATTTTGGGGAAATAAGCACTGTAGCAACCGATACGTGCCACAATTATAAGATTAGATTCTACAAGACATGGTCTATGGCCCGAGGACGAGACGAGAACGAACCAGAAGAAAGATGATGATCTGAAGGTGTTTCGAAGCTGACTCAAGAACTGAGTTCAACCTGATTGGAGCAAAAGAAATACACCGAAGTGAAAAAGCAAACATCAGAAGTATTCTGAACCAACTCTGTGGGAGTCAACCAGGAGAACATATCAACATCGCTTTGGTCTGAGTTTCACCTTCTGGATCAACTATCGCCGTGTCGTGAAAAGAGCTCAGAATGGTCTTGTTGAAGGAACTGGAATACGGAGAAAAATATCACCTACGGCACCTACGGACTATAAGCAATTGGAAGGAGCGGTGGCTTGGAAAGAAAGTAGGAGAAATATACTGAGTAGAAGCAAGATCCTCCAAAGCGAGAGACACTGGTTGGTTATATCAACCTTAGAGAAACAAACCAGTTCAGCCAAAATTGCAGATGAGCTGAAAATGACCCTTCTTGGTGACTAAAAATATACATTCAATTCTAAGGACAAATATCATCAGTTGCCACATTAAAAGACTGATTCCCTTCGATGATAATGATCCTCTCAAACAGTTACAGAACAATAAAGCAAAGACATTAAAAAAGACTTAGTATTTTGAAGAGAGAGGCAGTATCACGCTATTGAATGTTGCATTCCACACTGGGAATAAGTAATTTGAAAACAGATGTAAGCGAATTATTCTGCAGTCAGCAGCAACTGTATGAAACAACACTCATAATGCATATACCAGAAAGTTCCTTCTGTTACATAGTGAATGAAGTCGAAGACGAGTTACGAGACAAAATGAAGATTAAATCATCTAACTAAAGGAACAATTTAACAATTAGGATTTGCTGTGGAGATACATTGTGGAATAACTGAATGAATTAAAAGTATGATTGAAGATGAACTGAACTCTGGAACTCTGGGTTATTGATGAAGTTGTTGGTTGAGTGACACAAGGGTAACATAATTCAAAAAATGAGCATAGAAATTAAATATAGTTGTTGGAATACATAGTGCCTAAATATTGATGTGTCAAATCCGATAGAGATAGGTAAGGTTAGCTAGTTTGATTTCTTGGTTTGATCTGTTTTGAGAGCTGGTTTCCCTACTTTCATCTCACCAAAAAACAGAATACATTTTCCAGTATGTTACATACACTCTTTTCGAAAAATATTCAATTGATTTGTTTTTCTAAAATCATTCGCAGTTCCTGTAAAATGGATGGCCCCAGAATCTTTAGCTGACCACATTTATACTACAAAGTCAGATGTTTGGAGCTTTGGTGTTTTGGTTTGGGAACTAGTGACTTTGGGTGCAACTCCTTATCCCGGAATCGCCGTTCAGAATCTGTACCACCTTCTGCGTCAAGGTTATCGGATGGAAAGACCCAATAACTGCTCGCCAGCATTGTAAGTAAAGTTGTCGAATCCACTTTGAGTATATCTTGTAATTATTTTCAATGATGATGAATATCAATAATATATTACTGAAGAAAATATCATTGAATGTATTTTATTCAGTGAACAAATTCAAAGTCTCAACTCTAAGCAACGAGTTAATTGTATTGAACAAGGAAAATACATTATTGAAATGGGTAATTCCCATCAACTTGATACAAAGTATTCAGCAGTAGGAAAAATGGAGTGGAAGAAAAGATACATCTCCAAGTGTATCAAGCGAAAAAGCTTGAAAATAACTTCACAAAAAACAATTATGTCAAATTGCAATTCATTAATTTCGGTTCAGAAATAAGGTCTGCAATATGAACAAGACAAAATTCACATTCAGAGAACTTGTTAGTTATGGAAAATTTTGAAAGTTATGAATTGGGAAATAATAGTAAGTTCATCAAATACTCTTTGAGACATCAGACTTCAGTTCACCATACTTCTCATTTCAACTGCTGATATTGTAAGGCAGGTTCAAATAAATTTCGAAATTCACAAAAAATGGTATTCACCATTGATTTATGAGAAAAAATTACACTTGTATCACCTTTTCCTAACCATCACCTACGTCTCAATATTGAGAGATTATTTTTCAGTTTTCTTACAGCTCATGTACGGTACATTACATGTATTGTTACTTGGTGTATCACTCAGTATCTCTCCACGATAGAGTCTTCAGATTTCCTTTGATTTCTGTTAAAGTACTGGTAAATGAGATGTTTCTTCTCCTTTGTTCATGAGATGGAGCTGTTACTAGTTAACAACTCTTTCTTTCAGACGAGGGTTTCATACATGCAGCCACGCTGAAGTCAGTCGAGTTTCATATAAACTGATGTTTGGGTCGGACTTTTCCACCACTGATGGGAGGTAATACTCTCCGTTTTCGATTATTTCAGCGTGGCCTAGCTGCTAGATGAACGAGAAACATTATTCAATGTCCAGCGTAGTATTAGCCAGGAAAGTAGTTGTTTTCTAGTAGACATATATCAGAATCTACTGTGTAGGTACGTTGGAATGTATGAATGTTTGGAAATTCCATTTCGGAATAATTATTTTCTCATTATTTTTGTTTGAAGTTGAGAATCTGACGAACATTTTTTGGCGTACTTCCGTATTATAAATTCATACAATTTTTTGAGGTACAAAATAATGAGACACTGCTGGCAAATAGACCCGGAGAAGAGACCTACATTCCAAGAGTTGAGCAAATGTTGGGAGAGACTTCTAGAAGACAAAATGGAATACATAAATCTGTCCAATAATGCAATACATAACAGAGGATACTTTCTCTCTCCATTCGAAGAAGGTAACTATCAGTATAGCTTCATGACATGATACAGATCAAAATGAAGGGAAACTTGATTTTGTTCTCCTCAATATATCTTTATGAGTTGGAATAATATATATTTTCGTCTTTTGTGTTGATCTTATATAATTTTCTGAAAAACAAATCATTTTTTGCGAGATTATATATTTTCATGTATCAGCAACGATTGCCTGTGCAGTATATCTAAACACGAATAAAGAGTTATGTTTAATAATAACAATGAATCATGTCCTGGGTTTGGTTAAAGAATTATGAATGCGGAAAGCCTCTAATTGGCTACACCCATCCAGCAACGTTCATATTCCTCAGCTGCAGCCACCCGACCGCCCGAAACTGATTCCTGAACTCAGTGCCTGTTCTAGCAGTCGTTTTGTAATGGCTAGCTTGCCAAACGTGTGTTCGCATGTCTGTGTTATCTGAGGAGCAGGTCAACCTCGAACCGGATGCACATCCAGGCATCTACCCACCTGAATCTGCATTTTAAACCATTCATCACTACCATACTCTGCCTTGTTCATGTGGTCGCGGTCCGACCTCACCCTCAGAGTCACTCTATATGCTATATTCGGGTGAATCACTTCTTCTATATTCATAGGCGTTTCAAAAGGCTCGATAAATGCCTATTTTCTGAAGAACCGAACTCAGCTGCGATATCTTTGTGAGGGTCAAGGAAGCATGTCCATCTTGGGGGATTTGTCTTCTAGCTTAATGTTCAATGTTGAGCTCCATAAAGAAGATCTGAGTTTCTCTACACTGTTCTCGTAATTTTCCGCACCTCTGATTCATTTCCTAACCTTTTAATCGATTATGCCATACCAGGCATTTGTAAAGCGAAGTTTGGACAACAAATATTTCCTTTTCGCGTTTTCTCTAACGAAATTAGTGCCATCGACTCCCGAAAACTCCCAAAAACCGTCTTGTTGAGATCATGGGAGAAGGGCTTCGAATGACAGATTTGAAAGTTGATTCGAAACCCATCTCAAGCTCACGAAAACCATCGAGTCTTTGATATGATATTCCCTTGAAATACCAGTTCGTTATGGGGAACGCTTTTTTCCGACTCCTGCCGGAGACTCCGAATAGTGTTGAAACTATGGAAATCTTCCAAAGAAAGGAAGGAAACAATCAATTTCAATTTTTCAATTTCCATACTAAGATGTGTAGATTATGCAAAAGAGCAACTTTCAGATACGAACATTTATGAAAACAGCTTTTACTTTCAGTTTGTACCTGAAAGTTACTTCTTTGCATGATATTTACATCTTTGTATAGAGTTAATTTCTGAATTGATTGCTTCATTCCTTTCTTTGAAACATTCCCAGATTCTTTGTTTCACGATGGATGAGTGGAAAGCCAAAACCTTTATCCCTCATGAATCATATATTGATGATGAACACATAAGAAAAAATAATGAACATTTTACATGAATTTCTGATTTTGCTTTTAGAAAATTCCCCTAAAGAGTCTCCAACTTCCGACATCAGTCCATTGAACTACCTGTCAAGAACCCAATCTTACGAGAAATGTGGTTCAATAGAGAAGGCATTGGAGGCAGAACTACAAAAAATCACTAATACACAGAATACCACCCAGGGATATGAGACTCCTGTCAAAGTTCCAAGGAAAGTGAAAACACCAAGCAATGAGAATCCGGAAGAATATACTGATATGTGCGGAAAATCATAGCTCGATTATAACTAGATGCAAATATGATTGGCATCAGCTTTGGGATTTGGAGAAGTGAAACACAGTTGTGGAAATCCTCAAGGTCAACAAGGGAAGAAGGATTAATATATTTTCCTGACCAAGACATGAGATATCATTTGAAAGTATATCATTCAGCTTTTTGCTATAACCAACTCCATGCATATGTTTTTTGAACTATATATTTGTTTAAAAAAATCAAAAATCGATGATAGCTACAAAGTCATTTTTCAGTAATGTTTGTAATAAATAGTAATGATGTGAAACTATATAAATAAATTTATTCAAATTGTTTCTTTGACTTGCTTAATATATTATAGGATTTCAGATGTTGAATTTGAAAAGTTTAGAAGTTCATTTATTATTGTATATGGAACCAGGTGAATATATTCTTTCAAAATATTGATGAGAATGATAATGATCACTGAATTTATGAACAGTTTGACAAAAAATTCAACTGATCAGCAAAACAAAACATAATTACTGATATATCTAGGATTATGATTCAACATCTGTTAGAAGCGGTGGATTATTTATATCATCTCATATTCATAACAATTGCCACATATTTAGGCTATACTGGGATTGATGAGAATTTGTAGATCTGAAATGTTATATATTCACTTTCCCATAGACCCCTATTTGGATTCACTTTTCAAAAGGGAGGCGATATTCCACGTAGTTGTTTTTTCATATAACCTCCTAATCACTAATCCGATAAATGATTTTGAAATGAAAAATACTTTGATACTCTACTCGTTTGATTCACAATTGTCAACCCCAAGTCGTTTCATCTCAAGCCAGCCAAATTTCAGTATCGTGTACACAGGATGATGATAATAAGATAGGATCATAATCAATTTCAGCCTATTCGCAAAAAGGGCGAATAGGCTTCCTAAAAAAAGATTATCAGCAAGTGGCCGTCGATGGATATATCTCTGATACGTTCACCATCAACGCTGGTGTTCCTCAAGGATCCAGTGTGTCTCCAACCCTCATATTATTGTATATCAACAACTCATTGGAAAAATCAAGAATTTTATATATTGGTTTGCTGACGACATACACTTGTCTCATTACATTTTGATTCCAGGACATCGGCTGCAGATGCATATCTTCATCAGTAGCAGGAAGTTGAATATCTTAATAAGGATCTAGATGTAATTTCGAATTGAGGTGAAAGTAACCAGGTTCAATTCAATGCCACAAAAGCCCAGGCAACGGTTTTCTCCAAAAAGATAAATTGCTCCTAACCAGATATAATAATGTCAGGTCAGACAATTCTACCTTCTGCTTTTATGAATTTGTTGGCGGTTGAAATTGACACCAATATGTCTTGACACAATCATGTCGCTAGAATTGCAAGGGTTGCTTCTCAAAAGTTTGGAACACTGTTTCGAATCAGAAAACTGTACACACCTCAGCAACTTTGGATGCTTTATAAAGCTCTGATCAGACCTTCCTTGGAGTATTGTTCTCATGTATGGAGCTCTGCCCCCAAACATACCCTGAAACTGCAGGAAGTGAACATTTTGATATTCAGTTAGGAACTAATCTATACACACTATTTCTAAATTGATTCAGGGTAGAAAAAAATAAATGCATAGAGTATTTATTGACACTTTGGCACATAGAGGTTACTGGACTGTAGAAATGGTGTTGAGAATTGGGTACATTGATGTGGAATGTGATATTTGAACTGGATGTATATCGAGGGACATTAAAATTAATCTGGTACAATAGAGTTGACCAGTTTATAGATACAAATGAGATGTGCAATTTCTCGTCTTTTTCTCAATGTTAAAAAATTAATTTCGTTAAGACAAATCTATTCATAACTTCTTACCGGATAGTTTCCATGTTTCAATATATGGTTCTTTATGCATAGCAAATCCTAAAGACCAGTATTTATTAGTCAGTTCGCCTTTCGTGAACTTCAAAACTTCAACCCACATATCGTCTTTATCACTGGCGAAGTGAAAATAAGTTACCATTTTCTGAGATATTGTGGTCTTTTACGTTATAACTATTTTGCTGGATATCCTTTTTTCAGATTTGTGATTTTCTCAGACCATCAGTAGACTTATTTTTTCTTTTTCTTTGACATTGCGCGAAGAAAATTTCCTCTAGAGTATGTGAAACTTTTTGAGCATCTGGATTCATTTCTTTCAATGATGGCTACAGTTTTTTTGTGACTTCATTCATTTGCTATTTTCTTTTTCATAGTTTTTCCTTCGATTTTCAGAGATTTGAAGACAATATGATGTTGATTACGTAGATATTTTCTCTCGTGGAATTCACAATCAGTAATTGAGTTCGATATACTCAGAAGGCTATTATCAAATCTGGAGTTAATGCAATATAGTTTTTTACCATTATCTCCAACAAGTAAATATGTTGACGATGTGGAGTTTTGCCTTTGAAGTCGCCAGCTATGAATACCTTCTCATTACTCAGCACTACCCGTCCTTAGATTTTCTAGAATCATCACGAGGAATAACAACTGTATATTATTGTTGAAACCAGAAGTCAGTGCTTAAAATGGTTTTCGTTATTGCAAAAGCACTAGACGGCTCTTGTTGATGACAATATTGAGAGCCTCTTTTCTCACATGTGTCCTTCAGTACTTCCGGTTTGTTGTAAACTTTATGTGGAGTTCAATAGTATATTCACCTGCTTGGTTTGGTATATTTAGTTCAATTCCCTGTTACTTCACTGCCAACCCTTCCATCCTTCTTAAATACATCTATTTTAATTGATGCATTTACTTTTATTACTCTGAGGATTGTCAGTTTCTACCCGTTGAGAGAGTGCTAATGGTTTACCCTTCTATTGATCTAGCTAGGTGCAAAATTCAAAGACACTCATTATGCCAATGAAAGCATGAACCTACACATTTTTGGCAAATCTTTTTCATACTTTGGAACTATGAAATTCAAAGATGAAGATATATTGCAGTGGTAGATTGAATATTTAGAAGTGATTCGAAATCCCATATTGATTGAAAAGCAATATGTAGTAGTAAAAAACTATGGAAATGTCTCATGCTGGCTAAAATCTTCTACTGATGAATGCACCAGAAGTGGATGCAATTCCTCAATGGAAAAAATGTTGATTTGAAATCTCAACGAAATATAAGGATCAACATTTTTGTAGGTAGTTAGCTGCACTCACAACATTAATAAACCTGAGAATCACACCCAAAACTGTTCTAGATATGAATTATATCCATATGTTAGTCCTAAATCAGACGAAGAGTTACAAAATAAATGATGTGGGACGAAAGGAGCAGGTTAGCTCCTGATGTGTCTTGAGAGACAGTATCTTTATTCTGGTGTAGAAAAAGTGTTTTTGAAAGAAGACATCAGGAGAGTTGGAAATAATATGACAATGAATGAGGCAAATTACTTTTTAGAAATGTTTCATGTCCTACTCACAAATCTATGTCTCACATGAAAAATACCATCCACAATCTGTACAATCTGAACATATGTCAGGAGTTGATTCGTTTCTGAGATACAGGGCGTTAAAATTCAAAAAGAAACGGTATTTATAAAATATCATAAAACCTTACACCGATTTGGTTGAAATTTGCTACAGTTATTTGAAGTAATAAGGCGCTTATTTAGCCCCAACTAGATTGGAATCATTATATCCAATGGAGTCTCAGTGGGCACCACAGCCTGTTGGTTGCGGAAGACCAAAAACTGTAACAACGCCTGAACTAGAAGAAGATATACTTGATGTGATAGAAGGATATCCTTCAAATAGTACCAGGAAGACTGCACTGCAGCTAGAAGTCAGCCTACAAACCGTATGGACTGTTCTAAAAAGAAACCTCTTATACCCATATCACCTACGGGTATTTTATTGACGGACGAAGCACATTTTTCACAAGATGCTATCATGAACTTTCACAATGACCATTTTTTGGGCGACGAAAATCCCCACGTTATTAAAGAAAGTCATTGTCAGCAAACATTTTCGCTGAACGTTTGGGTGGGAATTGTTGTTGACTACCTAATTGACCTATTTTTCCTACTGGCAAGATTAGCAGATGGATCCTACACATGTGGCAACATGTGATTTATGCACGAATTGGCTCCAGCTCATTCAAGTGTCCTTGTCCGTCAGCATTTCGACACCACCTACCATATAGTCTAATCAACAAGTTCAAAAAAATGAAAAATAGAGATAAAGGTCCAAAAATTATGAGCGATAGTTCATTCGTTCGGAATCACCTCTAGAAAAATGTTTTTGAAGGATTTTGGTGCAGGTAAAAAATTGTTATTTACAAAATAAGAATAAAAAAATATGGTATTAATTTTTCGTTAATAACACAAAAAATAATGATACTGAAGCAATTTTGAAAAAAAATTGTTGAAGCGGAAGAATTTTCCGATAAAAAAGTCTCGACTCCCGAAACTCTATCTTCATTATTTATAATTTTAATTTGACGTTGAAAATAGAGTTCCAGGCGGCTGTTACGGTATGCGCGCGCTGCCGCTAAAGAGAGTGTATCAAAAGAAATAATTTTTTACAGCATAAAAGTTTTATCACCATTGTTCAAAAAGTTATCCAATTGTTACTAACAATTTTTTTCCCAATCTCCGTTGGCTTAAATAATGGGATAAAAGGTATAAATAATTGGCCTATGAATTTAGATTCTCGTGGAGCCCTTTTGTTATATATACTCCATACGATTCTGTGATAAAAGTTCATAAAAATTAATTAATTTGTTAATTATGATTTTTTATAACTATTGCAAAATGAAATATCTTAAAATTGTTGATATAATTTTTTTCCCAATATTTGGCTATGTCTGTTCTAACATTGAATAATGACAGTTATTAACATAGGATATGGATTTTTCACGTGATTTGTTTATTAAATTTTTTTAAACAAATAGAGAAATTCAAAATTTTTGAAAAATTTTTTTCTGCTATTTTGTTGTCTAGAAATAATTATGATTTTTTCTTTAAACTTTTTCTCTATTTTAATTTGTAATTGTTTAAAATCGATTTTTTTATATTTCGATTGTTAAAATAATTAGTTGAGAAATAATTTTGATTTCGAAAATCATGATTTACACTTAAATAGATCGGCAAAAAAAATTATTTATTCATCATTTGATTGTTTATTAGTTTAACAATTTGTTATAAACAAATATTGACCGACGTTATATTTTTTTTTTGAAACAGAAAAAAATTATAAAAACAGCTCTCCATCTCTTAACGTCCAACGTTAACGAGCCAAGTCGTTCCCGAATTTCTCCCTTTAAAAAAAGAAGAAAACGTCAAATATAAACGAAAACCGTAAAGAACAATTTCAATACTATAAAAGATGAAAATAAATAAAAGATATATAATTGAATTATATTATTATCATTCAAGAACTTCAAGTCATTATTATAAATATCTTATATGCTTTGACACAAAAAAAATCATTTTCTTACGAAAGAAATTTGAATAAAAATTAAAAAAATGAAGTAGAATCTCGACAAGAAGTCTATTAAACTGTTGAGTATATAACGGGAACAGTTTTGAATGAAATACACAAAAAAAATTGATTTATAACATTATAAAATAGAATGCATTTATGTTCAACGGAGCTCAAGTCAACTGAACACAAAAACGGTAAGTATATTGTTAAAACAATTAGCAATAGAAGTATGATTAATTAGTAATTTATTAGGCAATTTATTCCGTAACAGAAGTCTTCTCAAGTTTATTGCCGTATCTGCATAATTTCACAAGTTAAAGACCACAAATGATACGAAAATGTCAAAAAAATACCGAATTTTCATAAACAAATGCATGTAATAGGTAATAAACAATAGATACGAACTTGATCTTAGATTTATCTGAAATAGAAATTTATTCTCTTTAAAAAAGACTTGAATGCTCTTTATCCTATCTCCTATAGTTTAAAAGATACATCAATTTTTCAATTGACAAGTCAAGTAGGCGCTACAATTACCGTATCGTAGGATATTAGAAAGTATTATATAAATAAAATAAAAATTATGACATTTTTTCATATATAGCTGTTTTTATAATTTTTTTCTGCTTCAGAAAAAAAATTTAACGTTGGTCAATATTTGTTTATAACAAATTGTTAAACTAATAAACAATTAAATAATGAACAAATACATTTTTTTTGCCAAACTATTTAAGTGTGAATCATGATTTTCGAAAGCAAAATTATTTCCAAACTAATTATATGAACAATCGAAATATAAAAAAATCGATTTTAAACAATTAAAAATCAAAATTAGAAAAAAAAAAATTTAAAAAAATCATAATTATCTCTGGACAACAGAATAGCAGAGATTTTTTTTAATAGTGAATTTCTCTATTTGTTTAAAACAATTTAATAAACAAATCACGTAAAAAATTCATATCCTATGTTAATACCTGCCATTGTTCGATGTAAAAACAAGCATAGCTAAATATCGAAAAAAAAATTATATCAACAATTTTCAGATATTTCATTTTGCAATAGTTATAAAAAATCATAATTAACAAATTAATCAATTTTTATGAACTTTTATCGCAGAATCGTATGAAGTATATATATCAAAAGGGCTCCACGAAGTTACGGAGATTGAGAAAAATTTGTTATTTAACAGTTGAATAACTTTTTCAAAAATGGTGATAAAACTTTTTTTTCTAGAGGAATCAAATCATTCAAATGTTAAGAAGATACTAGATTGTTTTCAAATTTTTAAAATGACATTTTATGTTATAAAAAAAGCCGTAACAGCCGCGCGAAACCATATTTTCAACGTCAAATTCAAATTATAAATAATGCAGACGGAGTTTTGGGAGTCGGGACTTTTTTATCGGAAAATTCCTCCTCTTTAACGAGCTTTTTTCAGAATTGCTTAAATATTAATATTTTTTGAGTTTTTGACGAAAAAATAAATACCATTTTTTTAAAATCTTATTTTGTTAATAACAATTGCAATTTTTTACCTGCACCAAAATCCTTCTAAAACATTTCTCTAGAGGTGATTCCGAATCAAATGAGCTATCGCTCATATTTTTAGGAGCTTCATCTCTATTTTTCATGTTTTTGAACTTGTTGAATAGACTATATAATCGCTGATATGAATCCTCTGGATTTCTACTTATGGGATCATCTGGAGTCTCCTGTTTATAAAACTCATGTACTAGATGTGAATGACTTGAGAAATCGAATAATTGACAATTGCAAAGTCCAGCGATTCAAATCCAATGTGAATCACCACTCTTGCACAGGAACCACTCTAAGAGCGTGTGTTTTGTTTAAAAAATTCTTCAGGTATTTTTGACAAATTGATTGCAATCGTGTATTCCATCAGAAGGTGGACATTTTGCTCATTTACTTTGAAGTCGAAATGGTTTCTAATTTGCTTTTTGTTTTCATTTCATGTTGTCCATGGATTGTGATTTTTTTCCCGAAAACGAAGCTTGATATGAAGGAAACACAGGCGATGAAAAAATTGAATTTTCAAATGCTCAAATTTAAAAAAATTAAAAAAATCAGTGGCGTCACTTTTTTTAATATTATTGGCTGTGGCGTCCACTGAAATGCCACTGAACCTAATAATTTCGATCTAGTTCGATTTCAATAAGCGTCTTATTACTTCAAATGTGGGAATATTAAAGATAAATACCGTTTTTTTTTAAACTTCAACGTCCTGTATCTCAGAAACGAAGCAACTCTGGACATATGTTCATAGACATTTTGATTTTTAAAACGACCTAACGAATCACTCTCTGAAGTTTCGTACCGTAGTTAGGAAACACGCTGTATGAATTTGATTTTGAATTTTAATTTGTTCGGTTATTCATAGGTTCCAACTGGACGAAAGAAAATTTTTGACTTCTTATCATTTATTTAAACCAATAGTTAGTGAGATCAAATACCAACAATCAAGACAGTTTTCCAGAAATTAGCGTATAGAGAACATATATTGTGAAACAATTTGGTGAGATATAACTTAAATAAAACAACAAGAACACTTATGTCTACTAGTTTGCCATGTATTAACTTTATATACAACTTATCGTATTTTAATACTAGTGTGAATTTCAATGGGTAGAGGGGATGAGGATGTAGAAAAAATGGCAGGTCATGTACACAGGTGGACAAAGAGAGAACTGAAACTTTTCATTCTCCCAAATTCATAAATGATCCATACGGAAATTCATAATGCCTTAAATGATTTAAAGTAGAAGATACATTATTTAAATTGTTATTATTGGCAGGAAAATGAATATTTCTTCAAAATTAGCTAAGGAAAAATCAGGGTTACATTGAGGAATACATCATCTTCAGACTGGCTCATGTCCGATACAATAACAGTAGTTTTCATATGCAATGAAGAACTATTTTCATAATTATCATTTTGAGCCGAACTCGAATTATCGTGTGAGTAAATAATGAAATTCGTATATCAATTTTGATAACAAATAGGCGATTGTAGCGTCAATCGTAGTAAAATGTTGTTTTAAAAATATATTTTTCCATTACATCACATTCACTTCAATAATTAAATAGAACTGGCCGATACTTGATGAAAATCCATATTAAAACTAATTAATGCAGTTTATTGTATGATTTTCACTATGAAGGATTTTACAAAAACGGCGACACGTGTTTCGCTATACGATAGCTTCCTCAATCGTAAACTAAAATTCACTTCTAAATTACAACATATTACCTACTTGTATGCCTACTTACTAATAAATGAATTTGCCTGATAAGGTCGGGTATGAATTCATTATTTATATGATAAATTTTTCGAAAGTACCGTAAATATACCTAACTATTTTTCAATAATGGTCAATTGATCAATTTAGTCTGATCGTTCATAAAATATTGAGAGTTTTTTGATTTGTTCATTTCCATACTCTCCAACAGGTTAAGTTTTGAACCTTTCTTCTGGAAATGGAGGGGCTTGAAATCATGGCTGAACTCGTGTCCCTTTGTGGCAAATGAGTGGCATATGTGGAATTTAGTTTTCCATTCTGGAAACTATTTCTGTGTTCCTTGATGCGGGTTTTGAATGTTTTTCCAGTTTGACCTATATAAAACATCGGATATGACCCACATGATAATTTATACACTACGGATTTTTCGGAAACTCAACTTTTATCTTTGTTATTCTTGAGTGCATGCCTAAGTTATTTGAAATCAATATTTACACCTTTGATGTGCAGAAAACTTGAAATATTTGTAGTCGGTTTGGCCTAAGTAGGTTGAGGATCTATAACTTTTATCCCCTTCTCTTCGAATTGGGTAAACTTCTTTCAAAGCTTGGCTGTATAACTTTTTTGAAAGTCAGGAATGTATTAGACTGCTATCTTAATCATTGTTGACGGCTCAATATCTCATGAACGATCAAACTGAATTGAATAATTCACCATTATCATTATCTGTTTATTTCATACCTGACTTTTTCAAGTAGATTCATTCATTAGAAAGTAGGCATATAAGTAGGTAATATTTTAGAGTAGGTATGAAATGATTGTAATTTGGAAGTAAGTTTCAGTTTACGCTTTAGGGAGCTATTGTATAACGAAACACGTCTGGCGGTTATTGTTGAACCCTTTACAGCGAAAATCATACGATAAACTGTATTAATTACTTTCAACATTCACTTCATTTATTCTTTAATGAGGATTGTCATATGAAAAACCTGACACAGAAAATCAGATCTCCTTCATTATAACTTCAACAATAATTTTTTTGGTGCTGAGTACTTATTCAGGAAAGATAATTATTGACAATTGAATATTCAACATGAATTTCATTATTATTGATAAGATGTTCACTGAATAAATACGTGTTTTTCTGATACATGCTTAGTTCAGCCGGTTTAGGTGAGAATTCGTACCTGTTATGAAAATTCATTTTTTTCATAAGTTCAATATTATCTGTAGAGAAATTTTTCCGTTCAATTAATTCGATTAGAATATTTCTTCGGATTAACTGAGTCGTCAGTTTTCCATCATTCTTTCCTTCGAAGCGAACAAATTATGGAAACCGCAACAGAATAAAACAGTTATAAAACACTTCTTCCAAACAGAGATAAAATCGACAGCGTCGAAACTGACAGCTATGTAATTAACATTTTATTGAGTAACAAAATTGATACAATTTGAATATTTTGTTCTCATATCGATGCAATTAGCTGATAATATTTCACATTGACTGACTGACAAAGACTGTGATTATGATAATGATTCATTAGCAGACCTCAACTCCATTGAGTTGATGGCTTCGTGAGTCAACTGAAACTCATCAATACAATGAACAGATACAAGTGATCGAAATGAAGAAGGAATTAAATATAGGATAGATAGAGAAAATAACATTGGAGAATGGTTTAATAAACCGAAACCGGTCATAACAAATAATCGAATTATGATGAGTGTTAAAAGTAAAGTTTCATTTGGTGAGTGAAAAAGTTTGCGAAACGAACTTAGCGAGTTGAGTAATTTCACGAACAAGATAAAACTTACTTTCAACACAAATATCATACAATTTTTTTTTACAACTGTCTTGTTTTAATAATAAAATAGATAAATTTTATATTTCTATAAAAACACATTTTGACATCTATTTTCACTATTTTCATGTTATCGCATTTGCTGTGAAGTGGCCATGTCAGGTGACGCCAAATCACCTGGTTACCAATAAACAGTATTGTTTACAGCTCATGCGTTTTACTCAAAGTCACATTCAAAGTTCTTGCTGGTGTTTGATGTATATAATACATTTGTAACATAATGTAATCGTATCTTTATCTATTGTTCATAATGAAACTTCTTTGAAAATTGAATCATTATGTTTTGTTTATCGCTATTTGGTCGAAAGAAATACTTTTAACACTAGCGTAAAAAATATTTTCAACACGCTAATTTATAAACATCATCTTTTAATACTCCCGACAACCATTAAAAATGTCATTTTTAATGACAGTTGTACAAAAATATCCTAATTGAAATTAGACAAAAGTTATTTTTCCCATTCTATATACAATAGGAATCTCCACAAAATAAATAAGACATCAATCGCACAAGAAAAATGAATTACCACCAATTCAATTCAAACTTCACCTCGAATATCAACAATGTTTACGTGATGTTCAGAACTCTCAGAATTGTATCAGATTTTTTTGAGGTTGTGAAACATCATTTTACGAAAATTTCATTAGTTTGGTCTTCCGTTGTCTGATTTTATATGAAATGATTTGAACTCCCTGAAAGAACTAATAACAAAAAAGAAATTAAAAAGAATAGCTGAAAAAAACAATTATATTAAGCAAAATAGCTGACATGAAATAAAAGTGAAATAAAATACAAGTAAAAATAAAACAATTGACCAAAAAAATGAGAGATTCCAAGTCAAGTTACTTCACGAATTTTCGATTTTTAGTATCCACAATCGTTTTCGGGTTATGACTGGACTAATTTCTCCAAGAGATGACTATTCATGGGTCATTCGATTACTTTCACTCATCTACGCTTTCCTTTTTCCGCTTCACTGGTTTAATGGAATATGATAGTTTGGCGAGAGTTGGCCATTTTTACGCTTGATTATGGGTTTCTATATGTTGCGTATCTCTATTCTAGCTTGGCTGAGTATGTTGTTCGACAACATGTATGCGGCTTCTTTGAATTTCCTCTTAAATCAATGTTCCTTCCTGTGTATGATCTCAGCTTGGGACCCCTCGCCGTGTGTTTTTCTCATGCTCAACAATGCGAACATTCAATGGCCTCTTAGTTTCACCGATATAGGATTTTACGCACTCACAGGGTATGAATGCAATTCTTGGAATCGCAGTTCGCGTTTGGTGACTTGGTTTTCGTGGGGCTGCTAAGGCTAGTATTTCTGGATCTGAAACAAGTTCTTATGTTGTACTTGGATCTAATTCTTCTTATCCTTTCCGAAAATCCTCTGATACAGGGAAGTGCAAGCGTTGCTGGTAGTGACGGATTCTCTTCCTTACGAGGCTCCACCAAAGTTTGTTCCAACATCGCTTTGGAGTAGCCATTCCGTTGAAGATAATTTTTGATGATGTCTACTTCCTTCTGGAGACCTTCCTTCGTGTTACAGAGTCCGAAAGCACGGTCTAATAGAGTCGTGATGATTCTACCTTTAGTCGATTGATGGTGGTTGGATTCGTGGTTCAGTTAGTGTCTACCATCAATCGACAAAAAAAATAATCATCAAGACTCTATTAGATCGTACTTTTGGGCTCTGTTATACGAAGAAAGATCTCGAGAAGAAACTAGACATCAAAAATGATCTTCAACGGAATGGCTACTCCAAAGCGATGGTGGAACAGACTTTGGCTAAAAGACAGCAGGAGCCTCGCAAGAAAGAGAAGCCGTCACGACCAGTGCTTGCACTTCCCTGCATCAGAGGATTATCGGACAGGAATTGGGTCTAAGTACAACATCAGAACCTGCTTCAGATCAGGAAACACTATCCGAAGCAGCCACCAAACGCAGACTGCGATTCCAAGAATTGCATTTACCGGATACCCTGTGAGTGCGGAAATTCCTATATCGGTGGAACTAAGAGGCCATTAAATGTTCGCATTGTCGAGCATAAGAAACACACACAGCGAGGGGAAACCAGCAGGAATAGCACACCATGTTTGGACCTATCAACATAACATCGAGTGGTCCCAAGCTGAGATCATAGATAGGGAGAAACACTGGTTTAGGAGGAAATTCAAAGAAGTCGCATACATGTTGTAGTCAGCCGAGCTAGCGTATTGATACGCAACACATGGAAAACCATAATCAAGCGAAAAAATGGCCAACTCCCGAAAACGGACATCTCCCACTATACCGGTGAGTCGGAAAAAGAAAAGCGGAGATAAGTGAAAGTACTCGAATGACCCATAAATAGTCATCTCTTGAAGGAATCAGTCCAGTCATAACCCGAAGACGATTGTGGGTACCAACAATCGAAAAGTCGTGAAGCAACTTGACTTCATTTTTATTTTTTGTTCAATTGTTCTATTTTTACTTGTATTTCATTTCACTATTATTTCATGTCAGGTATTTTGCTTAATATAATTGTTATTTTCAGCTATTCTTTTTTGATTTTTTTTTATTAGTTCTTTCAGGGATTTCAAACCAGCGACAGCTGGTTAACGGAAAATGAGATTTTATATAATTGGGTCCAAGTATAATATTAGACAATCTTAGTCCGAAATTATGAAATTCATCATGAAACATTGTCAATCACCTTCAAACAAATCAATTCACTTTTTCTGGAAGAGAAAAATTGATGATTATTTACTACGACTTCACAATGTCTTCTAGAATTGAGTGAAGAAATATTTATTCAGTTGATAACCGTTTAACTATTCAGATTTGGTTCGGATTTCTGAAATAAATAAGGTTTTACTGAAATAATCATACTTCCCCACGAAAAATAAAGTAATTCTAGTAATTCTGACATGTTTGTTGATATTTGTTGACATTGGAATTTTGCCTCTCGTGTTTATTTTATATAATGAAGGAAATATATTGACAAATTATTGGAGAAGAGATTCCAAGAAAGAACACTATGAAGTTGTTACTTTTTCATCAGGCACCGGATATTACAAAATCCCGACTTCCAGGGATGAGAAATAGGAACACGATGAATGTAGAGAAGAGCGTATTCCTGAAAATTATTCTAGATGTCTATACGTTTCCATATTCATTTACAAAATATCTCAATCGATATAAAATAACATCAAACATTGATTATAATATTACAACGTGAATACTGATTGGAACCTATTAAGAAATTTACTTGAACGAAATGCTTTAAAATTGCTCGAGAGGATCATGTTTATAGAAAATATAAGTGGTATTGTCGTCTCCACAAAATTGATACATATATATTTTTTTAAGTGAGAAATGAATTGCTATTAGACATGTTTCGAGTGGAGTGAGCCACCATCTTCAGTAAAACAAAAAAC
The DNA here is from genome assembly GCF_025532065.1 of Leptinotarsa decemlineata. NCBI lineage: Eukaryota > Metazoa > Arthropoda > Insecta > Coleoptera > Chrysomelidae > Leptinotarsa > Leptinotarsa decemlineata. The sequence continues at coordinate 556,176 of NW_027412545.1, read as the reverse complement.
AGCTACAATGAAAAAGGATATGAGCTGTTTATAGCTATTTCCCGTTTTACTGAAGATGGGTGGCTCACTCCACTCGAAACATGTCTAAATGCCAATAATTTCTGACTTACAAATATATATATATATATATATATATATATATATATATATATATATATATATATATATATATATATATATATATATATATATATGTATAAATTTCATAGAGATATTGTTTTGATACTGATTCTGATTAATTAACATCCACTTTGAGCTATAGACTATTTTTTAAATATAAGTTGTATTGCCCAAACAACTAGTTGATTTCTGAGCTGAACTATTAGGACAAGATGAACTGCGAATAATGATTGAGATGGCTGGTATCCAAATTCATAATTGTGAAGGAGAAGTGTTGGAGATTAAGGCAAAAATTCAATTACCTTTCAATTGCATGCAATGCAATGCAATAACCAATAAATAGTTCTACTTATCGATATCTGAAGTTCTTTCAAATGAAGTGTGAGAATGTTCTGAAAGACTTAACAGTTTCTTTATCAAAAAGTAATAACTGCTAAACAGTTACAAATTTAAAAAAAGGATTTATTTCCCAGATTGAATTGAATAGAAGAAAAAATGAATGAAAAAACTATTGAGAGGTCTTCAAGCCGTTGGAAACTTGTGAACATATAGTTCAACAAATTGTTTTGATCCATGGAAAGTCTAATCGGATAATTTTTTTCCTCTTTGAATATCTTCTGTTACAACAAACTTCTAGTCCTTTGCTTCTTTTCGATAGACTTGTAACATATGTTGTTCAACATAATTATTTATCCAGTGAAATAATTGAAACTGTGATAAAGGTTTACAGTGGCTGTGTCAAATTAGTGACACGATTACGTGACCATTAAAATTATATTTCGACATTTAGCGGAATAGGACGATATTTTATTGTTCGATTTATTATCTCATAGTACTGTATTTCATGGTGTGACTATTAGTGGAAAATGAATAAAAGGAATACTCAACCTTCATCCAACTCATCAATTCTTCCGAAGGATTTATTGAAATGTCTCAGTTAAACGGTAGTTAAAGCTATTTATGTCCGAAGAAATAAACTTCGAAGACCTTGCGGAATTTCAAATTTTATGAGCTATATCTTTCTTTGATGAGAGTTGACAAAAGATATTTCGAGGTTTTATGAAAAAGATTCCACAGTTTGAGGTTCATTTTCGTCCAATTATGATGTAAAGGTATAAAACTCATTCATAATAACACAGTGAATGAATAAACCCGAAATGACAGTATACTCAAAAAATCTTCCGTCCGATCTTGTTGCCAACAAAAAAAATGCGCTAATCACTCATAGGGACAAAGGAGAATGAATATGTTAGGAAAAACTCACTGCCTCGTTCACAAGTTGGTAACAATAACATCATGATTTGATCTGATTTTTGTTTGTTGGCTTTTCTGTTCTTACATGTTATTATTCATACGAATGAAAAATAAGACTATAATTGTTATTTGACAATTTTGTCTCGTTTGAAATATTTCGCGTAATTTTCAAGAAGATGAACTTTTCTTTGGTGCACTGATTTATTTTCTCTTAATTTGTTGTATCGACCTACCGATGAAATTATGGTATTTTTTGTTATGATATGGTTATGGTGATATGCTTAATGGAATTTTAATTCTTGAAAGAGTATATTCTGATGAATTGGATAGATTAGAAGCATTGAATAAATTTCAATTTCTACAAACAAAAAGTTTTTCATTGAACTTTTACAGAAATTTTCAAGTTCCACAAACTGGAAAGAATTGAAACTTAAATTTCTTACAATCATTTTGCACAAGAAAGGCAAAGTTGTAGTCCACATCGATGAGTTTTTGTGTACATTCAATATAATTTTCACAAAAAACGATAACTTGTTTTTTTTCTATCAACAAATGTTCAGGATTTCGAAGGACACAATCTTTCCCCATCTTCAACATTGAATAAATCAACCATTTTTGTCGTTTTCCTTCCTAATGCAAACTTTTTCGAAAGACGTCAGAGAAGTTCTGAAATATCTTTTACTATTTTTTTGGAAAAGAAAGTTTTTGGCTTTCTACTACTTCATCTTGATATAGAAAAATGTGGGAATCTTCCAAAGAAAAGAAGAAAGTGATCAATTTTAAAATAAGTAACTCTACATGGATGTGTAGATCATGCAAAGAAGTAACTTTCAGACTCAAACTGGAAGAAAAAACCCTCCTGAAACAGCTACTTTTATATAAATATTCAGTTTCACGGAAGAAAAATTCTTTGGAAACAGATACTTTTATATGAACACTGAATTATACAGAAGACATCATTCTCTACTCAGTTTGTATTCAAAACATTCGTTATGAAATAAAATCAGATATCATTCACAGGAGTTCTACACTAAATGAATGGTAAAAAATTGCACTTACATGGAACACTGTCAGTCTTACTGGAAGACATCGATGTTTCGCCGAAAGACACTTGCCTAAGGTCTCAGTACCAATTTGGACAACATTATAAGAAAAAACACACAGGTTATTCATGTATTACGATTTTTATGTCACGGAATAAGTTTGATCTAATTATATCATCGATGACATGAGTAGATCAAACTTATTCCGTAATATAAAAATCGTAATTTATGAATGTACTGTGTGTTCTTATAGTGTTATCCAGATTGGCACTGAAGATCCCTAACTCCTGTATAATTCAGTGTTCATATAAAAGTATTCGTTTTGAAAGAATTTTTCTTTCGTAAAATTCAATATTTATATGAAAGTAGCTGTTTCAGGAGAGTTATTTCTTCCAGTTTGTGTCTGAAAGTTACTTCTTTGTATGATCTACACATCCATGTATAGAGTTACTTATTTTAAAATTGATTACTTCCTTTCTTTCTTTGGAAGATTCCTATATTTTTTGTATCAAGATGGAGTAGTAGAAAGCCAAAAATTTTTTTTCCAAAAAAATTTAGTCACTTCTAAAAATATAACCCTTTCAATATCTTTCACTCCTTTGACATCTGTCGAAAACGTTCGATTTTTTAAATTCAACCTTCCGAAAGAAAAGAAAAATCATCTATAGAATCTACAAATAAGCTTTGATAGAAAATAACACATGTATGCCTGTTAAAAAGATTCTGGATTCAAGCATAACTTCTTGAGCTAAACTAGTCCTTGGCTGTATGTCCTTCGTTTACCAATTTTTTCCCAGATTGTATAAAGTGAAAATTCACAAAAAATGGCTTATACCAAGTACCAGAATGGTTTTGTTATTTTGCCTGGAAAAAACACCGAATTCTCATTAACTGTAAACTTAATATTCATGAGCCAGTCCTTTCGTAATCAAGGGGTTTATTTTTTCTTTCTATTCAACCGTAATATTCTTGTAAACAAAGGAATCGGGTGTGTCAGTCAAGCCTACTTGATTATTGCGAGAGTGGAAAGTTTCAGTTGATCTTATGGGGCGGGCTCAAAACACAATGTAAGTAACACGCACATTGTCGACACTGGCCGTCAGCATTAAATGACTAAATGGAAAGTCTAAAACTCAACAGTAAGCCAACAAAACGTAGGAGATGAATGCTAGTGCGCCCAAAGAGGGACCCATCCGCTGATTCCCGCCATGTTGCATCGCCTCAGGGTGTTCACCTGTAAATGGAAAATTGTTTGTTATTGAATTGATTTGGTTGAAGAGATGTGTTATGTTTGTTTAAATCATTTATGGTTCGTGTATCATAATATCCAGGTTAGCCTTGGACAAAATAGGTCTCAATACTCAAAAATAAATAAATAGGGCAAAACCGGGATAGATGCCTAATATCCTAAAAAGCTAAGTTCCCGAAATCGCGAATGAAAATTATTTCTGTGAGTAGGAGCCGCAGTCACCTCCTACCTCAGTTACCCAAGGAACGTTGGTTCGTGCGTCTATTTATCTCCGCTACGACATTCAGAAACACATCATAGATTCAAAGGTTAGTATTTTGCGTTGTATAACTCAATAATCAGTAATAAATTCCGTTATATTTTTTCATTACGTCAATATACTGGTTCATTAAGTCTACATCTAGGTGCAAATAGATTTTTTTATGATTTATTGAAAAAAATACTTGGGAATCTATCCCTATCATGAAGCATACTTGCCCTGATTTTTCGAGGTATAGGTGCCCTTAGGGCATCTATCCCTCCTTACACTGTCATTCATGATTACAGAAGAACTATGACACGAAATTATAAAATAAAGGAACGAGTGCGAGCTCGAGTATGTTCGTGGACCACAAAAAACCTACAGTCAACTTTCGATGGAATGGACAAGAAAACCATGGGGATAAACGATATATCTCGACAATATGCTGCTAGAAATACAACAAAGTTTACCCCGAGTATATATCAAAGATCATGTACTACAGGACATTACAAACTTTCAATTAACTAATTGTTGAATATTACTGGAGTTTTATCCCAACAACAAACCGTTATTTTCAACACCTCGACACGTATTTCGATCACCAAGTGATCATCTTCAAGAGGAAGACTAAACTACAGTTCAGTCTTTAGATCACCACGTGATCATCTTCAGGAGGAATACTACTGTTCAGTCTTCCTCTTGAAGATGATCACTTGGTGATCAAAACATGTGTCGAGGTGTTAACAAATACGATTTGGTGTTGGTATAGTACTACACCAAAGGTTCCAAACAGTGGATCACAAGTGACTAATTGCAGTCTCTAGTTTCCAATAGATCTATTAGCGTAAGCATTTTTTGAAGAAAACACCCTAGTTTGGATTTTGACAACGAGAAAAGGCTAGTATAGCACATTCTCAAGCTTGGTGATGCAGGATTTTCCCCAAATAGACAAGCCATGCGTATGTTAGCTTATCAATTTGCTGAAAAGCTGGAGTTAAAACACAATTTCGACCACGAAAACAAAATGGCTGGAGGTGCATGGTTCAGAAGTTTTATTGAACGAAATCCGAAGCTGTCTATCAGACAAGCTGATGGTTTATCCGTGGCTAGAGCTGAAGGTCTCAGTAGAGAAAAAGTCAATTACTTCTATGATCTTTTGATGAAAGTTCTGACCCAAAATGAGGTGTTGAATAAACCAGAAACGATCTACAATATAGATGAATCCGGAATTCAATTGAATAGTAAACCCGGAAAAATCGTAGCGAAAAAAGTTGCAAACGTTTCAAAAATTTGATTCTGATCATTAATGCGATATTACAATTATTTTCCAATAATAACAATTGAAATATTTAAAAAGAACTCAAAATGTTTTTTATAATTATGACTCATGTTTTTTGTAGAAAATTTGGTTTGGGTTTTTGTTTACCCACACGGTATAAATGGCATCCATCCTGCACTGCAGGCATCTATCCTTCTCACTATTTTCATGGTGGGATAACTATCCTTACAGGTAGGCATCTATCCTTAAAAAAAAGTTCCACGAAAAGAACATTCTTGTAAAATCTGTATTTGTTGGGTTGAAAAATAATAATAATAATAATTCAACGTAAAGGATTGACCTAACTGTATTATTGAAATTATTCGTATAAAATTAATATTTTTCATATAAGGTGGTTATTTCAAAAAGTGGGACATCTATCCCGGTTTTACCCTATTATTGAAAATTTTCGTATAGGAACCTTCGAAGTTCTACTTTTCATACAGTTTCTGAACAATCTATATGCAAGCAGAATAAATTTCAATATGTCTTGTATTGAGTCTTTCATAAAAACTGGTGACTATCTTGAGCCACATTCTGGAAATGGAATTGGCCAGAATTGGTTAGTTGTGGTAGAAATGATGATGGGGTAAGTTTCTTTTGATCGAAACACATAATTACAGTTTGCTGTAAGATTTTCACTATAAATAGTGAAAATCACACAATAAACTGTATTAATGAGTTTTAATATGGATTTCCATCAAGTATCAGCTACCTCTTTCCAATCTTATGATGGAGATGACTTTTGTTGATTAGTTGGTAAAATGTTGAGTTGAATATATCACCTCAACTGTTGAAATGGTGTAAAAATATGCCTTCTTACGCAAGAGCTAGTCTAATATTCTCATATTGTAGTAAATGTGCCTACCGCCACGAGAATACAGAGAAATATTTGTGAAAGTATTACTGAAATTCCCAAAAAAAAATTGAATTCACAACCATTCACATACAAATTTCAGTTTCAGTATTTTTTACTCTATATTTATAATATGTTTTGTATTACAATGGAGTTTTCTAATTCCACCAAAAAGAGGTTTACTCATTGGCTTTACCTGTTCAAATGATTCAAAGTGATGAAATGGTAACATGTAGCGGAATTTATTCGAAAGTATTTTTTCTACATTATGACTCGCTATAATTGAAAATCCGTCACGTTTCAAAAACCACACCGCTGGGAACTTTCTTCCTTTAACAACTCTCCAACGATTCGACTTCTTCAACCTCGAATGAAGGGTCCAGCGTTTACAACCCTCCAGCTAATGAGTAAAATCTCGGAATTGGGTAAAAGGAAAAGTTCCTCGATGACTTCGATTCACCTCATGTGAACAAGAGAGAAAACAACAGCAAGCGGAAGAGAAACGGAGATGTCTGGCAAATCCAACTCTCTTGACCATCGGGATATCGGAATAAATTTGAATTTGATTTGCTTGTTGCTTTCTGAAGTGCCGTGTAATGCGGGGCAGGGTATTATACAGCGAAATGCCTTCGTTTCTCTCCCTTTGTAGGATTAATGATGTGAATGTTTTATTGGAGTTTCAGAGTACGATTCTTATTTGAGCTCTTCTGACTGAATACTGTAACGATGCCCAATTATTCAGTGAGATTGAAGCATTTTAAAAAAATTACAAATGCTTCCCAACTGACTTTATTCGTATGAGACGATATATGTCGCATTTCTGGAGAGGTGAAAAAAGTTGATTTTTTCGAAGATTTTATAAACCGTTTGGAATTTGAAAAAATAACGTCATAAGTAGGAAATTTTGTCAGGCTTTAGGAAATCAAAAACAGAATTCGCTTTCTTAACAATTATTTTATGTGCGGGAAAGCTTTGAAAAACCTATTTTTTTGATAACAGACAAAAAGTTCAAACAAGAAATTTGTTCTCAATCTTCTGTTCCACAGTGTCACAACACATTATGAAAACTACCCAGGTCAAATTTTCCAACAATCTTAGTCCCTAAGTTTTTTCTCAAATAGACAATAGACAGTTGGTTCTACCATAGTCATTTTCTTGAGGGAAAAACTGATGATAAAAAAAATTGGATATTATAGAACTTTGACGTATAATAAAAAAATGATTCTCAGGGTACATGGGCGAATATGGTAAACCTATCCCGTATAACATATGTCTTGAAAGGCTAGATGGCCTTTCGCTAATGCAGTAACTGTTTTGTCGAATCAAATTTGGCAGCTGCTGTTACCAGATGCGAATTTTTCTACATTTTTCCACACATTTGAGAATGATCTTAATAATCATAGACACTTCTTCCTAGGAGATAACTATGCTAGATTTTTGCCGGCTTTGAACCTATACTATATACAATAAAAAAGAAATAAAGAGAGATGATACAACAAAACAGACAAAGAAAAATACCAAAAAGAAAATAACAATAACCAAATCTCGAATAAAACTCAAATGTTGTGCCTTCACCGTGAATTACTATCAGTGATTGTAGATTCTAACTTGGCCTATAATTTATGACCACTACCTAACTATCATACAATTTGATAGTTCGTACTGAAACCTCTGGCGCGAAGTGAATCTATTAAAAACACTTTCCCAACACCAGAACAAAAATTACGGTTTCTCGACGCGCGATTCGCCAACCAAGTTAGCATCCTCAGGAGATCATTATGACTCTCTGTTTACAGGAAACATTCTTATTGGAAGAAGTCATGCATCATTGATTTCTCGGGTACAAATAAGCGAACATTTTTCTCGGTTGTTTGTAAAATTACCATTGTCACTGTTCATAGTTTTCATGTCCCCCTTTGCTATTTCCAGATTTTCGGAAGCGTCCAAAAGTCTAATGCCGTGTACCGATCTCAACAAGTTAAGTGGCCTGACAGACTGATAGACGTTATTGATCTTCTCAATCGGTATAAGGCGGCGTGTTTTTCGAAACAAGTTCTGACACCTCATTTACTCTGACCGATATACTTCTGTAGCCTGTTAGGAATGAATAGTGCCCGAGTAATGAATTATCTCACTTCATCTCCAGATAACGCCAACTTGGTTCATTAAACGCGCCGATGTTATCTGCCATATAAAGAAAAAAGGATAAGTGACAGCTCGACTTTCTGGTCAATCATACACAGTAATCATACACTTTCTCGTATACCGGGTATAATGAAACTTGGTGATGAGGTATTTGACAAGCCTGGGGATATTGTCAATGGATTCACCAGGTGTATACTTGGTTTCCGACGAGAATATGCCTCGTGAAAAATTAAATTAAAAAAATAAACTCACCTCAGGCGTTGACATGTTTTTAGTTTTGTAATAAAGGACTTTATCGACATTCTCTCTATACGTCTAATAGGCATAATCAACTAAATTTTAACAACTTGTGCTTTCCCTGAGCAGTGGAAACCGGCTCGGATTTGTCCGATATTAAAAAAAATATGAATCTAGCGATATCACAAACTACAGGACAATTTCAGTTTTATCTGACTTTTATAAACTCTTCGATATATGTGTGGACAATGTTACCTATGTACTTCCATATTGAAAAAGTTATTTCTCCTTCTCAGCATAGTTTAGTTGTTTAGTACAACAAAGATCATGTATGACAAATCTTTCATATTCAAACCAGTATCTCTGTACGTACCTGGACAAACAAAAACGAATCGATGTTGTTTATTTAGACTTTCAAAAATCCATCGACCAAATAGCCCATTATGTTCTTCTCAGCAAATTAACAGAATTGGGACTCTCTAACCAACTGCTCATCCTGATTCAATCATATCTAGTTAACACAATAACAGAACATATTCGTCGAATATGAATCTTTAAAATCGGCTCAATACGTAGTTACGTTTGGGTTGTCACAAGGTGCTAATCATGGACCTCTTTTATTTTTCAATTTTTATTAATGATTTGGCAACCTTTTTGGAAATTCCTAACCTACTATTTGCAGACGATCTGAAACTATATTATAAAATCGACGACATTAATGACTTCCAACGTGTACAATATGAGTTAGATATAATCAAAGATAATCGTCTAAAACTGAACGTACACAAATACAACATAATATCGTTCAAAAAAAAATTGCGAAATTAAATGTACGATTAATCAATTAACAATCAGCCGCGTACACGAGATAAAAGACTTTGGTACAACATTTGACAGTAAATTAACGTTTACAACCCATATAAGGAATATGACTGCTGATGTGAAAAGAAGGCTTGGATTCACTTACAGAAATGACAAAAACTTCAAAATGCTATATTTTGCAAATGACAGATCTATGGAATTCAGTTTACGACTACCAAAAACACCAATTGAAAGCGTGCAGAGAAAGTTCCTAAAATACTTATGTCTAAAAGTTGATGGACAATATGCCACGCTAGGCATTGATTATAACATTTTGTTGACACGATTCGATATGGAATCTTTGAAAAATAGGAGAGTTATCCTTGGTATGAAATTCCTGCATTAATTACTCAACAACAATATTGACAGTACGATTCTTCTACCCGAAATCAATTTCTTAGTACCAAGAAGCGGAAGTCGACATATTCTGAAGCTCTATTGCGAAACATCATGCAATGATGCGTTTCGAGTGGCAACCTCAAGGGAGGAGTGTCCGCTGAGGAGCTACAACAAGTTTCCCCCTCGTATCAAAGCCTTGATACGGGAGATAAATCGCCTGAGAAGACTTTATTAGTGAACCCTTTTCCCAGAGACAAAATTGCGGCAAGCAGGATGGCTAACCAAGTTAAACAGGCCATCATTGATTACCAAAACGAAAGGTGAGCGGATATCTTGGAATCCTTTGGGCCTGGGGAGAACGAGCTTCGGCGAGTCACCCGCAGACTCAGAGGGAGGAAGACTGCTCCCTCACCCATTCACAGAGAGCGCGGAGTGAGCTACTCCCCCGCCGACAAAGCGTTGGCCTTTGCTGACACGATGGAACGTCAGTTCCAACTTATCGTTGACGACAACGTTGACATATACCACGATATTCTGTTGGATGATCAGGTTCACCGTATCCTCAGGGAAGATGACGACAATAACATCCGTTCGGCTTCTGTGGAAGACCTGAAGGGTTACATCAGACCACAAAGTCCAAGGAAGCTCCGGGGGTTGATTCAATAACCAATAAGTTGTTGAAGAGGCACCCGGAAACTGCGTTGAAAGCCAACTACTGATTATAAACACAAAAGGTAGAAGCATGCGATTGTTGTCATGATCCCAAAACAGGTTAGTACCAGCTGTTCCCACAGAACTATAACCCGATTAGTCTGCTCTCGTCGACGGCTAAACTGGCTGAAATAGTCGTTCTGCAAAGACTCTACGAAGAAGTCGAGGACCGAAATGTTCTGCCTGAAGAACAGTTCAGCTTCAGGAGAGAACACTCCACTGAGTTACAGGCTCTGAGACTGTTCGAAAACACCATCACGAAACTGAACCAAAACCGAAAAGTACACGTCATTTCACTAGACATCTTGAAAACCTTTGACCGTGTATGGCACGAAGGCCTTCTGCATAAACGAATCGCATTCGACCTGTCTCGGGGCCTGATCTGGTGGATTGGGTCTTTCCTGAAAGACAGAACAATTCAGGTTAGAGTAGAGGGCTCTCTGTCTGACAACAGAGAGATCTTCGCTGGAGTGCCACAAGGGGCCGCGTTCTCTCCCACGCTGTACTCCCTTTACACTAGCGACGTTCCGAGGTCTGAGCGTGTGAAGATATCTCTGTACGCCGATGACACGGCTCTCCTCTCGCCTTCCATGGGTGGGGAGCTCAGCGTCGTCTACATGCAACGTGCATTGGACGACCTCAAGCGCTGGTACCTCGATTGGAAGATCCGAGTGAACCCGGAAAAAACTCAGGCGATAATCATAGGAAGAATGCTATCTTCTCCGGCCAGAAAAGTGAGGATCTCTGGAAGGGAGATCAACTGGCAAACGCGGGTAAAATACCTTGGTCTTCTGATAGACTGTAGGCTCATCTTTAACCCGCACATCACAACCGTGAAGGCAAAGAATCAAAAGTATGTCCGATCCGAGGGTCGGATCAAAAGTATGTACCCTCTGATCAATAGACATTCCAAACTAAGCATAAAGAACAAAATTACGATCTATAAAACGATGTTCAAGCCTGTCATCATGTATGCTTCAGTCGTCTGGGGACAAGCGGCTCCATCAAATATTTCCATTCTGGAGAGATTGCAAAACAAGTTAATACGGATGTTTGTGGATGCTCCGTGGTTCGCACGGAACGAAGCCATCCGCAGAGATTTGCAGCTGCCTTCCATTCAGCAGTCCATTCAGTCGATGAATTGGTAAGTCCAAATGATGTTCGTCACTTTAGCATGTTTCGAAGTTATCTACGAGTTGTAATTTTGCAAAATATTCAATAATCCAGTTTTTCACTAAATCTGAACTTTGTTTCACATTGAGTCAGACACTATTTTCTTCATAAAAACACTCATACATATCGAACTGAATTATTGCAGACAGAAGCTCCATCCCTTGATTAACATGTTACCCGACTTCCAAACAGACGTATTTCAATCAAATGCATGTATCCACTTGTACAACAATCCCAGAACAGTAGCTCATTGTCAGACCATTACTCCATTACATGTCACCGCTAAGTCAATTCAAAACTGTGACGGAAATGTTTGGGGCTGGGTTTAGTTTCGACGTCTGCCGACCACAGAGACCGGAAATTGCAACTGAAAGTTCTTCATTGTTGTGACAAAAGATAATTGAATCTTTCTTATTGTTTTGTGATGAATAATGACATAATTCACGAGAGATGGGAAGACTTGAAGTGGAAATATGGAATATTAAGCTTTAGGGGAAATTTTTTGTTTTGTGTATAAAATACTTCAATATATAAACCTTCAGAAGCAGCTGTCAGGGAGAAGTTGATTCGAAGGATAATTGTGAACATACCTTGTAAATTTTTCTTCCAGAAACTACTGAAATACCAAAAACTCTAAAATTCTCTGATGATGATACGATATCATAGATCTGGCTCTCTAGAATCAAAATATGTGAATATATTCCATTGTTTTTCGCAACAAATGTTTTCTGATATTGAATTATGTTGGCTAAAACGACTTCCATGCTTGTCGTTCCTGTTCTTCCAATATTATTCATATTCAACATCACATAATACTTTTCAAAACTACAGATACAGAGAGCCCAAATGAAGGTGGCAAAAAAGAATATAGTATTTTGGGAATACTGAAATTGTATTTCTCCACTGTTTCTACTGGTCCAGAATGAGGTTTGAATTCAAATCGTTACCTGAAAAGTCTGAAGTGTCAACATTTTTGTGGAGTTTATTCATGACATTCAAATTCACGAAAATCACCAAATCATCTAATGACTGTTTTGTCTGCTACTGTGGCGGACATCATCAGTACATTAACTGCGACGACGACGGTTATATCTCGAAGTCAACGCATGTATCACTGATGGGTCTGCCGCAGACGAAAAGTTTGGTACTTCTGGTTCCATTCGACCACGGCTTACCAATTCGAATTTCTTTGATCAAAGTCAGTGATATTTAGGAGATGACAAATTATTCTAGATGGACCAATGAAGAAAATAACTATTTCATTGCTCTTTATTAAAGTAGATCAGAAACTGAAACTTTCAATTCGAATAACAAAAAAATATTATGAAAGAACGAAACCCAAATTCTTCAAAAAGTTTCATTCCTCAAATCCAAAATCAACTCATTTCATACATTATTCAATATAGATTGAAAATCAGAGGGACATATTCCCATATTCTGTAGAAAACTCCTCAAATATCTGAGTGAGTACATAATTTCAATTCAGAATTGCTCACTTGGTAGTTGAACAAACAATTTTTTGCCAGCAAAAACAATTATCAAAATTTAAAGATAAGTTTTATTGTCTAAAATTTTTCAATTTTGAGTTTATACATTCGTGTGAATTGAAAGTTATCAACATCGTCCCTATGAAACATTTACATTTCAGTACACAGGGTCACCTGGTGAGAATATAACGAATACTTTTGTAGTATGTACATATTAAAGATTTTTAAGAGTTGATCGTTACTAAAAACAATAAAAACTTTACATAAAAGTAATAACAAACAATTCAGAATTGCTCGCTAGATATTTTAAGAAACAATAATTCTTCATCAGAAAAAATTATCGTAATTTTCCTGTTATAGTTTTTCAAAACCACAGTTTGCCATAAGTTGAAGTTCATGATATTTTGGTTTTTCATGAAGTTTGGGCCAAAATTTTTCTTCCAATTTATTTTTGGAAGGCCTCATCATCATTTGTATTGAACGAAGTGACTTGTCCGATATTCATATGAGAGTAACGCTAATTGCACACACACCGATTATGGACGGCCGATTTTATACCGGTCGTCCAAATTCCAATAGTGAACCACATGTGGGAACGGGACCTGGCACACACGCCGACCGGTAATCGGCGTCGATCACCGGTAGGCATGTGTGCCAGGTCCCGTTCACTATTGGAATTTGGACGACCGGTATATAATCGGCCGTCCACAAATGGTATGTTTAATTAGCCTAATCCATTTGATTCTGTACTACGAATTTCATCCGAACATTTTTATTTTCGTTATTTTTTGCTTAGAAAAGATCGGTCTCGTTGGAGAATATTAGGGAGATTTCCATGTCCGTTTAATAGTCCTGCTCCGTAATGCCTACCGGTGATCGATGTCGACACATGCCTATCGGTGATCGACATCGAACGGGACCTGGCATATGTGCCAGGTGGCATTTTACATGTGGTTCAATATTGGAATTTCGACGACCGGTATAAAATCGGCCGTCCAAAATCGGTGTGTGTGCAATTAGCGTAACCCACCTCGCTAAGACCGACAAGACCAATACCGCCCGAGCTTAGTCCTCCAGAGGAAGTTGTGAGCATATTTCCCACATCAGCCAATCGACCGCCCATCTTGCAAGAAAAGCCAACCGACCAGAAGAAAGCCGAAGTCACCCGAAAAGTTAGAAGGTGTCTTTTCGCCGTCATCCTGAATTTGCGTCGGGAGTGTTGTCTTTCAGTATAATTTCGATCGATAATTTGCATGCCTTTCATTCAACTACATTTCTTGACCCTCTTGGCCCTTTGAGTTTTCCTATGTTACTTCGACTTCAAAACCTTCTTCGAGGTCCCGTGAAGGTATCTATAGAAGAGAGACAAATCTCTAACCTTTCATTGATGTTCCAGGCTATCAAGCTTGCACGTGATATTCTCGTCTCCAATCAGGCGGATGACTCTTTTCTGGATGGAATTCAGCAACATCAGGGTATGTTTTGGAGCATATATGAGAACAATACTCGAAAAAAGGTCTGATATGAGCTTCATAAAGTAACAAAAGTTGCTGAGGTGTGTACAGTTTTCTGGTTCGGAACAGTGTCCCAAGCTTTTGAGAAGCAGCCTTTGCAATTCCGACGACATGATTGTGCAAAGACAAATTGGTGTCCATTTCATCCGCCAACAAACTTATCGAAGCAGAAAGAGGAATTGTCTGACCTGACATCATATCCCGGTCGGATACATTCATCTTCTTGGAGAAAACCGATGCCTGGGTTTTTGTGGCATTGAATTGAACCTGGGTACTTTCACCTAAATTCGAAATCACTTCTGGATCCTCATTATGATATGCAACCTCCTGCTGCCGGTGAAGATGTGCCTCCGTAGCCGATGTTTTGGAATCGAAATTGAATGATGAGACAAGTGTTTTGTCGTCAGAAAATCCAATATATGGGATTCTTGGTTTTCGTCAATATACAATGAAAATGGGGGTGGAGGCAATATGGATCCCTGGGAAACACCAGCGTTGATAGTGAAAGTATTCGAGAGATAAACATCGATGACCACTTGCAGGAAACGTTCTTTCAGGAAGCTGAAGAGCCATACACAGAAATGCCATATCATCGAAGTTTGGCCAGCAAACCCTCATGCCACACTCCACATTTGGGGGATTTCATTGGGCCCCATTCTACTTTCTTACACAAAATCTTCATCAGGAAATATACTTTCCTACTAAATTTTCTTCAGGGCCTTCGTCGAGGAATCCACTTGGTTCTGTTAGAATTTACTACACTTTCCCTTCGGGCCTTCGTTTGAGAATCTACTTGTCCTGCTTTCCCTCTATATATTTTCTATTCTCATATATTTCGTAGATTACTATCCGAAACTAGGTAACTTTGAGTAATGAAAGGCAGAAAATGCATCACGTAGAGATTCCAACCTTTCTGTCTCGATTTATATTAGTGCCTTCAGTACCCCTTAGCTTTAGCCTATTAGTTCGGTTCTTTTCATAAGATATTTGCTGCTGACAAACATGTTAAATTTAGAGCAGAGTCATGTAAAATTTTATTCTCTGGTTACTGATTTCGTCAAAGTCAAACAGACCCCTGAATGAATACGTTGTTTTATAATTTGAATTTTTCATCCAATACAAAATTGTTTAAGAACGAATAAATTCTCCCCGAAAATTTTTTAAATAGTAAAATAATGAATAACAATGACACATGCCATTTAGTACAAAACAACTTTTTTTTCATCTCGCGAAAAATACACATGTTTATATCAAATTTTTAAATGATGAGGATAAAAAATGAATGAGAATTATATTCATGTACTTTTTGTTTGTCAATAACAAAACTACACAATGGGGATATTGGGGAAATTTTTTTCCCAATGCTATATCTACGTTTTCAACAACTTCTCAATGAGAAATTGTTGCAAACTATCTATGAAAAAGCAAAATATTCAGGCTCCAACTTCAAAAATTATCAAGATTTCTGGGAGAACTTCCAATTCGGAAAAAACAGTTGATGAATAAATGAAAACATTGTTGAGAGGAAAATTCCTATAAATATTTTTTATCGGATATCATTAATTGTTCAACTATTCAACAACTGATTTTCCATTACTCATTAGTCATATTTAATGGGTGGAGAAAAGATGTTTTCAATAACTGCAATAATTATGATAATTTTTTAATTTTTCGGATATTTGCAACAAACTGAACCCTTTTCTTGTTTCGTAGATTACTGTGAAAGATATTTGAAAATCGAACGGCAACTCAAACATAATTTTCTCTAAAACGATTCATTGCAAAACCAAGTTTCGACATAGATCGCCACCATTATTGTAGGCACGCGACACAAAATTTAATGGTTAAAATCAAAAAGTAACACTTGCGACACACCGATTGATTCTCTATAGTGGATACAACTTGATCAACTTATAAACAATTAATATTTCTACCAAAGTGTGTTGAGAATTGCATATATTCGAATAGGTCACGTTGAAAAATTCATAGAAATGTCAAAGAAACAAAAAAGAGAATCGAAACTGCTGGCCTGAATCGAATTTAATGAAAACACCACATCAGAGCTGAAGCAGTATTACTGACATCTCCTGATGAGGCTGATTTGGTTGACGAAACACGCATCTGAGAGACAGTACTCGGATCCGGGTGAAGATAAAGGGTTTTCGTCAGATGAATGCTAATTGTTCATTATTAATGTCAAACACAATATGCTTTTATTTCATGACTCAAGAAATAGAAAAAGAAATGGAATACCCAAAAACTGAAAAGCAAAGTTTCAATGATAGACGGATTTGAGAACAGAAGCAGAAATCATGGAAGGAATACGTATTTTGTTTAGCGAAAATCAGTAAATCCTTCCTTCTTTGCTATTCAATGAAGTTGAACTGGAAACAAAATTTGCAATCTGAAACTCATTAGTGCAAATCCTTGCTTAATTGAAAATATCGTTGTTTCGTAAGGTCAATTGAATGAATTTCAGTTATTGGGCTATTCAGAAACGACATTGAAAGAAAGAGAGCGGAAGTGAATAGACAAACTTCAACAACGGAGTTCTGGAATTTGATTCTGATTCAGTTGGTTATTATTTATGGTTTCCTGATGAAAAATATCGAAATGAACCCTCTGATTGAATTTTTCTGCAACATTGTTTTGATCAAATATTCTATTATCAGAAGACTGGCCTACAAACTCATCTGATGCAATACCGATTATTCCTGGAGTTATTTCAAAGTTGAGTTCTATTTCCTAATAGCTTTATTGTTAAGTCAGAAATTCCATCAAACAGCATAGGTGCAAAATTTCCATTGCATATAAAATATACAAAAAACTCAATGTTTGGGGCAGGGATATTGAAAGACAGAATTGTTGGCCTTTATTTATGAAGGAACTGTCACAAGGAAGCGTTACTTGGAATTCATGAGAAATCTACTTATACTTTACCTAGCCAGTATTTTTCCAAATGTAAACAATCCTAGCTGACTGGATGAAAGTATGTGGTTGCAACGTGAAAGTGCACTTCCGCACTATGCACCTGATGTTCGCGAGTTTCTAAATATCTGTTTCATTAGGGGGTGGATTGGTAGATGCGGACGATGGAGTGGTCTCCAAGATCTCCAGATCAACCACTAGATTTTTTCCTGTAGGATTATTTGAAATCGAACCTATATATTTATGTGAACCGCAAAATTTAAAGGAGTTGAAAAGTCGAATTGAGGTCGAAATTAGCAGAATTACCTTAGAAGTTATTCGCAATGTGCGAAGGGAATGTATCTGTAGATACAGTTTATCATTCACTAAATTACATGTATTTATAAAAGCATACAATAGAAGAAATTGGCGATTGATATAGATACTCGTAGAAGAAAAGGTTTGTCAAAACGAGTCTTATTATTGAATTTTTGTCAGAGAAAACATAGATATTGATGATTCACTTAAATTTTTGGAAAACTTGTTTGCGAAACATCAATATCGAAATTCTTTCCTTTGAAGATAGTCGAGATATTTTGAATTACTCGGGCAAAACAATTTGGTGCTTATATTTGTAAACATTATTAAATATATCGATATTTTCTTTTCCTAAAAAAAGTAAATAATTTTCTGAGTATACTACAAAACAGACAGATTGAATATAAAATCCAAAAGTATAAAATCTCCAAACTTGTACATAACGTAAAACATATATAACGTTAAAATTTGAATGTGTAAACGTATAAAAATATAAATGTTACAATATAAAATACAAACTCATCTTAAATTAAAAGTATTCAAAATGCTAGGTAGGGATGAAAAATATATATGAAAATTGAGAAATTAATTCAGTAGAATTCAGAAGGAACTCATCAGATCACAATATTGAAATATTTGTGCTGATGAAAAACGAAAATTTAAATTATAGGTAATTTTGAGAAATCATTTCTGTACTACCATGAGCGGTTGTACAGTTGTACTATAAACCCCACCCCATCCTAGAACTCCATACATTAAGAATGACTGAACTAACGGAAAATATATACTGCGCAAATCATTGATACTCAGTATATTTTTAAGTGTTCGAAAAACATACAAAAGGGTCTTTTACAAAGATAGTCTATATGTATTTTCCAATTAAGATTATGGTCAATGTGTGTTCCGAGATATTTTACTAAACTGGATTTTTTAAAGCTATGTTCTTTTTAATGATAATAATAATAATAGGTCTTCATTCCCAGAATGATACAAAAAATAAATGTGAACATTCACTCAAACGGGAAAGGCTGAAGATCAGTTCTGCTAATTAAATGAATATTTATGTTTTGTGCATTGGGAAAACCATGACTGTTACTACAAAATGAAATATAAGATATTTTATCAATATTTATTGTCAGTAAACTATCATCAAGCCAATTTACTATAGTGTCAATATCGTTTCTTATATGAGATTTTACATCTTCCCAGGTTGCTCCATCAATTATATTATATATATATTATATATAGTACTGTATCATCAGCATATGAGACCACTTTTCCAGAAATATCAATGGATAACATATCATTCGAATATAATATAAATGAGATTGGCCCTGAAACAGTGCCCTGGTGACCTAGCATGGTCGTTTTTTATCTAAGTGATCATATATTTATGTGACTAAGTTAACTATGGCATCAAAAGTTGATTTTCCCTTTTGTTTGTTTTTTTTTGTCCGACTTGAATACAAGTTTAACAATAATTAGTAATAACAATTTTAAAATTCGATGAGCATATGCCAGTGGCAAAAATAGCGTTTCTCAAAATACATAAAGGTTTCGTTATATGTTCAGATAATGTTTTACAGAAATTCTATCATACCCAGGTGCAGTGTTTGTCTTTAGTTCTTTAATTTTATTCGAAATCTCAGCCTCGTCACATGGTGTTAGGAAAATAGTATCACCCATTGAATTATCTTCTGTGTTCATTTCTTCCAGTTCAACAGTTTCACTTTTTTATGCTCTCCTGAAAATTCATTGACAGTAGACCATAGTACTTTTGGGTTATTTCTATTCTCTAATACTTTTTTCTTATAGTACTTGTATTTTTCATTTGTTATTGTATTTGTGACTTCATTGCGCTGAG
The DNA here is from genome assembly GCF_025532065.1 of Leptinotarsa decemlineata. NCBI lineage: Eukaryota > Metazoa > Arthropoda > Insecta > Coleoptera > Chrysomelidae > Leptinotarsa > Leptinotarsa decemlineata. Next base: position 536,539 of record NW_027412545.1, on the reverse strand, counting down.
TGAAGAGACTGGTGAATGTCAGTTTTGACATCTCACTTAACTATTGTATTTTGTTGGATATGAAGTTATCCTCGCTGTGAAACAAAATTGATTTTTGGTCATTCATTAAAAAGATGTCAAATTAATGATCACCACTAATTGTGGTTTTGGAATACTTTTCAGATGAAGATCACAAGACCTATAATTCAAAAAAATTTACAATTTCGTGATTACTTCGAAACCAGTGACATATACATTTAAAAATCGTCGTTCAGAACAAGTATCGACTTTTAGAAGAAGAAATACATTACTTATACACATTACAAGAGCATTGACCATTTCTAGAAATATTGAAAGTATCCGAACTTACCGTTCAACACATGTACGGTAACATTGGCCGGCCTAGCATTGGAAGGGTTACATTGATAGTTTCCCGAGTCTGATGGTCTGGCTTTCTGGATGAGGAGTACACTTCTACTTATTTCTCCCCGTTCTGTGGATACGCTGACTCCTCCTCTCAAGCTGTTATAACTGATGATCTGAAAACGTTCAAAGTTATGTTAAGTGAACGAAATAATCTGTGGGAAACGCTAAATGTCTCGAAAATTCCAATTGAATCAGGAAATTAACGTTATGTAAATAATTACTACTTTTAAAGTGTCAACCGATAGTTGAATTATGATATTAAGTGGATTTACCACTTTTCTACAATAGAGTGTATTTCATTATCCCAGTAGCTAGGAGTTTTATTTTCAGAGCTTGTCTATTGTTACAAAAATGTGTTGAGTGAATTCTGTGGAACTGGATTATACTTCAAAATCGAAATACTAAAGACCAATTGTTGGAAAGCGGTATGATTGCTGAAAGCACTCTGAAATATTGGGATCTTTTTGATGTACATAGGTTGGGCCATTCAGATATGAAATTACAACCCTGATTCGTCTAGAAAATATGTCAGGTTGAAGTTGACTGACGGACTGCTAATAGACATAATGCTCCCTAGGAGGCTTGGGGTGTTATTAACATGGCCTATTCAGAACACAAACAAAGTAGTCCATGACAGCCCAAACAGAACAAGCCTGTATTGCTCCTATGCGAATCTGGGACGGATCAGTGATCAAGTTTATGATTCTGAAATTTTTTTGTTGGATTTGGCTTCCAAAAATACTCTGGATTGAAATGGAACTAGGTGGCGGTGAGGCATTTGTAAGACAACCAAGCACAAATAATGATTATTTCAATTCTTGTAGAGATTTTTTATTATTCAGAACCAAATTATCCGCTGTTACTCACTGATAATGTACTTTTCTGAAGATGAAAAATATGTTTGAATTGGTTTCAAGAAGTATGTTTGATCTCGAAACTCAGGGTTCTACAAAACCAAGAATACGAATATACTAAACTCCGTTAGGTGTTATTACATTACACATTTGTACTACTAACTCAATACTCATCCGTAAAACAACTCGCACCCATCGGACTTATAACGTAAAATACTATTGGCTACCAAAGAATATAAATCAATACTATATGCATAGTTTTCATATTTGAATAGGCAATACGGTTTTCTGCAAGCGTCAGACGTATGAAGTCTCTAATAGTTTGTTTTTGGTTTCGCTGGTTTTGAAATTTTCACGGCAGTCACAATAGAATACTGAAAATTCCGGTTGAATATTGAGTTTATTAAGTGTTCTAGATGCCAGATTCCTACGTTATTTACCGCAATAAACTCACGTTATATCTGTGAGTCAGCTATACCTGACAATACATCAGATTTATCCACGAAGGGCTTTTTTGTGTCTGGTATGAGTGAATCATAGTTGAGGCAGCACATCTGCCGATGTACATTCTCCTTCTGCTGCTCAAGAAAGTGATACGAGTCAGATTCACTAGATATCCTACATTCGAGGAAAACGTTATATAGTGGTTTCCTGGCTGCCCCACCAAGCCTCCTGTGTTTGTTAACATCATCAAGAGTAGGAGAACTAGGAGTTTTTGATGCGATATTACAGAAAAACACTTGGGTTTATTAACTCAACGTCTATCTTCCCTATAGACTCAGAATAAGTTTATTTGTTTACTCACGGTGCATGAAGGGGCACACCAGTAGCTTGGAAAAGGAGGAATGTTACGACAGTGCCCTGCATTACCATGACAAGACTATCTACGATAACAGGGCTACCGGTATGCCGAGGGTTTTATATATATGGATAACAGGGCTACCGGTATGCCGAGGGTTTTGTAATATATATACTGAACTAAGTGGGTTCAGAGTCACACATACTATTGGCATATATAGACACATTTCAAGATGAGGCGTCATTTATGAGAAGTTTCAGCTATACGGGCAATTCTAATCCCCTTCATTGCAGATCGGATAACTAAAATGATGGATCATACATATCTGTGTCTATGCTCAAGTCATCAGTGATGAGCTAGCTCGAATTTCAATGTATAAAAAATCATACTTCAAAATTATTCAAACATTACTGCGACTGATTTTTTTCTGTAATCTAAAGTTGTTTTTCAAATCGGGACTCGCAGAATATGCCAGCAATGCAAAATTGTAGGTACGGATGGTTCTTCCCAGAGAACGCTTTCGATTAGATTAGATTGTCAGGGAGCTAGCCCCTGGCCTGATTCACTGCGACCTTCTCACATCTATCGTGATGCTCCTTCATTGTTACAGCTCATTGTCTAGCTTGATGTCTTTGATGAGACTCCATAGCATTGACGCTTTTGATAAAAGCACATATAAATAATTTTTTCTGGCTGACACCAATATTCTGCAATCAATATAAATCACTTCAAACGTCATTTCTCAGACAATTTCTTCCAAAGCATTTTTTATTAAACGCAAACTGTAAATTATGTTAAATTACTCAAAAACTTGTTGCTCATTCTAAGAATGCTATACCGCTTACAATTAATATTACCCCTAATAAATCTTTAAGTTATTCTTAGGCCTCACCAAATAAAGGTCGGAGCGAGCGTAAATATTTTGCAAGAAGCTCCTTAATATTCAATTTAATTCCAGTTATACGGCAGAGGTTGTTGATTCAGAATGTGATGAGAAGGGTACGAATTGGTGTGAATCGAGAAGGAGTATTAAGACAGAAGACAGGTGTCTTTGATAGCACGAACTTGAGAGGTAAACCAGCCATCATGGAAGCAAACACATTTATGTTCGCGAGAGAGTGTATTCGATCTATTAGTCCGAGATAGTTCGGCAATTACTGGTTTAGTATATATAGATTTGTACCGAATTGAAAATTTGGCCAGAGATTGTAAATAGAGCAGATTAAAAATACTTTTGAGTATTAATTGCAAGCACATCTTTACAACCATTACTTCAAATTTTGGCATTGAGTTTTATCGATTTTTGAAATATGTGTGACTCACAATTAGATTACCGCGAGATTTTGGTATTACGAATAAAATTGATAATTATATTTTACTCCAAAAGTGACAATTGGGCTTAAGAATTGTCAAGTTACTTTATAGGACGGTTACGTAAAAGTCTAGCAATAAGACTTGCACCAAATTGAAAATACGAGCAACTGATTCCAAGTTTAATTTAAAGCGAGTGTTCGCTATAATGGTTGCTCAAGAACTTTTTCTAAAACTATATACTGGACAAAAATGTTCTGAACTTTTTAGATATGATAAGTTTTGGAATAGAATGATTTTGGCAAGAAAAATCAATCAATAGGACAGTAATAGGCGGAGTCAATGCGGTACAAAATAATGAATGGCAGAAGAAGCCAAGCGTCTGGCTAGGACAAACATCCATATGGGCATTCGGAAAAACCCACGACTTGTATAGAAAATGCATTTGCCGTTTTCCATAACATTTCGGTAGATAACGCAGGCAGTACATTTTCAAGAAGAATATTGCAATTTCACAGTGAAAAAATGTTTCCTTTGCCCCAGTACATTAAGGTATCAAAAAGAATAATGAGAAGAGATATTGCCAAATATTTACTGGCACTTAGGGCAGAGAAGATTGGAATTGTCAGATTTTTTATCTGTCTGGACAATTGTATTATTGTTTTGAATGGACTGCCAAATTGAATACCCTCAAACCGTGAAATGCCTTACCTTGGTTTCATTAAGAGCTCATAAAATAAAATCCTGATTCGAAATTATTTTTAGCGACGTAACAAAATATATCTAATGAAGGTCATGGAATAATAGTAACTAATGATAACTAATTTGTATCAAGTGACGTGTTTGTTCTGAAAAAAAATTGAAATTTCAATGACATTTTCAGTGTGTTATATTTTCAATAAAAATCTTTATTCATAATCTAAAATTTGATATAAAAATTGCTACAATACGTATCGAATTAGTATCTGTGCCTTTGTAGAGAGTTGATTGGAACCTAAAATATTCATATATTTATCATTTTCATCAATAGTGTTTTCGCTGAAGAAATCGATACCAAACTCAATTGCCCAAGCTTGAACTACTCAGTTCAAACTGAAGCTGATTATTCACACATAGGTGGGTTCAATCCCAACTATAACTGCATTCACACTACCCCCTGGTGCCATATCGGGTTAAGTGAAAGAAGGACTACATTAGGCTCATTAACTTGCATGAGCCTGAGGGAGGAGAACGGATGGATTTGTCACTTCTGATTCCTCAAAATGGATTCAATATCCCCCGGAGCATAGGGCAATACTTGTATCTTGTCAATACCGTAAGAGTACTGTAAATGTTAATAAATCACTTTTCGTGCAGCATTATGTCGATGGATATAGGCCGAAACCGCATATGCTGGACATGCTGATAGCAAGTGCATAAGGGTTTCGGACGCATCGCAGCACGTCCTGCACCTTGTCTCAAGAACCGCCATACCCATCACGCGACTGCGGTAGATCGAGGTGTTAAGAACACCACCCTGTCATGCCATGAAGAACCGCTCAGTTTCTGACTTCATCCCACTCGATTAGAGGAATGCGAAAGTCAGGTGCTTTGATAACCCAAGGTCTAACACGTTATTGGAGAAGAACCCATACTATGGCTTATCTTTGTGTTGCCGCAGAAGTGAGGTGATCTCTGCGGCTTTTATATGAGACTTTTGTTTGTGATCACCTCGTTCAGTGTCGAAAACTGAACCGAGTTCAGCTGCTCGGGCAGTTGCCTTCACCATGCAGGGTACACCCAGTATCATTTTGTCATGCAGAAACTTCAAACTCAAAAATCCACGATTTTTCTATTTTCGGGGGAAGTAAAACCGTGAAACGTGTAACGGACGATTTGTGATGCAAACTCCTATAGAGATGCGGCATTTTTGGGTCTTTACGTCGAGTTGATGCAGCTTCTCCCAACTCCACTTCACTACTCCAAATGACTGGAGTGAGATTGGAACGGCAAGCATGTTTATTGCAGCAACTTTGTTTTCTGCCAACAGTTCCCATGACCAGATCTGATACTTGCTGCGGATAGAGTTCTTCACTGCTCTTACCTCTTGTGAGATGCAAAAGTGAGATGCAAAAGAGAAGACGATTGAGGAAATCGCCCGGAAATACACCTCTTCTGAAAGTAACACATCATGTTTGGACTCTGACTTGACCAGATGTTATGGTGAAGCGAGTCCGCCAGAGTAGTATCAGTTGTTCAAGGCATCTCACTATTTTGTCGGGTACCGCAAGGCATCTGAGCAAATGCAAGATGTGCTAATACGATGTTGTATCAAATGCCTTAGGGTAATCGATCCAAGCCATAGAGAAGTTACGCTTTTACTGTATCGAGTTCTGCGTTACACATCTATGGTAAGCAGCTTCTCTTTACATCCAGCGACTCCTCTCTTCGACCCTATCTGCTCAAATATCCGTTCGAATACTCGATTAACTACGGTAAGTATCCGTGTGTATAAGATGCTTGTAAACAACTTGTAACAGGAGTTCAAGTCTGTAACTCTTAGAAATCGACAATTCTCCGCTTTTGGGAATGAGAACGTTCCGCCCCACGACAAACCAGTTATTATTGTTATTTTTATTATAAATGCTATCTCATTCGACCGCAATGATGCGCATCTGAGTCTCCATTTTGGATATTCAAAATGTCTGTCGAACAATTACGACTACGAACTATACTCTTCTATAGCACGTTGTCAGGGGATTTACTTGGTTGAACAAAATTACTCCCATGATAACCTGTCACTTCTATTATCCACATCCGCTAGTAAGGTGACATTGTTTTACATTGTTCTGTGCAAGCCACAACATTGTCTGTTTCCCAAAATTGAGGAATGATCTACGTCCATTTTGATCAGCTTGTTCTTGAATTAGACTCAATTATTAATCAGTATGTTATTAGCGGTAATTATCAACAATAAATAGTTATCTGGACTTACAACTATTTTTACATTATAGTCTTCTGAATGGGTGAATTCTTGAAGATGTTTTAAATAATTCAATAGTGAAAATAATGAGGATATGAATCCATCAGTTCCATTGGTGTAACGTAAATAACCATGAAGCTTCTGCCAAATATCAGAAAATTTGACAATATTGAAATTATGTTACGACAGAAACATGAGGATTCTTCAATAACTCAAACGCTACAATTCAGTACCGGAACTTGATATAAAAATGTGGTATACTTTAATAGATATAGGATATCTCTTTTTATAGTATGTCATAAAGTTGAATCTGAGCAATATCGCCAATTTCACGGCCAGTTATTGTCACATTATGGAATATCGATTGGCGCTATCTATTGGTTGTGACTATCTCTTTCACGATAACGAATAACGTTTTCTACTACTCGACGTTCTTTAATGTGGAAGGACTTCCCGATAAATGTTGTATTTGAAAAATACCGGTCATATAATGGTTCTCGTAAGACGTTTTCAAATAGGACAAAATTATTTCAAATAACTACGTTATGGAATGATCACAGAAATAACCCATAAATTGAACCTGAATGATTGTCATTTCAATAACGTTTGTTATGGGATATTACAGAAACATATTTTTTCATAAATGGAATAACTGGTAGAACATCGACATCATAAGTATTCCTAAAACTAGATAATTTTCTTCAAATATAATTCCCATCTTATAAAAAACCATCTCTATATGACATGAGTTGATAACGAAAAGTATTTTTTCTTTTATTCGAAAAATTGTATTTCCATAATATTGATGAAAATGAAAGCTGAATAAATTCTCGAAGGTCAATGTAATATTGTAATATTGAATTTCATTATCATTGAAGTTCATCATGGAAGTCAACATTCGGAAATAACAAAGAAATTAATTGCCAATAGTAACATATCAAGTCATATCAATCTTCCTGTTTAATATTTCACGTTATGGACACTTTTGTATATGTTTCAATATACCTAAGCTTCGACCACGTAGATGCTCTTTCTGTTTTCCAGAAGCCAAGACTTTTCGTATTTTTTCAGAAACAGGTGAAACGTAGGTTTTGTACTTCCAAATAGACAAATGTGCAACTGCCCATCTAGAAAGAGGACGCAGCTTGTAGACGGAAGAGTCCTATATCATTTGGATCCCAGGAAACGCGTACCAATCTTGGGTGGAACAGAGGTACTCACAGTAAAGTACTCTTTCCGCGGCAAGTGTCAACATATCTGGATATTGTTGTTGGGAAAGAACAAAGTTGCTGCCACAAGCCTGCTTGTTTTTTCAATCCCACTATATTCTTTCAAAGTAGTCAAGTGAATTCGAAAGTAACTGTTCTGACTCCATGTGAAGAATAACTGAGAGGATGTGGAATTTTGGGTTTGTTCACAACACAATGGATGTAGCTAGAGCCCCGGAATCACTTCTCTCTTGGGGCTACACAGAAATGAGTTGCTGCATGTGTTTTTTAACGACACTGGAAACCTCGGCTGATCCTCAGGTCAATTGCTTTCCTCAGGCCAACTGGTCTTGAGTCGAAAACTGAATTGTTGATTTTGATAGAATAGTATCCTCAACACCATGGTCTATCGTAGCCGCGTGATGCGTATGGAGGTCCTTGAAACCAGGTACAAGGCCTTCCACTAGGTGTCTGAGTCCCTTATATGCATTTGATACGGCATGTCCAGCCTTTGCGGTTTCAAACCATATCCATCGATTTAACACGGCCCTCAGAATGCTCTGTTACCATCTTTGCCACTTCTATGGTATTGACGAAACATCGGCTCATGCCTTATGCTCCGAGGGATTTCAAATACGATCTAGCAAAGCCACTCTATTGAAATAGTTATTTTAATTTTGAAGGTCCTTATTGGAATGATGCCTTTTCTACTCTCGAATCTCAAGGTCATGCCGACTTGTCGGACAGATAGAGAAAGTTGTCAATTTTGGTTCATTTCGTTAATTCAGGGCACATGCTTTTCGGATATTCATGATGTGAGAAGTTGCTATTGTTCAATGAATCCAGCACACCCAACGATTGAATCAGGGTTTCAGAACAGGGTACTAGCCCCATCATTTAGAAAAACACTTTTGATATATGAATTCAGCTAATCAAGTAGGTATTTGAAAGTTATGAAGACATACAACTGAAATATTCTAGACTTTTAGGAAAGTCGCAACAATTTAAAAAGCATCAAACCAAGATCTTTTGTTCAGAAACCGTTTTATATAATCATGAAAAAGTCAAAATCCATTATTGTATTAGTTTGAGAATGTCCATATAGGACGAAACTGCAGTAACCTTAGTTACAATTAAAAGTGGTAAAAAACATAAATTTTCATTTCTCTTTTCAATATGATCTCCTACCACGTAGTAATGGCTACATCCATCAATTGATCATCTCTGAATGTTGACAATTCATTTTACTGCCAATGAAATCGTTTTTCTTATTGAAATAATTCACAATAAAAAATATGTTCACCTATGGTTAATTACTTGAATCTGCCCTAATGAAACTTTCTGAATGGATTGCTTTAAAACAGTTCGTAACGTAATACAGACACTGTACTATGCAGACAATTACACATATCTCATTATGTCACAATATTTCTTGACAAACGCGCAGTTCAAAAGTAACGTATCTTGATAATGATGAATGGTTTCGATTTGAAATTCATTGTATTCTGAATGAAAAGCGTCATCAAAATAAAAAAAATTAGATTTGATTCAACGACCCTGTACTGTTTATTAATAGCAAAATTTGTGTCTAATTTTCCTGGAGTAAGGACTGAGTACACGTCTATCAATGTTACAGTAGCGCAGTCGATAATTCAACACATGTCGTAGTTCTCGTTTGTTGAGATTCCATTATTAATTCGTCACCAAATTAGCAAAGCTTTGGTGCAGAATCTCCTCGAGAGTAGAGGTGAAAGGAAATCACACTGGGTCGACTGTTATATTACAAGTAACTTTTCATCTACATTGTGTTATGGAACAGGTGATAAATTGTAGGAAAAACTTGATCCGACGCAAATATCTCTTTTCTGCTTGTCTTTGTATTCGTAAGAGACTTTCATCAATTCACATAATAAAATTGTAACTGATCGCTGTGTGTTCTTGTGAAATATTTGCAGAACAACTATGAATTTGAAAGATATTGCCATATGATAGTTTTCGTAAGATAGGCCAAAATAGGTGTAAAGAAGTGTAAAGAAGAGAATTGCGATCAACAGCTAGTACCTAATGGATATTGATTATTACATGAATATTTCAAGAATATACGAGTACGAGCGCCAAAGAAATAATGCATAATGTTTAATTGAGAAGGTTCATGCATATGTATGAATATGTATACAATGTGGAAAACTGTAGTGGAATGGAATTCGTATCTATATAACAGAAGTGAAATTCAAGACGAAAGCAAATTCTGAACATTTTAATAACAACAACTTACTCGAAAGAACAGTCAGACTTTGGAAAAATATATTGTTTCCACAAAAATGTTATACCATCTTGGACGATGTGCTAGAAAGAAATTTGAGTTCTTCATGTTTTCGTTGAAAATACTCAGATAAAAACAACTTTATTGTCTGAACTTTTGCTATTGTTATCCTATAATTTTTGTTCGTTTTGTACATTGTGTTTCATAGACCTTGTTTCTGAGATGATCTCACAATAAAAATTTCATGGTTTGAAATTAAATGACATCGCCGACTTTTCCATCTGTTGAAAAATGTTGTATTTGAACATTCTCTTACTGGAAAGAAATGATCGTCAACGGAATGGCTACTCTGAAGCGATGGTGGAACAGACTTTGACTGAAAGACACAAGATCCTCGCAAGGAAGAGAAGCCGTCACAACCAGTGCTTGCACTTGCCTACATCAGAGGATTATCGGAAAGAATAAGAAGTTATGGGTCCAAGTACAACATCAGAACCTGCTTCAGATCCGGAAACACTAACCGTAGCAACCTAACGAAAAAAATGCCACGTAACGTGGACTGCGATTCAAAGAATCGCATACACCGGATACCCTGTGAGTGCGGAAAATACTATATCGGCGAAACTAACAGGCCATTGAACGTTCGTATTGCCGAGCACAAGAAACACACACAGCGAAGAGAAATCATTAAATCCGAAATATCAGAGCATTTTTGGAACCGTCAACATAAGATCGAGTGGTACCTAGCTGACATCATGCACAAGGAGGAACACAAGGAGAAAATTCAAAGAAGCCGCATACATGTTGTTCAACAATGTATTTAGCCAAGGTAGCGTAGAGATACGAAACATATGGAAACCCATAATCAAGCGAAAAATAGCTTACTCCCGCTAAACCGTCATCTCCCGCTGAACCGGTAAATCGGAAAGAGGAGATAAGTGAAAGTACCTACTCGAAAGACCCATAAATAGTAATTTCTCGAAAGGATTAGTCTCGTCATCAGACAGGAAAACTATTGTGGATACTAATAATCGAAACGTCTTGAAGTAACTTGGTATAGAATCTTTATTTTTAATTTTTTGTTTAATTGTTCTATTTTTACTTGTATTTCATTCCACTGTAATTTCATTTCAGGGTTTTTTTGCTTGATATAATTTTAATTTATATTGGTTCTTTTAGGGATTTCAAATTATGTAATATTAAACAATGGAAGTTCGAACTGATGAAATTCAGTAATTGACACAATTCTCACATACAATTTGATATGAGGAAAAAACTTTCAAATCGTCCTTTAGTGATATCACGTTTGCTGTAGTACTGTAGTGCTGTTCAGAAGAATATTATAGTCAACTCAATCAAAAGCTTTAAAAAGGTCATTGTTTCCAACAGTTTTTTATCCTTTAAGAAGATGAATGTTCAAATTTGAATTCCATCGAAATCCAAACGGCGAATCTGTTGGAATTTTATGTTTTTAAGTATATCGTCAGTGGCTGATTAACAATTCATTCTGTTCGAGATGGCTCTTTAATCATACATTTTTGTTTTGTTGTGAATTTCTCTGACAATACGAAATCTCAAAAGAATCTGGAAATATTTCAGTGAACAAAGAATTGTTCAATAGAAGAGTTGAACGTTAGAAAAATTGGTCGTCATTGCCAGAGGAATTTTTTGGCTTTCGAGATATTATACACAGTTGAATATCAACTTTCATTGAAAGAACTGATTTCATGCTGCTTTTATAGGAAGTATTTCCAAAATTTGTCAGAAGATCATTTGGAAAAGTCTTTGAATTCTATCAATATCGAGAAAACATCATTATTTCTATTCACTCTTCATTTTTTTGTATACATCATGCAAAATTTCTCAGACATAACTTCACGAGGACAGTAATTGAATTTGTTTTCACCAGCCCCATTTCTACTTTATTTGTTTCCATTTGTGTGATATGCAGACATGAATTTATCCGAAGGCAAATTGAATATTTCGAAATGATGAACAAATATTACGAGTAACCGCCTCGAGTCACGCACGCCCAGTAATACGAAAATTTTTCTGCGGAATACGTTAATCCAAATTCTCATTACTTCCACGGCATACACTGACGGTCGAATTCAGAAAAAAATGTTCCTAATGAAACTTGTAATTTTCTTGACGACGAAGTTGTACTCATAATTTTGAAATCTTCAATATAGTATATGCGTTACCATGGAAGTCGTCAACATATGGGATTTTTATTTAATGATATAATTATATAAATATTACTGGAATTTTTTTTCCAATACCAAACCGTTGTTTTAATACCTCGACACGTGTTTCGATAACCAAGTGATCATCTTCAAGAGGAAGATCAAACTGATCTTCGCTGTTCTTCAAGAGGAAGATCAAACTGATCTTCGCTGATCTTCAAGAGGAAGATCAAACTGATCTTCCTCTTGAAGATGATCACTTGGTGATCGAAACACGTGTCATGGTGTTAAAATAACGGTTTGGTGTTGGGAAAAAACTCCAGTAATATTCATTACTACACCAAAGGTTCCAAACACTGCATCACAAGAACATAATTATATAAAATTGCATGTCACTAATGATTTTTAGTTTTCATTACACCAATAAAACTATAAATATATAAATCTCATTTGAGTCACTTTCGAATACAGGAAAAAAAATAATTTCTGGAGAAAATGAACCATAACGACAAGTTACAAATATTTTCAATGAACGACATCCCAAATGAACATCAGTTTTTTACTGCAGCAAGAATAATGATAAAATTGAAGTGTTCTTTAAACGATTTTTTTTTGTGGGGGACTCAATATTTTCTACTGTTTTTTGGGTTTATAACCTTCTACAATCTGAAAAAATAAATGATTATCTATTGATTCATCTTTAATTTTTCCAGATTGTGAAAGATTATGAACAAAAAAAAACAGTATAGAAAAGTGAATTGAATTGGTTTCGAATAAAATCTTTGAAGTTAAATTTTCCAGAAAGTGAAATGAATACACAACTTGAAGTTTGCTTTGTTAAAAAAAACGACAGTATCGCTTGAATTACAAAAGTATAAAAAATAGTTCATTGATGATAGTTTTCGTGCTGAGAATTACAATAAATTGTAGTTGAAAAGACGTAATTTCTCTGTACGAATAAAGTGCTTTTGATGAGAAAGAGAGAACATTTGTTATGAATTGATAGATGTACCCGTTAGTTACTACGTGGTAGGAGATTATCATAAAAAATGAGAAATAAAACTTACTAAGTTTCTTTGCCACTTTTATTTGTAACTAATGTTACAACAGTTTTATCGTAAAAAGATCATTTTCGAAGAATTACAATAAACTGAAAATAATTCATAATCTTAGCACTTATACAGGCCGTTTCTTCATGTGGTAACATTGCTATATTCTAAACCGTAACAGATATGAAAACGATTAAATAGGAAAAAAGATAACTGTATCACTGGTCGAAGAAAATTCAAGGGGGACTCTCGCCCTTCTCGAGTTATACGGGGAAAACGAAAAACATTTTTTTTTTCGTTTTTTTCAACGGAATTGCTATTTCGTAAAATATCAAAAGAAAAGGAAAATGTTATTGTATTCGAAGTGTACTATGACGATGTAATAATAAATATTCGATAAAACGTTTCATGTAAACATGGCCATCATCAACTTTTTTTTATACGGACCTGTCCCTTTTGTTACAGATATTGATAAAGGTAATAAATTAATAATCCAAGGTTATATCACATTTCATATTTATATAGAGTTTCATTTGAAATAACTACCATCATCAGTGAGAACGATTTTAAATTAACGTCCTGTCATTGATTCTTTTGTAAATTGAATTTCACTAGTTCGGACTTCCATTGTCTAATATATAAAATGATATGAAATCTCTGAAACAACTGAAAAAGAAGAATTAAAAATAAATGGCTGAAAATTACAATTATATTAGGCAAAAAAACCTGAAACGAAATAATAGTGAAATAAAATACAAATAAAAATAGAACAATAGAACAAAAAATAAAGAAATACAAAATGAAAATAAAGATTAATAATGAAAAAGATAAGAGATTTCAAGCCAAGTTAGTTCACGACGTTTCGATAGTTAGTATCCACAATCGTCTTCGGGTGATGACTGGACACCAAGAGATGACTATTTATGGGTCGTTCGAGTACTTTCACTTATCCCCTCTTTCCATTTTTTCCGCTTCACTGGTTCAGTGGGAAATGACGGGTTTCCATATGTTGCGTATTTCTACGCTAGCTTGGCTGAATACGTTGTTGGACAACATATATGTGGCTTCCTTGAATTTCTTCCTAAACCAATGTTCCTCTCTGTGTAGGATCTCAGCTTGGGACCACTCGATGTTGTGTTGATGGGTCCAAACATGATCTGCTATTCCTGATTTGCTGGTTTCCCCACGCTGTGTGTGTTTCTTGTGCTCGGCAATGCAAATGGCCTCTTAGTTTCACCAATATAGGATTTTCCGCACTCACAGGGTATCCGGTAAATGCAATTCTTGAAATCGCAGTCCGTGTTTGGTGGCATGATTTTCGTGAGGCTGCTACGGAAAGTGTTACCGGATCTAAAGCAGATTCTGATGTTGTATCTACTTGGAACCAATTCTCCTTATCCTCTCCGATAATCCTCTTATGTAGGAAAGTGCAAGCACTGTTTGTGACGGCTTCTCTTCCTTGCTAGGCTCCTGCTGTCTTTTAGCCAAAATCTTTTCTACCATCGCTTTGGAGTAGCCATTCCGTTGAAGATCATTTTTTGATGATGTCTAGTTCCTTCTCGAGACCTTCCTTCGTGTTACAGAGTCCGAAAGCACGGTATAATAGAATTTTGATGGTTCCTCTTTTAGTTGATTCTTCGTGGTTCAGATAATGTCCCGTGTGAGTGGGTTTTTGGTGTACAGATGTTTCCCACTTAGTGTCGGTCCTCTTTTGTAAATTGTTTCGATTTCTTAAAAAATAATTCAGACATTCGTACTTTTCGTTTTGGAAATTGTTGTATTGCTGTAATCCTTTTTTCAAGGCTCATTTATTTCTCCCTTATCAATTATAATTCCTAATATTTTCATAATTCTCAATCCTGGAGTAACTAACGCGTAGGCTTTGCTTGGTTTCTATGGCAGGAAAAATGAATTCGTTGAGAACTGTCAGACGTTTATGAACATATCAAGTATGTATTCAAATGATGAAAGGACTGATATGCTATTTAGTTATGTAAAATCTAATAGTATCCCTTTTTTTGGCAAAGAATATGTATGTTGAGTTATAGCCGAATCATCGTATTCCGAACATCCAAATGTTAACACGATTAGAAAGATATTTGAAGGACTATGGTGCATTCGACAGAAAGTAAACAAAAAAATGTGTGGTTACTAGTTGTATGATGAATCACGCACATCTAGTAACATACATCCATTATTTAGGATTGGCCAGTTACAAAAATTATTCTAATCAATATTGTTCTTTACGAGAATTTTCCCACGAAATAGGTATTTCTGTAAAATCCACCAGAACTATTTCGAAAAAGAACAAATAAAAATGCTAGAGTATACGTAAAGTTCATCACCTCAATGAAAGGGATTACGAAAGGCGAGTACGATTTGCAAAGAGGTTGAGACGTAGAAATATTTGTAAAAAATTAATATGGACGGACGAATCGAAATTCAGCAACAATGATTGGTTTAATAGAAAGATTCATTATAGGTGTAATAATACAAATGGACATTTATATATGGAAACCAATTTCAAAGAAAGATTCGGAATGAATGTTTGGTTGGGAATTGTTGGAACAAACATACTTGGCCCTTTCTTTCACGACCATCATTTGGATAGTGAAATGTATCCTCGTTTTCTATTCAATGTATTCGATGACTACTTAGATCAATTGCCTCTAAATATCCGCCATGAAATACACTATTTCCAACAGGACGGTGCTCCTCCCCATAATGCATCAATAGTCATGGAACATTTAGATGCAATCTTCCCAAGAAAATGGATTGAAAACAATGGACCAATTGACTGGCCAGCTTCATTTCCAGATCTTACTCCTTTAGATTTTTTTGTCTGGGGTTACATGAAGGATAAAATTTTTTCAACACCAAGTACAGATATCGACCATCTCAAACAAAAAATTAAAGATGCATGTATCAGTATTACACCTATTATGCTAGAAAATTGCCACAGAAATTTTCTACACTACAACGTATGTGCATTCAACAAAAAGGTCGTCATTTCGAGCATTGAATGTAGATTGCCATGTAGCTACGATTTTCCATATTGGTTTAATTATTCCCAAAAGTTCATAATAAAATAAATTGTTTCTTCTGTTTGATTGTTCAAACAGAAGAAACAATTTATGATGATTGTAGACATTTCAAATGAAACGTTAGAAAAATATCAAATATGAATTATTGTGAAATTATCGCTTCATCAATATCTATAAAAAAAGACAGGTCGAATATTTATTATTACATCATCAAAGTAGACTTCGAATACAATTACATTTTTTTCCATTTATTGATATTCTCCGAAATAACAGTTTCAAACGAAAAACAGCATTTTTGGTTTTCCCCGTATAACTCGAGAATGGTATGTCTATACCTACAGTAGATATACACTACTGTAGGTAATGATAGAGGTGTATAACTGAATAGAATACCTGAAATTTGTTTACCTGTGACAATGTGGATACGCTAATTTGACAACTGGTGAGTAAACTATATCGATTTTATCATTTAGCAAATTACATCCGCAATGCTTATAGTGCTTACGAATTTCCAAGTATTCCAAATAATTGAGTTGACAGCCCTTGTTTGCATAGTACAACATTTCCGTATCGCTTAGATTCGAAAAATTGTTTGTGGCTGCTTTCCAAGGAATTGTTTGAAAACCTCGAATTATTTTTACCTGAAAGTCCTTTCATGTTCAGCATACCGTTTTGAGAAATTTCGACCACACTGTCCCACATAAATACTATTATACTCCGGACACTTGAGCTTTCAAACTCCAGATGAAGTGGGCAAGACGGAAAAATCTGGAGTTGTTCGTAGTTAACGATAGCTGGGGAACGAAAAAATAGATTTATTTTAACAGACAGATATCCTTATAGAAAGAAACTGCAGTAACATTAATTACAAAAAAAGTGGTGAAAAATAGACATTTCAATTTCTCATTTTTCATGAAAATCTTAGATTTTTTGTGACAGATCATAACTAAATGAGGCAACTTCTTCTACAAATGGAAAGTAAGTTTTCACAAGTTACGATAGAGGTTCCAATTGAATTCTGGTTTTGTAATGGGGTATTGGATTCGGTATTCATTTGAAACTTGAGTCGATTGTTTGAGAAATGTTTCATGTACCTACCGAAATTACTTTTTGGGTTGAAAGGTTTTAAATACCCCTCAAAACTCATGCTATCAGCTTGGTGGGTGCACCAATATAAATCTCTATTTCTCTATTTGGATACACTCATTTTCACAATGCCCCGTAAAATTCATACTATCATTTTGGTGGGTACACCAATAAAAATCTCTATTTGGATACACTCGTTCTCACAATGCCCCCTAGAATTCATGCTATCAGCTTGGTGGGTTCACCAATACAAATCTCTATTTGGATACACTCGTTCTCACTTACAGACTCTATGTTTTTATTCGTGTTTTTTGATAAAAATTATATATTTTGAAACGAATTCGTAGTTCAGTGATTCAAGTATGAGGCTAGAAAACATATTTTGAAGTAGGAAATTATTAAGGCTTACTTGCGATTGAAAATAGTTGGAAAAAAATTTATAAAGAACATCACATAGTGTCACTCCATCTAGTGGACGAGGTATTAAACAACTGCAAATCCGTAATTTACCCGAATCCTCTGCATAAGGAAGAAAAACTCTCTTATTAGTCAGTGGGCTATGCTTGAAGACTGGCAATGAACAAATAAAGCAAATGAACTTCAAACGTTCAAGCCAGTCTCTCCAACTTCGGAAGAGGAATGAAATACTCTGAAAGAATTCCGATTTTCAATTGTGGAATATCATTGACTGTAGGTCGATGATGGTCACTATCTTGCACTGATGAGTGGCTAATAAGCTCGAAACCGGTCTGCAAGTGTGCCCGTTCCAGAATTGAAGGTCGACTCTTTCAATTGTATTGCCAATTGCATATGTAGGAAATTTTCTGTGAAGATTCCTGCACTGGAGACTGGCTTGAACGTTTGAAGTTCATTTGCTTTATTTGTTTATTGCCAGTCTACAAGCATAGCCCACTGACTAATAAGAAAATTCTCTGAAAACTACAACGTAGTGGTTTTGAAATATAATATTTTTTCCATTCATGTGTTTGAAGAAACGTTTATGGGGACTGCCTTCTAAAGCAGCCGTGGATTCAGATATTTAAACCATTTGTCGCTTCATTTCAATTCAGAGTTCTCGAACCCTCATTTGAATCACCGTCATTTTTCTATCTCAACCCAGAAGGGAGTCAGGAAGGATCGACGCTGCTTTTCCGAAACAAATGAAACTAACTTTTTATGACATCGCCTGCAAAATAGACAACTCTGTTTCAATGCAGTCAATTTTCCCTCCGCCGCGGTATACAATTATAGTCGCTCCATTTGCAGTCGCAAATTTGAAAATCCCTGAATTATAAGTTAGAACTAAGCGGCGGCTATCACGAACGCTACTGGTAAATTGCATACTCACAGCATCGTTGTGGTTCCAGAATATAAATGCTGGTGGCTCGGGACTATGTCGGACGACGCAGGTGAGGTTGATAGTGCTCCCACGATCAATGAACAGCTCAGGTCCGCCTACGATCTCTGTGTCTGGTTCTGAAACATTAACCGACGCTGAATATAGATCCGTGTCAGCAGATGCAGCGCTCTACTCAAACTTTTAGTGATTTCGATAAAAAATTCAAGTTCGAAAACTGAGGTGACAAAAGCTTTGAATGTTTTAGTTTTGATATAGTGTGAGTCTATGAAAACCAGTATGAGTTTACAATCTTCAACTATACCTAAAATTGAGTCGAAACAAAATGCACCACGTATTTTTGCACCGGCTGTACCACAAACTGGCACAAAGTGCAATGTGGCTACTGCTCTCAACAACACAACCTCTTGATGAAAATTGCTCTTATTCTTGAAATTAACTAATGATGAAAGCTCTAAGTTACGATTTTGGGTTCATTTCATACAATTCAGAAGCACTCTATTAATTATTCTAAACAAACATATTTTATATTAATTTTTTTAACTCCATTATATGGCAATTTCGGGAGCCCTCATTGATATATCTCTGCCGCTTGATGAAATGTTTCCTAGGAGTGGTTAAAAATTACAATTTGTTAAAGAGAGAGTCGTAAAATGCTTGGGTCTCTAAACTTACATAATCTGAAAAATAAATAAATATAGATCAACAGAGAATCTGCCCAAGTGTGATAAATGGAAAACTTTTCATTGATTTGACATTTGTCATAAGAAAAACATAGACAGGGTGTTTCCCACCTACGGTACGGAACTGCAGAGGGTGATTTGTTATGTCGTTTAAAAAAAAAGGCGTTGAAGTTAAAAAAAACGTTATGTATAATATATCATAAATATCCTTCCACCGATTTGGTTGAAATTTGCCAGAGTTTCTAGAAGTAATGATGCGTTTATTTAGCCCTAACTAGACATTCGATGTTCCGCCGTAAGACACTTGCCTTATAGGCTCTTCAGTAGCAAATACGGAAAACATTATAAGAAAAAACACTCAATTCGTTCATAATTACATTTTTTTGTCACACAATGGGTTCAATCCATCCATAACGTTGAAGACAGAATGTAAATAATGTTCAACCGCTTATTTGATTGAATCCCAGCCATAGGAACCTTGTTTAAATTGAAAAGGTTCATTTTTAGGAGAGATTTAATTTTGGGAAAGAAAGGCCATAAACTTTCTTTCCCAAAAATTAGTATCTCCTAAACATATACCCATTCAATTCAAACATTTCAGATACTTTATCAAAATTCACAAGACAAACTTTGCCGATTCCCACTGAACAGAAAAAAATGTAAATAGTTTTGAATGTTTGTATTGAAAATCTATTCAACTTTTGAAATTTTTGTAAAATATAATTTGGCTAACTAGTTTAGTGATCCAATAATTTTTCTGAAAAAGGGGTTGATTGGATAACAGGATCCATTTTTTCTCAAAAAAATAATTGTATTATTGCCGACGTTTCAAATTTAATTAAATTATTCTTCAGGGCTAACAATGAATTTTCATAAATATACCTTCCACAAAACTTATACGATTATTATTGTTTCAATTTCACAAGAAATGGTGAGTTCTCAACTAAATTACTCACCGAAAAGTAGTTTTTTACTATTTTAAAAACCACCAGATATGTCACATATTTAAAAATAAAAATAAAAAACATTGCAACAACAAATTTTCGAGACAATACCAATACAAAAAGACATAAAACAAACAAATGGCTTCATCTGTGGTTCTGATAAAGTGGTGTCAGTTTTTTAATCAATGGCAGAAAGAAAAATAATAAAAAGAGTGTAAATTATTCAGGTATTTTACGTATCAAATTGGAATATGCAGTATTGAGGTCATCGACATCTTTTCTAGTGTTAACACTATTGCATTTGAGGATAAGTATTATTTCGCTCAAAAGTCTTTTTGATAAATATGGTTGAACAACTAAAATAGTTGGATGATCAAAATCAAAAATGTGTCTATATTTTTTTTCATGTTTAACAAGAGCTATGGGGTTTTTTATATTCAGTTTCTTAGAGTCTCTCATGTGTTCTGAAACTCGTGTTTTAAGATACCGCCCGGTTTGACCAACATATCATTTGTAACAGCTTCCACAGTTCAATTTGTACACAATATTGGATTGTATTTCTTGTAGTTTTTTAGTTTTTTGTTTGAGAAAAAAATGCTGTTTCATTAGAAACAGCCACTTTCATTTCTTCGGTACTGAGTATCATTCCAAGTCTAACAGATAAATTTTCTTCAAATGGAATTTTATGATATTTGGGATTCACCCCTGTATTTTGGGAGGATAACCTTCTTTCTTTATATACTTGGCATTTGAAACTTCCATATCTTTCGAAGCTTTTTTCAATAGTTTCACTCAATCTCCAACCCTGGTTGGAAAAATTTAAAAAATTCAATTTTGGAACTGGCACCCCATCTGGAGAGATGAAGGTTTTGCAAATCGTTTCAGACCGGAACGGTAAAATCACAAACAAATTCCACCTATTTTGAAATATTTGAAAAAAAATCTTTTCTAGCAGTACTCGGTAGAAATGATTCAATCTTTATTGATTTTGAACTCCTCCATTTGTGGAACAATTTTCCTACGTCGTTTTCTCTCCGTGTATCCTTGTTATTCACACGAATTGGCTAAGTTCACAAACTCAGCTACTATCCGGCACGACTAATTAATCTTCTCATGATTTTTTAGCGTCACCATTTGTTGTCCATGAGGGCTGACACGCGGAGGTTGAAGCGAACTCATTCAGAGTAGATTTGGTCAGCGGTATACCATTCAAAGTTGGGTAAACAAGTTGCTATTGTGTTTTTTTGACTGATATCTGTGGAGAGAATGAGAAAGCGGAAATGTATCATTTTATTTCTGACACTGAATAATTATTTTTATTCATTATATACGTTTATGTGATCTCTCACCTGAAAATACAGGATTCAGAATGTCACTTTTCAGGTGACATCAATATCCATATTGAATGAGTGAGAAAAAGGCCTTCATGATTTCTGAATTTCAAGAGCACTGTTCAATGTTATATCATTTGGTCAACATTAATATTACTTCTTTTTCCCTTCGATCTTTACTTCCATTTAAACTATCAATACTGATTCAATAGAAGAAATCTGAAGATGATTCCAAAAATGAAAACAATAGAAGTGTAATTATCTTCAGAATTCAAATTAAGCCTTTCATCTAGGCAGTATCTTGTGAAATATATCAGAACGTTTGATCTTTCTCTTGAAGATGATCACTTGGTGATCGAAATACGTGTTGAGGTGTTAAAATAACGGTTTGGTGTTGGGAAAAAACTCCAGTAATATTCATGTATAAGAAAATCTTCAATTTCCCAATGAATTCATTTGTGAAGATATTCAATTTAGGCAACTATTTACGCTAGAAGTTGACCGAGAGTGAAGAGAAACTTCTAGCTAAGCAAATCGTGACAATTTTGTCAATGCGTTTATGAATCATGAAACTGTAAATGAACTGATTGTAAGTCACAACCATTCTAGATTTTTTAGATCAGTATGTTGGTCCAAACTCCATCAACTCCCCAATTTTACCAATAACCAAAGTGGACGACTCAATGGTAATAGCTACAGAGAAATCAAAATTACTAGCTGAACAATGTGCATCCTACTGCATAGTCAATTTTGAAGAAGTGCATTGTATCGACGAGTCAGTACCTGGAACTAATCGGCTTCCGATTTCTTTTTCGAGGGAGCACAGGGCTGGACATGGGTATCGTTTACTGTTTCAGTACCTGAGAGTCCAGACCTCGTAACACCTTTTTGTTCTTGCTGAGATACCAGCGCGACGTGGTTCCGATAATTCGATGACATCTCATATCAATCAAACGAAAAACAGAGTCCGGACTCACGTTGAATACTGTAAACCAAACTGAGGTGAATTGCAAAGGTACAACTGAATACCACGTTGGCAACAAGGCCTGTACAGCAGTATCCTTACGCTTCCATAACCTTACGGACAACTTTATCCGCATCTTTACCTACCTGTCTTCGAAGAAGAGAACATCCTTCGGAGACGCAGGGATATTTGAAGCTGCCAGCTACTTGTGTAGTGGCACAGTTCACGTAGGCTGTGCACGTTGTGTCTGTGCTTACATTCGGATGTATTCGGCTCTGACGAAGAAGGCCGAATTGTGGGTGGTGTAAGGACTGTTGAGTGCTGTTGAAGCCCAACAAGCTACAATGGGTCTTGAGAAAAGCCAGCAGTATCAAGAGCTGAACATTTTTTTACGTTGTAGTTTTAAAACATTTTCTATTTCCAAATGCCATTCTGATAACCTGGAACATATGTGTGTGAACTGTTTGATGATTCTGATTCCCACTAGCTTCATCTGTGAGTTTTGTAATGTCATCAAAACAAAGATTGATATTTATGTCGACCAAAAATGATCACATTATTTTTATATCTACGGCATCGACAACTATGGTCATTAACTTTTGATCATTAACTTTACTTTTTGCATAGGTTATGTTAATGACTATCCGAGCTACCTGTGGAGCTTCATCGCTATTGGCAAAAAGATAAATTCTAATGTACTTCAATTCTGAGAATTATACTATACAATAGCTTTCTCAGACATGTGCATGTTGACAGTTGGACTGGATTTTTATCATGTAAATTCCATCAAATAAGTAGAATTGAAACTTTCATCATGGAATGAATTTATTAGAAACACTTTTTCCAGTCTTTAACAAATCAACTCTCGATGCGCCTTTCGCTGAATAAATTAGCATCATCAGGAATCCAACGCCCTTCGTGGTATTAGCCAGGGGAGTAGTTGGTTTCTGATAGGTGTCAGTCCATTCAACCTACTGTGTACGTATATCCGAGACTGGTTTGAACGTATAAAATTCATTTCTTCAGATTTGTTTACTGCCAGTCTTCGGGCAAATTTCGCATATGTAGTTGGTAAGTACCTCGTCCACTAGATGGAGTGATTTTGTTGTTCGCTCCAACTTAGGAAGAGAAATGAAATACTGTGAAAGAATTCCAATTTTCAATTATGGAATATCATTGACTTTAGGTAGATGATGGCCACTATCTTGCACTAATGAGCGGCTAATAAGCCCGAAACTGGTCTGCAAGTGTGCTCGTTCCAAAATTGAAAGTCGACTCTTTCAGTTGTATTGCCAATTGCATATGCAGGAAATTTTCTGTGAAGATTTCTGCACTGACGCCTGTCGGGTATAATTCAACTCCCTTCGTGGTATTAGATAATCGACTGAATTCTATCTGAATGACTTTTGTATGACCATATTTTTTTCAGTTTTTATTAATTCTTTCAGAGTCATTTGAAATAAATTGCAACCGTTCTGGTGATCGAGTGAACCTCTCTTTCTGATTGATTTTCCGTAATGGCCGACATCATTGCGATGCTGCAATTTCATCAAGTATTGATGAAGACGAATCCATCCATTATCTAGTCTCGATTGGATGAATCCAGACTTCATTCTACACGAGTTTACTTCCATTCCTAACTTTCATGTCGGAGAAGTTTCAGTCGATAACTCTCATACAATATTAATAACCTGAAAGATACTCTCGAAATGAATTTATCCTCCAAGATGAGAAAATCGAGAAGGTGAAATTGATACCCTCTATAACAAAATGTAATTTCCCAATAATAGCAATATTACCCGTTTATTAAAACTGTTGAGCTCCAAGAGAACTTTATAATGTTAACAGGTCTCATGTTTCCAATTTCCTTCGAAACCTTTGATAATGAACAAAATCATCAAAATGTCAATTCCAGTCATTCATGCATGACTATTGAAGTATAAGTCAAAACAGTTTTCGAATAACTAGGGGTTGTTGGTTTATATAAGAATAAACAATGGCTTTTTAGGAATGGACCTTTATCGCTGTTCATTGTTCTTCTCATGCCTATCTTCATTATTTTTGAACTTTCAAAAGCATATTAACAGAAATCCTTCACCTATGTCCATTCTCCAAGATGAGTGAGGTGACATTCGACTTTCCTGGGCTACGGAATAGGATAACGCCGCGTACTCTTTTGAACCAGTTTAATTAGCCTGTTAAGTTGGAGTACTTTTTGACGCAGTCCTGACGAATCCTCAACTTCTTTTTCAATCAGTTTTTCAATCGTTCTAACCAGTTATTTATCACAATGAGAATATAATGATCCGGGCGGTCAAACGGTAGCCGGTCGGTTCGACGTGGGTGCTTTGTTCACTCCCTCAAATCGTCCGCCGTGTTGGTCGCTGGTTCAAGCCCCAGGTTGAGCGATTGATTTTTACTTGCTCTCGTCCAACACGTGTTGGAAATCACACGTTAAAAGGTAAGACCTTGTTAGTCCTTAGCTCGCACAACTTTCGTCTTCTGAGGGTTATTGTTCGTAGGGGTGCGACAGTTGATTAACGGAAAAACAGATTTTAAACAAATTTTCAAACAAATGTGTTCTCACACATCGGATCTGTAATTCAAAATATTTATCCTGCAGATGTTATTTGAAACCCACTGTTTTTGCTTGATGTGAGTAAATCTTCAGAAAAAAAGTATGACAACTATAGTTGCTGTCTGACTTTCAGTTACTTTCAAAGTGGTATCTGTTACATAAAAGTTTCAACTGAAATGATATTTCAGTGCATCAACATCTGCAAACTAATAGTAGGTACTGAAATTCTGACATTCATCGAAACCAAAATATGTATTCAGGCATCGACTTCCATGTTAAATTTTGAAATAACTTTGGAATTCCACTTTTTATCCATATTCTGAGATATTCTTCAAACGGGTGAAAAACCTGGAATCACGAAACATAAATTTTCAAATATCAGTGATCTACTCAGAATATGCTAGTCTCATAGTTCAATACCCAAAAACCAATCCTCTACTTCATTCGGGTCTCATCCACAAATTACTTACTCTATAGACGTTTCACGCAAATGTTCAAGGTCACAGTCGTTTTTATAGTTCGTTGTGCCCACCTGTAGGGGTCTCTGCTACAAACTACTTGAAGTGGTGTGTGGTCTCTGCAGAGATTATAGGTTATGTCGATTGTTGACATTTTTCCTTTGAAAGGAATTTGATTCGTATTATTTTTATTAGTGTTCTTGGATCAGTTAGTTTGTATCTTATATAAACATATTTATCCAGTGTTATTACATTCTTATATTTGATATTTTTCCATTATTCTTAGTGAACTTCGTTTTCAACTATGTCGTGTGGGGCTGTAGGGAATGCTGCATTTCAAAGTGTTCAGCGTCTGCACCGCTACACAAATTTCCAAATCCTGGAAAATATCTAGAACAATTCGGAATATGGGTGCACTCTATCAATGGTAGGGATTTCAAAGAAATGGACCCAGTAATGGTGTATCGCTCTGAAAGAGTTTGTCATAAACATTTCGAGGCCAAATACCATTCATCGATGTCGAGTAGACTTCAACCAATGGCTGTGCCTACATTATATTTGAGAAACATTTCAATTCTTGAACGACCAAATAATAAAAAAATTCAGGTCAAATTATTTTTCTCATCATTAACAGTTCTGACATCTCAATTCTCAAATTAGCGTGACTTCTGAGATGCGTGAAAATTTCAATTTGAATATTTCATTGCCACAATTATTTTGATTCTTCATCTAAACGGTTTTCAATGAGTTTGCCTACTATTTTATTTTCAGATGAAATTGATCTATTCGATTCAGATGAGCCGTCAACTTCTTCAGCCATGCCATTGACATTGGTTTTGGAACCGGATTTCTTTAATGGTTTGGTTTGGTTATTTTTCATTACCATATTTTGCGTTTTCACAAATGAGTCTTCATATCTATTCATTTATTTGTGGAGTAATTGACATAATTCTTTTTCAGAAAATGCTGTTGGTTGTCTGATGTCACCACTTCAGCTCCTGAAGCATTCAGAATTAAAAAAAAACTGAAAAAACCACCACATGAAATAGTTTAGGTGCTTGATATTATATTTTTGTTTTATTTGATTAACCTGTTTTATTTACTATGCCAAACTATATAACATTACAATTATTTACCCTTCATATGCGAATTATGTTTCACTCCCACCTTGAAAAATTCATTATTTCTATCTTGTTATTGGAATCAACCATAGCATGACTTTATTTTGATTTCAGTAGCAAATTAGAATATTTATATTTAACACTTTCAAAGTAAACAATGGTTGAGCTATTAAACTATGAGATTGGAACCTTTGGTGAACAGTTGAAACTTTTCCTAGAGATCAATTATCCTAACACCAAACTGATATTTTTTGCACTCGACGCGTGTTTCGCTAACAAGGTAAGCATCTTCATCTATCAATAGATACTGTATCAATTTTCTTCTCCTGAAGCTGAAAATCATTGCCAGCTGACAGCATTGTCGTCAACTACGCATGCTCATAATTTGACAAACTATTGCTGCGACCTATACAGGTGGGAACAACGAACTACAAAAGCATCTTCGACCAATACCATTGCCGTGAAGCGTCTATAGAGTAGGTGGTTTGTCGTCTTATCATAAATTTGTTTCATTTTCGATCATCTTCAAGATAATCAATTTACGCTACGGTTTACCTACCCTTAATAGTATTTCAATAGAAAATGTAGAAATTTGTAGAGATATAATCTGATCTGTTTACGATTTTTTCAAGGACGAAACATAAGCACTACAGAAAAATTCTTAGGGCGCTCTTGGAGCGGTGCCTGTACAGAAGTAGTGATTGACATTGTATTTGAATCACTGGAAATTGAATCCATTTGGAAAAACGTTCTCAGGAAATTTATTCCACATTAACGCTGCTCTCCAAATGGAAGAGTTCCTAAACAGTGAAGTTCGAGGTATACTGAGTTGAATCTCAAAGCGATGACCAGCCACAGTCCGTCGCGTATTTCTGATTTGTATCGCTCTTGGTGAAGTCAAATGAGCCAGGTCACTTGAACACTTCCTTTGGAAGTATCTATAGAGAAGAGACAAATCTCCAACTTTTTCTCCAGACTATCCAGACTATCAAAGTTACAAATGATGTTCGCGTCTCCAATCAGGCGAATAGGTCCTTTCTGGATGGAATCTAGCAGCTTCAGGGTATGTTTGGGGGGAGCTCCATACATGAGAACAATATTCAAAAGAAGGTCTGATATGAGCTTCATAAAGTAACAAAAGTTGCTGAGGTGTGAACAGTTTTCTGGTTTTCTGTTTCAAGCTTTTGAGAAGCAACCTTTGCAATTCCAGCGACATGATTGTGACAAGACATTTTGGTGTTCATTTTAACCCCCAACAAACTCATCGATGCAGAAAGCGGAACTGTCTGTCTTGACATTATCATATCCGGTTCAGAAACACCAAATCGATGCCTGGGTTTTTGTGGCATTGAATTGAACCTGGTTACTTTCACCCCAATTTGACATTCCTTCCGAATCCTCAATAAGATATTCAACCTCCTGCTGCTGGTGAAGATGTTCATCCACAGCCGATGTCCTGTAATGACGAGACAAGTATGCTGTTGTCAGCCAAGCAATACATTGGAATTTTTCGGGGGATATCCATCGACAAGCTATAGCATCGAAGTTTGGCCAGCAAACCCTTATGCGACACACGGTCGAAGGCCTTAAAAATATCAAGCGCAACAGCTCTTGACTTTCCATGTTTCTCTATTGCGTTATTCCAAATAGAAGGTCGCCTGTTAAACTTTGTTTCTGGAAGCCATATTGATGATGGTTCGAAGTGTTGAAGCCTTCCAAATATTTGAGGAGAAAGCCGTAAAACCAGCATATGGTTTACGGCTTTCTCCATGATTTTTGAAATCACCGATAGGAAAGCGACTGGTCTATAGTTATTTGGAAGAGTTTTCTTTCCGTTTTTGTAAATAGGCTGAACGCGAGCCTCTTTCTTGTAAGACTGGTTGAAAAGTTTGCAAAATACTGGTGCGAGTTCATTTGCGCACTTTTTAAGTACGGTGACGGATACTTCATCAGGGCCAGAGGCCTTGTTGATATTGAGCTGTTTCAAAATTCGCCTAACTAGACGCTGTCGAAAAGTAATTTTCGGTATTGTGGATCCTAGTGTGGGAATAGTGGGTGGTGCCTTTCCCAGAAAATCGACTGTGGAGTGGGACGCAAATTTTTTAGCTGGTAGGTTTGCTTTTTCTATGGGCGTTGTTGCAATTAATCCATCCGCTTGTGTAAGTGGTGGAATTGTAGATTTTG
The DNA here is from genome assembly GCF_025532065.1 of Leptinotarsa decemlineata. Classification (NCBI taxonomy): domain Eukaryota; kingdom Metazoa; phylum Arthropoda; class Insecta; order Coleoptera; family Chrysomelidae; genus Leptinotarsa; species Leptinotarsa decemlineata. The sequence continues at coordinate 507,752 of NW_027412545.1, read as the reverse complement.
TGAAGTTCTGATTAACAGCTATAGCTACCGACCAGACGGATCTAGACCCGTTGGGTTTGGCAAGCAGTTTATTCCTAATTCTCTGATTGTGAAGTTCTCTGCTTTCATTTATCCTAAGTTTTCAGCTGTTGCCAGCATTAACAAACCTAGTTCGATCGATTTTTGTCACTAGGATTTCTGCACCACTGCCAGTGGGCGAGTTTTTTGGAAGTGACAGCTTGCTAGCAATTTTTGTTGAACCAAGGTTTGCCGTTAGAAGGTCGTTTCATTGAAAGAGGAGAATATCCTTATCAATCCATATCCTACGATGATGTTAGAATAATTTCCGTGTTTTTAGAAGTACAAGTTGCTGGATCTTTGAAGCTGAAATAAACGTATAGCCAGAGGAAATTTCTTAAATGATCTTGAAGATCCTTCCATTCGGCTGATCTGCAATGCCAAACTTTGCGCGGCTTAGATTTTTCCCCAACATTTATCGGTAATTCACTCAACACTGAAATGAGTTAGTGGTTTGAAGATCTCAATGGAAACCTCAAGGTGTTAGGTGTTTATCCAGAAGGCAGGCATATTTTCCGTCACGGCCAGGAACCCGGGTTGGCTCATTTATAATGTGAGTAGCTCCGTTGCTTATTGCAAAAGCCTCAGTTTCGCAACCTTGTTCGTCGTTGATATTTGTAAATTTGAGCCATTCTATATTGTGGACAATGAAGTCATCGAATATGGAAATTTCGGCACTGAGATGATTGATTCGCTGAAAATCAATGGTATTTGCAAGTGTAGAGAATAGTTCCCTATATTATGTATCGCTAGGTAGTCGATATACGCAACATATAAATTTGATGATCTTCGGTGATATTATTTTGAACCACATAACATCAAAGTTTCAGGGTTCCCGCATTTCCTCTCGTCGACAGGAGAGATCGCTTTTGATATAAAGAGATATTCCAAAGTTACGTCTGAATCGTGAGTGGAAATCATAGCCAGGATATAGAAAATTGACCGGGTTCGTTGAAGCACTGACTTTGGTATCTGTGAGTGCAAGAATATGGGGACTATTTGATTGCAAATGTTGGTGCACTCAGTTTATATTTGAGTTGAGTCCTCTAATATTGCAGAAGTCGATTTTGAAGTTGCTTGTGAGCCTCTTAGCAACTGCAGTTACCATGCTATTTACGTGTAGACTGATGTTAGGAAAACCCTGCTGACTACCAGAAATAGTGGTCCTTGAATCAGCTCCCACCCTGAAATACAATTGGGAACTATTTTACCTCCAGAGTATTTTGATCCTAGGAGCATCATCATGCATTTTTTATTATATTCTCACCTTCAAATTCGGAAACAGCGGCACACCAACCTCACGCTGCTTAAGTCATTGCGATGGTATCTCACCGGGCGATGCCGGGTGGGACGAGCGTCTACCATCTAGCAACATCTACCATCTAGGTATAGAAAATATAGGGCTAGCAGATATCCTGATTACTTCAATGATTGATTAGGCTAATTGAAACAGCACGAATATATAAATTTCTTTAAAAGAAACAAGAAATCTATAAAAACATATGAATTTTGTGTTCAGAGGGTACCTTGAATTTGGACATTGTGTTATAAAACACCTATGATTTTCATAATAATTATTCATACATAACATTCTGAACCCACTGATGCAATGTTTAGTTTTTAGTAACTAAAATTAATTATTTAATATAACGTCGATTCTAGGAACTTCATAAATAATGAATATCTAGAAAGTATCTGAAATTACATCCGAAGTTTCATTCAGAGCTTCAACTAGGCCAATATATTTTCGACAAACTATGTAGAGACATGCAAGTTGGAGTCCAGCGAATGAATGAATGAAACATATTTTCCACGAAGGAATTCATTTTCCAGGAGAACTCTTAGCCATTTCTTCATTCCGCTTCGAAAATTCTGCCCGATATTAGCGGAACTTCTTCAAGATCTCACAAACTTATTACTTGTTGGGTGAAATGCAACTTTTCCAACCTGTATTTTTTAGATGTTCACAGGCAATTCAGAAAACACTTCATGTTTTAGAAATGGAAAAAATAGTTCATTTAAAAAATTTTGTTTGATTATAAACACTGAAATATTTTTTTCATGTTGAAAAATTGGATATCACAGAAAAAACAGTAAATCATTAATCATGAAACAAACTGAATTTTTTAGCTTTTTCGATAATCAAAATGATCAAACACGACAAATTACTGATAGGTTTTTTTTGTGAAAATTACGGCAGATTAATATACAGGGGGATACCTTACCTTTACCAAATATGAGCCCCATATATAAGGCCGCCTGTGAGAGATGAAGGATCAGATTAGTAAAAAAAATGATCACCAGAAATTCTCAAGCGTGTCAGATTAAGGTAGGGTGAGTTAATTACCTGCTAAAAAGTGTATATTCCAGTAATCTGACAATTTGAAAGTGATGTAAAGGAAGGGGAGGGCAGCAAAGTTGTAAAAAAATAACGTCATTTCGACATTCTCGAGCATACCAATTTTTTTTATTTTGAAGAAAATAATTCAAGGATAACGAAAAATATACAATCTGACGATTTCCGCAAGCCGAAATAACAAAAATTCGTAGATAAAGTTTAATGCGTGCAGCTGTGTGATACCTATATTTCCCTCTCCGAGTTTCTGTTCCTCTATTCTCTTTTCACATTTTCTCTGTCTATTACTCTCTCACTCCGTCCCCACTCTGAATTCTGTTGCCATGACGCCATCACAGCTGATCACAGATACTCGTTCGTGATGAAAATGATGACTGATTAATCAATCAATTGATGGATGTAGCCGTTACTACGTGGTAGAAAATCATAATGAAGAAAAGAGAAATTAAACTGTGGTAAAAGTGGTAGGAAACATAGAAAGTTTCATTTCTCTTTTCTTGATTGATAAATCAATTGATTATAAAAAATCAAATTTTTTGAGCATTTTAAAAGAAATATTTTCTTATAAATACAAGTATTCTACTTAAAAAACATACACTGGTTGTCCCGATCGAAATCACCTCATTTAAGGTTTATAAATTATTACTTATTATATATAGTTCACGGTTCAAAAGAAAAGTCTACTTTAAATTTGTCTACATGTTAATGAATTTGGTGTTGATTAAACAGTTCAAATATATTTGAAAGTGGTATCAAACAACGCAGAATTACATAGAGTATCCATAAAGCTAATCAAATTATATGTCCATCACTTGATTTGTCTGCATTCTGTACTTAATTCAGTGAATTTTGTGAATTGTGCAGATAAAATCAAGACAAAAACAGCCAGCAGTGAATAAAAAACATACAAGTGAACATCTGGATAAAAACAAGTCAGGGTCGGTTTAAGGTTAAAAATGAGAAAGTGTGTGAAATGCAATAAAAAAGAATCCAATTCCGCTATAATATTTCCGTATGACTCTTGTAAGGCTCTCATTTGTGTTGTTTGTGCAAAACTTAATGCTTCAGAGATTAAATGCCTAGAGCTAAAAAATGGAAGAAAACTCATGTTTCTCTGTGACGAATGTGGACAAGGTTTTCAGAATGTACCCGAATTGATAGTAAAATTAAAAAAAGACAGAGGAGAGACTGGAGACTCTTGAAAAAAATATGAATAACCTCAAGAATAAAGTTTCCATTGGAGAGGAATGTGAAGAATTTATATCTGAAATGTTGGAGCGTCAAAAAAGGTCATCCAACATTATGATTGCCAATATCAGAGAGGCAGCAGCGGAAAGGGGCATTGATAGGAAAGAAGAAGATACAAACAGTGTAAAAGACCTACTTAAAGAACATAATGTGGACTTAACTGGTATAAAAGTATTTAGAGTTGGTAAGCCAGTTGAGGGCAGAGCCCGGTTGATGAAAGTCATTTTCAATAACTCGGCGGATGCTCTCAGAGTTCTTAAGTCAAGAAAAAATAATGGTAATACTGTTAAAATTCTTTCAGATCAAACTAAAAAACAGAGGAAATACTATTTATCAGTAAAAAATTTAAAATTAGATGCATTACACGCAGAAGGGGACACATCTAAATTAATAAAATATATAAACAATAAGCCTACTATAGTTTCAAAAACTCATAACTTTCGAAACCATTAGAAAGAGCTCCTACATTCAATTTCGTTGTGATATAAGTCATTGCAAACATCAAATGTTTTAAACCTGCTTGGATGTTATTTAGTGAAAGTCGCACAACAGATGAAATAGATGAAAGTGAAATCAATTTCACCAATTATAATGTAGAGAGATGTGATTCAAACTCACGTCACACTGGAGGAGTATTGTTATATATAAGGCAGGATATTTCTTATAAAGTTAAAAAATGTTCTGTCCTAGAGGGTAATTACTGGTGTAAAACTATTGTTATGCAGATTCATGGTATTAAAGTCTTGATAGGAGTTTTATATCACTCACCAAGCTCTAGTCATTCTGAATTTCTTAATGATTTTGAATCTATATGTGATGAAGTTTTATGTACTAATATGAAAAGTATCATATTTGGTGATTTTAACTTGAATTATATTAGTTTCTTATTATTGTGAAAAAATAAAAAATATTTTGAATATGTTTGAAGTTGAACAAATAATTAAGAATTGTACAAGATGTATTAGTGAGAGTTCCACTCTTGTAGATTACGTGCTCACAAATTTTGAAATTGATGCATATGTACATGATATACCAAAAATTATTGACCATTCTATCATTTCCGCTAATATCTGTAATAAAAACCCTTGTAGAACTGAATGGTCATGTACGATGTATAGAAATCTAAATGTAACTAATATGCATAACTGAGGATACACCATTTATGGTGTAATAGCCGAAACCGGTCAATAATAAAGAAATATAGTGGAAAATAGACAAAAGTGTGTTTTTGTACTGTATCCTCAGTGAACATGAATTTCCACAAAATAAACAAGTCGTCAACCGAAGAAGTAATATGCATAAAATTGATCTGGAACTAATATCATGTGATTTCATGCTGAACTGTGTCGATGTGAATATTATATATAAAAATTTACTTGACAACTGTACCCACGTTGTGGATAAAATTGCACCAATGAAATCATTCATGAGCAGAGAGGATAGCTTACCTTATTATGTATACGAAATGAGAGTAAAGGCAAAAGAAAGAGATACAGCATTCAAACTATTCAAATTACAGAATAGAACGAACAACTGGGCCAGTTATAAAAAAAAATTAGAAATGAATATATCAATGTATTAAAAAGTAAAAAAGCAAATTACTATTTCAATAAAATAGATTTAAATAAGAAAGATCCAAATAAGATGTGGAAAACTTTAAAAAGCCTTGTCAACTCAATTCCAATAAGTACACCTAATAATCATAATATAATTTGTTGTAAAATTGTAAACATTGTAAAATCAATTTTAGACAATTGAGACGCAGGTACCTAGCAGAGGTATCGATGGTATAAATAAGGACAATATTGTAAGTGTATTCAGTTTAATCTTCCTCTTGAATATGATCACTTGGTGATCGAAACAAGTGTCGAAGTGTTGGGATAAAACTCCAGTAATATTCTTTATTATAATCGGTTGAAAATGTCCTTATAGAAAAAAATTGAAGTAAAAACATAAGTTACGAATAAAAGTAGTAGAATAAATATAGAAAGTTTTCATTCTCATTTCATAGTTGGTCACTTTTTCTTCTTCTTCTCTTTTTTAAGGTCTTTGCTTTCCTTCGGCGCAGTAGACTAATTAAGTTACTGGAAAAGATTCAAGCTTTTCCAAAACGTACCAAAATGGGTTTAAACTAAACTTGGGGATTTCAAACGCAAAGAAGTTTGTTAATGAAGGAACAAGTCTAGGTTGAATGATTGGAAAGAATTTGGGGTTTACCAATCTTTGGTGATGCCAAGTTGAAATCGAATTGTAAATAATCGGTCATTGAATTGATCTATGTAAATTATCGTAACGAATTGAAGAGTTTACTGTCTCAAACAATTTATTTCAAACAATATTTCACAATCGCAAAGTATTTCAAACTCATTTATTTCAAACAATATTTCACTATCGCAAAGTATTTTATTTACAACACTTAGCACTTAATTCATTTTCACTTTTTGAATCCTTTATTCAACCACTGGATTCACTTTCTAAATTCGACTGCCATCTCTGGACGGGAAGCAGGCCTTATATATCGGTTACGATCGTTCTAGATTTCTTTAGTGATCGCCTAGTATTTTTCCGGCGAGTCAGACTGCATTCTTTCGCGATGATGTCATGTGTTCATTCGCTGGCTGAAATATCGGTCAGGAACGACTTCAGATTCGTTACATTGCCTCTTTCTTAAAGACGTTTCGCCCCGGAATGTCATCCTTGGCGTTGATCAAAGCCCTTTTCAATTTCTCGAATGAGTCTTGGCATTCCTCAGACTACTGGAACTGGATCTGTCCTTCTGTAAGTCGGGTCAATAATTTGGCGATGTTGGCAAACCTCAGCACATATCTGCGGTAGTAGGTGCACAAACCAAGGAAGCTTCGAAGCTGATGTATGTCTTTTGGAATGGGCCATTTCTTAATTGCTTTGATTTTTTGTTCATCTACCGCCACTTCTCTTGACTAAGTCCCTCAATTTAGATCGATGAGTTGATGGTATGTCCTTGGAGGAATGTGTTAATCAACTTCTCCAACTCTTTAGGCAACTTGTTTGCTTGACTAACCGAACTGCGTATACTCCGTATCACAGAGGAAATGGACGAACAGTGCCCCAACATTGTTCTCTTCCTCAAGGTCACGGGAAAGTAGTTGACATTCATGACCCTGACCGGCACAACTTTATCAACACGCAACAGGATCTTCCCCGGTGCGATTTCTCGTCCAATTTTTCGTCATGTATCTTGGGCTCGAACATCACCACCTTTCCGCTGCTCGCACTTCCGTTAAAGCGAGCCTCAAGAATGGTTTCAGCCCTCTCAGGTACGCACACATCTTCGGCCAACAGGACCCTGATCATCTCTTCGCTTCTTCCATGAAGCACCACTCTTCTCCGCCGACACGTAGGATGCCGTCTTGGAAATTCAGCTTGAACCCTCTGGAATTCATTATGTCCATTCCAATAATTGCATCGTCCGCCACCAATGCACGATGGTTCAATCTAGTGCTGCCCAACACCAATTCAATTGGTAGTTCTCCAAGTACAGTGGCTGGCTCCACTGCTACGCACATGTCCAATTTGCCCACAGTTCCAACATCTTATTTGTTTTCTTCCAAACAACACCTCTTTCATTACCTTTTTGATGGTGGCCTCAATATCAGCAGGTACCTGTCCATCTTCCTCGATAGCTCGAACTTTGCCCTGACTCTTGCAGTATTGTTTTGCAGCTTCAAACTCTAGGGCATTTGCCAGTGCATCTACGATATGTTTGGGATGAGCTAGCGCCAAGGTTTGCCTCGTTTCTTGGTCGCGAAGTCCATCTAAGAATGCCTGAACTGCTAGCCGCAGTTCATTACATTTTCCGGGGTAGCAGGATATGCCGGACGAACCAATCGAGCTATGTCGGCTTCAAACTCCTGTAGGGATTCTCCTGATTTCTGGCAGCGGTTCTTCAGCTGTGAATGGTAGACGTGATCTAGGTGGGCCTGTCCATACCGCAGCTCAAGGTACAAGGTGCAAGTTGATCATAATCTTCCTGTTCCTGGGCCGTGAGGGTTTGCAGAATATTCGTTGCTTCTCCACGCAACGCCAATGTTAATGCTACTGCCTTTTCTGCTGCATTTCATCCGTTTGCTCTGGCCGCAGCTTCAAATTTTCGGCGATAATTTGCCCAAGGAGTTTTTCCGTCGAACTGGGGCGGCTTCATGGAGAGCTTTCCTGGTTCAGAACTGACGAGCTGACTGACTTCCTTCAAGACATTCGAATTCTCTAGAAATTTTTCCTGCAAATTTTTCGAATTTTCCAGTAGCTTGTCATTCAGAATTTTTGAATTTTCTAGAAATTCATCTTCCAAGCTTTTCCTGTTTTCCAGACGTTTTTCTTCAAGGCTTACCGAATTTTGTTGAAGTCCATCGAGTTTGTTAATTATTGAACTCAAATCACCCCCAGAAACTTCGAATAAATATGTTTCGGGATCTTCTTCTGATTCATTCAAGTTATCCCATAGTCTCTTCTGGAGTACCTACTCATTTCTTTCCAGAACAATCTAGCTTCCTCTCCTCCAATTCTTGCTTCAATTCGGCGACTTTCAAGTCCGTTAGGTGCACTTTCCTCAAACACATTTAGTCTTCTATTGTCTATTTTCCACAAAACTGAATATGTCCACTTATTTTAATCGAGTCCGAAGCACTTATTTATTTTCACAAGTCTATTTTTCGCGAGAAACGTCTATTAGTTTATGTTTCCGTAGTCCGGTACTGTCCACTTCGCCAAACACAACGAATCACCAGTCTCTCTAAGCGAACAAATAAGTTTTATAGTCAATTTCACCGTAATACAAAGATTGTCCACCAAGCGCTCACAGATTTATTTAAAAATCCACTTCTGATCACCAATTGTAACGAATTGAAGAATTTACTGTCCTAAACAAATTTATTTGTAAAAATATTCCACTATCGCAAACTAATTTATTCACAACAGTTAGCATTTAATTTATTTTCACTATTTGAATTCTTTATTTAACCGCTCGATTCACTTTCTAAATTCGACTGCCATCTCTAGACGGGAAGCAGGCCTTATATATCGGTTACGATCATTCTAGATTTCTCTAGTGGTCTCTGTACTCGCCTTGTATTTTCCCGGCGAGTCAGACTGCATTCTTTCGCGGTGATGTCATGTGTTTATTGGCTGGCTGAGATATCGGTCAGATTCGTTACATTATATTTAGAACTTCTGGTTGGAATGATTCTCAATAGAAATATTGTTTCATTACGAACTTCACTGTTTAGATTTTTTGCCATCTCCCTTTCTGTTAAAGAGAGGGGAACGAAAATAAAAAAATATTTAACGAAAATCGTCGATCATATTTGGTTCGTTTCATTTCTAATGATTAAAATAAAGGCGCTCAGTATGTTTCAATCACTGCACTATTATAGGTTCGATGATTTACGCTAAAAGTGTATTAGCAAGCATTATTCAGGTGAAATTAATGGACCTAAAAGGTTCCGGACCCACTACGATCTATTTTTCATTAAAATGTATCGAAGACTATGTTTTAAGATTCAAATGCAAATGTTGAGAATGCAAGACGGTTTGGAATTTTTAATTAATTCTTGAGAGGGAATGTGGACTCTTCGTGAAATATATTTGAGGAAAATCTCCAGGAGGAAACGGAATACGATTATTTATGGAAGTTGCATACTGCGTAATTATGCGAAAAATGAGTGAATGCATTAATATTCATTTTCAATATAAGAACTGAACAAATACAAATGCAATTTTGTGATTCAGGATGCAAAAAAGTATGAGTAATATTTTATATATACTTTTCGACGAAATATGATGACTCATAAAACATTTATGAACGAACTCTTGTTCTATATGGAAGTTATAGATATAAGAGCACAGAATTGAAGGAAGGCATTTCAAAGTTTTTTTTATTGTTATATGTTGTTTTCATGATTGAATTTGATGAATTTGAAATGAATCGAAACTTTAATTTTCATTAATCCTATCGGGGATTTCAAACCACATTAAATATTGGAAGTCCGAACTGATGAATTTCTCAATTATCAAGTTTTTTAAATGTATTTTATAAATATAGTATTTCCATCATGATCCATCACGTTGAAAATTTGATGATGATGAAAATGGAGGTCCATGAGTAATTTACGGGATATATGATGTAATAACTACGGTAGATCCTATACTGTTAACAGTGAACATGTGCGGTTGGCTCCTGTTGGTGGCTCGGTGCATTTGTATTTCTATCTTTTGGTAACCAAGTGTTGCCCATCCTTACACTTGGCTGCACCATACTGATGATGGGCCAAAAGCCCGAAACACGTGTCTATGGTTTGCCACTTTCATGAGTGCTATGTCCGATATTAACTTCTGTTTCAATATCAAGACACTCAATAACTTTCATATTTGTATATATATATATATATATATATATATATATATATATATATATATATATATATATATATATATATATATATATATATACAGAGATATGAATATTAACGAGTGTGTATAATATAAATCAAAAAGAGGAAATTCATATTCATTTTGAGCCTATTTTGCCCCCTAATATGTTTTACCGTAAAAATGGGATGTTCCATCGTGAGTGGCGGACACTGTATATCATTTTGATCGACCCCATTCAAGTGGTAGGTGCATTTTTAGCATTCTCATCAGTCCTGAGAGTTTTATCGTTCCACCTCGAATATTACGGAAGATAGGTGGTGTTTCCATAAAAAGTGAGACAAATTCGGATTTTTGAGGACTGAAATTTTTTCAGGAAAAAAGTGTGATTGTAGTAAGTTGGTAGTCCTGATCACGAATCTGAAGGAATTTTGAGCCTATTTTTTTTTTGGTTTTGACATCAAAACATGAACCAAATTATTTAAGAGAAACTCGACTTTTGTTTTCACAAAAATAATTCATTTTTCATTTTGTTGTCACGAAAGTTATTCCTTCTCAATGAGAGAGAAAATGGTAATTTTGTAAGAGGAACGGAAACATGTAATCAGTGAGGTTTTAGGATGGTTAATGTAAGTTCATATTCTCATTTTCCCATTATTTGAAAAAAAACAAGGATATTTTGTGGCGAAAAATGTTATGTAGTTCAAAATTTATTCGAAGTACTACTTTCAAAATCACATTTTCAATTAAAAAAGAAAACAATCAATTTCAAATGATTTAACTGTTGACAATTTTATATTTTCGTGCCTTCCATGAAATTTCCCTCCAATTGAACAAATTTTTGTATGCGCCTTCTATTATTTCCTCCAACTCTTCTCAGTTCTCTAGGTGTGATTTTTCTACACGCTTGTATAATTCTTGCACGGAGATCTTTCTTATTTGTTGACCTATCCTTATAAACTTTATTTTTCAAGTTTCCCCATAAATAAAAATCCAGTGGAGTTGAATCTGGGGATCGTGGTGGCCATACTACGAGAGGGCTATTGGGTCCTATCCATTTCATAGGTAGATTCCTATTCAACCAAACCCTTGTTATGCCACTATTGTGAACTGGTGAACCATCTGACTGAAAAATCATGCTGTGTCTCACATCCAAAGGTAGTTTTTCCAACACATCGGAAAATGCATTTTCGAGAAAATCAACTAATAGTCGTCCGTTTAAATTTTGATCGAAAAAAAATGGCCCGATAATACTTTCGTTCGTGATACCACACCACACATTAACTTTCTGAGATATTTGGTCTCTACAATTCACCACCCAATTTGGATTTTGTTCAGCCCAAAACCTGATGTTCTGGGAAGATACAACACCATTCGTGGTAAAGGTAGCCTCATCACTGTATAAGATATACTTTAAAAAATTTCTGTCATTGAGATAATTTCCCTGCATCCATAAACAATACTCCATACGGCGGATTTCATCTCCTTCGTGCAAAGTATGTAAAAATTTGGGTTTGAACGCATGTATTTTATGCCTCTTTAAACACCTCCATATTTTACTGCGGCTCATATTGAGTTGAAGCGATAAGTTTCTCAAACTAATTGTAGGATAAGCTTGATGAGCCGCCAATATCGTATCATCATTAATATGATGTTTTACAATTTTTCTGTCCTTTGTTACTTGGCCGGTGCTCACGAGTAGATTATATATTTTATGTACAGTTCCAGGGTGTACAGCTACCTCTAACGGGTGTCTTCTATTGAATTCAGCGACCGCTTCACGATAAGACCTCACCCCTTCACCAACAATTAAAACAATTTCAATTTTTGCTTGAAGTCAGAGTCGTACCATGTTGAACTTTGTCAATCAAAATGAGCTGATATCAGTTAAAATGGGAACGTCAGAAATATTAAAATATGAACAAGAACTCACGAACAGAAAACAACTGGAACACAGGAACAATATCCAACACAAATACTGGAACAATAAATACAATGGGAACAAAAACACGGCAGAAACAATAGGAACAACGGTGATTCAAAGAACAACAATACTTGAAACAACAAATGCAATGAAAACTGGTCTGGGGGTTAATACAACAAGATATTTCAACAATATTGTCAGGTTGACAGTAAATATCAATGAGCAACTGTTTTCCATGGTGATTTCAGGGCACCGCATGATTCAATGAAACTGATGTAATTCAATCCCTTCAAATGATTTCAGACAACAATTCAGCAAGTAGGTAAAATAATCTAAATTCTACCTGTTCACCGAGTGCGATTTTTTCTTTAAAAATTAACAGTTGTTTCGGTGTTGCAATGAGTATGAAGATTAATTTTGTTTCGGGTGGTGAAATGTTTCCTCAATATTCTATTAAGGACCCCGCGCATTTCTTATGAGAAATGGCTTGCCTTGAATGTTGCCGAAATTTTGATATGTTTTGCGCCGTAATATGTTTTACCTAAAAATGGGGTGTTCCATCGCGAATGGCGGACAGTGTATATCACTTTGGCCAACCCCATTCAGGTGGTATCACCCCATCAGTCCTGAGAGTTTCATCGTTCCACCTCGAATATTACGGAAGATACGGGGGTGTGTTTCCATAAGAAGTGAGACAAATTCTGATTTTTCAGGACTGAAATTTTTTCAGGAGAAAAGTATAATCGTCGTAAGTTGGTAGTCCTGATCACGAATCTGAAGGAATTTTGAGCCTATTTTGCCCCCTAATATGTTTTACCGTAAAAATGGGGTGTTCCATCGCGAGTGGCGGACAGTGTATATCACTTTGGCCAACCCCATTCAGATGGTAGGTGCATTTTGAGCATTTCCATCAGTCCTGAGACTGTTCTACCTCGAATATTACGGAAGATACTGGGGTGTTTCCATGAGAAGTATATATATATATATATATATATATATATATATATATATATATATATATATATATATATATATGTCAACAGTGAAATAAAACTTAACTGTCTATCAATCCTTGTTAACCCTCTTGCTTTTGCCGTGTTTATTTTATTTAAATAAAATTTGGCAGCTGCTGTCACCAGATGCAGATTTCTCTACATCAAAATTTGGATGTAAGGAAATTCCGAAAAGGCTGTAGAGTTCGTGCCGATCGCACGAAGGCCGGTCTTTTTGAAATCTGTTCATTTGGTATACCGACTTATATTCTCTCTCATTCCAGAACTGAATTTTGATCTTAGTTAAAATTACTATGCTCTTCTCTAATTCGTTTTTGTTCTCTTTACTTCATCTTACTCTACGAGGATGATATTTTTCTCAGTCCAAGAGAAAATGAAAGTCCAAGGTTTCAAATATTAAGTATAATAAGTAGAACAACGACTCCATGGACAACCTAATAAAAAAACAACGGGTAAAATCTTATATAAACAAAATGTTAGATTCTATGAAATAAAAGAAAATAGAACAAATAATTCGCAGCAAATTTGACAGTGCTATTCACTGAAATAATTTAACCTGTTGAACAACTATAACGCATTAACTCCGTACAAAATACTTTCAATTTTACTGTTACTTTAGGGAGAGTGGTGTATAACTTAGAATTTGCGCCCTTTTTTGTAATTGTAATATGAACTCCAGCCAAGCAATCAGTACTAGAAAGCCAACAATATATAATTCCTTTGCAGATAGGAAGTGAACTCAGACAAAATAATAAGTGAACTCAACTCAATATCAACTAATTATTGAAAAAACAAACACTCACATAACGCCTTTTTGGTGATTCATGGACAACCATAGGTTTCATTGAACTGGTGTGTCTTCAACACCACCACATCTATTTTAAACTCCCCTGTACCCAATACCGGCTTACGATTTCACTACCGATTTTTCTTAAATTTCGCACCTCGTGCTTAGACAAAATAACTTCCCTATCAAGGCTACCTTCCTCAGCCTCGAAGGCTGAGGGATGAGACCCCCGATCTCGTCTCGACGGACTCCGGTAACTGACTTTTTATGTATCGCAAAAACTCCCAAGCCCTCGCGTCGGCAACCCTAGCCACAAAAACCTCATCTCAGCGTTTTTAACCTTCCCAAGCGTATAATCATCGACAGGATGTAATATATTCATTTGTTTAGTCTAGTTTAGCCCAACTTGTACATGACCACAACGACGCTCAAAGATCCAACAGTCATGAAGTGGTTCAAACGTTTTTTTGCATCTGGGAAAATATCGACATCAACTTATCCGGTGATCGACCTTAATCTCTATGAATAAAATAATATTTCAAGGTGACAATCGCAATGACAGTTATTACAATGGGGTATCAGTCACTCCCCCTCGAATATGAAGGAAACCTCATTGAATTTGTCCAGAAATTTCACTGCTTTAGAATGGGGGTCAAAAACACACCTCACATTTTCTTGAACTGTTGTAAAGAAATTTTCTGAGAATAATGAAAGATATGTTCCAACCGCTTCGTTTGTTATAGTAAAAATCGTCACAAAAGTATCATTTACAACGACTTCTATGTAATATGAATTCCAATATCGAATAAGCGGTTTCTATAAAAACAGTATATTCAGAAACCTCCAAGGGGGAGTAATGAGTGGCATGAGTGGTGGAGTAATACATCATTTGAAAGGTCTCTTGTCTCCCTATTACTTCTATGATTTTTTCCAAAATTGGTAAATTCGTTATTATGAAATTAAATGTTAAACGTTTTATTTAAGAAAAAACAGAGAATGTGCTGTCGCTCGTTTTATTGAGGAAATCAATAAAATGTATATCAATGGCAACACAATTAACAGACAGTGTTTAAAATGACCTTCATTTCGTTCCATACAATGATACAGTCTACTTTCGAAAGCATTCTGTACATTATTGAAGAGTCAGAAATTGGCATTCCCGAACAATTTTCTGTCGCAGGTCTTCTGTTTAAAGTAGTGATGGCTCACGTTGAGGTCTGGATGATTCGTATTATAAATTCTTGGAGGAGCTTTAGCACATTCATTATTTCGAGAATAGGTTGCGACAATTTCAATTTTTTCTTCAATAGAATAAATCATGTTGGAACATAGTGAAGAAGGATGACTAAATAATAATTCGTAAAGAAGTGACCAACTACCTACTTTTTGTTTTGCGACAACTAGATTTAACAAAAACTACCAGTGCAGAAAAAACTATAAGTGGCGTCCATTTCAAAACCTTTACTAATAATTGAATAAATTCTACAAATCTAGAAGACCTGCGACAGAGAATTGTTTAGGAATGCTGATTTCTGACTCCGGATATAATGTAAGGAACGCTTTCGAAAGTAGACTGTATTATTGTATGGAACTAGATGGAGGTCGTTTTGAATAGTTTATCTATTGATTGTGTTGCCATTTTGTTGATTTCCTCAATAAAGTGAACGACAGCGAATTTTCAATTTTTTCTTAAATAAAACGTTCAGTATTTATTTTGTCATTTATTTTATTCACTATAAAAAAGCTTCCTCAGGCGTGTTCATGCTAACTGAATTCTACCTATCATTATATACCTATTTACCTACCTATCAAGCACCAATCAAGTGAAATTCACTTAGTCTAAGTACACCTGAGCAGACTATTGTGAAGCGAAATAAGTGTTGCGATTTCGAAAAATATTCAGTGAAAATTTCGCAATAGACTGTTACTTGAATGAACTCTGATCGTGTGTGCAAAATCAAGTCTCATTCATTTCCAGAAACAAATACCAAAATCAAAAGAACCTAAGACCAAACTCTCGAGGAGGAGAAAGTCATTTAGTTAATTTTCTGATAATGAAGAAGGGGAATTATATCTTCAAGATTTTATGACAGAGGACGATGCTGGTGAGTTTTCATTCATGGTATCTGTCACCAGATCCTCACGAAAATTTTTTTGGAGGATGGCAAACCCTTGTTATGCCACTATTGTGAACTGGTGAACCATCTGACTGAAAAATCATGCTGTGTCTCACATCCAAAGGTAGTTTTTCCAACACATCGGAAAATGCATTTTCGAGAAAATCAACTAATAGTCGTCCGTTTAAATTTTGATCGAAAAAAAATGGCCCGATAATACTTTCGTTCGTGATACCACACCACACATTAACTTTCTGAGATATTTGGTCTCTACAATTCACCACCCAATTTGGATTTTGTTCAGCCCAAAACCTGATGTTCTGGGAAGATACAACACCATTCGTGGTAAAGGTAGCCTCATCACTGTATAAGATATACTTTAAAAAATTTCTGTCATTGAGATAATTTCCCTGCATCCATAAACAATACTCCATACGGCGGATTTCATCTCCTTCGTGCAAAGTATGTAAAAATTTGGGTTTGAACGCATGTATTTTATGCCTCTTTAAACACCTCCATATTTTACTGCGGCTCATATTGAGTTGAAGCGATAAGTTTCTCAAACTAATTGTAGGATAAGCTTGATGAGCCGCCAATATCGTATCATCATTAATATGATGTTTTACAATTTTTCTGTCCTTTGTTACTTGGCCGGTGCTCACGAGTAGATTATATATTTTATGTACAGTTCCAGGGTGTACAGCTACCTCTAACGGGTGTCTTCTATTGAATTCAGCGACCGCTTCACGATAAGACCTCACCCCTTCACCAACAATTAAAACAATTTCAATTTTTGCTTGAAGTCAGAGTCGTACCATGTTGAACTTTGTCAATCAAAATGAGCTGATATCAGTTAAAATGGGAACGTCAGAAATATTAAAATATGAACAAGAACTCACGAACAGAAAACAACTGGAACACAGGAACAATATCCAACACAAATACTGGAACAATAAATACAATGGGAACAAAAACACGGCAGAAACAATAGGAACAACGGTGATTCAAAGAACAACAATACTTGAAACAACAAATGCAATGAAAACTGGTCTGGGGGTTAATACAACAAGATATTTCAACAATATTGTCAGGTTGACAGTAAATATCAATGAGCAACTGTTTTCCATGGTGATTTCAGGGCACCGCATGATTCAATGAAACTGATGTAATTCAATCCCTTCAAATGATTTCAGACAACAATTCAGCAAGTAGGTAAAATAATCTAAATTCTACCTGTTCACCGAGTGCGATTTTTTCTTTAAAAATTAACAGTTGTTTCGGTGTTGCAATGAGTATGAAGATTAATTTTGTTTCGGGTGGTGAAATGTTTCCTCAATATTCTATTAAGGACCCCGCGCATTTCTTATGAGAAATGGCTTGCCTTGAATGTTGCCGAAATTTTGATATGTTTTGCGCCGTAATATGTTTTACCTAAAAATGGGGTGTTCCATCGCGAATGGCGGACAGTGTATATCACTTTGGCCAACCCCATTCAGGTGGTATCACCCCATCAGTCCTGAGAGTTTCATCGTTCCACCTCGAATATTACGGAAGATACGGGGGTGTGTTTCCATAAGAAGTGAGACAAATTCTGATTTTTCAGGACTGAAATTTTTTCAGGAGAAAAGTATAATCGTCGTAAGTTGGTAGTCCTGATCACGAATCTGAAGGAATTTTGAGCCTATTTTGCCCCCTAATATGTTTTACCGTAAAAATGGGGTGTTCCATCGCGAGTGGCGGACAGTGTATATCACTTTGGCCAACCCCATTCAGATGGTAGGTGCATTTTGAGCATTTCCATCAGTCCTGAGACTGTTCTACCTCGAATATTACGGAAGATACTGGGGTGTTTCCATGAGAAGTATATATATATATATATATATATATATATATATATATATATATATATATATATATGTCAACAGTGAAATAAAACTTAACTGTCTATCAATCCTTGTTAACCCTCTTGCTTTTGCCGTGTTTATTTTATTTAAATAAAATTTGGCAGCTGCTGTCACCAGATGCAGATTTCTCTACATCAAAATTTGGATGTAAGGAAATTCCGAAAAGGCTGTAGAGTTCGTGCCGATCGCACGAAGGCCGGTCTTTTTGAAATCTGTTCATTTGGTATACCGACTTATATTCTCTCTCATTCCAGAACTGAATTTTGATCTTAGTTAAAATTACTATGCTCTTCTCTAATTCGTTTTTGTTCTCTTTACTTCATCTTACTCTACGAGGATGATATTTTTCTCAGTCCAAGAGAAAATGAAAGTCCAAGGTTTCAAATATTAAGTATAATAAGTAGAACAACGACTCCATGGACAACCTAATAAAAAAACAACGGGTAAAATCTTATATAAACAAAATGTTAGATTCTATGAAATAAAAGAAAATAGAACAAATAATTCGCAGCAAATTTGACAGTGCTATTCACTGAAATAATTTAACCTGTTGAACAACTATAACGCATTAACTCCGTACAAAATACTTTCAATTTTACTGTTACTTTAGGGAGAGTGGTGTATAACTTAGAATTTGCGCCCTTTTTTGTAATTGTAATATGAACTCCAGCCAAGCAATCAGTACTAGAAAGCCAACAATATATAATTCCTTTGCAGATAGGAAGTGAACTCAGACAAAATAATAAGTGAACTCAACTCAATATCAACTAATTATTGAAAAAACAAACACTCACATAACGCCTTTTTGGTGATTCATGGACAACCATAGGTTTCATTGAACTGGTGTGTCTTCAACACCACCACATCTATTTTAAACTCCCCTGTACCCAATACCGGCTTACGATTTCACTACCGATTTTTCTTAAATTTCGCACCTCGTGCTTAGACAAAATAACTTCCCTATCAAGGCTACCTTCCTCAGCCTCGAAGGCTGAGGGATGAGACCCCCGATCTCGTCTCGACGGACTCCGGTAACTGACTTTTTATGTATCGCAAAAACTCCCAAGCCCTCGCGTCGGCAACCCTAGCCACAAAAACCTCATCTCAGCGTTTTTAACCTTCCCAAGCGTATAATCATCGACAGGATGTAATATATTCATTTGTTTAGTCTAGTTTAGCCCAACTTGTACATGACCACAACGACGCTCAAAGATCCAACAGTCATGAAGTGGTTCAAACGTTTTTTTGCATCTGGGAAAATATCGACATCAACTTATCCGGTGATCGACCTTAATCTCTATGAATAAAATAATATTTCAAGGTGACAATCGCAATGACAGTTATTACAATGGGGTATCAGTCACTCCCCCTCGAATATGAAGGAAACCTCATTGAATTTGTCCAGAAATTTCACTGCTTTAGAATGGGGGTCAAAAACACACCTCACATTTTCTTGAACTGTTGTAAAGAAATTTTCTGAGAATAATGAAAGATATGTTCCAACCGCTTCGTTTGTTATAGTAAAAATCGTCACAAAAGTATCATTTACAACGACTTCTATGTAATATGAATTCCAATATCGAATAAGCGGTTTCTATAAAAACAGTATATTCAGAAACCTCCAAGGGGGAGTAATGAGTGGCATGAGTGGTGGAGTAATACATCATTTGAAAGGTCTCTTGTCTCCCTATTACTTCTATGATTTTTTCCAAAATTGGTAAATTCGTTATTATGAAATTAAATGTTAAACGTTTTATTTAAGAAAAAACAGAGAATGTGCTGTCGCTCGTTTTATTGAGGAAATCAATAAAATGTATATCAATGGCAACACAATTAACAGACAGTGTTTAAAATGACCTTCATCTCGTTCCATACAATGATACAGTCTACTTTCGAAAGCATTCTGTACATTATTGAAGAGTCAGAAATTGGCATTCCCGAACAATTTTCTGTCGCAGGTCTTCTGTTTAAAGTAGTGATGGCTCACGTTGAGGTCTGGATGATTCGTATTATAAATTCTTGGAGGAGCTTTAGCACATTCATTATTTCGAGAATAGGTTGCGACAATTTCAATTTTTTCTTCAATAGAATAAATCATGTTGGAACATAGTGAAGAAGGATGACTAAATAATAATTCGTAAAGAAGTGACCAACTACCTACTTTTTGTTTTGCGACAACTAGATTTAACAAAAACTACCAGTGCAGAAAAAACTATAAGTGGCGTCCATTTCAAAACCTTTACTAATAATTGAATAAATTCTACAAATCTAGAAGACCTGCGACAGAGAATTGTTTAGGAATGCTGATTTCTGACTCCGGATATAATGTAAGGAACGCTTTCGAAAGTAGACTGTATTATTGTATGGAACTAGATGGAGGTCGTTTTGAATAGTTTATCTATTGATTGTGTTGCCATTTTGTTGATTTCCTCAATAAAGTGAACGACAGCGAATTTTCAATTTTTTCTTAAATAAAACGTTCAGTATTTATTTTGTCATTTATTTTATTCACTATAAAAAAGCTTCCTCAGGCGTGTTCATGCTAACTGAATTCTACCTATCATTATATACCTATTTACCTACCTATCAAGCACCAATCAAGTGAAATTCACTTAGTCTAAGTACACCTGAGCAGACTATTGTGAAGCGAAATAAGTGTTGCGATTTCGAAAAATATTCAGTGAAAATTTCGCAATAGACTGTTACTTGAATGAACTCTGATCGTGTGTGCAAAATCAAGTCTCATTCATTTCCAGAAACAAATACCAAAATCAAAAGAACCTAAGACCAAACTCTCGAGGAGGAGAAAGTCATTTAGTTAATTTTCTGATAATGAAGAAGGGGAATTATATCTTCAAGATTTTATGACAGAGGACGATGCTGGTGAGTTTTCATTCATGGTATCTGTCACCAGATCCTCACGAAAATTTTTTTGGAGGATGGCAAAAGCATAAAATTATTCATTAGTGGTTTTTTATTGTACCGTCTAGGACACGGATATAAACCCTGATTTCTGCCGATTTGAGATTTCACACATCGAATCAATAATATACTCTTTTTTGAAATTACGTTGTTTCATGGTCACCAGTAATACCTTTTTCGTTGGAATCTTTTCGGGTATTTCCATGTCATGATTTCGCATGAAATCAACAATATCTGCTTTTATTGTGTTATTGTTTGGTATTGTAGTCAATAACCGTGAATGATACGAAGCGTTATCCATAACAATAACCGAGTTTGAAGGAATATTTGGGAGAAGCTGCTCACTGAACCAGGTTTCGAATAAAGCCGCAGTCATATCTTCGTGGTAATCAGCAGACGAATCTTTTATATTTTTGGCCGACAGAAGTAAAGCGTTAGGTACGAAACCACTTTCATTCCCGGCATGCAAAATTATAACACGTTTTCCCCTTGAAGAAGGTGTGTTCACAGCACAATACTTGGTTTCGTCCACACAGCTATATTTGACAACATCATGGGTGTCAAACCAAGTTTCGTCGCGGTAGATTATATGTCTGCTGGATTCTCGGTAGCTTTTCATTCGCCTCAAATATTCTTGTCGGAGTTGAACAATGCGTGTCGATTCCATTATGACCATCCACTTGTTAAATTTTTTCTATTTGAAACCACAAGACAATAAGACACCTCGTAGAGTCTCTAAATATTTGTAATTGTAATCGGGATAGTCGAGTAATTTATACCAAATCATTTCCAAGGTTGGTACTTCATTTTTTTGGTATATACCAAAAATTGTTTGCCGAATCACATCTTTTGTAGCACCATCAAAGTTTGCGAATTTTTTATTCCTTTGTTTTCGTTTCATTGCATGGTCAATGGCATCCCCTATTTTAATGACTCGAAGAACTGTCGAACGAGATAGTTTCGTTAACTCGCATATTCTATTCACAATAGCATTCTGTGAAGTGTGACAGTTTTCCTTCTTCAAGCATTCATGAATATTTAAAATTACTCGCTGAACTTGAACATGTAAATCCTTATTTTCAAATTCCGGATCCCTGTCGATTGACAGATTCCTCACACGTAATGTTATCATTTGTTTCAAAAGGTCTCCAGAAAGCCATATTGATGAGAGTATACCCAAAAACACTAAGATTTTCACAAAAATCGGTTTAAACGATGAGATTGGAACCTTTGTCGTAAAAGTTGAAAACTTTTTCTAGAGATCAATTACCCTAACACTAATCTGATATTTTTTCATTCGACGCGCGTTTCGCTAACAAGGTTAGCATCTTCAGGAGAAGCAAATTGATACTGAATCTAAAGACAAGGGTTGGCTGTTTATATACCTAAAGTTTTTTGGTTCGATGTGGACTTTGTTTGTTAAATGATGATTATCCTAATTGATCTTTCGGTAATTAGCTAGTGGAACCACTACCTGCAAATTAATTTGCCCGCTTTATAATCTATTGCTAACAAATTAATTTGCAGGTAGTGGTTCCACTAGTTAATTACCGAAAAATCAATTAGGATAATCATCATTTGGCAAACAAAGTCCACATCGGACCAAAAAACTTTAGGTATATAAACAGCTAATCCTTGTCTTTAGATTCAGTATCTTTTTGCTTCTCTTGAAGATGCTAACCTTGTTAGCGAAACGCGTGTCGAGTGCAAAAATATCAGTTTGGTGTTAGGGTAATTGATCTCTAGAAAATGCTTTCAAAAATCTGTCTGCAAAACCACTCACTACCTCACCTAACCCCACGAACACACGGCACTGATGAAGAAATATTGTGAAACGGACAAAAAATTAGTATTCAGCGAGTCCAGCTAGCCGAGCCTTTATTCCTCAACTACATTTGATACCACGTTTACTAACTATCTGGGTGACTAGGGGCCACAGGCAAGACTGTACTCTTATTTTTATTGCCGTTCCAATTGGGAATGGATAGACTATACCTGGATTGTAATTCGGGATGCCTATGTATCAGGTCAGACCCATCGATATATTTTTATGTTTTCTGGAATAGTTTGGTTCGCATTCAATACTCTGGCCACCATTTTGTTCAAGTAAGTTTCCTGAGAACTTCTAAAGAATACTAATACGAAAAAAACCAGTGGGGGTAGATAATATTCAACGATCCTCCTCCAGTATGATTTTGTTATATTAATAGACACAAACCCACATAATGTTTTTGTGTGTTCAAGCTTGCTTATTATTGTGCCAGATCCTGTAACATCTGAAAGGAATGATGTAGTATGCATGTCTATTTAACCTACGCTTTCAGAACGATAAAACGATTTTCGTATGTATCACAAGAGAAAATTGGAGGAAAAGAATAATACGTACTATTTTCATAAACCAATTATGGTGAGGAAATTCATTTCATGTGATTATACAATGGGAACTTATTGGTTTCAATTTGTATACAAGCATCCTAAACGAGTAAACAAAAAATTGAACTACCTGAAAAAATATATCAGTCTGCTTTTATTTATATCCTCTATTCAATTTATGTTCACCGTTAGAGCACCTTATTGAAGGTGACGTAATATAATCCTTGACATTCGTTCGATAGAGACGAGACATCTATGTTGCCAAACCTTCAGAATATTGATTACTTTGTGAATGTCAGGAGTTATTGCATAGACTGAAATGACTGACAAACTCCTTCTTCGCCTCTTTGGTGCAATACAAGTTGACTCATTAGATAAACAACAAAATGGAACATTTCTTATTCTAATGAGCAAAAACAAATTGATTTAGAGAGTCAGGAATAACGTGGGTATGTTACAATGGGTGGAAATCACAATATCACCCTACTGAAGAAGTTTACCTCTAAAGAATGATGAAAATATATTCCAGAGTTTCTATAGATCTTATCAACAATCAGCCATGTATGCAGCCAAATATTTTTTTTTGTAGGAACTATTCATTCAAAAACTGTTCAAAGTGAAAATTCTGAAAATTCAACACATTTTCCAAATGTAAGATGTAGAAGCCGATGCAATATTCAAGCATTCACAGCATTTTTCATGTAATAACTTACCCTGTGATATCTCTCACTCACTCGCTCTAGAGTTACTTCTGTTCTGAACTATCATTAAGACTATTTCAAAAATATGATCTAGGTTGGACAAATTTTTTCATTACCGCAGCCTCAGACACAGGCATAGTTTGACAACTGGCTCATACAGGACGTTGCAGCATAAGAATATAATTTTATATTTTGATATGGAGCTACTTGCAGTTAGATCCTGACCCATATTTTTCATAATTATTGATGAAAATTCAATGTATTGTTGTTTCATAACGTAGTTGAGTTGTTACGCGTCCAGTAACTGATGATTACTCAATAAAACGTCTTCAGCCATCTGAAGGAATATGTTTCACAATTTCTGGGAATCGTGAATGAGTGAATGATATCGTGGTCATATTATGAAATGACACAGAGTCTCAATAGATAGCTGGAGAAATGTTTGAGTAGTTTCATCTTGAGTGCATTTCAACTTCAATAGATGAAGATGTTTAATGGATCATTCGAAGTTACTCTTTTGTATCCAATAAAATAAGTATAGAAAAAATGTATTGAACGGTTTTGTTGAAAAATTATTACTGATGTAGATAATGTACTCAAAACTATGTAGCAGTCATCACACTATTCACCTCAGCAATCTACGGTATTGATCAGATGAAAAAAATAATAAAATAGTTGGGCGGAGCTTAACATGAGTAAATATGTAAATACTACGCCCAATGATTTTATTATTTTTTATTTATTCATTCTACGGCAAAGCCAATTTACAAAAACATATTTAACAAAGTGTGAGAAACTACAAAGTATTATTTCACAATTTAAAATTTGGCGAAAAATTTAGCGAAGTGTGAAATAGAAAATATTAATAAATCCTTCTGTCTAGTGACTTCATTACTAAAAGATGAAACAATTCTGGTACTTACAAGAAAAAAGATCTAACAAATTTGATGCTCACAAAGAAAATAGTAAGGCAAAGAAAAGCTTCGAGAACGCTTTAGCCTTTTCAATTGATTTTTTTAAAGACATGAAGTGATATATTAAACAGATCTAAGTTATTATTATATTGATTTCCCAGCTTCAGAATACGAGGAATCGGACTGTTCAAAGTAATTGTTATGGAAAAAAATTATATGAAAAATATCAGGATTTCTCGTATCTTTTTATTTGATATGGAAAGTTATTAGTTGAAGTACTTCTGGGCAGTTTATCCCACTATTTATTAATTTGAAGAGGAAACTCAAGTTCATAGAAATTCTCCTATTTTTCAATGATTCTATATTTAACTTGGATAAGAGTTGACTGTACTCATATTCATTTCGTTGAATGCCAAAGTAAAGAGCACAATTCGTTAAAAATTTCTTCCCAACAATCTCAATCAAATCGATATTCACATCATATTATGGTTCCATATAACCGAACAATATTCAAGAATGGATGTTAAGAAAGTACAATATAAAATCTTTTCTGTTTTAATTGAAAAATCAGTAGAAATTCTCAACACAAAACCTAGCATTTTGAAACTTTTTGCCACAATTTCTGATACTTAAAGATTGAAATTAATTTCGCTATTAAATTTAACTTCCAGATCGCGAATAAATGTTTCTCTTTTGAGAGATATATTATTCAATGTATATTCAAATAATATTAGACTTCTAATTTTAGCGAAATAAACAACTCTTTATCCGATATAAACAAGTTGAACAGCAGTGGGCCCATATGGGATCCCTGGGGTACATCTGATGGAACCCGGTAGGATGTCGATGTTGTATTTCCGTATTTTACAGACAGAGTCAGACAGAGTTCTATCAGTTAAGAAGCTATTGATTACTTGCAAATCATTTCTGCATATACCAAGCGCTTGAATTTTAGATATAAGTAGGCCGTGATTGACTCTATCAAAAGCTTCGGAAAAGTCAGAGACAACCTGTATCCTCCTCTCAAGATTTTCAGTTGAGTAGTTTGTATATACAGCAAGGTTGGTACTGGAAGATTTAGGTACCTTCTGGGATACCGTGTTGTTGGGAATTGAGTAAAAACTTACATTCCCAGGAAAGTTTCTTTGTATGCATAGAATCAAACATTTTAGCCTTCTCTGACTGATCGCAAACTGCTCTATAATTTCTAATATTTTTCTTATCTCCCAGTTTATGTATTAGTTTCAGAAAGCTGTGTTTCCAATAATCTGGAAAGGTGCCTAGAGAGAAAATTTTATTGAAGATGTTTCGTAATAAGATTGCTAAAGTGTATAGTCATTCGTGTATAAAAAATAAAAGTATCTCGTCAGGTTCCATTGTGAGCTTAGGTGAAACAGAGAGAACGTAATCTATTATATCCGTAGCAGTAATACTGTAATTGTTGATATAGACTTTGTTTTCAAAATTCATTTTGTGGCTACGACCATTTTGAATTTGTATCTTTTTCGACGTGTACTACTATTTTACTAGTCAAGCTTGACATTTGATACTCATATTGTGGAAAAATATGTAATCCGGCAAGTTTGTAGCGGCGGCCATCTTAAATTTCCATCTTTTTTAAATTGTACTACTATTTCAGTAGTCAAGCCCACTCATTCAACATCCATACATGTATTAAAGTAGTTGCGGAAAATATGTATTCTGCCTTTTTGTAGCTGCTGCCATCTTGGATTTACAATGATTCAGAACTCATTGAATGGTATTGTCATCAAAACTAAATTTGATATTGAAATTCGATCTCAGCTTTTTGGTTCCAATATATAGGAGAAATGAGATTTAAAAATTCAATTTTTCACTGTATTTTTCATGTTTGCTGAAATATTGAAAGTTGCTGTGGCAAATCGTAAACAAATTCTGAATATTTCAAATTTGAAATTCCAAATTTCTTTTACTCTTTTCGAGATCCCTAAGTATGCACTACAATTTGAATAACAAAATAAATTATTTTGATTTCAAAGTTTGAAATTTTGCTTTTATTCTTTCTTTCAGTTCGTAGAATTGAAAATTTTTACTTTTTTGAAAAGACAATTTGAGTAGATATTACTCAAATTAAATATAGAATAAAGAAAATACTTTTGTTTAGTTTCTACTGTGTTCATTTATTCGTTACGACCGGTTTCGGCTTACAAGGCCATTTTCAAGTAACTACCACTAATTGTCAAGTTGCGTCTTAAATAGTGTGGTATCTGCTCTAGGTACCTGACCTAACACATAACCAATATTCAAATCATCAGCAAAGCACAACCTTTCACATATTAAATTGTTACATAGATCATTCACAAATATTAAAAATAGAAGTGGTCCCAAATTTGATCCTTAAGGAACGCCAGATGATGCTAGGTAAATGTCGGAATTGAATCCGTTATATGAAACATACTGCTTTCTGTTTGATAAATAAGATTCTATAAAATCTCTTGCAATTTCAGTAAAGCCAATTGCACTCAATTTATTTAATAGAATGGTGTGATCCACTCTGTCGAATGCTTTTGCAAAATCTGTATACATGACATCTACTTGACTATGGTCATCTAGCGCCTCTGCGATATATTGAGTGATAAATATCATATTTGACACTGTTGAGCGATTATTGACAAATCCATGCTGATTTCGAGATATCATATTTCGGATACAGGAATATATACGATTATACAAAATGATTTCAAATACTTTTGCAAAGTTACAGAGCAATGAAATACCTCTATAGTTTTCGATTTTATCTTTATCGCCATTCTTGAATATCGGGCAAACTCTAGCCTCTTTCCACCTTTCAGGAAATGTTCTCGTTTTTGAACATAAATTAAAGATCTTAGTTAAAACAACAGTGAGACAACCAGAACAGTCCCTGATGAAGAAAGAAGGTATGTTATCTGGACCAGATGTCATTTTGTCCTTCATTTTCTTCAGATCACTTACAACCTCACCTTCTTCAATTGGATAGAAATTAATACAAACGTGATCTGGTCATTATATTTGGCAATTGTATTCCGTTCTGGAGGTTGGAAAACGCTACTAAAGAATGTTCCAAAAGCGTTGACAATATCTTGCGGATTTTTTACAGTATTATTGTTAAGATATAATTTGCTCGGTATTCTGGTTGTATTATTCTTGGAGTGAATGTATGACAAGAGTTTATTGGGGTCCTTTGACAAATAAGATTGTAAATTCTCCGTGTACTCACTATAGCACTATATACACTATAAGCCGAAACCGGTCGTAACGAATAAATAAACACAGTAGAAAATAGACAAAAGTATTTTTTTATTCCATATTGAGTAGATATTATTTCAATTGTGACTTTTTCATTTATGTGTTAACCCTTCTCAAAATTATTTTTGTCAC
Source organism: Leptinotarsa decemlineata (assembly GCF_025532065.1). Lineage (NCBI taxonomy): Eukaryota > Metazoa > Arthropoda > Insecta > Coleoptera > Chrysomelidae > Leptinotarsa > Leptinotarsa decemlineata. Next base: position 479,635 of record NW_027412545.1, on the reverse strand, counting down.
TTCTAGAGATCCAAATTTGCACATTTCCTTGATCTAACACAAAAACTTTTTTTCTGAAATCGAATATCTGACCATTTTTCATCAGCAGTTGTATTTTTTGAAAATTGATATTTTTGACATTTGCTTTCTATTGAAACATTTCTTCTATGCTTTCTATTGAAACAGGAATGAAGCAAATGTAGTCGAAAGAGAAATTATGTAAACACAATTAGATCTATTTCAGCATGAATTCCCAGAAAATACAAGAAAAAAAAGATCATCCCCTTTTTTGATGTTGAATACACTTCATTTTCTTACTCACGATTATACTGAAGTAAACAGAGTACTCGAAATTTGTATCCCGTCATCACACAGAGAAAATGGGGGAAAGCTTCAAAGCAGGTACACACTGTAATTTGATTTTGATTACAGTGATTCGGTTTCATTGTTATTGCTCTCCACGACATTTATTTTTCACATTGTTCGGAGTCCTTTATCCTTCTCCTCCTATTGTTGAGAGTTTCACAGAATGCGGGAAAATTCTTTCTTCAATTCCCTTAATTGATGATATATTGTTATTGCCACGAAAAGGTTATTGCATTATAAGCAAAAATTATGTTCATTAATTCTTATTTGTATTTTGATGGAAACAAAATCGAGGCATTCAGCATTGAGGAAGGCATCCACCATGTGGATTATGAATATGACTATTCTCTCATTTCAGAGTTCCCTTAGGTTTATATATTACTAGCTGACCCTGCGAACTTCATTCCGCCTTAGAGGTAATGAAAAATCACATTTCTGATTTTATTGATTTAAACTTTTTATCAATCAAGTATTTCAATTATTCTTTATTAGGTTGCACTCTTCAGTTAAGCACCTTGTGATACACGACATTTTTTGTTTTATTATCAGGCGCAAGTATAAACAACGCAGATGGTCTTCCGACCCGTGAACATGCCACATATAATTGACCATGTAAAAAACATTAATTTTCCAGATTCAGACCATAAACTTTCAAGGATTGGTCTTGTGATTTGTTAATGGTCATGGCGAATGCCATGACCATTAACAAATCCAACCTTAAGGCGTAAATTGTGCGGTGGTAAGCCAGGCACATCCAAGGAGTTGAAAAATGCAATTGGATAGTTGATGGCTTCATCTTCATTTGTTATACAGTCAATTGATTTGATTGAATGCATTGTTCCAATGATATCATTCTGAATTATGGAGTTTAGGTCATCTACATCTTTATTCTTAGCCGCTAAAATTGCTCGCTCACTCGACTATTCATTATTTTTGTAGTTAGTAATTATGCTTGGGAATACTTTGCTGATAAGTTCGTCTTTCGATGAGACAAAGTTACAGAAATTCTGAGGAAATGAAATCAATCCGCTCGATTCGTCGACCGGTACTCGACCATTACCGATAGTCAGCAATTGCTCAGAGAAATATTCAGCAGATGTATCATTAAGCAATGCAACTGCTATGTTTGTTGTCAGGTGAAGTTTCTTCACATAGCGCCATAGATTCGATGATTTGAGGCAAGCGTTTACTTCGTCGGCAGCCGTTGATTTCGGAATTACTGGCAGTGTTTGGCGGAAATCGCCAGACAGTAAAATCATTGCACCTCCAAAACATCTCGAGTCATTGCGTAGATCTTTCAATGTTCGGTTGAGTGCCTATAATGCACGTTTGTGCGCCATTGTGCATTCGTTCCATATGATGATTGTCGATGCTGATAAAACTTTGACCATTGCGGAGTTTTCTGAAATATCACATGTTGGTTCTTCAATAGTTTGAATATTTAACGATAATTTTAATGCTGAATGAGCCGTACGGCATCCTTCTAACGATGTGGCTGCTATTCCAGAAGAAGCAACTGCAAGCGCAATGTTGGATCTCGCACGAGCAGTAACTAAAACTGATGATATCAGGAATGTCTTACCAGTTCTCACCAGATTCGATCGTTTTGGTCGCGGCATTGTTAATGATGATTCAAATTAATTTTTATAATTGTAATTTTTTTTTACCATACTTAACCATTGACAAAATTACGTTCAGCTGTCATTTACCTTTTTTTGTTATTCCATGCCAGATGCCTTTTTGCTATACCACGTTTTATAGTGACTTCTTGGTGACTTCACGGAAACGCGATCGAACGGGATACAAAGTATCCTATGTCCCTCTCCTTGTTCTAAGCTACCTCTCCACCAATTTTCAGTCAAATCGGTTCATCCGTTCTTGAGTTATGAATATTGTAACTAACACCCCTTTTTTTATATATATAGATTAATACTCTAGGCAGCTTGTGTCAAAAAAGGACAGTTTGCGGGAAGTTTTGCAAGAGTTTTGAAATTTGGTTCTATATGGTATTTTGGGCTGCTGAACACGAATTTGAGACTTGCCAATAACATTTTTCACGGGAAATATGTTTTTTTTGCAAAAATTGTGAAAAAAGTCGACTTCATTTTGGTTTTTTGCGAATAACTCGAAAACTACGCATTTTATGTAGAAAGATCACCTATAAAAAAAGAAAGAAGATACAATTTCTCACATTTTATATCATAGGAGTTTTTTCTACGGTCAACCATTAAGCTATGGAAGAACGCTTAAAGTGAGTGAAAACCCCCAAAATTCAAAAAATCGGGATTTTCGGCGATTTGACACGGGAATGCAATATTGAACGAATTATACGTAAAACTCACACTAAGTTGTCTTGTAGAAAAAATCTTGATTTATATCACAGTTGTCGGTAACTGTATGAGTAAAATTTAATACATTCTAAAGGATTCCCTGACTTAAAGTTCACTTACCTTTTGTAGGTATAACTTGAAACAAGGTACTGAAACCCTTTTCTATGCAACAATCTGCTAATTCATCCAGTAGGCAAATGACCTTCACTGAATAGTTTTAAGGTGAAAGCAATAAAATCTAACGGGAAACTCCTCAATGGAATGATTTGTTATTGTTTCTAAGTATTTTAATTATGTTTGCTACGTCGGAATTTTCCGAAAAACGCGTTTTTGTTCTGAATTTCGTGTATGCGAAAATTGCAAAAATTTATATGTTCAATTCATTGTTTCTTCACTCATTTTTACTGCACTGAAGAAGCTTCCCACTAGAAGCGAAAGCTTGGCAAAGTAGAGCAGAGTTTTGGTTTGATTTTTTGACTGAGAGACCCCGTTAATCTTTTTCTGGTCCTAATAACTTTGAGGATAGCAAAGACGTTTCCCGCGTCGTCAAATCCCCAAAAATCCTGATTTTAGTAATTTTGGGGTTTTTCCCCCACTTTTAGTGTCCTCCGGTGGCTTAACGGTTGACCGTAAAAAAAAACTTTACGAAAATAAAATGTAGGAAATTTCATTCTCTATCTTTTTGTATAGGTGACCTTTCTACTGACCTATTTACACCAATTGTGTAGTTTTCGAGTTAGTCGCAAAACACCAAAACTTAGTGGAATTTTTTCACAATTTTTGCAAAAAAAAACATATTTCCCGTAAAAAATTGTGTTGGCATACCTCAGGTTTGTGTTCAGTAGCCCAAAATACTATTCAGAACCAATTTTCAAAACTCTTGACAAACTTTCCGCAAAAAAACACAAGTTGCCTGGACTATAAAGCGAATGTCAGATATAATTATGATCATTCATTATATTCTGCTCTTCTCAGGTTTGAACCACTTCCACTCTTTGGTCAAGTTACTGGAGATATTGAAACAATTATTACTTGACAATATAACATTCGCAAAGTACCGAATAAAAATTCGCGGTCATAAAATCAACATCTAGGTATCATTTTTCTTGAGTCATAGTGACTCTCACGGCCTAGTTATGCAACTTTCTCACAATTTCAATCACTGTAACTGTCATGATGGAATTGAACGAATAGAATCAAATATTCAAATATTCATGTGACAGTATGTTGAAATTTTGCATAACTGCTTCTACAGAAATTCACGAGTTCAATTTGATATTATGATTATGACACTAATTCAATTGATCAAACTTTATTGGTTCAATAAGACATTTTTGATTCGACTCAAAACATTATTCTGAATTGCTACATTTTTACCGAAATCGACAACAATACGTGGCGTACAGTAAACGCATCAAGACGCGTGAAGTAGACGAGTGACTCGAGAACTGGCTCTGCGGTCTCATGTCAAGGCATGATAGATTCCAACAATGAACTGCTATTCATGAAAAAACGTCTTTGGTAATTTACGCATTATGATTATATATTTGAACATTCTATTCAAATAAAGGTTATTGTTGAAATTTTCCGTTATTTACGTAATAAAATTAATTCATTTCGGGGATTGTCAATCTATTCTTATATCGATGCATTCAGCTGAGAATACACCAGGAAATAATTTTCATGAATATCACCAGACAAAACATTTTCTCAAATCATTGTCCATTTTCATAAACCCCAACTTTGAGCAATATCAATCCAGTAACCAGCAATAGATAAAAAATTAATAATTATCGATTGCATTTTGAGTTCTTGTGGTATTATTTTCGACACTTCTTATGAGTAATTCTTCAGTAAAAGGCAATATTTTGTAAATCCATGAAAACTATCTAGACTCACTAAATATCAAAACATTCTCGTGTTTCTATAAAACCGTTATTTCCGATTATTTTCCCATTCTCGGAGTCAAACTGGAAAATCGTTTGGGTCTCATTCGAGCCATATCAATAATTCATTCAATTTAGTTGAATATTATCCCTCAGTCAACTTCGAATCACCCGACATTTGAGCCACTTACCTATAACCGTGAGATGGATGAAGTGTGAAAGGTGTGGCGTCGAGGACACTTGACACTCGTAAACGCCAGAGTCCCTGTGCTGGGGATACTTGATCTGCAAAATCCAATCCTCCGAATGCGGCTGATGGATGGCTCTGAATCTCTGATCGCTGGTGTAAGTGTATCGTCCGACGGTGAGGAGATGGACGTCCCTATGTCGAACCCACGACACCTGCAGAGACATCTGAAAGTAACATATCGTCCTTTTGCCTACTGGATCAAGCGAGTGATGTGGCTTGCGAATGTTTATGAGGTCTGTGAGCGGTGATACGGAAGCTGATTTGAATTTCATGCAGAGCGGTGGTCGGGAAGGACGTTTAGACAGGGTTGGCTTTTTATAGGAGTATTAAATGGATATAAACAGATTCGAAAAAGGTCATACAGATCTTAAATTCCATTTGCAGACCGACATCTTCAATTCAAATTGAAAATAATTTGAGAATATATGTACAATACATAAAAAAACATTGAAATCTTTGAAAGAACAAGCATGTGTACTTATTTGAAATTTTTCAAAACTGTGAATGAAGAAACGTTTAAAACTATCATTGGTTAACAATATTCGTGAGAATTGTAACACAGAACATAGAATAGATACTAGTTTCAAATTCGAATTTTGAATTAAAAAAAAAAATTATATGTAATTTGATCTTTCCGCAGGAAAACAGAAGGCCAGTATCAACAACCATTTTCAAATGATGTTGATTCAATTCCTGTTCATTCCTCAACATTTCCCCTACTTTCTGGGGTCTTTCATTACCCAAAGCTCAGTATATGTTGTTTACCAAATATACAAGCTCCACATAATTCACTGTCGACTTCTATATGAATTCCAAATTTTTTAAAAACTTCTGAACAAATTTCTTGTTCTGGTGGCCCAGGCGTTCATGCTACGATTGGAGTTGATCATTACACAGATATATTAACTTGCGCCTCAACTTCATACTCATATGTATAGCAAAGACCATTTTGTATTTCTGCAGACGCCTCTCAGGCATTATCTATGAATATGCCACAACCAGATTTGTTGAAAGATGAAGTCATACCCTTATCAAGAGCAGAAGAAACGGAAAATAAGTTTCTTTCCACCTCTGGTACAAACCAAACGTCTTTTAGGTCATTTTGAGGCCATTCTCCGTTAACACACATTTCAACATCACTTTTCTCCTTTTCAATGGCCTCCATGTGGTGACCGTTGCCAACTAACACATATTGAGGGACTGAAAAGTGTTCAAACGAAGAAAACCATTCCTCATGCATTGTCATGTGCTGAGTTGCTCCAGAATCGGCAATCCATACTTCATGCTGGCCAATTCAATCATACTGATATGTGAATTCTATGAAAACGCTGCCTTTCTTAACATCTGATTTTTTCAATCACGGATTTTCTCACAGTTCTTTGTTAAAAATATCCTTTCTTGCCACAACCAAAACAAATGTATGACTTTTTACATTTTTGGGTGTAGGACTTTTAGGCATTTGTGTTGACCTTTGTTTTTTAACTGGTCTTTGCGACGAGAAAAGCTGATCTTTCAGAAGTGCTATTTCATGCTATTTAAAAATCTAGTTATTGAAAGTGATTTAGGTAATTTAACTCTATCTTCCTTTTGAATTTCATTTTTTAATTCTACCCAAAGTTCTTTCAATTTTGCCATATGCTTTGCTACACTATCTGAAGAATCCTTCACTTTCACACCAAACAATTCATTGATCAGCCGATCCTATCTATGCTTTGTTCGAAAACGCTATGTAACTTATTCTGAATCTTTCGAACGGAATTACACATATCAACCAACTGTCTTGTTTGGGAGCTCAAACTGGAGGCTATCATATTCTGGGCAGTACATTCTTCCTTATTGTGAACTGTTAATTGTTTACTATGGGCGGCTTTCTGATTCCCTAATGCCCCTGGAGCCAGTTATTCAGGTTTCTGAAGCGTACCTTCCACAGCTTGCATTGCTTCACACGTAAGTAGTTGAATATTTAACTGGAACTCCCAGTCGACCCAGTTCGATTAACCTTCTAACTTCTCAATCACGACTTTTGAGATTTCCATTTTCATTTAAACTTTTAGTTTACTTTTTTAGCTTTATCCTCGATTATTGCGGAACTGGGCCCATTACCTGTTGATTTTCAGGTCGAACACAGGATAATTCGATAGTAAACACCTTCAATGAAAATAAATTCAACTAACTTGACAGTAACAACTCTATCAACAACTACTTTTGAAGAAACAAAACCTAGTACATGGTGATGTAGATTAAATTCCCGTTCATTCTTCAACAAAATTAATAAAACAAAATAAAATAAGCTGGAATGTACCCAAACTTTCTAGAAGATCGAGAAAATATGGAACTAAGATAAATATATCTTGGTTTTCATCGTTTTTAAAAGTCGAGATTTTGTTCATTCGTAACCTAAACTTTTTCTTCCTTGTTATATCATCTATAAATACCCCTCAAGAAATCGTTACTGACTGCTATTTCCTGTATTGTCCGTTTTTCTTTTGCGAACCTCTCATGTGTGAGAGAGGTTCACAAAACAGACGATGCACTAGAAAATTCAGCCCAGCACGTTTGTGCTATCCACAGTGATGTGAACTGTCAGGAATATACCTAAACGTGCTTGTTTCCCTCCTGAACACATCGTATTCTATCCTTCTAGCTCCCCATTATCAAAACGTCAAGAAATAGAAGTTGTCCTTTATTTTCCGATTCATACGTGAATTTTATTGATGGAAATCTGAAATGAGACATAAGGAACACTTAGCACACCTAAAATATGGAAGACCAGAAAAATCAGTGGTCGCCCATCATATTTTGCAACAAAATCATTCCATAGACTTCAATTCATTAGGATTAGTAAGACAACTCAACAACAACAGGCATCTAGAGTGTAGAAATAAGTAAACATAATAATATTATGAATAACGATGGTGGACCATAGTATAGTATACTATATAGCTTTTGAAATAATTACCAGATTTACCTGACTATTACATAAAGATACAATGTAAAATCAATTTGAGACATAGATAAGGCAATATTATGAAATTTATTTAAGACACTCAAAACGAAGATACCTAGAATGGGTATCTATGGTATAAATAGGAATAGAATTGTACGTATTTTCATTTTAATCTTTCTCTTGAAGATGATCATTTGATGATCGAAACACGTGTCGGAGTGTTGAAGTAACGGTTTGGAGTTGAGATAAAACTCCAGTAATATTCATTACTACACGAAAGCTTCCAAACAGTGCATCACAAGTACATAAGGTGGGACGGAGAAGTTAATCACTTGATCAAAAGGATACGATTGCTAATGAATATGTTTTACAATCTGAGGGACATCGTATTCAATAATAGTTCAGTAACTCTGTATTACGGTTTGGCTGAATCTGTCCTAAATTCTTTATTGGAAATTATTTACAAAGAAGAAAAAAGATTTTCAACCACGTTACTCTACAATAATACACCGATGATGAATATGAATTTCTTATATATTTACAGAAGCATTATCTGTGTCTATTTGAACATCGGTACACTCAAAAAACTAGAAAATAATATAACAAGGTCAAGTATAGTCACAACATTACAAATTCCACTTTTCAGGAAAACCCATTCCTGAAGAAGTCTCTTTTATTATGACCCAAAATGTTTCAACATTCTTCATCAAAATTATATGAAAATTCAAAACTACCTTGACAATATAAATATACAAACTGACTAAAACCATTAGAATTGTATAGCCCTCCGATTTCACTCATAGTATTTATTAAGCATATCCATTTTATGTATTTGAGATATACATGATTTATAATCCTGCTGAATAGATGGGAATGCATAATTCAGGTATATTTCATATTTCATACCTAGGTGTGACCCAAACATTCAGATAGATAACTCTGATGTCAAATATTATTTAAAATATTTGATGAGTACGTCATCGAATGAATAATAATTACTGAATTACTGAATTCAGGGTGGTACAAACCCTGAATGACATTTCTCCGTATAAGCTTTGTATATCTTATGATTTTCGGATCTATCAACAACAAGTACCTATCTATTTCAACGTGTCAGGCAATGCATATCAACAGGGTGGTGAAATTCTCGAAAATACGTTCAAAATTCAGTTTCAGGCCTTCATCTTTATGAATAAATCCATAAGAAGCACTGTTTCATAACACAAGAAAACTATATTCGAAAACACCGTATATCAAGTTCATACATTGACCTGTTGGAAGAGTTTTTTGAACGTGATTCATTTGTCCGAAATGAATTCTTTATAACCTTCACGCCAGTACTTTCATATTGAAAAGAATTGAGAAACAGGTAACACGTTTACTGAATTATAGTCGAATATCTCCTGAGAAAATAGTTTCATTCAGAATAATTTTATATGAAGAGCTAGAGTTAAGTGAAAGAACATATTCCTGATGAAGTAAGTGATTGCTTCATTGGATAAAATGAACTTCGCTCTTTTTTTTCCAACTTTTTAAAAAATATAGATGTCCTGTATATGTAAAATACTAAAGACGTATTATTATTATTATTATTATCATAAATGATAATTATTGCGTTGAAGAATTTTGCCAGAAAAAAATTCCTGAAGTGATTTTATCAAAATTTAAAGATTTGGAGATAAAACAGGGCTAGACTGATATTTGTATATAATTTTTTGTTGAAAATATACAATAAAGAATTCCGATAAGAAATATTACTGACAAAAATACATTTTCCCTGACATATTGAAGTTATTTTGCAAGCTCATTTTCAATCTCGAAGTCTGGAAAATCTATAAATTACAGGAGAAACATGTGAAAGTAATCATAATTGATTAATACTACTTCACGTTACAACTGGCACAGTGTGTATGAAAGCGAACCCAGGTGAATATGTTGAACCTTGTTCAAATCATCAATTTGTTTTGTATGAATTGAAGTATGGATATTTTCAAAGAATCGGTTATGTCAAAGGATCCTCTTCAATTAAAATATATGCTTTGCTTGCTTTAAATAAAATCGAAATGTTTGAGTGGTTTTCACTGAATGTAAAAGTTAACTTCGATTTTAATGAATCACGCCCCTGGTGTGATTCCCGAAGCTTTCTCCTGAATAGATATGTCACACGTCAACTTAATGAGTCCCAAGAGAAATGACTGGAACGTAAAGTAATGAAAGATGCACGAATCCTGCTAAATGTGACACATCAGCCCCGGTCCGGTAGGGTAGTTGATAAGGCAATATTTTGCGGCAGTCACCGCTAGCTGAAATAGCAATTTTTCATCGCGAAACAGAAAACAAAAATAACTGACGTTTAGATGTTACCTTCTGAAAAATGCGATTCATAAATAATCAGAGCCAGTCCACACGTACATGAAGCTCGACGCTGACTACTGAATATTTGAAATGAGGAACATGAATTTGAAACTTTTACCTTTTATGACATCATTTGTCGAAATGGAAGAATGATTGGTCAACTCGGAAAATGTCGTTTGTAAACATGAAGGGCTGAATTGATGTGGATGATACAGCAATAAATAACTTTCATACGAGAATTGTATGACATACGGATATTTTGACATTGGTGCCTGCGTACAAGCTACGTGACGTAGTATTGTTCAAGTACGTTCTGAGACAGTTTTTTTATCGACCTTTTTTGGGTAATTGTTACCTTCCACAATCTGAAAAAATATAAAAATTATAATGGAGAACTTTATACAAGTGTAGAAGGGCAAACTTTTTAGTTTACCCCGATAAGTTACTGCGTGAAAATCAAAGTATTCTTCACAAAGAAAAATCTTCTATTTATCAGTAACTTGTCGTATTTAACAATTTTGCCTATCAAAAAAATTATTAAGAAATGATACTTATCTTTTACGTTTCGGAGGCCAAAATCTGCCTCCGACTTCGTTGAATGTTCTGAGACAGTTTCTGCAATGTTGTTTTTGGTGTCCGACCGGCATCCTTTATCGCTCTGAGAGCGATGCCTGAACGAAAGTAGCAATTCACATTGGATTTGAATCGCTGGAGAATAAATCCATTTGGAAAAACATTCTTTGGAAGTTTATATCACATGAACGCTGTTTTCCAGATGAAAGAGTTTTTAAACAGTGAAGTTCAAGGTGTACTAAGTTGAACCTCAAAGCGATATGTACCGCTCTTGGTGGAATCATATGCCAAGTCACTTGAACACTTCCTGAGAAAGTATTTATTGAAGAGAAACAAATCTCCAACCTGTCTTTGATGTTCCAGAATATGGAGGTTGTAGGTGATGTTTGCGCCTTCAATCATGCAGGTGGCTCTTATCTGGATGGATTCCAGTAGCTTCAGGGTATGCATAGGTGTGGAGCTCCTTGCAATACTCCAAAGAGACCTTTTGAGCTTTATGAAGCAATGTGTACATTTTTCTGGCTCGTAACAGTGTTCCAAGTTTTTGAAAAGCAGCCTTCGCAATTCCAGCGACATGATTGTGCCAAGACTTATTGGTGTCTATTTCAACCCTCAATTAAATTATAGAAAGCGGAATTGTCTGACCTGACATTATTATATCCAGTTCACAGACATTTATCTTCTTGAGAAAAACCGATGCCTGGTTTATGTGGCATTGAATTGAACCTGGATACTTTCACCCCAATTCAAAATCACTTCTAGATCCTCATTAAGATATTCAACCTCATGCTGCCGGTGAAGATGTGCATCCGCAGCCAATATCCTGGAATCCAAATGGAATAACAGGACAAGTGTGCTGTCGTCAGCAAAGCAATATATAGGATTCTTGTTTTTTTCCAATAAGTAATGGATATACAATGTGTCAATTTTAAAACTTACAATGGGCTATATCTCACGAACGAAAGCTGATATCAAAAAATGCTTGAAACCGTTTCTAGGATAGTAAGAGGGAACTGAAGTGATATGACAGAGAACTCACACCCATCAACCCCTTAGGCCCCACCCACCAAAACTCAAAAAATTTAAATTGCAAACCCCTACTTGTGATACATCATTGAAAAGACTATGAAAAATGCTATCCAATGGTACAAATAATAATTGTACAGGGTGAAGCAATAATTGTGAAACTTTGGCTTAAATGGACTATTTAATGAGGTTTTTGTTGGACTACAAATTTATTAAAAATGTCAATTGAGTAAATGTTCATTAAACAATAATACAGCCTATTGTCAAAGTCTGCACGAACTTTATTATCAACCGGCTTACTATGACTTTTTTTATTTGTAATGCTACCTCCCGGACTATTATTTTAAATGATGAGTGTCCGTCGATACTTTTTTTGTTAAATAAAAACTTAATTTGCCGTTTTTGCAAAACAAGTTGGAAAGATCTGTTTTTTGGGTTTTGTCAGAGTCAATCATTTTTGGTTTCATTTTAGACTTTCAAATGTCATTAGTTTTTATCATTTGTATGATCTGTACTGTCATTCAGCTGTAGTTGTCACGATGGTTTACAGTATACCTGAGCGCGTGGAGATAATTTTCATATTTGCCTCCCAGAACCAGTATTATTTAAAAACAGCTTAAATATTTCATGATAAGCATCCGGACAAAAATGTAAGTTACGTGTACGTCCGCGATTTAGTTGAAAAGTTTAGACAAACGGGATCAGTGCAAAAAAAATGAGACCGACGAATTGAGTTTTGTGAACTCATGACTGAAAGAATTCGCGTTGAACCGGGAATGTTAAAAAATATTTGTTTCAGTGATGAATGTACTTATGCTGAATGGTAATGTAAATAAACAAAACTGTCGGTACTGGAATGATGCGAACCCGCATCGATTCAGAGAAGGCCACACTCAATATCCTGAAAAACTGAATGTTTGGACAGGAATATTAGGCGATGCTGTAATTGGTCCCTTGTTCATACCAGGCAATTTAAGTGGCGACATTTATCTCGATATGCTGGAAAACACCATCGAACCTTTAATTGTGCATGAATTAGAGAACCAAAGAGACGACCAAGGCAACCTAGCTTTGACGAAGATTTGCTGCACTTCCAACAAGATGGAGCACCTTCTCACTATGCAGCTTCAGTTAGGCACTGGTTGGATACTAATTATCCGAACAAATAGATTGGAAGGAGAGGTCCCATTGAGTGGCCAACAAAGTCACCAGACTTGACGCCACCTGACTTTTTTCTGTGGGGTCACCTCAAGTCAATTGTTTATAAAACTCAACCTGCGTCACTTGGGGAATTGCAAAATAGAATTACGCAAGCATGTCGCGTCATTACTAGAACAACATTTGCCAAAGTTCGTTCAGAATTTGAGAATAGGTTGTATTATTGTTTACAAAACAACAGAACCCACTTTGAACATTTATTAATTGACATTTTCAATAAATTTGTAGTTCAACAAAAACATCATTGAATATTCCATTCAAGCCAAAGTTTCACAATTATTGCTTCAACCTGTACAATTATTATTTATACCATTGGATAGCAGTTTTTATATTCTTTTCAATGATGTATCACAAGAAGGGGTTTGCAATTTGAACTTTTTGTGGGGCCTAGGGGGTTGATGGGGGTGAGTTCTCTTTCATGTCACTTTAGTTCTCCCTCACTATCATAGAAACGGTTTCAAGCATTTTTCGATATCAGCTTTCGTTCGTGAGATATAGCCCATTGTAAGTTTTTAAATTAACACACTGTACAATAAAAAGAGGGTAATATGGAGCCCTGGGAAACACCAGCGTGAAATGACTCGGGATATATCTATCGACGGACACTTGCAGGGAACGTTTTTCTAGGAAGCTGGAGAGCCATACACAAACATGATCTGACAGGCATCAAAGTTTGGCCAGCAAATCCCCATGCTAGTAGAATAATTAGAATTACTGATACCAAAGAACCTTCAAGAGTGATATTGACAGTAAAAAGTTCTCATGTATTAGATTTATGGAGATATCGTTTCACAAACTAGTTACCCAAAGTTTCAGCCTAATCAACTGAACAGTATAGTTACCATATGTCTGCAATAAATATATGACTCAATTTCTTGAATCGACATACCTTCCCCATTTATAATTTGACTTCAAAAAATCAATCAAAAAATGTTTTGGAGCTCATACATTAGTGAAAACTACTTCAAAATCGGTTGCCCCGTTTTCAGATTAACAGACTAATAAAGAGACGAAAACAGTTATACTTTCAATAAAAGTATCTATGTGGTTTCATTTTTTGTATTTGATGATTGAGTGAATGCACTTGCAGTAGTTAATTATGGAAAAACGAGCTTTCTGTTACTGGTAACAAATATTCAGGCATTTGGATAAAAGCAATTTTGAAGAGTGTCGGAATTGGAAAAAAAATCTCCGATTGGCATTACATGTCATTGACAAGATTTTCAATGCCTTAGCACCCGGCCAAAATATTCCAATGAATTAACTGTATAGCAAAGTTACTGTAAATTTATATATGTGGAAAATATTATGACTGAAGTCATACAAGGAGAACGAAAAAATTCAAAATTTAATTATTATTTCAACTCTAACATAAATAATCGAAGCAAAACACATACACACATACCTAACACAGAAAAAAATTAAGTAGAAACATTCTATAATGTAGATATCTATAGTGATATGCGAATAAATTGATAATCCAGTTTGCCTTCTGTAATCAAATTATAATAATATTTTTGATGGGGGTATGAAAAATGATGATTTTCAACTGAAGTATTTAAAAAATGTACATACAAACCCAGACTTTTTTTTAGCAACGAAACTGGTAATGTAATTTGAGCAGGGCTACGAAATGATCATGTCAACCTCATAAATACCTATAAGTTTCACAATATTTTTTCTGATATTCTCATATTCTCATATTTTCCAATAATTATAATTATTGGAAAATATGATTCAACGATCCAAAGTCAAAAATCAAAACATACGATTTGAATATAAATTAAAAATTATGAGATGTATGCGTTTCATTTCGATTTTGTATACACACTGCATAAACAACAGGAGAATAAATTATGTTTAACACCGCAGAAAAACACAATTCCACCCCTAACACATGGATGGTTCAATTGCAACTACAGCCATAGAAAAAGCAAATCTACTAGCAGAACAATTTGCGTCCCACTCCACAGTCAATTTCCTGGGGTAGGCACCACCCATTATTCCCATACTAGAATCAATGATTGGCGTGAAGTTATCCACAGATTTCTGGCCACACATGCCGACGTAGAGGAAAATAAAAATCTGTGGTTGGGATACGAAATTATTAGCACCCGTACTAATATCTGTGGCTGGAAATACCTATTCACTATAGATTGAACGTGAAATTATTATATATTTGGTGTTTAACTTTTTTATAGAATCTTGAGTAGATTGACGCCTTGATAATCGTTTTCTCATCAACAACACAGATTTAGGGAATAATAAAATTGTAAATATTAGACTTACTTTCCAATAACCCATATAGAAATGATATCAGATGATGTGCGTCCATCAAAATCACACAACTTCTATAGTTTCTTGAGAATATTAACTTGGTGATGACAGTTTTCTTGTCATCTAAACAGATTTCGAAAAAGAAATTGTTGAAATAATCAGACTCATTTTTGAGATTCCTTGTATTCATGAAAATCACACAACTCTCGAAATCTGTATGGGTGACAAGAAAACGGTTTTCACTATATCAATCTACCCCAGATTCTATAACAGTTGTGTTATTTTCAAGAACGCACATTTTGTGGTTACAATTCTACAAGGTGTTTTGAAAAGTGAGTCTGATTGTTGCAACAATTTTTCTCTCGAAATCTGTATGGGTGACAAGGAAACGGTTTTCACTATATCAATCTACCCAAAATTCTATAACAGTTGTGTAATTTCCATGAACGCACATCTTCTGGTTCCAATTCTACAAGGTGTTTTAAAAAGTGAGTCTGATTGTTGTAACAATTTTTCTCTCGAAATCTGTATGGGTGACAAGGAAACGGTTTTCACTATATCAATCTACCCAAAATTCTATAACAGTTGTGTAATTTCCATGAACGCACATCTTCTGGTTCCAATTCTACAAGGTGTTTTAAAAAGTGAGTCTGATTGTTGTAACAATTTTTCTCTCGAAATCTGTATGGGTGACAAGGAAACGGTTTTCACTATATCAATCTACCCAAAATTCTATAACAGTTATGTGATTTTCATGAACGCACATCTTCTGGTTACAATTCTACAAGGTGTTTTAAAAAGTGAGTCTCTGATTGTTCCAACAATTTTTCTCTCGAAATCTGTATGGGTGACAAGGAAACGGTTTTCACTATATCAATCTACCCAAAATTCTATAACAGTTGTGTAATTTTCATGAACACACATCTTCTGTTTACAATTCTACAAGGTGTTTTGAAAAGTGAGTCTGATTGTTGCAACAATTTTTCTCTCGAAATCTGTATGGGTGACAAGAAAACGGTTTTCACTATATCAATCTACCGAAGATTCTATAACAGTTGTGTAATTTTCATGAACGCACATCTTCTGGTTACAATTCTACAAGGTGTTTTAAAAAGTGAGTCTGATTGTTGCAACAATTTTTCTCTCGAAATCTGTATGGGTGACAAGAAAATGGTTTTCACTATATTGATATACCTAAGATTCTATAGGAGTTGTGTGATTTTCATGAATTCAAGGAATCTCAAAAAATTATTCTGATTGTTTCAACAATTTCTTTTCTGAAATCTGTTTAGATGACAAGAAAACTATCATCACCAAGTTAATCTACTCAAGAAACTATGGAAGTTATGTGATTTTGATAGACGCACATCATCGGATATCATTTTTATATGGGGTATTGGAAAGTAAGTCTAATATTTCCAATTTTATTTTTCCCTAAATTTGTATTGTTGATGAGAAAACAATTATCAACGCGTCAATCTACTCAAGATTCTATAAAAAAGTTTTACACCAAATAGTCCTAATAATTTCACGTTCAACCTATAGTGAATGGTTATTTCCAGCCACAGATATTAGTACGGGTGCTAATAATTTCGTATCCCAACCACAGATTTTTATTTTTCTCTACGTCAGTATGTGTGGCCAGAAATCTGTGGATAACTTCACGCCAATGAATCAATGCTGAAAATTACTTTTGGACAACGCAACGTCTAGTCAATGAACGTGGACTTTCTTCTGTGTAGTGATTCCAATAATAAGTATTACTGAAAAGTATGGACACACCATACTGAGACTTCCTCCCTATTTTTGTGTTTTCAATTCCATCGAGTTGATTTGGGGAAAATTGAAACAAAGCATTAGACGTAAAAATAATTTTACAAAATTTTATGAGAAGGTAATAGAGCTAGTTGAAGAAGTATCTAATATTATCGAAGAAGACTGGCAGAAAAGGATTAAAAAAGTTATTTTAGTTGAAAAAAATTATAATAATCTCCATATTATAGAGATTCTACACTTCCATTTTAATGGTGGAAATAAATTCATTATTGATTTAAATGACGACAGTGATAGTGAAATAGAGAATATGGAAGAGGAATTATCGGAAGCTTTCGACGAAAGTAAGTGAAGTGTTTTTGAAGCGATCATTGTATATATATATATATATATATATATATATATATATATATATATATATATATATATATATATATATATATATATATATATATATATATATATATATATATATTGATTGCACGACCAGCTGTCGAAAGCACTCGCATATAATAAATAGGAGTTATAAAGCTTCAACTCATTGGTAAATAGTCGTTTTGAGGGCACCCGGCGATTTTGAAAAAATGTTAGAGTGTACATACGTATTTTGATGCGTAGATTACGAATCCAAAAGGATTCGTAATCTACGCATCAGGGCGTTCTCCCTTATTTACAAAGTTATGGTCCTTCAAAGTTCAGGAAAGAGCAACTTTTCAGCCTTCTTTTCACAAGATAAACTATTTGAAAACACAAGCATTTATTCACTAGGTTACCTTTACACCTTATTCCTCCTTAATTGACACTTTTCAATTCAACAATCAACATTTTTCTTATAAAAAACTTAATTTGAAAACGAATGCTTTTTCTGGTAACATTCTTCTATTTCTATATCAGTTACTGGTGACATTTCAGGAAAAAGCGGTTGGTATTTGCCGCCGCCTACTATTTCAAATTCGTAGATTTGGATTTTCAGTTTGTCGTGAGTGATAAGAAAAACACAAAGAATGAAGGCAAAAAACATTTGAATTACTTTAGAAATATTGACAGCATCAGTCGTACCAACTATGCCATTAACCTTAAAAACGTAAAATACAGAGGCATATAATCAAAAAGCAGCTGCGTACATTTTTCAACATTTTTATTGGAAAAATGTTAATTGTTAAAGTGAAAAGTGTCAAGGAAGGAGAAATAAGGTGTAAAGGTGACCTTGTGGATAAATACTTGTGGTTTTAAATAGTTTATCTTGTGAAAAAGAAGGCTAAATAGTTGCCCTTTTCCAATCTTTGAAGGGCCGTAATTTTGTAAATAAGAAAGAGCACCGATTTTTTCTTTCGGATTCGTAATCTACGCATCAAAATACGTAAGTACACTCAAACATTTTTTAAAAACCGCCAGGTGCCCTCAAAACGAAATGATTATTGAATAACAAAATTCGTTAGCTCTCTAACTATATTATTAAAGGGGAACTATTGAAAGGTAGATTTACTATATCGTTCACTTGAACTATACCACTGTTAGAGCGCCTTAAGGATTTTCCTGTGATGCTTATGATTTTTGTTAAAAAAAATGACTGCCTTTTATAAATGCATGCCGTGGCAGCATTTATTCTCTGCCTAGTTGAAACGAAAAACTTCATATAATAAAAATGAAAAATTTTCTCAATTTTTTCAGACAGGGAATTCGTTTAAAAATTATATGAAAAACCTTCGTGAAAAGACGAGAGAATTCCGTTGTATACCTTAGGGTAAAAAGAAGTCAAGTTAGGTAGAAACGATTTCTTTCTTTCACTTCCTTTCGGATTTCCGAACTTCAATGCACGTACTTTAATGGCTACTCTTGACTTTGATAGATGATACTCTATATGCTGATCCAACACATCAGCAGTCTCTAAGGATGGTCCATCAAGAATGTTTCGCTTACTAGAGCATCTACGTGAGGTGAGAAAATTAGTTGATTACTTTTCCCATCCTGTCTTTTTTCAATCTGATTCAGATTCACAGGAGATAATTAATTGATAGTGAGTAGAAAAACGTGCATTTTTTTTCGCCATGGTAGTTCAGGATTTTTTCAGGAAATGAATTCAAATATAGAACATCAAATATTGTATCAGTAAGCAAAAAAATTGTTAATTTTTTGGTGTCATCGGCATCGACTGCATTGGTATTAGCCTCATGTTCTGCAACACCATGGCTTTTCGCAGTCCGTTGGCAATGTTAAGTTGCAGAATAATCCCAATTTCAACTAGATAAATTCTCTCAAGAAAAATATCTGATCGAGGTTGGGAACGAAGTAATTGTTAATTCACATATTATATATATATATATATATATATATATATATATATATATATATATATATATATTATCAAGCTAACGCCCTAAATGGAAATATTACATCACATTACGATATATGGAATCAGCGTTTTAACCAAATTCAAATCTACTCGTGAACCAATGTCAAAAAAAGTTATTATACTCATTGAGTCATATTTTAACTTTGTTAGAATTTCAGAGAGCAACGTCGGAGTTGATAAAAGGTTTCAGTCGAGTGGAGACAAGCTCATTGATTGTCTTTCAAATTTCGTTTGATATTTGATTCTCTAAACATGTCAGAAACATAATTTTCGTTCATTACATCACCTCATTTCTCAGGAAAATAAAATTAAATTGCTTGGATTTATATTCCCACTCAAACTGACGAATCTGAAGTTGTACCCTAGAAAATGCTTGTGATTAATCACGAAAGGATTAGTTGATTGAATCTGTCACAACCAACAATTATGTTCAGTGATCTGAGAACTTGATTATTATCATCGGCAAATTGACAACGCTCATGGTGATTGATGATTTTGGGATGATTAATAAAGATAACAGGTTCTGAAAGACAGAAATAGATAACTGCGACACGAAATGAGAAACATTATTCAAATGGGCTGTTTGTGTTGATAAAAAAGACCGACGAGTCATAGTTTGGAAAGAGTATTTTTTTATTGTTTTCCTTTCAAAATATAACATTTCAATTGATTGTGGTTAAAGTAATTCGAACATTACAGGGCATCTTGAATAATTCACAACTAATATGAAGAACGTATCATCTAACATAATAATAATGTTTATTTCATTAAGAATTGATAAACAAGTATGAACATATATGAATAGAATTTGAACAAACCTTCAGAGACTCCACAGAGGTATAATCCTCGCGTGGATTATTATTATTATGACATAATGAAATAATTATAATAATTTATCTGGTCACTATCACTAAAGAGAAATAAAAAATGAGTATATCTGAACAGAATGAATGACATATTTTCATTCCTCATTACACAAATATATATTTTTTACTTTTAAGTTTTAAAAAACAATGCTAAGTATCAACATGAAGGTGAGTCGAAAAATGAGATAATTTTCATTTCCATCAGTTGATGGATATGTTTTTAAGGTTGTTTTACTATCCAGCAGATAATTTTTGTCTTGAATATTGGTAAGAATCCAATATGCTTTGAAGAAAAATGTTGTAATATATTTTGGGACCAAGATAAGTATAACGTGATACAATATTTCTGGAATCTTCTATATAGTCTTTCATTAAGAGCTTTGTATCTTCAAATTCAAATAAAACTAAGTGTGCATCAAAATTTTTTATTCTTTTGAAAGACCTATTGATGCCATTATGTGTGGAATATAACATCGTTAGAATGTTCGCCACGGCTTCTCTGGAAGGAGTGTATCCGAAACGTCCAACTTTCCATGACTCTGGCGCATAAATCAGGCAGAATTCGACCGATGGCATGGGTTATGTTGGCTCTGAGTACTATCGTGGTTTTTGTCCCATTTGCATACACCTGCGACTCAAAGAAACCTACAAATGGCATGCATTGAACGCTTTTGGATCTCATGTGGATTGGGATCGTCTCAAAATCGACAATTTTGTTTGTTCACGTATTCATTCATCCAAAAATGTGACTCATCACCGATGGTGATTTTCTGATTGAAATTGGGGTCATTTGCCAACTGCTTTGGAGTCCGTTCAAAGAATACACGTCGTTGTTTATGGTCGTTTACCTTCAGTTCATGGGTCAGTTGAATTCTGTGCGGGTTCAGGTCTAAGTCGCTACGCAAAATTCACCAAGAGTGACGCGTAATCGAATGCATCGGATTCTCCTGCACACTCTCACAGACAGCGGATGTGTTTTCGGCAGACCTTGCGATTCGTTGAAGAACGGGTGTTGGTTGATCGTCAACTAACACAGTAGACTGAAATTCATCCACCACATCGCAAATAGTCCTCTTGTTAGGACGAAAATGGCGACCGTAAAACGGGCGAAGCGCGCGGGACGTTGCCCGAACAGAACACCCATTTTGATAAAACAATTTTATCATTTGCATGTGCTGTTTAATGCTATAT
This sequence comes from Leptinotarsa decemlineata, assembly GCF_025532065.1. Lineage (NCBI taxonomy): Eukaryota > Metazoa > Arthropoda > Insecta > Coleoptera > Chrysomelidae > Leptinotarsa > Leptinotarsa decemlineata. Next base: position 458,245 of record NW_027412545.1, on the reverse strand, counting down.
CCGTCCATGGTGATTTAGCAAAACAGGCTGAATAAATGACCGATTTGATAGATGTAGCTTCAACAAGATGGCCGTTATCATTTGCCAAAGTTTGAAAGTCTCTGTTGGAAGATATAATCAAGTTGGCTGATGTATCTGTTTGCTTTATACAGTGTGTCTGCAATGTATGGAATGAATTCGATATTTCCAAAACCAAAGGTCGTTTAACAAAAATCTGAAACTCGTCGATTTTTAATTTTAATATTCTACATTTTACAACAAAACTTTATTATACAGGGTGATCCATATTAATGTGATGACGTCATCGGTAATTTTTTTAATGCAACACCCTGTATTTGGTGTCAGTTTTAGATAATCCGTAACGAGGTTTGATATTTGGGGTCTAACGGACAGAATTTGAAAGATGTGCGCTTAGATAATAAATTTTATTGATATCTAATAAAAGTAAAAATTAATTAATTATTTTATATTTTTTTCTAATGATTAATTCAACACTGGGAAAGTAATCCAGTGATAAATACGTGACTTCATTGTAAATGTTCAAACTGTAGTCCTTGCTGTGTTTGGCAGTAATCTAAACGTTGAATAAATTCTTGTTGAACCTTGCTCATGGTTCCTTGAGAAATATTGTTTATCTCTGTTCGAATTCTCTCTTTTGATTCATGAATATTTGCTTGTTTCATTTTATAAATAACATTTTTCAGATGGCTCCACATAAAGTAATCCAACGGATTCAAGTCTGACGACCTCGCTGGCCACGCTGGAATATGTCCACGTCTACCAATCCATCGGTTCGTAAACAGTTGATCGAGATACCTTCGAACATCTGCAGCATAATGTGGAGGTGCACCATCCTATTGAAACCATAAACTTTCATCAAAACTTACTTCCAGGATTAAATCTACTGGGGAATAAATTAATTATAGTAGGTACAAGATATCCCCTTAAAAACTGAAGGTATGTTGGCTCGTCTAAAGTACCGTCGAAAAAGTAGGGTCCGATGATCCTGTTTCTCACAATGCCAGCCCATACATTTACCTTTTGCGGGTATTCTGTATGATGCTCACGCATCCACTGGGGGTTTTCTTTGGTCCAGTACCTACAATTCCGCACCAAAAAAAGTCCTCATTCAATAATCTGACGATTTCGATCTGACGCAAACTCGCGGCCATCATTATAATGTGCAAAGAAAATTCGCCATTTTGAAATACTCAAGCGCATCAGATTAAGATATATATATGGTTCATCTTCATGTTCTAGACATGTTGTCTCATGATCTGACCATTATCTAGAGGGATTCGCCTAATCTGATAAGTAAAAAAAATAATTTTTTTAAATTTTTTTAAATCATAGAACTTAATTAATTGAAAAGCTCAGGAAATATCATGCAAATAAATGAGTGTAGTTTTTTAAATGGAATACTTGTATTTATAAGAGAATAATAAAAAAATATGCTCAAAAAAATTAATTTTTTGTAATCAATCAATTAATTGATCATCATCTTCTTTTTCATCACGAACAGAATTCAGAGTGGGGACAGAGAGAGAGTATTAGATAGAGAAAAAGTGAAAGAGGAATAGAAACGCGGAAAGGGAAATATAGGTATCACACAGCTGCAAGCATTGAACATTGAGGAATTTTTGTTATTTCGGGTTGCGGAAATCGTCAGATTATAAATTTTTCGTTATCCTTGAATTATTCACTTAAAAATGTGAGGCTCATATTTGGCGGTGGTACTTAATCGAGTACAAGGTATTCCCTGTATATTAATGTGCCGCGCTTTAGTAAATCCTGAAATCCCCGCTTGGACTTCCCGATGATAAGTATTTCAATTCTTTGCTTTGCGACCTTTGCTTTTGGAAATATCGAATTTATTCTATAATTTGCGGACACACTGTGTATTGATACAATACGAGGCATTGACGAAATAGTTGTCTAATATCTGAAACGTTTGCTAATTCATATAACCCGTCACTTAGGAGATAGTGGCCTTCATTTCCGTATCACAACTGAATGTTCATTCATTGCACTTTCCTACAAGGAATAATTTTGTATATGGAATGAGTTTGCACAATTACATAACAGATATTTTCGAGTACCTTATGTATTTGGGGCAATGTTTTCAATACATAACTGAATTCATGAATGGTTTGCTCAATTTTTTATTTAGAGGTGTTCATCGCATTCCAGATGAAAATCAATGACAATTGCCAATTATTTCGAAGTTGCGAGGATATTTCTACTGTTCTTCCCTGACGTTCAGTAGATAATTTGTCATAGGTAGGCTGGATGCATAGCTTGTGAATGATGAGTGGGATACTCTCAAGAATATCAAAAATGCTGAATAGTGAATGTATCTAAATTTTTGAGCTCTCGCCTAGATCGTTATAAATCAGTTATTAGTCAACATAAAAATTTCGTTCTTTGTCTGAAAAATTGTGCAATAAGTGACCTATCTGTTAGATGATTTTGGTGAGCTGTTTTTGCCTTCATCACTAAGTAAACTTGATTTACGTATGCCATTGTCTGTGAGATTTTAAGGAATTCGCAGTAAAAACATTGTCGTACAAAAATATTTAAATTTAAGGCATTCCACAAATTCAATTAGTACAGTCGCACACTTTATATGTTCCATTTGTAAACTCTAATATGAACCAGATACCAGAAAATGTAAAAATTGAGGATGTGTATAGAGTACTCATGATTGTTAATGATAAAAGCGATAAAACTCAGGAGAAGCTGAAATTAAAAAAGAATTATCTTCCGCTAATGAACGGATCTGTCGCCTAAAAACTGAAATCTCACAATTGAAAAATCAAATGCTGCATCTGAACAATAAACTGAGAAGAAACAACATAATTGTCTTCGGCCTTCAATCTGATAATTTCACCCAATCTCTGACAGATCTCAGCGAGCTTCCTGAAATTCCACTGGGTTTCCAGGACATCGATAATATTTTTTATCTTCCTAACAAATACAACAGAAAAATTTTGAAAGTTGAATTTTAATCCTACTGGAAAAAACTCGAAGTATTGAAGAATTTTTATAAACTCAAAGACTCCGATATATTCATTGCCAACGACTTATCTCCCGAGGACCAAGTTATACATAAATCATTACGTGGGTTTCTCAATATTGCTAAAGGAAACGGACTGAAAGCAACAATCCGACAAAACAGATTATTCGTGAATGGTACCAAATATGCATTAGAACAACTGAGTTCCGATCCTTCTATAGTCTATGGAGTGAAGAGCACTGCCAATACACCCATCGATAATAATCAGGAAAAGAAAGAGCTGGCTTCGCGTGTGGACTCAGCCCCCAAGAAACTCAACCTGAGAGAACGAAAAAAGTGAACATTCACAAAATTCCTTTAGACAGCTAAATTTACATGTCATTCTACTTCCTTTTTTTTTTTCTTTTTTTTTATTAATTCACTTTTTTTTTATTATCAATTTACTTATTGAATCTTGACTGAGATGCCATTCTCTATCCGCCACATTAGCACTCGATCCATCATGAATGGGTTCGTTGAATTCAAACAAAAGGTATTTAACATTTATGATATCATCACTATATCAGAAACATGGTTAAGTAACAGGATACCTGACTAGTCGATTTTACTGCCCGGATATGTTCTCTTTCGAAAAGACCACATAGGCGGTGGTGGAGGGGTTGCCATCTTTGTTAAAAATTATCTTTGTGCTAACCAAATTACCAATTCACCTATGATAGAAACCGAACAGATATGGATATCCTTCCGCTTGAATAAAAATAAATATGCTGTCGGAGCCATATACCGACCACCCAATGAACATCCTCAGGCATTTTCATCAGAATTTGAAGATGTTATGTCGTACATCTATCCTTGTTTCAATTACACTGTCTGTGCTGGGGATATTAATATAGATTTTTTGGATGCAACGAACAAGCAACTCATAGAATTTGAAAATATCATTAAAGCATATGATTTACACCAGATCATTAACCAACCCACTCGTTATTCTTCTTACTCGGGTAAACTACTGGATGTCATTTTATGTTCTACAAATCTTTACTACACCGACTGTGCTATTGTGGATTGTTCGAGTTTTTCTGACCACTGCCTATCGTCTTGTACCATTGGAAGTTCTGTCGATAAACAACATTGTTTTCAGTACACTTATAGGGATTTCAAACGCTTTAATATCGAATCATTTTGTATTGATATGCAAACCTGTGACTTCAGCAGTATTTATGAGGTAAATAATATTGATCTTAAAGTAGAAGAATTCAACTTTTTGATCTTAGATAACTTCAATGCTCATGCACCTATGAAAACTGTGCGCATAACTAAAAAAAAGGTCGCTTGGCTGACCGATAATCTGAGGCTTTTGATGGAACTGAGAAACAAAGCTCTGTCGAAATATAGACGAAGTGGATTGGCTACTCACTGGGATTACTACAAACAGTTGAGGAATCTCACTAATAAAACAATAAAGCTTGAAAAGCAAGCGTATCTAGAATTTCAACTCCGTAACAAAAATATTATTTGGAAAAAACTCTCTGATCTTGGTTTAAGTAGCAGACATCCTAGAAAAACTATTCCAGATAATTTAAAGAATTCAAATGAAATCAATAAATTTTTTTGTGAAAATAATTCTCACAATAGTCAACCAGATGATAATTTTCTCTCATTTCTCTCTAAAAATAAAATTTTCGATTTAGGAGAACATCCGAAAAAGAGATCTACGAATTCATGCTCCCAGTGAAATCTAATGCTGTTGGTCTCGATAGCATTAGCATTAAAATGTCATTTTAGTCCTTTTATATTACATATATTACAGTTTATAGAACACATTTTCAATACCTGTATCGATTTTAGTGTATTCCCTACAACCTGGAACCAATATCACGTTCACCCTCTATGTAAAGTCAACTATCCCCAGAATTTCAGTGACCTCCGCCCTATAAGCATTTTATGTGCCATATCTAAAATTCTAGAAAAAATCCTCAATAAACAAATCCGTGAGTTTCTGGAGGAAAATAAAATATTAGCATCGTCCCAATCAGGTTTTAGACCAGGTCATAGTTGCACGACTGCGCTTTTCAAAGTCGTAGATGATATTCACAAATCAATCGACAGCAATGAACTTTCTGTTCTTGTATTAATTGACTTTTCCAAAGCTTTCGATAGAATATGCCATCAACTTCTAATTGCCTTATTAAAATATCTTGGATTTGCGAACTCCTCTGCCGGTCTAATTGATAACTATTTGAACAGTCGAACCCAATGTGTTATTCTGGATAATCAGCTTTCCGATTTTCTTGGAGTTTTTGCAGGTGTCCCTCAAGGGTTCATCCTTGGCCCTGCATTATTCGTGATATATACGTCACAATTTCCCAGATGTCTCAAGTATACTAAAATTTACAGTTTCGCAGATGACACTCAAATCTATATCCAATTTCCTGAAAGTTCACTGGCAATAGCTTGCCAACAAATCAACCAAGATCTGATTCGTTATTAACCACCTCTAAAAAATACTGTCTAACAATCAATCCTTCTAAAACTGTTGCCATGCTATTCGGGAGGACAGCAATGAGAAAAAGATGTCAAAATCAAGTTTCGATTCTTCTTGATAATGTTAATCTTAGTTTGTCTGAGCGCACTAAAAATTTTGGTCTCACAATAGATCAGTCTCTCAGATTTTCACCTCATGTTTCACTAATCCCGAAGAGGGGACATTGCAGCTTGAAAACTATATATTCGAATAGGGAGATTCCCAATAGACAGTCCAAGAAATTGCTATGTGATGCCTTGGTACTATCTCACGCAAACTACGCGGATACTGTATATGGCCCAAGTGTGTTACAGTCTGACAAAAGAAGACTACAAACTTTGCAGAATTCTTGTTTATGGAACAAAAAGGCGACAACATACTTCTCTTCATTTGGGTAGTCTAGGATGGCTGAATATGGAGGCCCGGTGGATATTCCACTCTTGCATTTCATTTCATAATATAATCTCTACGAAAGTACCGAGTTATCTTTATGAAAAGATCAGCTTCCGCACCGACGTTCATCACCTGAACTTGAGATTCAAACATCATCTAGCCACTCCATCCTATAAAACTTCATTATTTCGATGCTCCTTTTCATATAATATATCTCGGCTGTATAATCGACTCCCTGACTCATTGAAGTCACTGTCGCTTGCAAAATTCAGAAAAAAGCTGAAAGATGATTTACTTTCAAATGTAAATGTAATGTAAATGTAATTTATTGTATAGCTGTAAATAATGATCCACTTATATATGTGTGTATATGAATGTGTGTGTATATGTGTGTGTGTATATGAATGTGTATATACAAGCAAATATCTGTTTTTAGGTAAAATGATTAGTCAACATTTTTCTATTTTTTTATTGTTTTTTCATTGTCGTTCATTGAACGAAATTAGGATAGGTGATAGCATAAGTGGTTAATGATTAGAATTCATTTGTAATTATTGTTATGAAAACGGTTGAATGGAAGAGCAAGTTCTGATTGCGTTACTCAAATGACAAGATCAGAACCTGAATTCTGCCTTTTGACAAAAATGTAGGATATCATTTAAGAACTGTCTGTTTTTTTATATCTACTATATGTTGTACTGTATTTTGTCAATAAAAGCAATTATTATTATTATTATTATTAAATAAAACTGTGTCCTATGAAGTTACATACTGCATCATCCATGGGAAACTAACGAGTAACTTTTCAGTAAATCGGAAGCTGAAAGAGTCAAGTCACTGTCAGTTTTATGTAAAAATGATTTCGCCAGATCAAAGATGCACATGAGCAGCTTTTGACTGATCAACGGATTCACATATTTTTGCAGATAAATCTGCTATGGCATGCTCAGATGATACAATTGAGTGATTTATTTATGAATGGTTCAGAGATGTAATCACTGCATCTTTTCAGTACCTCGGCTGTCAGCTTGTCTGCTCAGCGTGTCAAAGTGCTTATGGATAACGTAATGTATCCGCGGCTACGCGAAATGTTTACCATTTGGAATTATTTCGGAGTTTTTGTATTCAAGAAGTATTCAATAAAATCTTCATCAATAATAAGCCAGCTAATAATTCAATTGCTCCAACACCTCTACAGAAATGGAATTCAGAGATTCAAACGTCATTGTTTTGATCTGTATTTTGTGGTTGTGATCAAGTTAATAATTCTGGCCACTCGATCAATATTCATCGCAAATATTTGCTTTGTGAGTATTACAATGTACTAAATATCTACAATGTTGATGGTTTGAAAATTCACTGTTTACATAATCTATCGGCGACGGCATGGTTATAATAATTAACTAATTACTGAGTTGGTGACTTTCGATGTAAATTTATCCCGGAAATTCTGTGTTTATCAAATACCGTGTTTAGAATATTCACCTTTTTTGAATCTTGCATTAGGAAAAGACTTTTTGAAGGCGGGGATTATAGTAGTTGTGAAAAATATGCGAATCCTATTGATTATTGGTCAGTAATGACATTTCAGTAGAAAGATAATTATTTGATTTGAATTGAAGGGGTTATATTTTTTAGGAGTGATTAATTTCTGGGAAAGAAAGTTTTTGGCTTTCTACTACTCCATCTTGATACAAAAAAAGAAGGATGAGAGAATTTTCCAAAGAAAGGAAGGAAGTAACTCTATACATAGATGTGTAGATTATGCAAAGCAGTAACTTTCAGACACAAACTGAAAGAAAGTTCTCCTGAAACAGCTACTTTCATATAAACATTGAAATATACGAAAGAAAAAAATTATTTCGAAATAAATACTTCTATATGAACACTGAATTAAAGGAAAGATACTTTTCTCTACTCAGTTTGTATTTCAAACATTCGTTTGATTTTTATTTCACAACGAATGTTTGAAATACAAACTGAGTAGAGAAAAGTATTTTCTGTTCGATTCAGTGGTGTTCATATAGAAGTATTTGTTTCGAAAGAATTTTTTTCTTTCGTATAATTCAATGTTTATATGAAAGTAGCTGTTCCAGGAGGACTTTCTTTCAGTTAGTGTCTGAAAGTTACTTCTTTGCGTGATCTACACATCCATGTGTTACTTCCTTCCTTTCTTTGGAAGATTCCCTCATCCTTCTTTTTGTATCAAGATGGAGTGGTAGAAAGCCAAAAACTTTCTTTCCCAAAAATTATTTGATATTTCAGATTTGTCAAACAACAATTTCAATCAAAGACTGTTCATTATCACGGCCAGAAATAACTCTGTGGAAGCTATTTTTCAAGCTTGACATTTCGCCTATAACTGCGACAAAATTATCAAACATTCTAGTTCTTCTCAGAGTGCAGTCGCTGTAGTTCATGAAAACCTGCGAACTATGGTCAACAAATCAGAAAATAACTTTGATGTAAGTTCTCCACCAAGTACTATTCATTATAGTGGGTTGCAAATAGCCTCAGAAAACTCAAAACACTTTCTTGTATTCTGCCAATAAATTATAAGAATATTTTCGAAGAGTCTCCCATATTCAAAAAGAGGTATTTATTCATTCATAAAAAAAAATCAATGGACTAAAATCGTTCTCAATTTTCACGACGATATCATTGAAAACATGAAAATCAGGTTGTTGAAATTATTTTTTGATATGTGAATGAGAGAAATGAGCTATTTGAATCATAGAAATGAAAATAATCTGAAGCTGTTATTTTAATCATGGAATGTACCTCAATTTGAAAGTATAAAACTTTTGCTGAACGTCATCCTGATGGGCTGCAACTGGCAAGAAACAAGGCAGTCTAAGTTTGCTCAAAAAATAAAGGGGCTACATTCATCTGATAATTCAAAGATGAGCCATTGATGGATGACTAAAAAACGTGAATCAATGTATTATCTTCTTTCACAAAATGTCAATGTCGGAAATTTGAGGATTTCGTCAAAAATGCTATACGGAGGTAAGAAAAAAATATTCTTAGGAGAATTAATGTTCAATGTATACAGCAAACATCATTGTGGTCATTCATTCTGTTCAAAATGATGGTTTCGAAACTGAAAGAGAGAAATTTTCATTATGTGTCTATATCCTGGTAAATCTTTTTTCTGTGTACGAAAATCTGTCTAATTTCCGTTTTGAAAATGATGAACAACATCATATATTAACTTTTTCATAAAACTTTTGTTTCAGGGCGATAAATTCCAATTTTCCGCTTGTATAAACGTAAAATACCTGAACCATACCTCGAATACATAAAACTCAATGAAGATTTCAGATGTGATGGTGAATGTTCAGAAATGTTAATGAAATAATATAACGTGAATCACAATTTTATTTATGTTCTGTCTTCAGTTTCTTGAATTTGAAGACTTCAGATATACGATGGAATTGGCCCATACTTGATGAAAATCCATAACTGAGTGTATTCAGTTTTCACTAATCGTCTTTAGTGAAAATCTCACCATGAAGTGTTCATTGAAGACTTCAATAAGTTGAACTTTTTTATGATTGAGATCCTATCACGCTCCAAAAAAAGTTATGAAATATAACAACTAGTTAGTCGAAACATATGTACCTGAAAAGTCTTCCTTTTGGCCTGAAAAGTGTGCCGAACAATCAAATTGTCTTAGTCTTCATCAACTCCATCAAACAGTTGGTGTTTTTGTTATTTCTTACTTATTCAAAATAGAGTCTCCAAATGATATGGCAATCGAATCGGTTATGGAATCCTAGATCGATATAGATATATTTTAGAGGAATATCCAAGAATTATTACTATTCGGGTCTCTAAGGCTAGCGAGAGTAATGGAAGGTGAATAGACGTCAACAAAACGAAATAAGTAGAATTATACAGTTTCACATACACAAACATTGTAGAAAATAATTTGAGTAGTTATGATAAGTAAACTCTAGTGTTGAATAATATCCCCAGAACTATCTTTGAGTTTCGTAAGTCGTCATTACTTTTATTTTTGTTTCATTTTCTACATGAAAATTTCCAAGAAAACATAAGCAGCTTTGATGATTGTTACCATTTACTGAATTTGTCTCTTGAGTTATCTCATTGATGAACTCATTTGAGGCCGAAAATTACAATTTCTTTTCTAAAAAACACAGCTTCAGAAGAAATCATACTCTCAACTCCCAGAATAACTTTCTTCAGCCTTGAAATTCCTGTGACAGTCAGGTTTAGAATTCCAGCTGCTTCACTTTTGATTTTCGACCCTGCAAACTTCGTGAATGTGAGTTTCACCCTCATACCATAACCTAGTTGTGTCAGAACTCTCCTAGACTGGCTCCTACTTCGGAAGATTGATTGTCTGTACTTACTTCGGGGAGATTATATTTGAGAAGATTATGTTATGTCCCTTCATGAATTAGGGATTGATTTCGTCAACAAATATCGATTAGATAGCGCTTGGAGCTACAATAGGATACAATAGAAACTGTAAAATAACGTGACATGGATTACTCGGATACGTGTAGGGTTGCAAATAATGATTTATTGGTAGTTTACTTCTACTCAAGGGTATTGATAGTACACAGAAAATATCACAAATGAGTTTTATAAGCTGAATTGGGTTGGAAAGATTGTTTGCATACAGGTTAAAAGAATATTACTGGAGTTTTATACCAACAATAAACCGTTATTTCAACACCTCGACACGTGTTTCGATCGCCAAGTAATCATCTTCAAGAGGCAGATCAAACTAATCTAACTTCAGTAATATTCATTACTACACCAAAGGTTCCAAACAGTGCATCACATGTGTATACAGGTATGTCTATTGAGTTTACATTAGAACTTTGAGCAGCGTTATTTTGATATAATTCAATGATATTCACCCCATATTGATTTCCATATTTGTATTTCTTCTGATACATACTTTTCAAAGAATAGGAAACTCATTATATACCAGGCGATTCAGAAGTTATACCAAAAATAATGGTATTCAACAGATACCTCCTCCAGGAAGAATTTCCAGATGAAGAAGCCGAGTCTTATGAAAACATTCTCAGAATTAGGTTTTTGTTGCCATTTCATAATCCAACTAAATATTTTCTGATACTGGCTGATTCAAAATACAATGAATGTGATTTTTCAAACGGAACACTGTGTATTATTTATGTGACTTAAAACAACAAAAACCAATATGAACTGTAAGAGTTTGAGGCCCAATTATTGTAAAGATCTGAAGAAACTTTCAGTTTCATCAGCACGTTTTCGAAGAATTGTAGACAAGCATCATGACACTGATTTGAATTTATTCAAAAGTATGCAGTATATCATTGGTTGTTCATATTCCAAGCCACATATATATTATTGGTGTAATTTATATACCTACTTGTACGCTGACCTGGCTTTGCTCGGATGGCAGAACGTATATGCATACAAGTTTTTACTGTTATAGTTATACATCAGATTGTAACTGTTGAAAATCACCTTAGATGAAATCCTCTCAGGAGAATGTATCTATTTCAGTAATGAAATAGCTGAGTGGTAATCTACCTGAAGAAAACACGGAACATGCGACCATATCTAACGTTATTGTAAATTTCTTCACTACGCTTGTGACATCTGTTTGTAGGACCTCTCGAATTTATTTTCCTCTGCGATGAAAATTTAGTTTTTTATGCAATAGATATCAAAACATTTGACACCTTCGGCCCTCGAACATTAGTATTCATTTGTGAAATTGGGTTAGAATTTTCAGAAGGACTAAAAGTATAGGAGCTTCCTTGATCCAAAAAATCGGCATTTTGATTACTGGTGCTTCCTGGTTTCGAAACACTTAGTAAATCATCCATATTTTCTATTGACACAATATATCTTTCCACTGACTTCTCGTAAAATTATTTCCGATAGCCACTGGACAAGGTTGGAAAAAATGCTCAATATATTATTACCAACATATTGTAGATTATGAAAAACTCCCCAGAAAACACCAGCAGTCACTATGAAAATTATTTACGTGGATATGGAATTACCGATAGCGTATGCCACTTCTCAGGTTATTCTGAGATGTGGCAACCTATGAAGGATTGTAAAAATTCTCCCAAAATCAACACATCCGCAATATCTCCATTCCTGACCATTTCGTAGTCTACTCAGAAGAGGTGAACAGTGACGATCGCAACGATGACAATAGATCAGTAGTATATAGTTCAGTCATCTTGGACCTGGAGGTTGAAAAAATACCGATGATATATGTTCCATAAACGTGAAATATTATAAAATTTGCCACTTGATCCAGGAGTCCTACTGGAAGAACTTACGATATACAAGAGTTTATTCGGTTTTTTTCAAAGGATTGTACTAGGATATTAATAGAATTGTTGAAAAGCTGAACCGATTTGAAATGGATTTGATGAAGAACTGAAAGATAATAAAAAAAACTCAAGAACACTGTTCACGATTTTCAAGGATAGACAATTCCAAATTCGTGGATGATATCGTTGAAATTGAAATATAAATATAACGGTCACGTTAGGTTCGTTTTGGGATCTGTAAACCTACAGAAAACCGGCTGACTGAGATTTCAATAATGCTCGGATTGTGGATTCTTCCACAAGAGAAAAAACTCTGGACGGTTTCAAGAAACCGATATGTTAGAATTTTGGTGATTCATTCAAGGTTTTCCCCAATAGAAAACAGTTCTTAGAAAGGAATCACTTCAGAAGAAAGCAGTTTTCTTTTGAGAACATGCGTGCGACAAAAATGTAATTTTGAAAGTGAATATTTTCCCGATAATTTTGGGTCAAAACATGCTTTTCCATATCAACAAACCCAACTAGGATATGTTTGTTGTTTCGGGTTTTTGGGCAGTCGTTGGTTGAAATTTATTCCTGATGTTGGTGGTGTTATCAGAAGTCTATGTTATCGCTTCCAAAATTGGAGAATTACTAGATCGTTCGTGACGCGGCTATATCAGTGAGCAGTCGAATAGAAGAACATCTGGATCTCAAAACATTGAATACTGACCCTACTATCATCAATCTGTCTGTAAACAAGACCATTGCAACTGAACTGATGAACTCTGCAGGATATGACAGAAAAATCATCATCGAACTGTTGGAACCAAAAGTGTCCCGAAATTTCACAAAAATGCAACTGTGGAGTGTCAAGTACCTCATCACTGTTTCATCGATAACAACTTATATTTAAAGAAGCATTCTGAAGCAACATGACTTCTGAACGGCCTACCAAATATCTTCAGAACGCCAATTCCATTCAAGACGATCGTTTATGTCCTGGAGCTAACTGTGTACCATGTGTATAAAGCCACGTATGTCAAACTGAAACTTACGTCAAGGATTCGGGATATTCCAATCATGAAGTCGAAGCAAAAAGTTACAGGAAGAGATATTCGGGGTAGCTTTGATGTTGTTTCATTCCTCAACAAGGTACATTCGAAAGAGTTGTTCAGAAATCTATCTAGTTTAGACAAAACCGAGCTGCTTCCAAGATGTATTTTTTTCAGAATGGCATTCCTACGACTGTGAGGAAAGCCATGATAAATCCCATTTCGTCGATAATCTCTACACGCAGTACAGAACTCGAAATAATTGTCAGATCTATAGTGTAATCTCGATCAACACCCAAATATACATTCTACGATGTAGCAGAATACGCTTTCAGAACACCTACTAGTCAGGTTTTCACAACCAGTTTGTTCGCGAGGTTATCAAAATCTACAAACATTGCAATGAATTCAATTATTTCCAGTTGAATGAATATGCCTTATGAAATATAAATTGGTACCTCGGTGGACATTCAAAACGCTGGTAGTTTGTTAGCCATTGCTTTGCACAACCAGCACAATATATCGTCAAATGAAACTGTTTACTTCTCTTCCTGCCTTTTCGCCAATTTAGGATCAGCGAATTATCGTTTTTCCTTTTTGCGGAATGGAATTACGTTCGTGGCCGAACATTTCCACACGAATAAAGTTGTTTTGCAAGATGTTACAGAGTAGCGGGCGCCAAAGAAGCTTTTTACATTTCCTCCTTTCGAGATGGAGCTTGAAAGTATTATACAGGATAAGTGCACTTTCTGGCAAATAAATCTAAAAATCCCTCTGATCACGTATTACAGCTTATTCTGTGAGGAAGACAGATCAGTTTTTCAATTCAATAACCGATCAAAATGACGAATCAAAAAGAACTAATCACCGCCAATGAATATATACAGAGTGTGGCACTCCATACGAGACGGTTCCTGTAAACCAAACTAATAATTTTTTTATCTTCATCTCATTATATGTATATTGATCAAGTCTGCAGGAGAAAATCATTTTGAAGTCTACAGGGTGGTCCAAAAAATTGTGACTCATCAAAGTTATGTTTTTGTGAATGAAACACCCTGTATTGACTTATATTTTTGGATAGGTCAAAAAACCATAATATGAAATCATATGAGATACTACGAATCCAAGTATAACCGATCTCGAGTTATTGATTTTTGTATGAAAATGCTAGGTAAGTACATTTGGAAACTGTAAAGAAATCAACTTCGATCTCTGGCCAAGCATGAAAGTGGTTTTGAGCTATTGATTTCGATGAAATTCGTTACTCAATATCTTACAGAATGTTCAAAAATAATTGTCACTTTCTTATAATTTCGGACAAAGATAACTTTGTGATTTCAAGTTTAACACCTTGTATGGTCTGAACAATATGAATTTCAATTATCTTTCATTGTACTATGGGGTTTCCTATACGTAACCTGAATAGATTTTCAGATATTTGCTTTTTCAAATAGTAGTTCTTATTTCAAAGCATTCTTTGAATCGAGATGGCTTTGAAATCACATTTATTTGATTTGCTCACAGGATTTTCAGTTTTACTCCATATTTACTGTTCACTAAAATGAAGTTATATGATTTACATCCATATTGGGTCAGTAGTTCATTAAACAGACTATACATGTTTTTTAATATTCAACCGAAACAACAATAAAATATGAAACCTTAATATATTTAATTCAAAGTAGGTGCTCGAAATGACGACCATCCTGTTGAATACAAATATCTACTCGCTCTATTCTTCATATTCAATAACATTTGAGGCGCCACTCTTCGAAAAGCAGCCCTCTCCTTCATATTTTTCAGTGTGGTTGGAGGAGTGTCGTAAACCTCATTCTTCAAGTATCCCCTTAGAAAAAAATCGAGGCAAGTCAAATTTGGTGATCTTGGTTGTGCTAGTAGCCTATAGTACCTGGTGATGTATTTTGTGAAATACTTAAAAACAATAGAGGTAAGGCCAGTGAAGTCAGGGATCTGGGTGTTCATTCTGTAAAACCTCTATTTCCAATCCATTATTTCGAAAAGTTATTTTCGAGAAACTATCGGACTGGTGCTATGCAACATGGTAAAAAGTCAATTTGGAACTAGAGGAGCTAATTGGAAGGCACTGTCAATGCTTGTCTTACTTGATTTTTATCAAATTGGTTTGCTGTTTAAGTTTGCTCGGAAAAATTCTTGCCCAAAACTTCAGTTTTTGGTGATATCGGGTATGATTTTGGAGTGCCTTTGTTGCAGTATAATTTCTCTTACAGTGGTTGTCTGTCTGTTAGGAATATTCGATAAAGTATATCAAGGTCATTGTTCTGCAAAATTCGCAACTAGGTACGTTTCTCGATGTCTCGTGAACTTTAAATATCGCTCCGCATCAATCACCAACAATTAGTTGTCAAATTGGGTGAAATATTCTCATGAGTGGGACAAAGAACTTCAACAATGATATTAAATATTTTGATTCGTGACCGGGAGCCTAGACCCTTTCCAACATTCTAAAATTTAAATCAGTAGTAAAAAATTTCAGGTAGGAGCACAGTGTGTTTATTAAGTGAATGTGAAAATACGGGTTCTGGATTATTTTTCATTACTATTACCCACGATTGGGGATTAAATTGCCGTGTTTCATTTTCAACAACTAGTGTTGTGAGCTTAGTTGTTATTACCTCTTTGGAAGGGGATACAAAGCTGAAATCAGACTCTAAGGCCACCCTTCATCAAAGGTATGGATAAAATAGTTGATAAAGTATTCTAGGCCTTTTTCGTTTTATGTTGTTGGATAACGTGATGAAGGAATTTCTGGAATTCGAAAGCCTGACAGTTCCGCTACTTCCTGAAAGTTGGAGGAGTGCAGTTTCAACTTCCCAGGTTGCAGCCAAAAAGGGAGGAAAGCTAAAAGCTAACGAATCGAATGAGTACCACCATTATTTCTTTGATTATTGCCTTTTTCTTCTGACACCCAATTTCGCCACCAGCCAAGTTATTTGTTTAACTATATGAATAAAGTAGACTTGTTTCAACCCCTAGTACGTGCAGTGCTAGGTAATAGTATATAAGAAAGTGAGTTTCGTAAAGTTACGTAATATAGACGATTTCTCTCTATCTCTCTCCAAAGAAAAGGTTGCATTAATTGAACTACTTAGGAAATACGAACCACTCGTCTCCATTAAGCTAACCAGTGCTCTACCCTACCTCAAATACTGGCTTTCGGTAGAACACTATAACATTTTGATACGGTTTCACCCTTCAGAGTAACAACTGATAAAACCCTTACACAGTATATAAAGACTCCTTCTGAGCCAGGAAAAAGCCCGTAACACTTTATTGGTATTCGATTCAATGCAGAATCGCAAATTTTGACGATATGCTTGCCCATTCAGTTAATTAGAACCTACACTTGTGTGGTGTAAAAAAAACTGGGTTACAGTTGACACGTTCTGAGATAATCTCACAAAATTCAACCTTTTTGTCACTATCATAGTCATTGTGAAGGTGAATTTTTGGTTATCAAGATTTTTGGGAACGTTTGTACGACTCAGTCAAAAACTGCACGTTATTCATCAAGGCAACGAGGCCTAGAACTTCCACATTGTTACTTTCGTTATTGACTATTCCATGTTGTCTTTCATCACCTTCATCACCTTTACATGAGATTATGTAACAATTTCAATACATATTCATGTCTTACATTTCTGCCTGGATGAATCTCGTAGGAAACATAGGCAGTGGCTTCTGCAGATTTTCCATATTCGTATTACAAACCTAACTTTTCTAACCGCTCTTGGAGTTTATAGAGCAAGAAGTTATTTTCATAAAACTAAAAATGATCAACGAAATAACTCGAGTCGATAAGGGCAAAAATAAAAAACCCTGCAGTAACTAGTTGCTGGAATTTAAGACCATTGTGTACTTGAAGAAGTTCTCCACCATTATTTCTTATTTTGTATATTTTCATCATTCACTATAGTTTATTCTATGTTTGTCAACAATAAACGTGCTTGCCAATTTGTTATATTTATTATCTTCAAGAATGACTCTGTATATACTCTACATGAATTCAATAAAACACTTCATGATGAATGGTATATTGGTGGAATTGTTTATAATATGTACGGTGGAAATCTGTTTCGATGATATGAACAAAAATGATTCTAAACAGACATGCAGAAAATTGGAAATATCGAATTAGTTCACCATTTTCCGATATTCAGCGAAATTGAAAGAAAATTTACATAATTCTTACGAATGAATCATTTTTAATTTGAACGAACAGTTCTGTTTCATTGAATATTTAATTTTTCGGCAAAAATATTTTAGTTTGTAGTGAATGAATACGTTTCCATTTTATCATATTGTTTTAGTAATAGTGGTTCATGGATGGTAGATGGAAATGGATAGTTATGAATATTTGGAAAGATAGGTGATAATCGGATAGATTGATAGCTGGATGAATGGATACATTGATTGATAGTTAGTTGGTTAGATGAATATTTGGAAACATAGATGGATAGATGAATATAGATAGCTGAATATATATGAATGGTAGAATTATGGCTTTGAAACTCTAAATCAAAATTAGGATGATGAAATACAGATTTCCACTTAAGAAGTCAGGTGTATTGGAAGGTAGTCACAGATTTTGAAGTGAATACTTTGAGAAGCAGAAATATTTGTGATTTGAGAAGGTTCAAGAAAAATGGTTAACGAATAAAAAAACAGCAACTGCGTAGTCGTTAAAAAAAATTGTTTTGACATGATAACTTCATGAAACGTATTATCAATTTACAGAACTACTCATCACAGGGTTAGAATGTTCGGATATATTTTTCCTTGAGAGTGAATTAAACGTGTGATGCACTGTTTGGAACCTTTGATGTAGTAATGAATATCAATACACTAATTTTTGAGAGGAAGATTAGAAACAGTTCAGTCTTTGTTATTGAAGATGATCACTTGGTGACTGAAACACGTGTCGAGGTGTTGAAAATAACATAAGAAAAATTCGCGAAGCTGAATTATTGGAGAATTGCGTTATCACCAGTTGATTTCAAAATATGTTCCGCTATCTTTGATCCTGATATCTGTCTGTTTTTATACATTCAAGATGTTCACTCTTCGTCACGTCCAGGGGTCTTCAAGTTTCTTCATGATGTTCGTTCACATAAGAACAAGGTTCATTATGAATACATTCGATGTGCTGGTATGTCTAAAAGTGGTTCAGACATTATATCTGAAACCAATTCTACAAAGTGGATCGGATATATGCGTTTTCTTTAGAACCCGTTTCATTAAAGGTAATTTCCTCTTCCAGATAACGAACTGAATTGCAAACGGTTTCAGATCTATCATACAAACATCTAACTATATCTCATTTGATTTTATTGTGATAATTGATTTGCCATACACCTATTGGTATCAGTTTTCTTTCGATAAACACTCGTATCAAGAGTATTCATCGACTTTTTGATTGATACATAAACAAAGGAAATTTGATTTTGCACTTTCCTCTCTGAAGAGAAGAATTTCCGTTCTCTAATTCGGGATTAGTGCTTGTTTTGGAATTTATTCTATACCACAGGTTACTCACCGGCAGCAGGAAGTTGCATATCCTAATGAGGATCTAGACGTGATTTCGAATTGGGGTTGAAGTAACCAGGTTCAATTCAATGCCACAAAAACGCATCGGTTTTCTCCTCAGCAATTTTTGATGCTTCATAAAGCTCAGATCAGACGTTCTTTGGAATATTGTTCTCATGTACTGAGCTCTGACCCGAAACATACCCCGAAGTTGTTGGATTCCATCCAGAAAAGAGCCATCCGCCTGATTGGAGACGCGAATATCACGTGCAACCTTGATAGCCTGGAACATCGAAGAAAGGTTGGAAATTTGTAGAAACTTTTATAGAAACTTTCATGGAAGAGTTCAAGTGACTTGGCACATTCAATTCCACCAAGAGCGGTACAAATAAGAAATACGCGACGGAGTGGCTGCACATCGTTTTGAGATTCAACTCAATACACCTCGAACTTCACTGTTCAAGAACTCTGGAGAAATGCGTTGATGTGAAATAAACTTCCTGAGAATATTTTTCCAAGTGGACTCCAGCGATTCAACTCCAATGTGAATGGCTACTTTCGCACAGGCACCGTTCTGAGAGCGCATCAAGGATTTTTCTGTAGTGCTTGTGTTCTATCCTTAAAAAGAAGTTCTATCTTCGAAATTATCAATATATTTTCAACATTTTTATAGGGCATTCAGATGGGTGTAGATGTATGTTTAATTGAAATGTTCCATGAAATTGTTACTCAGAATCGGTGACGAAAAAAGGGAACATACATAAGAACATACAGTTGAAATCACGATTGGAGAGAACAAAATTCAGACTGGTAGGCCGCTGTCCAATAAAACTTGCAGATATCTGCTACGGGCGCAGATATCTTTATGGGTAAATGCGTTGACTGCGAGGAAGAATGTAGTATTTCGAAGTCTCAGCAACGACTCATGTATCATCATAGTGTCGACACTACAATCAATTACGAACTCTTGAAAGATACATTCAGTTATACTTTATTCTCAATGACGAAAGATAAAAAACCTATAGTCGCACTGTTTTTACCAATAAGGAAAGCCAATATTGTTTGCCAAACCTATCGACAGAGTTGCTGGCTGGAAGCCAGTATTGTTAAAGAAGTGACTGGATTTGTGATAGAATCTCAATCTTTTTCAAAGACAGGGCTAATATAAAAATTATTTTTCACTTATTTCATCTCATCTCATTTATTAATTCAGTTCAAATTACGCACTAACTAATTAATGCGAAATTTTTGGCTTGCAGTCCATTATACTCCGTCAGATTCATATATCTTTCGGATTGTGGCAGCTTGAAAGCCCAGTGGATTCAGGGAACATAAATAAAATTGTCTAAGTGTCGTTATGAATTTCGTCTATTGAAAGAAAAAGTGAAAAATATTGTCAAATATATTAATGAAGAGATGAGAATTGAAACTTTCTATGTTTTTCCACTTTTATTTGTAACTAAAGTTACTGCAGTTTCGTCCTATAAGGACATTTTCAAACTTATACAATAAACTAACAATGGTTCATTACATCAGCTCTTATATATACCAATAGATATTGAGTACCTGAATTTACAGTTAACAATGCGGATGTGCCAATTTGAAAACCGGAGAGTGGACTAAATCGATTCTATCATTTAACAGGTTGCACCCGCAACCTGTTAAATCCTTGGAAATTCACAAACATAAACATTGCGGGTGCAACCTATTAAATGATCAAATCAATTTAGTTTACTCACCGGTTTTCAAATTGGCACATCCACATTGTAAACTGTAAATTCAGGTACTCAATCAAGCCAAGTACCTCTATTAGTATATATAAGAGCTGGTGTAATGAACCATTGTTAGTTTATCGTATAAGTTTGAAAATTTCCTTATAGGACGAAACTGCAGTAACGTTAATTACAAATAAAAGTGGTAAAAATCCTAGAAAGTTTCAATTCTCATTCCTTCATTATGATTTCCTACCACGTAGTAACGGCTACATCCATAAATTTTTTGAAATATATTTATGTTTTCAATTTTCTCACTCATTATCATCATTTTACTTTCACTAAATGATTCATTCAATGTCGTGTTTCATCTGTTTCGTATTTCAAGTGCCTTATGAACGTTTGGTCTGTATCCAATTGAAAATTACTTGAAAGTAAAAATAACATGATTTCAAGATTGTCTTCAAACCTCTCTTTCCTGAAGGCAAAATACAAGCACTACAAGAAAATCCTTACGATGCTCTAAGAGCGGTGCCTGTGCGAAAGAAGCGATTCACATTGGATTCGAATCGCTGGAGAATCCATTTGGGAAAACGTTCTCAGGAAGTTTATTTCACATGAGTGCAGTTCTGCAAATGAAAGAGTTCTCAAACTGCGAAGTTCGAGGTGTACTGATGTGAACTTCTAAATGATGAACAGCCACAGTCTTGGTGGAATCAAATGTGCAAAGTCACTCGAACACTTCCTGTGAAAGTATTAATAGAAAAAAGACAAATCCGCAACTTTTCTTCGATGTTCCAGATTATCAAGATTGCAGGTGATGTTCCCATCTTCAATCGGGCGGGTGGCTCTTTTCTGGATGGAATGCAGCAGTTTCAGGGCATGCTTAGGGGCGGAGAACAATAATCCAAAGAGGGTCTGATCTGAGCTTTATAAAGCATCAAAAGTTGCTGAGGTGTGTACAGTTTTCTGGTTTGGAATAGTGTTCCGAGCTATTGAGAAACAGCTTTTGCGATTCCAGCGACATACTTGTGCCAAGACATTTCAATACCCAAGCAGAAAGCGAAATGGTCTGTCCTGACATTATTATAACCGATGCCAGGTTTTTTGGAATTGAATTGGATCTCAATTGGGAGTCACCTTACGATCCTCATTGAGATATGCAATCTCCTGCTTTCGGTGTGCAACCGCAGCCGATGTACTGGAATCCAGATAGAATGACGAGACAAGTGTGAGGTCGTCAGCAAAGCAATATATTGGATTTTTCGTTTTTTCCAATAAGTCGTTGATATTCAATTAAAAAAGGGTTGGAGACAATATGAATCCCTGGGGAACACCAGCGTTGATTGTAAAAGTATTCGAGAGGTATTCATCATCGTCCTCTCTAGAAAACAAGTGTACGTTTGCAAACAGTAAATTCGTAGAATAGACAGTTTGTCCAATATTTCATTTCACTGTCTAGTATTCTGGGAAATGAAGCGGAAACAAACAATTCGTAGAATAGTAATATCGTAAGATCGTAATATTACTCTATCGAAATAACGTGAATGTAAATACGTGTTTTCGATCAACACAAATATTATCCATATATTTTCAATATGACTATTGTCATGAATTCATAACTTCGGAACGGAAGCGATTGTTTCGAATATTGACGAATTCCAAATAAAATCATCAATTCTAGTTGCTTGTAACTTAAGAAGTTTCCAATCCCGTTTGTGGAATTGGGAGGCGAGTAATGCCCACATGAGAAATTGACGAGAAGAATTATCAACTCATAATATTCTCTCATTCGCTCAATTCGAATAAAAAACTTTCAACTAATTTGCAGCTAATCAAGGGGTACGTGAGTTCGATGAAATTGCTGTCCACGAACACTACTCCTTTATTTCATAATAATAACGAATAAATAGCTATTTGTATAACAAGGGAGGAAAGTGTTACTTTTCCTCCCGAGAATGAAGTTTACTCCGCTACGCGTCGGGCAGCAATCATTCATCACTTTACCCCCATCCGCCTCCCTCAAATTTTTAAATAATTTATTTATGAAACTACCAAAAAATAATTTATTTATTAAACTTACAAACAAAATTTATTAAAGAACTAAAACTGAGAAGTAGGTACACTATAACTCATAGGGACGGTATTTTCATACTTGCATCCTACATATTTTTAATTTCTGCTAGAGTAATTATTTATAGTGATGTTAAACGTGCAGTTTTAAGCAGTGGTTATTTGAATACCACTAGAACTGAGAGCTGGATCCAACGCAGTTTTCGTGATATTTTCACTAACTATATTATTATACAGCTGGTATCCCTCGGAAATACTCGTACTTGGCTGATTAAAATCAGTTTCATTAACTTTAGTGACTCCCATAATTAGGTTCGACATTTTTTGCTTTTTTGCAAGAGATTGCTGCACATATCCTTCAGCGATATTTGTAGACTTCCAACCTCCGTGTTGCTTTAAAGTAAGAATGTCTCCTCCAGAATTTTCAAGTAAACTTGCCGAGAATCTTCTGAAACTATGTCCGGTATAATTTATGGCATTAGGCAGTTTTAAAAATTCTCATTCACTCATTTTTAAAATATTCTTAATGTTTCACAGATATACCTATTATGTATGGTGAATTACACTTTGAAACCGTCAAACGACCATAGCATACTATAAAATTTGTCATAAATTCGAAAACCGGATGGATCTATGAATCTAACAAATTATCAATGAAAAAATCGTTAAATTAAAATACCCACTAATTTATACCATATTACAAAATACAGGTTGTTCTATAAATGAACGGTAAACTTTATATTTATATAATGAAATATAGTTTAGGTTGTCAATGCCGTATAAATTATTTCATTGATTATGTACCATGACGTCACTTTTACTTTTCCTCCCTAGTGAGGAAAAGTACGACTTTGCTCCCTACAATGAGGCCAGGAAATGTAAACTTCGGATAGAGGTAGGGGGAAAAAATAATTTCCTACAAAAATTACAGAATTTTTAAAACTGCCTAATGCCATAAATTATACCGGGCATAGTTTCAGAAGAACCTCGGCAAATTTACTTGCAAGTTCTGGAGGAGACATTCTTACTTTAAAACAACACGGAGGTTGGAAGTCTACAAATATCGCTGAAGGATATATGCAGCAATCTCTTGCAAAAAAGCAGAAAATTTCGAACCTAATTATGGGAGTCACTAAAGTTAATGAAACTGATTGTAATCAGCCAAGTACGAGTATTTCCGAGGGATACCAGCTGTATAATAATATAGTTAGTGAAAATATCACGAAAACTGCGTTGGATCCAGCTCTCAGTTCTAGTGGTATTCAAATAACCACTGCTCAAAACTGCACGTTTAACATCACTATAAATAATTACTCTAGCAGAAATTAAAAATATGTAGGATGCAAGTATGAAAATACCGTCCCTATGAGTTATACTGTACCTACTTCTCAGTTTTAGTTCTTTAATAAATTTTTTTTGTAAGTTTCATAAATGAATAATTTTTTGGTAGTTTCATAAATAAATTATTTAAAAATTTGAGGGAGGCGGAAAAATCATATGTTTAACAAGGGGGTAAAGTGAATTTTCCTCCCTTGAATGATTACTGCCCTCCGCTACGCGTCGGGCAGTAAACTTCATTCTCGGGAGGAAAAGTAACACTTTCCTCCCTTGTTATACAAATAGCTATTCCTTTACAGGGAAGAATCATCTGTTTGAGAAAATCCTTCCAAATAGATCAGTAATTTATGGAAAAATGCAAACCACATTGTTCAATGTATATCACATCACAACGACGATTTCAGTTGTCAAGCAAATGTATCTACAAGATTAATAATAATAATGATGTTAATAATAATATAATATTAAAAATGTTCCTACTGCTTCATTACCATATAAGTACTTTTACGGTATTGTCCTATGCTCCGGGGGATATTGAATCCGTTGTGTGGAATTATAAGTGCCAAATTCATTGAAAGTATTAATTTTCAACCGTCAAGCTCATACAAGCAGATGAGTCTGATGTAGTACATCTTGACCATCAGTTCTCAGCTCCTGGCCAGACAAATTGAGTCTGATGAATTACTAGAGTCTTTAGTGAAATGATGCTGCCTCTACTTTCAAATCTCAAGAACATGCGGGCTTGCCGCACTAAGGCAGAAATCTTAGCCAGACAAATGCAGAAAGCTGTCATTCTTTGCTCACTGCGCTTGACTAGGCACATAATTTTTGGAACCAATGTTCACTTAGCCCACGGTGTGAGGTGGTCGTTAGTGGATTATGCTGACGCGCCTTCACTAATGTATCAAGCTTCGGGGGTAGGGTCCGACCAGCGCAACCTTGGATGATAATGATAATAAATACAATGAATTCAATAATGATAATAATAGTGATAACATACTGATTCAGCACAAACTCCGACAGATCTGGTTATTGGAACTGGTCATTGGACAAAGAACAAAGTTTCTGCAACAAATATGCTTGCCGTTCCAATCTTACTACACCCGTTTGGAGTAGTGAAGTGGACTTCACTACTCCAAACGTCAACTCGACGTAAAGACCCAAAAAATGATGCACGTTCATTCCGAATTCGCCATTTCACGGTTGTACTTCCCCCGACAACAAGGAGGCAGTGGACAACAAGGAGAGAGCAGAAATTGTAGCATTTCTCTTAAGGCCAGCTGCTCGAGTAGCTGGTTAACTCGGTTTAGTTTTCGACACTGAACGAGGTAATAACAGCTCTGTCACTGAGTTGTAACTGGTTCAGAAAAAGTCCCATATGAAAGCCGCAGACATCACTGCACTCCTGCGGCAACACAAGTATGATCCAATGCATGGGGTCTTCTTCAAAATAATTGAAGTCCCAGGCTTATCAAAGCGCTCAACCTTCCCCTTCCTCAGGTCGAGTGAGCTGAAGTCGGAAACTGAGGGGTTTTCATAGCCTAACAGGATGGTGTCTTCAACACCTTAGTCTACTGCAGTCGCGTGGGTAACCGGAACAGGGCCTGTCGCGAGGCGTCTGAGACCCTAATGCACTTGCTGACAGCATGTTCAGCATATGCGACCTATATCCACTGACATCACTACCTACGGCACTCTTCTGGTATTCACGAGACATCGGTGTTGTCCTACGCTTTGGGGAATATTGAATCGGTTGTGAGGAACTAGAAGTGACAAATTCATTGAAACCTCTCGTTTTCCACCTTTAGGCTCATACAAGCTAATAAGCCTAAAAATAATAAGTCAGGAGGAAAAATGTATGAAATATCGACATAATCACTTCGAATTACTCAGACTCTACCCAGACCACTCTGTCAAGATGGTTGTTCTGATTATTAGAGTCCTTAGTGGAATAGTGGAAAGATACCCCTTCTACTCTTGAATCTTAAAATCGTCGTTTTGCCGCACCAAAGCAGAAATTTCTGGCTGACAAATGCAGAAGGCTATCAGTCTTGGCTCAACGTGCTTGCTCAGGAAACATAATTCTTGGACCCAAAGATCACTCACCTCACAGTGTGGAAAGTGGTGGTTAGTTGATGATGCTGGCGCGTCCTCCTGGATGTATCGTAGTTTTGGGTGATAGGGCCATAAAAAAGCACACTGAAATGATAACAATAATAGTGATGAATCATTTCTCTCCAAGGCAGCTGCCTGAACGGCTCATAACACGGTGTATTTCGACGTGAAGAAAGTGATCACAATTCTGTTACCGAATTGGAGCCCTTTCAGCAGAAGGAACACATAAAAGTTGTAGGTTCTGGTAGAGCGAATTTTCAGTCTATTTATTCTTCTGAAGACGCCAATTTGGTTGATGAAACGCACGTCAAAAAGAGTGTTGCAGTTCTGGTGTTGTGGAACAGTGACTGCTCTCAATTTATATTAGGCCAGAGGTTCCATAAATGAAGGTTATTCCTACGTTTAGCGCTCCACAAACCAACTAATCCGCAAGGCATAACCAAATATTTGACCGTTTTCGTTATACAAAAATGATTCACGAAATCGGTACGGTAATTTATCACCTATACCACATATGACATGACAATGTATTTTCCATCCTATTTCATTGAAACCAACTGAAAGATTAACATTTATCTTCAGAAATTACTATCGAAATATTACTGATGTTTCAAAATTACTACAATACATCGATTCAACTGAGAAAATATCTCTAAATGAGTATTTTTATTGTTTTTACCTCACTGTCGGATGTTTTTCCAAGTGATTTTCACAGCTGACTGCAAGACTCGAATGGAGACCTATTCTCCAATCTGCTTTTGTATTATATTGGTTTCTGCTCCCGGTACGTGACAAAAGACAAAACACGAGAATTCACAATTCAGTTTTATCCACTTACTATCGAGCAAATGGGAGAATCGTTAACGGTCTTTGTTGTTCAAGATGAACCAGTTTAATGAAAAATAAGAGTTGGCTGAATTACCAGAGATTCTCTAATACGGTCATGTGAGTCGTTCGCCAAGGGTTTGAATCCAATTATTTCAGACTCTTCACATTTGTTGATTGAATAGACTGAGAACTTTTTTAACGACTGAAAGTCTGACGTCTCTTATAAGTGCTTCATTCGGTTTTATATACCTACATTCACCATAAGAGTTTTTTTCTATACTTGGAAAGAGTTGTCAGGATAGAATCATTAAATGATTGAGTTGATAAATTGAAGAAAATAAGAAATGGTCGTCGGATAACCATTCGATGATAGTATATGAGATGAAAGATATCTGAAGATGGAGAAGTAGAAAGCCAGAAACTTTTTTCCAAAAAATATTCTCCACTAAAAATATACCTCTTTCAATTTAAATAAGATTCCTATGCCCGAAATTGAATGAAGTGAACAAATTACGTACTCTGTCATCGATATCATGAGTAGATTCAACTCATTCATGACAAAGTCGTAATTTTATGAATTAATTGAGTGCCTCATTTCTAAATGTTATCAGATTGGTGCTGAAAAGGTAAAAAGGCAAGTGTCTTATTTCGAAACAACGGATGTCCGCCATTGAGAATGACAGTGTTTTACCTCGTTCATAAATTGTATTGTGTAGCAATCCAGTGAATGATATCTGATTCAATTCTATAATAAGTATTATGGAGTTTTTTCCCAACACCAAATCGTTATTTTTAACACCTCGACACGTGTTTCGATCACCAAGTGATCATCTTCAAAGAGGAAGATTACAGTTTTAATCTTCCTCTTTGAAGATGATCACTTGGTGATAGAAACACGTGTCGAGGTGATTAAAATAAGAGGGAGCAGATTAAAACTTTAATCTTCCTCTTTGAAGATGATCACTTGGTGATCGACGAGGTGTCGAGCTGTTAAAAATAACGATTTGGTGTTGGTAAAAAACTCCAGTAATATTCATTACTACACCAAAGGTTCCAAACAGTGCATCATAAGTCTATAATGAGTGTTCTGGAGTACAAACTGTGTTTTTTGTTCAGATGAAAGTAGTTGTTTCGAAAATATTTTTTCTTTCGGGTAATCCAATGTTTATATGAGAGTAGTTATTTCAAAGCGGTTTTTGTTTCAGTTTGGGTCTAGAAATTACTTCTTTGCAAGATCTATAAATTTTTGTGAAGATTTTACTTTTTGAAATCATTTGCTTTCCATATTTTTTTTTCTATAAAGATGGAGATGTAGACAGACAAAACTTTTTTCCCAAAAATTAATTTAAACAAGTTTCATATGGCTGGGGTTGAATCAAATAAGCAAATAAATGTAATTACGAATTTCACTAGTTCGGACTTCCATTGTCTGATATTATATAAAATGGCCAGAGAAGCTCACAAGAAAACTCGTGTCTGGTTGAGATAATATGGAACCATGAGAATACTGAACTAGACACCTTCCTGAAACACATCAACAACGTAAGACTTTCCATCACTTTCACAATGGAGAAGGAAACCAACAACGAATTGCCAATCCCAGACGTATTGGTGAAGAGGACCGACACTAATTGGAAAACATCTGTATACCGCGGGACAGTATCTGGACCACGAATTCAACCACCATCAATAGACTAAAAGAGGAATCATCAAAACTCTATTAGACCGTGCTTTCGGACTTTGTAATACGGAAGAAGGTAACGAAAAGCAACTAGACATCATCAAAAATGATCTTCAAGGAAATGGCTACTCCAAAGCGATGGTGGAACAGACTTTGGCTAAAAGATTGCAGAAGCCCTGAAAGGAAAAGAAGCCGTCACAACCAGTGCTTGCACTTCTGCACATCAGAGGATCATCGGAAAAGATACATAGAATTGGATCAAAGTACAACATCACAACCTGCTTCAGATCCGGAAACACTATCCGTAGTAGCCTCACGAAAACCAGGCCAACAAAGGAGAACTGCGATTCCAAGAATTGCATTTACCGGATACCCTGTGAGTGCGGAAAATCCTATATCGGTGAAACTGAGAGGCCATTGAATGTTCGCATTGCCGAGCACAAGAAACACACACAGCGAGGGGAAACCAGCAAATCAGGAATAGCATAGTACTTTTGGAATAATCAACATAACATCGAATGGTCCCACGCTGATATCATACACAAAGAGGAACATTGGCTTAGGAGGAAATTCAAAGACTCCGCATACATGTTATCCAACAATGTATTCAGCCAAACTAGCGTAGAGATACACAACATATGGAAATGCATAATCAACTTCCGCCAAACGGTCATCTCCCACTAATCCAGTGAAGCGAAAAAAGGAAAGCAGAGATAAGCAAAAGTACTCAAATGACCTATATATTGTCAGCTCAGGGAGGAATCAGTCCTGTCATCACACGAAGACGATTGTTTATACAAACAATCGAAACGTTGTGAATTTACCTGGCTTGGAATCTCTTAAATTTTTAATTTTCTTTTATTAATTTTTTGTTCAATTTGTTCAATTTTACCTGTATTTTATTTCATTTCAGGTTTTTTGCTTGATATAACTGTTTTCAGCTATTCATTTTCATTCTTCTTCTTTAATTTTTAATTTTTCTTTTTCAGTTATTTCAGGGATTTCAAATCATTTTATATATCAGACAATGGAAGTCCGAACTAGTGAAATTCATCATGAAACATTGTCAATCACCTTCAAACAAATGTATTACGTAGGTACTGTCATCGATGACATTAGTAGATTCAAATCATTTGTGACATAAAATCGTAATTTTATGAATGAACTCAGTGCTTCATCTTGTGATGATATCCAGATTGGTGCTGAAGAGGCAATAAGGCAAGAGTCTCATTCCGAAACATCGGATGTCGGAATGCCATTAGATGTCATTGAGTATGACAGTATTCCATGTAGGTAAGTGAAATTTAATATCTTTCATATACTATATTCTGTAGCGATCCTGTGTATGATATCTGATTCAATTCCATATCGAATGGTTAAGTATAAACTGAATGGGAAAAAAGTGTTCTTTGTATGATTCAATGTTCATATCAAAGTAGTTGTTCCGAAAGAATATTTTCTTTCGTGCAATCCAATGTTTATATAAAAGTATTTATCCCAAGAGGACTTTTCTTTCAGTTTTTGTCTGTAAGTTACTTATTTGCATGATCTACAAATCTTCATGAAGAGTGCTTTCAATTAATTGTTTTCTTCCTTTCTTTGGAAGGTTTCTTTGTATACAGATGAGGTAGTAAAAAGTCAAAAACCTTTCTTTTCCGCGTATTAGGGAATTACAGTGTTCATAAAATTGGTCAGAATATTTCGACGTCAGAAAGATTATTGAATTTGTCGAATTGTTGTTGTTGGATATTTTTTTTGCATGCATAGCGAATGAACTTTTCCTTAAAATCATAAGGTAATATGTTCCACACATAGACTGACCTAACGATGAATTGTTTCAAAATGTCGTTCAGAATCAAAGACTATTGCTTCTGACAAATAACAACTCAGCAGTCAGGTTGACACGATTAGGAAACGAATATGAACAATTTATGAAAAGTAAAAAATAAAAACCAAAAGTTATTGATAACAGATGGTATCAGAGTTTTTGCGAAAATTTTGAGATTCTCAAAAACTAATAAGAAATTCACTGATTGCTAGTACTTCGTTGAGTACTTTAGAAATTACAATAAAGTATATTTGAAAGTGATAAAAAATGCCACAGAAAAAGTGTTCAACAACAAAATCGATAGTTCAGAACGAAGCCAAACAATATTGAAATATTATCAATAGTTTGAGACATGGAACTTATAATTCAGACAGAAATTGACTCAAATACCTACATTCACTACTTTTGACTCATCTGTAGAACCTAACTTTACGTCAAGTCATGAATCTGAAACTGACTCCGTTTACCTTCAGAAAAATATATATATTTGTAAGAACTGTTCTTAAAAAAATACAGGCCTGTCAGAATGAAAAAAATATCATGAAATCAGAAATTGAAAATTATTCATTTAATTTTCAACTAATTCCACTTCTTCCGTTGCTTTTGAAAGTTATTGAAAAAATTGGCCGAAAAGAAATCACTTATGTTTTTATTAGTGCACAATATTGTTCCAGAAGCTTATTTTGTATCCTTAAAAGATCGAATTATCGTCAAGCCATGTAATAATTTTCTATATCCTAGAGATTTTTCCCAACTGAAGAAAATGAAAAAAAAATTATTGTTTTGAATAATACTCTTCGTCACTTATCTCTCCGATGAAATCTCTGAAAATGTGGTATTTATACTCCTGTATGGTGTCAATCATCGATATTGTAATGCTTGATATTGTTGAAAGCAGATGTCAAAGAATTTGAAGAAAATACGAAAGAAATCAAATGTATATGTCGAAGTGAAGTAATGTAGAACTAGCGACAAGCGACAACGAACACTTGGAATAAATGCCATAATGATGAAACACAATTGATGTACAGGGTGAATTTCCAGGAACTGCATCGATCGATTGTGGAAAAACTATAAGTAGGAATAATCTGAAAATTTGACATTGTCAAGTCTGACTTAGATATAGAACATTATGCACAGAAAGTATTCAGATTTTGATGTAGAACCCAGAAATGTAATTATATATAGGACGTTCCATTTGAAATAACGAAGTTGACAACTACTTCTGTATAACCGGAAGTGCCCGCATTTTGAAAATATCTTAGCCGAGTTGCCCCCATCGACTTCAGTATATTGTCAAATTTTCAGATTTTTTCTTATCATAGTTTTCCCATAATCGATCGATGCAGTTCCTTGAGATTCACTATCAACTACTTTTCATTTACTCTCCCCACCTACTGTGAAAAAATTGGTGAATAAATGATATTCATTGACTTTTTTGATTTCTAGATTATTTCTCTACTCGCTAACACTAACTGATTACTCGACAGTTGTAGTAGTTAGCCAGTATTTTTTCTCACACCTTGTAGAGACCAAAATAATTCCCAGATAGATCTTGAATAACTTCAGCAACAACATTGATGATACCTGTTTCACTTTTTGTGGCTACTTTCGACCTTGATGTTTCATTTTCCAAAAGTTGAACGCGTCCGTTTCAAAACTTCTTGATTGCCGTTTGTATAGTTCCAAAACTTCCAGACAACGAACAAAAGTCTGCGAACCCCTCCAATGACCCCATTTCAGCAAATATATTTGACAGGGATTATTTCTTGAAAGCACAAAATAAGGTTTTGGAAACAGAACATTTAAAGAAACGAGTTTGTTTGGAGAGATATGTGGTGAAAACTGGAGACAATAAGTCGTTGGAAGAGAGAAAGCTGAGATACGGGCATTTTCACTTCTTATCCTTCGGGTCCACATTCGAAAAGTTGAAGTGTCTGAGAACTTTGTCGAGACTGATGAAATCATAACTAATACTCTGGGAATGATTTGCCGCACTGATAACATTGTTTGATCAGCAAGAGAAAAGATTTGTATTCTATGCTGCATAGTTATGCTTGATAGTTTATGAGATCGACTATACATTGAGTGATTCTTTAAATGAATAATTGTTTCATCAGAACACAAAAGTTGGTCTAGAATAATAACAGGGCTAGTCAATGAGTACTAATCCGTTCAGCGGACACTTGAATAAAATAGGGTTGTATAACCAACTGGGACTTTAGCTCCAGACAGTGCGAGAAAAGGCAAAAACACCTCGTCATCTTCATGTGAATGCAAGCACCGGATCACAGGATGCAAATAATTCATGAACCACCCATATTATGTCCAGGAAAATATGTCATAGATCCAGCAAGGAAAATAGACAACTTGTGGGAGAAAAAGTTTGTTGAAATGGATGTAATGAAAGGGGAGATAAACGCAATGAGCCCACGAGGCTGTAGGATTTTCTGTAGATTTGAATGGAATGGACACTTGTGATACTCGTATCCAAGTAGTGCAAAGAGATTGGCACTCATGGCATTGAATTGGAGTTACTTTCATTCAGTTTGAAAATTCGTCCAGTCATTTTAGGTTGATTTAAGCCTGTATTTCGGAAAGTTGATATACCAAGCTGTGAATTTGTATAAACTTTGTACTTTGGCATTATAAAAGTATTCTCAAAATTCACATATGATTCGACGGCCACAACTTTAAAAATTGGGAGTCAAAAGTCAAAAAAACTGACTTTTTGCAGGTTTTCAATGAGTTTTATGCTAATTGTGTATATTATCCATATTGTAGAGGATTGAATTCTCTACAAGTTTTGTTTCAAACATTTTTTCATACGTTGAATCGTTTTTGAGCAGCGTTTTTGAGGGCAGCGCGAGCGCAGATTAAATATTATTTGAAATCAACTGGTTGTCCCGATCGAAATCAGCTCATTTAAGGTTTATACATTATTACTTAATGAATAATTATGAATAATTTTCATTTTTTATTAACAAATACATTATATTTAAATATTTTTTTCATTAATGAACCGATCTATGAATTCAATACCTAATGCAATTTATTCCTGTATTTCAAAAAGTCATCTCAAGTAGAGAATTTAATTTTCTCCAATATTGACAAATAATACGATCAGCATAAAACCCATTGGAAACGAGATATTGGCAAATGACAAAACGACAAAAAGTCGTTTTTTTTTTACTTTCGACCCCCAATTTTTGAAGTTTCGGCCGTTGAATCATATGTGAATTTCAAGAATACTTTTATGATGCCAAAATACAAAGTTTATATAAATTTACAGCTGGGTATGTCCACTTTCCTAAGCAAACCCTCTAAAATGACTGGCGTATAAACACTCACTGTTAATACAGCACAAGTTTTACTCAAATGAATTCAATAATATGTTTTGTCTCTCATATTTCATTGAGCCAGAATTTGACTATGCACTATTACGTCATTCCTGAGAGTATTGTTTTTTATTTCTCACAACCAAAGTAGTGAGAAACAGAAGACGATGTTTGTTCAGTTTTCAAAAGTTCAAGTACCTATTTTTCGTTAATTTTTTGAAATACTATTTATTGCTTCCTTAATCACTAAAATCTGCACGAAGTGGTATTTTCATACTCGAACAGTAGGTTAGATTAGGTTAGGTCCAAAGTGAGTGGGTCTATTCGACCCTCCACCGCAACCCGCAAGGGTTTATTGTGGCCGATTAGTGGTAGTAGTGGTGGGTGGTCTTTCAGGTCAGATGGTAACTGTACGGTTCTGCCGAACTGTAAAAACCTGATTCGGTTCCCAGCGAGGCAGGCACAAAGTATGCGCTCTGCTGTTTCATCGTAAACAGATATTCTTCCTAAAGGAGGTATTCGAAAATAACATTTATTTTTGTATATGTTCATATCATATGAGCTTATACAAAGATAGGTTTCTAAACTCTTCAGTCTGCTTTCCATTGAATTTTCTATCGATTTAACATATTTATTCAGATTCAATCTCTAGAAAAAATCAAGACATAGATCTCTATTTCTGACGGAATTGAATAGCCTGGTAAAAAATGAATGGATGTATACGGGTATATCAATGTTGAAGGGTCAATATAATTATTTAATCATAAATTGTGAACAAGTCTCAAAAAAATTGGGAAATATTCGTGAACAGAGTTATCTCAGTGACTACATTGAAACTCTGTCAGACACGTCACATGAAATTTCTTTAACTAACCACATGAACCCTCTGTAAATATATTGAATGCAATTTTGCTTCACAGAACGTTAAATGAAATGTTTTACCACATGAAAACACGAATTTCTGCTTTCACTCACTCCAGATCCAGAGCAGAAAGCTCGTTTGAATTCTTCAAATTGCCAGTGAGACATTAAATTTCAAAACACGAAACAATTAGTGCCTTCAACCAATCTACAATCCTTTATTTGATGTGATTTACTGAAACAACTCCGCAAAGCAGAATTAACACGATGGCCGTGTTCTCGGGTGGATTTTAAATAAACTTTCATAAAATAAACAGCATCATTGTCAGAGTAAATTCAAGTGAGGCTTACATTAGCATTCCATATTGTTATGCAAACATCGTTTCCATGTGTACATCCCCCTGAAATGAACAGCCAGTGAAACTGCTGCTGTCTACTGTTTCGGAAAATAAGCCAAACAGGGTGACCATACTGAAACGTTCGTAACTCTACGCAAACCATAAACGTCACTGATGATATGAGTATCTTTTAACGAAAATCTCTTGCTGAAATATAAAGACGTTTGTTTTACAAAAATGAAATAGAATATAGTCATGGGTCAATTCTACTTTAAAAACTCGAAATTACTCAAATTGCGCTCAGTTCGAGTTAATTTGGGTTGGATTTTTGTCAACGATTACGTCCACTAAATCTCTAGATTTGAGGTGACCATCAGTGGTTCCACCATTGTCATTTGTTATTGATTTTTCCGACCGCACACTGAACATAATTTTGAGCTGCTTACCGCTTGAATCTTTCCATGATGCTTACCCCCAGTGTAAGATGATGAACCCTGTTTCACCCTTGGATCAGATCGCTGGGTATAACGTTGCCCTTGACTGCGTTGGCAATGAAAATTTACCGGTTCAGCCTTGATGTTTACAGCTCCCCAACTATGTCTGACGGTATGTTCCTTCAAAGCCGATTCCTTGGATAGTGCCAACTTTACCATTTGTTTTAAATTTACTGATGATTTTGAAGCGTCTTCTTCAAATAAACGGTCCATGATTTTTGAGTCATTTATGCCAATAACAAAGATATCTCTCATAACTGTTCCAAGTTCGTCACCAAACTGACAATTTGAAGCTAATTTCTTTATTTTAGCTTCCCAGTCCGCAACACTTTCACTAGTTTCGCGACTTGCTGTGTAAAATTTTAGCCGTTCAGCAAATAACGATTTAACTGGAGCCAAATGTTCTGATAACAAATTGCATAAATCTTCGAAAGGTTTATCTTCTGGAAGGTTTGGAACACACAAGTTCCTAACTAATATATAACATTTTTCGGAAAGCGTATTCAAGAGAATAGCCTTTTTACGTTTTTCTTCCGTAATGTTATTAGCAATGAAAAATTGCTTCAATCTTTCGAGGAAAACCGAAAAGTCAGAGTTTTCATGATTAAAGGTACTAAGCGAACCTAAAAGTCCCACTATTTCGGTAGTTGTCGTCTCTGGCATTTTGTTCACTGCGTTTTTTGGTTACGATAAGAATCCTCGTCGCCAATGTTTTAGATCACTATTAATTTGAATAGGGCCAAAATATTAATACAACCAACTCAATCTCAAGCTGTTTTATTTCACACTGCGGCTCGGGAAACGATGCCTTATACAAAAAACATACTTTTTATATTAACACTTTTTACAATCTAAAATATACCCAGTGTTCTAAATAACTTAATATCTAACAGTTTTCATGATATTCGATACCAAAAATCGAATATTAAGGTCTTTGTTTCCTTTTTAAATGACAGATTTTCTTTAATGAAATTCACGTATGAGTTAGAAAATAAAGGACAACTTCCATTTCTTGACGTTTTGGTAATGAGGAGCCACTATGGAGGGCTAGAATACGATTTATTTAAAAAAGAAACAAGCACGTACAGGTATATTCCTGACAGTTTACATCACTGTGGACAGCACAAACATGCTGGGCTGAATTTTCTAGTGCATCGTCTTTTGACTCTTCCTCTCATAAAAAAAAACCTACAATACAGGAAATATCAGCCAGTAACGGTTTCTCAAGGGGTATTGTAGATAGAAGAAGTTTGGGTTAAGAATGACCGAAATCTCCACTATTTAAAACGAGAAAAACCGAGATAAATATATCTCAGTTCCATACTATCAATACACGAGTAACTTTTGGAAGATTTTCAAGGAACTAGCTATGAAGGCGGTTGTTGACACGAGTCATACACTACAGAGCCTTCTAGGAAATCCAAAACAAACAGTCGAGTATTCGGAAAAGTCTGGAATTTACGAAATTAAATGTAAGGACTGCGATGCAAAATATTATGGACGCTTTAGTAGAATTTACTTCAACTTGGCATATCTCTCATTGAATATTTGAAAACATAATAATGCAACAATCGTGTTTTCGTGAGTTGTATTGAATAAACCAAGTGAACTAGAAAGTATACTAGATATACTAGATATAGTATATTTATTATTCCAACAATAGAATGAAAACACTATTGGCTCTGGTGAACGACAAAACTAACCATACAAAACAAAAGAAGAAAATCATTCTAAATCACAACAATAAAATCATTATAGGAAAAACAGATATAGCAAAAGCATGTGTACAAAGTATGCGATAGCAAGTTCAAATTCATTCCATCAGTTCGGACTTCCATTGTCTAATATGATATAAATTGATTTGAAATACCTGAAAGAATCTGTAAAAAATAAAGAAGAGATTAGCTGAAAAATAACAATCATATCAAGCAACAAAACTGAAATGACAGTGAAATAAAATACAAGCAGCAATCAAAAAATCGAAATGAAATTTTAACTGTTAACACGAGATGAAAATAATTTTTTTTTTTAACATGAAATGAAAAATTAAAAAGATTCCCAACTAAGTTAATTCACGACGTTCCAATTGACAGTATTCAAAATTTTCTTCGGGTGATAACTGGACTTATTCCTCCTAGATCCGACTATTTATAGATCATTCGAGTGCTTTCACTCATCCCCTCTTCCCTTTCGCCGCTTCATCGGTTTTAGCGGATGCTGTCCGTTTGGCGGGAGTTGATCGTGTTTCGCTTGATTAGTGGTTTCCATATGTTGCGTATCTCTACGCTAGCTTGGCTAAATGCATTGTTGGACAACATATATGCGGCTTCTCTGAATTTTCTCCTAAACCAGTGTTCTTACTTGTGGATGATTTCAGCTTGAGCCCACTTGATGTTATGTTGATGAGTGGGCTCTGCTGATTCAACACAATATATTTGGATGCAATAGGTATACAAGACCCAATTCAACGCTGAATTGAATTTCACATACCCAACAAAACTCTCAGGGTGTAAATCGAAAATGAGCTATCTGATGATTTTGACATCAATATTGACAGGGATTATTTCTTGAAAGCACAAAATAAGGTTTTGGAAACAGAACATTTAAAGAAACGAGATATGTGGTGAAAACTGGAGACAATAAGTCGTTGGAAGAGAGAAAGCTGAGATACGGGCATTTTCACTTCTTATCCTTCGGGTCCACATTCGAAAAGTTGAAGTGTCTGAGAACTTTGTCGAGACTGATGAAATCATAACTAATACTCTGGGAATGATTTGCCGCACTGATAACATTGTTTGATCAGCAAGAGAAAAGATTTGTATTCTATGCTGCATGGTTATGCTGATGATTTTGACATCAATATTGGCACTCGCCAAGGAGGTGTGCTTGGGCCATTGCTCTTTCTGTTCTATGTATACGAATTACATGCGTATGACACTGCAATCCTTTTTGCAGCCGATACTACAAGTGATTTAGAAAATTAAATTACATCGATTACAGAACAATTCACACACTGGTATTCACAAGTCTCCTCAGGCCGACTCTCAATCTCACAATGAATAATAATGGCATAGAAATAAGTTCATTACAATCAGCATGAACTTGACAATAAACTTGCCTTCAGCAAACACGTTGATATGCACTGTTTGGAACCTTTGGCGTAGTAATTGATATTACGGGAGTTTTACCCCAACACGAAACCGTTATTTTTAACACCTCGAAACGTGTTCCAATCACCAAGTGATCATCTTCAAGATGATGCTGTTTGTACGAAACAAAACAAACTTCACTATAATAATAATAATAATAATAATATTTATTCACCATTTTTGATACACTTGGGTATATATGGTAAGTCAGTTGTACTACAGGCTAGTAAAGATAAAAAGAGTTGGAGATTGAACACATAATCACCTCTAAATATACACATATACACATATATACACATACATATATACACACATATACAAGTAAGCATAGATGCCCTCAAATTAACTAAACATTTTACATCATTCACACAATTTAATCTAAATAAAATTTCGTCCACTGTGAATTTGATTGTTTGTGAGATTGTCAATTAAAAAATCTTGATAACTGTAATAGCCTCTTTCTAAAAGCATAGTTTTAACATAATCATGGAATACCCTGTCACTTGTGATTTTTTTAACTTCATTTGGCAGCTTATTGAAGCACGTAATGGCATTATAATGAGGGGATTTTTTATAGCTTGTCATGAGATGCTGTGGGATTTTTAGAAGATCATCGTTTCTTGTATTATGACTGTGATCTGAAGCAGTCTTATCATATAATTTATTGTTTTGCCTAACAAATGAAATTCATTCAAAAATGAAGATGGAAGGGGCTGTCAATATTTTTTTGTCTATAAAGACTGGCCGGCAGCTATCCCGGAAATCCATATTGAAGATTAGCCTTATGAGGCGTTTTTGTGCTATGAAGACTCTGGAAAAATCCTTTGCTCTGCCCCAAGCCATAATATTAAGACTTATATGAGGGTAGGCCATGGCATAATATATGCTGAGTAAGGCAGTTTCATCCAAACAGGATTTCAGCTGTTTTATGGTATAATATGCTCTATTTAACTTAGCACATATATAGTCCACCTGCCTTTCCCAATTTAGATTGGCGTCTAGGAACGTCCCTAAAAATTCCATTTCTTCAGAAGTTTTAATGTCATAACTAGAGTGTCGACCAATTGGAATATTTCTTCTTTCTTCTTTCTTTCTTCTATGCTCTCCACAGGCTGAACTCAAATTTCTATAAGTCTTATCTGATCAATTTATATTATGCATTGATATATAGCACTATCTGCTGCAGCATTATTGTACGGGGAATGTCCACAGGAACATCTTGAGTCTTTATAATCCAGAAAAAGTTTATCAGAATGATCTTCGATCTTGAACATAGAAAATCGTGCACAACAATGATATTTTGACCCTCGCATCTATTTACGTATACAAACTATCGATATATACCTTTACTAACAAAGAAAAACTGAATAAGAATAGCGAGTACCTACCACAAATATGATTCCAGATAAAAAAAAATTACTTCCATCTCCAATACACACTCAAAACACAGCACAAAAGATCGCCTTCATATGCTGGGGCATAACGATTCAACCTGTTACTTGAAAATATTAAATCAGAAACAAATTGGAAAATATTTATACCCATGTTGAAAAATTACTTGATCCTAGGAGCATTTTATTCCTTAGATGATTATATCAATGAATCTGGCTGATATTACTGTTACATAAGTA
Source organism: Leptinotarsa decemlineata (assembly GCF_025532065.1). NCBI lineage: Eukaryota > Metazoa > Arthropoda > Insecta > Coleoptera > Chrysomelidae > Leptinotarsa > Leptinotarsa decemlineata. The sequence goes on along the minus strand of NW_027412545.1, from coordinate 418,004 downwards.
TCTTTCAATATGAGTGATCACCTTATATTGATAATTACATGTTTTCCATCACATAAATGTAAACTGATGGTATTGTTACTGTTCGCACCTTGTTTGGCGTGTCTCATGTAAACACAATCAGAAGAAATCAATGAAGTATCTAAAATTTCTATGTTTTCACCACTTTTAATTGTAACTAACGTTACTGCAGTTTCGTCCTATATGGACATTCTCAAACTAATAAAATAAACTACTAGTTTATTGTATAGAAATTTTCATTTCTCTTTTCATTATGATCTCCAACCACGTAGTAACGGCTACATCTATCAATTTAATAAAGTATCTATCTATGATTCTAGAACACTCGGTAGGTCATAGGTAGCTTGAAAGTGCTTTCTAACTGACATTTCTGTGCACTAGGTTTCTATTAATTATTTTGTTTTTTCGAAGTATGCGCTGGTCAGGCCCTATTCCCCGAAGCCCCGATACATTCGGAAGGGTGCGCCAGCATTATCAACCAACGACCACTTCCCACACCGTGGGGCAAGTGATCATTGAGTCCGAGAATCATGTGCCCTGAGTGAGCACAGTGAGCCAAGAATGACAGCCTTCTGCATCTGTCCGGCTAAGAGTTCTGCCTTAGTGCAGCAAGCCGGTATGATTTTAAGATTCGAGAGTAGAGAGGGCATCATTCCACCATGGACTCCAATAAACAGAACAATCATCTTGACAGAGTGGTCTGGATGGAGTCTGCGGAGTTCGAAGAGAAAATCTTGATATGTTATCCGTTTCTCCTCCTCTTTTCGGAAGATATTAGTCTCGCCAGGAGCTGAAAACTACACGTCTTGCTCTGGTGGCCGAGAAGGGATACATCAGGCCCTTTAGTTTGTATGAGTCTGAGGGTAGGGAACGAATAGTTCCAATAAATTCGGCACTTCTCGTTCCCACAACGGATTTAATATCCCCCAGAGCGTAGGGCAACACCGGTGTCCCGTCAATACCGTAAGAGTGTCGGAGATATTATTTTTATTATCAAAGTTCACTTAAAAATCAACTATCTTTGAATCAGTGTTTAGAATAGAAAACCAATTTTATTGAAAAGATTTTCTATCAATATTGATTCGATTTAGACTTCATAAATTAGGTGTTCTGATATTAGGAAGGCTTTTCTCAAGATTTGTTTGCAGAAAGAAGATCGTGATTTTTTGAAATTTCAACAGTTTGATAAGGAACGTGCAATAGAATTCTTCCGCCATACAAGAGTAGTATTTGGAGTGATTTCCAGTTGATTTTTGTTGGCTGCTATAATAAGATACCACCTGGAAAACGCTCTTGATCTGTTTGAAAATCCTTTTTTCCGTTAATCAGCTGTCGCCCCCATACGAACGACAACTCTCAGAATTCCAAGTTTTCAAAAGGAGTGATACTGAAGTTGATCAACACTTTTCACGTTGATAATTGTGTAAGCAGCGTGAGTAATGAAAATAACTCCAACAATTCATTCTGGAATGTACCCAAAGTGATGTTGGAACTAAATTTGTGATCTTCGAGGGTTGGACTTCACTATATTTAACGAAAAATGGAAATCTGATATAGAATATTCGACTTCAATATTACGTTTCGATTGGAAATTCGATCCCCCTGAAGCACCCTGGTGGGGCGGATAGTGAGAGCGCCTTATTGGAATCGTTAAACAATTACTACGAAAACAACTAGGAATAGCTTGCTCAAGATATGAAGAGTTTTATAGTATAGTATGTCAATGTGAATGAGTATTATATATGACAAAGCATTACTAAAGAAAAATCAAGGAAGGAGAGATCGTCATTATCGAGAATGATTATTTAAAAAGACTTGACTGGCCTTTGGGAAGAATGCAAAGAATCATTCCCGGTAAAGATGGGAAAGTTCGTGTCGACAAAGTCGGTACTTTGAAGAGACCCATTCAGAAATTTTATCCCTTGGAATCGAAACAAACGGAGATTTCAACTCTGAATCTGATACAACTGAAAACCTGGAGGGGAAATCGAAGTTGAGAGAGCTAGATATTCAGAGAGAAAATCAAGAGACTCTTAAGTCCATCGAGCCAGAAACCGAAGAACCGAAAGACGAGAATTTTTCTGTGGCTACTGGTAGCAGATCCCCGATTATGACACGATGTGGTAGAATCTCCTACAAGATGGGAGAATGTTGGAAAATTATATGCATTGATCAGCTAATATTTTCCGGTTACTAAGAAATGTTGTTATTTTGGGAGAAATTGTCTAATAATTTTATAAGATTGTCGATTAATTCTTGGAAATTATATATTTGCTGATTGATTCGGTAGTTACTTGATGAAGATTCAAATCATTTGAGAAAGCTACTGTGCTAGCGAAACATGTTCTGATATATTTCTCAAATATAGTTTGAGAAGATCAAATCGTGGGGTGTAGTTTTTGAAATTATATATTTGAACAGCTCATTTCATATCAATTCGTATATTTCAACAACTTTCGAGTCATCCAAAAACCCTTAATACATATCAATAAACCGGGTAGGTGTACTTGTGTGTTACACCATATTCTTCACTGTCAAGTTGTGGAACGTTTAAATTTCCAGTTGAGACACAATGTGCAGTATTTTATTACGCTACTAATGAATCAGAGAGAGCACAACTCAAGTAAGACATCTGAGTGTCTTTGTAATTGCCAAGTGAATAATACCTCCGGAAATGCGGAAGTTGAAAGTTAATTCTAAATAGACACTTGGTTGTGATTAAATAAATGAAATTGTGTTTCTTGAACATAATAAATGGGAACATAATATTATAAATTCGGAAACACAATATGGTTACTTGATTGGTTGAATGTGAAGAAATTGGTCAGTGTACATTTATTTTATGAAAGAGTAATTGAACAGGTAAGAATGAATTGTTGTCACACAAAATAAAAACAATAATGCCTTAGCATTCAGCGAGATGAGTCTAAAGTTGAAAACGAAAAGAAACAACTAGATGTATATGATCTTTATATTGAGTTTTAATTGCAGGGAACGAATTTACATATTGAGTACTGTTTTGCAAAGACGGTCATCAGGAAACATTCAAAAGGTCAAAATTTCAGTAACAAATAGAAAAAGAAGCAGCTTTTCAGACTATAATTCAAAAGGGATCGGGAGAATCATTCATGTCGTGCAATCGAAGATTATCATATCATATTCCATATCAAATTTGCCATCACGTTTCAACTGAAAAAGGGGCTGGAAACAGTAAAACAAATTTTTTTAACCACATTGAAAAATGACAATCTCATCGAAAGATCTTTGGAAGGATATTCACGAAAACAATATCTGTTTAAAAAGATATATATATTGTGTAGCTTTGCAGAAGATAATATCTGTTTCAATTCCATAACGAATATTTTTGGTAAAAGCTAAATAGAAAAAAGCGACTTTCAAGTAATTCAATATTGATATGGAAGAATTGGTTTTTTAAGTGTTTTTTGCCAGTTTGAATCTGAAACAACAATCTGTGGTATACTGTATATATTTTCATGAAGTGGTAGTAGTTATTTCATTTCTTTCTTCCTTCGGAAGTTTCCTTACATTTTGTTGTGTCATGATGGAAAAGTAGAAAGTTAAAATGTGACAATGAATTGATGGCTGCATTTCATTAGTTCGGACTGTCATTGTCTAATATGATATAAATTGATTTGAAATACCTGAAAGAATCTGTTGAAAATTTAAAAAAAACAATTTCATAAACTACACCTCACGCTTTGATTTCCACAAAATTTATTTGAAAAATATATCAAGACATATTTAGCTAACACACTAGCTTTATCGACATTGATTTGAATTCAAAACACGGTAGCTTTGTCAACAGTTATTTGAATTCAAATCACTGTTGACAAAGCGAAACATGTCGTGATATATTTTTCAAATAAAGTTTGTGGAGATCAAATCGTGAGTTGTATGTAGTCTACCAGTGAGGATGACAGTGTTTCAAAAATTAATTACTTCTGAAAATATAACCCCTTCAATTCATATTCAAGTAAGATTTCCACTGGACAGTTTACAAAACCACAACACGTGTTTCGCTATACAATATTTTCTTCAATCGTTTTCACTGGAAACGTTCCAATTCCGTAAACTTTACAGTGAAAATCTCACCATGGAGTGTTACTTGAATACACCAGGATGTAATCAAAACTCGTTATATAAAATCACTGTACATTAAGGGCGAGAGAGACACTGCTTCAATTCATAGAAATTAACTCAAAAGAATATTTCTGAGGGTAGGTACTGATATTATTTTTGAACAATCATTTTCTCCAATGCTTTAAAATATTCTAATGAAATGAACTGCACTCAATAAATAACCTTAAAACTAATCGCACAACGGAGTTGAATCTGGTGTTCTTTTTTGGAATCCAATATAAGTTTCTATGTCAAATTCATCGATTAAGAAATATTTGTTGGAGTTATTTCCGAGCTGGACTTGCATAATATGAAGGCGCACTGTCTTTCAGCAACAACACTTTGTGATCGGGTGCATCAGGATCATTTGCTTCAGAAAACAATTATGAAAAACCGTATCTCGTAAAAAGTTCAGATACTCTTTCTCATCTAGCTTTCTGTCGAAGAATTATGGCCCAACATAGTGAGAACTATCTGTAGCAGCCCAATATTAAGCTTTTGACGATATTGTGAATGATTTTCCAGCAACCAAAGCAGATTTTGTAGCATCCAATAGCGGCAATTATGTCAATTACCCATTCTATTGATTAAGATCCTACCTCGTCAGGAATACAAGAAAAGGATTCAAATTGTAGAGTTTCATCTTTCCACGAAATTGAGCTCGCCATTAGAATCATCACCGGACATGCTTATAAGGAAGTCTTGGGATACTTTTTTGTCGTCCAACAACAGCGACGTGCAAGATGGTTAAATGCGGATTTTCTAACATGAATGGAACATAATTTTATATTTTCATTTTGATAACAAAATTTCGCGGCCGAGAATTCCGTACTCTTCTTCCTAGGTGCGTAATATATTATTTATCATCATTGTTCCTCATTTATTTGGTATAATTTCCGTACGCCACTGCAAGAGACAGATTAAGGCAAAAACCCCAGTCATTTCTGAGAATTTATAGCATACTATGTTGGAATTATAGTATAGTTGAAGAAATCTGCCAATTTCATTCGCATCAACTAATTATAAGTGGAAAAATATTATGTGAAAAATTAAAACAGAGACAACCCATCGAAATGGTTAAATAATTGTATGTATTAATTGCATTCCATGAAGAAATGAATCTGAAAAGACGGTGAATAGGTTTTTCGAAATATTCAAATTATGTTCCTCAAAGTTTTCGAAATATGACGTTTTTGTATTCATAAAATTAAACTTGTAGCTGAAAATTACTAATTGATTTCAGAAGTACGAAATATTTCTTGGAAATATATAGATCTTGTAGCGGACGAATACAAAAAATTATTCAATATCTAAGAATATTTTATCATAGAAATAAGTCTAGAGATTCAGGTGGTTGTTCAGAACTTTCTGATTGAAGGAAATGTGAAGTTCATGAATATGAAAAGTGGTACACATTAACATGCATGTCAGTCATGCTGAAGCTGAAGAGCAGATAAGGAAGCGCCAATGAAACACATAAATACTCACCGTCCTGTTGGCTAAATTCTTAACTCTGCAATTGAGATAGGCAGTCTTTCCGAGTAGAGCGGTAACGTTTTTCGATTCCGCTGCATCGAAATGTGGGCCTCTTGTTGTACTTTCCATCAAGGAGTTACCACTGTTCGAGTTTTTAGTTTGTGCTGCTAGTGCTGAAACAAAATATCTGCTATTAATGAAACGTGCTCGGCAGAAACACCTGGTACACAGACGTATCAAAATTCGAATATGGGATGGAAGGAGGAATTTACTATTCAGGGAAAAATTTGCATTTAAACTACACGCTCAGTTAATACTAATCGGTCTTTCTGGCTGATGTGTATGTGATGGATTTCACTTTGAGGTCTCAACGAAATGAATGAATCAATATTTTTACTGAGAGCCAGGCTGCAATTGGGGCAGAAATATGGGACAGCCTGACTCTCAAAAGGAAAATTGACTTTCAGAAAGTGAAATCGACTCTGGTCTTGGAATACCTTTATGTACTCAGAAAAATTGTGGATAGGAATCACAGGCATCAAGTGACAACTTCATACATAGGCTCTAAATCAGCTGTAGGGGCAACAAATCATTTGGTATGGTGTAATAGCTCACTCATGAGAAATTTGGACGTATTATACATTCAGATAGATCAGTTGACATGACGTGTAAGTAGACATACGTGAATTGAAGAAAAGGTGCGATGCCTCACTGAACGAACAGAGAAAGAGTCGTTGCCGTTTAGTGAAATACATTTTACAATTTGTGAACCTGTTCAAGTTCGAAGGCTTAACAAAATATCGGGTTAAATAATGTATATTACGAGTCCTAGCTTTTTTGCGATGAATATGCAAGAAAAATGTTTTCGGTCTAGGTTAAAGGAAAGCGAAAGAATCAGATTTCGATGATCGTTCACTGCCTACTTTACAGTTGTCTGATGTAGAGCCGATGGCGATTATATGAGATATTCAACGCGAAATACGCCACAACTGTTGTTTGTGTGGCTTGTGGAGGTGGAATTGAACTATAATTTACATGTTGCCTTAATTGTTGACTTATAAAGATAATTTTCCTTTTTAAAAGTAAAATATCTAGGTACGTATAAATTATTTCAACTTGATATAGGCGCTGTTGCCAATATGTGGATTAGAAACGAATCCCTTTAAAAATCAAAACCCAACATTTGAAACATCAATTTGAATACTTCTCGAACTGAATATGAAAAACTCATGAATTAAACTCAACTTCATTTTGTTCAAACATGCATTTGCTGTAATAACCTAAATTGAAGAACATTTCCCATTTCAGAATACTTGTGGAATTTCTCCCTTCAGGATATATTAGTTAGTGAAAACCTATTCTTGGATACTTGAATGTGTATCTATATACTTTATCTTCTATATATAAGAGAGTATCAAGTCCCCAACACCAATATTTATTGATTTATTATACATTGATATCTTCATATTCACTTTTTACTTTCCCATTCCTCGCAAATTGATAAAAGTACGAGTATATTCATCAGCTGACATCATCCCAGCTTTTCAATCAGATCTCAAGGACCAGAGTCCACGTCTTGATTGTGATGTGAATGAAATTTGTATCAAGATTTATTTTATCAAATTTCATTTTTATTTAAGTACTTTGGGACCTGATCAGAAAATTGGCCGATAAGAAACATGATAATAGTAGGAAGATATACTAGAAAAATATACGGAAACAAATTTTTGGAGTGAACTGAATCACTGCTTCAACAGCGGTGGGAACAACTCAAAATAATTACGAATCTGCTTACCAAACACTGTCCACGAAGAGGACATCTGAACAAAACAGGGTTGTGTATCAAAACTGAAGATAGGTAGAGCAACAAAAGGAAAAAAAATAGCTCATCATGTTTTATGCAAATATGGGGCACTGAATCACACACAGGTCACAAAACATTTATGATCAACCCCAATTATGCCCTGGAGAGTATAGAAAGCATCTAAAATGTACATAATAGTACGAGGAATGAGATTATTGAAGAGGTAGGTAAGGAAAGCAATGAGCACAGTGGATATAAGATACTTTGAAGGAGAGTATTCCAAACAGCAGCAGAAAAGGTCATACAAGACCTGTATGACCACCAGCATTTATACCGATCCGACATCCTTCCCTTACCACTGAAATAAAATGACCATGACCCATATCAGCCCACCTTGACTTGGTAACTTTCATATGGTTTTGGTTTTGACTTTGATTCGCGTTATCTGGCCTTGCGTGTTTCAGTCCCCTCGCATCAACAATTATGACCTTGAAAGACTGCATATGACCTTGTTGTACGACTCCTCAATACATAGTCCCGAGGACTGTAGGAAGCATACCCTAGACCTCCTCCCTTGTTGATAATACCTATATGTAATCGTAGTATATGCCTCACATTCAATTAATATTACCCAAAGTATTCCGATATGTTATATGTATTTGGTGAGTTCCACGGTGACAGCAAGTATCTACTAATCCAAGTAGTGAACATCATCGTCCTAAACTTGTGATATTGATGACTCATTTATTTTGTGGAAATTCATCTTCAATTAGATATAGGAATAAAATACTTTGTCTAATTTCCACTTACTTAATGTATTGATATTAATACGACCAAGGTTTCGGTTTTTACACCATTCTCAAGTGTTCTAACACTACTCTTCAGTAGTGTTAGAACACTCTCCAGTAGTGTATTTACAAGTGTGTATGTGACAAAGTATTTTATTCCTTTATCCAATCGTCCTAAACCATAATTTCACTATACTTTTGAAATGGACGATTGTAAATTCCACATTGAAAAAATTAATTTTGGAATGATACAACAGAGAGGAACCCTATAACATCCCTGGTTATTGGTGAACAATATAAAATTGGCAAAATGTCAATGCTTTCCACACGATACGCAAAATCCATTCAAATAGTATTATTGGATAAGAATAGTAATACTTCTTTCAAATCATAGCTACAAAAACTCACAAAGCAATTCACAGAAGACATAATTCGTGAAGTGAATTTATCAAAAGTCGAATTCATGTTTACATATACAGGACATAGTTCTCGGGATCTCAGTGCTACGAACCGCTCATCGGCTAAATTTGCTTATACATTTCATCAAATAAAGAACAGGTAAATTATGCAGGAAAATCATCTGTATTATAATTATTCAACATTTTGATCAATAGTATGTTCATATTTATGGCGGAGACGAATAGTTATCACAAACACAAAGTAGTGACACACAATTTCTGGGTACACTCCTTGATCAATATCTCTCTTGGGATAAACAAATAGACAATGTTTGTGGTAAACTCAATAAAACTTTCTATATAATAGGCTCTTTGAAAAATATTCTAGATCGCAAATCCCTCCTGAATGTGTATTATGCATTTGCCTATTCAGCAATTTCGTATGGCATAGTAGTATGGGGACAAGATCAGGATATCCAACGAATTTTCATTCTTCAAAAAAAAATCGTATGACGCATTTACAATCTTTCCTACCAGACTTCCTGCCGAGACACCTTAAAAAAAATATATTTTGTCAGTTACGTGTATATACCTCATGAAGCTACTCACATATACTTTCATAAAAAGGGAAAACCTCACCAAACATAGTGACAAGCATAATTATAACACCAGAAATAAAGATAATTTATGGATAAGTAAATGTAAACATTCATTTCATAAAAAATCGCCAATTGTGGCAGGTAGCTATTTCTACAATAAATTACCGACGTCATTGAACAAAATTAAATCCCTGAGGAGTTTCAAGAGTAAGCTGAGAGAGCTTCTGATAGCAGAATGCTTCTATGACTTGAATGAATTCGTAACTTATCTCGAAGAGTGAAAGGGCTGGTTATTCTCTTATACAATCCGTTTTCAATTTGTTTTCATGTTCATTGCTTTTTTTCTATTTTTTATGTATGTATTTCTGTGTTCATGTGATTTTACAATGTGTATTTTTTTCTTTATGTAAAGACTCGTCTAATCTGTTAATGTTAACAGGAAAAAGACTCAATGAAATTTGAATTTGAATAGGAAGTGGTTATGATGACTAACAAAAAATACATATTGAGTTGTGGAGGATGGATTGGCAAAACTCGAAGTATTTTAGTATTGTTTGTGAAATTGTAACTGCCTCATTAGCAGAACATGCTATTACAAAACTTATTCACAGAACCATTTTACAGGGTCGTTGTCTCGAGGTTTCGAAAAAAAATTTTGTCATACACTCTTCTTACAACGGCCTAGCTTCCAGTTCATTAGCATCAGCAAGTCCATGCATGTGATGAATATATGAAAATGGTATTGTTATAATGGAGCACGATTCCTTAATAAAAATGGCAAATTTTGATAACTCAAGTAATAATAGTAATGTGTTCATTACAAAACAAAGAATATAAAATATTAGAGCACAACAAAGTATCGAATTTTAACGTATAGCTCTTTAGAATAAATTTCGAGATCGACCGCATTAGCTCAGGCAAAATTGCCTGTCTGCCATGTGCTTGATCAGAGAAATTTAGAGTTGAATGTACATTGTTTGACATGGTGAGTAAGCAAAATGAACTATATTTCTGATATTGAATATTTCACTTCCGGATGTGATTAACACAGGGGAGAGGGTGTGAACACTTGGTATTTTCTCTTTCTTTTTTTTAGGTTGATTTTGTATTCAGTATATTATCAAGTTTATTAGAATAATTCATAACATATTTTTTCGTTTCAATATTGTATTTCTTCATTTTTGAAATCTATTTGAGGCCAATTGGTAAGGCATTGAAAAATTTGGGACCGAAAAAAAAAGTTTGCGTTAATGTTTTTTTAAAAGATTGGACATTAACATTCCTGTTTGTGGTAGACCTGTTTATCCTAACAGTAGGTAACAGCTAGACTAGGTAGAAAACCTAGCAAAACCTAACAAAAATGTTCTTATTTACAGAACAAAATATGTTTCCTACCTACTAGCTTCGTTTACTAATCCCTAATGATATTTCAATACAAGAATCTCAATTAGTGCTGTCATCAACATAAGATATTTCCGTCTATTCTCGTTTTGTCTTAAATAGTATTAAGCCAAAACTTTTGTTTTATGAAGAATGGTTTTGTTTCAGACATGTTTTGGAAATATTTTCTAAATAATTCAGTGTGAATTCAAAAAGAGCAAAACATGCCTTTTGTATTTTCGAAAATATTCAGTGTCATAACATTTATTTTTTGAGATGGCTAAAAACTTCAGTATAAATATCAAACATCGTGTATATATTTTTCATATAATTGAAATGCTCGACATGATGGGAGTATATCGTATCTTTCTAAATATTGCTTTTTAATTTTGAGTAAAACCAAATGGAGAACTGCTTTCCTGCGATAAAAGTATGATGGACACTTTAAAAAAGCTGCTGAAACTCGTTTCGAAAACCACGAGACACATGTCCAACTTAGCAGACCAAAAATACCTTATCTGTGAATTATGAACATAGACAAGTACACAACTACTATTTTATGTTGGAGTGTACTTGAGAAATCATCAAATCTTGATATGTGAGGGAATAGGCCGATACTTGATAAAAATCCATAACGTATTCAAGAAACATTTTATCGTGAGATATTCAACGAACACTTTTTTCAAAAACACAACACGTGTTTCGCTATTCAATAGCTTTTTCAGACGTGTCTATGTAGGTATATAGACACAATGTTGTATAACGAAACACGTGTTGCATTTTTGTGAAAGTGTTTAGTGAAAATTTCACAATAAAGTGTTTCTTGAATACATCAATATTTGAATGAAATCGAATGTGTTTTGTTGGATATAATTAGTAACAGGAATGTAATTAGATCATCTTTCGTAACAACTTGTTTGTTGAAGTGCGGGTCGAGAAGAATGATAAAGATTTGGTCTATGGAGGAAATTTTATTGGAAATCCTATGTGAGTTCAAAACATTTGCTTACATTGCTCTCTAGTATAGGCATCAGGTAGAATTTGTTTTCAATACTGAAATCTTGTCTGATGAACTAATTGATGACTGAAGCGCCTATGAGTATGTATATTAGTGATGACAAAGGTGAATACTACATGGTTTAGAACTATTTGAGAAGTTGATAATCCCCATTCCCAACAAATTGTCGGTATAGAAAGGCAAATATGACACTGATTTGAATATTACAGTGACTTTCAAATATGAATGATATAACGGATTTCTTGAAAAAATTGTCAGTTTAAATCCAATTGTCTAGAAATGAAAATTCAAAGGAATCAATTCGAGTTGACGAACTCGTTTGGAGAGAGTTCACAAAACACGATATATCCTGTAGAATTACCTTTCTAATACAAGAACAGACTACATAGTCGAGACAAAACGGACCCACTGTTTCATTCAGCAATTAGACTCAAGAGTTCTACAGTTTGCTAGAGTATTGTGCTTCTGCAGATACTGATACTGGAATTGATATATAGTTTCAATCCCATATCAATCACGGTTAGGGATCCAGTGATATCAGGGAATACTTCGGTACAGGAATTCAATTACATTATTGAATTCGAGGCAGTGAAATATTGGGTAGAAGTTGGAGAACAAGTTCTGTGGAAGTTCAACAATAATTTCTCCAAACTGCTACAATTTTATAATTGCAGTTGAAAGTTCCGAAAGCAATCTTGAAAACTTGGTCGCTACATTCATTTACATCCGTCATTTGTGTTTGTACGAGCATTAAAACGTTTGGGGTTGTAAAACAGTAACGCTAATTGTAAGAGAGATGTTCCGCAAAAAATTAGGTAACGATAAACTTTCAATTCTTTAATTAATAATGGGATGTAACGATTCTTTCTCATTTTGAATCTACCACGCATCGGGTTAGTTATCACTGCCAAGAAAGACTGTATATTTGTCAAGAATTATTCATTTCAATTTTAGACCCGATGGATCATCATTGAGAAGGCAGTCATATCTCTGATGTTTTTCCAATTGAAAAGTAAAATCAAATCATTAAATATCATTAGATTTTTCGTATTGTTTAAGAGTAGCCGAATTACGTTTCTTAAAACTAGTTATATAGAAGATGAAATTAGCCAATACTTGATGGAAATTCATAAAAACATATTCAAATAACATTGTTTAGTGAAAATCTTACTCAAATATGTATACTTGTAGTGTATAAGATACAGTAATCAAATTCAAAACTTCAAATAATATGACTCACACACACAGAAAAAGGACGGGGTGCATGTACCATACCTCACCTATAGGTAAGCTTCATCAATCAACATCGACCAAAATCCTTTATCAGTTGAATCGAAATAGGTTACTAATTGTACTAATTAAATTAGGTACTTCATAAGTACCATCAACTCTGAAGGGAAGTTAACGAAGACTGCTGTTTCATAAAAAAAATTATACTAATATAGATGTGAAAGTTTGTGAGGATGGAACAATGTATGTATGTATGTATGTGGCTCTTTCACGCCTAAACGACGGAACGGATCTAGATGAAACTTCACATAAATACAACTTATATATCAAAATAGCATAGGCTACAATTTACAAAAGTTTTGTGAAATTTCGATCACGACATAACGATGAGTATCAAGTAAGTCAGAAAAATTCTTGCTCCCTGAGAGCTGTCTTGGCGTGTGCTGCCTATCCCATTGGAGTTAAAATAAAATAATGTACCATGAGATTGTTTATCCTTAATAGTTCTACATCTGCACCTCTTATATAGTAGCCACTATATGCAAAATATTGAGCCATAAATACAATTGATTTGGATACTTTTTTTACACGCTTCATATTAGCTTCACCTGAATGTATGTATGATTGTTTGTATGCACGTTTGTGTGTAACTCTCAAGATCGAGATCTGTATTGACAGAATTATCGGCATTATTGCTTGATCTATTTGCGAGCAGATGGCGCTGTACGTATCTACCAATTATTGCAATCAAATCAAATCAAAATGTACTTTATTGTTGAAGATGAAATCTCATTGACAAAGTGTTACTTTTCTAAAGATTATAAGATACACAACTTAAAAGATATAGTCGGAGATGATATATTATTGTCAAAGTGTTATTATTTTAAAGAATATAAGTTATACAAATTAAAAGTAATATTTGAACATTTGGTGATTTCAGCATTTTGGAGTGAAAAAGTAGTCAGAAAGTGATAATATATATGCAGCAACATATTGAAATAAATAAAAATAATAATAATAATGATAATTAATATTCTCATGCAACACATAAATGTGAGTATGAGAATATGAAAACTATAAAGCAGAAAAATATAAAAGTGAATGGATAGAAAATGACAGTGAGAATCAACTTCGCTTGAGCTATTCGCGGGCAGATGGCGCTTTACGTGACCTCCTTGATAGGTTGTTCAAAAGAAAATCAAAATAAAAAACATATTTTGAGAATTATAAGTGTTAGCGAAATTTTGTACTACAGATTAAATATTTAAATATTTTCAATTACTCGTGATTCAGTACAGAAAAAAGTTTTGAACGAAACGGAAGATACATTTTAAAATGTAATTCGATTATTTGAAAGCAAACCAGAATATGGATTTCAACAATGAAAACTTTATCGTAAATTGTACACCTAAAAAATTCAGTTACTTAAATATTTCAAAAAATCGAAAAATTAGAATTGAGGTGCTTGACATATCAAATCAAAAGATTGATTTGAAAAGTAAGAATATGTTTAGTCCATTAATATTTTAAATGAAACTTCAAATCAAAACATCAAGACTGAATTGTTTTTTGAAATTATTACTGCAAATTTTCTCTTTACTTCGAAACAAATTTTACAACTATCCGCCCTCTGTTGGAGATTTACTCAGACCTCAAACCAATGCTCAAAATGTATTATGTTGTTTGAGAGGAATTTTACGCCGTCTTCGTGCGCCGTCTGTTAAAGATGTATAATACTAGTGACTAGAACTTGAGAAAAATAAGTATTTTTGACAATAAATCGGACTTCAAAAAAAACTAAAAACCACGCTTTTGAAGAACATCGAACTAAAAAATTGAAAATGATTTTTTTAAATAAGCTTGTAACAATAACGAACGACAAATACTAGTGTTATTGTGAAAAAAGCGTGGGCGCTTTGTGCCATATTTTTATATATCAAGCGCACGTCGCTTTTTTCACAATAATACTAGTATTTTTCGTTCGTTATTGTTTTAAGCTTATTTAAAAAAAATATTTTTGACTTTTCAGTTCAATGTTCTTCAAAAGCGTGTTTTTTAGTTTTTTTGAACTATATTCATTACAATGCATATTTCAAAATTCCTGTCGAATTCTTTTGAAAATTGATACAATTGTCGTTTTGAATATTTGATATAGGTCAAGTTTATCTCTTACACTGAGTAGTTTAGACGAATCGTTTGAAAGTTACCACGATGAGATTTATTTGACGCAACGCACTAAGCCATTACGCATCGCGTCTACTGTAAGACGGCGGAGGACAATGCATGGGGGTAGAGAAGGGGTCTGAGCAATGAAGCGCTATCGCCAAGAATGCGACCTGAACGCGGGCAGACGCGTGAGGGCAGACGTCGTTGACAGTTATGTTAGTTTTCCGAAATGTATTTATAGGTAACATAATTCAATTCACGAAGCTATGCATTACTCAGTGCAGTTGGCATATTTTTTCAGTTACTGTATTTTCAAATATAAATTACTGGCGGTTGCCTGCGGCTTCGCCGCGGGTAACCCAAAACTTCAGGTTTTCAACTTCAAAACGGACGAAATTTGAAACAATCTTTGAAACCATATCTATACCCTATACAATCCTATACAAATAACCTACCTGCGTATTTCAAGATTCTAGGTTCGGTAGCTTCCGCTGTACGTTAATATAAAAGTGTAAGTCAATCAATAGGTACCCACTTGTACAACACTAGCTGTTTCCCGCTGTTTTACCCGCGTTACCGTGGAAACCTACCCTATGTGTTATTCATGACCTATCTATATACCAACTAATATTTGAATCCATTCAGCTGTTCAGTCATGGAAAAGTAAAAAACGTAAATACATACATTACATTCATTCATCCTCACAAACATTACGCATAATTAATATTAGTAGAAGTAGGATTACCAATGTATTCCATTCTAATCCTTTCAGTTTTTTTTGCTGATGCTATTCAATATTGTAAAAGTTGGTATGATTTCATTGGCTGAACTATGTAGGAGATTCTTTGAATAGCGAAAATAGGGGTTTGAGGACTGTAATGAATTCTGTCAGTTTTGAAGAGTAGGGTTGAAAAAATATTTCAAATATTTGTTTGAAATTGTCTGTCACGAAACTTAATGTGAAAAATTAAATTATACGCAGGCGAAGCCACGGGCAACAACTAGTCACATATATTTTTGTACACAAGGACACATACAGTACCATGGCGACATATGAGATTTTTTTCAATCATAGACTCACATGAACTGAGGCATTGATTTTTGGATCGAATTGGCCAGAAAAACACAAACAGTCGACACTTACTGTTAGTCTAAAACTTTAAAAATTATTATCAAAAAAAATTTAAAACGCAATTTCTCCACGAAATTATGAAAAAACAAATTGAAAGAGTCATTTCTTTCACAATGTCATGCACATATACCGAATTCCATCAATTTGATAAATTAAATGTATCCAATTCATTGAGAGAACGAATTCTAGGCTGATAGGCAGCGATCGAATGGAACCTGTAGTACCATTTGTTTCGTCTACGACTGCGGCAGATATCACCAATGTTATGTACGTTGACTTCGAGCTCATAGGTTATCTCTCGAAGTCTCAGCAACGACTGAAAACAAAATGTTAATAGCATCATCCCGGTAACGAGTGATGTCATACTTATTATCTTTTTCAAAACAATACTTCAACTGATATCTTTACACGATTGTGTTCAACCTTGTACATTCAAAAAGATGAAAGGGAAGGAGGTTTCAACTTTACATGAATCTGTTTCGATAAAAAGTGAATATACGTCAACTTTGAGTACAGTATGATCTTCACACAATTGGAAATGAATTTTTTACTACTACGACTGAATTCATTAGATTTTTTTCCAATGGATAATTTTCAAAAACAAGTATTTCCACATTTTCGTTTCGTTTTTTTTAAATGTTTCATTCATTTAATGATTATTTTGAAATCTATTTATATTTTGTATTCTGTACAGCTATCTGTTAAGTGAAAAAAATGTTTTTTTTACCGTAGTGTGCGCTGGTCAGGTCCTATCCCCCGAAGCCCCGATACATTCGGAAGGGCGCGCCAGCATTATCAACCAATGACCACTCCCCGCACCGTGGGGTAAGTGATCATTGGTTCCGAGAATCATGTGCCCTGAGCAAGCGCAGTGAGCCAAGAATGACAGCCTTCTGCATCTGTGCGGCTAAGATTTCTGCCTCAGTGCGGCAAGCATTCCACCAAGGACTCCAATAATCAGAACAACCATCTTGACAGAGTGATCTGGATAGAGTCTGCGAAGTTCGAAGAAAAAATCTCGATATTTAATCCGTTTTTCCTCCTATTTTCTGACGATATTCGTCTCGCCAGGAGCTGAAAACTCCACGACAAATATCGTTTTGGTCAAGTGGTCGAGAAGGACTATATCAGGCTTATTAGCTTGTATGAGCCTGAGGGTGAGGAACGAATAGTTCCAATAGTTCGACACTTCTCGTTTCCCCATACGGATTCAATATCCCCCGGAGCGTAGGACAACACCGGTGTCTCGTCAATACCGTGAGAGTGCCGTAGATGGTAATATAGCACTCTTGGGGCCGCGTTATGTCGATGGATATAGGCTGACACCGCATATGCTGGACATGCTGATAGCAAGTGCATTAGGGTCTCGGGCAGGCCCTGCACCTTGTGTCAGGAACCTCTTTACCCATCACACGACTGCGGTAGACTAAGGTGTAGAAGACACCATCCTGGCAAGCCATGATGAACCCCTCAGTTTCCGACTTCAGCCCACTCGACCTGAGAAAAGCGAACGTCAGGCGCTTTGATGAGCCAAGGTCAATGGTCAATGGATAATTTTCAATAACAAGTATTTCTACATTTTCATTTTTTTTTAATGTCTCATTCATTTAATGATTATTTTAAAATGTATTTGTATTTTGTATTCTGTACAGCTATCTGTTAAGTGAACAAAGTTATTATTTTGTTTTATTATTATTCTGGCATCGACTGCTGAACAAATTTATTATTATTATTATTAGTATCGTATTGTGTATTCTTTATGATACTTCACTTATTTGTTTATATAACACGCATTCTTAAATTGTTACAATTTTCACATTTCATAAATTTTTATAATATTTTCTATTTTGTCATTTTTTCCAAATGTTACATGCATAAATTTTTTTGTACATAATACCTTTCATACATATATGTTCAGTTTTATGGGAAACAAGTGCTTTGCGCTTATCCTTAAATCACTTTATTCATTCGTTCTATGTTGTAACTTATTTGTATCTGTAGGTATTTGTATTTATCTTTTGTGAATAAAGTTATATATTGTTAGTTATGAACACATGAGTAAACGACTGATATGCATTGATATTGACTAAAGACTGTTAGTATATATCATTGATGTATATAAAGTGATAACTTTCATTGTTTTCTTTTCCAATTATTTTCCCTTTCTTCTCTTTTCACTCAACCACTATACAAAGCGATGATTTATGTGGCTAACTCTTTATTCATTTATAATATTGGCATTGGTTACTGTAGTTGTTCTTGGCAAATAAATATTCTCATTATTATATTATTATTATTTCATAATATCAAAAATACCCAATATTTTTGTAAGACAACTAGAAACAAGTGAAAAATCGAATAACCGTGAAGTATCGAAATTCTGAACGTAGAATAGGTTAGGTTAGGTTATATGAAATGTTCTAAAAGTTTTAAACGACCTAGATTTCATTGAAAATTCTAGTTTTCCAATAATACTTTCAAATCGATACCAAAAAAAAATGCATGACCTTCAATCTCAACTCCAGAGTAATCTGAGTATCTCCAGATCATGTTAACACAGCTAGCGAAACACGCGTCTAGAGACAATATTTTTTCTGGTGTGGAAAAATATTTGCAATAGTTCCTTACTGTTTTTTGAGCGTACAACCATTTACAATCTGAGAAATGAACAAAGCTCAATCAATAAAGAATCTACTTTAGACAAAATGTATGAATTCAATTTAGTGACTAATTGGATTCTTTAGTGGTTTATATAACGCGGTATCTTTTCGGGGTGAACTTTTCACCTCGTCCTTTGTCACACTTCAGCAGGTTTTCTATTCATTTAGCTTCGTTTATTCTCCATATTGTGGGAGCTTATACATTTCAAAAACATTAAGAAACATTGACTTCCCAAAAAAATGTTTTCGATAGGGTAGTGTGTTGATCTTCCAACTACCATGCACCAATTCATTTGGTATGACAAAATAAGTGACCTTGTTAATAAACCGAATAAATTTCATGAAAGCCGTAAAGAATTTCATGACCTTGGTATGCAGAGGTCTCTTTAACAAGAACAATTTTTTTTCTTCTATTTCTCTACTCTACTTTCATTGTATGGTGTTTGGTTATGAAATATTCAGTTGTAATCAGTAATAAATTTTATAAAAGCCGTACAACAAGACTTTTGACGAATGTATCCAAAGTTTCGATTTTATTTTCACAATTTTTCAACTAACGGAATCAGGCTGAAACTCATTTTCATCCTCGGTACTATACTAATCATACAATTCTCAGGACTTACAGTTGTCCTCCTGAAAATGCAGCACGGGCTTATGGTCTACAATATCTAACGTTTAGCTCAATCAAAGTTGTTTATATCTTCTCAGTAGCGCTTCAACTATTTACATTGATCAATTATGCACTTAATATTGCAGAAACTAGTTGCCATCTGTTACTTGCTCTAAGAACGAAACAGTATGACACTGAGACATTTTCAAATTTCCGTGTCGTTTATATTGATGCAGTAGTTGTTCTCTGGTCAGTCCATTTCAAGCCACTGTAAACAGTTGACAAAATCTCATGTTAATGTTCATGAAGGTCTGATATTGTTGTTCTCATATTGTCAAGTGGATCTAGGTATTTCACTTGACTTTCGGTAATGTGGATAACTTCACGATACAGCTCTCCCCTAATGCTTGGGCGCTGTAACCGATATCTATTTCCCACATTCGTGGGGTGAGTAATAGCTGGTCCGGTCATTATGAGACCTCATTAGGAACAATAATGATCTGCGGACAAGAGGCTCTGGCTTTATATCAGCCGAAATCATTGCGGTATTGTGGATCGTCAATTATGGTCAGGGCTGAAGGATATGAGTTGGCACTGTTTAGAAGGTATTATTCATGACTCACCAGACTGTTGTCAACAAGAAAGAACTCAAAACACTGTATACAGGATATCAGATTTCTGATACGATCATTTCATCCATTTCCATGAGATGCAATAATGAATGTTATTAATGAATAATGATATAAGGGCATGAAATTGAAAGTTCACAATTAAAAACAACATGACTTTGCTTAAAGACCGTCATCATTTAATTTCATTGAAATAATTGTATGGTATGCTGTAATCCCAAAAACAAACATAGATCGAATATTGGTTTCATTTTGAAATGATAATATCAAACGGAAATGGCAGTGATTATCATAAAGTCAAAACATTTGAGCTCTAAAGTATAAAGTGGCTCTTACCACAACAACATGGAGCTGTGAGAATTTTACTACACTTGTAGTAAAACCTACTACACTTGTAGTAAAACCTACTACACTTGTAGTAAAATCTCGTAATGAGCATACATTTTTGCCTTCCATTGCAAAACTATAAGTCTTCTGTCAGGATTGTGAGGATTGTGGAAGGATTCTCTCTATGAGCATTATTATTCTTGGTGCTTGCTCGCTATAAAGAATCCTATAAAGATGTAATGATCACCCAAGGATCCTCAAGATGAGCAATGGCATTTTGACTGCTCCTGCAGTTTATCGCAAATGCAAATAATATTTGGCATTCGAACAAACAGCGCGTGGATGTAAAATTATTCGATTCGAAACATGATTCTTTATCGGCATTTGTACACGACAACACATTTTTCTACCATAGTGTCATATCAACTTTTCCGTAGAGAATGTTTACGTATTCATCGAAAGTTCATGCTTTGGCCACTCAGTGAATTCTAGAAGGGTTCAGACAACTCGAGAGTGATCGTGAACAGAACATTCCATCGGAATTTCATGGATGGAATGGGATGTGATAACGGGAATTTTTTGTGGTAGTTCTCTATGGTGCATCCGTATGAAAGTTTATTTTTTACTTGGGGTTTGCTTTTGAAATGCGTTCTCTCTAAAAAATAAGAGCGAACAGTTTTGATCTCTATGAAGTACTAGAAATGTACAGAACATTCGGGAGTGTTCTAGAGCATTTCTAAACATATTAGAATATGGTGGAATGTTCGTTCATGGTCTGGAATGTTCGAGAACACCCTGAAACATTTCATTTCATTGTTAAACAATGAAGGGAGTTATAAGGTATGGTAGTTCGACGTGTTTTTGCATTTTTTTCAAAACATGATATATATAAATATTTTATGTGTTTTAAAGATATTCGACCTGTTTCGTTTTCCGTGCCCCATCCTGTATAAAGAGTATCCTTCATTCCACATTTTATAATCATCTTTTTGAGCAAAGCCAGGTACACAAGCTAGTAACTAATAATGCTGCTCTCGGAAGAAATTCATTCACGAAAGCAATCCCGTTAATGACAAGAAAATGTAGATTATTTTTGTGGTTGTTTCGATAATGAGTGTAAATTTGTATGTTCAACAAATATTATATAGACACTGTATACTTTTGTGATTTTGTATCCGATTTTTCAATTTAATTATATAATTTCATCAATGTAATGGAACAGTCTTCCAGAGTTTCACTTCATTTATTAATTTCCTGACAGAATTCTCGGTAATTCCATTATGTTTTTCGGATGAAAAAATTATTTTAAAATTTGATTAAATTA
Organism: Leptinotarsa decemlineata; assembly: GCF_025532065.1. Lineage (NCBI taxonomy): Eukaryota > Metazoa > Arthropoda > Insecta > Coleoptera > Chrysomelidae > Leptinotarsa > Leptinotarsa decemlineata. The sequence goes on along the minus strand of NW_027412545.1, from coordinate 396,305 downwards.
TCAGGGGTGAGCTATGCATAGAAATTGAGAATTCAATTGGAAAAAATCAACTATATATATAATCATTTTGATTATTTTGTGAGTGGTATTTCAGGGTATCTAGCAACTGAGGGACGGCAGACACAAAATATGGGCCTGGTCAACGGTCTAGGGTATATTTTTCTTGTTCTATTGAGAAAACAACACGAATGTGTGACTTGGGAAATGATTCCTGAGACGCATGTCAGGGAAAAGCCCTCCCATTGTTGAAGCGTACTATCTCTTGTACACCACACTCTTGATCTTGGCAGGAAAGCGTTAGCGACTCAGATAGGAATTTGTAGCTCTGGAATTGTACCTTTTAATCATTTTCTGAACAATTGTCTACGGCATACTGGAGATATTTTAGTTGTATTACTAGCCTGATTCTGAATTAGTCTCATGTTTTCATGAGTGATTGAATTATAACTTAAAATACTGAATTTTCGTAGCCATCCAATATGAATGTAACCTATCAATAATTGGATAGTATCAAAAACATAACTCTTTCTAACAATGCTAAATCGATATACTTTGACATCCAAAATCTACTTCCATTCATATATGTCTTCAACTGAAACCATTGGTCTGATTTGCCATTTGTCTGCATGCCGGTGAACTTATTGGAGTTTATCTGTGATAAAAAATCTCTTCTGTCACACAGGCAAATCACTTCACATTGATGGATGTGAACAAATAAAAGGTCACGTAATTGAATTATCCATAACTATTTTCCAGAAAGTTGTAGTTGGACATGAACTTCATTCTAGTATTCGAAAATAGTTGACGTATTAGTTAGATGATCGTTTATTCTTCGTAAACTATTTGATAATGATATCACTTTTCATAAACTTTTGTCTTCGAAACTATGTAGATTTATAGAAAGAGTAATTCCAGATCCTTTTCATCTCCAGCGAGATTCTGCCTGATTGTTTCGAATGAAGGTACGTATGCTTCTGGCTATTTGAATAACAAATAGAATAAAATGTTTTATGTGTCATTTCTCCACATCTTTCGCATTTCTTGGCAAAGAGATGGAATAATATATATTCGTGACTGCAAATATAATAAACTGGGAATACCCTCTGGAATAAACAAGTTTTATTGCTGGAAATGATGTGATGAGTAGTAAAATTTCTAAAAGTAATGAGAGTATCTATGTGATTGTGGAAAATAGTGACAAACTTGCATGAAAGGGGTCCATAGGGTTTGAATGATGGAAATATTTCGACTTTCGAAGTTATAGAAGAAATTTTTCAAATCAGTGAGCAGAAAGTTTTAGTTTCATGCATAAGATTCTCTGAATATCAATTCAATTTATATTCGTTGCCATTCTATTAATGGAAAGTATCGATGCAAAAACACTAGTAAATTTTTCAATTTGGTGTAATGATTCAAATTAGCTGCTTTCTACATATCGTATAGATGTATTGATGCATTATCTTCTTAAATAATACCACCTACTTACATGAGAGATATTAGAAAAATCCAACCTCATACACAAGTCAATAAAAATATTCTTCGACAGTCAAGCGGCATTGGACGCTCTTGGCTTCTACCGAGCAATATCTAAATGGGTAGCAAATTGCCAAAATCGACTCATCTCGATAGAAAGACTTAACAGATTGTCTCTGGTCTGAATTCCTGGCCATACTGGCCTGGAAGGCAATGAGGCTGCTGACGACCTTGCAAAGTAACGTGCTGCAAGCAGCTTTATCGGATCAGAACCTGTCATTGGCATCGCTTTAGGCTTTGCCAAACGAAGATGGAACACCTGGAAGGCAAGAATATTTATGGACTTCTGGCAGAATCTTCCAGGATTGGCTCACTCCAAGGCGTTCATTCACCTTCCACAGCTTGATATCAAACAGTTGTTGGACTACAGTAGAGACCAACTATGATGTCTAACAGGCCTTCTCACAGGTCACTGTCATTCAAATCATCATATGCAGAAACTCGGACTGTCCAAAGACAGTGTGTGTCGCACACATACTTTGTGCCTGCCCTGCTGGGGACCGAATATGGTTATTAGAGATCGGCAGAGCCGTATTTTACCATCTGACCTGAAAGACACTCATCATACAAACTAATCAGCATCGTTAAGAAGCTGGGTTTATTTAGTCGAGTGTGAATAGGTTTGAGCTATAATAAACCATTGCGAGTTGCGGTGGAGGGTCGAATAGACCCACTTTGGACCTAACCTAACCTAACCCTACATGAAATTAGCGAGACTCGAGACAATAAGGATATTCCAACCGCTATATAGAAATAATTTCCTTAGGACAATACAGTTTTATAGAAGAATGTTTCACACCTTTTTATGAAAGGCAATATTGATCAACGTAGTTATCGCTTTCAGGGTGATAAAAACATGCATAGTTTTCGAATAGGGCATACCTAACGTATACAAAAAATTATTGTTTGGTCGGGTTTGGTCTGGAATGAAACTTGACAGATATAGTCTACCTTATCATGATTCTCTCAGTTCCCACGAAATTTGAATTCACTTATTTCAAATGCTACCCAAATCAAATTGATGTAAAAAGTAATTCGCTTTTATAAGGACCTCTTATTTTTCTGCAGGTTGTGCTTGATCTCTGCTTTCTTCCTATGCTTGGAGGTCCCGTGTAGCACATCACATCAGGTGAACGATATCATGTTGGGCCAATATGAGTATGTAAAAAACTACCATTATCATTAAGCAATATGGCTCAATACTGGTAAAATAATGTTTTATAATGAAAAATATTGCTTGACTGTTGGCTCCAAAAATTCCAAGTTCATATTCTATCCAATATTCAAATATATCAGTTGAATAACCTGTGACTAATATTGGCATCACTATATATGACAATATTGAATTCAATAATATAGAAATTTTGATACTGATCGAATATCTATTTTGAACTCCAAATTCAATATCAGTATTCTAATACCTATTTCAGATTGTTCCAAATAATGAAACAAAATCGAATTCATAACAGCTCAGCAGACATATGAATATTCTAATATTTGTTGAGATTGTGTTGTACAAATTGAAATAGATGCATTGAATTTTTAATATGTGTATTGCGAAGATCGAATCAAAAGCTTGAACTGGTGTTGTAATTTCAGTATCAGGATTTTGATTTTAACCTGACATATTGGTTTTATATGGTTCTGAAAAATTGAAACAATATTGAATTGCCAATTCAGGCACTATATTGGCTGAATGACTCAATTGAATATTGTATCCACACTCGAACAGGTATAGTGGAGTATTTCATCAGTTCGGACTTTCATTGTCTAATATAATATAAACTGATTTGAAAACCCTGAAGAAATAAAAATTAAAAAGATTAACCGGAAATAATAATTTTATTAAACAAAAAACTGAATTTACAAAGAAATAACATACAAGCAACAACCAAACAAATAAAAAAATATAAATATTAATAAAAGCTGAAAGACAAAAAATAAAAATTAAAAAATATTATCAACAAAAAATGAGAAATGAAAATTAAACTATTTCAAACCAAGTTATATCATGACGTTTCGATTTTCAGTATCCACAATCGTCTTCAGGTGATAACTGGACTTATTCCTCCGAGATCTGACTATTTATAGGTCATTCGAGTGCTTTCACCTATCCTCTCTTCACTCTTTCCGCTTCATTGGTTTTAGCGGGAGATGACCGTTTGGCGGAAATTGGTCGTTTTTCGCTTGATTAGAGGTTTCCATATGTTACGTATCTTACCGCTAGCTTGACTAAATGCGTTGTTGGACAACATATACGCGGCTTCTTTGAATTTTCTTCTGAACCAATGTTTCTCTTTGTGGATGATTTCAGCTTGAGCCCACTTGATGTTATGTTGATGAGTCCAAACATGCCCTACTATTCCGGATTTGCTGGCTTATCCTCGTTGTGTGTGTTTCTTTTGTTCTTCTGAACGGGCTAGGTAGAGATAACACCATCAGGATCTTATCTGCAGATAAGGGAAACGCTACTGTTGTAATGGATACTGATCTCTCCGAACAGAAGATCGAAGAGGTGCTTCAGAAAGGAAAATACACAAATATCGAAAGAAAGGTGTACCAGACTTTGAAAAAACACCAAGTCTATTTTACGGAAAAAGAGGGATCATCGCTAACACCGCAACACAGTAAGCCCCCTCACTTGTATGGACTACCCACCGAGTTCGATCATTTGCTCCAGAGATTCAGCCTCTCAGAATTTGTCCAGATTTTCACTACCAATAATAAAATCACTGCAAGGTAAAACATCATCTTTTGTGAAAAATTCAAGGCATTTCGTTGAACTACTAGGGGAAATCGAAGTCAAAGAGCAGGATTAACTGATCAATTTCTTCCTGTCGAAGAAGCACTTCAAATCATACAGAAAAAGCTATCCGAAGATGCGGACCTGAAAGATAGAACAAACTTACCGATACAAGCAATCATGGAATTACTAGGATGCTGTGTACGGAACTGAAGAATCCCACAAGAAGCCCCGAGTCTGGTTGAGATACGTAGACGACACCTTCATAATACGGAACCATGGGAATGCAGAACTAGACACTTTTCTGAAGCACTTTCTGAACAACGTAAGACCTTCTACCACTTTCACAATGGAGAAGGAAGTACACAACGAATTGCCTTTCCTAGACGTATTGGTGCAGGGGACCGACACTAAATGGGAAACATCTGTATATCGAGAACCCACTCACTAAGAGAGGAATCATCAAGACTCTACTATACCATGCTTTTGGGCTCTGTAATACAAAGGAAGGTCTCGAGAAGGAACTAGGCATCATCAAAAATGACTTTCAACGGAACAGTTACTCCAGAGTGACGGTAGAACAGGCCTTAGCTAGAAGACAGCAAAAATTCCACATGGAAGAGAAGCCGCCACAACCAGTACTTGAACTTTCCTACATCAGAGGATTATCGAAAAGGATAATAAGGATTGGGTCCAAGTATAACATCAGGACCTGCTTCAGATCTGGGAACACTATCCGTAGCAGCCTCACGGAAACCAGGCCACCAAACGCGGACTGCGATTCCATGAATTGCATTTACTGGATACACTGCGAGTGCGGAGAATCATACCTCGATGAAACTAAGAGGCCATTGAAAGTTCGCAATACTGAGCACAAGAAACACACACAGCGAGGAGAAACCAGCAAATCCGAAATAGCAGAGCATGTTTGGACTCATCAATATAACATCAAGCTGAAATCATCCACAAAGAGGAACACTGGTTCAGAAGAAAATTCAAAGAAGCCGCGTATATGTTGTCCAACAACGCATTTAGTCAAACTAGCGTAGAAATACGTAACATATTGAAACCTCTAATCAAGCGAAAAATGACCAAATCCCGCCAAACGGTCATATCCCGGTAAAATAAATGAAGCGGAAAGAGTGAAGAGGGATTAGGTGGAAGCACTCGAATGACCTATAAATAGTCAGATCTCGGAGGAATAAGTTCAGTTATCACCCGAGGACCATTGTAGATACTAACAATCGAAACGTCGTGATTTCAAATCTTTTAATTTTTCTTTCTCATTTTTCGTTAATAGTATTTTTTAATTTTGATTTTTAATTTTTCAGCTTTTATTAATATTTGAATTTTTTTATTTATTTGGTTGTTGCTTGCATGTAATTTCTTTGTTATTTCAGTTTTTTGTTTGATGAATTTGTTATTTTCGGTTGATCTTTTTAATTTTTATTTTTTTCAGGGTTTTCAAATTTATATTATATTAGACAATGGTTAGTGCGAACTGATGAAATACACCACGAAACATTGTCAATCACCTTCAAACAAACAGGTGTATATATATATATATATATATATATATATATATATATATATATATATATATATATATATATATATTTCAATATTAAATTCTACAAAAAGGATTTGAAGCTTCATATCTTCTATTAATTATCTACGAGCACTTTCGACAGTCAGTAGTACTGTCATCTTCTAGGCACCCTCAAGGTGCCTAGAAGGTGAAATACTCAAAATAAAGAAAATTTGTTGCATCAATCAAATATATATATATATATATATATATATATATATATATATATATAAATATGAAAGTTATTGAGTGTCTTGATATAGAAACAGAAGTTGATATCGGACATAGCACTCATGAGATTTATCAACTGAAACCACAAATGTGCGGTTGGCTCCTGTTGATGGCTCCGTGCATTTGTATTTCTATCTTTTGGTAACCAAGTGTTGCCCATCCTTACATTTGACTGCACCATACTGATGATGGGCCAAAAGCCCGAAACACGTGTCTATGGTTTGCCACTTTCATGAGTGCTATGTCCGATATCAACTTCTGTTTCTATATCAAGACACTCAATAACTTTCATATTTGTATAATTTCCTGGACCCGGATGTCACGCAGGTAGCTATAGCTGCCTCCGTGGTGATTTTGATAGTTTTCTTGTGAACACGAGATCTATCAACTGAAACCACAAATGTGCGGTTGGCTCCTGTTGGTGGCTCCGTGCATTTGTATTTCTATCTTTTGGTAACCAAGTGTTGCCCATCCTTACACTTGGCTGCACCATACTGATGATGGGCCAAAAGCCCGAAACACGTGTCTATGGTTTGCCACTTTCATGAGTGCTATGTCCGATATCAACTTCTATTTCTATATATATATATATATATATATATATATATATATATATATATATATATATATATATATATATATATATATATATATATATATATATATATATTGAAATAGATTAACAGGGTCTCTCAGACAAAAAATCAAACTCTGCTTTACTTTGTCAAGTTTTCGCTTCTAATGTGATGCTTCTTCAGGGCAGTAAAAATGAGCGAAAAAAAATAATTTTTTTTCAGGGCAACCATCTGATTAATAGCTATTACTGATTATTTTACTAATAATCAAATAAATCATGAGTTTACTTGACTAATTCTGGTATTTGGGCGCCAGGTTGCAAAAGGCAAAACCAAAGAGAACAATATAACTTGTTCCTGGCTTGGATTGGATTAGTCAAGTAAACTCATGATTTATTTGATTATTAGTAAAATAATCAGTAATAGCTATTAATCAGACCTGTGTTGAACTTACTCACACCCTCCCGTATCAAACTGAGCAGCCTATCAGCAAAAGGTGTTGGCATCCCAAATTTTGAAATATTAAATTTGCCTTTTGAAAATTTGAGGGTTCATAGTCTCATTTCTGAAAGTTCAGAATTATTCACTTTCATTCAATATCCAATGCATTTCTCTGAATTTCATTACAAATGAAGTTCAGAAACTTCATGATGAAAACCGTGGATGAGATTTTCATCATGACTTCATATCAGTCCTATGATATTTTTGCAGAATACCATTTTATGCGTTTATTCAATAACATTACGTGAACTTAACAATTAGTGCTTATTAGAGTATTAAGGATCTTCTGACTAATGAATTTTCCAATTTGAATTTTCGCCATACTCACAGATCTGATAATTGCACCGAATCCCTATAATCCCAAGTACACGCGCATTTGCTCTGATCCGTCCGTGTAAGAGGATTGAGATAATATTAAATTTTCTGGACATCCAAAGAGCGAATTTGTAACAACTTCTGTCAGAATTACACTACTCGTAGCTGCATTCAAATCCTGCTATTTCGCGAACTGTAATAATCCCATTTCATTATATACGAGGAAATTTATAAATATGTTTACTCTAGCTCCAAACTTTTGTTCATTTCGAATTTGGAAAATTAGCGGAACCTAGAGCCGGGATTCGCCTCTAAAAGTTTGACAACCTAATTGCAAAGTTTATGTTTTGGAACAACCGTTGGTTAAACTATGTTATGAAATGATAAGTTAGGCACATTGCCAGGGATTTTATTATTTTCAATTGAAATGCATTCATATCATGATATATTCCATGTTCGGATACTGATATCCCCAAAACGAGAATGCCTAAGCTTCCCTATTAGATAATCTTCACCTAAGTCAAAGCAGTATTCTGTATTTGTAACATCCGTAACTAGAAGCTCTATCATAACAAAAAGGTTTGTAATATGAATGAGCAGTTTTGAGGTATACAGACATAAATGAATGAATAACGTTTATTCAATATATTCAACTAAAGAAACATAAACGAAGAAAGTTATACAAATTATGAAATTATGAAACAACAACAAAATTTTATTGGCGCTCCGGAGCGACTTGATTGGTTCCAGTGGGGCATTTGCTTTTTCAGCTGCAGGAAAACCGGGAAAAACCTGCAGCACCACATCATCTGAAGATCTTGATCTACCAATGTCCTCTCTTTCATAAAATGAAATGTAGGGTGTCTCCAGAGGCTCTCCAATAAACTCCAGAATATTTAGTGACACGACTATCGTGTCACTAAATATGAACACAATCGTGTCACTAAAAATGGACTCAAACCAGTCCATTTGGTCTTTTACCAATGCGTAATACTGACCAGATTCAACGTCAGAACCAGAGTGAACAATAACTGCATGAAGATTATAATAGTGGTCTGCTAGATTGAAGTGTTCATCTATTTCGAACCTTTGAAATAGCTTGAAAAACTCTGAATATAACAGATGCAAGATGACAACCACATCACATTTCGAATTCAGTTCTTACCAGTACGATTAGTGAGAAAATTGTTAATTATGGTGAACTTAACAAGTTAACTTCGTGCATTTGAAAATTGATTTTCAATTCTATTTTGCACTCACACCACCAGAGACATAATTGAAGATGTGATTTGTCTATCATTTTGCTTTATGACCCCGATAGCGTATTTGGTAAATGTGCATGTCTGAAGAACAAGACTACAATGCACTTTATTGAACAACATTACAAATATCGGGTACTTTTTCTATGAATTTGTCCTAGGATTCCTATATTGTAGAAAGTAATCATTTGCCTGAATTGTGATCTAGGTACAAGAAACTGACTTCGTCTCAACAAGTCACTACAATCAATTTTGTTATTCAAGAGTTTAATCAAAAACATAAACGCGGTGCATTTTCTTCCATCTTCTAGGGCTGCTGAGTTGAATGTGTTCAATAAAATATTCAGGTCTGTGCTTCTAGTTAGATAGAATCCATTGCAGTTGAAAAGTATGGATTTCAAACACTTACGCTAAACAGATTCCAATCGCTGAACGGAATTTTGATGTAATCTACCTCATTCATAATCTATCTCACTCCTTAAGGAAGTAACAAAAATAATTGAGGCGTATTAACATTTGAAAAGTTTCCTTAGTTTCTGGAGAAGTATCCCAATAGCTTCAACGCCAGCGATAGAATGTGAGTTATATGGGTTTCAAATGTAAGCCTTCGATTAAACACGACCCCTAAATCTTTAAACGTGTCACCGTTTTCGAGAGTCGTATCACTTACGGAATATTCGAAAATTATTGGATGGAGTTTTCTGTAGAAACACAGTACTTTGCATTTGCCTACACTGAGTTGAAGTCTGTTCTCACTACACCAGATTTGGACTTCCTTAAGCGAGGTCTGTAATAATGGAATAACAAACTAATTTTCGGAACATGATTTTTTCTTCATTCTTCATGATTTACACATTCCATCTTATCCCCACTAACAGAAAAAAGCATTGAATTGGAGATATTATTATATTTGGTGATTTTTATAACGTGTTTGGTGAATCCTAATCGGTTCACATTTTTTCATTTCAGTTTTTCTTTGGTTCATATCTGCATACTGTAAATCAATTTTTTTTCAGACATGTCGTATATTTCTTTAATGACTCATTTTTGTACAACTGAATGATTTTCCAGGCTTCTACAAGAGGAGGTGTTGACGAAACAGGGAAAGGGGTTCGTCTCTACTATTACGGAACCTTGTAATATACTAGTTACTATTTCTGGACACAAAGTATTCTGTTATGCAGACGACTTAGTCATCCGAGTCAGAAGAAAATAATTAAAATTAACGAGGGAAGCATGTAGCAGATACTAAATTGTATAACTAGATGGCCTGAGGAAAAAAGGCTCAACATAAGCCCATCGAAATCGATCATTGTAGCATTAGGCAAGGGTCACAGATGAATAACTTGTATATAGTATATAGTATATAGAAAGGTATGTATTTCATATAGAACTTTAGATACTCAACATTTTGTGAGAATCTTCTTTTCGAATTCATCCAAAATCTCCATTGAGAATGTTGGTACGTCATCTTCGGAAACTCAGTCGTCAAGTCACTGAAACTATTCATATTTTTCAAATTTCAATAAATTACAGAACAAATTCATAGTCGCCTAAACATTAATCGCGATTAGACAGCTTGAATCGAAATGGGAAAGTGGTGAGAAAGTCATCGCTGATGAAACGTTCCCTTCCATTGTCTAATACATTTTCAGCCGGTAAGAAACGTTTTACCAGAACGACTGAATGAATTCTTGGTGATAAAGAATAACACATTTGTATTACTCGGCGTTCACAATTTTGTCATTATCTTTATTCGATAAGAGCAATCAGTTTCTTGAATTGCGGTTTCTTCTTTCTAGAAACTCTATAAAGTGGAAAAAACTTCGGAAGTGAGGAGGGTAATGAAATAGTGGACATTCTCATGATATTCATTTCAGAAACATAGAAGCAGTTAATGTGAATTGAACTTAAATACGATTATTTTTCACTCCCCGTTCTCACAAAATTTTTCCTAATTTTCAACAGGTTCAGTAATAATAATAATAATATTGGATCGTTTCGAATATACAGTTTTCTGGATGTTGTCAACTTTATCCTCCTCTGGTTGGGTGCACTAAAAGAGAATTAGTTTTTTTTGCAAGGGCTTCTTGTAGTATTGTTATATTCCTTCCTATACAGGGTCCTGCAACAGTGGCGCGGTGTTCCATATCTCTATATAGGAAGCAGATAGGAATCTAATTTTCTATAAATAAATATTGGCGGTCACACAGGGTGTTCGATTTTTTCTGGGCGGATCCCAACTGTGTCTTTTTAAATGGCAACCTATATTTTTTATCGCTTTTTCGGTTTCTTCATAGAAAATTAAATAAACTTTATGTATATCTGCACTTCGAAAATATTGACGGTTTTCGAGATATCTAGCATGACAAGTTTTTTTTTCCAATATTCGTCACTCAGAATATTTGAAATTATAAAGTGGTGCCAAGTCCAGTTGAAATTTTTTTTTGGTCGAATATTCTACATTGGTAACTCTCTCAAACGATATATCTGAAATCGACCTGTGATATACAGGGTATGAAAAACCGCTTGCCAAATATTGTAAATGAAAATTTGCAAAATCTTCCTTAGATGAAATGGAACACCCTGTATATTATTGATCCATAAGAAGCGCCAACGAAACCTCTACAAATTTCATTGAGTATTCCCTATGGCTAAGTTCAATAGTTTTTCTTAAATGAGCATTTCTTTCGAAAAATGGTCATTTTTTCAAAGCGAAATCCATTTGACGACTGATAAAAATATACGAAAGATATTTCGTTTCAATTTTGTACATTAGAAGGTGTCCAAACAAATATTTTTTAACGAAATAAATGTATGTACCTATCACTTTTTGCTAAATGGAAAATTATTTTTTCATTGGATGCAGAATTTCACTCATAAATCGTGCAATATCAAACCAAACAAGTTAAAAGAAAGAAACATTATAAATAACTATTTTTTTCATGTTATTATATTCATTCAGAGCTTGAGTTCTAGATATTCAAATTTGTCAACTGGCAAATTACAAAACTACAAAAGGGAGAGTTTAATTAAGGTTGATAATGAAACTTTTATGAAATATGTTCAACATGTCTTCCATTTTCTTGAATGCAGAGCTGAAGTCTATGTTTGAAAGACTATTCTACCCTGCGCAAGACAGCTGGTGTAATGCTGCGAAAAGCATTCGTTATTCTAAGTCGCATATTTTCGGGAGAAGTTGGTGGCTCAACGTAAACCATATTTTTTATGTATCCCCATAAGAAAAAATCTAGTTTCGTCAAATCTGGTGATCTAGCGGGCCACCGTACAGGCCCATTCCGTCCTATCCATTTATTGGGAAATACTTCATTTAGATGATCTCTCACTTCTGCCGAATAGTGAGCAGGTGCACCATCATGTTGTAACCACATTCTATTGCGGAGGTCAAGAGGAATATCATCTAACAAACCTGGTAAATCATTTCGTAAGAAATTGAGATACATTGCACCATTCATATGTCCCTCAAAAAAGTATGGACCAATTACATATTCTCCAATGATGCCTCCCCAGACATTTATCGACCACCTATGTTGATAATCCACCTGTCTCAATAAGTGAGGATTTTCTGTCGCATAATAATGGTAATTATGTCGATTTACAAATCCATTTTTATGGAATGTCGATTCATCCGACCATAAAATATTATTGAAAAAATATTCGTTTCGACGAATTTTGTTCATGGCCCAATTGCAAAATCTCACTCTTTTCTCGAAATCAGCATACAGTAGTTCTTGATGTAACTGAACGTGGTATGGATGCAAGCGATGTTTCTTCAATACTCGTTGCACTGATCTCTCACTTATATCCACTATTTCCCCAATTTGTCGTTGACTCCTACTAGGATCTTCTTCAACAGCAAGAAGAACTTGCAATTCATTATCTTCATTAGTAGCTGGCTTGATGCGCTCATGTTTGGAATAATTAATAGATCCAGTTTCAACGAATCGTCCCAAGACCTTTCGGAAAGATCTTTCATCTGGATGCCTTCTATCTGGATACCGTTGAGAATAAATTCTACTTGCCAATAAACAATTCCTGTCTGATTCACCTAATATGAAAATCATATCAATCAAATCACTTTTTGATAACAACATTCTGATGAAATTATACCGACAGTTCAACTTCACGATTGACTAAAAATTTCAATATTCATTTGCAGCCAAATATTTTGTTCTGTCATTTGCCAGACTACTTGATTTCCAATAAATATTTCATTCGCTGAAAGGTTGTTTTAGACCGAAAGAATATGGCACAAATTCCGAGATTTTTGAAATTATTGTAACTATTCAAGAACGTCCATTTTGTGGTGTAATTCGCAACTTGTTTATCTAGCAACAGGTAATTTTAGGAATGGGCGATATTTTAAGGAAAGGGTATTTTTTGTATATTCTTATCAGTCGTCAAATGGATTTCGCTTTGAAAAAATTACCATTTTTCGAAAGAAATGCTCATTTAAGAAAAACTATTGAACTTAGCCATAGGGAATACTCAATGAAATTTGTAGAGGTTTCGTTGGCGCTTCTTATGGATCAATAATATACAGGGTGTTCCATTTCATCTAAGGAAGATTTTGCAAATTTTCATTTACAATATTTGGCAAGCGGTTTTTCATACCCTGTATATCACAGGTCGATTTCAGATATATCGTTTGAGAGAGTTACCAATGTAGAATATTCGACCAAAAAAAAATTTCAACTGGACTTGGCACCACTTTATAATTTCAAATATTCTGAGTGACGAATATTGGAAAAAAAAACCTGTCATGCTAGATATCTCGAAAACCATCAATATTTTCGAAGTGCAGATATACATAAAGTTTATTTTATTTTCTATGAAGAAACCGAAAAAGCGATAAAAAATATAGGTTGCCATTTAAAAAGACACAGTTGGGATCCGCCCAGAAAAAATCGAACACCCTGTGTGACCGCCAATATTTTTATTTTGTCGAGCTCGAGCAATAAGGTAATATTATAGAAAATTAGATTCCTATCTGCTTCCTATATAGAGATATGGAACACCGCGCCACTGTTGCAGGACCCTGTATACTTCATCATCATCATGGGCACTGAAAAAGCAACTGAATTGGGAAAGCTTCGCCACCGATATTGGTTTAACACTGGTCGCTCATGTCTAAACGAATAATTTTTGCTGGATTAGAAAAAGCAGCTTCTCAGAAACTGAAAAAACTTTATGATATCAAAAGTTTTCAATATTTTGAGAAGCTACTCTTTGGAATATCTCAAACCGAATGGAGGCTGAAACATCACAAACACTCATCAGAATCTGGAAAATCGATGAAAAATAGATCAGTCCATAAATAGTTGCATGAGAAATGACAGCCTAACTCAACTCGCTTGGTTCTTTCGATAACAGTATATGTCAGAGGTGTGCAGTACATTCCAACTGAACGTCGATTTGTGATCAAACACAACACACTCAGAATTTTTGCTCCGATGGAAATTTTTGAAAGTTGTAATCTTTTCAAATACCTAATCAGTTTTGAGTCACTCGGTTTGATACTCAGCTATAATGTATTCAGTTTACTAACTGAATGAAGGTGAATTATTTACGCAGAGTTGATCATCTTCCGAGTTTTGTAAAGAATAAAAATCATCTGAATCTAATTCTTTGCGAAGTCTTCGTAAAAATTCTGAAAATCTTATTTTCATGAGATATAGTGAATGAAAGAAGTTATCTTAATATTACACCAGTTTCCATGAACCCAAGAATGCAACAGTAATAATTATCGCAGTATTTCTTCAGTATATACACCGCTCTTCTATTCAGGTACTAAATTTGTATCGAAACTAATCATAGCTTCAACCCAATAAACTTCAAGGGTCTAATCAACCACTTGAGAAAATCCATGACTGTTGTGAGAGAAAAGTTGGTTTGGTAATTAGGTTCAATTGTTAAATTCAAGTTTTCCGATTCCCTTCCAACCCACAGTGAAATGTATGCAGAAAATCGTCAAACGAAGTTCCGCTTTTACGAATTCCATTCGACGAATTGAATACAGCGAAAATTAATACTACGGAGACCCCGAAAGTGTGAATAGGTTTTCGGGTGATAAAGGTTGAAATCGACCTCTGCTGAAGTGAAGGGAATGTTTCGAAAATAATGAGCTTTCTGCTCCTTCGTATTCTTTTGTATATCGAAGTCATATTCGGTATTTATCATGAAGCTATGCGGTGGAAATGAACTCACTACCCTATAATCAGAGAGAGTCGACAAAGCAGTTCCTTAGCTCATTCATTTTGGAATATTCGAGAGCGATAATTCGGAACGAGAAGGTAGAGACATTCTTTTCTGAAGTGGTAATGGATGTAGAGTGAGGAATTTATGTTACATATATTTATATTGTTTCCAAAGTAAAATACTGTTTTTGTTTTATACGTACATTGAAAACTGACGACCCTTCCTAGTTTGGCACAGGTGACTTCATCGTAAAACATATTCCATGTTCAAGGCTCACAGTGGTAATTGTTCTTGTCACTGTTGAAGTTTCATCAGGTTTTCAGTTACTACAGAATTTATATAGATAATAATAATAATAATACTAATAATAATAATGATATTATTAGCTACTCGTTTGGAGTAGTGAAGTGGACTCAGAAGGAGCTGTATCAACTCGACGTAAGGACCCGAAAAATGATGCATCTCTATAGGAGTTTGCATCCCAAATCGTCCGTTCCACGGTTGTACTTCCCCCGAAAACAGGGAGGTCGTGGACTTTTGAGTTTGGAGTGTCTACATGACAGAATGGTACTGGATACAGCCTGTAAAGTCGTCAGGAGTTCGGATCC
Source organism: Leptinotarsa decemlineata (assembly GCF_025532065.1). NCBI lineage: Eukaryota > Metazoa > Arthropoda > Insecta > Coleoptera > Chrysomelidae > Leptinotarsa > Leptinotarsa decemlineata. The sequence continues at coordinate 380,733 of NW_027412545.1, read as the reverse complement.
CCTTCTCTGCATGGTACGTGACCATGAGAGAGCAGGAATTGGAGCATTTCTCCTTGGGGCAGCTGCTCGAGCAGCTGATGAACTTGGTATAGTTTTCGACTCTGAACGAGGTGACTACAACTCTGTCACCGAGTTGGAACCCGTTCAGCAAAAAGCTCAGATAAAACCCGCAGAGATCACCTTACTTCTGCGGAGACACAGAGATAGGCCGATGCATGGGGTCTTCTTCAATAACATTGAAGACTTTGGCTTATCAAAGCGCCTGACGTTCGCTTTTCTCAGGTCGAGTGGGCTGAAGTTGGAAACTGAGGGGTTCATCATGGCTTGCCAGGATGGTGTCTTCAACACCTTAGTCCACCGCAGTCGCGTGATGGGTATAGAGGTTCCTGACACAAGGTACAGGGCCTGCCGCGAGGCGCCCGAGACCCTAATGCACTTGCTATCAGCATGTCCAGCATATGCGGTCTCGGCCTATATCCATCGACATAACGCGGCCCTAAAAGTACTATATTACCATCTACGGCACTCTTACGGTATTGACGAGACACCTGTGCTGCCCTACACTCCGGGGAATATTGAATCCGTTGCGGGGAACGAGAAGTGCCGAATTTATTGAAACTATTCGTTCCTCACCCTCAGTCTCATACAAGCTAATAAGCCTGATGTAGTCCTTCTAGACCACCAGACCAAAACGATATTTGTCGTGGAGTTTTCAGCTCCTGGCGAGACGAATATCGTCAGAAAAGAGAAGGAAAAACGGATAAAATATCGAGATTTTCTCTTCGAACTCCGCAGACTCTATCCAGATCACTCTGTCAAGATGGTTGTTCTGATTATTGGAGTCCTTGGTGGAATGATGTCCTCTCTACTCTCAAATCTCAAAATCATACCGGCTTGCCGCACTAAGGTAGAAATCTTAGCCGCACAGATGCAAGAGGCTGTCATTCTTGGCTCACTGCGTTTGCTCAGGGCACATGATTCTCGGACCCAATGATCACTTACCCCACGGTGTGGGAAGTAATCATTGGTTGATTATACTGGCGCGCCCTCCCGAATGTTCTTCGGGGGATAGGGCCTGACCAGCGCACACTGCGGTGAAAAAAAAATAAGCAGGGATGGCCACTAACATCCTTGACCTTTGGTGAGTTGCGACACCACTTACCCTAGCAACTGGTGCAAAACCGGACCGGCAGCCCAGGCGCACCCGCTAAGGAGAACTTCCCAATAATCAAGGAAGAGGCCCCCACAATCGACCCGCTCGGAGGGGTCAGAGGCAAGGTGGTGGGGCCCATAACGATGATTTGCCTACCGACGACAACCCTGGCAACGACAACGGACGCTTTGAGTGGACGCACGAGCTGAGAGATGGCCTTATGCATTGCTACGAGAGTAGTGAGCCCACGTGAAGAGGGTACATGGCGAGATTGCATGCTCTGTGGTGTGAAACACATCCGGAGCATGCCGCCTTTTCCGCCCAAAATCTTAGGGATTACGTATCCTATCTTCGGCGGCAGGGCTATATAGCTCCTCCCCAGCCTGCTAACGAAGTGGTAGAAGTGGCCACCCATTGGCATGGCTGGAAAGGAGACTCGCACCATACCACCAATGGAGACGACAATCAGAACATGCAGGGCGCTCCAAAGAATTAGGCCCCTGAAGCCACAAGAACTGGCTTGTTTGGATGCGGAGGTTCATAGTGTTCTCACAGAAGAGGCTGACATCTGGCAAATCAACACCGCCGTGTATTACGCTTTCCGAATCGAAAGGACGAAATCCCGGCCTTGCGGTTCGGAAGATTCAACGGTGTGTACACAAGATTGAGGCTGAGATCACGTCGGCGAAACAACACGCGTCTCATATCCGATATGTGATGGACTACAGGGCGGCCAATAGGCCTTTCACGCAGAGAGGGTCGAAAAGAGGAGTCGCTGGATGTGAAGAGAACATGCTCATCGATAGATGTGTAACGCAGGACTCGATATAATATTAGCGTAACCTCTCTATGGCCTGGATCGATTACCGTAAGGCATTTGATACAATTTCGCATGAGCTCATCTTGCATTTGCTCAGATGCCTTGCGGCACCCGATAACATAGTGAGATGCATTGAACAACTGATACCACTTCGGCGAACTCGCTTCACCATAACATCTGGTCAAGCAAGAGTCCAAACATGGTAGATCACTTTCAGAAGGGGTGTATTTCAGGGTGATTCCCTCAGTCCCCTTCTCTTCTGCATCTCACTATTGCCATTATTCGTTGCGCTCAGAAATACTCGAGGGTATAACTGTGGCACCCCGGAAACCGGAGGCACAAGGTCACCTATCTGTCTGACATGGATGATCTTAAACTTCATGCCTCTGGAGAAAAGGATCTCCATCAGTCCTTGAGGGTGGTGGAAGAGTACACGCATGCTATAGGTATGAAATTCGGGATAGACAAATGTCCAATGGTTCATCTCAAAAAATTACTTATACATGCCAAGTTTCATCACGATCGGTTGAGCGATGTAGAAGTTTATCACTTACCAACCAACCAACCAACCAACAAACATTCATTTATATATATTAGATATGAAACACATAAAGACATGATGAGATTGAAATGAAGTACTTTCTATTGAGTTCATTCTACATTGGTTTTATTCTTACTTATTGAAGTTATATTGTATTTTAGTAAGGTAGGCATGCGGTACTATGCTCCAGATCTTTGCGCCAAGATAATTTAAGTGTCTTTGACCTACCAATTTTTGGCATCTAGGAGCTAAAAATGTATTTTCTTTTCTACGGGTATTATGCATGTGTTCCTCTGGTTTTATTTTTATTTTGTTCTCAACGACTTTCAGAATAATCTTCTAGCAGTATAGCTGCCGTGTATCTAGGACATTACTTCAAATAAGAGGCCACTAGAGAACGTTCTACCTTTACCTAACAAAATTTTCAAAATTTGTTTCCTTAAAGTATCCAGATATCTCAAGTGGGTATCCCTAATATCTCCCCAATCTATAATACCATAAGAGAGTTGCAATTGAACCGAACCATAATATACAGTAGTCATATAGGGAATTTCGAGCCATTGTTTCCATCGATCATTAGACCAAGGTATTCAATTGAGGTACTTTCTGGAATCAATAAGTTTTGATTCATAATTAATGGACTTATGTTCGGTAGTTTATTGACATAAGAGGTAATTGGTAACGTTTGAGCCATACAAACATATGAACAACTAACAAATATTTCAAATAGGTTAAAAAAAATACAACTATCACCAGTGGTGACGCAAATGAATATGAGAGATGCGAACATGATGTAAATAATATGGTAATTGACATTGAAAAAATATATGGTAATTGAAGGCCACAATTGAAATGATTCAGATTCAAACATGTGAGTTGTTGTGGCCAGGTACTCGTTGACACTATGAAAACAAAGTGTTGTCAAGAAATTTTTGATAAACCTCTTGAAACTAAATATAGGTAGATCTTCAACAGTAGGTGGCAATATATTATAAATATTGACATTGAGTGTATTGATAGATAAAGATTCAGGGTACCGTCATTATGTTCAGTTTTTTAAAAAGAGGCCGGCGGGTATCTCTGAAACCATCATTTGAAATTATTCTAATAGCTGGCTTTTGTAGTGAGACTATTTTCTCAGCATTGGGGCAATTTCCTCAAAGTAGAGTTCCGTAGCTAACATGGAAACGAAAAAAACATAGCAGGCTGACAGAAGAGTATTCAAGTTGACACACTTTTTCAATTGTCTGAGTAGAAATAGATATTTAGAAAGTTTCGAGCCTAATTCAGAGTAACGTCTAGGGTGATGTCTAGTAGTTTGACAGTTTCACCTTTTGCTATATTATCATCTGTAGAGAATGTTTTTGCACGCGACTTCGTCCGCGTAACTACAATTACTAGTGTTGCCTTCTATCAATATAATCGCTAGGCTGTGATCACATAAAATGCTCATTTATTGTGTTCTTGAAACTTTGCGTTGTTCAGAAAAAAAATTGCTAATGGTAAAACAGTTTATCTATGGTAGTGAATACTATCTGAACTTCATTTTCAAGGCAACTTCATGAGCTTTATCCACGAGATGAAGCAGTTACTAGTTGAAAATCTTTCTCTCAGACGATGGTTTCATATTTGCAGTCGAACCGCATTGAAATGTATGATACAATGTAGGAAGAGGTTTCTTAATTCCGTTATGACCCCACCTACTAGATCTGCGTTCGTTAGAAAACACACCAATTGAAATATACCTACTAACAGCTGCTGATACAGATCATGTCGGTATTTTCCTAAGACTATTATAAAATTAATAGTACAATCACCTTCGTTATTGAGGGAGATCATTCACCTCGCAGATCAATATCAGCCACAGTGAATTATTTATACTCTCAAAAATACCGTTATGTGAATTGGGCCGACATTATTTCACTAATAGTTATACAACTGTAATTTTGGTTCATTAGAAGTTGGTGGAATTGGATTCCCTCCATTTGAAGTTCGCATGTTACCAAACCATAACTGACACAATGATATGAATAATAACTTTGTCAAAATTGTCCCTAATCTAACACCACCCAGCCCAATATAATGATAATTCTTATGGGTTCTAAACTATTGTTTATTGTGAAATAAGACTCATCAACTAACATTATGAATATAACAGAAAGTTTACTGAGTACGTAATATCTTGTGAGTGGAATAAGACTGTGTGTTATGGATATGTTGAGTTCACCTGAGTAGTCCAGATGGAAAGCAACGATAACCCGTTATGAACGGATATGAAAATCACGAGGAACTGCGGAATGGAACTGAGTTTTGGTAACACCGATTCACTGAAGTGATTGAATAATGAAAAAATTGGAATAGGAATAGTTCAAGTTGTCCTTCGTATGGGGGCGACAGCTTATTAACGGAAAAACAGATTTCAAAACAGATTTTTAAAACAGATATATATATATATATATATATATATATATATATATATATATATATATATATATATATATATAAAATTTAGAAAGCTTAATGCAGTCAAGCTGCTGGAAAATAATTCCATGAAAATCAAAAAATGAATAGATAAGTACCTACTCTTTGATAATTCCCATATTGATTTCAATTCAAGAGCCACCGGTAGACAGCTGTTTCAACCTATTGGGCATCGTCAGTATATATATAATATATATATATATATATATATATATATATATATATATATATATATATTTCAATATTAAATGAAATAAAGGAAAATTAGTTACATCAATCAAAAAAAAAATATATAAATATATATATATATATATATATATATATATATATATATATATATATATATATATATATATATATATATATTGTCTGTAGTTTTTCTTGAATCCTGAGTGTATATTTTTTGGAGCGGGGTTTCTTGGGGTTTGGATTCGTGTTGAATGAAAGTGTTTTCTTTTTGATATATATAAAGACGTTTCGTCTTTTTCGTCTTTTTCGATTCAATTTTTTATATTTGAGTTACAATGGATATTTTTTGTTAGTGGTAGTTTTATAATAACCTCATGGTACGTACCTAGGCTGCATTGTTGAAATAAAATAATTTTTGACATTTTGACAAAAAGGAAAACTTGTGGACAGAACACTCAAAAAATGGAGGCAAACCGAGGACACGTGTTTTTAACTTGAATTACTTTTTGTAACCTTTTTCTGTCAGTCTCTTTCAGTAATATTTGAACCCCAAGTATTAGTCCACCCTTTCATACCTGTGTCGTGAATGTCATACAAAGTTTCGTCAAAATAGAAAATTTGCCGTTGTTCTTGTCTATATTAAATTATTTGTTCTAAGTTTTTGTTACGCAATTCCACTATTCTTCTGCTTTCCATAACTGCTTGACGTTTGTTCATCATTTTAAATCTAAATCCTAATTTCTTCATCCAATTCTGAATAGTTTTATCACAGTAGCTCATGTTATGTTCGGAAGTATTCAATTTCTTCCTTATGATTTCAGATGTAGGAATTTCATTGCTTTTGCAACAGTCATATATTGTTTTTTCGATAATTTTATTAGATGAACATCTGAAGGTTTTGTTAATCCTGTATCACATTGCGTCTTGCGTTCATAAGGTTTGTTTTTGACTATTTCACTCACAGTTGAGAAGGGAATGATGTTGCACCAATATCGAATTTCAACACTCAAATCGCGATCAGTTCCTGAACTGAACATGGCGATAACCATTCTCGATTTCCATTCGTCACCGTTACATGACATCAAATTTAATTTTATGACTCTTCAGCCAATTATGAAACTCGGTTAGTAAAAATTATATAATACGAACCACCAATTCTACGGTCCACGTGGACTACTTTGCAGCCGGTTCATTTTTATATATTGATTTCTTTTGGACTTTAAGAGTACCGACTACTTCAAGTATGAACAATATCGTTTACTACGACTATACCCCGCTTCTTTTACTCTGTGATGAAGTTTCTCAAATCAAATACGTTGGATTCAATCTGACCGTTTTCAAATATATGAATTGCAGACAACAAAGTTATTTTTTCATATAATTTCGATATCAAAAAACTTGTCGTTGGTATTTATAACATTGTCAACTGAGAAATTCATTTGTGATAAATTTTCGGTGCTATTCATGCTCCACATGGGTACCTTGCTAAGGTTGATTTGATATGAAGTAATCAAATGCAACTCGTCTCAAACTTTCAGTGACGAACCAATTTATCAATAATAAACAAATTATTTCTTACTGTTGGTGTAGTTGTTGATGAACTGTAACAGAAAGAATTTAGGGTAACACCGAAAAACCCCAGGTGTGGTTCTCACTAAAGCTGCAAGGCCATTTCCACATACGTTATCACACAAAACTCATGTTCCACTTCTCTAACCGCTATTGCATATCGTTTGCCTAATCGATATCCTCCCAAGAGCCCCCTTAACCAATCGGGTTGCAACAGCACCCACCGTTTTAATGATGCCCAATTCCACATCATAGTGATCTTCATTGAAACCCCACTGTCTACCTAAAAATCTCCAGGATATGGATTGCCTTGTGGTAGACCCTCTTCACAGGAATCGTTGAATACACATAAACACTCTTCAGAACCTTCCTTCAAGAAAATTACAATGCTAACGTATACAATTTAACAACAGAGATCCCAATCCCAACGTGCACCGATATCCAAACCACATCTTTGAATAAAACATGTTTAAAACATGATTTTCTTCGTCATATCCTGAGTCGAGTATTATCTAACGCTTTCTCCAAAAGAAAAATAAAAATAAAACAATGTGAAAAGTATAACTACTCCTTTCTTCTCAAAAATTATCAATTCTATTCTTTGAACATTCAAAAACCTTAATTTCTTTTGTCACATCCCGAATCAACAATGAATCACATCTGGAAAAAAATTGCCGAGTATAATCTACTGATATCTCGAATGAAAACGAAAACATAGAGAAAAGTTTACTTCTGCCTACTCAAAAATTATCGTTCTTATAATGTTTGAACTTTCACATGTTTAAAACCCCGTTTCGAAATTTGACCTTTTTGAGTCACCAGGAGTTCTCCATATGAAAGTCTTCTAAAATCTTATAAACCAAAATCTATCACTCCCAGTTACGCCCTCTGTGAACTTCACCAGACGAATCCACTCATAAATGGTCAAAATACAAAAACTCGTTAACGAACCATGTTACGCCCATAACAACTGAGAGACTGAACCAAACACCGCTTCCACCTCAACTTATCACATCAATATATGAAAAACGAAAACTTTATAGGACATACGCACGCATTAGATACACAGTACTAAAACAGAATGGAACAAACATACGATACAAATGCCCATTTCTCCTCATGAACCGATTCATACAGAAACGGTATAGAGGAAATAAACCAACTTGACTAGAAGGTCAAATTGGCATTCTGGAAGTTCGAAATCCCAACGAGACAAAAACAAGAATTCGTCAGTTATCTGGTGATTGACAACGTAATATTCAGTTTGATGGAAAAAGCAGGAACATTCCTTAACGATTTGGAAAGAACATTCAAATCATCGACCGACGCAACCCATTTCAGAATATCTCTCAAAATATTGTTAACTTTTCCCAGTGAGTTTGACAATGTTTGACTTCACTGTGCAACCAAACTCAACTTCGTACAGCACTTTCAACTAGACTTTTTACATCTGCCTGTTGGTAGAGTTTATATATCGTTATGGTTCCAGAAAGCCGATACGGCCCCGTTTTGGTAGACATCCATGGAGCCTCACATGCAGAGCTTATCTGAAAACTCATTCACATGAACCTTCTGATGAAAATCTCAGTTTAGGACCATGATGCCTCAACAATTCCAAAATAGATTACCGTAAACACTCGAAAACTACAAGAACCCGCATAATACATGAACCTAAACTCAATCTCGGTCTTTGATTATCACTGACGTTTTTTCCCAACACCAAACCGTTATTTCAACAACGCGACACGTGTTTCGCTCACCAAGTGATCATCTTAAAGAGGAAGATCAAATTTGAAAATGATCACTTGGTGATCGAAACACGTGTCGAGGTGTTAAAATAATGGTTTGGTGTTGAGAAAAAACTCCAGTGATATTCCAAAGGTTCCAAACATTACAAGTGAGTCTTCGAGAAAACAGTCTTCTACTCAGTGAACTATCTGAGAGTAACTTGCACAAGAGAGGTGCGCAAGTAGTACTCCACTATATAAAATATTTATAAGCGAAATGTCATGATCTGTTGAGCCATCTGTCTGAAATAAACCTACCGAATGGTTAAAACCAAGGAAATAATACTCCGCAATATCCACAACGTCTACCGAACAATACCATTCTGAACAACTATATAACACTGTTAAACTCACCCCTATCAACCTGAGGTTCCGGAAACTTCAGAAAAAGGATATGTGGGTCGACATATTCACAGTAACAACATCAATAAAATCGAGACTCTTTTCACATCCTGGAGAACCCGCTCAACCATCAAAAGGATTGTGAAGGAGAAAAATATGTTTTCTATAGTAAAGATGTTCGAAGTATTGGGGGACACTTCAGTACAATTCGTTGATATCTTGAACACATATCTGGTGGCGAAGAGCTAGTGATCAGCCCAGAGCTCAATACCTTCCGTAATCCATGCCAAAACCCTGAGTTAAACCGACTACCCCAAATGAACTCAGACCACTCAATAAAGAAAACGAAAGTACATCAGTACACAAACACTACCATGAGAGCCATGTAACAAATACAAATAATGTACTATCTTAAACTGAAGATCATTATGGAACCTAAACTGTAACGATTGTAATACCAATGGATCAAAAATGTTCTCAACATTATGAGAATATAGGTTTTCATCGCCAAAGTTATTAGGAAATCCGAGAAATTTAGTGCTATCTACTCAAAAATTATTGCTGATAATATTTGAACTTTGAAAAACTATATTTTTGTCATGTTTTGAATCGACAATGGATGAATCACATCTGGAAGAAAAATATTGGACTCGTTCGATTGATGACTAATTTATTTTGTAGAAATTCATGTTGAATATAGAATAGAGAAAATACTTTTGTCTAGTTTCTACTGTGTTTACTCATTCGTTACGACCGGTTTCGGCTTATAAGGCCATTTTCAAGTAACTTGAATGAGTTACTTGGAGAAAAATATACCGCTTTCTCGAATGAAAACGGAAATAATGAAACATTCCGGAAAGTATAGAGCTATCTATTAAAAAATTACCACTTTTATTGTATGATTCTTCAGAAACCCTGATTTCCTTTGTCATATCCTGAATCGGCAACGAAAGGATCACATCTGTAAGAAAATTTTGCCGAGTATTATCTAACGCTTTCTCGAAAAGAAAAATAAAAATAAAACAATGTGAAAAGTATACTCCTTCCTACTCAAAAATTATCAGTTTTGATATTTGAACATTCAAAAACTTTAATTTCTTTTGTCACATCCTGAATCAACAACGAATCATCTGGAAAAAAATTGCCGAGTATAATCTACTGTTTTCTCGAATGAAAACGAAAACATAAAGAAAAGTTTACTCCTGCCTACTCAAAAATTATCGTTCTCATAATAATTGAACTTTCCCGAACCTCAGTTTATTTTGTCATGTTATGACAACGGATAAGTCACATCTGGAATCAAAATGTGCCGAGTATAATCTACCGCTATTTGGAATAAAAAAAAAAGAAAACATTCCAAAAAGTATACTTCTACCTACTCAAAAATTATCACTTTCAGTGTTTGAACTATCATAAACCTGTATTTGAAATGTACAGAGTATTATCATGTAACATAAAGAAAATGAAAACATATCGAAAAGTCTCCTGCCTACTCAAAAATTATAGCTTATAATGTGCGAACTTTCAAAAACCCCAATTTCTTTCGTCATCTCCTGACAACGAATGAATCACATTCAGGAAAAAATATGCCGCTTTCTCCAATGAGAATGGAGAAGGTAAAAACATATTCAGAATTATACTCGTACCTATTCAAAGATTATCACTTATAATGTTTGAACTTCAAAAATTTTGATTTTCTTCACCATCTCCTGAATCGACAAGGGATAAATCACATCTCGAGAAAAAATGTGCCGAGTATAATCTAGCGCTTTCACGAGGTTTTCCTGTTCCATCCTCACGCTATTTTTTGCTCATTAAACGTCAGTCAGCTGGTAATGGTCTTCAAAATATGTCATTGATGGGCGTTTGCACGTAGTATAATTGAAAACGAGCTACGGGAACTTCACGTTATTCAAAGTTATGCGCTGGTAATGTTTGCGGGAAAGTTGGGAAACTTTATTAACGTTGTACCTCGGAGATTACACAAAAACTTAAGCTGTAATGTTTGTACGAACAATCATGGGAGAAGAGTTGAAATGAATAACTACGGGAATTCTCCAGATTCCACTTATTTATCATTAACGCCAAAACCGGTCCCCTCGAGGGTGATTCCATAACTTTGCAGAAGTTTCTTCGTATCCCGCCAAGTTAATTCGGGCCTGCCTCACTTTTTGTTGTGATTCTGTTATATTTTGTTCTATCGACATACTGAATAACTCAGTTTGAGAAAAAGTTGTTTTATATATACGGGCGGAGTCGGGAATTGAATGGAAATAAGGGCACTCAAGGCATGAGTTTGAAAATTCAATTACATTCCACCCTCCATTGTCAACTTAAATACAGTTCGTGATTCATGTCATATCTCTATGGCAACACAACAAGACGTTTTGTCTGTAAAGGAAGTAATATGTCAAGTACACTCAGTTTTTCTATCGTTTTTTCAATATGCTTTCTATATTATTCCATAAAGGAAAATGATTAAGATGAAATAGTCGTTCATATCCTGTTTTTGAAACCATTGTAGGGTTTTCATTTGCTACATTTTTAGTGTACGGTAGGAACCCCATTATATATTATATACAGTTCAGAAGAAAGGAAGTCCACAATATTTTTATGTTGAAGCGTACAGAAAAATATGGACTACCCAAATTGTTAAAAAGAGGTAAAATCGATGAATATAAAAATCGAATAATAATTATTGCCAGTCTGAATGAGTCATTTAATAGAAATATTGTAAGGTGATCGTGAAATCGTTAGCTTCAATTCTCAATGGGAGACATTTCTACGTAAAAATCTTTGTCAGCAACCCACTTCCCTTAGGAACTCGCATGTCAAACATTCCAACTGGAAATAATAGTTGAATTAGATCTTATTTAAATGTTCTGCTCTTTGGATTTTGTATCTAACTCTAACATTTTTGACATTACAACGATATGAATTTCAGGCGATCAATGCTTTCTGAGGTTTGTATTCAATTTGGAATCAGAAAGTGAAACTATACAGAGAGAAAATACTTCTTATCAGATTTTCCAAGTAGACACCATTCAATGGTATGAACAATTTTTTTTTGCAGATTTTGAATATTATCAAATGTTACTGGCACCTTGTGATTTCTTTTAGTGAATTATCAACAATAATTGGACGTCTGCTTCCAACAATCCACAAAGAAAAAAGTCGAGTGACGTCAAATTGGGAGATCTAGTGGCTACACTGTGAAAACAGTCCTTCTAATACATAGATCGAGAAACTGTCACATTGGTACTACGCCATGAAGGGGGAGCTCCATATTGTTGAAAAATTGTGAGCCATCACGGGACGCCTGGCAGATGTGAAACATCAATAATAATATATTTTATATCAACGACTTATTGGAAAAAACCAAGAATACAATATATTACTTTGCTGATGATAGCACATTCGTCTCGTCGTCCCAATTGGTTTTCAGGACATCGGTTGCGGATGCACATCTCAACCGGCAGCAGGACGTTGCATGCTTTGATGAGGATCTAGAGGTGATTTCGAATTGGGGTGGAAATAACCAGGTTCAATTCAATGCACGAAAATCCAAGCATCGATTTCCTCCAAAAGAAACATCACTTGCAACCTTGATAGTCTGAAACATCGAATACTTTCACAAGATTGTCTTGTTAGTCAGTGGGCTATGCTTGGCAGTAAACAAATCTAAAGAAATGAACTTTAAATGTTCAAGCCAGTCTCTGATATACCTACACAGTAGGTTGAATGGACTGACGCCTATCAGAAAACACTGGCTAATACCAAGAATGGCGTTGAATTATATTCGACAGGCGTCAGTGCAGAAAATTTTCTGCACATGCAATTGGTAATACAACTGAAAAAATAAACACTTGCAGACCGGTTTCGGGCTCCTCATCCACTCGTCAGTGCAAGATATTGACCATCATCTACCTAAAGTCAATGATATTCCATAATTGAAAATTGAAATTCTTTGATTCCACCAAGAGAGGTACATATCAGAAATACTCGACAGACTCTGGCTGCTCAACCTTTTGAGGTTCAACTCAGTACAGCTCGAACTTCACTGTTTAAGAATTCTTTCATCTGGAGAACTGCGTTCATGTGGAATGAACTTTCTGAGAATGTTTTTCCAAATGGAATTATTCTCCACCGATTAGTGAAATATGGAAAATATATGGAAATATTGGAAATATTGGAAACATTGGAAAATATATAAGAAAATAGAATATTTGATATTATTATTATTATTAATTCATGAAAAAACAAAAAACACAGAATGCTTATACTTAAACCCAAATAAACCAAAATAATGTCAAACTTCCTCAAAAAAACGAAAAAACAAAACGAAACACAGAATACCTCATACTCAAACACAAACAAAGAAAAATAATATTAAACTTATTAAAAAAAAAACTTATTTTTGGTGAAGAAGTTGAGCCAGAGGCATATCTTCATCGCTATCATCACACTCAACATTTTCATCGTGCACGTATACTGCCTCAAAATCTTCAATAGATTCCAAAATATAAATTGACCTATCGCCTTTTTCCATTTTCTTTAGCAAATTTTGATTTTGGGATACATAGACTAGTTTGGCAGCTCTGTCATTAGTAAGTCTGTTTCTCTTTTTCGAATGAATGTGACTCTAAACGCTAAAACTGCGTTCCGTTGCAGCCGAAGATGCTGACATCATCAAAATTCGTGTCGCTATTTGTGATAGTAAAAATGAAGAACAAAGTCCTTTCCACCAGGAGAGTGGGTTATCAAAGGTACGTTTCCATATAAAGTTATTTCCAAATAATTTGCCACTCTCACAACGGTAATTTGCTATGTCATCTATTATGTCTTGCTCGTTTATACTGAGCTTAATTTTTGTTACAATAATTATGCACTCTATGGCTAAAATGATTTGTGTTTCATCAAGTTCAGAACCTTGTGATTTTGGATTAAGTAATTCTGCAGCATAATGTATAGGCTTAATAACAAACTTTTCTCTTTTGTCAAGAAACTCTAGCAATATCGCTAAATGATTTCACAGCAAAGTGGATAGTGCCATAATCTTATTCTGCCAAAGATATTAATTAGGCTGTAAATTTGACCCCAAAATACTTCATATCTAATATCCACTGTTTAACATTTTTATTAATAATCTTGGCTAACTGCAACTACTTGTAAACTGAGCCTAGTATTGTATACACTTTTTAAACTGTTCAAAATTGAAGACCAACGAGTTTTTACGGGCAATTGTATGGCACCTGCATTTGGCTCTAAATTTTTATTTTCTGTTTGTTTTATCCGCAAAAGTTCATACAAAACTTGTTCATTCTCAATCTCTTTTGCAATATCTGTAACTTTATCAATCAGAGTTGATATAGTAATACTTTTAAGCAAATCATTACAAAACATATCAAGACCATGGGAAAGACAACCATATGGAATAATACCATATTTTTTCTTTAGTTTAATTCCAGCAAGTTGCATATTTTTTGCATTATCTGATACGTATCCTAAGAATTTGTTTGGTCCGTATTTTTCAATTATCTTACCCATTTCTTCAGCTATATACTGTACAGTATGTCTATGCAACTTAGTTGAAAACTAATGAATCTTTCATATTTGAAAATTCTTCTATTGTGAGTTTGTGGCTTAATGAACATCAAACTCGAATTGTTTATGACAAAAATTTAATATTTTATTAAAATTTTTCAATGTTTCCAATGTTTTCAATATTTACAAGGTACGTTCATAAATTTCCAATGTTTTTGTTACCATGAAAATATTTCCAACGAAAATACAACACTACCACCGATTCAAATTAAATGTGAGTCATTTATTTCGCACATACACCGCTCTGGGATCGTCTTAAGAATTTTTCTGTAGTGCTTGTGTTTCGTCCACTTCCACTCTGTAAATAACTCCTTATCAATATTACCATCATTCAATCAAGTTTGACAGAATTATTTCTCCCGATATTGAAGTTATGTTATTCAGAAAAAAAGTAAGAAGTGTAAAAGAAATTCACAAAAGAAGAAAAGTATTCCAAAGAAGTGAATTGGTTCATGAACTGGATGTCAGCGATGAGACAAATGGATTTTTCTCTGAACGGAATCTGAAAGCTTCCGTATATGTTTTTGGGGTAAACTCCATATACTGTGAAAGTATCTGAGAAAGGTCGGATCTGTGCCTTATAAATCATAAGAAGCTGACAGAGTGAAAAGTAGCTTGTAGCACGAAACAGATAACCTTCTCATGAAGAAATATTTATGGTAGTAATTATGGATGTGCTACCGAGAATAGTACATGAACTTAATTTTTTTTTGAAGATATATGCAAATGAAGTGAATGAGTAATTGTAACTGATTAAATGGATGAAATAACCAACTGAAAGTGAACTGCGGAGATATGATGAAAAGTTGTAAGTGAAATAATAATGGTCAAAATCTGCAGAATAGATAGATATATGACAAAAATCAGTTCGAAAATGATTGAGAGAAGAACAAAATAATGTATTATTAAAAAAAAATTGAGTATTTTTATCAACAACGCTTTGAAAAAAATCAGGTTTGTTGAAAAAACCTTCAGAAAACACTTTAACTTTCAAACACACATCATTGTCTTCGAGTAGAAATTTGCGTGAAATTTTCTCGTGAAAGTTGCCGCGCTAATTTTCACAGTGTCATTCATGCTGTCAGTGTTGACAGTGATTTTTCAAAATAAATCTGTTCGTAAATTATTAAAAATAGCCCTTAAGTAAAGAAAATTCGCGTCACTTATATCCTCTTCTGCAGTCCAACTTGATTTTCATGGTTCTTCTTATATATGAAAAAATTGTGGTTAATATAATATAAAATATGAATGAGATATTCGAACTCGATGATTTGAATGTATATCTGATCAATATTTCATGTATTTTTTCATCTATCTATAGTTGGACCTTCGAGAGTCACAGGAAACTAAATAGTTGATAAGTGTACTGGACACAAATCACCGGTACTAACATGAATCGCTCTGTCAACACTAGCATCAACTTCCACAAGAAAATTGAATTTCTACCCGAATTCATTGATGTGTATCCGGAAGTGAAATTGTTTTCTGGCGAATATGAATCGGGGCCAGGTTTGAAGTTGCAAATAAGTCTAGTTCACCTCCTGAAGATGCCAACTCGGTTATTGAAACGTGTGTCGAGAAGAGTGTATGTAAAGGGAGTGGTGTTCTGTAACATTGGGAAGGTGATGAGGTTGATCAGTAATATTTACTCATCCACACTTTCTCAACTCGTAAATGATGATTTTATATGAGGGACGGAAATAACAACGACGTATTAATAATATTATTATAATCATGACATATTGGCCTAGTTGAACTGTTATTGAATATCTAATGTGAATAACAACGACGTATTAATAATATCATCATAATCATTACATATTGGCCCAGGAACATCTGTGTTGGTATCAGTACATTTGGTAAGGCACCAAATTAGGAAATCGGCCAATAAGAATCATAAAAGGTATCTAGTGAAAATATCGAATAGAGATCGGCTCAGATTGATCACAAGACTAATAGATCATTCAATACTTTATTTTTCTGAGACTTTTTGCAAGCATGGAAATCGTCACATACAACATATAGAAGTAGGGGTTAAAAAATCAAGTTATAGAGTATGGAATACTAGTATTCAATAGTAGTTGTGTGAGATGATCATATAAAAAATATATAGTATGAACAGTAGAATAGTAAACAAGCAAACAATAATGATGTCAAGGAGCCAAATTAGTTTGAGAATATTCATGTAAAAGTCATTTTCGTAGAGACTACTTCCAACGATATTTTTCAAATTAATGGGATTAGAAAGTTTCTTAATGAATATGGAAATTTCATTGAATATTTATACATATAGACATAATATGAAGTCCGTTTGACACATATATTAATTTTTGTACAGGAATAACTGCTTACAAGAATAACTGCTTACAAGTATCAACATATTTTTTTAAACACATGCTACTCAATACCTTTTTTGAGCAATCAATAGACCATTCAGATTTTGTGCAGATGCAGATTTTGTGGCACGTAACTCCTTTGAGAACCCTGAAGCGAAAAACATATATAAAGTTCATCATGAAGATTTATATAGTTCTATTGGAACGAAAATTTCGCAGAATTGGACAGAAAGGTGGCAAAAGCAAACCACACATAAATTATTCAAAGTGAATCCGGAATTGATCAAACAGAACTACTCATACTTAACCAGAAGAGATCAAATCACAATTACTCGGTTGAGGATTGGTCACACCGGAATAACACAGGAACATTTATTCAAGAAACAAACTCCGAAATTATTAGAATTTTGCAAAACACCGTTGACAGTGGAACACATCATATGTCTTTGCCCCTACTGCAATGAAGAACGAAAACTAATGAACATCAGCGAGAACCTAAAACTCACTTTGAATAACAATGTGGAGAAAACTATGCAATTTATAAAGAAAATTAATGTATACAATCAAATATGAAGTTCGTATATATGTGTGTTTATATCTATATATGTGTATATATATATATATATATATATATATATATATATATATATATATATATATATATATATATATATATATATATATATATATATATATATATATATATATATATTATAACTTGCAATGTACCCCGCTAACAGCCCTCTGTGGTTGATGCGGTTCTTGCTTAAATAAAAAAAAATAGACCATTCAATCTATTGCAGTTACCGTAGCAGACTGAGCAACAATTCAAACTTGAGTGAACATAGATACAGTATAGTATAGTCCATTTCCAATTGGAACGGCAATGAAAATAAAAATAAGAGTACAGTCATAAACATTTTTTGCCTGTGGCCCCTAATCGCCCAGATAGTTAGTAAACGTGTTATCAAATGTAGTTGAGGAGTAAAGGCTTGGCTAGCTGGACTGACTGAATACTAATTTTTTGTCCGTTTCACAATATTTTTTTAATAGTGCCGTGTGTTCGTGGGGTTAGGTGAGGTACTGAGTGGTTTTGCAAACCGATTTTTGAAAACTTTTTCTAGAGATCAATTACCCTAACACCAAACTGATATTTTTCCACTCTACGCGCGTTTCGCTAACATGGTTAGCATCTTCAGGAGAAGCAAATTGATACTGAATCTAAAGACAAGGGTTAGCTGTTTATATACCTAAAGTTTTTTGGTCCGATGTGTTTATTAAATGATGATTATCCTAATTGATTTTTTGGTAATTAACTAGTGGAACCACTACCTGCTAATTAATTTGTAAACAATAGATTAAAACAACGCAATTTCAAAAAAGAGTATATTATTGATTCGATATGTGAAACACGTGGTCATATTCTTTTACGTTTGCCTCCATACTATTGTGTGTTCAATCCAATTGAAATGGTTTGGACCACAATGAAAGAAAGCTTGCGAAAATGTAATCAGTCACCGACTTTGAATGCTGTAGTGCTTGACAATATAACGCGAGTGGTGAATGAAGTAGGTAATAGTGATGTGTGGAACAACTGTGTGGCCTACGTTATAGAAGAAGATAACAAATATTATGTGCAAAGTTCCATAAATCCGATCTTTATTCAACCCGATGATGATTCCACCTCATCCGAATATAGCGAAGCAGAATTTTGATTCTTCTATTAATTTTGTTGGCCTCTATTATTTTGTAAATATATGTTTGACGAGTTTTCGACTCGTAAATCAACTACCTTAAATTTCGAAGTTTTTCATAATTATCCATGGTGGAAATATTCACTTGAGATAACTTTTTCATGGCGTGATCGATTGCTATGATCATAAGAATAAGTAACTGAAAAACTACCACTGAAAAATAATATGCCGACACCTATGTCGAGGCGGGAATTCCTTCTCTGTGCTGTTCCAATTGGTATTGAAAATACTATAGAAGCTCATTTGAATATCAATGGAGACATTTCTTGTTTGGATAATTCATTAGAAATGGAGTCGATATCATCTTTCCAGGATAATTGGGAGTCAATGTTCAACCTAAAAATTTGACTAATTTTTCTGTACAATAGATTCAGCATTAGCTCTGACCAATATACTGTAATCCATTTCTATAAGTGAGAAAACAATGGTATTTGATTTGTTGCTATTCAGTACGAGGCTGTTTCTGTAGCAGTAATTAAGCATATTTGCAACTGCAATATTAGCCTGGTCAGATAACTTTCTCATGAAGCAAAACTCAATATGAAGGACATGTCATCGGCCACTTGTAGAATACAATATTGTTGATTAGGATTGGAGATGTCGTTAACGAGTAAGAAGAAGATAGTAGAACTCAAGACGCCACCTTGGGGAACACCGGTTAAGGTGTAACGACTTTCTGAATGAAATATACCCGATTTGAATCTAACCTTAACACATTGTGATCTGATAGTCAGATAAGTCTCATTTGAGATATTGGCCGCGAACTCCAATGTCATGAAGTTTATCGTGGAGAAGGAAAAGGAGAAAGAGCGCTGATCGATTTTTGGCCATTTCCAAATTTGGATAAAACCTGATTGACTAGAGGTGACAGATCAGAGAAAAGGTTATACTTTTAACAGAAGGATACAAGCCTGTTGAGATATAATTTCTCGAAAATTTTGGAAAAAGAAGACAGCTATGCAATACCTCTGAATTTGGAAAGATGAAGGAAAGATGAATGAATTAAGTAAGTATGTGAGTGGTTCAATAACCAGTTCAGCATCATTTAACATGACTCTGTCAGGCAGTTTATCAATGCCTCTAGAGACTCAGACTTGATAGTTTTTATGTGATGATGATCTTCACCAACAGACTCAGTATCACTGATAAAATAATTTACAGAGTCAACAAAGAATCATCAAAGCATGATAAATAACGGGGCCACCATGATGCCGTGTTCTACCATTAGTTTCCAAATAGTTCTGGAAACAATTGCTCACATTATTGAATGACGTATTCAAATTCACTGAACATTATCCATTCAGAAGCCATCTGAAGGGAGACTTGAGCTTCAGACAATGTACCTAACAAAGGAATTAGATAGCTCCAAGAAGAACCTGTACAAAATAGTACGTAAAGGATTTCGAAAATAGGTATTTTGAAACGATTGAAGAGAATATTTCAATGGGCCCAGGATTTTTAGGAAACCTGGAAAAAATTAACAAGTCAATCGACTTTCAAGAGCAGCGAAAAATATTCCCCATCTGATCATTCAAGTACGAATTGAAGATTAACGAGGTATTGCCTCTCAACGTGCGATTGCTATAGGTTGGGTCAAATATCACCCAATGGTGTACATAAATATAGATAAAACAGTGAACATTTTTAAATTATCATCATCATCATCATAGATGGCGGGAATTCGGTCAAAATGTTGATGAAAACCAATTGCTAAATTGTCGACGTTTCGAAATGTTATTTTTCCTCTCCAGGAATCTAGAGTACAGGAACAAGACATATATATTGAAATGGGAATCTAGAATGTAGTTTTGTTGAAAAAAATGGATCATGTAAAATAACAATTGTTAAACATTAATAAGATGCTTCGAACACTTTATAGAAAACAACATTTGGGACGGCTTTTCGAGTTGAAAAACAAAGAAAAAAATAAATTCGAAATAAAATATAAATACATACTTACACAGGTTCACGATAAACGTTGACACAGACACGAAGTTATTAACAAACTGAACTTTCGGTGTATCGTTTTTTTAGAATACAAAAAAGGCCCATGAAGAAGTGAGAATTGTAATTAGGAAAAGTTGTTCGTTAATGATTTAGAATAACGGTTTGATTTTTTCTATTAGATTGAAATATGACGTGTGTAAATTTTCAATATCCGAACTTTTGTTAACACATTTTGTTCCATATTTTGTTATTTTAATCATTTCATTTATGGGTTTTTTTTTCAATATCGTCTGTTGTCCCATAGAGAAATGAGAATTGTAATTGGAAACATTCTTTTGTTGATGATTCATAATTATCATTGGATTTTTTTTATTGGATTGAAATATGATGTGTTTAAATTTTCAATATCCGACCTTTTGTTAACACATTTTGGTCCAGCATGCTTCGTTATCTCAATCATGTCTTTCGAGTGTCTTTTTTTCAAGATCATTTGTTGTCCTATAATACTGACTGAATTAAAATCAAAAATATGAAGGGATGACTTACAATGTTCTGCAAGGCTAGTGGGATTTTCCATTGTTTTCAGTGGGTTGTGTATATTTTTACATCCTGCTATATTCAGCTATTCTATGTTTCAGATACCTACCTGTTTGCCCTATATATATTTTTTCACACTCAGCACATGGTATTTTGTACATAATATTGGTTCTTTGGTGTATTTCTGTTTTTAATCTCGTGAAAAATGATTTCTGTGTTTCCATATTTCATAATGATTTTGAAATTTTTATTTTCTTCAACTTCGCATAGTTGCGGTGTCAGACCTGCTACATGATGTGATTTGGAATATTCAATATTCAACGGTGCTTTTTTTATGTGTATGTAATAATAGTAATGATAATAATAGACATGAGTTCAATCAGCTTTGAAGCTATTCAATAGTAATATTGGATAACATCGCATAAACGATGTAAGGAATATGTTTCACCTATTGTGTGAAAATCTTTTCATTTGTATAATGCGAACTCATTTAGTTTTTCTCTATTTAGAGATGATATATTTGATATTGTTCAGAAATAAAATTCATGACAGTAAATTCAACAACTCGCGACACTTCAAAACTACGGAATTTTATTCTATCGAAAAATCAAGCAAATGAAAAGCGAACTTTGACAAAGAATAATCCACTGCAGTGTAAATGTTCAGGATATTTTCCAGCAATTTGTTTCGAGCTACAGGAAATTTGATCTTCATGAAAGCACTTCGTATATTCATTCGAATATGACAGCACTGGTATTTCCGATTCATCAATCATGTAGCTATCAAAACATGATGACCACCAATTTAGATTCTGCAAAAATTAAATTCGAATTCCTGTGTTAGGTACATTGAAAGTTATGACCTGCTGAAATTACATTCTACTCAAAATAATGGAAGGTGATTTGACAGATTACCCCGCTGATAGTTATAATTCTGTTCGAGATACACTGATTGGTTCAAATTGAAATGGGTATATTTACTTCTTTGCATGATCTACATTTTTTTGTTAAGAGCTGATTTCGAAATTGATTGCTTACTTCGTTTCTTTGGAAAATTTCCATATTTTTATATGAAGATGGATAAGTAGAAAGCCAAAACCTTTGCTTCCAAAAACTGTTTGGTTATTATTGATATTTCCAAATGAAGGATGATTACTTGAAACGGAAGTTTCACTTTATTTTTATAATAATGACGAAGTACAGTTGGGACGAAGAAAAAGTACATGTGTCATTATTGAAATACGGAAAAAAAAAAGTGAAAAAGGACGACACACATATACTTTTGACCAAAGAGGGCTCTTGTTTGTATGCTAGGTTGCACATAATTGAACAAATGTGAGAAGTTAGTAGTTCTAAATTTTCGGAACCTCTGATGACGTAGAGTGACTCTTAAACAAGGACTACTCCCAAACAACAGAACTACAATACTCTTCTCGACGCGTGGTTCACCAACAAAATTTACGTCTCCAGGAAATGAAATGCATGTTGTTTGGTAGAAAGTTTTCGAGGTTACAATTCTTTCATATCCAATTCGTACATTATAAAACATTGACAGAAACAATTATTGGTGTAAGTTTATCAAAGTTACATATTGTGGAATAAAGTGGGTAATGGCAGTCTTTACCACTCGCCAAGTGCAAGTCATGCTACATTCTTGGAACATCTGGAAAGTATTTGTGAAGAAATGTTTTGTAAAAACCTTCGCACGGTGTTAGTCGGTGATTTAAATTTTAATTTTGTATCTGACGAATTTTATGTCAAAAAGACCAAAGAACTTTTTAATACATATGGTTTATCTCAGAAAGTAGAAACATTTAAGAGAATTACTGATAACAGTAATAATAATTGATTATGTGTTAACTAATTGGGACAGCACTGTAGCAACTGTTTTGGGGATGAACCTAAACTCACAGACCACCTTTTAATATCTGTTAAATATTTTCATAGTGAAAAAATAAATCACAGAAACAAAAAAACAAAAACTGTTAGGAACTTGACAGAACTTTTCACTTAATAATACAAATGTGAATCAGATTTATGATATCATTAAAGAAAATTGTGGAAACATCTTAAATGAAATTGCACCTTTAAAAACAATCACTTTCTATGAAGAAGATCTGCCTTGGTATGATGGTCAAATAAGATGGTTGAGTAAGGAAAGAGATTTTGCTTACAAGTTATTTAAAAGAACTGCTAATGATGTTAATTGGCATAATTATAAAAATGAACGTAATGCTGTCGTAAATATTATAAAGGTGGAGAAAAGTCAATATTATGTTAATCAGATTGACAGCAACAAACATAACCCATGTTTAATGTGGAAAAATCAATCAATCCAAAACAGTTCACAAACTATTTTGCTAATAGTATTCAATTTGAAAAAAATAATCAAAAAGTCATCATTAGAGAAAAACAAGAATTGGCTAATTGTTTCAATTCATTTTTGTAAATAGTATTACAGACATAATTTCTGATATTGAAGATATTGGATTCACCTGTCACATCGACTACGTTGATGAACAGGGTTCCAGTGATTTCAAAATACTAACTCTTCAAGAATTGAAAGTAATTGTATCCAATTTAGCAAACAAAGAATCACCAGTAGATGCATTATGGAGTAAAATTATAAAGAATAGTTTTGAAGTAATTGGACATGTGTGGTGTCATTTTGTCAACACCTCGTTACAAAATGGTAGTTTTTCAGATGATCTTAAAACAAGTATAGTTACGCCTATCGAAAAAGTTCCAAATACAAAAAAATGTGATGAATATCGGCCAATTAACACTTTACCTTGCGCTGAAAAACTGTTAGAAACAGTAGTATATCAACAACTGTTAGAATATTTAAAAAAAAAACATACTATTCATAAACCAATCTGGTTTTAAAGCCAGACATTTATGCGAATCCGCACTTCAGCTAACAGTTACTGAATGGAAAGATAAAATGAGTTAAGGCATGTACACTGTAGCAGTATTTTTAGATTTCAAACGTGCGTTTGAAACGGTTTATCGTAAAAATTTAATTAAAAAAAATAAAAGAATATGGCATTAAAGGAAAAGTACTTGATTGGATCAGTAACTACCTTACAGGAAGGAAGCAGGTAACCAAAATCAATGAATTTGTATCAACAGGAATAAGCCTAGACCACGGGGTTCCGCAGGGAAGTATTTTGGGGCCATTACTATTCTCAATTTACATTAATGATATCAGCAAATGTAATGAATGTGAATATGAACATTATTTCGCTGATGATGCCCTAGTATCGGTTCGTGATAAAGATATAGATAAAGCTATTAAAAAAATGAATGAAGCATTGCATAGTATTGCTATATATTTGGAAACTAATAAAGTGGAGCTGAATGTAAACAAAACAAAGGCTATGATACTTACTACACCGTTTAAATACAGAGAATTAAATTTAAATCAAATAGAAATAAAAATAGAAAATGTTAAAATTGAGCTCCTTACTGAATTCAAATATCTAGGATTCATTTTAGACAATCATCTATCAATGAATAACCATTTCACCTACACATAGAAAAAAATTTTGAAGAAATAATATTTTTTCGTAAGAGTATCCCAACACTTAACTATGCAATTACGGATAACTGTATATTAGACAATTATGCAACCTCATTTTGAATATTGTCCCACTCTTCTATACACAAGTGATTTGAATAAAATAAGAACATTACAAAAGCTACAGAATCGCGCAATAAGGATCATTTTGAGATGTGACAGGAGTTAGGAAGCACACTTTGAAAGGTAAGACCTCGTTAGTCCTCGCACAAGTTTCGACTTCCGAGGGTCAGCTGGTTAACGAAAAACACATATTTTAAACAGAGACAGAGTACCCATATATCTTTATTGTTAAATACTCTGGAATGGTTATTTATAGTTACATGTTTAACGATGATTCATATTTACAAAATGTTACACAACCTTCTACCCTCATATTTTGACAAATTTGTAGGGGAAAGTGGTTACCCTTCGTACACTTTTTAGATTTAATTTTTTTTCTTCATGACTAATCGTTGAATTTATCAACTTTATGTGCCAGAGTGTAACAAATATATTGTAGTTTATGACAAAAAAGTTTGAATCTATTATGTCAAAAGGTTAAAGCGTTATAGCGATTTTTCTACGATAAGATATTTGTACGAACGTACCCCACGTACGGGGTACGTTCGTACAATAGGTGGGGTACTTTCGTACGCCATGGGGTAGATTCATACAGGGTAATTAAAAAGCCAATTGAAGTCGTTGAATTTTTTTAATAATTATAAAAATATTTATTTAACAATGAACTAACTTAAAAATATGTGACTTGACTAATAGTCGATAAAACTTTCTTAAAAAAATAACAAAAAATAAAATCGTTCATCCTTAGTTTACTTTACTGAGCTTTACAATCAGTCTAAATGAGATGTTTACAATCATTTTGTATGACATCGTTACAGAGTCTTTGACAATTCAAACTTAAAGTAGGTAATCATACATTTGGTTGTTTCTTTGAAACTTATTGCACATTATAATTATTTAAATTGACTGCAAATGTATAAAGTCTAGTCATTCTAGCTGCACAGCCCGTTCGTGGTTGAGGATCAGGGAAGATCATGGCGACATCTCTGATACACAGATAAGATATATTCATCTCTATACCGGAATAATATTTGAGAACTTTTCCGACGTAATAAACAACAGAAGTCTTTTTTTTTAAACTTCACCAAAATATAACAATTATCTTTGATTTTCTCTAGTATCATAATTGAATTATTATTGATACTATGATCATCAGTCTCTTCGTCCATTTTTAAATCAACTGGAGATGTTGAACTCTCCCGCAAGCTGAATTGTGATCCTTTAGATTCCCCTGAATCTTCGACGCTTTCTATTTTCTTAGCTTTTTTTTTATTGAACTGAGTTTCTGACAGATATAGGATAAGGTCTTATGGTATCTGGTGTTATGGGAAGATAAGAACTCGGTACAGATTGTGTCTCGGCGGCAGAGGTGGAAGATTCACCAGTTCCGGTAACAATGTCTTGAGGATTATACGACAACCGTCTTTGTATTACACCATCAATTGCTAGATTCATGGACTTTTCATTCACTTCTTGAGTACGCGTACCTTTTTTTTTATATTTTCGCACCATGATTCTGCAATAAAATATTAATTATAACGTTGACTCATCAAAAATATTTAATTTTTTTAGAAGTAGAATATTTCATAAAAGAAAAAATATGTTATTGTGTTATCTGCACGATAATTTTAAAAGCTGATACTACATTTCATTTCATAGAAATTAAATTTTATATGCTAGTGGTTAATATAATCTAAAGGGGAGCATTCGTACGCGTACGAATGTGCCCCTTGTCTGGCTGTCCGAATGCACCCCATGCCTTTGCACAAAATTAAAATACAACTTTATACAAATTCTAATTTGGTTTGAGAAATATAACAATTGAAGCTCAAACTAAACAATATTAACATTAATCATTCATCACCATTTTGTCGAAAACATAACAATTCTACTTACAGTTACGAACTGAAATTAGGTAAAAAATTTACTCACGGTCCGCAAAAACACGTCATATCTTATCAGCTGAAACGCCATGGTGCCACTGGCGCGACACTCCGCTAGCAACATGGTGGTCGATATGTCTATGCACATAAGCAAAGATGTGTTTGTGTGCCGTTTAGTTTTTCTGTTATACCAATTGTACGAATGTGCCCCGCGTACGAATGGTGACCACTTTCCCCTAATTTTTAATAATAAAATCCACCAGTATAATACTAGGATAAAAAATAATTTGTATGTGATCAAACAAAAACATTCAACACTAAAACATTAATGTTCAAAGGATTTGTTGAATATAACAATCTACCTGAAAATGTAAAGTCTTCTAACAGTCTTATTCTGTTCGAAAGAAATTTATTAGACCATTCAAGAGACCATTAAGGTATTATGTGATATTTTTTTTGGATTTTCAATTATTGCAGGTAAGACTACCCATTAACAAATATAAGTAAATCTTTTTTGTATTATCGTATTTATATGTATATTAATGTTAACATTACTATCATTGTTGTATATATTAGGATGTATCCTATTTGAAATAAATGAAACATATCTCTTACGGAGTTGTTTTCATAACCAATGAACTACAGGCATTTCATATTTCACAGTGAATGATTAAATACTGTAATTTTTCGCTCGAAAATATTAACAGAGATAGGTTAGTGTACTCTATCACCTTGATTATTGGCGTGTAAGAACAAGAATTTGAGGACCTTCATGGAGGCTGACCTTTCAGAAAAAGTGCGTGTGATGGCGGAAGAACTTGGCGTCAGCTCCCATGTGGTTTTTATGTTTTTAAACGTATTGGAAAGGTCAAAAAGTTCGAACGACTTGAACGATCGACAGAAATTGTCACGTTTCGGGGTTTGTTTTTTTTCGCTTTGGCGCATCCAAAACGGTCCTATTTTTGATCGGTTCGTCACGTATGATGAAAAGATGATCCTTTACGACAACCGGAGACGTTCAGGACAGTAATTGGACGCCGACGAGCCACTTAGGTAATTCCCAAAGGCGAAAACCCACTAAAAAAATATCATGGTTTCTGTATGATGGACAGCGGTTGGGGTGATTCACTATAACGTTCTGCAACCGGACAAACTCATCACAGCGTAGTCCTATTGTCAAGGAATCGGCGAAGTGTACCATCTGCTAGTGCACTAGTCAACAAAAGAAACCCGATTCTACATCACGACCACGCCTGTCTGCACGTATTGAGCGTCAAAGTTTTGCCTCACCCATCACGCTTTCCAGACCTCTCGCCAACCGTCCACCATTTCGATAACTTTCTCACCGATAAAACCTTCGCCAATAAGAACCAGTCAAAAACGGCCTTCGTCGACTTCATCGAATCCCGAACACATAATCTTTATGCTGACGGAATCAACCGACTTGTGTTACGTTGGCAAAAGTGCAGTGATTCAAATGCCTGAGTTGTTCAAGTTTAAAGAAAACTCATAAAAACGGACAAACCTTCTGACACAAGCTAATACATAATTCAGTTTCATTGTGTCATAAATCTTCCAATTTTGGTGATGTTGCCCACCGTGTCCACCTTGTTATCATTTACAAAAACAGTAAATGAAAATCCAACACGGACTCGTTTTAGAAATTTTCAATAATATTGCTTACATTGATTTATCGACGCATTCACATGTGGATCAAAAGTCGAGTTGAATAGTATGAAGTGCTAATCCCCTGTGTGGTAAAACTCATTATCACGATCATACATCCAATTAAGAGAATGCCCGTAAAATAGTGGTTCCTTGTATGACAAGTTGAGCGGTTTAGGTCGGGTGTAAGTAAAATATATTACCCTGAGCCGACATTTCGTGGACAAAATTATATCAAGAGGACGTTCATCCTCTTACAAAATTTCGAGCTTCTTTTGATGAAATGATTTTATCGTCCGTTGTTTTATAAACCCTTTCGAAGAACATATTAACAAAATGTGAAGCACGACAGAAAATTATATCTGATTCACGACTAGAATCGAAGACCTTCCCAGAAATCAGTCGGAATCATAAAACTGAACAAACCTACTACGCTTGATAATTGGAATCTCTAGAGTAAAATTAATATATTGAAAACACTATTTAGTTAGCAAATCGCCGTATTTTTTTAGTACAAAAAAATATTACAAGGAGTGCAAATAATTTTTCATTTGTATTGAAAATAACTATCATCTGAATAGATTGATTGAAGCAGAAGAAATATTTTGGGATATCAATACATAGGGATACAATAGGATATAAGGAGGTTTTAGAACAGGTGGCTTAGAAATGTATGGATTGGAAGAATTGGGCCCATTCATTGGCCAGCACGATTCCCAGACCTCACGCCCCTGGTTCCATATTTGTGGGGATATGTTGAAGGAGAGGTCTATCGAGAGAAATCAACGACACCAGAAGACATTAAGAATAGGATCAGAGAAGTTTTGTGGTCTGTTACAAGATCAACATTGATTGATGTTCGAAGGGAAATTGATGATAAACTACATTTATGCATAGCTTGAATGGGAGGTTGTTCGAAAATCTATTGTAATTTGTGCGTTTTGAAATTATTTGTTTTTTTGTTACTTGTTTTGTCCAGCACTGATCAAAAAAACTTCATTGTTTCTATTCAATGATCTTCTCATATTTGCCTCAAGAATATTTCAAGGGGTGTGATTTGCAGAAAATTCATACGGTTTTCATAAATTCAATTACTAATCATGAATGGGATATTTCTAGATCATTTATCATACAAAAAAGGTCAAGAAGTGTAATTTATTTTGTCTTGCTGTATAGTCTACTTCAAATGGTGAAAAATCGAGATGATGGTCAGAAAAATACCGGCGATGGCTAATTCGATTCGAAATGAAAAATGTGTTGAAACCATTTCATAGCACATGAAAAAATACAATACAATACAATACAAGTTATGAACAAATTGAGATGTGAAGAAAAGTATTTAGGTTTTTGCAAATATTTTAAAAACTATGAAAAATTTTGAAATTTGAATAAAATATTTTTACAACTCCCGAAACTCTATCTCTATCATCTCTACAGTTTCAATTTAACGCCGAACATAGGCCTCGGCGGGTGAATTTTTGGATGCAGAGGCATTTAAAGCGAGTACGTAACAAAAAATATTTTATAAAAATTATTTCATTATAGTTTGGTGATTTATAAATATCAGTGTGTATTCTGAATGAATATATTAAAATTGATTCCCGGTGGAAAAAGTATTGAAAAGAATTATTGAAATAGCTGGGTGATTATCAATCAATACTTGCGTCTTCTTTGAAGACCTCAAAAAAGGTTTCTATAATTTTCCAAAGAATGTTTCGCTCCATGGAGCTATTTTTACGAGTGTATTTGATGAAATCACCTTATGGAAGTTTAGAAAATTTCAATATTTTGTATATTATAATTTTTTTATGGTGACAAAAAATGAATAATTCACGTTTTGTAGGAACTGTTTTATTCTTTTCCTTTTATTTTATTGAATAAAGATATTTGATTGGTTGAACAAAAAAATTTTAGCGTTATTTATTTAATAAACAAATGAAATTTTTGAGTATTTCAAAAAAATCCGTTTTGATAATTTTGTTTTCTCCATAATATAATGATTTAAAAAAAATGCAGAATTTTTCAATTGGGAAAGAAAGGTTTTGGCCTTCCACTTCTTCATTTTCATGTCCCTTCATTGTATTGAATAAAGATTTTCGGTTGGTTGAACAAAAAAATTTTTAGCGCCATTTATTCAATAAACAAATAGACTTTTTGAGTATTTCAAAAAAATACGTTTCGATAATTTTGTTGCGTCCATAATATAATGATTCAAATAAAATTTGCAGAATTTTTCAATTGGGAAAGGAAGGTTTTGGTTTTCTACTTATTCATTTTGATACAAAAAATGTGGGAATCTCACAAAGAAAGGAAGTAACTTTCAGGCACAAACTGGAAGATGAAGTCCTCTCGAAACAGCTTTTTTATATAAACATTGAATCACACGAAACAAAAATACTTCCGAAACAAATACTTTCATATAAACGCTGAATTATACGAAACACACTTTTTCCTATTCCGTTTGTATTCCGAACTTTCGTAATGGATATTACTGGAGTCTATTCCCAACAAAAAACTGTTTTTTTTAACACACGACACGTGTTTCAATTACCAAATGATCATCTTCAAGAGTTCAGTTTGATCTTCCTCTTGAAGATGATCACTTGGTGCTTCAAAAACGTGTCGAGGTGTTGAAAATAATGGTTTGGTGTTGGGACTGAACTCTAGTTATATTCATTACTAAACCAAAGGTTCTAAATAGTGCAAATTCGTAGTGGAATCGAATCAGATATCATTCGCAGTATTTCACTGTCATCCTCATTGCTAGACATCCGTTGTTCCGCCGATACACTTGCTTTATCGGCTATTCAGTAGCAAATACGGAAAACATTATGATTTGAAATTTTTCTCATTGTGTAGAAATCCTGTGATTGACATCTGATTCGATTCCATTACGAATGTTTGAAATACAGACATAATAGAGAAAACAGTGTTTTTCGTATAATTGAGCGTTCATATGAAAGTAATATAATGTTTTTATGAGAATAGCTGTTTCGAGAGGTCTTTTTCGTTCAGTTTGTGTCTGAAAGTCACTTCTTTGCATGATCTACATATCTTTGTACGGAGTTAATTCTTGAAATTGATTACTTTCTTCCTTTGGAAGATTTCTACATTTTTTGTATCAGTATGGAGCAGTAGAAGGCCATAAACTTTCTTTCCTGAACAATTAATATCTCCTAAAAATATACCCTTTCAAATATTGTTTATTAACTAAACCATTTGTTATAAACACATTCTCAACCGCGATATATTTTTCCCAACTGCTAAAAATTGCAAAATAAATCATATATTCCAAACATTGAAAAAAAATTCACAATTGAACTTTGAAAAATTATGTGCTATTATTACATAAAAATTATCAGTTATCGAAAAAAACAGGTGAAAATGTCAGAAAACCAGAGCACAATGACAACGCATTTGATATTCAACTGTATGATTATTGTTCTACTGCTTTTGTTTAGGCAACCAGTAGTACATGCTGCCTATTGCAATTTGCAAAAAATAATTATAATTATTGAAGTTGTGTAGTCATTATTCCAGTTAACAACGAGCTCTGTAGATCAACAGCGCTGTTTTGACCCGCCATAGGTATCATAAGTTGTGTCAGGCGGAACCACAAATGCGTTGCTGGGCTCAAATATTCTCAAAAAAAAAGTCTGAGTAAGTATGGTCAATGACATCTTTCCTTACGAAGATGTCACCTATAGGATCGACAGAGAAGTCAATTCTCCAATATCAAAGATAACCAAGGTATTGAATCATATATTTGCTGTGTTTTTCAGCTAGTTGCCGTGCAGTGAAAGCTGCAGTGAGAGACAGAGAACAAATCTCGTCGGCGGTTGATGTCGAACTTGATTTTGTGACTGATAGTTTTGGGGACCCCAGTTTATCTTTGATATTTGTGAATTGAGTTGTCTGTAGATCTCATATATGATGTCTCCGTCAGGGTGATTTCATCGCCCTTACTCACTTAGGCTTATCCGGCAATGCATTTGTGATTCAGTCTAACACCAATGATGATACCTATGGCGTGTCGAAACAGTTCTCTCTGGTTTTCAACCTTATTTGTTTCAGGTTAGACCCAACTACCGAACAGGGATATAAGTCAAATCACAATACAATACAATTGCAATAAGTTATAAGATAAAAACAATACGTATAGAATTAGCTGAAGTAAAAAGACCTAATCTCAGAGATGGAACGGTAAAAAATGTCGAGCTGACAACTTGCTGAATTGCATTTGACACAGATGTTATGCAGAGGTGGATTAATCAGGATTAATGACTCTAGAGGTTGGTCTGGGTACACTGAAATTCAGTTTTTGCAGAGTATGTGGTTCAATAATCAAATTATTCATCAGTTAAAAAAAAAAAATCGAGATGATGGTTCAGTTGCCGTTGTGACAATCACAACGGCAACTAAAGCTATTCATAGCATGTCTAGCTAACAACGCATCATGGGGAAATCCAATTGGTGGATATTAATTGTCTGATCTACAGGAGAGAAGTTTTCGAAAACGACGTTGTACTGATTCAACTTGATCTGTATATAACTGATGAGATGGATTCCAGATTATGGATGCATATTCTAATTTTGATCTGACAAAAGCATAGTATAAGGTTTTCGATGTAGATGGATCCGCGAAATCTCTGGAGATTCGTGCAATAAATCCATACATTCTGTTTGTAGCAGACAGAATGGCTTCAATGTGTGGCACGAAGGAAAGTTTTGTTTCGAGAGTAACACCTAGATAGATGAATGTGAGAGGCCGTTGAAGTGGAATATCGTTTATTAAATATGATATGAAAATGGACGATTTTTTAGTGTGTACGTCATTACATTACATTTACTCGCGTTTAAAGAAAGATCATTGCAAAAACATCATTGCTCAACACGTTTCAGATTGAGGGAGAGTTGAAGATAGTTCTCGATGCATTGATCTCACAATATAATTTTTGGTCATCCGCGTATATCAAACAGTTGATGTCAATAACCTCAACTATGACGTTTTTGAACACGTTAAAGAGAAGTGGACCTAGCTTGCTTCCTCGTGGAACTCCCAAGGTAGCTGCATATTCCACGGACTTGAAGCAATTGAATATAACATACTGACCCCTGTCAGTGAAGTATGATATGAAAATTTGGATCAGGGTCAGAGAATAGCCGTACCTGTACAATTTCGATAGCAGTAATCCGTTATCAAGTCTGTCAAACACCTCAGAGAAGTCCGTATGTATGACATCAGTTTGGGATCTCGTATCAATGGTTTTAGAGATAAATTGGGTAACATTGGAAATTTGGTGGTTGTCAGGCGACCTTTAATAAAACCATGTTGAAGTGGT
Source organism: Leptinotarsa decemlineata (assembly GCF_025532065.1). Classification (NCBI taxonomy): domain Eukaryota; kingdom Metazoa; phylum Arthropoda; class Insecta; order Coleoptera; family Chrysomelidae; genus Leptinotarsa; species Leptinotarsa decemlineata. Next base: position 347,141 of record NW_027412545.1, on the reverse strand, counting down.
GTGATTTGATTGCTCGAATGGGGATATAACCTGCTATAGATGAGGATTTCAAACAGTTTGGCGAAGTTGCATATTATTGACATGGGTCTATAATTATTGACATTAAACTTGTCCCCTTTTATATAAATTGTCCAAACTTTGGATAATTTTTATAGATCTGGGATGATACTAGTTTTGATGTAGATATTTATTGATATTGTCAAAGGACGAGCCAAAACATATGCACAATCTCTGACAATCAGTGCAGGGATGCTGTCGGGACCTGTTGTCATTTTCGGCTTCATCTGTTTGAAAGCAGCCAACACTTCATTTTCTTCTGAGTAATGAATGTTCAAGACTTGCGAATATGGATGGTCGTCGCTCAATTCGGTTGGAGAGCTGATGATATATGATTTTGAGAAAAAATCAGCAAGGCTATTGAAAATATCTAAAGGAGTATCTAAAGATTGTCCTTCGTAAGACATTCTGTCCGTAATGCTGAAAGAACTTTTTCTGTTATTTATATATGCCCAGAATTTATTTGGATTGTCTATGAAGTCATGTCGGATTTGACAATTTTTTTGCGCGCGTTGTCCACATCCGACTTTATCTTTGCCCTCAGACGTACAAATTGTTCCCGGACAGCAACATCACCGCTGCTTTCAAATAGACGCCAATACTTAGCCCTTAGACAAATTTGCTGAATAATTTAATTGTCGAACCACGCCAGATATTTACGCTTGGAGTTACCAGTTCGTATGAGTACACATTGATCCAGTATGTTAAAGATTTTCCCGTTAAGATGAGTACAAGCATCATTTTTTGATCTATCGAAAACTTCAAGAATGGCCCAGTCAATACTTGCGATAAGTTCGTACATATGCGGAATGTTTGCTTTTCTAAAATTGTACACATTATTATAAGAGGGGGCGAAGTTTATTTCCAAATATCTATAATATTCGATTACAGTATATATTCAAGACAGGGTGTTTGTCTTCAGTTACTAGTGGATCCGATGATTTCTCGACACGACACTCAATATACTGCCACAGAACAATATGTGGTCGACTATCCTCTCATAATTATGGTACATGAAGTTATAATGTGATAAATTGCTAGATTCCAGAAAATTATTCAATAAATTATTTGTCGCGTTTAGTTGGTCACCTTGTAGAAACAAAGCATACGAAGGGATATTGAAGTCACGCGTGATGGAGATGCTATTATTATAGGCAACTTGAATGTTGGTAATAGTTTCGAAAATGATAATGTACATATCGAGTGACAAAGAGGGAGGGACATTAATATTGATTATAAATAACGAATTCGAATCAGAAATTATTTTCACCATAACAATGTCTACAGAGACTAATACTAGAGGAATGAGTGGGTTAAATCAACCCGTGAGGAGACGAATGAATCAGCAACTGCAATAAGAGCTCCTCCACCTTTTGAACAATTACATTCAGAGAATTTTCTATTAGAGCGGTATACTTCATAGCAATTAGGGAATAACTCTCCATTTCTGACCGAGTGGTCCAACCAAGTGTCTGTGCAAGAAACGGGAATCAGATAATCTAAATTGAGTTGAAAAATTGGGCTGTTTCAGATCGCAGACCATGGGTATTTTGATAATAAAATGTTGTGTAGTTATAATTCAGTAGGGTATAATCCTGGGAGGATGCAGACTGATCTCAAGCCTCATGAGATGAAGGTGTTTGCTACAGACAGCCAAGCACATAATTTTTGAATTTTTCTATTGCAGTTTGGTAAGCCGTACATTTTTCCTTTTTCCACACCGCATGATCTGTTAAAAAATTTTTTCTCGCCAGTTTAACACAGTTGGTGCATTTACATATTTGCGATTTGCATGCCTTTACTTCGTGATTGTCATGACACAGTGGATAGGAAAGCTGCTTATTACAATTTATTGAACAATGTTTAAAATTTATTACATGTGAAGCATCGAGGGATCTCAATGACATCAAAAACGCTGCAACTATCAAAGCCAATGAACAGATTACCTTGGGAAGGCAAGTTTATCTTTTATATTGAATGATTTAGTTCTCTGTCGATACCATAGATGGCAAGGGGAGATGGAAATGTATCTAACGTTAAAGAATATGTGAATGAACTTGCCCTTGACAAGAATTTTTTGATTGAAGGTACGTAATGATTTTCTGATGTGTTCTATTTAGTTAAATGAACATTCACATTTGTTCAGGCTACTGTGTTTTTTGTTGTGATATTTGTCTCTTTGTATTTTGTATGTTATAATTTATTGAAAAATATATGAAATGACCTATGACATATGACTAAAAGTCCTGGTTACACCTAATATATGAATATAATAAAGAATTCCCTTCAGCATATCCGTGCCGACATGAATCGAAATGAAATCACAAAGTCACATATACTCCGTCTTCTGAGGAACGTTATTAAATAGTTTCTGCCATTCCGAACAAGTTGTAGGAAATATCGTGTGTGCATTTCAAGTGTAAAATGCGTTTATGGCTTTCACATGTCTACAGTATGAGATCCGTGTTATAATTTCGCAGTAAAGGTTGAGTGAACGCTTCTAATATGCAAATAATCATTACATGACTGGAAAATTTCATCGTACACATGGATACTTTGTTGAGGGTATAGTACAACAATATGTTATATATTTAAGAATCTCTCGGACATTTTAAGAATTCAGTTCATCTCTATTTTCATCTGGTTCATTGGGAAAAATGTGTGAATCCATTTCAACAAGTATTCTGGAACCACTCTTTCATATTGTACTAGTTTAATTCAGCTTTCAATAAAAATTTTATTTTTATTAGGACGGATTTCCACCAAATGGATTCGCTTGCGAGTAGTTTAGTTTTCAAAAACAAAACAAAAAACTTGTTCAGGTTACGAAAACAAACTCGAAACTCGAATTCCACCAAACAGATAAAAATTAGTATCTGGTTCGCGTGTTTTGTTATAAAATGTTTCCTATCGTTTCCACTACGAAAACAGTTTTTATCACAACCTTCAGAGCCTCAATGTGAAAAATCCAAGTTTATTACATTCACCCTAGTGCAGTAAGATCAACCTGGAAATAACAGAATCCATATACATGACAGAGACTGTACTAACAGAACAAATCGCAATTGGGTTGTTAGAGAAAGATCGAAAATGATTAAGTATCTGGGAGTTGTTGTGGATCGGCATATGAAATGGGATGAGTACATAGACTATGTTGCAAAACGGCTCAGACTTTTAACTGAAAAATTTTATGAATTGAGAAATATTCTGAACTACGAAAATTTGATCACCACATAACAGGCTCTAGCAGAATCTGTAATAAGCAATTGAATTGCTGCCTTCGGTGATACTATTCCCTCAATATTTTCCAAATATCTCAAAATACAATATTGAAAATATCATTTAAAAAACCCGTATGTCTGTATAAGAAAACGCAATTATTGAAAACGAAAGAACTTGATATACAATAATGTTTAACTTGTGTGTACACAAACAAATTTACACTTCATCAACAAACAAAGAAAAACAAACAAAATTCGTTACTAGTTCATCCAAACATTCCGTATTCAATAAAAGTCACACTCAGATATGTATTTTCTATGATGGTCTAAAATCATTCAATGTTCTGCCAGTTAGAAACTCTCTCCTGGATATACCATGATATTTAACATAGGTGAAGCAAAACGCGGTACAGGAATTATACACAGATGTGGCTATGACATAAAGGATATACTTTGTTCTCAAGACGGTAGAATAGTATCGGTAACTATCGAAAATATTCGCTACGTTAATATTTATGCACCTTCAGGTAGTCAAAACTATCGCTCTAGAAATGAGTTTTTCCAAAATGATTTGTTTCTACACTTCAACTTCAATTTGCCTGTCATTTTAGTAGGATATTTCAACTGATTCAATGATTGGAGGCCTATAACTTTTTCGAATACGGACTACAAATTACTGACGAAAATTCTAGCGGAAAGAATAAAAAATGTGTTGCCAAAAATTTTAGGAGACGAGCAGAACTGTGGAACAGAAAAGTCAATTTTCAACAACCTTCTTTTGATCAGAGATACTATTTTAAATTGGGAAACTGAACAAAAAACTGAAGGCAAACTATGCATATTATAGGATTCAGCAATAAAATAATACAGGCATTGGAAAACATTTAATGCACTGCAAATTTTTCAATGACGATAAATGGCTTTCTGTCCAAAATATTCGATATGAAGAGCTCAATAAGGCAGGGCTGTCCCCTGTCGATAATTTTATTCAGTATTTTAATGGAACCTTTTTTGAGACTATGTAATGTTTCCCCGCAGGGCACAAAAACTAAAAACGGGATAAGGATAGCTTCGGCTTATGTAGACGATGTCACAATTTTTCTCACGAATCCAAAGGATATACACGTTCTGAACAACTTGATTGAAATATATTGTGAGGCATCTAATGCAAATGTTAACTATGAAAAATCTGTAATCTTACCTCTAGGAAACTTCAAACATAACTTTTCACAAAATTTTTCTGTTAAAAAAGAAGTTAAAATTTTAGGAATGATAGTATATGCAGACTTCAATGAGATGATATGGAAAAATTGGGACTCAATTATTCACAATATGCACGTACTCTTAGAAACCAATTACACACGGAATTTAGACTTGATAAAAAAAATTCAATTTGTAAATATGTTTGTGGTCTCTAAAGCGTGGTATTTGGCACAAGTTTTACCAGTTTCTCAGTATCACATACAGAAAATGAAACTTCTAACAGGTAATTACATATGGAGTGGTTATCTATAAAGAGTTAGCAGGGACCAACTTTTTCTACCTTATAAACGGGGAGGGCTAAATCTTATAGATTTTGAATTGAAAGCAAAAGCTCTATTCGCCAAAAACCTTCAAAATTCTTTGGCCACCTGTGAAAGAAAAATAACTTACAAAATATCTTTGAACTTAATGCTAAATAATAACGTGAATAGTCCGGTACACAACTCTCTCAAAAAATACAAAGAAATCATTCGTGAGGCGATCGTAGAATTAGATCAAGATAAGCTGCTGAAAACAAAACTAATATACCAAAGTTTTATGAAAAAAAAGTACATCAAACCGCCCATAGAAGTTTGCGAACATTAAATGGAATACGGTATGGAAAGTAATCGGAAATTGTAGAATTCCGTCAAAGTGGAGATCTGCTGTTTACAAAGCGATGAATGGAATATACCCTGTAGGTTCCAAAACTTCACGTCATGGCCTTAGCGACTCCAATTTGTGTTCGAAATGTGACGATATTGACAACATATCGTATTAACCGTATTAAAAACTGTCTAATCTCGAAGGTCCCATGGAAATGGTGCTATGAGCATATAAAAAAAAAGTTTCGCCTGTGTAATGATAGTGGTGATCCAAGACAGATATTTCAAACTTCCTTCAAAAGGAAAAAAAGATACAAATGTGTGGCTTAGGATATACAGTGCTTTACTGTATAACAATTCAGAAAGTTTCAAAGATTTGACTGGTTTTATAGATACACTTCGAAGAAGTAGGTGGAATATGTTACAGACTGGTAATAATGGGGATTTTTTTCATAAAATTTATTTCTTTTAATAAATTCTCACACTGTGATGATAGTTAAGTTCTACTACTACTATTGTACTACTTTTATAAATTGAATAATGTGTTTAAGAAAAATTTATCGAATCTTCCGAGCGAAAGGGACAAAAGCAAAAAAACCAACATACTAGATGAGATCATTGTTACGACAAAGAGATTATGGAACAGATTAAATTATGGCAGATTTGATGAATGATGACATAAGAATGAATGGAATGAGATAATCGTTTAATAGTTTCCTAAGAATGTCCAATCACGAATTTGAGAACTTGCTAAATGTACTAGGACCAAAATTCTCAAAGAGAATACACATTACAGATATAGGTTACAGGTTAAGTGGTAGAGCAGGACCTCACTAGGTTATACGTAGTGGGCTACTGAACTTCGCCTTTTAGGTCAGCAGTTATGTGTAAAAAAAAATGTTTTTCATGCTGTTCTAATAAAGACATATTATTATTATTATTATTATTATTATTATATATGTTATATCTGAATACTAGTTGCTTGTTGTTGTCACCGACGGTTTCCACATAGCGCAGTCTGTTTACAAAAACACAGACAAAACACTCAAACTGTTTGATCTTTCCGCCTGCCGAAGTGACAGTTCGTTGTTGACAAAAACAATCGCACGCGACACAAAGTTTTCAAAATGTTTCTTATTTAGTTTTGTCAAAATCGACACAGTTTATTTTTTGTCCTTTTGGTAGCAATCCACATTTAGTCATGAGGTTACTCAATATATTTTGTTTATTTCAATCTATAATTGTATCCATTACATCTACATTCCGAGCGATTTCAGTGAATAAAATTCTGTCACTCTGTTTCATGAAGGATTATTCTGAAAGAGGTAGGCTGTGTTAGTATATTGTGAAAAGAGAAATGATACTTTCTATGTTTTTTACCACTTTTATTTGTGACTAAAGTTATTGTATAAGTTTGATATGATTTCCTACTACGTAATAATGGCTACATCCACCAATTTATTAGTATATTGTTCCAAAAAGTTTGTTTGTATATAGTAGATGAATTTGTCTAATTACTGTAGCAACTATGAGATTACTCAGTACATTTTATTCTTATTGATTTGTGATGAGGTGTTTTCCAGTTCTGATATTGTTGAAGTAGTGATATTCGAAAAAAACGAATTCAATAATTGGCAAAACTGAACTTGACAAAGCTCCAGTCAGTGGAAAAACCATCAATGTGAGGTTCACTTCACTGCTCTTCAGTGGTATTGGCAGATTATTAGTTAATTTATAAACTATATATGTAGGAATGGAATACTTCCTTCACAGAAACTTTTGACGCAATTATTATCATACATTTGGATAAATATTTCTGTTTTATGATCACCAATTTTATTTATTGGGTTGGATTGTGTTTGTGAGAAGTTGGACTATTAACTATTATTTTTTCAGTGAAAACAATAAGAGTTGCAAGTGTTCTACTTGGTATATGCGGTAAGAAGGAATTTGGTGCGACGCCGCTGTACTGGCCTGATATAAACAACAGAACAAACTTCAATTGGAGCCAAAAAATTTGAACAAAGCACAGGGTAGATACAAAACTTTTGTTGATATGCATGATATCACTGATATTTTCTTTGAATTGAAATACTTCTTCTATTGGAAACTGGGAAGCACGAAAAGTCATCGGACTGAAATATACGTCAGCGGTGACATCACATCAACAAGTGTTCCGAATGCTCTTTAGGCTTAGGTACCTGAACCTATTATTTCAAAATGGGGTTTTAGAACCAATTGATTCCACAAATACACGAATTTCATGGGTTTCACCTGCCGAAGTGGTCATGAAGCAAAACGGCAGTCAGGATTTGTGCTGATTTCAAAGTTACCATGAATGGAATTGTGCAAGTCAATGACTACCCTCCTTCTTGTTTTGAGGAAATCCCCTCAAAAAAGGGTAGTGGAAAATCGATTTCGATAGCTGACGAGTTTCAGTCATCTCCTGATGATTGTTATCTACTCGACTATCCAGAAGCTCGTTGGGAGACAACAATTTGGTTCTGATGAGGATAAAGCGTTTTCAACAGATTCATTCTACGTCATTGGTTTCAAATTCTGCTCATCAAGCATTAAAAAAGTTTTGCACCAGCAAAAAGCAGATAACACCAAAAAACGAGATTGAGTGCTTTTGAAGCTTCATCAAATCACCTTATGTTGTTGAGTAAAAACTAAGTTTTGGTGAACATTTTTTGAAATATAGGATGACCTTGGATATGTACGAATGTATACACGACATACAGGTTCTCCCATTTTCAGTAAAATATTATTGGAAAAACCTTCGGTAATCTGATTTGAACATAACATATATATTCTGGGACACAGAAATTTAATTAGGCGTGGATTAGCAACCCCATACAGCGATATTAAAGGAGACGTGAGAGTAAGAGCTGTTTCCTATGAACACAGCTCTCAAATTTATGATGAATCAGTACCTCAAATGAACCTTCTGATACATAATGGTGCGATGTAAAGGGTATGTTCTCCAACATACCATACAACGACTGTAAGCCCCTCATTTTAGACATATTAGATCAAGCCAAAGTGGACCATATCACTTCCTTTGAAGTTTGAGCATTTCAATGTGTGCTTAAATCAGAGCTACCTACAGTTCAACAACAAATTTTATAAACAGGATTCAGGTTCACCAATGGGATCACCCCTTAGTCCACTTTTAGCAGATATATTTATGAACAACTTGGAGACCACTATAGTAAACTCCGACCTCAGTAAAAAACATATTCATTTTTTGTACAGATATGTAGACGATATTCTCGCCTGTTTCAGAGGTACTACACGACAGCTGAACGAGTTTATGACATTCATGATCAATCTCAATAGCAACATTCAGTTCACACTCGAAACAGAGATAGAGAAACAGATGAATTTCTTAGAAGTGGCCATTACACACAATCAGAATAAATTTGAGTTAAATGTTTTCAGAAAACCTAGCTATACAGACATCACCATCCCATGCGATTCTTTCCATCCCGACAGTCATAAATTAGCAGCCTAAAATTCAATGTTGCACAGAGCATTCTCATTGCACTTGTCTGCAAACAATCTAGCTATCGATATAATTACACAGATAGGTCATAATAATGGTTTGAACGCAGATACTATCCAGAAGTTAGTCAGGAAACAAAGCCGGAAATTCACTTACAGAATAATATACCCTCAGGTCAAACAAACAGAACTCAAGAAATGCCAGGTTATCTCATTTTCTTTTCAATTCCAATGATAAAGTCGACAAGTTGGAAAAATCTGAAGTTTATAAGCTTAAGTGTCCGGAGTGTAATAGTGTTTATGTGGGACAATGTGGCCAAAATTTTCAAAAACGGTATGCTGAATAAGAAAGATCCTTCAAGACTGGGAAAATATGATTCGACGTTTTCAAACCATTCCTTGGCATGCAACCACAAGTTTCCGAATCTAATCGATACGAAAATTCTGCACTATGCAAGGAAGGGTTGCGAGCTCAATTATTTAGAATCCTTTGAAATTCACAAGCATGAACATTGCGGGTGCAACCTGTTAAATGATAAAATCGATTTAATTTACTCACCGGTTTTTTAATTGTAACATCCGCTGAACTGTAAATTCAGGTACTCAATCAAGTCAAGTACCTCTATTTATATTATTATCTACAGGGGTGGTATATAATGGCGAATGTAATGAATCACCGTTAGTTTATTGAATAAGTTTGAAAATGTCCGTATAGGACGAAACTGCCGTAACGTTAGTTACAAATAAAAGTGGTAAAAAACATAGAAATTTCCATTTCTCTTTTCATTCACATATAAATAAAAAATTCACCAATATCAGAATGAAGTTAACAAAAGTGAAGAACCAAGTGGTCTTTGACGATAATATTTTGAGATCACATCATGCTGTAGGAATGTACCAGCCAGAACATTCACATCATGCTGTTTTTAACCAAGTCTCTAGTTCACATGAACATTTAATGAGTACTTCTTTTGAAATAAATATGGTGATACTTTCACCGTACACAACCATAACTATTTGTGAAACATCGTTTTATCAAGGAATGTTTTCATTGAGGTCATGATATTACACAAATTAAATTTCATTTAATATTCAAAAACTCAAAACACTGTCCTACTCAACAGTGCAACACAAATATCAGCATTGACAAAGTCGCGTCGTATAGCATAGTCACTTCAGATTTTGTAGCCCCTTAAAATTAATATGTATACAAGAGTTCAGATGCTCATTTACACTGAGTAACATCAAATAGTTTCAAAAAGTAATTCATTAGAGGAGAAGTTACTCCACAAATATCCCTGTAACCACGTGCCCAACTACCTGGAAGTTTATTCCGAGATAATATAACTCGTAAGTCGTTTAAGTTCCATCAAATCCATTTTCTAGCAATTCTTCGTGTCTCTTTTATATTAAGTGACTTTCTGGTGCTCCATACAATTTTGATTTGATCCGAAAACCATTTCCGGATGAATATCCCACATTCGTTCTTTATTGCTCTACACAAGTAGATTCCTGCCATATTGATTTTCTACCTCATGCAACTTACATAGGTATGACGGTGAGCTCGTTTACGGGGCGATTCCTCAAAATTAGATTCCGAGGAGAACAAATAAAAGAGGCGAACGCCAAGACGTCTATTCCTATTTTCTACATGGGGTGCTTTTAGCACAATTCTTCGTGAAATATTTTGGATATGTTGCGAACTAGTATGAATACCATTCCCCATCTTTCATCTTCACGTTTTCTGTGAATGCAGGTCGAAGATAAAATAAGCATGGTATCACCCGCTAATTTGTACATGGAGGATATTTGAAAACAAACTATTATTGGGGATCTACGTTAACGCAATAGGACATACAACAGCAATTTCTTTATTTTTTTGTCCGTTTGTCCGACTTTCTATGCTTTTATGAATGCTGATTGCAACCGATTTGGAAGTAGTTTTCACTAAAGGATTGTGGAATTACCAGGAATTACCACCTCGTTTATTGAGGATGCCAAAAATTCACAAGCCGGATGACCCACTAAGGTCGATTGTCAGTGTCATAGGTTATCCGATGTTTGAGATCGCCAAATACTTATTGAGTCTGCTACAGCCACTTGTTGGTTAAACAAAATCATTGCTCAGAGACTGTGCTCACTTTATTGAGAAGATTCGTAATTTGAAGCTGAATCCTAATGACGTGTTAGTGAGTATTGATGTCGTATCTCTATTCACAATGTTTCCGATTAGTGGAACCTTGCAACTCATTAGCAGGTTATTCTCTCCAGACATCATCACCTTATTGAAACATTGCTCAACATGAACATACTTTCTGAGGGATGAAAAATTCTATGAACAGAAAGAAGAAGTTGCAATGGGAAGTCCACTCAGTACAATAGTTGCCAACTTCCACATGTAACAATTCGAACGACGAGCTCTAGAACATTCGTCGGCCCGACCCTCCTGCTGTATACGACATGTTGATGGAGACACGGGAAAGATGAATTGGCAATGTTTTTGGGACATTAGAATTCTTGAAATCCGAAAATCCAGAAAACTAACTCATATGAACCGATATTTAAATAAGCACACCAATCATCAGATGCGACAAAAAAAAAAGATTATTGAGACTCTGGTAGGAAGAGCACAAAAATGGCTGCTATATGAGGGCTACAAGAGAAAAATGTGTCATCTGAAAAATGAGTTTCTGGGTAACTACACGGTGACACTGGATCGAATGGCCAAAGGAAGAACTTGTTTATCCTACATTAATGGTGTGACGGACCGAATTGGAATGATCATCAAAAAACATGGAGTTAGTAACATATTTGAACCCGAAAGAACGATAGAGAATGGTATCTGGTAGTTGATAATCCATCCACCCACTAATTCTCAACGCTCTTACAGTACATGTAATGTATATTGAGGTGAACGATATCTTCTCACTAGTAGTTTATAGTCTGTTCCGTTAGTATAAGTGATTATGTTTGATGATATACATTATGTTTAATGATTTCGTCACAGGTTTTTACCCTGTCGAGATTCGGGCGACTAGAGCATTTATTTGTCGTGGAGAGTGAGTTCCCTTGTGAATGGAAGAGCTATACATTTGTAGAGGAGAGCAAATTAGTTGAATCATCACATTGCTGTTGATTTTTCTTATTAACTGAAGATCAAATATATCACGATGTTCGAGTAATGAGTGAAAACAGAAATGTTATTGTAATTCATTACAGAATAGTTGTCATGTTCCATCAGATAGAAGGTAATTAAAGTATAAGATGAAATTATTCCAAATCTCCCTTGTTTGGATTATACGAAGGAAGGTTGAGCGACAAACATGTTCAATATTAAAAAAAAATCAAATCTTGTTTAAGATCTATAACAATTCGAATTTTTGCTGAACTCCATTCCAATGATCGATCATCCAGCAACAAATAATACTAACAAAGCTTGATAATTGAAGTGAGTTCAGTTGAGTGCACATGATAGACATGACAGGCGCAAAACTTCGAATTCCTAATTTGTTCATCAATTTTGATCGTGCTATTTAATATTCACTCTTCCTCATTTTGAAATATTAATATACAAATTTTAGCAGCACGAAAAACATAATCAGGGTTCACTTCTTGTTCTCGGGTCTTTAATTGAGAGCAGCATGATTTGTTCGAAAAATGAGGTGAATGTTATAATTTTGCGGACTACGTACATTTGATTGGCAATTCGTTTATTTTTTATGTTGACAAAGTTGTCTTGAATATATGTTCACATTTTCAGTAGTTTAGTTTGTTGGTGAGAGGCATAAAATTTGATAGTGTTTTGCGTGATCGGCGATTTTCTGTTATAGAAACAAATTTATCAAAGAATTTGCATAAAGTTTTGTCTGACAAATTGAATCGGGTCACCAAAAACACGTGGAATATTGACAGTGGTATATGGTGATTGTACTCTATGACAGAAAAATCTTTACAAGTAGTACAGGCTATTCACAGGAGTTGGGGAAGATTTGAATAACGACGCTCACCCCATAACATCAACAGCCAATGAAAATGTTGAGAAAGTGAACAAAATTGTCATGAAGAATTGCCGAAGACAATTCTTCATGATCCAAGATCAAAAACGCTCGCCAAGTTTGATGAAACGTCAAGGTTTTGTTCACTGTTTTTTTCGATAAACTTAGCGTAGTGCATATGTTGTTTCTGCCACATGGTCGTACGGATGATAAGGAGTATTATCACGAAGGTATGCGCCGCTTCCAAAGAACAATATGAAGAAATCGTCCGGTATTGTGGAAAAACAATTCATAGCTTTAGCAGCACGATAATGTACCTGATCACTCGTCATTGCTTGTTCGTGATTTTTTGGCCAAAAACAACACTGTAATCATACCTGAGCCACGGTATTCACCAGATTTGGCCCCCAGCGACTTTTTGTGTTCCCAAGATTGAAGAGGCCAATGAAGAGAGCTGGAGGACATATCTACCAAAAAGTGTATATCAGATCTGCTTTAAAAATTGAAAGGAATACTTGCACAAGTATATTATACCTGAGGAGACAAAATAAAAAATTTCAAACGAATGAATGTTCTGAGAAAAATAAAATTCGCCATTTTTTTTTCCAGACCTTGTATATTTTCCAGAACATTTTGAAACAGAGAAGTGAGTATCCACAGTTTATACAAAAGTAGATGACAAGAAAATCATAACTGTGATTGAATATGATTTCGATTGTGATTATTACACAATTGTTGACTTCTGTCTGGAAGATGAGACTGACGACGTATACTGACCAGACAGAACCACCTGAAGCTGGAAACTGAGGGATTCATCATGGCTTGCCAGGTTGGTGTCTTCAACACCTCATTCTACCGCAGTCGCATGATGGGTATATGGGTTCCTAATGCACTTGCTATCAGCATGTCCAGCATATGCGGTCTCGGCCTATATCCATCCACATAACGCGACCCTTAGAGTGAGTGCTATATTACCATCTACGGTACTCTTACGGTGTTGACGAGTAATACGGTCCGGAGGATATTGAATCCGAATTTATTGAAACTATTCGTTCCCCACCCTCAGGCTCATACAGGCTAATGAGCCTGATGTAGTCCTCCTCGATCACCAGAGCAAGGAGATATTTGTCGTGGAGTTTTCAGCTCTTGGCGAAACGAATATCGTCCGAGAAGAGGAGGAAAAACGGATAAAATATCGAGATTTTCTTTTCGAACTCCGCAGACTCTATCCAGACCACTCTGTGAAGATGGTTGTTCTGATTATTGAAGTCCTTGGTGGAATGATGCCCTCTCCACTCTCGAATCTTAAAATCTTACCGGCTTGCCGCACTAAGGTGGAAATCTTAGCCGCACAGATATAGAAGGCTGTCATTCTTGGCTCAATGCGCTTGCTCAGGGCACATGATTCTCGGACCCAATGATCACTTACCCCACGGTGTGGGGAGTGGTCGTTGGTTGATAATGATGGCGCGCCCTCCCGAATATATCGGGGGATAGGGTCTGACCAGCAGATACTACGGTAAAAAAAAATAATAGGTCTTCATTCCCAGAAAGATACAATGAATAAGTATGAACATTCATTGAAACAAGAAAGGCTGAATGGTGACTGTAGTTGCTAAGAGGCCCACTAGTACCTTCAAAATCGATTTCTGCAACATCAGAGGACTCAACTCAAATATAAACTCAATGCACCCAGGGCCGTAGCGAAAAGAAAATCCAGGGGGGTAGGAAATCCAAGTTTTCCCAACTCCACCAGCAAAATTTCCCAACTTTCGAAAAAATTGTAGCGAAGGGATTAGTTACTACTATAATATATTAATTTTCCTACTTAGCTATCCAAAGATTAGCTGAATGCTTATGCCCGTTAGGGTATGTACAAACAAAACTAAATTTTGGTAATTATAAAGATAATAATGGAAATTATCCTACTTTGGACCAAGGTCCTTGGTCTTCCACCATATCCAACATGCATAGAAACATTCAATACAAATGAAAGGAAACAACACTTAAATAATACTGTGCTCATTGTTTTCTACTATTATTTTTTTCTATCTTCACGGCCCGAAATTTCCCAACTTTTCCAAGTCGAAAAAACAGCGAAAAGTTGAGAATTTGTGGACTGTTCAGGACTGTTCTCATGGGAGAAATTAAACTTTCTTGAAGTTTTTAAACAACTTTAAATTTCAAAGTATGGATTCTCTAAGTTATGCATGTTGGGAAATACCAACCTTCTCCTGGTTCTTTCCCTTTTCTTATTAACTCTCCCTTTTTTTTCTCATTTTTTTTTCAATTTTCAATAATTTTTTTTACTATTATTTTTCTGTCTTCACAGTCCAAAATTTCCAAACAGGGGGGGAGGCTCTTCTCCATCCCACCCCCATGGCGACGGCCCTGAATGCACCAGCATCTGCACTCACAGAAACCAAAGTCAGTGAATTTTCTATATCCCAGTTATGATTTCCACTCCCGAGTCAGACGTAACTTTGGAATATCTTTTTTTATACGAAGCGATCTCTCTTGTCAACGAGAGGAAATTCTGGAACCCCGAAACTTTGATGTAACGTGGTTCAAAATAATATCACACCAAATTCATATGCCGCGTTCAACGACCACCTAGCAATACACAATATAGAACACTATTTTCTTCACTTGCAAACGTCATTGCCTTTCTGCAAATCAATTATCCCAGTGCCGAAATTCTCATATTCGGTGACTTCAATGTCCATATTGAATGGCTCAAATTTTCAAATATCAACGACGAACGAACGAAGTCACCCTAAGGTCTCTATTGGGATCTTCTGACCCCAAACTAATTTCAGTGTTGAGAGAATTACCGATGAATGTTGGGGAACAATCTAAGCCGCGCAAAGTTTGGCATTACGGATCAGCTAAATGGAAGGATATTGAAGACCATTTTCGAAACTTTTCCTGGCTAGATGTTTGTTTCATCTCTAACGATCCATTAACTTGTGCTTCTGAAGTCACGGAAGTAATTTTATCATCCATGGATGCATTATATTTTTTTTTCAATGAAACGAACTTTTATACAACATCCACAATTCCACCACTAACACAAGCGGATGGTTCAATCGCAACAACAGCATTAGAAAAAGCAAATCTACTAGCTGCTCCACACTCCTCTCCACAGTAGATTTAATGGAAAAGACACCACCCACTATCCCCACACTAGAATCTACTATGTCATAAATTACTTTTCAATAGCGTCTATTCAGGCAAATTTTGAAACAGCTCAATATTAACAAGGCGTTTGGACCTGACGAAGTATTTTGCAGACTATTTAACCTGTCTTACAGGAAAGGGGTTTTTCCTTCTTGTTGGAAGATTGCTCGCGTTCAGCCTATTTCCATAAAGGTCAAGAATCCAATATATCGCTTTGCTGACGACAGCACACTTGTTTCGTCATTCCATTTGGATTCCAGCACTTTGGCTACGGAGGCACATCTTCACCGGCAGCAGGAGGTTGCATATCTTAATGAGGATCTAGAAGTGATTTCGACTTGGGGTGGAAGTAACCAGCTTCAGTTCAATGCCATAAAACCTAGGCATCGGTTTTCTCTAATGATATAACTGTCTCCGAACCGGATATAATAATGTCAGGTCAGACAATTCCGCTTTCTGCTTCGATAAGTTTGTTGGGGGTTGAAATGGAAACCAATGTAATTGTGTTGTGTGTTTAAGGAGCAGACGTTTTATTGTTGAGCTCTGCTATTTATTAATATTTATGTGGTAACAATTCGTAGCTTCTAGTTTGATTTCATATCAACGGGTAGATACAGTTTTTGTGATACGAATACAACAAATTCATTTGAAAAAACTTTACTGCAGTGGGAAAAATGACTGATAAACTTTGTAAAGTGTGTAGTAAACCGGTAAATCGTAAAAACCCCGGTCTGCAATGTGGAAGTTTTTGTACTCGGTTTTATCACGGGCAGTGTATCAACATCGTCGGAACTCAGCTCGATAGCCTCGGAACCGAAGGTGTTTCATGGACCCGCCTAGATTGTCGCAGCCGTCCTCGATCATCTGTTGGAGCTCCGATGCCGCTGTTGATGAACGATTGCCTGTCCAATTGCTCAGCGACGAACCCTCTGGAAGAGATTCGGGAAGAGCTTAGACAGATCCGGGAACAGCAAGCTATGCTTCTCCAGTCAGTGAACTTTTGCAGCAATAAAATCTCAGACTTTGAGAACGAGCTATCTAAACTCAAAGAACATTTAAAGAAAACAGACCAAATCCTGAATGAAAATAAAAAACTGAAATCTGATTTAGTAGCTCTACAGTCAAAAGTGAATGACCTAGATCAGGCTTCACTTTCGAATAACCTAGAAATACAGGGTATTCCTGAAAAACTGAATGAAGATTTACTAAATATTGTGGAGAAAATAGGAGCATACATTAACTACAATGTGACTCCTCACACAGTCGATTATGCACTTAGGGTCCAATTAAATCATAATTCTTCAGACACGACATCAAAGAATATAATTGTTAAATTTACGTCTAGGAAAGAGAGGGATCTATTTCTGATGGCGGTAAAGACCAAACGCATTAGAAACAGTAATTCAGCAAAAATGTCTCTGGATGGAATTTCGGATGCATTCTACATTAATGAGCACTTAACGTTGGCTAATAAACTGTTGTATAAGGACGTCAGGGCAGCTGCCAGGGACAAGCAATACAAGTATGTCTGGGTCAAGAACGGTGTTATTTTTTGCAGGAAAGATGATTCATCCAGGATGAATCATCAAGAACTCATCGAAAAAATGTAGTTTTACTTTCCTGTTTTCACATAAGTCTCATTGATTATTATATCTGGTCCTCATGGATAAACTGTTAGTGTATGGCCAAAATGTAAATGGATTGCGATCTAGAACTGCTGAATTTAAACTGAATACCCTTAATATAGATGCTGATTTATACTTGATAACAGAAACAAATCTGCTCAATGGAATTTATGACTCCGAAGTTCTTGACCAATCACAATACAATATATTCCGCCGTGACCGTGAGAGTGCTGCTAGTGCAGATCACAAGAAATCTGGTGGTGGTGTTCTAATCGGTACTAAGAAAAATCTCGAGGTTACTCATCAAATTCAGTTACAAAGTGAAGCAGAGGATATATGGATTACTATACACGAATGCGCTAACGCTACAAAAATTCATGTGTACTGTGTTCATCTCCCACCTAGAGATGATTATGCAAGAACATCCTTCACTTCGAAACTCCAAGAGAACCTTGATGAACTTTCAGGAGACTCAATAATTATATTTGGTGATTTTAATTTTCCGTATATTAACTGGATGCCCAGTCTGTGTAACACTTTTTTCATCCCAACAAATACTGATAATACTAATGCTCCTCTGATTGACCTTCTTTCTTTTGGTGGATTCTCCCAATATAATTATGTGCGAAGTATCGATGATGGAACATTAGATTTAGTTTTTTCTGTAAATGTTGAATTAACGGATTTGAAAATGAGTGATATTTCTTTGGTGAGGGCTGATTCTTATCATCCACCTATTGAGTTTTATATATATTACCAAGAAATGTACCCACTTAATACCAAAATTGAAAAAATTTTTCATTATAAGGAAGCAAATCATGATGAGTTGAATAATTACTTTCATAATCGCGACTGGGAACAGCTCTTTACCAACCTCTTGATTGACGAAGCGGTAACAAAGTTCTATGAAGCTCTTGAGGCAGGTACTAGATTGTATGTTCCCGAGGTTACTATTAGGAATAAGAGGTTCCCTCTATATTTCTCTATCGATACTGTTAACTGTATAAAACGCAAAAACCTGATGCACAAAAAATGGAAGAAGTATGGCTATCAGTATTATCATGAGGAATTTAAAATACTCAGGCGTAGGAGCAAGAATCTAATCTTCAAAAATTACAAAGCATACATTGATAATATTTAAACAGATATCAAAGTCTGCCCGAAGAAATTTTGGAAATACGCGTCAAGTTGTCGAAATGGTGTAGGTATTCCTAATAAATTGAATTCTAATGATACCATTGCAGATAACGCCAAAGATATTTGTATACTTTTTGCCAACTACTTTCGTTCTGTTTATAGTCCATATCAACAATCTTATAATTTCTCCGCGCATCTTAGCAACAACAATTTGATTCATTCTATCCATTTCACTCCTGAATTAGTGCTTGGAAAAATGAACACATTAGACGTCAATAAAGGTGCAGGAATCGACGGCTCTCCATCGTATTTTGGTAAAAACTGTGCAGTCAGTTTATGCCACCCACTCTGTAAACTTTTCAATACATCTATTCAGTCTGGTATCTTCCCAAAGATTTGGAAAACGGCTCTTCTCGTCCCGATATATAAAAACTCAGGCAGTAGAAATCTAGTCAATAACTATCGGGGTATAAGTAAACTCTCTATTTTCAGTAAGGTATTTGAAAGCATAGTTTATGATTCACTATTTTATAGTTTAAAGACCTCACTCTGTGACATTCAACATGGTTTCTTCGCTAAACGTTCCATCGAAACAAATTTAGTTATTTACACCGAATATATCTCGAGTGCACTGGACAGCCGTGAACAAGTTGATTCACTGTATACCTCAGGGCTCACACCTGGGTCCACTGTTGTTTTTAGTATTCATAAATGACATACAGTCTTGTTTCCTTTATTCTAATATTTTGTTATATGCAGACGACTTGAAAATATTTAAAAAAATTACCTCCATAAGAGACTGTTTAAAAATTCAGGAAGACCTTGCTAGATTCGTGATATATTGTGATATGAATAAGCTGAAACTCAACGTGGAAAAATGTACATGTATTTCGTTTTATAGAAATCATTCACACATATTGTTTCAGTATTTGTTGAATAGTATTGCATTAAATAGAGTAGAATATATCAAGGACCTTGGAGTATACTTTGACACAAAATTGAATTTCAATCGCCATGTTGAATATGTCATAAATAGAAGCAACAGAACACTGGGTTTCTTCAATAGAACGTGCAGAGACTTCAACAACGAAGCCGCTATTAAAACTATCTAATTATGCATTTGTTTATAGCAAGTTGAATTTCGCTAGCATTATATGGAATCCTCGCTAAAATACATTCAAATTGCGTTTAGAACGACTGCAAAATAGGTTTGTTGGACATCTTCATTACCGAATCACGAATGTCTATGTAACTCACGGTATTAATCAAATCCGTAACTATTATAACATTCAGCCTCTAGAACAACGGAGAATCACTTCGGATCTAGTGTTTGGCTATAAAATTTTAACGAATCTTATTGACTCGCCTGAGTTGATAGCAATGATGTCCTTTCATGTACCCCAGAGAAACACAAGGAATAAATATTTATTAGCTACTTCCACATATAACACCAATGTGGGGAAAAACTCTCCAATAAATAGAATTACAGACTCATTCAACAGATACTGTTCCAATTTGGACTTTTTCTCCATGTCCTTACAAATGTATAAAAGTAACATAAGGAAAATATTCAATTTTTAATCATTTATGTTTTAGATTAAGCATTTAGATCATTTACCTGTTGAACGCCAGTTTTGTTAGCACAATCTGTATTTTAGTGGATACTTGTTTGGGTTCTTTTACCTGCATGTGTCCCGAATTTAGAATAAATAAATAAATAAATAAATATGTCTTGGCACAATCCCGTCGCTGGAATTGCAAAGGCTGCTTCTCAAAATCTTGAAACACTGTTCCGAAAAAGAAAACTGTACACACCTCAGCAACTTTTGACGCCTTATAAAGCTTAGATAAGGCCTTCTTTGGAGTATTGTTCTCATGTATGAAGCTCTGCCCCTACACATACCCTGAAGTTGCTGAATTCCATCCAGAAAAGAGCCATCCGCCTGATTAGAGACGCGAACATCACGTGCAACCTTGATAGCCTGGAACATCAGAGAAAGGTTGCAGATTTGTCTCTCTTCTATAGATATTTTCACGAGAGGTGTTCAAATGACTTGGCACATTTGATTCCATCAAAAACGGTACATATCAGAAATACTCGACGGACTATGGCTACTCATCTTTTTGAGGTTCAATTCAATACACTTCGAACTTCACTCTTTAAGACCTTTTCCATCTGGAGAACTGCGTTTATGAGGAATAAACTTCATGACGAGATTTTTTCAAATGGATTTGATCTCCAGCGATTCACATCCAATGTGAATGGCTACTTTCGCATAGAGATTCTTTGAAAAACCGATTATGTTTCGTAGAAAACGAGAAATATTTGAGACCCATTCAGAACAACCACGAAGCAAGTCTGAACAAGATTCCAAATGGAGCTCTCCTGTTTGTTAGGGCATAAATTCATTCAAATCTGCCTCCAATTCCAGTGAAAATTCACGTTTCATACTAATTAATCACAACGTCAATTCTCTCCGGAGATTTAATGAAGATGCATGTTTTGGGACAAAGGATTTAATTAAAGAGCAAGGTTCTCAAATACGAGACACCATTTCGTTCTGCATAAGTTCTCCAGATAAGGTTATTTTTGAGTTGAAAGTCACAAAGGCTGCCTTCTCCCGCAGTCATTCTTCTGGCATACTGGAAAAAGAAAACCGATTCATGAAAAAGAATGAAGTCTTTATTAAGACTCTATTTCGAAATGAATTGATCCTTCCGGAATTGCCGTTTTTGTTTATCAAAATATTTCCCCTCGAACTTTTTCTCGTGATTTATGAGTTTATCGATTCAATTCTATTGCGAATCGGAAAATATACCAGAAACATTTGGTATCTGATTGGGCGCGAACCTTTCGGGAATACATGGAAAACTCAAATGAGTTATCTGCCATAACGGAAAATTTATGTTGTATCCTAAGAAGCGGCGCTTCGAAGCGATATTTATTGAGAAACTAGTGAGATCGTGTTTTTGTATTTCGCTCTCTTTTCTGTCTTGTTTCATCTACCGTTAACTCAATATACGGTGTAACTGAATATAAATTTGAGAAGAAGCGATAACTTCACAGCTAATTTTTTTCTGCATACGTAAAAGAAAAGTCAATGATATACAGAAGGACACATTTTGACAAATTCACATTCGATGTTATTTCCACTATCGCTCCCCCAGAGCATGTCACCAAGTTTTTGATTGGATCACCCTATATTATTTCGCATCATCAGATGCTCCATATTGAGCAGATTTCAACAAAGTATGAAACATATGGTTTGAAGCTTATGGTTCGGGAGCTACAAATTATTTGAGTTGAAAACGAGCCACCCTGAATAACTATTGAAACAATGAAAACAGGAAAAATTAAACATCAGGTCAATGAGCCTTTTTCCTGAGAATAACTACAGCAAACGTGTCACGAGAGGCAGCACTAGTAGTAGGGACAAACATTAACCATCCACATGTAAAAGTGTTATTTACGTATTATAATTCTTCATTTAAAAATATACATCTGATAAAAAAAATATTTTGTGCTAGTATAATGCCAAAAAAAGAATTGCTGTTTTGCGAATTGTACGTCGGATGAAACCTCATATTAATGAGGTTAGATGTAAGAAATGGATACATGCTTGGAGGAGAGTGGATTTAACAGTGCAAAAAATAAATAAATATTCATATGTATGCTCTAAACATGAAATGAATAGTAAATTTTTCATAGTTAATTACCATTGATTAGAATGAGATATAACCTCAATCGTTTATCAAATCATATTCATTCATTATATTTCATTAAATTCATTTCATTACCATCTATATTTGATTCATATTTCATGAATTTGAAATTCATAAGTGTTTTAAATTTCTTTTATTACATTTAGAATCTACCGCTACTCTTTTACTAGAGTCTGTATACTAACATGTCTATTAATTCACTTTTTTTTCAGTTACTTTTAAATTACGGCATGCAAGCAAACGTTTTAATGTTACAACATTGTTATCCTTTACAGTTGCAAATTTTAGTTTTGCTCCAGGAACATTGTCTTCTGTTAAAAACATTCTTTTTCAATTGTACTTTACCATATGTTTATATGAGGATTAGGCAGTGTTTGTCCCTACCGAACTACTAGCGCTGCTAGTGAATGATTTTTCGTACTTCAGGAAAAAGTTTCATTATATAGGAGGCCACATTTTGAAATATCCGTTCCAGAGACAAATGTAATAATATGGTCTGTTTCTGAAGACAATGAAAGGGGAAAGAAGAAACTGAAGGTTTCAAAGTTTCGAGTATAGGAGCTTTCTAGCTCGTTTCTCCTTCATTTATTTTCTGAAATGAATTTTAGCAGCGCTGTCACCAGATGCAGATTTCTCCACATCAAATTTTGAATATCAAGGCAGGTCCGAAAAAGCTGTAGAGTTCGTGCCGATCGCACGAAGGCCGGTCTTTTTTAAATCTGATCATTTGGTATACTTACTTATATTCTCTCTCATTGTGTGGTTCCAGAACTGAATTTTAATCTTAATTGAAATGATTTTCACTCACTATTCTCTTCTCGATAGATTGACAAAAGGTCTCTTATTTGTTTGTGTTCTCTTAACTTCATATTACTCTACTAGGATGGTATTTTTCTCAGTCCAAGAGAAAATGAAAGTCCAAAGGTTTCAAATATAAAGTATAATAGTAGAAAAATGACTCCATGGATAAAATAAAAACAACGTGTAAAATATTATATAAAAGGAAAATGTTGATTTCTATAAAATGAAAGAATTAGAACAAAAGAAATGCCGCCAATTTTACCATACTATTTACTATTAATCTAACCTATTTAATAATTACAAATGCGCCAACTCGGTACAAAAATACTCTTAGTTTTACTTTTACTTCAGGGAGAGTGGTGTATAACTTTAAATTTTCACCCCTTTTTGTAATTGTATTAACAACTTTCTGCAAATAGGAAGTGGACTCAGATAAAATATTATGTGAACTCTCTCTAAATATCAACTGGTTAGTAGAAAAAAATAACAAACACTTACATAACGCCTCTTTGTGTGGTTTGTGGTCAACCATAGGTTTCGTTGACCCGGTGTGTCTTCTACACCAACACTTTTAATTTAAACTCCCCTGTACCCCATACCGGCTTAAGATTTCACTATCGTTTTCACTTAAATTTCGCCCCACGCGCTTACAAACAAAATATCTCCCCTATTTAGGCCACTTCCCTCAGCCTCAAAGGCTGAGGGATGAGACCCCCGATCTCGTCTCGACGAGATCCGGTGACCGACCTTTTCTGTCTCTCGCAAGCAACTCTCAAGCCCTCGCGTCAGCTACGCTATCCACAAAAACCTCATATCAGCGTTTTTCCAACCTTCCCAAGTGTATGATCATCGGCAGGATGCAATACATTTAGTTGTTTAGTCTAAGTAAATTTTAACATGACCACAACGACGCTCGCAGGTTCGACAGTCATAAAGTAATTCAGCGCTTTTTCAACTGGAAAAATATCGACACCGAAGAAACGGGTGATCGACCGCGATCTCAATGAATAAAATAATATTTTATGTTACTCTCGCAATGGCCGTTATTACACTACTCCCCCCTTTGTAAAAGTTCTGGGCACACAGTGCCATAACTTTTCAATTAAACTAAATCTACAATATCAAGTTCAAAATAAGGGTTCATTCCTCTTAAGCCTAACAAAAGGTTTTGATCAATTGTCGGCGGACAAAAGTTTCGCGTTTAACCCACGCACTAAACTCGCGAACACTCGCGTTTGTTCGTGATTCACTGCTGCAGTCAGCGAGGCTCCCTTGCCTGCTATAACCTGATGTGGTGTGGTGTGATGCGGGAAGTAACCTTTTTCACGAGTCTGGGAAGTCCCAGGACTTTCCGCAACTCTGCTACTCTGGAACGCTGCTACTACTAGACTCGAGAGTTAGCGATTATAAGCTTCGCAAGCCTCACCAAATGATACTTAGATTAATATTCACATGATTCTCGCTAAAAGTTCTCTCGCGCACTGGCGACAAATTCAGTCCATCGTACTGTACCTTACTATGGCTTGGGCACTACAGCTCGCGATAACTGGTCCTCTATACTTAGCCGAATGCGTTGGCCACGGTTCATACATATTTTCGAAGAGCCCACTTGCTCTTCTGGATTCCTTCGCAATATATTGATTTGGGGTTGATCCTGACTTTTTCTACCATGGTGCAATTATACCAGCACCTCTATAGTGGGGTATGTCCCCGAACAGTCAAGACGTTACTACTACACCTCAATCAAATTTGAGTGTACGCCACTCCTGCTTCCTGATACAACGTCAGCGACGCTACTGGTTCACACGCGGTTCACACTGCAATTAATTAAAAGTCTAAAGTCTATTCACCGCGAACTATTATTTGTCGCACTCCGATACTGTCGTGGTCTTCACCTGGGTGATGAAGCCAGACATCATGAGCAAGGTTACTTCCACAATCTGCTAGGTTGGCAGCTCCCTGTTGCCTTCTCCCATAAGCAAGGCGATTGCCTCACTCCGGTTGCTCCTTCTCCACCATAATTGTTCATATTATCCACAAAAGTCCAAATAAAATGTTCACAATTATTTAAAATAGTGCAGAACATCATATGTCAACCAAATAATCAATTCTATCGAATCAAATTCCTATCAAATCAATTGTCCAACAAAACATAGAAAAATTCAATCATACGCATGGTTTCAATCCACAACTCAAGTCGCTAACTAATCCTACTCTTATACAATCTAATATAAGCGGCTCAGGCAGACTTCATGACCAACAAAAAATGTCTTTATAGGAATATGATCCTGCCTACCCATATCTACGGTAGATCATTTTCTCGCGATATCCAATATCGGGAGTTCAGACCCTTTCGCGACCTTTCCCTTATTATAACCTTTTCCTCTACTCTCGCGCCCTCCTTTTTCGGTATTCCCTACTTCTAATCTCATGTCCTATTGACATGATCATCCATTTTCGCTATGAAACTAGCGGTTTATGAATCGTGGGACACGATTTCCTGCACTTCTCAGGGTCGCTCATAGATGAGCACAAGTACTTCATCCGTAAATCTCCTCTAACAGACACTATGTGCCTTTTCCTAGCCGTAATCTCATTACACTTGACTCTGAGGTCTATACTTCGTTGTAGCAATGGGTTACCAATCACCCGTTTCTGAGGCTCCCAACCACAATCTCTTTCTAGGATGGAGGGAATATAGCGTCCTCACATCATATTCCTCTAAGGTCAATGCCTCGCTGTAGTCCGAGACTACTATTTACTCGATTCTATCTCTCTGCACGTCTCCTAGCCATAATTTCATTCCATTTGGCTCTGCGGAGTATACTTCGCTGTAGCAATAGGCTACCAATCACCTGCTTCTGTGGCTCCTAGCCATAATCTCTCTATGACGGAGGGGATACAGCGTCCTCGCATCATATTCCTCTGAGGCCAATGCCTCGCTATAGCAATGGGCTACCAATTACCAGCTTCTGTGACACCTAGCCATACTCTCTCTCTATGACGGAGGGGATACAGCGTCCTCGCATCATATTCCTCTGAGGCCAATGCCTCCATTTTGTTCTCTATCGTCGCCCCTGTCTGCAGAGCGTCATTCCTTCAGAGCTCCAACAACCTCTACCACCGTATCGTGTGCGATGAAAACAAACGATACGACGGGAGGAATAGTATCCGTTTAGTGGGACTCCTACCCCCACGGTCGATACTTACCGGCAGTAGTATTCGAGCGCCCCTATCTGCAGAGCGTCTAAGCGCCTGCTACAAATATAAGCGCCTGCTACAAATATAAGCGCCTGCTACAAATGAATCTACCCCAAAGTTCCTGGCTATATACCAAAAAAAATACTTTCCTCCAGAAATATAATTGACCCAAATACGCCTAGCTATTAGGCTTTCAACCAAATAAACATAAAATGTCCAAAATCGATAAGCTTAGCAAAAATAAAACTTTTCCCGTTATTTGAAATTTAAATTACTTCAACCTCTGATCAACTGACCACCCGTCTAATTACGTGTCTATCCACTGTTCAGAATATTTTTTCACATTTTCCTTTGAAAACCTTCCTATATAGCCTTTGTGGATACGTCACTGGTCCCCACACATTATGGTGGAATTTCTAACGTCACGTCCGTGCCACCTCTCAGTCACTGGTCTTTTTCATTACTTGGAGCGTTAGTAAAAACATTGGAGAGAGTTCAGCATTTTGCAAAACATTACATAAAAATACCAAAAAAAAACAAAAAACCTACCTTTATTGGCTTCTTTAATGACCTGAAATGCAGCCTGAAGCAATTTTTTTCTTTTCAAACCAAACAAAAACCTACTTTTTCTTTTAATTATTTTCCAGGCAGCAATGGCTTTTTCCTACCCCTTAAAAATTGTACAACTATTCAAAGAACTACCTAGCTTATTTTATTCACTCTAGCTTCTACCCAAGGCTCACTTATTATCTCGTTTATTGCTTTATCCCATGAATAGTAGCTCAAGACATATGAAAGAATAATTCTCTCAGTTGACAAAAATTTACTGTAATCACCCTGTATATGTATTCCTCTACACTAATTTGAAAAACACAAGAATTTCCTCTCTATATACATCCCGCTAAAACAATGAAATCACATAAAAATACGAAGCAAAAACTGCTTTTATTCGTACCACCCTCTTCTTTAATAACACTATAGAACCGACTGTCTGGGTTCTAAAATAAGATAAAGAAATTATCTAATCCTCTGGTCCCTTTTTCTCTTTGTCCCTATACTAAATCAATTAGCATACTAAAACGAATAGGCAAAATAAAATTCACCCTGAACTTTTCCTAACAGAATGTCATGAATTTTGAAGTTATTTGCCAATGCTGCTGGGACACACAAATGTTATCAAAAAATTAACTGTTCAAAGCCACAGAGAACTCTTTTGCTTTCTAACTTTTCAGTATTTTAAAATAGTTTAAAAGTAGACTTTGAAACCGAAAGTGGTTTAACATGACACTAAGACACTCAATGTCATTTACAAATGTATAGTCAACTTATTTAACGCACCCTGTATGCGCTACGCAACTCAATAAAATCATTTCTCCCTTTGAGACCTATCGGACACACCCAGTATGTGTCGCTCACACAAAGTTATTTATATCTTTATAAATTATTACCTCTTGCAAGTATTAACTTTACACTTGCACCCATCTCAACGAAAAACTCAGGTTAAGCGAAGCGAACTTCGCTTGCTTAAGCTCCTACTTTGTCATTACTATTTTCCGTCGGCAAACGCTACAATTGAATTTACCTTATTTCTCCCTAACACCAACTTTAGAAAATAAACTCCCTGTGGCTACTTTAAGTTTCAATTTCTTCAGACTGCCTACACTCCAAAAATTCCTTTTTTTCTATAAAACCTAGCTATGAATCATATTTCAATCCACTTCCCAAACTAATAAGAATGCAGATACTTCCAAAATACAAAACGGAAATACAGTGTGTTACTTAATTAACCACTGCTTCTTCACTAACTACATTGTCCACTATCTATTCAACACAGAATCATAGTTATTTCAAAAAAAATTATTTCACCTCTCAGTTAACCAATGTGATCAGATTTATAGACAAAATAAATCATCTATTTATCCCACCGCTGTCACCAGTGTAATAATATGGTCTGTTTCTGAAGACAATGAAAGGGGAAAGAAGAAACTGGAGGTTTCAAAGTTTCGAGTATAGGAGCTTTCTAGCTCGTTTCTCCTTCATTTATTTTCTGAAATGAATTTTAGCAGCGCTGTCACCAGATGCAGATTTCTCCACATCAAATTTTGAATATCAAGGCAGGTCCGAAAAAGCTGTAGAGTTCGTGCCGATCGCACGAAGGCCGGTCTTTTTTAAATCTGATCATTTGGTATACTTACTTATATTCTCTCTCATTGTGTGGTTCCAGAACTGAATTTTAATCTTAATTGAAATGATTTTCACTCACTATTCTCTTCTCGATAGATTGACAAAAGGTCTCTTATTTGTTTGTGTTCTCTTAACTTCATATTACTCTACTAGGATGGTATTTTTCTCAGTCCAAGAGAAAATGAAAGTCCAAAGGTTTCAAATATAAAGTATAATAGTAGAAAAATGACTCCATGGATAAAATAAAAACAACGTGTAAAATATTATATAAAAGGAAAATGTTGATTTCTATAAAATGAAAGAATTAGAACAAAAGAAATGCCGCCAATTTTACCATACTATTTACTATTAATCTAACCTATTTAATAATTACAAATGCGCCAACTCGGTACAAAAATACTCTTAGTTTTACTTTTACTTCAGGGAGAGTGGTGTATAACTTTAAATTTTCACCCCTTTTTGTAATTGTATTAACAACTTTATCTTTAACAACAACAATCAGCGCTAGGAACCCCACAATATGCAACTTTCTGCAAATAGGAAGTGGACTCAGATAAAATATTATGTGAACTCTCTCTAAATATCAACTGGTTAGTAGAAAAAAATAACAAACACTTACATAACGCCTCTTTGTGTGGTTTGTGGTCAACCATAGGTTTCGTTGACCCGGTGTGTCTTCTACACCAACACTTTTAATTTAAACTCCCCTGTACCCCATACCGGCTTAAGATTTCACTATCGTTTTCACTTAAATTTCGCCCCACGCGCTTACAAACAAAATATCTCCCCTATTTAGGCCACCTCCCTCAGCCTCAAAGGCTGAGGGATGAGACCCCCGATCTCGTCTCGACGAGATCCGGTGACCGACCTTTTCTGTCTCTCGCAAGCAACTCTCAAGCCCTCGCGTCAGCTACGCTATCCACAAAAACCTCATATCAGCGTTTTTCCAACCTTCCCAAGTGTATGATCATCGGCAGGATGCAATACATTTAGTTGTTCAGTCTAAGTAAATTTTAACATGACCACAACGACGCTCGCAGGTTCGACAGTCATAAAGTAATTCAGCGCTTTTTCAACTGGAAAAATATCGACACCGAAGAAACGGGTGATCGACCGCGATCTCAATGAATAAAATAATATTTTATGTTACTCTCGCAATGGCCGTTATTACACAAATATGGAAGCAATAAATCAGGAAAACAACTTTTGTATTACTTCTGGAATCAAAATCTGATGATTGAACAATGACAAGAAAACATTTTCTATAGTAAATGTTCAAAAACGTGTCCACCAACTTCCATACAATGGTACACACGAGATTCCATTGCCGCCCTTACATAGTTGAGAATCTCGGGAGTTATTTCTCTGCAATGTCTCATAATATTCTCTCTCAAATCTTCTAATGTTGTTGATTCTCATACACTTTAGAGTTCAAATGACCCCATTCATCTAAAGAAGTGAGATCCGGAGACCTTGATTATTTTTCTGATTGATTCGACCGTTACTTGATGAAGATCCGTAGTAATTTCATAAGCAACACTATACGATTTGTTCTCCACAAACTTTATTTGAAAAAACAAATATCACGACATATTTCGCTAACATAACATAGTAGCTTTTTTGTAGTGAATTAAGTACTTAGAGAGCTACTGTGTTAGCGAAACATGTCGTGGTATATATATTTTTTAAATAAACTTTTGTGGAAATCAAATCGTGAGGTGTAGTTGATGAAAAATTTATGAAGACGACAGGTAACTGACTGTTTAAAAAAAAATCTGTTTGAAATCTGTTTTTCCGTTATCCAGCTGTCGCACCCCTACGAATGACAACCCTCAGAAGTCGAAATTTGTTCCAGCTAAGGGTTAACGAGGTCTTACCTTCTAACGTGTGATTCCTAACACGGGTTGGACGATAGCTAGTGAAAATCGATCGTTCAGACTGGGGCTTGAACCACCGACCAACACGGTAGTCAATTCTAGTGAGTGAACAAAGCACCCACGTCGAACAGGCTGGCTACTGACCTTCTAATTGGACTCTTCAGTATATTACGCAGTAACTTTTCGGGGAGAACTTTTCACTTCATTTCATACTCCAGTAGATTTTCTATTGGAATAGTTTTGTTCATTTTTCAGATCGTGGAAGGCTATATACCCAAAAAAATATTGTAATACTGAGTCCTCCACAAAAAAGTCTTTCAATGAATGATCTACAATACTTTTCAGAAAGATGAATTAGTAAGGGCATAACGGAACCCAGACAGTCAATAGCTGTAGGCAAAATAATATACTTCAAGGCAGTGAACGGAAGTCTGTCATACTTAAGAACCAAAAGTGGAGAAATCAATATGATACTGATCGATATGTATGTCTTGAAAGAGAACGCAAATAATGAAAATAATAAGAACGCCTTGTATAAAGCATCAAAGACATAAAAAATATCAGAAAACTACGTACTGATTATATCACAGACAGCTCCTTGAGAAATCAATAAGAAGTAGCTGCCACACTAAAATATTACCGGCAACACAAAGCGTAGTTGAAAAATGCTGTAATTTGGCAAAATAGACCCACATAGAAGATCATAGAAGATGGAAGAGAACTCTATATGTTTGATCTGTTTAAAAAAGAAAGCTTGAGAATGAATAAACTTTTCAATATTTCTATTGGAAGATTACAAAAAATAGTTTCGATCCACGTTCTGAGAAGGTCAAAGCTCGACGAAATACTTTTTTGAAACTCATTATTACAGTTTATTGTATGATTTTCACTATTAATTTATAGTGAAAATCATACAACGAACTGTATCAATGAGTTTTGATATGGAATATGGAATATGGTATGGAATATGATATGGAATATGGAAGTATCGGCCACTTCTATTCAAATACATTTTTGTTTCAGTATGGATTCAATTGTTCAATAAATTCACGAGTAAACGTTTTTCAATATTATCTGTCTTATCTGAAACAAGCTTATGATAGTAGAAGAAACTTTACTACTGATCGTCTTATTGCTTTTTCATATGTTTTGTTAACATTTTATAATTCGTTACCTGAAACAATGAAAAAATTAATAATACAGTTTAATACATTTTCCCAGAAGAAATTCCCCTCAGTCATTGCTTTTTTTATTATTATTTTATTATTATATTACTGTAGTGAAATTTTATTAGAATGTTTATATACCTACCTGTTATTTCATTGAAAATTCATCATAATTTTTATAGATCTATATAAAACTATTTCCATGTAGGTATGTTTTATTGCTATGGTGAAATAAGTACTTGGGTACATTTAATAATTATTTCAAAATGTATTTATATTTTCTATTCTGTACAGATGTTAGTTATATCATTATTATCATTATTATTATTATTTGTCGCCTTGTTGAAGACGATAGATGTGCAGAAAAGAACTAATTTCAAGTTGAAGTTTTCATTAAAATTTGTTAAATTCCATGTATCTATTGTGCTCTTTCTCAAGAGTGGAATATTCAAAAAGTATGTATTATGAGGGGTTAAAAAAGTAGGTTCAGCAAAAATGACGAATCCAGTAATGGAGTGTCAAAATTTTACTGAAAATATTATGGAATTGGCCGCGGTGGTAGTGCGTCCGACTCACGATCGGAAGACCGTGGGTTCGATTCCTACCTCGCCCAGATATTTTTCTCGAGAGAATTTATCTGGTTGAAGCTGGGATGATTCTGCAACCGAGTTAGGAATCACACGGTCCGTTAATGGACCTCGTTAGTCCTTAGCTCGCACAAGTTTCTCAACTTCTGAGAGTTGTCGTTCGTACAGCTGATTAACGGAAAAACAGATTTTAAACAGATTAATTATTCACAGGTCTTTTCGTCGATTGAAAATAGGTATGTTTGTTAGCGGTAACAAGGACCTTCATTTCATCATATTAAATTACGGATAAATAGATAGATAGATACTTTACTTGACTACATATATGTAATAAAAATTGTAGCAAGTCAGGAGATAAGTCAAACTTCCAAAATTGAATAATACCTAAAAAATAAAAAACATTAACACTACAGTATAACGAAAACTCAAGGTACCCAAAAGAGGGACCATATTTATTTTGTGTTTTTTTAAATACATTATTACAAGCAGCACTGTATAACAAAATACAATAAATTTTGAAATATATTATTACACACACTTTCGCTTAAAAGATACATCCGGCCATTACCATGCAAGCAGCCATATATTCATCTATACTATAAATGTCTTCATCAACGAGAAATTTTGTATGCCCTTTTAAAAACGTGTCTGTGATAAGTTCTTTACTGTAGTTGGCAAGATATTGTATAGATTAACATCTAAGGAATTCTTGGAATATTTCTGTAGATTGAATTTAGTAGGTCTTATTAGATTAGCACCATGTGTTTCATAGTTATGAGAGTGAGAGTTAATTAAAAGAGTACCCTTACTATTATGTACCTCCAGCAGTGACTGAAAAATTGAAATTGATGAAGAGTCATGATTCCCAATTTTTTGAACAGTGGACGAGATGTGTCCTGATATTCCGCATTAGAAATTATCCTATTGCATTTTTTTGTGTTACAAATATCTTTTCAGCAGAAGTAGAAGTACCCCAAAGAAGTGTCCCGTAGCTAATAAGCGACTGGAAAAAGGCATAGTAGACAGCAAGAAGAGTGTCAATAGAAACAAATTCTCTCAATTGCCTCGACAAAAACAGATATTTGGATAATTTCGTATTTAATTCATCAATATGACATGTCCAATTTAGGGAGTCATCCAAAGTTATACCAAGGAATTGGGCTGTTTCACCTTCCAAAAGCATGTTATTGGAAGAAAATATCAGTTTCTGGGATTTTCCTATATTAAGGTTGAGAAGATTCTCATTGAACCATTTTTCAGCTTGGCTTTTAGCAAGTTTTGAGATTTTCAATACATTTTTGCAATTTTTGTCTGAGCAGACAATAGATGTGTCATCGGCATAAACAACACATTTATGGGACAGAACTTGGAAGAAAATAAATATCATAAATAGGAGAGGTCCCAGCACAGATCCTTGCTGAACACCGTTTACTATAGGCTCTATATTAGACGTTCTATTTTCTCCTAGATCGACATATTGCTTTCGATTTTGTAAATGCGATGTGAGAAGGGAGACAGCCACATCTCTAACCCCGTATTCATTTTATGAAGTAGTGAGTGGTGAGAGACACAGTCGAATGCCTTACTCAAGTCACACAGAGTTACAGCGCTATGCTGACCATTCTCAAAGCCGTCGACAATGTTTCTCACCACACGAACGACTGCTTGTACATTTGAGTAAGACTTACGGAAACCATACTGATCAGGATTCAAGAGATTGTTATTTTCAAAATAGAAATATAAGCTGTTTTTGATCAAAATTTCAATCTGGAAATCAGTAAGGTGTGGAAATCATGATCTGGAAATGCTCCTTCACTTATGCAAGCATTGAACAAATAGGTAAGTGGTTCTACAATTAGATCGCAAATTGCCTTAATCATTTCACTGTTGAGATTATAGATATCGACACAATTAGAGTTTTTTAATTCGTGAATAGCATTATAGACTTCCGAATTGGTAACAGGTGTAAACATAAACGAACCTGATGAACGTGGTTTCAATGTATTGTCAAGCGATATCAAAGAGATTTTGTCTTTATCAATAGGAAGTTCTGCAATGATAGTATTAGCAATTGTAGTGAAGTATATATTAAACTCATTGGGAGTTATTTTGTCTGTAATTATGTGCCGTTTATGTTTAGATTTCTCATAATTAATTAGCTTCCAGCTGCCCGTAAGTTTGTTCTCAGAGCTTTGGATAAAGTTATCATGAGCGTCCTTTTTGGCTACACTGAGAGCTTTACAATATTCATTGTGGGCATATTTAAAGGCTTGTTTGTAAATGGGATCCTTAGTTGCATCAGACACCGTCTTCACTGCATGAACCGTATCTCTCATGCATTTCAGATTTTCATCAAACCATTTGAGTGAATTTTTATTCAATATATTAGATACTTTTTTTAGAGGAAAGTGTTTATGAAAGTGTTTTATGATGAAAAAAACATTCAGAAGGAATTCGGTCATAGAT
Source organism: Leptinotarsa decemlineata (assembly GCF_025532065.1). Classification (NCBI taxonomy): domain Eukaryota; kingdom Metazoa; phylum Arthropoda; class Insecta; order Coleoptera; family Chrysomelidae; genus Leptinotarsa; species Leptinotarsa decemlineata. The sequence goes on along the minus strand of NW_027412545.1, from coordinate 312,567 downwards.
TCGGACGAGATGCAGGCATAGAACGGTTGCCAATTAACATTCCGTAATGACTTCAAATCAAGAACGCTGTTGAAGTTAATAATCCTCCTGAAAATTGGAGTGATATCAGTATTTATGTTGCTTTTGATTTTTATGAATTGAGTATAATGGTCTGAGAGGCAGGGCTCCCTTAAGCCCGTTATGTATTGATCATCCTCAAAACTAGTGAAAATATTGTCAATACAACTACTCGAACCATTCTCAGCTCTAGTTACTCGTGTAATTGTTGCATGATGTCCAAATGAATTTGTAAGACAGACTAAATTCGGAAGATTCGTCGACGGTTTGAAAAAAAATTTGTTGAAATCCTCCAACAGTATAATCTTAGAGAATTTTTTAGAAATAGAAAGTAAACAGTTTTCAAGATTATCGAAAAAGATCGTACAGTCAGTAATACTTGCAGATCTATAGATTGTAATAATTGCAATTTGAGGTCGGATAAGTTCAATGTCGCATACCTCAATATAACGCTCAATGCAAAACTCATCGACACTCAGTTGTTTGAACGCTATATTTCCACGAACAAATATGGCCACCCCACCGTGATAAAGCCTTGATCTACAAAAAAATGCTGCCAGATTGTAACCAGGAATATTGCAAAGTTGTAAGCAACCTTGGTCAAGCCATTGTTCAGAAAAACACAGGACATCAAAAAAATCACTTTCTTCCATGTATAGAGAAGGTTCTTATAATTCGTTGGAAGGTTTCCGAATATTCAAATGAAATATAGTCAAGAAGTTAAAGTCACTTGATTTTTGATCCACTGAAGATGTGACACTTTTACTGACAGTATCAGTCCTAATAGTTGCAGTGATACCACAGAGGTTACTTACCTGATTGATATTCATGGGAAAAACATTGTACGTCACTATTTTTCTCCAAATTTGGTAATATTATCAGATTGAACAATTATTCAAACGCACTAGATTGAAAATATGTTTTTTTAGTATGCACATGATTTTGCTATAAATATCAATTGAGGGACCCTCTGTGAAACTATGATATACGTTCATTGCACCTTTTTTCATAAAATATGGCAAGAAATCAGCACTTGAAATTAATGACATCATTCATGATACACCCTTAATATCGAATTCATAAATCACCAAAGATGCTGAAAATGTCCCTTATTATATAAACAAATTTACATTCTTTTCTTCAAATTACCCACTGCATGATTTATTTTCTCTGAATCTCCTACGCACCCTGATTATATTGAGTTGACATTGCACCTTGGCATCTCCGGTATAACTATTGAAAACATTTTCGCCACACCGAATCAAAAATGGTGTCTCTTGGTGCCCATTCCTCTAATCGAGTAAGGAAAAACACGGAATTTCAAATTTTCCCGAATGACTTTTTGAATCAGTCGGGGCTATATTTCTGGACCCTTATTCACGGTAATATAATGATTAGACGTTAACCACAAGCAAAATTTCACAAGTTCCTCTGCAAAAAATCAAATTTTCGATTCGAATCTTTCCAGTAAAATTATATTTCGGGATCGTAGTTTTGTGTTACTTCAAAAAAACTTGAATGAACTGATGTGAGAATTTCATCTCATCAATTCAATCCCCATTACCAAAGTTTTTCGGAACTGTTTCCATGAAATCGATAGCGAGTGCCAAGAGAATATATAGATGATATTAAATAGCGCAAAGATTTATCGAGCAGTATTCAATAAGCTCCTGAAAAATTACTCCTATTCTTATTTGTAGCGCTCCATTCCACGCTTTATTTCTGTTGACCTTTCACAATTTGTCAATCTTCACAATAAACGAACGCCCGGCCTCCGGAAAAGCTCGTTCTTTTCATATCTGTCATGATGTACGATCAAATCTTGTTTTTTTCGAACATGTCACGTCATTTTCCTCGATACGGAATTTAATCACAAAGAAGTCGTTAACTTTTTATCGCAGCCAGAGACTCGAATCAAATCTCTTTGGCAGAAAATAACGAACGACTGAATACGCAAACGGTTTCAGATTTCAATTACCTGCAATATAATTTCCGAACGAGCTGACAAAATCTGCTTACTCTGGAATTGACATGACAAAAATGTGATCTTTGAAATATGACTCTTGCGTCTTATGGAAAAATTATTTGCTATCAATTCAATGCTGACAGACAGAAATTGAAAAAATATCATTTGGAATTCTAAGATGAAATTCTGGATGGAATGGTTATTGTGAAATATATTGGTGTGGATATCAAATGTCATTTCATTTCAGGATTGAACCCAATGAAATTGGAGAAAAATACATCAGAAATGAAGTATATGCTGGAAAGGTACTAAAGAAATATGTTTTCTCCGTAGTGTCACTCATTACTGAGTACGTAGTTTGTTTACCAACGAATAATACAATTGAGAATAATTCACAATTCACAACTTCATACAACTATTGGAATTGTAAAAACCGAACATTTATTTCGATTATTTTGAACTTTTTCCATTCCTAAAGACAGACACAGTATTTATGTATCCACGTTATGCATTTAATGCATTAATGACAGGTCAAAAAGAGTGCAGATGCATGCTGTACTGAGTACAGAATTAAAAGATAATATACAAGTATTATTGATCATTTGAAATGAAACTAGGTAGAATAAAATATTAGTGATAGATAACATAACATAGCAATATATATACAGTGCCTTCATTTCAAAACTTCTCACCCCTAGTACTTCGTTTGACAGAGAGAATTTGCCGTAGGCAAAAAACACGTCAATTTTGATATCGAGGGATAAGTTTAAAACCAGTGCCAGTGTTATTTTAGGTTTAACTCCCTTACCCCTAGCTACCCCCACTTGATAATTTTGAATGGCACCCCCTATCTTGTAACACATCATTTCAAAGATCTTAAAAATCCTCACTCAACTCCGTTTAGAAAACTGAAATTGGTTGTTTCTGTCTTGTAAAATAGGGCAAAAAGTAAATGAATTATAACAAAATGCAAACATTTATGGAACCACTACCACTGACTCAATAACGGTATGTTTATGTCTCTTTTTTACACAGTTTTTGCTCTAGCTGAAACAGTGATAAGGGCACACAGTTTCATCTTGGCGTCAGTTACAATTAAATGATGAAAACATTGATCAGAATTAGTTATTCCTGATTTTAAACTGTTTGTCAAGTGGTGTCAGTTGCACTGACAGTAATACAAATCGTAATGGTGTACACTTTACAAGAAAGAACTGAAATTATTTTTATTTATGGTGCTGAAGATAGGTGTGCTCGTAGGACAGCCCGGGTTTTTAATGAAAGGCATGCAGGCCAAAATATGAGTCACCGATATGTTCTAGACCTTGTTCAAAAATTTGAAGAGACCGGTTCAACAAAGCAGTGAAGCAGCTGAGAGTTCTTACGGAAGCCGCACAAATTGAGATTTTGGGCCAATTCGCCGTTGAGCCTAGTACTTCAATTTCGAAAGTCGCTAAGTTATTGAATATTTCAGTTGGTTCTATACACGAAGTTTTAAAACTAACCAAGTTCTTTCCTAACAAAATTAGTATTCTTCTGCAACTCAGTAAGGGTGACTATGATAGGAGAATTGAATTTTGTGAAATAATGACTGCGAGAATTCAAAATGTCCTGATTTCAATAAAAAATATTTGCTTCAGTGATGAATCAACTTCTTTTCTTAATGGCTTCGTGAATAAGCATAACTGTAGATACTGGGATAATGAAAATCCATACTTGTTTCGAGAGGATCATACGCAATATTCACAAAAAATAAACGTCTGGGCTGGAATTCTGGGAAACGAAATAATCGGCCCTATTTTTATTGAAGAAAATTTAACTGGTCAATTGTATTTGAACTTATTGGAAAATGTAATCGATCCACTCATAACACAGTCCTTAGAACGCCTAGTTCATGAAGAAGACAACCCGCTCTTGGATGAACAAAATTAACATTTTCAACAGGACGGCGCACCGCCACACTACGCATTGCATGTCCGACAGTGGCTCAATCAACAGTATCCTGACAAATGGATTGGTAGAAGAGGCGATCTGGAATGGCCGGCGGGATCTCCGGATTTAACGCCATTGGGTTTCTCTCTGGAGTTATTTGAAGACAATGGTATACAAAACTCCCCCGCAGCACATTCAGGATCTAAGACACAGGATTACTGACTCATGCAGACAAATTAATAACGAAACATTTACAAAAGTCCGACAGGAATTCGAGAATAGATTGTACTTTTGCTTAGCTACCAATGGTGAACATTGCTATTATTTCATTTTTCATCATAATTTTTTTTTGCCCTATTTTACGGAAACGGATCAACCAATTTTAGTTTTCTAAACGGGGTTGAGTGGGGATTTTTAAGATCTTCAAAATGATGTATTATAAGATAGGGGGTGCCATTCAAAATTATCAAGTGGGGATAGCTGGGGGTAAGGGTGTTGAACCTAAAAGAACATTGACGTGTTTTTTGTGTTTTTGTAATATTAAGTGAATGAATCATTAAGTGTAAGTACTATTCATATAATCCTGTAATCCATAAAAGAGTTCCGTGCATTGAATGAGAGTGTAATAGTGAGTAATACGCAGGTAGTAATGTGTTGGTACTTATAAATATTTTCAGCTGGCGAAGAAGGTAGAGCAGAGTTGACAATTTTTTGGACAGAAAGTCAATATGATTTTCTCATTTTAGTGAGTCATCAATAATTATACCTGATAATTTTACGTGCTTCTGTGTGGTTACCCTATTATTTGAAAATATAATTATTTGTTGACTTTTGTCCCTATTCAATTTCAAGAATTATTGGAAGTAAACCATAATTGGAATGTATGAAACATTAAAATGTATAAGTTTTAAAATGTCCTTGTAAGACGAAACTGCAGTAACGTTAGTTACGAATAAAAGTGGAAAAAATATAAAAAGTTTCAATTCTATTTTCTTCATTATAATATCCTACAACGTAGTTACGGCTACATCCATCAATTTATTGGAAGTAAACCAGTTTACATCCTTTTCTTCAATTTGATTGGTCTTGTCGAGTAGTTTTCTCATGTCGGAGTTAGAGTGAATCACTGTTGTATCATCTGCAAAACAGATGACTGTGCTAGGTAGTAGGCTTTGAAAAATATCGTTCACATGTATTACACAAAGTATAGGTCCAAGGATTGAGCCCTGAGGTATGCCATGGAAAAGTACTTCCTCCTCAGATAATCCCCCGTTTGTGCAGATGGCTTGTTTCCTTCTGGTTGAGTATGAATTGAAGGCTGTACCTCTTATTCCATAAATTTCAAGTTTACTGATAAGGATACTGTGGTTGACACAGTCGAAGGCTTTACTCAAATCCCACAATGTTAGCGAGGTGAGTTCACCACTCTAATGTTTTGTATTACCTTTTCCGCTGCGTCTATTGTAGATATATTATTGATGAAGCCAAATTGATGGCCATGAAAAAGATTGTATTTGTTTGAATAATTGGAGTGAAGCTCTTTACTAACATTTTCTAGATTTTCCTAAAATGGGTATAATCGAGATAGGTCTATAGTTGTCTGGTATATTGGGATCACCTTTTTTAAAAAAAAAAAATCTGTTTTTCCGTTAACCAGCTGTCGCACCCCTACGAACGACAACCCTCAGAAGTCGAAACTTGTGCGAGCTGAGGATTAACGAGGTCTTACCTTTTAACGTGTGATTCCTAACACGGTAGGATAGGCACTACTTTACTCAATTTTAAAAGATCGGGAAAGATACCTTCCGTGAAGGAGCGATTCAATAATTGTGTTGATATTTCAACAAGGAAGTCAATGGTTTCTTTGATGATTTGACTATTCAAGTAAAATATGTCAAAGCTAGAGGTTACTTCTTCATGATCAACTGGTAGTAGAAAATAAATTAACTGGTTTTGGTATTCTCGGCAATATTCGAGAAAAATATGTTGAATTCATTGGCACTGATATTATTGCAGATTGTTTTGAGCCCACCAGTAGTTTCGTTTGTGGTTCAGTAAGTTTCAAGTATCTTTATGTTTGTTGGTTGAATTTTGTATAAATTTACCACACGATTCTTTTTTTGCCTTTTAAACTGCAATTTCATATTCATGTTTGACTTTTTTGAAATTTTCCGAATGGCTGGGATGTTTCGAAGAGGTAGTTACAGTGTTCAGTACTTGTAAAGTATCTCTCATTGAACGGAATTCATCATTGAAAAAATTCGGAGGTCTCTTTCGCCGAATTTTGACTTTTGTTTTTTTCATTGGGAAATATTTACGAATGAGGAAACTATATGAGTTGTATATAAATTCTGCTAGGAGTTCAACGAAGACTCGTTATTGTGGAAAATTTGCCAATCAACATTCGCTAGGGACCGTTTCATAGCTTCCAAGCCTTCGGGATTGATTTTTCTGTGCCATTTATACTTATCAGCTTCAAAAGTATATTTGGTGATAGAAATTAATTATCCACCATGATCAGAAATGCCAGTATCTGAATTGAAAAGGTTAAAAAGTTCGAAAAGTGGGTACCCCAGGATTTGAAAAATCGACTGAAATTGTAACGTTTCGAAATCTGTTCTTCTTTGCTTTTTCGCAACTGAAATGATCCGTTTTTGGATCAGATCGTCACGTTAGATAAAGAGTGGATCTTTTATGAAAGGACAGTGGTTAGACACCGATGAATCATGCCCAAAAGGCATGAGACCCACCAAATGAGACCGTGATTGATGTATGGTTGTCAGCAGCTGGTGTGTCACTTCGATAACTTTCTCACCGGTAGAATCTCTGCCAATCAGGACCAATTTTTATGTTGACGGGATTCGACTTGTGTTACGTTGACAAGAGAGTGATTATTCAAATGGAGATATTACAGTTAAGAGTAGACTCATGAAAACGGACAAAACTTTTGAAACAACCTAATATTCAAGACAGATGTCCAAGCGATAGATGAACTTGAGTTTTTTTTTGACGAAGAACGAGGTTATGAATGTATGAATGTAAGCGGTCAGAGTCCGCTTACTTGATGAAAATTAGTTAACACTAGCCATGATGATGATTATATAATTTTCATAATCACATCAAACTATTCAACAATGAACTTTACATAACAGTAGGCAATGACAAAACTTTTAGATTGATGACTCAATCTGGTAAAACAGGTATACTTCGAAAAAACAATTACAATACAATATTACAAAAACAGGTTAAATATTGGCATTTTATGACAGAACTTGAATAGATTATTTTTCCGTTGTCAAAATGTATAGACCAGAATTAGTTCAATTCAGTAATCGATATATGAAAACTGAGAAAGCCTCTTATTGGGTAATCCTCTCCTCTGAAATTTTCATGAACAACATCCAATTTTCCAAACGGGTATCTTTTGGTATAGATATTTTGATGTAACAGCCTGCTTCATCGAAGAACATAAACATGAAACATAAATTAACAGCTTACCATTGCATGATCGACTCATCAGTCACAGAGAATTTTAATAAGAAACCAAAATGTTAATGAGCAAAAAACTGAAATAACAATGAAATAACATACAAGCAACAACAAAAAAAATGTATCTATGAACACGAACTGAAAATTAAAAAAAAATAAACAAGAAATGAAAATTAAAAATATCAAATTAAAAGATTCCAAACAAAGTTACTTCAAGACGTTTCGATTGTTAGTATCCACAATCGTCTTCGGGTGATAACTTGACTTCGAAATTTGACTATTTATAGATTATTCGTTTGCTTTCACCTATCCCCCTTCCCTCTCTCCGCTTTATTGGCTTTTAGTGGGAGCGGACCTTTTGGCAGGAGTTGGTGTTCCACTCGATTAGAGGTTTCATATGTTACGTATCTCTACGATAGCTTGGCTAAATGCGTTGTTGGACAACATGTATGCGGCTTCTTTGAATTTTCTCCTGAACCAGTGTTCCTTCTTGTGGATGATTTCAGCTTGAGCCCACTTGATGTTATGTTGATGAGTGCAAACATGCTTTACTATTCCGGATTTGCTGGTTTCTCCTCGCTGTGTGTATTTTTTGTGCTCAGCAATGCGAACTTTCAATGGCCTCTTGGTTTCACCGATGTATAATTCCCCGCACTCGCAGGGTATCCGGTAAATGCAATTCTTGGAATCGCAGTCCACGTTTGGTGGTCTGATTTTTGTGAGAATGCTACGGATAGTGTTCCCAGATCTGAAGCAGGTTCTGATGTTATACTTGGACCCAATCCCTCTTATCCTTTTCGACAATCCTCTAATGTAGGGAAGTACAAGTACTGGTTGTGACAGGCTTCTTTTCCTTGTGTAGTTCTTGCTGTCTTCTTCACTTCAGAGTAACCATTCCGTTGAAGGTTATTTTTGATGATGCCTAGTTCCTTTTCGAAACCTTCCTTTTCATTGCAGAGCCCGAAAGCACGGTCTAGTAGTCTTGATGATTTCTCTCTCAGTCAATTGATGGTGGTTGGATTCCTAGTTCAGATACTGTCCCATGTGAGTAGGTTTTCGATGTTTCCCATTTAGAGTCGGTCCTCTTCACGAATACGTCTGAGAATGGCATTTCGTTGTGGACTTCCTTCTCCATTGTGAAAGTAATGGAAGCACATCAACAACGTAAGCTGTCGACTGTACTCTAGAAAATCCTTTATGGCAGCCATAATAGCATATTATAGAGATTCCAGGTGAAAGGTCGAAATTGAGATTGTGAGATATTCAAAGTGCAATATTTCCTTGGTGATGACCGCAGCAACCTTCCTGTAGCAGGGTATCTTCAAGTAACCTGTATCTGACGACATTATCACCAGATATCCTTCTTATGAGAAGGCGATATGTTGCTTTCTTGCTGAACCACATAGTCTCGATAGTTTTTTCACAGTAATTGATTAACTGGAAAACTCATTATTAGATATTACAGAAAGGACAGTTGTAGTCTCCGTTGTAAACTCAAGGTCGAATTCTTCAGTTACTTCGTAGTGAAGGATCCCACGTGTGTCTAAGTAGGTCCATAACCCTGAAGACACTCGTTGAGGTGTGCTTGAAGTCATACATGCCCAAGGCACTCTATTTTGAGATGGGGAGCTCTCACTTTCACGTGTGACACCTCATCTGACAGAGATATCCTCACGCCTCAGGTTCATTTTCCAGACATTGAATATAATGTTTTTTGAAGAACTCACACATCTCGTTTAGTTGACGGAGTTAGAGTTTCCAAGCATCATTTAATATTATGTGTAGATATCGAGGTGGTTATGCTTTTTTTTTGACATTCGAAATGAAATGATCGCTGTTTGAAGTTTCTTATATGAAGTGAATATTTTTGAAAAGTATTCGACATTGATGTACCCTGAAAAGTATTGTTGTAAGTATTCATTGAATGAAACATGAGACCGTTACAGAATCCTTAGGAAAATGTGTGCAATCATCATTTATTTCTATCACATTTACCGAAAAGGCAACTCACCTTTCAATTCCATTATTCAATTCAACTATGAAATTCAAAACCACAGTTGAATACCCAATGTGAAGTTTGAACATAGTTTCATCAATTTCAGCCACGTCGAAATGAATAATTAAACTTGACAGAAACTCAACACGGCTATAACTCTTGACGGTTGTCTCGTAAACATTCAGAACGCAACTTTCTGGCTGCGTGTTTAATAAAATTAACTTAGTTTTCCCTCAATTCGAACTAACTTTATATCGAATTGGTGCAGTGCGCCAACGTTATTTACACTTCCAATTGAAACTTCAAACAGTGACTGAAAGGATTATTTTCTCGTTAGCCGAGACCTTTATATTCCAACATCACCGCGGAAAACGTTTGAAAGAGTTGTGGCGGAATCAAAGGTCAAATGTACTTTGAAGCCTGCGTTTGTCGTTATGGAGTTTCAGTGTGTTTTCGAATATAAGTGACTACGTGCAATTGAATACTGTCTACGTGAGATTCAAAGTAGCATGAACAACCGAATTATTCGAGATCAAAGAGGGTAGTTTTCAAAGTGAAGTACTGATTCAAATCGTTCTTGGCTGCCTTTACGTATTTGGCTTGAATTCTAGACAAACAGAGATGTACTTTTCCATGGATTTGGTATCCTCTGTCGTGTTTCGGTTTCTCTGGATAACGAAAGCAAGCATTTATGCCTTGAAGAGAATATCTCGGCTTCTAAGGAAAAACCAAAAGAAAACGAATATGGAAAGAATTTCTTTGATGCAAATTGTTGATTGCAATGACAAAATGGAAGTTGAATGTAATGAAAAACATGAACAATGCTTCAAAGTCGATAATGTGAAGATATGATTGAATGTAAACTAAGTCATAAACTACCCATAGTAATATTTGGAAGTAAAATTATTTGTTTGTTTGTTTGTAATAGATGATCTCGAAAACTACCCATGTTATCAGCGATTAACATCGAGTTAATTTAATTTTTGACAAAAAGACTCATACAAAAATTGTCTCATACAAAAAAACGTAACTAACATAACAGTGAATTTGAATTATTTTCAATTATGAATTTCCAGATTTTTTTGTTTTATGCTCAATATTTTTTCGAAACAAAATTCAACAAAGAAGATTAGACTGCAGGAGCATCCTGCAGCAGCCATGAAAGGGCGTCTCCCTGAAATATGTCACAGGATACATACTTTTCAAATCACACATTGGCATTGGTGACTTATGTGTCAAAGGTGAAGAGCAGATTTTAGGCTTTCGGATTGTCATTGGATGGAGGAAAATTTACCACGGTGTGTCAGCCTTAAAGTTGATTATTCTTTAGAGGAAAAGTGAGATTTTGACACATACTTTGTGCCTGCTGCCCCCTCTCTTGCTGGCTGACCTGAAAGATCACACAGAAAATAAAGAAATCGGCTTCATTAAGGAACAACAACGGAGGGTCGCTAAGAACCACTCATTCAAGACCTACCTTTTCTGACGAATTTGAAATATTTCCCGCATTATGGGGTTCCATCTTCAACATTTTTTCATTTCAAATCTCCATATTTTCTAAACGAATAAACTATTCCACGAATAGGAATCAGCAAACAGTGGTTGAAGACCAAAAAGTCCTTTCAATAATATATCATTCCATTTTTTTCCTGACATATCTACCATAAGGCATGAACTCTCTGTATTTATTTTCATCGAATATCAAAACTAAATGTAACATTTTGATGGAGTGAGAGACATAGCGAGGATAGAGAAAGGATACTTCAAGACCTGATGGCTCTGTTGAAGGAACGAATTGAAAACTGTGCACTCTCTAGAACTTAATTGGATATCTTCTATGTTTCACACCTGAATCTAATTTTATATAGCACGCTATACTCTCAGGAAAGTAAAAATGATGAATATCAAAAAAATTTATCGATTTGATGCAAACCACCTCATCAATGAAATAACATAAATAATGCATTGAAAGAAATATACTGGGGAATATGATGATTTGAATTCAGAGATAATTGAGTAAAAGGAAAATATGTTGATAGATCTCACATGAACCCTTCATTTGATTATTTATTTATTCATTTATTTATTTCACCCTAACAGGTCTGATGGCCTCATTACAAGGATGACTTATAAGAAATATACATGAATATACAAGCACTTGAATTGTTATGTTATATAAAACAATATAATATAATATGGGGATGTATTATTATCTAACAACGAGGAGTACTTATTACAACTCACAAAAAAAAGATATAACAGAAAAACTAATTGCTAAACTCATAAATTCTCAACATGTCTACGGACTAAAGATCTAAATTTTGTGATAGCCATTTCCAGTCAATATCTTGCAAGCAATATATATGTCGTTTGCCAGACGGAGCATGATTAAGAGGGGGGATGTGGAAGTAACAGTCATGAAGGGAGTCTTGAACTTAGGCATAGTTCGCGTAGGTCTGGGAGGTACATTAATTGTAATAGTGACAATGATTCTGCGGAGTTTATATTGTTATTATTAATTTTATATATGAAAATTAGTGCAGAGATTTTTCGCCTAGAGTCTAAGGAGGGTATATCAAATTGAATTTTCAATTGTGATGTTCTAATGCTGTTGTAATCAGGTTTACTACGATATTTCTTGTTATATAGGTACCTTAGAGATTTGTTCTGTATTTTTTCCACTTCCTGTAGTTGTTTGGTATTCTCTGTTCCAAATTACAGAACCGTATTCGAGTTTAGATCTCACTAGCGAGGAATCTATTTTACTAAAAAGACAAGTCTTAAAATGAAGCTCGATTCGCGGTCTTTCTTAAATGTTCAATATGTTTCTTAAATGATAATTTGCAATCATAGGATATTCCTAAGTATTTGCATTCATGCACTCTTTTTAGCGATTAGTTGTTCATGTGGTAGTCAAAAGAAATGTGGTCTTTTTGGCGGGTAATTGTTATAACTTGGCATTTTTTTTAGGTTGAAATTTAAATTACATCGAACACTCTAAACCAAAAAGCTATTCATATCTTTCTGTAGGGCGGAGCAATCTCTGACTGATCTTACCTGTTTGAAAATTTCCACATCATTGGCAGAAAGCAGACATTTCGATTGCTCGATATAATCTGGCAAGTCATTAATGAATAACAAAAGGAACAAGGGCCCCAAATTTGAACCTTGGGGTACCCCTGAAGAAGCATGGAATTTGCCTGAGGTATTTCCATCATGCCCAACCCCAAAATATCGATCCTGAAGATAGCTCCTAAAAAGATTCATAATATTGTCGGATAGTCCAAATCGATATAACTTTTGCAGCAAAACACCAAGATCCACCCTGTCGAAGGCCTTGCTAAAATCCATGAATATTGGTCCAGTTGAACCTTATTTTCTAAGGAGTTATTTGCTTCGTTGGTATGTAATAGCAGATTTGTGTTGACAGATCTGTTGGACATAAACCCGTTGCTCAACTGTGGCACCTTCTACATAGCCGTTCAATTTAGTATGGATTATCTGTCCAAATAGTTTGGAAGGGGCATACATTATAGATATCGGTCTATAATTTTTTATTTCACGTGTGTTTTCTGTTTTATAAACTGGTGTGCAAATTGAAGTTTTCCATTGCGTCGGAAAGTTAGCATTGTTGATTATGATATTAAACATGTGGAATAGAGAATGCAGAGAATGTACCAAAAAAATCGATATTCATGATTTTTTGAAGGGGCATAATTTTTAATATTGTGATTTGTGAAAAAAAGATCGATTTGAGAATTGTTGAGCCAACTGAAAATATTCAATATTCATATGTTTTTTCCAATCCTAGAAACTGAAGATTTATAGAACACTTCTCACAGTTCTAACCTACAAACAGGTATTCTTTTCCTGAACTTTATTAACCTTTTTACAGGTGTTCAGAGATACTAAATAAGTATAAATTGCCACAAATCCTAATTCTAAGAAAAAATCAATTCCAATGCATTTCCTTTCTCCGCGGCTAGACTATTTTTGTAAATATTTCTCAACGATTTTTATTTTCATGTGTTTCATACAGATACTTGACGCATGTTTCGCTAACCGAGTTGTATTTCAGATCTGATGATGCTAACTTGGCGTATTATTTCAAGATTATACTTCTTATTGACTGTACGATTTTGTGCCAAGAACTCTTGATGCACCATTCCACAGCAATCTGAGAAAACAGTGAGCAAAACTTTGATATTTGATCGAACTTGATGTGCTTTTGTTAGTCTTGGCACTTCTAGGCTACTTCATTGGAACGATTTGAAAAATCTGTTATTTCCGTTAATCACCTGTCGCCCCCATACGAACGACAACTTTCAGAAGTTGAGAAACTTGTGCGAGCTAAGGACTAACGAGGTCTTACCTTTTAACGTGTGATTCCTAACACCGTATGTCACTATCAACATTTTAAGTGACTTTGAGAACTTAAATCCATTTTTCACACATATTTTGATGCAAATCATTTGATCTATTTTTTCAATAGCTGAAAATTAGTGAACACGCAAAACACCTCTCACCAACAAAGTGAACATGCTGAAGAGCTGATCCTGTAAACATTCATTCGAAACGAGTGTACCAACATCAAAAAATAAAAAAACGCTAGTCGAGTGTACATAGCCGCGAAATTTGAATATTCACCAAATTTTTTGAACAGGTTCGTATATTTGATTGTCGACAACATCCATTATTGATGTCATTTGGAAATATTAATATGAACATCGTCTTTCCTTAGGCTCTCGAAAACATATCACGTTTCATGTCTTCCTCTTGATGAATGAAAAGAACAAAAAATGTAAACTCGAGCTGTAGCCAGACAACAGAAAAACACATGACTCGTAAGAATCAAAACAGCATATATCATCTGGATCACTCCTCATGAAATTCAAAACCGAATGAATAGAGAGGAAAAAAAGAGCAATATAAATCGAATGGAATAACATGATGGCTGAGCATATCCAAATTTGGAGACAGAAGGGCGAACTGAATTATATAAGAATAGAATTATATGAGAAGAAGAATAATTGTAAGATCAATTCAGAGTTAATGTCATGAAAAAATTAAAGGAGAATAAAGAATACAGTTTAAAATCTGTTCAAAATCTGTTTTGCCGTTAATCACCATATACATCTTATTCATACCATGTATATGTATGTTATATTTGAGTTCCTCTAATAAAGCTTAAAAAAACATTTACTTTGAAAATTCACGATACTTACAGTTTATAGTCTATACTGAAACCCTCGCGTTTTTTGGATTCTCCTCACTTGGAATTGAGTGGGATGGGATAGGAATCATGTTGAAAATCACACGTTAAAAGGAAAGATCTTGTTAGTCCTCAGCTCGCACAAGTTTCTCAAATTCTGAGAGTTGTCGTTCGTAGGGGGGCGACAGCTGATTAACGGAATAACAGATTTTAACCAGATTTTTTTGCCTACAGTCGAATTAAATCTACTTAATTTTTGTTTGAAGGTGGTTGACAATGTTTCGTGGTGTATTTCATCAGTTCGGATTTCCATTGTCTAATATAATATAAATTGATTTGAAATCCCTGAAAATTTAAAAGATCAACCGAAAATAACAATATTATTAAACAAAAAACTGAAATTACAAAGAAATAACATACAAGCAACAACCAAAAAATTAAAAATCAAAATATTAATAAAAGCTGAAAAAAAATAAATAAAAAAACATTAACAAAAAATGAAAAATAAAAATTAAAAGATACTAAACCAAGTTATGTCACGACGTTTCGATTGCTAGTATTCACAATCGTCTTCAGGTGACAACTGGATTTATTCCTCCAAGATCTGACTATTCATACGTCATTCGAGTGCTTTCACCTATCCCCTCTTTTCTCTCTCCGCTTCAATGGTTTGAGCGAAAGATGACCGTTTGGCGGGAGTTGGTCGTTTTTCGCTTGATTAGAGGTTTCCATATGTTTCGTATCTCTACGCTAGCTTGACTAAATGCATTGTTGAACAACACATACGCGGCTTCTTTGCATTTTCTCCTAAACCAGTGTTCCTCTTTGTGGATGATTTTAGCTTGAGCCCACTTGATGTTATGTTGATGAGCTCTGCTATTCCGGATTTGCTGGTTTCTCCTCGCTGTGTGTGTTTCTTGTGCTCAGCAATGCGAACAAGTACTGGTTGTTGCGGCTTCTCTTCCTTGTAGAGTTCTCGCTGTCTTCTAGCTGAGGCCTCTTCTATCATCACTCAGGAGTAACCATTCCGTTGAAGGTAATTTTTGATGATGCCTAGTTCCTTTTCGAGACCTTCCTTTGTATTCAGAGCCCGAAAGCACGGTCTAGTAGAGTCTTGATGATTCCTCTCTTAGTCGATTGATGGTGGTTGGATTTCTGATTCAGATACTGTCCTGTGTGAGTGGGTTTTCGATATACAGATGTTTTCCATTTGGTAGTCGGCCCTCTTCCCCAATACGTCTAAGAAAGGCAATTCGTTGTGGACTTCCATCTCCATTGTGAATGTGATGGAAGGACTTACGAAAGTGTCTAGTTCTGCATTCTCATGGTTCCATTGTCGTCTACGTATCTCAACCAGACTCGGGGCTTCTTCAATGGCCAGAGTTTGAAATTGGCGTCTCTCATCTCGCGTGAAGAATTCGTTCGGTTGGAAGTAGCAGTTTCGTACACATCATCCTAGTAATTTCATGATTACCTGTATCGGCAAGTATCTGTATCTTTCAGGTCCCAATCTTCGGATAGCTTCTTCTGTATGATTTGAAGTGCTTCTTAGAAAGGAACGTTGGTGTAGAGGCTTTCCACGTCGAAACTGATCAGTTGATCCTGCTCTTTGACTTCGATTTCACCTAGTAGTTCAACAAAATGCATTGAATTTTTCACGAAAGATGATGTTTTACCTTGTAGTGATTTGATTATTGGTAGGTGAAATCTGGACAAGTTCTGAGTGGCTGAATCTCTGGAGCTAATGATCGGTCTGAGCGGAACATCCTTTTTGTGGATTTTGGGTAGTCCATACAACTGAGGGGGCTAACTGTGGTGCGGTGTTAGCGATGATCTCTCTTTTTCCGTAAAACAGACTTGGTGTTTTTTCAAAGTCTGGTACAACTTCCTTTCAATTGATGCAGTAGTGTATCTTACGGTATTTATGTATTTTTTTTTCTGAAGCACCTCTTCGATCTTCTGTTCGTAGAGATCAGTATCCATCACAACAGTAGCGTTTCCCTTATCTGCAGGTGAGATCTTGATGGTGTTGTCTCTACGTAACCCGTTCAGGGCTCTTCGTTTTTCATTGCTTTTGTTAGAAGTTGGAACTGGTTTTCGATCTAGTTGTTCTCTGATCGTCCATCTGAATTTTCCTGCCACGATCTGATCAATAAGGGTTATAATTTCCAAAGTGGACACAGATTTTGGTGCAATGGTGAAGTTTAGACCTTTCCTCAGCAAATATTCCTCTATGTCCGTGAGCGGGGAACTCATGTTGCTGACGTTGGCGGCTTCAAAGTTGTCCTGTTCTCGTTCTGCATTTGGGCCTTGTTTCTTCACCAACTTTCCCCACTTCCTGTTGTGGGTATTCTCCATGTCTTGTCGGATCTTCAAGCACATGCTTTCAATCCTGGCAAGAATTGGTCCATGATCCTCTTCCAAGGCCTCTCTTCTGATTTCTTCAAATCGTTCTGTGGCATCCTGCATCAGAGTTGACCTCTTTCTCTCTCCTGAGATTTGCGATTTCAGAGAAAAACCTTTGGGTATGATGATTCATTTTTTGTTATTAATATTTTTTTTTTATTTTTTTTGGTTATTGCTTGTATTTCTTTGTAATTTCAGTTTTTTGTTGAATAAAATTGTTATTTTCGTTTAATCTTTGTAATTTTTTCTTATAAATTCCAAATCAATTTATATTATATTATACACTGCTTAATTTCTTCTGGAAAATGGCTCATTTTATTATTTCATATGACAATCCCCTTTAGTGTGCAGCAACTTTTCAGATTTAACTTTTGAATAAATTTTGGTTGAGTTTAATATCTTGTTCAACCTTATTTCAGTTTGATAACTGGGTCTTCTTGGGTAGAGTCTCGGTCGATTTATTTCAGAGGCTTAGTGCTGGACGTAATGGTCCATCGTTTATTTATCTAACTATGATAATTTTTAAATTTTTTTCATTTCTTCATTCAGAGAAACATATTCCAACCCTTCCACCCTGGAGGATCCCCAATAATAATCTGATAAAAGTCAGATGAATCACGGAATTATCAATGCAGAATTTCATCGTCTTCTAGAACAATATGCAGACTTCAACTTTCTCTACACAGATGCCTCCAAAACTGTAGACGGAGTCGGATCAGCTTTCACTATCGCAGGTTTTCAAGCTTCGTACAAACTACCAAGAGAGAGCACGGTATTCACTGGAGAAACATACGCTATATGGAAAGCCTTGAAGTATATAAATATTATATACTTCATAAATAACATAGTATGTTGTTCTTTTTTTTGTATTGGCAAATCCTGTTGTTTGCAATGGTTTGTAGTTCTTTTTGTTTATTATTATTTTTATTAACTACTACATACAAAAGTTTTATTTACTGTCTAGATTATTTCTTCTGTATTTCTTTTTTGTTTGTTGCTATAGTTTATTTCATAAAAAAAGTATATTTTTCAATCGAAAATTTTGGCAGTTTCATCGCATACAAGCTCTGCTTTCGCGATGTTCTGTGTTGGTGTTTATTTGTATTTATTTGTATATTATATATAATATATTCGATGTAAATTAGCATGTGAACAATTGACAAATAAACATATTATTATTATTATTATTATTATTAAAAAAAATTTAAAATGCCTCATTATAACAGATTCCATGAGTGCTCTTCTGGCAATGAATCAACCAAACACCCAAAATCCCATTATACTTTCCATAAAACAAGAGCTTCATGTACTCAAACAAAGGCAAGCAGTAATCAGACTCATGTGGGTCCCATCTCATGTGGGCATCCCAGGCAATGAAAGAGCAGATCAACTGGCGAAAGCAGCCATCTCAAATCCATTGACTTATACTGAACTCAAAATAAATCACATTGATCTGAAATCTTCCTACAAACAAGAAATCATTAACAATTGGCAACATCAGTGGTACAATTCCACCTCTAAACTAGCAGAAGTAAAAACATCAGTACTCCCATGGAAAAATATTCCCAAAAACAGAAGACACCAAGTTATCCTGACTCGTTTGCGACTGGGACATACCCGTTTAACACAAGAATACCTCATAACAGGTGGTGACAAATCAAGATGTGAAGTGTGTGGAACAGACCTGAGTATAAAACACATTCTAACAGAATGCGTGCTATATCACATTGACAGATTTACTCATCGCCTCCCACAAACAATGATAGACATACTTGGTGAAAATTGTGACATTGAACAATTGATAGCTTTCCTCAAAGATATACACATTTCACGATATATATGAATTAATTTCAAATATCATATACTAAGCATTTGTATTATGCCGTTGCTAATAACCCTAGCGATTGATGCAACTTTCTTTAAATAAATATATATATATATATATATATATATATATATATATATATATATATATATATATATATATATATATATATATATATATATATATATTAAGATAGTATATCATCAGAACAATCGTAAGATATGTTTTCCAGGACGTCCTTGGCGTATGAAATTTTGTTTTATTGTATTTTGTAAATTGAACTGTGATCAGAATAAGACAGCTTTCTGGCTTTTTACTGCCAAAGAATTCATCTCGGTATTAGTTCATTTTCAAAACTGAGCTACTTTGAATTTCTTTAGTTTTTGATTCCTTGTTACAATTCAAAGTAACTTATAATTTATCTGAAATTATTATTATTCATGTATTTGAATCGATTTTGTATAATATAATATCTATTGCAAAAAGGAGAATGGTTTAAAAGCGTTAGGTAGTCATGATAATTATGGGAATATTTGAGCTCAACAAATAACATTGTCAGTTAAATATGTTGATATGCTTTCACCAATTTCACAGTTTTGAAATAAAAGTTTACATTTTTTGAATGTAAGTGCAATTGCGTACATCAGTGTACTGGACATTAGGACATTAGTGAGTAGGATATAATGCCATCCATTTTATTTACATGTTCCATACTCGTATTACTGTATAGGAATTGGCCTTCCGCAGATTACAACATGGCGAATTCTGCGTTGTGACTTGAGGCCAGGAACTGAAGGTGAACGACCATAGACAATGACGTTTGTTCGCTAAATGGGCTCTGGAGCAGTTGGCTCCTGACCCTAATTTTCATCGAAAAATTATACAACATTGTCGAATTAGGGACGATATTAATCCACATGAGATTCAAGAGCATCCAATGTATTCCAAAAAAGTCACTGTTTGGTGTGGATTTTGGGCTGGCGGTATCATTGGTTCATATTTCTTTGGTAACGACATTGGTCAGTCCATCACTGTCAACGTCGAGTACTATAGGTCGATGATTACTAACAGATGGTGTTTAGTTGTGTCAGATCATCCGATCTGAACACCAACGACATATGGTTCCAACAGGACGGCGCTACAGGCCACGCAGCTCATGCCCCATTTGATATTCTGCACGAGCAATTTGAGGGCAGGTGGCGATGATTTGAACTGGCCATCAAAATCGAGCAATTTGACCCTTTTAGACTTTTTTGTGAAGTTTTCTTCAGTTGCAGGTGTATTGCGAAACACAGCGGTCCTCAAAGCCAACAAAACCCATGCCATCGTTCAAATTCAGATTAATTTACGCGCCTTAGTCATGGAAGATTGGACGTTTCAGATACGCTCTACCTAGAGAAGAGGAATATGATGATCTTATATTCCACGAATTGAAAATTTCTTTGTTTTATGTCAATTCAAAGGTAGGATGCGCCTTATGAAAGACCATATTTAACTTTCAAATCTGAATCAGTTAGTAAGGCTGCTTGTTTTATCATTTCGAAATATTTGGCTCCTCATCTGATTAGGTCAAATTCCTCAATGATATTGAGCCACTTAATAATTCAGTTGCAAACGTGTTACCTTTGAAATTCGTTCTCTCAGCCGACTTTTCTGTCTAATATTCATAATTAACTCTTTCCTTCTCGATTTTCTAATTGTTCTACATAAATTGAAGTATGGCATCCAATATAATCAATCCACTTCAATACCAATCTGAATCAATGAAAATCAAAGAACCGAGACCATATTCTTGTCAGTTCAATCGTTTTATGAAAAATCTACTATCCACTTTAGTTAACGATACCAGTTAAGCCAGAAGTTAGCCTGTTACTATAACTCGGAACAGAAACACCGTCAAAACAAAACTTGAAAATATGATTGAACGCATATCTTGAAATATGCTGCTGATTATAGAAAGTCAGGGAAGACAAGGGCTAATAACAAATTGAAATTGGGCGAATGTCAACTGATGATTTTGAGTAGCAATTTGATGATCTGCCATTCATAGAAATGATTCATATTTTTTGGCATTGGAGATCTTTAAATTCTCCATGAAATTTCCAACAGTTACTTCTATAATGCCTATCACTGTTACTGTTAACGCAATAGTCCGACTTTCTCAAGTGCAGGAGTTATTCGAACATGTTTTTCTGTTGATATGACAACGATCATTCATACTTATGGTGAAACTAGGAATGTCATCAACTTCACACCACTTTTTTACGATGAAGAAAACGGATATTATGAATCTTATCAATATATGTATAGAACATCCATTATAACGAGTCCCATTTTGCAAGACCATTAGGCAAGCTATAATATTTCAAAAGCTATCTTATTCACCACATGTAACTTACACCTCAACTTTTCACCGTTCCGAATGATTCATAATATCAGACGTGGTGAGAATACTGATAAGGTATAGGTAAAAACGCCAAGCTTGGCAGAAAAACGTATCACGAACGGTTTGCGTTACAAAGTGAAAATGAAAATGTTGGTGGAATATTAAATCGTTCATTAATGTTCGCCAGACCTTTCGCTGATAAAGGGCCGTCTGGAAAAGATTGAAGTTTGGTTTTCAGGTCATGATGAAAACTTGGGGTGAATCTGCAATTATTTTCAATTTCAGGCGTGTTTCAAACTACTCGATTCTCTTTTGAGTTATTAAGCGACAAAGAATAGTAGAATTGTGGTGTATTCCCGGCATCTAAGGTGACTAGATAGAAAAGAGCATCAATATATCAGAAAAGTTACAGCATTTCATATTGTACGCTGGTCAGTTCTGAACTTTCTCTGGGTGAATGCCAACCTTGAAATTGAAGAGTTGATATTATAAGCAAGTAATCGACCATGCAAAACTTGATTGAAATAATAATATATTGACTTCTACAATCTGAAAAAGAAACAAAGCTAACCTAATTAATAAACTGCAAAAAATCATCAAGGAGCAAACTGAAAGGTTTATCCGAAATGTAACATATGTAGAAGAAAATATAACTGTAGTTTAAGCGTTGTTCACAGTTGATTTTTTTTTGAAGTTTTGAAAGCAGAAAGGGATTGTTTTCCGAAACGACAACCATCGAAAATCATCACAAGTCAATCGAAAAAATGGAAAAACTACATGAATTGAACTTCGAACTGCTCCCACATCCACTGTATTCGCCTGGTTTGGCTCCCAGTGTCTACTGGGTGTTCATAGACCTCAGAAAAATACTAGGCTATTGCTGAAATTGAGGCCTATTTTGAGGCGAAACAAATTGTTTTACAAAAGTGGTATTGAAATGTAAAAGCCGCGCTGGAATGATTGTGTTGGTCTTGATGGAGATTGAGTTAATGAATAAAGCCAATTTCGAACAGAAAAATAAACGTTTTCTTTCTTAGGTCCGCTACTTTTCAGCCTATGTGTTAAATGCGGGAAAGAGAGATAACTAAATTCAGACCGGAAAATTCAACAATGTTGCAGGCACTAACAATGGGTTGAGACTGTCATTTTTCAGTCAGGGTGGCAGGGAGAGAAAATGTTTCTCCAATCAACTGAAAGAAACAAAGAAACTGAAAATACATCACTGTGAGCCATGACTTAACACGACATGTTACTGACTAGTTGGACTCTTCAGCGGTTTATATTATACAGTAACATTTCGAACCTTTCAGTTTGTCTACAATCATACCACTGCAGATTCTCTTGATGATTTAGTTTCGTTTATCATTCAAATTGTGGAAGTTTATATACCTGTAATAACAATAAGAATCGTTAACTACTCCACCAGAGATGTCTTTCAAAAACTATAATGTCGAAATAGTGATTGGAATAATAGTCGACATATTGTAACAATTATTCATAGACCTGAAGTTTTTGAAACATATTTGCTGACAATGATTATGGTTGGTCCGATTTGTGAAACAAAAAAAAATCAATATTTTCTAGACCAATTCATGACAGCGTGTGACAGTGTTGTTTACCTGCGGTGTGCTGGTAATATTCATTGTGAGATATGAAGTTGGTTGGTTATTTCCTTCATTTGATAGTTGATTCGTTAATAAAATGGAGGTAACCAAAATCTTACCATCCAGCGACCAAACGAGTTTTTCTAAACGAAGACAAATGTATTTGAAAATTTTCAAAACCTTCGCCAGAGAAAACAACTAGATGGGATGACCACGTCAGCGACTGTTTTGGGGTTGGCAAAAATCACACAGCTTGCATAAGCCTAGAATATATTTTCATCAATTGGAAGCGAAATGAAAAATGAACAGAAACGAATCTGAAATAAGAGAAAGGTTAACCCTACATTGCATGGAGTATAGAAAAACCATATTCATCCATCAAGAATTTTTTTCACTTTGAGTTTTTGAAAAAAAATCAGTAACAATAAAAAAAGTGATGTTATTACTTGGCCTGGTAATCTCTCTGATTTAAGGAAGTAGACCTAGGTTAAATTTTTCACGGAGAAGAAATTACATTCATTGATAAAATGAAAAGAATGAAGAGACATTTATTCATACACCAAGCATATTACTCTATTAATTAGTGAGAAAATCTACTATGATGATTCTTCGAAAATTCAGGAGATAGATTTGTGACCGTATTGTTTTTTGACATAAATCTGTATTTGAACATTTTTCATCTCAAACGAATTGAATCTCGTAGACGTTATTGGGAATCAAATCCTTATATATACCTACATCATTTGCAACCACCGGCGATATAACACAAATATCAATTTGCTGCTGAATTTCTTCTTTTTTCTTCTACTCGCGTGGAATTCATTCGAGTGAAAAACGGAAAAAGTAAAGTTCACTATAACCCTGGGGGTGTATTGTTTGTTAAAGCGGATAGTGTTTGTATCAATGGAATTTACAACATACTTCGACTATACATTCGCTGAATCATAACATGCAATAAAAATAGTTTTAAAATTCAAATATATCATGAAAATTCACCTTCACGAAATAATTGAAAGAATCAGAGACGTGAGAAGATCAGACTATGAAGTGAAGAGGATATAAAAGTGCCCCATATACAACAGAACCCTCAAAGTCTTTTACATCGGCCGTTGATATTTAACGAGCTTAAAACGACATCATTTTGAGGCGGCAGCGTACCCACAGTGCGTTCAGGTGTTTAGAGGCAGAATATAAATCATTATAGGAATGAATGATCATGTGTTAAAATCAAGTACTAGAAATCAAATCAGGCAAGTGGTACGATATTTGGGTGAGATATCCTGAACGTCACTCAACGTCAATCCAGAGGTAAAACGAATCCTTGCAGATATTCAGAGTAACAAAAAAGCGACGCATCTACACCAGAAATTCTGAAAGCTTCGTAGAATTCAAAGATTTGCAAAGTTAGACTTTGTTATACCGGGAGACATCAAAATGGATGGAATTCATGAAAAGAGGTTGAGGTTCGAACTGAGGAAAAAAAAGTGATATTTGACTGTCCCATACTTTACATACAAATATCTTTATCGAGCGAGCATGTGCTACAGTAGTTTCAGATTTCAAATTCCAAGCAAAAACCGTCATTTTCTAAGAGTAAAAATCCAGAAAATCTGTACCTGAATAAAATCAACAATTACGAATGGAATTTTTGTTGAAAGAAAAAGGAAAACATACAACAATAATAATATCTGAGAACTTGTATCTGCATACGCTAACCAAAACCCCAAGAAAGTACACTTTTATGTTAGAATTCAAAAAATTCCACTTCTCATTAAGATTTCTGATATGAATGTACTTGAAGTAGTGAAAAATGTCATTTGCTACAGTTGTATTCAAAAACCGAGCATAGTCGTTTTTTGTTTCCCACTACCTCAGTTCGTTCAAAACTATTTCCATAAATGACATCATAGTGCTGCTATGATATATTCAGAGAAAAGGCTCCTAACGTTGCCTTTTTCAAAACAAATGATTACGTGTTGAAACGAGAATTCTATATGCATTTAACTTTCAGGTTCATTTTTGATTGGATTCGATGGAAAAACCTCCTTTCCGCATTTTAAATTTTTCATCACAGTGGCATCGGTTACAATAATGTCGTTGTTACGCCGTTGATATACTTCGCGATTTCCAAGCGGCATTTTCCAGCGCGGTTTCCGAGCGATTTTTATTTTTATGTCAACTTCTGCATTTAAATAGAAAATGACGCCGATATTTAACAGCGGCGATTTATTACAGTCGACCGGTTGTCGAATTCCGAGCGACATTTAGAGGGCAAGAGCGACCAAGTAGAGGCAGAACCCAGGTAAACGAATGAAACCTAACAGTGTTACTATTTCCGAGCAGTTTTCCAGTTGCGATTCGAACATAGAAGTAGAAACTGCAATTCATAGAGTAGAAAAACACCCTTGTTTGTGGCTGAAAGCAACCCCGGTTTTGCCAACAAACTGTAAAGAGGTAAAGCATAGAGGGTGGTAGGGGCACTCGTATAACAGAAAACCTTTTTCTTCCTGGTTCCTCTTTCGGTGCATGTTGTACCTCCTGGGGTGGCGGCTCTCAGCAAGAGCGCCTTCCGCTTTCAAAGCGCAAAGGAATACCACCATCAGATGATGAAATATCGTAGCAGAAGCAAATTTCATAGTGGTTGCTTTAGAGGCGCGAACGATACTAGGGGACCACAATGGGATATTTCGCCTTCAGTCAGACATCCAGACTGCTAGGAAATCGCTGGTAAATCACGGACACTGTCAGTTACTCATTGTAGCGATTTTTACTCAGAAATTTTCGCTCGGTATATTCCGCCTTCACTCAGATATCTGGTCTGCCAGAAAATGGCTTGGAAAACATAGACACTGTCGGTTACTCACTCTAGCGATTTCAACTCAGCAATTTCCGCTCGGAAACCGCGCTGGAAAAACCCGCTTGGAAATCGCGAAGTATGTCACTGGCCTTAGATATATAGATAGCACTTCATTTGCTACAGGCATACACCCAATTACAGAAAATGTACGAAGGTGTTGATAAAAAATATATGCAAAACAGGGAAATAACTTAAACAAAAACATTAGCTACAAAATACAATGAATAGAAATAGAAGATTTCACAGGAAGAAAATAAAGTAAACAAGAGCAAAGTTGAAAGAGAATAAATTTCAAAATATGATTTATAAAACTAACATTAATATCGCACATATCACAGATTGAATTGTGTTACAAATTATTGAGACTGGTGATTTGAAACTATTATTTGTTTTGCCAAGATCACAGTAAAATGTGATTTGACATTTGTAATTCAAGCGTTGAGTGCGGAAGTTGATCATTTGTGAAAGGGTCAGAAATTTTCGCTCGGTATATTCCGCCTTCACTCAGATATCTGGTCTGCCAGAAAATGGCTTGGAAAACATGGACATTGTCGGTTACTCACTCTAGCGATTTCAACTCAGCAATTTCCGCTCGGAAACCGCGCTGGAAAAACCCGCTCGGAAATCGCGAAGTATGTCACCGGCCTTAGATAGATAGATAACACTTCATTTGCTACAGGCATGCACCCAATTACAGAAAATGTACGAAGGTGTTGATAAAAAATATATGCAAAACAGGGAAATAACTTAAACAAAAACATTAGCTACAAAATACAATGAATAGAAATAGAAGATTTCACAGGAAGAAAATAAAGTAAACAAGATTTCAAAATATGATTTAGAAAACTAACATTAATATCGCACATATCACAGATTGAATTGTTGTTGTTACAAATTATTGAGACTGGTAATTTGAAACTATTATTTGTTTTGCCAAGATCACAGTAAAATGTGATTTGACATTTGTAATTCAAGCGTTGAGTGCGGAAGTTGATCATTTGTGGAAGGGGGTCACATGAGATCTCATTATTTATCAGTTGGTGAAGAAAGGAGATTGGGAAAACATCATCCAGATATTACATCAAATCGATTCAGAAGGATAAAATAGCCAAAATATCTGTCTTTCCAGGTCCTGTGACCTTGATAGACAGATATTTCATTTCGATCCCATTTTAACACGCCATATTCCAATTTAGACCCGACAAAGACGTTAAACAGTATAATAATCGTATTATTATTATCGAATTATCTGAACAACTTATAATAAATCCCAAAATTCGATTCTCTGATGTTAACCAATCTTCTAGAAAAGACGAATGGAACTGAATGTTATTTTTTAAACATCTTCTTTCAATGAACATTATAACAAAGTATCATTCATCCTAAAAACAATATTATAGCAAATTTCCTGATCTTGTTCATATCGACACAATGAAATGAATGCTTTTGTTTTAGAACTGAAGAATACGAAATTATCTAGAGTTTCAGGTTCGATAAGAAATTAGTAAAGAGTGATCGAATTATGAATGGACTGACCCGGTACCTACTTGATGGAAATTAATAAAACTGTCCATGATAATCATTATACAATTTTCACAAACATTTAAATTTTCAGATGCGTTTCTTAGCAAATTTTCGTCCTCAAAATATAGTGAAGTTATGGTTTATTTCCATTAGAAATTTTTCTGAATGA
The DNA here is from genome assembly GCF_025532065.1 of Leptinotarsa decemlineata. Lineage (NCBI taxonomy): Eukaryota > Metazoa > Arthropoda > Insecta > Coleoptera > Chrysomelidae > Leptinotarsa > Leptinotarsa decemlineata. Next base: position 285,144 of record NW_027412545.1, on the reverse strand, counting down.
AAATATGGAATGAAAGCCACTATATCAATATTTTACAAACAAGGCAATTTCAATTCAGAATACTCGTATTCTCAAAATGGACTGATATTTTTCACTAGTTACACTTGAAAGAGGGACTCTCATAAAATTTCAATTAAGGCTGACTTTCTCCTGTGAACATCGTTTTCCCTGTGTTAGCTGTATTGCTCATTTCAATTTATTCCAGCTACATTTAAATTCAGGCTCAGTCACGGCGGACACAAAATAAAGTTACGTTATAATGGAAAATTCATTTGAGCTTCATTTTGTTCTCTCTAAAGACCAATGTTAATGAAAAAATAAACATAATTCCGCTCTTTATCTTTGAGGGCGAAACAAAAAAGTTCGGATAACCAATATAATTGAATGCCCCCGCTAAAGCTCTACGAATGGAAAAGACTTTCTGTTAGGAAGGATAAGCCTTATGAATAATTGAACTGTGGGACACTTGCAGTTGTACTGTGTTTCCAAAATTCTCTACCGAGTTCATTTCTTTATTCTCTACGCCTTCGATCGATTTCATGCAAAGGAAAAGACAAAGGAACATTGACGTTCCTAGCAGACACAAATAATATCTGAGATTATTTTATATTGAGCGAGTAGAATGTGTATTGATGATTTGTGTATACAGTGCATTCCATTTAAAACGAGCAACCCTGAATAACTTTTGGCAAAATTATTTTCAGAAAAAAAAAACATCTCAACAATACTTTTCAGGGGGACACATTTTGGCATAGTTGATCTAATTTTCCCTATTGCACCCCCAGAGCATATCTCCATTTTTTTCAATGGATCCATTGTTTTGCATTATCAGATGTATGACACAAATACGTTCCGGAATTATTGAATAAATTTATGGAAACTGGAGCTGTCAACAATGAAAAGCATAACTGTTCCGGAGTTGTCAACGATGAAACTATTTGTACTGCAGTCTTAGGGCACGTTAGACTAATGGAAAATTCGCAATCTTTCACTAAGTTATCTGGAGGATCAGGAATTAGTCGTACATAAGTGTTCATGAGTAGAAATTGTCCTTCATAAGTACAAATTTCATCCATATAAGATTGGACTACTTCATGACTTGAATGAAGATTATTTCGATAGTCGTATCGAGTTTCATGAAAGTCTCACTGAACGAATCAACTTGCATCAGAATTTCTTGTATGAAATTTTTTTTTCGGATAAATGTACGTTCAGTTTGAATGGAGAGGTGAATCGGAAAAATTGTCGATATTGGAGTGATACGAATCCCCATTTATACCGTCAAGTTCATACCCAACGACCTCAAAAACTGAATATTTGGGCAGGAATTTTGGGTGACCACATCATAGGACCTTATTTAAAGGATGATAATTTGACTAGTGATAAATATTTGGATATGTTGGAGAATCGAATGACAACGTGCACCAACAGGGCAATTAAGAAGAAAACAAATATATTTGAAAACGAAATAGTTTTTCAGCAGGATGGTGCACCTCCTCATTATGCAGCTCCAGTGCGACAATTTTTGGATGATCATTTTGCTGGTCGCTGGATTGACAGAAAATGTCCTACAGAATGGCCACCAAGGTCTCCGGATCTCCCTCCTGTAGATTTATTTCTGTGGGATAATTTTAGGTCTTATGTGTATGAGATAGAATCAACAACATTAGAAGCTTTCAGAGAGGATATCATGAGGCATTGCAGAGAAATAACTCCCGAGATTATCAACCAAGTGGTGGTGGCAATGTAATCTAGTTTGTACCATTGTATGGAAGTTGGTGAAAACGTTTTTGAACATTTACTGTAGAAAATTGTTTTCTTCTCATTGTCTAGTCATCAGATTTTGATTCAAGAATAAATAAAAAATCTCTTTTCCTGATTTGTTGCTTCCATATTTGTCACTAGAACGAAAACGTCAAAACCTGTCCCCCTAATACTATTGTTGAGGTGTTTTTTTATTTCTCCTGAAAATCAGGGTAGCTCGTTTTCAACTCTAATAGTTTGTAGCTCTCGAACCATAAGCTTCAGACCATATGTTTTATACTTAATTGAAATCTACTCATCATGGAGCATCTGATGATACGAAACAATATAGGGTGATCCATTAAAGAAATATTGATGACATGATCTGGGGGTGCGATAGGGGGGGTTACATCAAATGTGGATATGTCAAAATGTGTCCCCCTGTATACTATTGTTGGGGTGTTTCTCTATCCAAAAGTTATTCAGGGTGGCTCGTTTTTAAATCAAATAATTTGTAGCTATCGAACCATAAGCTTTAGACCATATGTTTTATTCTTTGTTGAGATCTGCTCATCAAGGAGCATCTGACAATGCGAAACAGTATAGGGTGATCCATTAAAAAAATTGACATGCTCTGGGGGTGTGATAGGGAAAGCTCCATCAAATGTGAGTATTTCAAAATGTGTCCCCCTGTATACTATTGTTGACGTGTTTATTCATTTTTCCTGAAAATCATTGAATCAAAAATTATTCAGGGTGGCTAGTTTCGAATTGAATGCACTGTATACGTTCACCCACAAAAATAGTTCTCAATGTAAATATTTTTGGTTCAACTGTGATTTTTAAGATTGGAATAAGCATGTTACTTACGGTTTACCACCACCTCTTGATTACTGATAATTCTCAATATAATTTGGTGTAATCAGATTATCAATAATGAGTGGAATGTTCCCACAAATGAGTGGTATTATTTTCTTCATTTCAGACTTTTATACTTACTTTTGCTTCATCAATCGCCATATAGATATATTTGAAAAAACTACCCTACACCTTCATAAAAGTTGTTTTGTTCACTTCCGTTTTGTAATCTTTCTCTATCTGTTTTAAAAAAATCTGTTTAAAATCTGTTTTTCCGTTAATCAGCTGTCGCCCCCATACGAACGACAACTCTCAGAAGTTGAGAAACTTGTGCGAGCTAAGGACTAACGAAGTCTTATCTTTTAACGTGTGATTCCTAACACGATTGCAGATTCATTCCAGCTTCAACCAGATAAATTATCTCGAGAAAAATATCTGGTCGAGGCAGGAATCGAACCACGGTCTTCCGATCGTGAGTTGGCCGCACTACCACCGCGGCCAATTCCACTTTTATACTTCTCAAGTCTTAGGGATAGTAAACATGGCTTAAGTGGTCACACTATTAGATTGTCGTTCAATGATATGGACCCTATTTCAGAACAATAACAAGGTTGAATTTCACTAGTTCGGACTTCCATTATCTACTATATAAAATGATTTGAAATCCCTGAAACAACTAAAAAAGGAAGAATTGAAAATGAATAGCTGAAAATAACAATTATATTGAACAAAATAAACCTGAAATGAAATAATAGTGAAATAAAATACAAGTAGAAATAGAACAATTGAATAAATAAAAATTAAGAAATGAAAAAGGAAAATAAAAATAAAAAATGGAGAGATTCCAAGTCACGTTAGTTTACGACGTTTCGATTGTTAGTATCTACAATCGATGACTGATGACTGTCATCACACTGGGAACAACAATTCTACTACTATATCTTCTTTGCTAATGTTTATCGCAGAAGTAGACGAACGTAAGGTATAAAAACCTGCAGATAACGGCCAAACACCAAGAAATAGCTTTCACACTCTTCAATTTTTTCTACTTTTGATTCCAACCATCCTCATGGAAAAAAGTCCAAAGAAGTTAAATCGGGGGGTTGAATGACCATTTGAAGAATATCTTTTTCCAATGTATCTATCCAAGAAGCTCTCACCGATAAACTGTCGTACTGGCACTACGATATGAGGAGGAGTCCTATCTTGAAGAATTGAAGTATCCTCAACTATTCAGGTTTGCTACCAAACAGTATGGTACTATAATGTGGTTATCCAAAATTTCTGCCCTGGTATACATCAAAGTTGGCTGAAAGTTGACGAGTTCAACGAGGTTTCTACAAAATTCAGCTCTCTTGTCAGATTCATCTTCGTTCAGTTCATTAATTATTTTCGTTTTGTAAGGGTGGAATAGATTGCGTAACCTTGGCCTAGAAATGCAACATTGATGCCTTTATTATTGATGATTCCCAAACGGCCTTGTTGTCTGTTGTCAATATTAACAGTCTCTATGGAATTATGTTTCAAATTCCAAAACATATTTATATATTGAATTTCGGCTCGAATAATTCTTATTGAAAATCAGAGCAGCAGATTTTGCACTTCAATCCACTTTCGAAGTGTATGAACTATTTTTCGTAAAACTAAAGGTAATGAACGAAACTTTGCCCCAAATGTTGCATACGACAGTCATAGTTTATGTGTAATGTTGAGACATACATAAGCAACTTCAGCAGTAACTAGGTCATGGAACCATAGGACTTTCATCAGTATATTCGACAATGCTCAATTTGAACATTTCGAATAGTGAAATTGTTTGTTCCAGTTGACATTCTAATTTGGAATTGAATAAAAACTCAAAGAAGTTTTTTTACTGACATTACTTATCGAGTTGAGGTTGAGAATGTTACAGAATTGGATACAGAACTATTTCTATTTTTGGAATTTTTGGTGGTTGTTGTGAGGAGAGTGAAGACTGATGAAAAACTGATTTGTATTTTTCTGAAAACTGAATTTGACGTGCTTCATGTTTTTTTTCACAGTCTGAATATTAAGTAACTTCTCCAGTATAGCTTGCTTCAACTGAAATGAATAGGTTATGATCTCGCATAGGCGCTAATCAGTACTGACGATTAGGAAACTGTAAAAAAGCCTAGTTTCGATCTCATCTTTGAATTAATTCATTTTTTCAGTTTGAAACTTTAACAAGTTTCTGTGAATTTTGGGGATATTGAAGAAATAAAATATACTATCCATTTTGGTGATATCCATATTTCTCAAATTATTTTTCAATTTCCATTCATATCTCTCGAAGACTACATTTATCTTGACAAATTCAATATGTTCGAAAAATGAATGAAACTACTTCCGACATATCAATCTCCATTTCGATGGAAAATTCATTGAGATCAATGTAGTTTTGAAGTATTTTTTCAATAATTGATTTCCGTGAGCTGCAATGAGAGGGAGGTAAGTATTAAAAATCCAACAATTTTTTGAAATTATAGAGCTCATGCAAATAGAAATATAGGGTATTGTGATAGTAACACATTTCTGTCACCTGATGCCACATTCATCCAAAGAATGTAGGGTCAACTGAATTTTAAGAACCAGCTATGTCACTCAATCAGACATAAATAACGAAACAATTATATTATTGAAGAATATTGAAAACAATTGAATTTTATGATATTTTATGAATATTTCGACATCTTCCATGAAAGTTTCATAAATATATACTGAAAGCACTTTAGAAGGCCTTGCGGGATAATCTGTTTTCTAATCTCATTAAAAATAAAAAAATACTGCAAAAAATTCCATATTGAATTCTTCAGTTTTTTGAGTGAATTTTTTCTGACCATTGATTCTGTCATTGATTTTGAATATCAATTATTTGTACTTGGGAAAAGGACAGTTTACCATTATTCAACCGACTATAATATTTTCCTTACTACTTTAGAAATCACCATGCAGTTGGTAGCGGATTTTGAATAGCTCTGTATATTATATTCTATGAAAAACAAAATTCACGAAACTCATTATGAAATATAATTTACTCAAAGTATTCCATTTTATTCATCTATTCATGGTAACACTATATGAAACTCCAATGGAAAGGTAAATAAATATAGTTTAAAAAACAAAAAAATACGATTCTGAAGAACAGAACATCGAACTAATGAGTTGAAAATGATTTTTTTCAAATGAGCTTGAAACAATAACGAACGAAAAATACTAGTACTATTTTGAAACATGCGACGGGCGCTTGATATACAAAAAAATATGGCACAAAGCACCCACGATTTTTCATAATAATACTAGTATTTTTCATTCGTCATTATTTTAAGCTTATTTAAATAAATATTTTCAACTTTTCAGTTCGATGTTTTTTAAAAGCGTGTTTTTCAGTTTTTCAAACTATATTTATTTTTCATTTTAGAGAATATTCATTTTATCTAAACTTTGGGATCAATCAGCCGGATATTGTTTAGAAAAATGACCATTGATATTTTCCCATTCCGTAGAGGAAGCCTGAAAATCAGCTACCAAGACCAAGGCAGCAAGTGCGCAAAGGAGGGTTACAAATGAGGCAGCAGGCGCGCCTGTTTATGAAAAAATAAATAGTTTTTTCAAATGAAGAAATGCATGTAAAGTGAGTTTGAATTATATCAAGGAGGTTACGTACGGCGCCATCTGCCCAGGAATAGATCAAGCAATAATATCAATAATTCTGTCAAATATAGATCCCGAGCATTCAAACGGGAATAAATGGAGAGTTAAAAACAAACAAACAAACATACATACCTACAGGTGAAGCTAATAAAAGCGTGTTAAAATTAATCAAAATGGATATTCAGTTCACAATTTTCAGTTTTCTGAAAACACTATTCGTTCATCATTTGAAAAAGCTAATGTTTTAGCGAAACATGTTATGATTATTTTCAATAAAGTTAGTGGAGATCAAATCGTTTAAGTGTAGTTTGTGAAATTACTATTCGTTCAATATAAACGCAATAATTCAAAAATATATGTTTACTAATAAACAATTCCCACAAAAAACTTGATGACAATTGAGAGATTCTTCCACGCTACTGAGCAACCCTGGTTTGCTTCGAGCAGATATTTTTCAACATGATGTTTCACAAAGATGAATGTAAAAATTCTTTGAGACTTCATTTTGTTTACAGCCTTTGATAATGTGCGGTCAGGCAAGCATGTCAATCTTCCTTCGCTCGTGTACTCCTCGAAACATCGAAATTGACTGAGATATTCTCCATTACATAGATATTGAAATACCCATGGATTGCAGAATATTTTGATATGGGGCAAGTATTGGATTTAGTTTCTGTTAGCGACACCGGTTTTAGTTAAACATATTTCTCAACAAAGCTCTGCTTGGTTGAACATTCATCTGTAATTAATATAGAGGCTTTCAGTAATAATTTCTCTTGGAAATCACTTAAATGAATTCGTCAATATTCAAATATTATCAGTACATTTTGATAATGTTATAGTAACCCATTTTGCAAGTTCATATAGAGGGGTCAACAGTAGTAATGAATTTGAAAATAAATAAAAAGAAAATCAATAGGCCAAGCAACGAAAGATCGCCGTTCTACCTCTTTTTTGATAGAAATAATTAGTATTGCTATTCAACGTGGCAATGCGGCTTCAGTACTTGGAACTATTCCTCCTTCACATAATTTTGATGAGATCATGCATTGCCCTAATTTCAGTACGGAACTGAAACCTCTTCGAAACAAGCCGAGATATGTGGATATTCATCAGTCTCCTATCAAGGTTAATTCACAAGTGATTGATCCACCTTCTTCTTTTTCAGTGTGTTCAGTGGACTCAGGTCATTCTTGCCCCCCAAATATGAGTTGTAGTCCTCGTAGAACTGGTTCCCTTTCAGTGGAAGAGCTTCATGAAGCAAGAGCCGAATCGATCCCACTACGAAACCCTCGTTCACTTGGAAGGATCGATCGCAGCTTGAGAAATGATTTTTATGGAGATTCTGTGAAAATTGTTCTTCCTTACGAATCAGTAGATAGTTGTTCTGAAAATCTAGAGAAGAAAATTGGATTGGATAATTTAGGAAACACTTGCTACATGAATAGCATTTTACAAGTGTTGTTCATGACGAAGAATTTGAAGAACGAAGTTTTAATGATGAACGAGAACAGGAATGTTTCCTACTTATTCATCAAACTCAAACACCGGTTCATGCAGCTTCAGTTTCGTAAGAAGGTATCATCTTTCCCTCCAACCGATTTCTTGGAGTCTTTGAAGTCCACTAGATACTCGTTAGGACAACAAGAGAATTGTTCCGAATTCTTGTGGTTCTTGTTGAATAATCTTCGTGAGCAAAACAATAGCAAAATCAATACTCCTGACCGCTCTGGACTGAATGATTCCATACAGCTCATCTCGTCTTGCGTTTCAAATCTTTTGATGGAAAAATCCGCACTTCTTTACTTTGTGGTGAATGTTCAAGAGGTAGCGAAAACTTATGTGAATTTCTGGAACTTCATCTAGCTTTTCCTAATATGACTAATAACCAGTCCGTGCAAAGCTTATTGTTAAATCATCTGAAAATGGAATTTATAACAGGTGATGATCGACTGTATTGTCAAATATGCGCCAAACTAACTGACGGTTATAAGGAAACAAGTATAGTTGAGGCACCAGTCAATCTAATAATAACACTGATGATTTCCAAACAAGACTCAACCTCTAACGGAAGCAAGAAACTCTTTGGAAGGTTCGAAATAGATGAACATTTCAACCTAGCAGACCACTATTATAATATTCATGCAGTCATTGTTCACTGTGGTTCTGGCGTTGAATTTGGTCATTATTACGTCTTGGTCAAAGAAGAAACGGACTGGTTTAAGTTTGACGATAATCGTGTCATAAAGTGTTCTGGCGATGCATTGAATTTATTGAATCCTCTGGAGACACCCTACATTTTGTTTTATAAGAGAGAGGGCATTGTTAGATCAAGATCTTCAGATGATGTGATGCTGCAGGCGACGTTTCGGCTTCTGCTTTGGAGTCATTCTCAAGAATCACTCAGATCTGTACTTACATGACTCGAGGACGAGGTCGTAATCTCCCTTGTCCCCAAGTCTCGTTACTAGTTCTATGTTTGCTACGTTCCACTCTAAGTTTGTACTGGTCACTCTGTGTCCAGTACGAACATATAACTTGACATATAACAAAGGAAACTCTTTGTTATATGCCAAGCTTTCGTTATATATATATATATATATATATATATATATATATATATATATATATATATATATATATATATATATAGAGGACATATATAGGACAAACATCTAGACCTCTAAGTAGTCGCATCTGCAAACGAAAACACCATCTACAAAATCGACAAAAGATGCAAATCTTGAATCACGAATATCAATGATGAACGAAGCTATCAAAGGAGGTTCGATGTGAAGCCAAGATTATATATCCGAACGAGATAGCCCTCTGCCTCTTTTTTGTAGACAACTGAGCAATTCAGCTATGGTTCCGACTGATAGAATGATGGAATGTTCGAATGCAGTGAAGAATATTTGTTTTTCGCTGCTCTCCAAATAGTAAACAATCAGGCAAGTAACTGCCAGAAATCGACCACTTCTCTAACTCACACTGCAACCGATATTAGAAAACTAGAGAAACAAATTTCTTTAGATTGCATCCAAATACTGAAACAATCTTTGGTATATATACCCCTTCGTATCAATATTTGAGATTTTTTCAAATATTTCCGGTCATGGTTTGATGACTCTTCAGACTGGTGTGTTGAAGTCACAATGAATATAAATATTCACGGCCGAAGATTACTGTGTGAGAGGTATTTTACGAGTTTTTGGCCGTAGTCTGTAAATTTTTATGCCTGCTGAAGTTGGTGCCTCAGTTGTTGTGTCTGTTGTTCCCAACGCATAAACTACAATGCTGGTATTTGACTCCGAATTCATATCATTATTGGTTGGTATGGCTTGATTTCTCGTAATTACCTTACAATTAATGAAAGGTAGCCAGATTTATTTGATGTTCATTGCATCTCCTCTCGTATTGATTTTCCATTTTCTCTCTATATTGGTACTCTTGGGGAGTAATTTTATGTTTTATCGAATATTACTATGAGCATGTCTCAGTGTGGGTGCCTTTTTTGTTGAGAGCCTTTATGGCTTCAGCTGATTTATCTCTGTGATTGAAGAGACATTTACAATACTTTTATTCGTGGTGTCCGGGTGATGAGGTCCTTAGCTGACCTTAGACTTTCTCTGATGCTTTTCGTTGGCCTCAATATTGGTTTCACGTCATGTTTCTCTAAGATTCTCCCAATCCGGTTTGTGACATTTTCAACATAGTGGGGAGAAAGCTTTTCCTTTGACCAGCCTAGCTGGAAATACTTTGGCGTTCTCTCTTCTAGGTTGTATGGCCGCTCGCATTCTCCCTCGTTGTACCCACTCCCTTCGACGGCATTTTTTGGTGATTGACTTCCTCAGGAAAACTGTCAGGTTCATAGATACGTCGTGTTCTCTTAATCAACGTTTCAAATACGCCTATCTTTTCCTGTGAATGGTGATTAGAGTTTTTGTTCAGAGTACAAATACTACTTGTTGTTGCCTAGATTTGCTCTCTCGAAAAACATACTTCTTCTCGGGGTTCCCCGGTAATGGGGTTTTTAGCTGATTAGGCTTTTTCTGATGGTTTTTGTTGGTATCAATATTGCTTCCACATCGTGTTTCTCTAAATTTCTCCTGATCCGGTTTGTGACATTTTCAATATAGAGAGAGGAAAGCTTTTTCCTTGACCAACCTAGCTGGGATTACTTTAGCGTTCTCTCTTCTGAGTCGTAAGACAGCTCGAATTCTCCCCCGCTGTACCTATTTCCTTGGAAGGCATTTTTTTGGTGATTGAGTTCCTCAGAAAGACTCTCAAATTCATGAATATGTTGTGTTCTCTCAAACAACGCCTCTCTTCTCTAGTGGTTGGTGGTTAGAGTTTTTACACAGGGTACAAATACAACTTTTTGTTCGTGCGTAATGGGGTTCTTAGCTGACTTTAGATTTTCTTTGAAGGTTTTTGTTGGTCGCAATATTGGTTTCACGCCGTGTTTCTCTAAGATTCTCCCAATCCGGTTTGTGACGTTTTCAACATAGAGAGAGGAAATATTTTTCCTTGACCACCACAGCTGGGATTACTTTAACGTTTTACCTTCTGGGTCGTATGGTAGCTCGAATTCTCCCTCACTGTACCCATTCCCTTCGAAGGCATTTTGTAGGTGATTGGGTTTCTCAGGAAGACTCTCAAGTTCATAGATACATCGTGTTCCCTCAAGCAACGTTTCAAATATGCCCCTATTTTCTTGTGGTTGGTGGTAAGAGTTTTTGTTAAGAGAACAAATACAACTTGTTGTTGCCTAGATTTGCTCTCTCGAAAACTCCACCTTTTATTATATCATTTTGAGATTAAAGGGCTGTAATCATTATTGAGTTTTAACTATACTGTTTTGAATTATCTGAAAATTTTTGATGAAATCGTCACACTTATCTGGGTCCATAACCTTCAACAATATTCATTTGAGAGTAGGGCAACAAAAATCCAAGCTCTCAATAAACTATGAAAGTTGACGAAACTAAATTGTTTTGAAAAGGTTCTCTTGTGCAGTTTGTATATAAAAGTAACTTCTATGCATGATGTACACATCCTTGTAGAGAGTTCATTTTGAAATTAATTGTCTTATTCCTTTCTTTGAAAATTTTTCACATTTTTTGTATGAAGATGGAAAAATAGAAAGACAAAACGTTCTTTTTCTGAAACTGACCCGTCCTGAAAATTTACCCCAGCTTATTCAAACAAGATTCTTATTGCTGCGGATGAATCAAATAAGCTTATGAATATCATTGCATACTGTCTTCGTGAAATGGATATATTTAACTCATCCGTGACATTAAGTCGTAATGTTATGAATGAATTACTGCTGAACTATTGCTGAAGAGACAAAATGACAAGTGTCCTATTCGCAAACATCGATGTCTGCCATTGAGAATGATAGTGTTCTATGTATATTTCATATACTATATTGTTCAGCCTTCCTGTGAATAATATTCGATTCAATTCCATAACGAATGAATGAAGTGCAATATTCAGTTTGTAGCTATTTTCGAATGATTCAAGGTTCATATAAAATCAGTTGTTTTAAAAGTATTCTTTCTTTCGTATAATTTCATTGTTTATATGACCGTATTTGTTTCGAGAGAGGGTTATCTTTCAGTTTGTATCTGAAAATAACTTTTATGCATTATATACATATCTGCATGTGATTCTTCATCATTGTAATCTAGCTTTCACTGACTATGCCTATAAAATTTTCAAACCGAAACATACAATATTTGATTTGATCGTCATATAGATCACTTTGATTTTCTTCCTTACTTCTACTTCTCCACATTCAAACAAATAGTGTGGGAAATCTGTACAAGAAGAAAATATAATATATTTCAAAGTGATCTAGATGATGAATTCCAACAGTGAATGTGAGAAAAATTATTTGTTGAGGAACTTCATTCTATGAATCATCGATGAGTACCTGATGTATCTTGAAACATCTTATATTACAATTACCAAATACTTTCCTGAAAATTCAACTGGAACAAAATGAACTCATAAATGTAGAGTGCTTTTCGTAATTTTCTTATGACAAATATTTTATGGACTTCCGAGAATTTTCGAAGATCTCGCGGGATTTTGTTTCATCATCAAAATAGCCGTCAGAAGAAAATGGAAAAAGAATTACAAGGCGAAAATTCGTAACCAAGGATAATTCATTGAGTGATTTCAGGATGTTATAAAGCGAACTGCTTTCAGTGATATATTTCAATATCTTCAACATATTGAAATGCTTTAATGTGAATCAATTATATTTTCTTGGAAATTATGGTTACAATGAAAGTACTTGATTACTTGGAAAACCTTAGTCAATGTTCAAACTGATTTGAAGGAAAATTATCATTGAATATATATATATATATATATATATATATTATCATTGAATATATATATATATATATATATATATATATATATATATATATATATATATATATATATATATTGTTTCGCCTGTAACCATGATTTGTAGTGAAAGATCTTTGTTTATTCGAAAGATATTTTCAAAAAAATTCCCCGAACATCGAAGTTATGTGTGATTACAAAACGCCACTATTCTTCAAATTTACATATATATTTTGTTATTTTTTGTATATCGGCAAACTCTGTAGTAACTGTAGTAAAATTTTTGAGTAAATTTTGTAAATCACATTTCACATTTGAATTATTTTTGTTTTCATGGGAGTGTGAACAGATATACGTCTAGGAAGATTATTTCAATAGTTTTTCTGTATCCTTGTAAAAACTGAAGAATCAGAATGGGAAAGGGAGTATTCAAAAGTAAGCAACTATTAGTCGCTTCCTCACTCTTGATGCCAAAAACAAACAACGAAATATCTTATTTATTTATTTTATGTATGAAGTTTTGAAAGCAGAAATGAGTTTTCTAATACAAGCAATATTGCAAACCGAAACATTTCAAACCAAATAGAAGCCACCGAGTTATCCTGAAGCAATAACTAATTAAAGCGATTCATTGGTCTTTTCAGTCTTCCTCGGAAGCTACTTCCGCAGAGTTGGCTCAAACTTTTCTCGCAATCGGATATTTTGTTACATTTTGAGGTTTTGAATGTATAATGAGAATCTGACATTACTTTCGAGGAATGTAATGAAACATTTATAATTTATGTAGCCCAATTAGATTATTGCCGCATACCAAACTTTCCAACAGTTGGAAAACATTAAAACTTCGTGATTTGAGTTGATAACAAAGTAAATCTGAAATTTTTAGACATTTTTCATATATATAATCTCACATATTGAGGTTACTTTTGTCCGAAAAGTGTGTAGTTACTGTATTCTTTGAGTTATATAGAGAACAAATTATTTTTAAAACAGAAAATTGTGTAATATGATGTAAAATGATTTGGAATTCCTGAAGGGATCAATATAATCAAAATGAATATCTAAAAATAACAATTATAATAACAATGAAACCCAAACATGAAATCGGGTCATTGGGTGTTGACACTTATTTCTTCGAGAGATGACATTCGAGTGCTTTCATTTATTCCCTCTTCCTTCTCTCCGCTTCACCGGTTTAGCGGAAGCTGGCCGTTTGGCGACAGTTGGCCGTATGGCGACAGTTGGCCGTTTTCCGCTTTATTGTGGATTTCTATATGTTGCATATCTCTACGTTAGTTTGGCAGAATGCGATGTTGGACAACATTTATGCGGCTTCTTTGAATTTCCTCCTGAACCAGTGTTTCTCCCAGTGAATTATTTCTGCTTAGGACCACATGACGTTATGTTGATAAGTCCACATATGCTCTGCTATTCCTGAGGGGAAACCAGCAAATTGATTTGTTGGGTTTGAAAAATATCTTTTGAACCGTCTATTATGATAAGTAGAATTTGAAATCCCTGGTGTGAAATGAACACACTGAAAACACTGAGGAAAAAGTGTTTTCGATAGACCTATCCAAGGTGCTATTTTTGGGTTATATCTCGAATTACTGTGATGAAATCTAGAATGGTTATATCATTCGGTATGAGAAATGTTATTTTTCAGATTGAATATTTCCACAAGTCATAAATAATGTCAGAAAGATATGGACCTATCAGTTCTAAAAATTTTATTATTGTTATATGTTGAACATCTGATGACTTAAAAGACAACTAAAATTTTGATGACTGATCAAACAAAATGATGGAAATGCTCGTTTGAAATTCAGTTGGAGTACAATTTTTTCCTGAGAAAGGATGTGATATTGAGAACGTTTTATGAAATTTCACGATATTACCTGCAATGAGAATGCAAATCCATTATTTGATGTTGTTATTTTCTAGAGATTGAAAAAATAAAAAAAAATTGGTCAAAATTATTTTTTTCCTTGAACCTGTCTTCTCCATATTATCAAAAATCCTGAAAAGTCAAAATTCAGTTGAGATGAGGATAAATAGGGTCTTACTTTTTAGGGTACGATTATCAGTGAGAGAACAGAGGTTGTGTCCAAAACTTGGACCCAACGAAATAGAATTTTCCAATTTACATTTCATATATTTTTTCAGTCAATCGTGAATAATTTTTATGAAACTTGTTATGAGAAATTCTGATTATAAGGTGAAAAATTAGGTTCTGATTTTAAGTGCAGTGAGACATTTGTTTCTCATATGTAATAAATTTTAAAATCCTGTCTCCAACACCTCTCTGAAATTTTGGAAATGAAAACACGACTTCACATGTAACAGAGAGATATAAATCTACTCATGTCATGGAGAAGTACATAAAACATTCGTAAGGTTATTCGCTTCAACCCCAGCCAGAAGTATTTTGTTTGAATTGAATGAAGGATATTTTTGTGATGAGAAGATTTTGCCTTTCCATATTTGTACAAAGAAAAATTGAAAACTCCGAAAAAATTTAACGAAACCAATAGTGTTCAAAATGAACTCTTCAAGAAAATGTGTTAATCATGTCGATATGAACTAAAAAAACCCTTTCGAAACAACTACTTCCATATGAACTTTGAAATGAACGAAATGAAAAATCATTTTTTACATCTTCTTTCAAATGAACATTGAATAGCAAGGAAATAACTTTTTTTCATTCAGTTTGTACTCCAAACATCCGTTGTAAAATTGAAACAGATAGCATCTATATGAAACACTATCGTCCTTGATGATGTACTACGAAGTTTCGAGGCAAAATTACCACAATTCTGCTCTTATTGAGAATGAAAGTACGGCGATTAAAAACTTCGTACCACATCATTGAGGATAGTAGTGTTTCATGTAGATGAAACTTCATATCAATACTCTTCCATATATTACGCTGTTCTGCGTTCCTACAAATGATATCTGTTACAATTATAAAACGAAAGTTTATTACGTTGAAAATCACTTAAAATCTTTTTTTTTCGTTAACCAGCTATCGACTCCCTACGCACGACAATTTTCAAATGTAGAAACTTGTGCGATTTGAGGACTAACGAGGTTTTACCTTTCAACGTGTGATTCAGTATTCATCAAATTAGTAGTTTAGAGTTTTTCGTCCAGTTAGTATCTAAGAAAATTTTCTTGTTATCTCTCTTTGGAAGTTTGGATGGAGCAGTAGAACACTATTCTTCAAAATGACAGTTTTTTTTTTCAATAGGGAAACATAACTGATGTAATTTAGTAACAATTTGGATACTTTCCGGTGTTGATGAATGAAACCCTCGACGATGAAGATTAGTCATCTCAAGTCTGAACAGATATTTGGTCTCAAGTTTTGTTTTACGTAAGTTTCAGCTACACCTCGTAATAATGCAAAACCACACGAGTGAAAAAGTATTGTTTAGTTTACATTATCCCTCGACGAATACCGTATAGCGGCAAAGAGCCCCAAGGTGTTTACTCAGTGTAACGGGGAATGCAGTGACCTAAATCATTCCACTATTCGGCTACCATTCTGCACCTGACAAATAGTTTCAGTTTTCAGATATCTGGTCGGGAGCAGATCCTGATGTTATGCCTGAAAATGATGTAATATCATTGTAACATTGTAACGTGAAAAGTTGCTTTTATCAACCGTTCGAAACAATTTTGCAAATCATTGTTTCAACCGTACTACATTCATTTGTGGGAATCATGATTTTAGGGAAACAATCTAATGAATATCAGCTATTAATTTTTCTTGATAATTATTGTTTTCTTTAATTTTCTATGGTCTGGAACAAAACGAAGTAATACTAAAACTAAGTAGTACTGAAGAAATGTCTAGTTGAAAACAAACCTATTCAGAACCCTACATTTACTCACCATTAATTCATTGATTATTCGATTGAGGACTAATTTATTTTGCATAAATTCATATTGAATGAATGGGTAAACAAAATCATTTTTGTCTGAAGTAAAGAGTCTCATTGAGAATGGTTTAATGATCTGAAACGCGTCGTAACAAATGGAAATCTTAGTAGAAATTAGACAAAAAATAAATTCTTTATTCTATTTTCAATTTACCCGGTGATTCATAATGAAGGAATCCTCACAAATCCTTTCATCTATTTGGTTTCGAATTTGTATATTGTATGTACAGTAGAACATTCACGTTTCCCGTCAGATCTCCTGAATAAAGAGTGTGAAGTTATGCATATGGATACAATTATTATGGTACAAACGTGAAGTATCATTTCAGCAAAAATAAAGCATCATCATGAAACCACGGCTATAACAGACGACATCGCGCCCAACTAACATATCCTACTGTTAAAAAGTCAATTTCACAAAAAGCATATTCTTTAATGGCAACTAAATTATAAACCTCTCCCTCACAAAATGGAAAATTATCATTTCAAATCAATATTCAAAAAACAAATACGAAAACACATTTTCGAAAAAGATAAATAATTAAAAAAAAATCTGTATGAGTGAAATAAGTTAGTCTTAGTGAAATTTATTCTAAAGTTCTGTCATACTGTGTTGTAAATAGTATAATATGATCCATTTTGCCTAATCTGTTTAAAACATCTGTTTTTCCGTTAACCAGCTGTCGCACCCCTACGAACGACAACCCTCAGAAGTCAAAACTTGTGCGAGCTAAGGATTAACGAGGTCTTACCTTTAACGTGTGATTCCTAACACGGGTTGGACGGTAGCGAGTGAAGATCGATCGTTCCGACTAGAGCTTGAACCACCGACCAACACGGCAGTCAATTCGAGTGAGTGAACAAAGCACCCACGCACCTAATATTCCATCTATTTGTACATTAATATTTTATTCTTATCGAACGTGTGATATTTGTCCAAGGTTTTATCTATTTTTCTAAATTTTGTTTGTCTAGTATTTAATCGGCTTATTTCACCTCAAGCCGAAGTATAATTTGTTTAGATATGATACCAAATTCACAAAATTCAATAAAAATGTTTTGTATTTGCTACTCCATGAACGCGCCATACTTACTTTTATACAAATATTTATATACTTACATATAATAAATACATATAATACATATAATGAATAAAGGAATATTATCATTATTTTTATTCATAACTTCTTGCGAAACAAGAGCTCTGCTCTTATGACCACACCACTTTGTTCACATATTTTGTTTTAATTGTACTCTAATGTGAATCAAAATCAAAATCAAAATCAAAAAATCTTTATTTCCGTAGACCTAGGGAAGGCATGGAAAAAGTCACATTACTCAGTACAATTACAATGAGGTCACAATCATAAAACAACATAATTATAAGATATACTATATAACATTTAGACCATAAAAGGGATACAAAAATTAAAATTTAAAATTCCAAATGAGACTGAAAAATTTCATCAAGCGAATAAAATACCTTTTCACATAATAGTTTCCGAACTTTTTGTTTAAAGAGCTTTACACTAGTAATTTTTTTAATGGATATTGGGAGCTTGTTGTACAGTTTTATTGACATGATATGAGGTCCATTAGTGACCTTGGCTAACTTATGACTAGGAATTAAAATGTTATAGTTTTTTCTCAGGGTGAAGCCCGAAAGAAGACATGTATCATCTCTGTTCTGAAACTTGGAACAATTTGATTTAACGTAGATTACGCAATTAAGAATATACATGCAAGTAACAGTTAATATATTCAACTTTGCAGAAAGTGGTTTACAGGAATCGAGTGGTTTTTTAAAACAAATTGTTCTAATAATCTTTTTCTGGAAAATGAATAAGTCACTGATTCTATTGCAGTTGCCAAAACAAATAATACAGTAATTGAGGGCAGAGTAAACATATGCATAATAGTAACTTTTAAGAATTTCAATAGACACAAAATTACGCAGATTCCATATAACGAAACAGTGTGTCGCTAATTTCTTCAGTATGAAATCAACATGATGATTCCAATTGAGTTCAATACTTTCAATCTCAGACCTAACCAATACACTACAATCAGTTTCCTGAATTGTAAAGAGAATGTTGTTGGTTTTAAGATTATTTAGAATCAAGCCATTTTTAGAACAATAATTTTGCATTTTGGATACAGCATCATTTGCTCTTACTGACAATGTTTCACATTCCAAACCACTGACAGTAAAAGATGTGTCATCAGCAAATTGTATAGAGCACTGTGGATGATT
Source organism: Leptinotarsa decemlineata (assembly GCF_025532065.1). Taxonomy (NCBI): domain Eukaryota; kingdom Metazoa; phylum Arthropoda; class Insecta; order Coleoptera; family Chrysomelidae; genus Leptinotarsa; species Leptinotarsa decemlineata. The sequence goes on along the minus strand of NW_027412545.1, from coordinate 266,307 downwards.
AATTTTTGAAAGGTCATTAACAAATAAAATAAATAGTGTAGGCCCCAAAGTTATTATTATTATTATATGTCGAATAAATGCACATATGGCAAAATATAATCGAAACGTATGATTCAAATTTATTTGAGTAGCCTTTGACCTACAAATATCGTTAACATGTACGTCACTACGCAAAGGATGATTTTGTGTTGATGGTTCTCATCAGCAACATGTCAACCTAAGAGGATTTTCTGTTATGGTTCCGAAAGAAAAGTGAAGTGTTTAACTTAAGTTACCATTTTTTGTATTTCTCTTAATTTAAAATGTAAGCCTCCCCCTTAGGGGAGGTGACTTATTTTACTCAAATGACTTCAGAAACCAATAGCTCAACCAGGATAATTTTCTGTGAAACAGCCGGTTTCCATTCAACCACGGACAAATGATCTCATTTGGTATTATCAAGGAGCGTAGGTTATCCAACCGTCATGAGCATTTCCATCAGGTTTGGAATTCAAAAAGCAGAACCATTTCGATATTTATTCCTTCAGATTACATTTACATACGTGAATGACCACACTTGTTGCTGATTGTTGCTGATACCATCCAGGAAAAGGACTCAAATGGTAAGAAATTTACGATTTTTTCTCAGGCCAGATATGTTCCAGCTTTACAAGGTTTACTTGTTTTTTTGGATCCCACCTTATATTCCTTCCGAATAAATTGTGGATACAACGAATCTTTCAAATATAATTCTCATATATACATTGATTATTTTGTATGATCCTACTGCAGCTGCAATTTTTATGAAAAACTGTAACTGCTACCATATCAATCATATTTTTGAGTCATAGCCTAAAGTAGGTATTGAATAACTTTACGTATATTTTTTTATTTCTTCATTTCAGCAGAATCAAATCAAATGGCACTCCATCCAAAAATAGATTGTTTAACAAAATAAAAACACACGAACTGCTCTCCTTATATATTGACTGTTTTATTTTTTTTTATTCTTCGTAAGCTGTGGAATAGCAATTATAAGAAGTAGAATAACAAATGAAAGGTTAATAACAGACTAGATCGTGAATCACGGAATCAGAGTATGCTTTGTGATAGATTCACTGTACTGATTAGGAATATTTCCCTTCCACAATCTGAAAAGAAAATTGCAATGGAGCATTTCAAATAGATGTAGGAAAAGCAATCTAAAGTCCAATCTAATGGGTTACTGCGTGAATTGAATGTATTTTCACAGAGATTGCTTCTTCCAACTCGATGAAATGATTGAAGGTTAGGCCTCCAAATCAGAGCGATGAAACATTTCTTTCCAACAGCGATAAAACTAACAGTCATGAAATCGGTATCTAGGTATCATTATTCTTGAGGATCTAGTTATGTATCACTCTTATAATTTAAATCACTGCTCTATTGCCTATATGAACACCACAAATTTATACCAACAGACAATGTCTCAACAAAAAGGTATTAGGTATACCCACTTGAGATGTCTGGATACTCCAGACATCTCAAGTGACCTCTTATTTGAAGAAAGTAATGTCCTAGATACACGGCAGCTATACTGCCAGATGATTATTCTTAAAGTCGTTGAGAACGAAATAAAAATAAAACCAGTTGAACACATGTATAAAATTTGTAGGTCAAAGACACTGTAATTATTTTGACCCAAAGATCTGGAGCATAATACCAGTAAAATACAACTCATTGATGAACAAAATTCATCCAAATTCAACGAAGAACTGAAAAATTTGCTCAGAAATACGGATCGAACTTTTTTCATCAAATTAATAATCAGCACACTTTCTGAAAAATGAAACCTCCTGTAGAATGAACTCAATAAAAATATTCAATTTGAATTCCATCATGTTCTTATGTGTTTCATATTATTTATATAGTGTTTCAATTCATTATGCTAATTTATTTTCATTAGTTTATATCTATTCATTGTATTGAAATCAATTCATTATAGTTAACAGTTCAAATCTATTCATAGAATAGAATACTCTTACATAGATATTTTTTACTTTAGTTATAGTTTAGTATTTGGCAATATCACGCACAAGGAACATTATTTCGGAAATGTGATGCCTACGTTTATTTACCCAATCTCTGAATTTCACTAGTTCGGACTTCCATTGTCTACTATATAAAATGATTTGAAATCCCTGAAACAAGTAAAAAAGAATAATTAAAAAAGAATAGTTGAAAATAACAATTATATTAAGCAACAATAAACCTGAAATGAAATGATAGTGAAGTAACCTACAAGTAAAAATATAATAATTGAATAAATAAAAAAATAAAAATTAAAGGAATGCAAAAAAGAAAATAATAAAAATTAAAAAAGTGTAGAGATTCCAAGTCACGTTAGTTCACGACGTTTCGATTGTTGGTATCTACAATCGTCTTCGGGTGATGACCAATCTCTGTTATACACACTTGATCAATATGATGAATGAACATTATTATTTCTATTATACCAGATCGCTTGAGTGTACAACTCAATCTCTGAAGAATTCAAAATGATGTGTTTGAAAAAATCCATAAGAGCATTGAAATGGAAATATTTGAACGAAATCCAATGTACATCCATTGTCGATAAGAATGGTGGTTCGTAACACTACTAGCTTCTTTTCTTTGACCATTTACATTCTACCCTTATATCCCCTATTATAGCCAACAAACAAATATTTTCCGGTAGAACAACAACGAAGTCAGATACAGGAAACAATCTCATGACCCTGCGCAATCATCATCCCTCATACAAACACAGGTTCACATCTCCACTTTAACAATGCCACCGCCATTAACAAGTGAAATAAAAGCCAAAAGAACAAGATCACTATGACAGAAAAAACCAAGGACTTCCACATAAACAACAAAGAAAAATGACAAAAATAATTTTATTTCAACAATGCAGCCTAGGTACGTACCATAAGGTTGCTATAAAACTACCACAAACAAAAGCTCAAATTCAAAAAATTTGTTGCATTTTTTGATTCAACCAACTGATCGTCAGCCTTTCCCGTTTCAGTCAATGTTCACATTTAATTATTGTATTATTCTGGGAATAAATATTTATTATTATTATTATTACAAATTGAACCAATGGAATTGAATATTTTTGTGACTGAATATTTAAATTCTACATGTTCAAGTGACGCTTCATTGTAGGATTTCTACTGGATAGTTTACTACAAAACCGTAACACGTGTTTCATTTCACAATAGCTTCCTCTCAGTGATTTAGAGTGAGTAATGAATTGAAATGATGAATGTAGCACTACGTGGTAGGAGGTCATCATGAAAAATTGTGAAATAAAACCGGCGAATAGACCAGGATGATTTGTTCATTTAGTAGTAAGTACATCCGCAATGCTAATGCTTATGAGTTTTGAAAGAATCCAAATAAATGAGTTCCCAACCTATGCTTGCTTAGCGCAAAATTTCTTTATCGTTCAGATTCGGGAACGTGTGGTTGCATTTCAAGGAATGGTTTGTAAACGTCGAATCATTTTTACCTAGTCTGAAGGACCTTTCATGTTCAGCACACCGTTTTGAGAAATTTCGACCAGATTGGCCCACATAAACACTATTTTACTCTGGACACTTAAGATTATAAACTCTATCTTGTCCACTTTATCTTTGGCATAGAAAAGTGAATGACATAACCTGGCACGTGCTAGGGAAATCGCACGAATGGGATAATCATAAGAAAAAAGAGACAATTGTGGAAATGATAAAAACTTCCAGGTCACACGTGGTTGGTTATTAATCAAATCAGCGACATTTCAATTCGAAACAGAAAGCTCAAAAATTCATCAAAAGTAATCGATAACGGAATAAATGTCAAAGATACGATAAAAATGGAGACACTATACAGAAGAGTTTGATGAGTATTGGGTAACAACGGTTAGTGATTAATGCTCAGAACATCAAAGAGAGAAACGAAGATAATGATTGATATGCGTTATATCGTAATGCAGTATCGGAACAAATCGTATCAATGAATTTGATTGAAAGGGATTCGGCAAAAAGAGAAATAGAAGGCTGACAACTGATTCGTTTTGATGCAGAAATGTTTGTTTGTTGTTTATGTTGTGGTTTTCAATGATGAAAGTCACTACAAATCAAAATCAGCTCAGCAAATTGAGTCGGCACCATTGTCAACTTCGTTATTATTGATACTACGAATTCGGTTGAATGAGCAAACAAGTAGCAATTTTATTGGCCTTCTCGTCAGATGCTACAAATGCGATACGCATACATACAGACGGCTCAAAAACCAAAGAAGGCTCAGGATGTGGAATGTACTTCAAATCACTAAGCCTAAGGGTTGAGCGGGCAATGGGAAAAATACCAGCGTGGTCCGAACAGAACTGGATGTTTCAATCGCCACAAAAGAAATAATCAGAAAAGTAATTTCTGGCAAAACATAACAATCTGCACTGACGGCAGACAAGCCCTATTAGCCTTGAACAGACAACGTGTTACGTCAGGGTTAGTACTAGAGTGCCACCAATATTTAGCCTAAGCCTCAGTAGATAATAACATTATCCTGAGGTGGGTTAAAGGGCACGACAGTAGTAAAGGTAATCGCATTGCCGACTCTTTAGCCAAGAAAGCGGCTGGACTGAGAATTTTAGGACCCAGTGGCACCTACGGCCTGATGACTTTGACAATGGCAAAACTAGCCAAATGTTACACCCATGCTCAATTCCTAAAGGGATGAGATGGAATCAAAGGATGCAATCTTGCCAGGATCACCCTGGGCGATCCTGGGAAGCTGGCGCCGAAGAAATATCTGGCAATGACCAGGAAAAATCTACGTTTAACAGTAGAATTTCTGACTGGCCACTGTCAACTAAGGAAACACCTCCATAATAAGGGGCTAGTGGACACGCCTCTATGCAGGATGTGTGAACAGGAAGATGAGATTGTCGAGCATGTCCTATGTGAGTGCCCGGAGTTATCGTCAGTAAGATAGTGTGTTCGGCTAGTCTTGGCCTACACCTGCCTATATAAATGGGATGTCTCCCAGAGACCTGTCCACCTTCCTGGAAAGAACAGAATGGACGATGACCCAGGAGGACAACTCATCGGGAGGATGTACAATGGGTCACATGTAGCCTAAGTGCTGTGGGCTTACACTCACCCTCCCTACTCTACAGATACAGATACAGGATGGCCTTCTCAACGCCGTTTTCGACATATTTCATAAGATGACATTGTTCAAATGGAACACCCTATATTTTCTCATGCATTTCAATTTGTTATAACATTATTAACAACAAAGCTCATATCACCTTTCTTCCTAAAGTTGAAAATGAGCGACCTAAGTGGAAATATTCATTTCTTTTAGTAGTACGAAAAATTTCTTTGGCTTTTCGTGAACCACAACTTGGCAAATTTTTCATTGTGATTTTGGCGTGCACCTTTAAGAAATTCAACTTACCCAGGAACTGAAGGTGAACGATCAAAGACAACGACGTGTGTTCTCTGAATGAACTCCGGAGCATTTGGCAACTGACCCTAATTTCTGTCGTAAAATAATATTCAGCAATGAGACCCATTTCTGGGTAAATGGGTAGTGGACAAACAAAATTATCGAATATGGGACGATACCAATTGACATCAGATCAGAAAGTGTTCAGTGCATCCCAAAACTGAGATGTGGCAGTGTTAAGGTCTGGTGTGGCTGGTGGCGTCATTGGTCCATGTTTCTTTGGGAAAGACGCTGGCCGGGCGATCACTGTCAACGGCTAGCACTATAAGTCGATGATTACCAACTACTTTTGGCCTGAATTGGATGATTAGGACATCAACATGTGGTTTCAACAGGATGGCACTTCGTGCCACATAGCTCATGCCACACTGGATATTCTGCACGAGCGACTTTTGGACATGGCCATCACACGTGAATGTGACGTCAACTATCCACTGAGATCAAGCGATTAGATCTCGTGAGACTCTTTCCTTAAGTGGTAGGTGTGTGCAAATAAGTCACAGAACACAGCGGTCTTCGAAGCAATCATAATCCATGCCATTGGCCTGATTTATGCGCCAAAGTCATGAATAATTGGACTTCCGCCATGACAGGCATTTGAACGATGTTATATTCTACATATAATGACATCTAGATCTTTTATATAATAGTATATCTAACTATTATATAGTATCCCTATATAATAGTATCTGAATTTACGAAAGCCATATAAGAAAATTCGACTCCCAACCTGGGTAATCAGGAATCTGGCTTTCCGTTATCCAGCTTTCGCCCCCTTTGAACAACAACACTCACCTGAGAATTTTACATGCACCACCAACAACTGACGGCGTGAGGCTGAAACTCATTTTATACTTCAGAACGATATCAAAAGATCTCTGAAAAATTCAATATGAGGTTGCATCTATTTGTCTGCGACAATTATTCAAGTTTCAAAAAATAATAGTCATCAAGCCAAAAATTGAATTCTGAGAAGTTTCTTCACACAAAACATTCTAATCTACTCTTGACATTCTCATCATCTGGCAAATTGAATAGAACAATGAAATACCCTATTTCGGCTGTTATTAGTTTCAGTCACCTTCAATTGTTTTTCTCAGGACAACTCATAAGCTCAACAACCCTACGAAGTGCCATTCAGAGCAAACAAACGATTAATAACTGTTTCTGAAGTTATTTCGACAAAACCTAACAACAAGAAACTCAGTGAGTCTGCTATGACAATTAAGTGAAAGTTATAATATATTACCAAAAGTTTCGCAGAGAAGCATATTAAACTTATCGGAACCCGTCCTAGACTCATGAGAATCTGCCAACATAGAACAGTATAAATAGTTATGATGTACAATTCACTAGTTTGGACTTCCATTGTCTACTATATAAAATGATTTGAAATCCCTGAAACAAGTATAAAAGAATAATTAAAAAAGAATAGTTGAAAATAACAATTATATTAAGCAACAATAAACCTGAAATGAAATGATAGTGAAATAACCTACAAGTAAAAATATAATAATTGAATGAATAAAAATTAAAGGAATGCAAAAAGAAAATGATAAAAATAAAAAAGTGTAGAGATTCCAAGTCACGTTATTTCACGACGTTTCGATTGTTGGTATCTACAATCGTCTTCGGGTGATGACTGGACTGATTCCTCCGAGAGATGACTATTTTATAGGTCGTTGAAATACTTTCACTTTCTCTACTTTCCATTTTCCACTTCACTGATTCCGTGAGAGATGACCGATTTGGCGGGAGTTGGTCATTTTTCGTTTGATGATGGGTTTCCATATGTTTCGTATATATACGCTGGTCTGGCTGAATACGTTGTTGGAAGCCGCATGTATGCGGCTTCCTTAAATTTTCTCCTGAACCAATGTTCCTCTCTGTGCAAGATCTCAGCGCTTGGGACCACTCGATGTTGTGTTGATGGGTCCAGACATGGTCTGCTATTCCTGATTTGCTGGTTTCTCCTCGCTGTGTGTGCTTCTTGTGCTCGGCAATGCGAACATTCAATGGCCTCCTAGTTTCACCAATATAGGATTTTCCGCACTCACAGGGTATCCGGTAAATGCAATTCTTGGAATCGCAGTCCGCGTTTGGGGGCCTGGTTTTCGTGAGGCTGCTACGGATAGTGTTACCGGATCTGAAACAGGTTCTAATGTTGTACTTGGAACCAATTCTTCTTATCCTCTCCGATAATCCTCTGATGTAGGAAAGTGCAAGCACTGGTTGTGACGGCTTCTCTTCCTTGCGAAGCTCCTGCTGTCTTTTAGTCAAAGTCTTTTCTACCATCGCTTTGGAGTATCCATTCCGCTGAAGATCATTTTTGATGATGTCTAGTTCCTTCTCAAGACCTTCCTTTGTATTACAGAGCCCAAAGGCACGGTCTAATAGAGTCTTGATGATTCCTCTTTTTGTCGATTGATGGTGGTTGGATTCGTGGTTCAGATACTGTCCCGTATGAGTGGGTTTTCGGTATACAGATGTTTCCCACTTAGTGTCGGTCCTCTTCACCAAAACGTCTAAGAATGGCAATTCATTGTGGATTTTCTTCTCCATTGTGAAAGTGATGGAAGGTCTCACGCTGTTGATGTGTTTCAGAAAGGCGTCTAGTTCAGTATTCCCATGGTTCCATATTATGAAGGTGTCGTCAACATATCTCAACCAGACTCGAGGTTTCTTGTGGGCTTCTTCAATGGCCAGAGTTTCAAACCACTCCATATATATGTTGGCTATGACTGGTGAAAGTGGCGATCCCATTGGTAGTCCCTCATCTTGTGTAAAGAATTCGTCCTTCAGTTGGAAATAACAGTTTCGTACACAGCATCCTAGTAATTCCATAATAACTTCTTTAGGTAGATTCGTTCTCATTTTCAGGTTCCCGTCTTCGGATAGCTTTCTCAGATTTTGAAAAAACACCAAGTCTATTTTTCGGACAAGGAAAGATCATGGCTAACACCGCACCACAGTAAGCCCCCTCATTTGTATGGTCTACCCAAAATCCACAAGGAGGACGTTCCGCTTAGACATATCATCAGCTCCAGAGATTCGGCTACTCAAAACTTGTCCAGATTTTTACTTCCCTTAATACAACCATTACAAGGAAAAACCTCGTCTTTTGTGAAGAATTCAAGACATTTTGTCGAACTACTAGGGTCAATTGAAGTCACAAAGGAAGATCAACTAATTAGTTTCGACGTGGAAAGCCTTTACACCAACGTTCCGGTCGAAGAAGCACTCCAAATCATACAGAGAAAGCTATCCGAAGACGGGAACCTCAAAGAGAGAACGAATCTACCTATAGAAGTTATTATGGAATTACTAGGATGCTGTGTACGAAACTGTTATTTCCAACTGAAGGACGAATTCTTTACACAAGATGAGGGACTGCCAATGGGATCGCCACTTTCACCAGTCATAGCCAACATATATATGGAGTGGTTTGAAACTCTGGCCATTGAAGAAGCCCACAAGAAACCTCGAGTCTGGTTGAGATATGTTGACGACACCTTCATAATATGGAACCATGGGAATACTGAACTAGACGCCTCTCTGAAACACATCAACAGCGTGAGACCTTCCATCACTTTCACAATGGAGAAGGAAATCCACAATGAATTGCCATTCTTAGACATTTTGGTGAAGAGGACCGACACTAAGTGGGAAACATCTGTATACCGAAAACCCACTCATACGGGACAGTATCTGAACCACGAATCCAACCACCATCAATCGACAAAAAGAGGAATCATCAAGACTCTATTAGACCGTGCTTTTGGGCTCTGTAATACAAAGGAAGGTCTTGAGAAGGAACTAGACATCATCAAAAATGATCTTCAGCGGGATGGATACTCCAAAGCGATGGTAGAAAAGACTTTGGCTAAAAGACAGCAGGAGCCTCGCAAGGAAGAGAAGCCGTCACAACCAGTGCTTGCACTTCCCTACATCAGAGGATTATCGGAGAGGATAAGAAGAATTGGTTCCAAGTACAACATTAGAACCTGTTTCAGATCCGGTAACACTATCCGTAGCAGCCTCACGAAAACCAGGCCCCCAAACGCGGACTGCGATTCCAAGAATTGCATTTACCGGATACCCTGTGAGTGCGGAAAATCCTATATTGGTGAAACTAGGAGGCCATTGAATGTTCGCATTGCCGAGCACAAGAAGCACACACAGCGAGGAGAAACCAGCAAATCAGGAATAGCAGACCATGTTTGGACCCATCAACACAACATCGAGTGGTCCCAAGCTGAGATCTTGCACAGAGAGGAACATTGGTTCAGGATAAAATTTAAGGAAGCCGCATACATGTTGTCCAACAACGTATTCAGCCAGGCCAGCGTAGATATACGAAACATATGGAAACCCATCATCAAACGAAAAATGACCAACTCCCGCCAAATCGGTCATCTCTCACGGAATCAGTGAAGCGGAAAATGGAAAGAAGACAAAGTGAAAGTATTTCAACGACCTATAAAATAGTCATCTCTCGGAGGAATCAGTCCAGTCATCACCCGAAGACGATTGTAGATACCAACAATTGAAACGTCGTGAACCAACGTGACTTGGAATCTCTACACTTTTTTATTTTTATTATTTTCTTTTTGCATTCCTTTAATTTTTTTTTATTCAATTATTATATTTTTACTTGTAGGTTATTTCACTATCATTTCATTTCAGGTTTATTGTTGCTTAATATAATTGTTATTTTCAACTATTCTTTTTTTTAATTATTCTGTTTTACTTGTTTCAGGGATTTCAAATCATTTTATATAGTAGACAATGGAAGTCCGAACTAGTGAAATGCATCACGAAACATTGTCAATCACCTTCAAACAAACGTTATGATGTACAAGTTGAATATCTCAAAAACTATCCTGACTGTTATAAGAACTGAAGTGATCCAAGACTAGTCTGAACTGAATTCTGAAATGGCAAATCTTAAAAATATGTCTATCCAATCCTGATATCAACTAATCCTCTCTTGAAAATATTACCATGAACACATTTTTATGGGTTTCCGGGTTTTGCCGCGGTCTTTTTTGGCTATAATCTCCAAATTTTTCAACTGCAACTGCGGCAGTCATCCTCAGTGGCGTGGTCAAAGTACTCAACAGTTTCAATTGACACGTCAAAAACTTTGGTTTCGTTTTCATAACCATACAACCATACGCAATGACATTTTTTCTACCTTCTGTGGAAAGCTTGTACTACTTGTTAACATTTTTCTGACTCGGAGTACAATCAACGTACAAAATTTGATGCAAATTCTTTGATTCAACTTTTTCGATAGCTGAAAATCGCCGGACATGCAAAACGCCTCTCACCAACAAACTGAAACTGTCAACGTGTGTTCGAAACGAGTGTACCAACATAAAGAAATGAAAAATATCTAATCGAGTTACCGAAATCCGCGAAAGTTAAACATTCACCTTATTTTTTGAACAGCCGACGTGCATACAGATTTTTTTCTTTCAGTGACCATATTCTCGACCAATAAAAACTGGTATGGTTATACTCGAAATTCTGCTGTCTGACTTGTCGATTTAGTCCAAGTCTCCAGAAAACACTGCAGCCTCTTGGGCCTCATGACACCCATTCCATCAGTCTCATTCCCTGTACTAGTTTGTACAAGTTCCGTGTTGGATGTTCGTCATATTCTTCTGGACGTAATTTCGTACGTCCATATATTGCCTGCCTCTTGTGATTCAGTGCCTCACATTCGCATAAGATGTGTAGAGCTGTTTCTATGTCTTCGTTGCATAATCTGCAGCTAAGGTCTTGGTTGTACAGCCCCATTTTATTCAGGTGTCCTCTAAGCGGACAATGACCGGTTAGTAACCCTGTAATTATTCACGATACCCCTAAATCCTAATTCCTCCAAGGCACCTAGAAGCAGTATGAACCCATATTGTCTATCTGAGATCATTTGATATTTATCCAGATATTGTGTCATTCGACCTTTGATTATTTTTAAATTTTTATTTTGGTATATACGTTATGAGTGACACTCGTCACGGGATTTAACGTATGATGAAACTGAATATCAAAAGAAATCAGAAGAAAGTGTAATTGAATTATTTTCTTATTATGTAAGTACTATAACGCTTGTTACAAACCACTACATTATATCTGCCCTATCTGCAGTAAAGCGTCAAACATCAATTATTCATTCAAGGATACGTCCACTTTCAACGAGGTAATTTTCGGAGAGGGAGATCCTAATTGAATTTAAATATTCACAACCCCAATGGTGTCCTCAATACTGAAAGTTGTGAGAGTAAGCGTGATATTTTTGAACGCTTTCAGAACTTCAGTAGATAACAACCGTATTAGGCCCTCGGTTATGCGAATCCTGAATGATTATGTGAACACCGCTGAATTGCTCATTCACCATAAACTCCAACGGGGTAGAATAGAACAGATTCAGTCCACCTACCAATAAATCTGAACGGATGCGATATTTTTTGAGTACATATAAAAGGCGTTTCACTGGTGAAGCAGCCGAAAAATTATTGGATGCATAGAATGAAGGTCTACTCTGTGGATAATGCTTTTTTACAATGGTAATGATGATGAGCGTCAACAAAACTCTATAGGTATCAATTATACTTATGGGTGATCATGGGTATTATATTTGTCATATACTTTATGAAAATTAATCACTACTAAAACACTCATGTATCTATAAGGTTGCCTAGAATAAATGTTTGAAAAACAACCATTCTGAACAGTTTTGTTTTCATTTAATATATAACTGTTTTCCAAGGCATCAGGTTTTTCTGGTCTCCGAAATCGGTTACGCGTTATTTTAAGGAGCACTACGTGTTGTTTCAAAGAATACGTAGTGTTCGATAGCTTGTTAAGCTTGTCGCTCACTTCTGCGGCACAGCTTGGCACGGCCCGTCCCGTCAAAATACGGCTATGATGTGTCTCTAGCCCGGCATAGCATAGCCAAGAGCGTCCGCCGCCGGAAAAGATTCCAGTTCTCCGATCCTGACCGGCAAATAACGGAACGTGCTCTGACGGACTGTCCAAGACAGTCCAAGACAGCACAGTGTCAGACGGTACCAATTAAAATGGACAGAGAAAATTTGAGTTGCTTATTAAGACATACTCTAGAACGTTTGTTTGAAGGTGATTGACAATATTTCGTGATGAATTTCACTAGTTCGGACTTCCATTGTCTGTTATATAAAATGATTTGAAATCCCTGAAACAAAGAATAATTAAAAAGAATAGTTGAAAATAACAATTATATTAAGCAACAATAAACCTGAAATGAAATGATAGTGAAATAACTTACAAGTAAAAATATAATAATTGAATAAATAAAAATTAAAGGAATGCAAAAAGAAAATAATAAAAAATAAAAAAGTGTAGAGATTCCAAGTCACGTTAGTTCACGACGTTTCGATTGTTGGTATCTACAATCGTCTTCTGGTGATGACTGGACTGATTCCTCCGAGAGATGACTATTTTATAGGTCGTTGAAATAATTTCACTTTCTCTACTTTCCATTTTCCGCTTCACTGATTCCGTGAGAGATGACCGATTTGGCGGGAGTTGGTCATTTTTCGTTTGATGATGGGTTTCCATATGTTTCGTATATCTACGCTGGCCTGGCTGAATACGTTGTTGGACAACATGTATGCGGCTTCCTTAAATTTTCTCCTGAACCAATGTTCCTCTCTGTGCAAGATCTCAGCTTGGGACCACTCGATGTTGTGTTGATGGGTCCAAACATGGTCTGCTATTCCTGATTTGCTGGTTTCTCCTCGCTGTGTGTGCTTCTTGTGCTCGGCAATGCGAACATTCAATGGCCTCTTAGTTTCACCAATATAGGATTTTCCGCACTCACAGGGTATCCGGTAAATGCAATTCTTGGAATCGCAGTCCGCGTTTGGGGGCCTGGTTTTCGTGAGGCTGCTACGGATAGTGTTACCGGATCTGAAACAAGTTCTAATGTTGTACTTGGAACCAATTCTTCTTATCCTCTCCGATAATCCTCTGATGTAGGGAAGTGCAAGCACTGGTTGTGACGGCTTCTCTTCCTTGCGAGGCTCCTGCTGTCTTTTAGCCAAAGTTTTTTCTACCATCGCTTTGGAGTATACATTCCGCTGAAGATCATTTTTGATGATGTCTAGTTCCTTCTCGAGACCTTCCTTTGTATTACAGAGCCCAAAAGCACGGTCTAATAGAGTCTTTTCAATGCATGAAAAACATATCCCTTCTGAGGCCTAAAAGAACTTCCTTCAGCAGTACTGGATGCAATTCTCTTGAAAACTGAACGTATGCCTCCTCACCATTTATTCGAGGAGGTAGAAAATGAGGCCCAATTAAATCATTCCCAATAACTCCGAGCCACACGTTAACAGGAAACTGTTCTTGATGGTTAGTTTCGACAATAGCGTGAGGGTTTTCATCAGCCCATATGTGATAATTATGAAAATTATTAATCTTGTCCCGAGAAAAACTACATTCGTCTGTGAATTCTATCGTCTTCAGAAAGCCACAATTTCTTCTAATCAGTTCCAGCATCCAATTGCAAAATTCAAGACGGTTTGGAAGGTCTCGCGGTAACAGTGCCTGTACTCGTTGCAGATGGTAAGGGTATAAGAGTTGTTCTTTAAAAATTCGAAATACCGTCATATGATCAACATTTACCTGGAAAGCAATCTTTCTAGTACTTATAGTAGGCTGTTCTTCAATCAAATTAAGTACTGCTTCCTCAAGCTGTGGTGTTCGTACTTCTCGATGGCGACCACAGTCCTGCGTTCTTTTGTCGAATGAACCATATCCTTGTAATCGATGATGAAGTCGAGCAAATATTCTATGTGAAGGATGCTGCCGTTGAGGATACATTTCAGCATATCTTCTAGAAGCTTTCAACCCATTCCCCTGCGACAGATCGTAAACGTGATGCATATCAGCCAGTTCCTCATTCGTGTATGCTATTTTAATAACAAGTGAATCCACAAACTTACAGCGTCGTACCAATTTAATTGTCACTATCGCTAATAGCGACCTACTAGATAGATTAGTTTCGTATTTTCGCATTTATGACGATGTATCTCTGTAGTTGTTCCTAAAATATTTTTTTACTGCGAACAGGTTTATTTTGAGCTAAAAATCCAAGAGACATTTTTTGTTCCGAATGAAACAGGCTATCAGAAATAAATTTTTGAATGGTAAACAAATAATAAGACAAAAAGTTACGTTGGAAATGAATTCAAGGGGTTGCGTTTTCCACTCCCTTACAACCATGGGGTAAACCAAATAAATTTCTGGCTAAGTGTCTTTTTGGTAGTACAAAACGTCAGGTCAATTTCAATATTTTAACTTCTTTAGTCCTTGTGAAAAAAATTTTATGTGCCCCCTTTAAGGGGCACATAAACAAGGGATGCTTCAATGAAATTCCTTTATATGAAAGATCCTATCTTTTTTTCGATGAGGAATCACCTCCTTAATTGTTTAGTTACACCCTGTATATATTTCGGTAGCTTGGACATTTTTCACAGAATTCAATGATTTCCGTCGTAGTATGAATTGAAGTGTTTACATTTGTTGCTAGCTCATAGTGATGAATTGCCATTAGGGTTTCGTTGACTGAGCAATGTTCACCTCAAAATATGATGAGAATGGCAATTTTAATTTTCTTGTGAAAAATTTTCAATGGTCAAAATGGTCAATGAATGACTGTATTTCAGAAATAAATACTCCGTTTTAATTTCGAATCATAACAAATTTCATTACTTTCAGAAGAGGTCGCAAACATCATTTCTTTTTTTCACTATGTCAAAAGTCAACAGAAATATTTGTTGATATATATGAGATTCAGATTCAGCACATCACAGAAAAAACTTTTTAGCACGACTAAATACAATATAACTGTAATTGAATAAAACTGGCCGATACTTCATGAAAATCCATATTAAAAAACTAATCAATACAGTTTATTGTATGATTTTCACTATAAAGGTTTTACAAAAACCTGAAAATCATACAATAAACTGTATTCATTAGTTTTTACAATATACCTGTCGTTGTTGAGCACCTCAATGAAGACAATTGTCTTAAGAACTGTGTAGAACTGAGACCATCAAATAAACCTTTGTAATATGGGTCATTGAACGAATGACAATAACGCAGTGATGCGAATGAAGTATTGGTCGTCTCTTGATGATGCTTATTTGGCTATGAAGCACTCGATGATAAGTTTGTAAGAGGCTAAAGGGTGTCCCGTAATTTAGTTAACAAACAATATCCCTGTTATTCATGCAATTAAAAAAATCAAACAATGGCAATATGGAAAGTCGTCAGAGAAAGCAAATCTAACTTTCATTTTTAGATGACACTTTCAGATAATTTCCACTATGTTTGAATCTCCATGTCATGTTAATACGGTGACATATAATTATTTACACAGGATATCCCATAATTCAATTAACACTGAATAAGAGGAGTTGCAGAAATCTGATGGAATCAGTAAATAATTTGAAATGACCTCTTGAGTATATCGACATCGTGCTAAACGTGTCTAGGGAGACGATACATCCCTGAAATGGCACCTGCAAGAAGTAACACCCTATTTGAGTCTCCTCATCACTGTTCATATCATTATGAACTATTCGATCTTTTGATCTAAAATGTTCACCCGAAAAAATAATAAACTTTTCTGCAACAGTAAACATATTATTTTCTGGGGGACACTTCTTCACAAAGAATATAATGTCAATTCATCTATTCCATACAGTTGACACAGAACGAAATAGAGTTAACCTCCTATAACAATTCTTTTTTTGCCATTTGTTGTTTGTATACGGAAGATCATGGAGAAATTTTCGGAGGTCAGATCGATTATATCGTCATCTGACGTGAATGTTCGTGAAGTGGAACAAAAATTCTTCTTTCAACCTCAAAATATACCCAACATCGAGCACGAGTAGAATGTGGAGAAAATATAATTGATGTTTTAGTATATGGTGAAATAAATCCACATTTTTCAGTTCGAATATTAACAGCAAAACTTGGGGTTAAGAGCACAGTTTAGAGAATTCAAAAAAACATAGCTCTCACCTTTTCAAAGTTCATTTACGGTACGATTTGTGAACCACATACAGAGTGTTTGTTTAACACGCGACAAAAATTCAAGGGACTATTCCTTGGACTATTCTCAGGATATTTTGTCCTCTGATGATTTTTGATAGGACGCTTTGTTTCGAAGATACGGAGCGAGAAAGGATTTCGACAATAAAAATCTACTACCAAAAGTTACATGTAATCTTTCTTAATCTACAAAGCTGTTGAAAATAACTAACCCCCGCTCGGATGTAATAATCCAATCTTCACTTCATCGACTCCTGAACTCTTTCAAAAACACCAGGATCGTTTCTGATTGCGTTGCACACAGCAATTATCCGATTTCTCAAATCTTTCACATCTTCCACTGGAGTTGTTGATAGGTACCAACAGAATTGTACGATTTTTTATTACTTGGTAGGTCCAGTGTAATACGCAATACTTTTATTCCGGCTACGTTATTAATTTTAAAATTAC
The DNA here is from genome assembly GCF_025532065.1 of Leptinotarsa decemlineata. Lineage (NCBI taxonomy): Eukaryota > Metazoa > Arthropoda > Insecta > Coleoptera > Chrysomelidae > Leptinotarsa > Leptinotarsa decemlineata. The sequence goes on along the minus strand of NW_027412545.1, from coordinate 249,243 downwards.
CAAAATTGTTATTGTCGAAATTTTTTTCGCCCCATATCTTCGAAAGAAAATGCCTTATCAAAAATCAACGAACGACAAAATATCCTTAGAATAGCCCAAGGAATAGTTCCTTAAATTTTTGCCGCATGTTTAATGAACACCCTGTATTTTTAATGAAGTCAACTGGATCGATTCTGCTGGAGAGATGACAGCGGTTTCATAATAATGGTATGATCAACATATACAATGCTCGTTTAAAGGTGGTTGACAATGTTTCGTGATGCATTTCATCAATTCGGACTCCCAGTGTCTAAAATGATATGAATTGATTTAAAATTCTGGAAGAATTTGTAAAAAAATGAAAAAGATTAGCTGAAAGAACTAAATTACAATGAAATAACATACAAGCAACAACCAAAAAAACCAAAAATCTAACTACTAACACGTGCTGAAAAAAATTAAAAAATTATTAACAAGAATTGAAAATCAAAAATATAAAATTTAAAGATTCCAAACCAAGTTACTTCAACATTTCGATTATTACTATCCACAATCGTCTTCTTTCAGCTAATCTTTTTAATTTTTTTACAAATTCTTTCAGGGATTTTAAATCAATTCATATCATATTAGACAATGGAAGTCTGAACTGATGAAATGCAAATACAATTATCGGCCCGATCATAATCTTCACAAAAGGAGAAACTCATTTCCAAATATTGTGGAATGTGAATGTGTGGTGATGATTTCACAACGGCTCACGATATTGGGCAATATTTTCACAATAGTAATTTAACAGGACACCGATATTCAGCTTTCCTGCTGAACACTTTGTGCGAACTATTAGAACATTCTGAACGAACGACTCATGATGATACGGTTACAAGATAATGCTCCTTTCCATAGTTTCAACATTATTACCCAACATCCTGATAATACATATGCTCAAATAGATAGAGATTATCTAAAATAAAAGTAAGTCAAGTGCCTTCACTAGATATGAAAAATATCTAGAATGTAATTTGTCGTGCATTACATACCATCACATTCACGATGATAACATCAGCCTGCACTAAATAATTCATACGAAGCTCCAGTGAAATCGAGCATATTTTGAAGAGCTTGTGATATTTTCTGTAATTCAGAATCAGTTGAGTAAGGTTACTACTACTGTTGTATATAAGAATTGTAGTGCTATGTTTACTATCACTATCAATGAAACTAAGGTGTTAGGAAAAGACGTCTAGAGTAATTTCTTTCGAAAATTGTTTGATAATTATTATGGACTGGATTATAAGTGAAGTGAAGTATATTAAAAGTGAAAGTGCCACTTGAAAAAAAAAACATTGGATGTAGTTCCTTAGAAATTGTAATGGTTACACTGATTTCAAAGTTGATCCCAAAAGCGCATTTTGAAGTCTTTCAAGATTACTTTTGTTTCATTTTTCTAGATTAACACATTACTGATATACCGCATTTTGAGACACACTCTGTAGCGTAGTGAGAACTGTCCCGTAAACTAATTTCGTTTGGTAACGTTACGGTCCAATGGACACTACCACAACCCTAAATGTTTTTGGGACTAATCAACAAGTCGCAAAGAGTCGAATATGTTCAATGTTACGTTACGTGTCACTGGCTCAGATAGATAGTGCACCTTCGCTTTCTTCAAACTCCAGAGTGTCCAATTCTGATTACCAAATATGAATAGGTGAAAATAAAAAAGTGTGTGTGTATACACATGTATGCACGTAAAAAGTTATACTTGTTTTTTTTTTAATTATTTTTCTGTGTAATTTGTATGGGACAACCTGACGATACATTTTATTATTTACAGTTTCAAGACTACTTTAAGAGAGAAACATTTAATTTAAATAATTATTTGCAATTATTTGATTTTTCCTAAATTTATTGATAATTATTTGTATCTATTAGTAATTTAATAATTTATGTAAAAAGTTATTACATATTGAATAATGATGTAAAATTTGATTTCAGTTCGCGATGTAAAAGAATAATACATATCGTCCACTAACCTCAAATTCTACAAAGGTATTCAAAGTAATATGTAAAAATCACTTTCATCGCTTATAATCAGAGTAAATTATCTTTAAATCAATAAATTGATTGATATCACGATATCTTATTTGAAAAAATATAGAATAATGTACTTATATTTATATATATTTCATTCGGACTGATACAAAACACGTGTTGTAGGTTCAAAGGCACTTGAATAAATATCAAGAATACAGTTGCTAGTTCTTACGCAAACATACGCAGATCTGTACTTTTATTCTGTTGATAGATTTTTGAAAGATCAAAATGTTGACTAGCTAACTTCAGGAACTTCCGCTCCGATCGTGTCAGAGGACAATTGTGACGATAACGAAAGTCCTGAAACATGGCACGTGGATGTCGTGGTCAGATGAGAGTCCAAAAGTGGTATATTTCAAAAACCAAAGTCAAGTTGAAATGAATATTGATGTGAAAGACACTTTGAGAGGACTGGCAACCCCCTTTGTCAGTAACCAGGATGTCCACAGATTCGACGATGTCGTCAGTGCGATAATAGATGTGTTATTTGTGGAAGTTATATTGAGAGGACTGGCGGCCCCCTAGTGAATAAATGGAAGGTTTTTATGGAAGAATAGGTGAATGAAAAAACTTGAGATGGCAGCATTGCCACGAGCATCTGACGATGCTTCTGATCACTTTGGACCGGAGGAATATGGCTAAATGCGCTCAACTGAGGTGCAGCAACCATAAAAATTGAAGAAGAAGCTAACCTGAGGGTGTCGGTTTATCGTGACGATGTGCGCGCGCATCGTAAAAATTTACTCTCATTATTTTTCCATAACGCGCCAAAAGAAGTATAACTTCAAGAATTATTCAACATTCTTAGGAAGATATGTTGAACTATTTTCTCCTGAAATTATCCTATTTACAAGATTGACCAAATGTTGGAATGAAAGTACAGTCCAAGCATGTCCGTTCCAGGGCTGATGGCATTAAGATAAAACTTTCCATTCCACTATCGGAATTCCAGGACAGTGGTTTATTTTAATGTGATATGGAGACCCTACCAACGAAATATATGCAAACGTTTCCAACTGATTTGCCCGTATAGACTCGTGACCTGGACAGAATTGAATTTATGTTAAATACTCCACTTGCAACGTAATTGGAAAGTTCGGGCCCGTTTGTAATGCCGGTGGCGTGACTACTCCTCAGTGTATTCTATCGAAAATAGAAATAACCCGATAGCACACTCAATTGTTATTCATGGGATAATTGCATTTTATACCAATATTCGTTTTCATTTTGTTCTTGTTGTTATATTTCAACTCACACAATACTTTACGAATGTACGCTCACAAATAGAAGGAATATAGAAAATGCATCACATGGGAAATAACTTTTCCAGAAACGATTCAAATTTGATAAAGATAAAAATAGACAAATGATTGTGTAAAGACTGAACTGATCATACCAAGTACGGAAATAATGAAATGATTTGATTGACATCCGGGTTTTGTTGTGTTCTTTTTGTTTCAACTGCAACTGACGTGTCGACTGAAGTTGACACCTCAAGACAAGTACTTTGATCACGCCATTGAAGATGAAGATTGACGCCAGCCGTGACAGCCTGCATTCCTATAATGAAATGATAGATCGAACAATCCAAATATATAACCGGTCAAACGAAAAATGACCACCTGTACTAAGTGGTTTGAAAAGGGTGGGACGTCACTGGCATGTTTTTCGAAATGGAAATGGTTTGGGTGTTAGTTTCTGATTATTGAACCATCTTTCTATAGTACTGATGAACAATAAATCATTTATAATCTTTCTTTGATAAGTGTGATGTTCAAATATGGAGAACCACAAACAATGAAAGCAGTCCAAAAGCTGATCCAAAATATTAGGATCCACGAGAAGGATCATCAAATAAATATAAATAAATGAGATCTTAGTAATATTTTTTTGGATTCTAATTCATACGTCGATTACATTCCTCAATGATTTCTTACAGATTAATATTTATACATTTCAAGAATGATTTGATACTGAAACTTAAGAGCATAATTGAACAATATCAGTGTGGATATTACTGAAAAAAAAACTCCAGTAATATCCAATACTACACCAAAGGTTCCAAACAGTGCATCATAAGTATCAGTGTAGATACAGAAGAGGTAGAAATTATATCGACCAAAAACAAAATGAAAGAGATATGGGCAGGAAGCTTCGAACCCGCAAAGTTCCTCTTCGTCGATCGAACGACGTGAAATGTCAAGACATGTTCAAAGCTCTCAGAATGATGGATATGGAAAAAGAGGATATCCCAGACTGTAGAAAAAATGACCCTCTGAAAGAGGAAAATGTTTTCGTACAGTTTTTAACACTTGCAATACACCTCGTGTACAGAAAAAAAGTGGAAGACACTTTCATCGGAGTCCCGAATTGATTTGAGAGTAAATAATATTTTTAATCATTTTTTCTGAAGAAATATTTCATTATTGATAAACGAGAAGACCACTACAATTTTTTTATAGTTATCTTTTCGCAAAGTGTCTACAGAAGTCAGTAAATTTTTTAAGAATATATTTCTCTTCAAAACATATTTCCGAAAACGCCATTTTTTTCGTCATAATAGTGGGTGGGAATAGAAAGAATATTTGTTCCATTAGAAAGGTGGAGTTTTTTGATGTTCAAAATCTACCTACAAGAGTATTTTTCAACGCAATCAGAAAGGAACTCTGCTAAATATATATTTCTCGTATATATAAAGTCGTTTGAATTTTGTATTTGTCGTTTGGAGTCCACAATATACGATTTACCAACAGGGAATTGAAAGTGTTCAAAATAAATTCGACAATCAGCTTGCGAAACCGATATTTATATAATCAATGAAAATCAGCGTCCACTTTTCAAAAAATATTCTCTGTTATCTTTTACAGATATCAATGTTGACAAAAATATTCAATCACCGTGTTGATTGTCCAAAGTTAATGAAAAAATTTCAATGAATACGCCTTGCAGAGACTTGCAAAACCATGATCTCTTTGTAACCACATTTTGAAAAACCAACTCGGGTAAAAACTTTCCTGCATGCAGAATTGTCAGATCCTTCAATATATACTTATTGCGGTGCTTTGATTCAAACTGATGTGAATCGCTTACAAAAAATAGAAAACAGTTGCATTCGTCTTTCTTATGGTGTGAGAAAATTCGACCATATATCCCCCAAGTTCGAGGAGTCAGTTTGGTAACCGATTGCTAAAACCTGACAGTTCCACGTACTCGTCAATACACATAAATTCCTCATTTATAAAAAGCCAAATTATATTTATGAAAAATATGAACTTTCAAATCACAGAATAACTCGAGGACACGAAACCGTCACACTTTTATTATTCCAAAACACTCGACAGTCTGCTTTTCTCGTAGTTTTATTTACAACTGTATCAAACAATATAATGCTCTGCCCAGTGAATTTAGACACTACTCCATATATAATTTCAAGAAAAAGTAGAAAACATATCTGAAGTCTTCTGGCTAGATTATATATTCATGTTATGCCTTGCTCATATAGTTTTCCCTTTGTCTCACCTTTGTGTATGTTCTGCTATATATTTTACCTTATTTGAGCTGAATAGATTTTTATTATTTACTTTGGAATTTATAACCTTTGTTTTTACTTAGTTTCACAAAGATTCATGAACTACTCACTTACCAATGTATACTAGGTAATTATTTTTATATTTCTATATTAAGCATGCTATCCCTCAGGTTAAGTTGTAAAACAACTTCGGCTGAACTTCGCCCTTTCATTGATTTTTGAATTAACTTCTTCTTTATAAACAATGTATGTCAATGAATGAAGCCCATTTATTATTATTATTATTATATATTGATAAACTGAGGTTACATTTCCTTAGATTCAGAAACTATGTGAAATCTATTTTTGTTTACAATTAGTTGTCGGTTCTTCTTATATTGTTTATTGATTCTTTTCTCATATTTGTTATTAGTGTATTGTACCTAGCATTTATATATTGTTTACCCACCATCTTTCATGAGTATATTTTTTTGGTTTGTTCTGTTTGTATTCCTACTCGTGCAATGAATAAAAAAATTAATTAGACTATTCAGTTGAGTATTGGGAATTACCAAAGGATAGAAAAAAAGTTTTCATCTTAAAAATAAATACTTTTGATCAAGATGCCAATAACATTACAGAAAGAAAGACAAAAACTATAATGACAAGAAATAACCAAGCCAATACACTCGGTCCGATCCGTCCAGTTTATACAAGTATAAAGAGCCGACCTTCATCCTTTCTCCGAAACTGATGTCATTATGATAAAACTTTTCATTTCCCTATCTGAATTTTACGATGAGAGGTTTGTTGTAATGTGACGAAGGCAAGGAAAACCCCTTCGAAGAGAAATATATTCGATCGTTTTCGAGGGATTTGTTAGTATAAACTTGTGGCCCAAACAAGATTGTATTGATGTTAAATTCCACTCAGGCATGAAATTGTGCGGCGATAGCCATCAATGCGAAAACCCTATATTGCCTACTGAATGAGATATTTCGAATAACTTGTCTCTCCTGATTGTGGAATGTCAGTCGTCGAAAGACATCAAGTTCTATCTTTTCACCTATTCCGAATATTCTACGAGTACGAACAATGTTTTCAGATGAAAAAAATATATGTAGATTCACAAAAAAATTATATCACAGAGCGACTTTTGTCGACTGATTTCGTTGCAGTTTTTCAAATTTTATAATTTCCGTTTGAATAACAATGGAAAAACATAAGTCTCACAATCTAACACCAATACTTTAGATTTTATCAATACCTATGAACAACGATTTCATCACTTAGTTACTAAGTACCTTTCTAAGCACCTTTTTCTTTCCATCCCTTGAAATAGACAAAAAATCTTCACAATAGATTCGTATACACCGTTCATCAATTCTCAACCTAAATATATAAACATTTTTATGTAGACAATTCAATACAATTAAAAAATACATTTCAAAATATCTCCACTCATCACCTTGTAATGAGAGAAAACGTTTTTCATATAACACTGGACCAGCATATTTAGAATTTGTTTCGAAAAACGGAAATTGCAGTTTGATCTGGGTTACTCTAAGAAAACTTGAAATTTTGAAAAATAAACACAGACCTAACCTTCCCGCGGGTTTATCAGATCTGAATAAAATAAACTCCCACTTCACAAATATCCTGCAAAATCTGATCATCATGAAACACTCATTGAAAGATATACTCAGACCTATAATGGACCTACTTCGAATTTTCGCAGAGTGACACCATTCCAGACACAACAATACATCAGTGGTATGAAAAGTCACTGTGTTGGATCTGACAGCATTTCTCTCATTATGTGGAAATATTTTGAAAATTATGTTATCAACTACATAACACACATATTCAATTCCTCTATGGAAACAAATCATTTTCCTTCTGCATTGAAACATGCAATTGTACTTCCTTTGCCAAAATATGAAAATCCAACTGAATTCAACTGAATTATCTCATTTGAGGCCAATTAGCAAACTGCCTATCCTATCTAAGGTGTTCGAGCGGATTCTGAAAGATCAAATTGATTCTTTTGTATACATTATAATTCAAGAACAAATGTTCAATCTGGATATCGTGCATTTTATAGCACCACCGCCGCTCTTGTCAACATCACCTAAGATTTATTCAAAGCAACTGATATTAAGGAAGTAACTGCTATGGTACTCTTGGACTATAGTGAATTATTAGATACATCAAATCACAATATTCTGTGTAGGAAAATGTTATTTTTTGGATTTGGTGAAGAGACTGTAGATCTATTGAAAAGTTACCCCAGAAATCGGACTGTCAGTATGTCTGGATGGAAAGTGTTCTAGTGCTTTACCTGTTGACTATGGAGTACCTCAGGGCTCTATCTATGACCCCATTATGTTCTCTCTATATATTTCTGACTCCCATAAAATAATTGAGAATTGCACAGTTCATCATTATGCATTATATTATCAATTTCCTCATATTATCGATTCCCTCCAAGTGACTGGCAGGTGGCAATGAAAAAATTAACAGCGATCTACAAAAGTTACTGAATCTATCTATACCCATAACCTAAAATTGAATCCCAGCTGAAACTTTTTGGCCCTAAACATAAAAGGTGGGAAATTGAAGAAAGAATTGAAATCAAACTTGGATAAGACTTACTACAAATAATTACAGAAAGCAAGAACTTGGGTTTGTGGCTAGATGCTGATCTGAGATTTCACAAACATATAAATTCACTTTGTCTCAGCTCGTACAGTATCTTACGTCAATTCCATCAAAGTAGAAATATTATGACTTCCAAATTGAAGTTGAAACTTTGCGAAACCCTCATATTGTCTAGATTAACATATTGCGATATAATCTACGGACCTGCTTTGATACAATTTGATATAAATCGCTTACAAAAATTCAAAACAATTGCATTCGTCTTTCTTATGGTGTGAGAGAATTCGACCATGTATCCCCCAAGTTCCAGGAGCCAGGTTGGTTACCGATTGCTAAGACTTGGCAGTTCCACCAACTCGTCAATGCACATAAATTCCTCATTTATTATTTCAAAACACTCGACAGCCTGCTCTTCTCGTAGTTTTATTAACAACTCTATTAAACAATATAACGACCCGCCCAGTGAAATGAGACACTACTCCATATATGATTTCAAGAAAAAGAAAAACATATCTGAAGTCTTCTGGATAGATAATATATCCATGTTATGCCTTGCTCATATGGTTTCCCTTTGTCCCACTTTTATGTATATTTTGTTATATACTTTACCTTATTTAAGCTGAATAGATTTTTAATATTTACTTTGGAATTTATCTCCTTTGTTTTTTTTCTTAGTTTTACAAATATTCATAAACTACTCACTTGTCAATGTATACAAGGTAATTATTTTTATATTCCTATATAATACATGCCAATATTCCCTAGATTAGGTTGTGAAACTACTTCTTCTTTATAAACAATGTATGTCAATGAATAAAGCCAATTCATGATTAATAATAGGTAATTATTATCAAATAGCAGGCTTATCAGGTCAAATTCAACATGCATTCATTTATTACTATATTTATAATTAATACCGATAACAGATAAAAAGTGGGTGCAAGAAATAAGCTATAAAAAAAAACAAAAAACATGAAAAACGCTGTTTCAAAATCTTGCAAAAAATTATATTTCACTGCGACGATTTCACTGCTAAGTATATATAAAAGAAATATAAAATCAGATACAATAATGGGCCAAACCCTATACCTTACACTCATAATATATGGATGGTTGTCTCATCATTCAAGGAACTATTGGCACAACAAAATAATATCCTGGGAGTGACCTTATGGTACCTTTCGGTGTCTACGTGATTCCTATGAAACAAATAGGTCACATATTCTAACTATAAGGTATAGAGTCTTGGACTACTTAGACCCCCAATCAAGATGACGATACAGGCCTGGGTCACACAGACCAAAGAGATTGGATGTGCTGAATGCCAGTTATTTCACTCTATTATGCTCAAAGTAGATTGTGGAATGATTTCACAAACTTGGTATATTTTATGGATTACTTTTTTCTGCATCATATCATGCACACTGTTTATAATTGAAATTACAGTTATCCCCAATTCAGAAGTATTCAGAAAAACAGAGTAAAATCTCAATTGGATTTTACGTACACCCACTGAAGCGTACAAAATACAGAACTGATCTTTCAAATTGACCTTAGTTTTTGACACCAAATGACAAATAATATTTCCAAATAAAATGTGACATAAAGGACAAGTAAATATAATGGATACAAAATTACTAATATACAACACGTTTTAATTCTTTCATTTCAGTGGCTATGAAAACAATACGTAATTCCATTCCTTTTTTTATATTAACCCTGCTACAGCACACTTATTTTTCAAGACACAAATTGCACATTGGGGTCTCAAAAACCCAATAAATGAAATGGAGTTTTTTCAAGTTGTTAATATTTTTTTATTGTTTTTACACATGGAATTGTTGAAGTGGTTATTTTAGAGAGTATACAACATATTAAAAAGTGTTTTAAACAAATATTCCATTCTTGATAATATCAAATTGAAAAAAAGGAAAAAAAAATTGTAACAAAATGTACGATTTTTTAGAAATTCACCAAAAAAACAAAAACTAAAATTTTCGAATTCTAAGTATACGAAACGTTTTAACTAAATATCATTCTGTTATATTGTGCAATTGAAAAAATTATAATTCCTCAAGTTTTTCTTAGTCAGTCTAATGAATCAGGCTGATAAATCAGCCTCACAGCTCCTACATACCATTGCCCTGTGTTCATTACAAAACGATTTATGGCACACGCTACAATGCATATTTATTTTTCTTTCTTTTTTTCTGTCGCAAAAACTACAACGAACTTTTCGTCACAAATGTTCGTCATTATTTGGTGGTGGATCTGTCACAGGCTCATCCAAGATTTCCATTATCTTTTGACGCAGTGATCTTCTAAGCGTTGGCAACCGTAGTCGTTCCCTGAGAAATGGTATTACCAAGGACATTCCCAGCTCTTTTAGGAAATTCCTGCGTGTCCGAGTTTTTTTTCTGCCCAATCTTCCTTAGCAATGGTAAGCAGAATCATCGAATTAATACCACTTCCATCAACCATAAAACACTCGCATAGGCCATCTATTTGTTTTTCGTGCTGTGGTATATGAATGGCACAACTGATCGAAGGTGTCTGTACCACCTTTGGTTGCGTTGTATGTCTCAATTATCGTTGGTTTATTTGTCTCGTGATCAATGGAATCGTCATGGTGTAGGGTAGAAATTAGAATCACGTTTTTATTTTGCTTGGGTGTGAAAGAAACTAGAGTTTTGTTATTATTGAAAGCGAATAACGACGACCCTACTTTCTTTTTGGCCAAGAAACTAGGCGGAATTTCTCTTTTGTTTTTTCGCAAGGTTCCTACCATTGTAAGCTTATATTGCTCAGATAGAAGGTTAGCCAATGGAATCGAAGTGAACCAATTATCAAAAGTTAGGTTGCGATTGGTATTGTGTTTGGGTTCGGACAATTTTCTAACATAATAGGTTGGCACACTTTCATTATTTTCGCAGTTCACTTTGCCCACATAAGAAATAGCATTCAACATGTAATAGGTCTTAGCATCATTTAGCATTAGTATTTTGAAGCCGTATTTATCGGGTTTGCTGGCCATATAGATGTGGAAGCTACAACGGCCACGAAAACTCATCAGTTGCTCGTCTATTGTGCAATATTCATGGGGTGTGTAGTATGCCTTGCAGTTGCTTATATATACATCCCATATCTGTCTAATTGGAACAAATTTATCAGTCTGACGTCGTATATGTCTATCAGCCTTGTTATCAAAGCGTAAGTTAGTAGCTAAAAACTGAAATCTCTGCTGGGACATGGTTGTCCGGAAAATTCCAATCCCAAAAGCAAGGGACCATAATTCTTCTGTGCTGCAATTTGAGACACGCAAAGCTCCCGCTATATAGAGAAGACCAATGAAAGCTCTTACCTCAATAACATTTGTGGTTTTGGTGTAGTTGAGTTTGTTAGTCTCATCGTGGTTTCTCTCAATTTGTTCATTGGTGCGTATGGTGATTGTTTCAATTATATCTTCACTGATAATCAAATTCCAAGCTTCTAAAGGGGTTTCTACTTTTCTAGCATCACCTTTAATCACCTTTAGCACCGGGCAAATGTAAAACACTGTTGTCAGCTCTCAAACGACCTCTCCTCTGAGGAACTATAGATGACCACAAGTGGTTATTTTTACCTCTTAGGACGCTTTTATTTCTCGTTTCTCTTGGACGCCTTTCTTGTTCATTCTCACGAGCATTGTTTTGTTCACTGCTATTTCCACTAGCTTGTTCACTGTTATTCTCACCAGCTTGTTCACTTTCATTTTCACTGTATTCTTCATTTTCATTGTCACTGTTTTGTTCATTTCCACCACCCTGTTCACTTTCACAAGCACTTTGTTCATCGTCTTCCTCATCTTCCTCCATCTCATAATCGTTTTCGCTATCCGAAAATTCTCCAATTTCATATCCATTTTCATGATCTGGATTGCTCCAAAGATTATCTACAATCTCCTGCAGTTCCTCCTCTGTTAGCGGACGAGTATCGTTTCTTTTATGCCTCGACATCTTCCTGCAAAATGATAGATAATAAAATTTCTAATAGAAAGTATGCAACTTAATCCTGCACACTGGGGTCTCAGTAACCCAGGAGCAGCTAAAATCAAAATTTACCACTTACCTAGGAGCGATAAAATATTGTGCGTCCTGCCTCACTCGTATACAACTGTTAACTGAATTTACATGGCGCTGGCCCAAGGTCACGATCGAAAGCCTGCTTACAAGGTAGAATATAAAGGGCACGTGGGTTTTCTAGACCCCAGTGTGCAGTAGCAGGGTTAAGTTTATTCTACATTCGTTATTTTGTCAATAACTTGCAGTTATGGAATTGTTGTGACCATCTATCAAACCCAAATATAAAAAATGGGATACTTCACTCAAAAAACCAATAATTACATGGGTGGTGTACCCTGCATAAGTGTCAAAACAAAAATTATTAAAAATTGAAAATTCACCTTTCACTTTTCAAAGATAATGTTAATTTAGCTCCAGAAGTATTGCAACATTGTTTATTGAATAATGATTCCCAGGTTACATAAATCTATGATTTGATATATTATATATAGTACATTCAATCAATTGGTTAATGCGTTTCACCGAACGTATTCAAGAAACCCTACATTGTGAGATTTTCACTACAGTTTTACAAAAACCCAATACGTGTTTCGCCATACAATTGCTTCTTCGGGCGTATCTTTACTAACTATATTTTACATGTTCAATGTTTCATGTACCTAATTTCACAATTTGTAGTCCCTTAGACCTGAGACTATATTGAATTCAATTACCTGAGTTGATGTACCAGTTTCCACAATTGAAAAAATATTTAGTAACGCGGAGTTATTCAATTCTAATTGATCATTCAGTAAATTACCCGAATTCTTGAATCTATTGATTTCGAAACATTCCCGAAGAGTTTCAACTCTTCTGAATGTAACACGTCGTAATCATAATTGTTCTTGTTCTTGTTCTTGTTCTTGTTCTTCTATGTTCCATTTAGTTCAGCTAGTAGATCAAATTTGGAAATTTTAATACTGAAATAACTAAATAATTGAGGAGCAGACAGACAAACTTTATTTTGAAATATAAGTGAAATTAGAATTACGTTACGCAGACAGACAAACATCATTTTGAAATAAAAGTGAAATTAGAATAAAGTTACGCAGACAGACAAACATCATTTTGGGATATAAGTGAAATTAGAATTACGTTACACAATTGATATGATATCTGAATTTGTTTTTAGTGTGATATACACGATTGGAGACCTTTGTGAAAATTTTGTCGACTGATAGTAGGAATGCTGAGAACAAAGAAATTGATATAAGAGAAAATCAGATAGTAACATTATAGTCATATGCATTTTGTACAGAAAATCAACAAATTCGCTATTCTTGATATAGTCATACATAGTTTTCATTTCTGGTTTTGATTTTTTACTCTAGATATCCAAATTGGACCTGCCGAAAGAGTTCGAAAAATCAACAAGGCATTTGGCAATGATAGTGATAATGGACCCACTGTTCGACGTTGTTTTACTTGATGATTAGTAAATATTGATTCCATGTGAATATAAGGTAATCCTGGTCAATTTCAAATTCATTGTATCGATTTTGGCTGTTCCCTAGTCTAATTTGAATTTATATCAAAGTTAATTTTACAGGTTGGTTGCCTAAAAGGCGATGAGGCAACGGGTTTATTGTCACAGCAAATATTACATGCAACATTTCAGTTTTCGGTTTTATTCTTTTGGTGGTAGATGTGGCTTCGCTACTATTGGTTGAATCATATCACAACTTCAATTCAGTACATGGAATCAGACTCAAATGATGGTAATTCTCTCCTATGGTACAGTGAATACTGATGAAATCAAATCAAATCGAAATGTACTTCATTGTCGAAGATGAAATCTCATTGACAAAGTGTTACTATGCTGTGGTACATTGAGTGAGTGAGTGAATAGATACGTAGTGAAGCTCATTATTAATAGAATGTAACCGGGGACCCAAACCTTGAATGTAGTTTCCGCTGTGAGACCAACTTAACATATCTTCTGTTGGCTCGTCGCCTTTTATAATGTTTACCGCAGTCGCTGACGAAACGTCAGTTATGAAAGTCTACAGATTATGAGCAATAAACCCGCTTCGTTAGGCGTGAAAATTCATACTGTTTTTATCAAATACCTTGACCATGTTATGACAAAACACGATAATAAATATAGAGTCAAACCCTCTCAGACGAACGGATCATGAACCTCATAGCTCGTGTGTGAAGACTGAACTCTTTTCAATGATTCAAAGTAACATCATTGAATGGAATATTTCTGCTCAATAGAAGGTAGATGTATGGACTCGATTTATATTGAAAGATAGATCTGAAAATTGAAGTATTCAAAATGTTTAAAGTGGAGCTAAGGATCTGTCAAAAGCTGTGTACTCAACCGCACGTCATGGTATATTGAAAAAACTCGGAAAGTTGTGGAAATTTGTAAGCAACTAATAAAAACGTTTGAGTTACGTTATTTCAAATGGTTATAAGATTGGAAAGAAATCTAGTAATTGATGAGGCCGCTACACTGGACATCAGATGATTCTGAAATCAGTAACAATGATGATTCAACTATAGTTAACATTTGGGTTTACTTGTCATTTTGACAAGGCCTAAATTGATATTTCACATATCAATTACAATATATTTGTTCGAACTATTGTTCAATAGCATTTACCTGTACCATGGTTTCCATTGATCAGTTCCGCTTTTCTATTCTTTGAAAAAATACCCACCTGAAACAAAAAAAAAATTTGATATATCTCAATATTGTGAAATTAATCCATTAAGAATTATTTTATATATATGATGTGTTGTTCTTCCGGGTGTTCATCCGTTGGGTACTATTCGATAGTCGACGTTTCGCCATCATCTCAGATGGCATTATCAAGACGAGTTACTGCTTCGCTTCGAGAGGTGTAACTCTCGAAGCGAAGCAGATTTTTTTGCTTGGGGGAAGGGTGTACTAATTTTTCTATTCTTTTTTTACAAATTATTGTTGAAATTAATAAGTCTTCTGATTGTATGAATAAGAAAACTGACATTGATAATCTCAGCAGTATATACAGTAATTTACTGAAACTACATCAAAAACATAATAATAATGAAAATTGTATCAATCAATAACTCTTTCTTTAGAGTCAAAAATTATGAAATCATCATACCCATTGAAAAATGACATTTATGTGAAGGTATGACATTTGTCTCAAACCCACAAAAAAATCATATACTTGTATAACTTTTTCGTCAATTTAATGTTCAATTTATTGTTTTTCGCTCATTTTTACTGTAAGTATGATTCGTAATGTTATTCAATGGCGAAAATATTCACAACTCATTAAATTATAGGCCCTGAAGAAGCTTCACATTAGAAGCGAAAGCTTGGCAAAGTAAAGCAGAGTTTGATTTTTGATTTTTTGACTGAGAGACCCTGTTAATCTACTTTACGGTATATATATATATATATATGTATATATATATATATATATATATATATATATATATATATATATATATATATATATATATATATAAATAAAAACTATTGGATAGTGGGGTATTGCAGCAAGTAAATGAGTACTTTTTTGAGTTAGTCCAAGCTTTTTTTTTTATTCATATAACAATAACAAATATATAACAAATAACAATTGTATGAATAAAAAAACAGACATTAATCACTTGAGTGAAATTTATTCCTACTTATTGACTCTAGATAAAAGCTTTTACAAAAACAATATCAATTTAAACAATTCCATTGTATAATATATCTTAAATTGAATCTTTCATAATAATTTTACTCAAACATAAATTTTACATTATACACTAGAGTACACTTGGTACTCCTAGTGAGAATATATAAGTTTTATCAATTGACATTTTAACGTTCTATTCTCAGACTCGTTCATTTGAATCCTGCACGCATGATGTGAATAAGGGTCTGACGAATAACAATATTTTATAAAAAATAATCTCAAGCATTAGAATTATATCAAGTTTCATATTCTCCAATGTATCAACATTTTTTCTTCAACATCAATGTAACCACCCTCACATAAGATGTAAGTCATGAACAATTAATATTTTTGATCTTACCTTAAAACTTATATTATTGTAGTTTCCCTGATGATGGAAATAAAATTTTCCGAAAGCTTGGACTAACTTAAAAGAGTACTCAAGTAGAGGGGAAAAGACGGGTCTGGACCTCCTCCCAAGGGTATGCCCCCCCAGATACACACCACTGACTGTGACCTTGATTCGTTTTTTTATTCTCTGCCTATGAGTTGACCTTGAGTTGTGTGTAACATGATGAGGTGAAACCCCTTTTTTACTCTCCGCCCATGAGTGGCATTGAGATGTGTGTGATGTCATGACCGTGAACCGCTTTTTACTGTACAGCTATGATTTGGCCTTGCATGGTCACATGACCTTGGAAATTTCCTAAGCGATTTCGAGCTACGAACACGTCATATGACCTTGGGAGAAAATTCTGATCGATATTGACCTCGGAACACGTCATATGACCTTAAACACAAAGTGTGGATAGACAACCGGCTTTGCCCTTGATAC
The DNA here is from genome assembly GCF_025532065.1 of Leptinotarsa decemlineata. NCBI lineage: Eukaryota > Metazoa > Arthropoda > Insecta > Coleoptera > Chrysomelidae > Leptinotarsa > Leptinotarsa decemlineata. Next base: position 232,401 of record NW_027412545.1, on the reverse strand, counting down.
ATGAGCTCAAATATAAAGAAGATGTAACCTTGAACCCCTTCCCTCCTGATAATTTTTCTATAAGTATGGAGTTTCATACTTTCACATTCAGTTCATATAATCTCAAGTGTTCGAATAGGTGATTAGTATTTGTTGAGTTTCAAGGTGATAACGAGAAGTAACTAGCAATCCAAGTAGTGAGTGTTGACATCGTCATAGAGGTGAACATATTTTTTATATTCTTAAACTGTAATTTTCACTATTTTTTTTGAAATGGATAATTTGAAATTTGACATTGAAAAGATTAATTTTGCAATTAATCAACAAAATGAAGTTTTAGAGCAGAGATCCATAACATCATTGATTGTCGATAAGGGTTATAAAATTGAAAAAATGACTATGCTTTCTACACGATATGGTAAATCCATCCAAGTAGTTTTATTGGATGAGGAAAGTAATACTTCCTTCAAATCGTGGCTACCAAAACGTGTCACAGAGCAATTCACAGAGGACATTATTCGTGAAGTGAATTCAACCAAATCTAAATTCATTTTTACATATATGGGTCAAAGTTCTCAGGATTATCCTGGTGCCAAGACCCGCTCATTGGTAAAATTTGATATTTTAGATTGATGGTGTTGATTGTGTCTTTATTCTCTTTGTAAATAGTGAAAATATGGTTTATTTATATGAAATATGTATCAACTCTCTCGCTTCAATCATGGTCAAATTTCAAGTGAGTGTTTTTTTTCCATTCACAATATATCTCCCAAACTAATGAATGTGATTTGTATTTTTTCAGAGCTGTTCATTCTGCAAATATGTGGATGCAATATTCAGCACAAGAGTGGCCGGAAGCTGTGGATTTGGATTCTGCCATAAGAAAAATGGCTTGGGAAATGGCTGATCTGAGTTTTGACGCTCTACATTCATCAAATTATGATTTAAGTGTATGTTATGATGCTGAGGAGGTGCGAAAACTTTTGGAGCTTAGTGAAAAGTATGAACTTGGTGTGGCATTGTGTCATAAATATTCGTATGGAAGCAGGAATTTGGATGACTTCTGTAAGCTAATAATTGAAGCAGACTTGAAACATTTTCTTTACGATATATGCACATACCTGCCGCAGAATATTATAGAGAAATATCAATTGGAACCGCGAAGTCCTAACCCACAACTGGAAGAATCATTAACTGATGGTGATGTAAATAATTGAAATCTGTTGTATATGGTATGAATAAAATAATGTTGCATATTTGCCTATATCTAGTGAATAAAAGACAAAAAATAATTATTGATTGTTTTATTATTTATCGAATATTTCATGATGAATTACATGTCAATCTTATTATAATCCAGTCTGAACAGAGCCGTTAAGAGCATTATATGATAAAACAGCATCGTGGAGGATGAGTGCATATACTTTGGTGTTTGCTGGAAACTTCACCTTGCGTGTTTCAAATTCTATTTTGATGTCGACAGTGGATGACTTCATAGCATCGGGTTGATGGGAGCAGTCGATGATGAATAGTGGATTGTTGCGAAAGCTGCCAATATCCATCATCGGCTCACTCATAATTTTATCGTAGTAGCTGCGTTGGAAGTTTTCATATGCATAGTAGGCTGATGAGTCTAACTTCTTATCGAAATCCAGATTCCAACGCTCATATGGATATACTTCAGAGTTCAGAGATAGTCGAATATTATTAATATTCACATGTGAGAATTTAGTTACATCTTTTGATATATTTTCGGATTGATTAGTATTTTGAAAGCCGATAATGATATATCGTGGTCTTTCGAGACTGTTGGTTGTCTTCACAGCCCATATATCTGAGGATGTATCACGAAGTGTGGGTAATTCATAAAGGTCCCACATACGATAAGCCACCTTCACTTTAGCATTATTAGAATTTTTATTGATGCGATTCAATAGTTTCAATTTTTGGCGATCTTCCGGCACAATGTGTCTGATTCTCCATTCTATTTTATTGATTTCTAAATCTGCATCAACTTCTCCTATGAATGAATTTTTGAAAGAGCGTGCTATAATCAAAATGAGCTCCTGCTTCACATTCAATATCCCTTTATTGTAATCTTCAGCAAAACCCATGAGATACTTCAAGGGTAATTTGCCGCTGAATACATTGCTGACGGAATCCAATATATCTTGTTTATTCACATCAAGACCCCATCCTATCGGTAGTAGTGAATTTGCTTGTGTTTGTCCGAATGATATCATCGTTTTCATTGTTGTAGTTATACCAGGTTTTCGAACAACGACCACTTGTTCACCCCCCATTTCATAGCGAATTTCATCGAAGAGAAAAGCGAGGGCGTTATTGGATAGGTAGCACTGCTTCGTGGTATCAGATGGTGTGAACTTCCCCTCGATATAAATGTAACTGTCTGCTATATCCAGTATAAGATCTTGAAAATTGATTGGAATTCTTATTTCATCTGAATTTTTGTAATATGGTGAACCATACGGCTTATATGTATGCTCATGATGGCTAATGAGGGAATGGTCGAACATTGGCTCTTCGAATACCTCCAATTTATCACTTGTGGTGATGGTAGCCATGTTATTACTATTTTTTATATCGCACCTTCAAACCAATGGATTTGAGAAAGTTCACGCTACTAGCACTTATTCTATATCTTGACCGTTTGGCTAACATATGTGGAATGAATCGACTTTTAGATTTCCCCTCCTTTAAATGCACATGACTATACTCTCCACCAAATGCATTACGTTGATTCATCAGCTGCCGCTGCTGCAATCGATGACTATTAAAGCACAATCCCATTTTTTTTTACAATACTTGTAGAGTTTATATCTTCATCAAATATTATCATCTGCACAGCGCTGGGAAGTAATAAATACTGAGTTACTATTTTATCAGTTTCAGCTTTATATTGATTTTTTCACAGATGATCATCGCTCACCATCGTTTTTGGTCAATTGTTTGGATACTTATCGAGGGTTGTTTTTTCAAATCAGATTGCATCGATTTGATATCCTTTTCCATATGCTCACAATTTCTCACAGTTTCTACTAACTTCAGTCAAAGCGCAATGAGATCTTTTCTAACAGATGAGGAATGTGTTTCTACTCTATCTAATCTCAAATTAATTTTATCAATGTCAGAATCTATTTCTCCTCTAATCTTTGAGATGTAAAAACCAACATAATCACGATTAACACAATCCGTACTCTCTTCAGGTTGTGCTATATTTTTCAAACGTTTATTTTCCATATCGAAGTTTCCATCGGAAGTCAATTTGAAACCGGCTCCAGGTGGTCCTCGCAAAACAGTATTTGAAACAGCCTTACTTCTGCGACCAAACTTATCGATGCTTCCTCCACTCATTTTTGTGATACACTTATGACGGTCGTTGATGTTGTGATTCAACATATGAGAAATGATGATTGTTATAGCTTTATCAATTCCAATTTAACTATTATTTTTTCACCATTGAAATTGATCAGCTTACCATTATCATCCAATATGCGTAGAGTGATATTGTCGAGATACTGACGACCCCCAGGTTGGATTGGCATATATATAATATTTTGTGGCTCTTTGGTGAGTTTGTAACCGGGCTCTACATCAATATCAAATTCAAAGATGCTATGGATTTCATCACCATTTGAATATGCTCCAGCTGTAACATTACAATCCACACGAATTATTCTTACCTTATTGATATTCACAGGCAATGTTGATTCGTGTGTTTCACCACAACCGAACACATTATTATCAAACCCCAGAAGTTCAGCAATGGTGTTTTCATGTTTGAGATTGATGAAATATTTGGAGCGCATTTCGCATTTCAGAGTGTTGTTGTTTGCATGTAGGAGAAATACTTCGTTGATATTTTCTTCATCCCCATTTTCTAGTTTCACTTCTTTGGATTTGATGAATCTTTGAATCACCTTATTGATTTCATCAATTTCATAAGCCCCAGGTGGAATTTTTATAATAGTGGGGGGTGAGTTTATTGTCTGCGAATAGCCGATAACATTATTCTTAGCATCTACATTAAATATGGAGTTGTAAGAGTAGAAACCATGTAATCCCAGACCATAATTACTGGTGGCATCCAATTCGATGGGAGGGTAGAAGTTGGCGCTCAACTCGCTAGAGTATCCCGACAATGAAAACGTACGTGACATGACTGATGAATTTTCACTGATTCAAGTCTTTTTATTGCTGACAGCAGAAATTGTGGAGTAATCGTTGCTTTTTCGGCGATCTATCCATATCACTATGTGTGACTACATTCACATCATTCACTTTACAATAACAACAGAAAATTTTTCTTGTAGGTGGACCATCATTCACATCAGAAATACAGCTGCTGCCGCCGCTGGAATCATTGTAATGCTCTTGGCAGTACTGATACTTCATCACATCAATATCATTTTGTAGGTTTTGTGGTAACTTATCCCATACAGATGCAATTTCATGTGATGCACACCCAATCAACACCTCTTTCGGCATATCAGCGAGTTGTTCTTTACTCATTTTTCGTAAAGTGCGTGCTCTGGAATATGCGATCAATGAATGACTCATCCTCTTGATACTCTTTCTGTCCTGTGCTGGTGTTATTTCCATGATTTGTTCTGGAGAAACTTCAAACACAAATGACCACACCATACTGTGTTGAATTGTTGTTTACGCTCATAGTTATAAGTAATAGTATTGATAGAATTTGATCCCTTATAGAAATAGTAAATCAATTCTTTGGGAGGGGGTAAATCACCAAAACTATCAAAATATTTCACAGAAGTGCCGCTTTTTCTGTATGCTACCCAATGTGTTCCTCGGCCATGTCGACTATCCAGATTTACTATAGCAGATTCATATCGGCGTGGTCCTGATTTTGGTAAATCATCACGCATATATACCCCCCGAAAATATGGAATCATCATTTTCTTAGCGTGATAGATGAGGTCGATGTTGGAGAGAGCTCTTTGAGGTAGCAAATCTATGAGTTTTTTGGATTTTGAGGTTTCAGATATAGTCCTAATCCTTTACGGTAAGGTTTCAAGTAGATACCACTCCCTTGTTTACCTAAAGCAATTGCCTCCATGTGTTTATTATGTCGATTTGTTTCACTCAACTGCTCCCTACTCGCTCTGGCTGCTTGAACTGCTTTCGTTATGCCAGCTGTAGCACCAGCTAAACTTCCTAACGCTGATAAACCAGCAAAAATTGGAATGAGTGGTAGTATTCCACCAATTTTAGGAATTGGTATGATTCGAGGTGTGCGAATTCTCTTTTTGCCACCTGCATCTCGCGTATATTTGCGTGCAGCTTTTAATGCAATTTCAGTTGCTTTTTTAGAATTTTTGACAATAAATTCACTTCCTCCCGCTTTGTGTAAAACATCGCGCACTTTCTTAACGATTCCAGATCCAAAAGCTATTAACTTAGAATCTTTTAATTTTTTTGTAGCTTTTTTTTTCTTGATAGGACGTTTTTTTTGTATGCGCGACGGCTTGGATGGTGACTTGCAACCCATACCAAATCGACGTTTTCCCTTCATTATATTTGTAATTAGCCAAGCGGCTCCTTTCTCTCCAATAGAAGCGTCTTTTGCCTTGAATCGATTCCAAGAACTTTCAGCAAGTTCCTGATCCGCTATGTGTCTAGCTACAAGATTGTTGGGATTATGTGAATATGCAATATCGTGTTTTTTGCATGCAACATCCAGTTGATTGACACCTGGATCACCTCTCACCAATCTTTTCTGCAATTTGGTGCCGGGACCGCAATACTGATAGCCAGGTAAGTGTAATTCGAATGGTAGATTATTAATGAGTGAATTTACCAATCCTCTACCAACTTTATTCGAATGCAATTTAGTAGATCTGCATCGGTTCATAACCCCCATTTAAATAAAGAAATCGATATGGAACCCTGCTTATATAGTCTCCAACTGTCATACAATGCGCATACTACAGCAAAAGCAACAATTTTCCATCGATAATTTCGATGAAAAAGTGGGTTGTGGATCGGGAAGTGGTGTCAAACAGCGTCATGGATCTTTACTTCCACTATCCATTCGCGGACTGATTATTGGACCTTCTAATTGTGGCAAAACAAATGTTATGATTTCTCTGCTGACTCATCCTCTAGGATTACGATTTGCAAATGTTTATCTGTATTCAAAATCTCTTTATCAACCTAAATATGAGTATTTACGTGAAGTGCTAACTCCAATTAGAGGATTGGGATTTTACACCTTTGCCAATAACGCAGGTGAAATAGTAGAACCGTCAGATGCCAAAGCGGATTCGATATTCATTTTTGATGATGTTATGTGTGAGAAACAGGATGTTATACGATCATATTTCAGTATGGGTCGTCATAAAAATGTGGATTGTTTCTATCTAGCCCAAACATATTCACGAGTCCCAAAACAATTGATTCGAGATAATGCAAATTTTATTGTGCTGTTCAAACAAGATGATATGAATCTCAATCATATTTTTTCCGACCATGTGTCACCAGATGTTACATTCAAGCAATTTCAAGATATGTGTGCGAGATGTTGGAAAGATAAATATGGATTTTTAGTAATTGATAAGGATCGAGAAGTGCTAGATGGACGTTATCGAAAAGGATTTGACGCTTTCATATATCCTTGACGTTCTTGAAATAATTGATTCATTCAAGTGCTGGATAGTGTAGACAACACTTCATTGTACTCATTTTCGGAGTGAAAACAATATGGAGGGGAAAAATGATGACGAAATATGTTTAAAAAGAAAATTAATTGAAGCAACGGATGCCGTTCGAAAGAAATTCAATTATATCAAGAATAGTCGCCAAGGTGATCAATCAACACTCGAGAGAATCTACGAGCCAATAATAACACCATTGAAAGCAATATCTGCCAATACTGGAGGATTATCTCAAATGAATGGAGTTATACAGAAAACAGATAGTGGTACACCATTCACCGCTAAAACTATAATTAAAAGTGAGTTGAAACCAAAATTTGAAGGTGCTTTTTCGAAGGCTCATCAATCTTCTCAATTGTCAACTTCAAATTCAGAATCACCAAATGCACTTGATAATGGTGATGAAGTACAAATGCATATACAAAAGTTACTATCAGGAAATCCCTCATACGATACAGTCTTTGGAGTACACATGAACACTGATACGGGAAATTTACAAATGGGTGTAGCTGATGTGGAATTTATCGATGAGAAAATTGTGTTCAAGAAAAATGGTAAAACTATTGCCACATATCAGGGCACACCAAAATTATATAAATTGATATTCATGAAAGTACCATCGGGAAATATTCCCTCTTCCGATATGAGCACTTATGGTGATATACTCAAATTAACAAAGGCGGCATATAAATATAATGAAAGAAAACAGGGTCTACTATCGAATAATTGGAAGAAATATCGTGAAATAATTCTACCACTATTATCCAATGGAAACCCTCTGCCAAACTCTAGTAGAGAAGGTGCTGGCATGATCAAACCGCCAACCCAAAAAAAATATATCAGAAATAAGCATATAGATTATGTATATTGGAATAAACTCGAAGAATTGATTGATCGCCTTCGATTACTTTGGAGTTCACGAATGGCTGGTCATACCGGCCACGATAATGAAATATTGTCCATAATTGAGGAATTACGTGAAGAAGGATTAGTCTATTAATCACAAAGTCATAAACACAGAATCAGTTTGTGAAACTGACTCATCACTAAATGATTTGAGGAATGTGGAAATGTGAATTAGCGTTATAACTGAATTGATTGGTACTTTTACTGAGCGAGTTGATGAATTTGATCAGTCAGTAATTAAACCTGCACTTGAACAGTAGAGAAGTGAATCCTTAACATAATAATCTTGAGTAATATGAGTGATGCAAAATGGGAGATTGTGAAAGAAATACATAAGCCAGCGCGTCGAAATTTTCCCCGTCGAAAGACAATAATAAAGGGATTTTCGGACTTGTGGCAGATGGATTTGATGGAAATGCAATCATATGCTAAAGAAAATAACGGGAATAGATACATACTCATAGTAATCAATTGTTATTCAAAATATGTATGGTCAAAACCGTTGAAAAATAAATCTGCTGATTCAGTTACTGCAGCTATGGCAAGTGTGTTGGAAGATGCAAAGCATGTGCCGAGAAACTTACAATCTGATCACGGTAGTGAGTTCTATAATTCAAAATTTTCATCGTTAATGAGAAAACACCATATCAATCATTACTCAACATTCAGCACAAAAAAAGCTTCAATTGCCGAACGAGTTATCAGAACTTTGAAAAGTTGGCTTTATAAACAATTTTCACTTCAAGGCCATTACAAGTGGTTGAAAGTTCTTCCTAAAATTACCAATCAATATAACAACAAAGTTCATCGCACCATTGGCATGAAGCCTGCAGACGTAAAACCATCTACAAAATTGTTCGTTTATACAAAATCTGAGAAGCCAAGTGGTAAACGTGAAAAAAGTCAATTCAAAATTGGAGATATGGTACGAATTAGTAAATTTAAAAACATATTCGCCAAAGGCTATACTGCAAACTTCACCACTGAACTTTTTAAAGTTGTGAAAATTAATAGTACAGACCCTATAACTTATGAGCTAGAAGATGTGAATGGACATCCAATCAAAGGTTGCTTTTATAAAATGGAGTTGAATAAAGCGAAAGATCCCAATACATATTTGGTTGAACGGGTTTTGAAAAAGAAAGGACGTCGCCTATTTGTGAAATGGTTGGGATTTTCTGGAGATCATAACTCTTGGATTGATGAAAATTCATTAATGTAATTGCAGTATTATTGTTTTTGATGAAAAATAAAGATATATAAATGAAATTGATTTTTTTTTTTGAATTTTGATTTTAAATAGTAAAAAAAACAAACAATATTCAAACTGATTTTATTCATCACATTTATATCTATTAATGCATTTGTTTAATTATTAGCGTTCGTTGTGATAGGTGGCACCATAACCAATGGAATGTAAGATCGAATAACGTTGCCATAGATTTCTAGTCTCCTCATCTGATCTTCACTCTCCAAACACCAACAATCCCGGAAGTGAAAGTTCTCATCGGGATGGAAATCACCAACATTTTCACATAATATCCATCCATTTCTACACATACTACATAAATTGTTCCAACAATCTACTTTGTAGTTATCACAACGCATACAACGTTGAATTAGTAACTCGCGATTTGATGCACAATTCACACACATACTTCTACAAATTCCTATATTGTTATACACGATTTTGGTAAAACATTTGTAGCACTGATGATGGACGCATACTTCAGGAGATGAATCATTTGACGTCTTCGGAATTGTGAATGGACTCGGAACTGGAACTGGATTCTCCAACACACATCTACGACACAAACCAGTACATGGATTAATATACGTCTCAGGCCAATAACCTTGACAATTATTACAAAATATAGTTTTATCAATTTTAATTGGATCGCCACACACTTTCGGTTTTGAATTCCATTCTTTCGGAAAAGGCATATTAGTATTCACTATTAGATGGTGCAATATTCAACTGACAAATTCAACTGCACTCTCATGAACCTATTTTTCCTATCATAAACTCATAGAGAGAATAGAGGGAGAAGAGTGGTGGGGCTACCACCTCCACAATCGAACAAATCATAAAAATCGAATGCTGATTCTGAAACTTCACTTCACTAGTACTATTAGTAACTTCAAGCTTTTCACTCAGAAATAAAGAAAAATGAATTCTGCAAAAATTAATGAAGTTTTGACAAGGTTGACACTTGAAGATGAAAATAATTGGTTTTCGGATGAAGAAGACGAACTTCCCAACATCATTATCGAAGGAGAAGATAACATCGGAGGAGAAATCGATATATTCGATGTAGCACAAGAAGATGGTGGAGCCATAGCTGCTGCTGATAATTTGCAGGATAATGAAGGTGTAATGGATCCAGAACTTGAAGATGAAGGCATTGATGATGATCCAGCGACAGACAATGGCAACATTATAATAGGGAGCCGGTGGATGAACATTAGTGAGACAGTGGAAAATAATTTAGATCTGTACTGTGTGACGGACTCTCATGTGCGTATACGAACCATTAATGATAGCATCCACACATTATGTTGGTGTTGTTTTAGATTTTATTCCCATCGAAATAGAAATAATGGTGGCGAATATGAACATATGGATTTACATTACACTATATCGATGATGGAAATAACACAAACTTGGTGTGAATCTTGTGACAGGCCTTTGACGAATTTTCGCCGTTTAGATGCATGCATTATTTGTAACAATGTCCCTGCACAATGAAATGTTATAATAAATATCATTGATTTCACTATTGTTGATGTTATTTTAATAATGAACCTTTTGATGGATAAGAAAAAAGTCCTTCTCAAAAAATATGATTGACACAATATACATGATAAACTAAAGTATATTGTTGAGACATCCAAGATTTTTTCTTAAAAAATAATTGTATTCTAGTCGACGATTTGAATTCAATTGAATTCTTCTTCAGAGCTCAAAAAGTCGTTTTTTCGTGTTGATGATATTAATAATTTAAAACCTATCAGAGATAGTAGATATTTGAAAAATAAAAATCATTGCAACAACAAATTTTCGAGACAACATCAACACAAAACGAGATGAAACAAACAATTGGCTTTATCTTTATATTCATCATTCATTTTTCACATTGAATTTTGTATTGAACTTACCTAATTTTTTTCTAACATCTATAAGTGATAGATATGAGTAATCAGTTTTCAATAAAATAATGTCTTAGGTTGAACACTGCCCCAAATCACGCAGTATTCCGTGTGCACCAACCAAATTATGTACACTCCGAGTACACTAGCGTAACCTAACCATTCTGATCATCATCGATAACGACTATTTCAGGATCTGGAGAATCAGCTATCATAATGATTTCTGGGGGGTCGGCGAATTGATTTTGTACAATTTCTTCATCCAAATACGGTTCCATAAGGTCAGGGCTGGGTGAATCCCGAAAGATTGGAAAAAATTCATTCATCACACCAAAGTCGCCGTCGCTATCATTTGGGTCGTCAAATAGACCGTATTCGTCAGCGTCGAATTCGAAACCACGGTCCTCATCCAAATCAATTGTGGTGTCTGAATATCCATCGAAGTTGTTGTCCACACCCGTTGAATTGATAATTTCAACTTGAATGTCTCCATAAGCTGAATCCTCAGAAGGAACGAAATATGGTTCACTCGTTGAATCGGCTTCTTGCACAACCGGTGTTACTTGATTCATGATGAGGGAACAAGTGGTCTGTTACTTGCAGTGTGAAGCTGAAAATCTCCAATCTTTCGACATTGACAATGAATGACATCACAAATCCTTGGGATATATCCCAAGGATTTGTCACATGACCTCGATATATGAACACAACTTATTTATATCTCATATGACCTTGTGTTATGAAATGTCATATACCCGCCGACATGGAGTTTTGGCCTTGGTTTTACTTGATTCATTATGAGGGAACAAGTGGTCAGTTACTTGCAATGTAAAGCTGAAAACTACCAATCTTTCGACATTGACAATGAATAACATCACAAATCCTTGGGATATGTGTGTCATATGACCTTGATTATATTTTGTGTCACATGACCTCGATATATGAACACAACTTATTTATATCTCATATGACCTTGTGTTATGAAATGTCATATACCCTCCGACATGGAGTTTTGGCCTTGGTTTTACTATCTCATACGACCTTGTGTTATGAAATGTCATATACCCTCTGACATGGAGTTTTAACCCTAACGATTGACTTTGTTTTCGACAGATAACTTTTGAATGTAATGAATGATAATCTCATTCTGTTTTCTGAAAAATAACCATTGATTTGTCTTCATCTGAGTCATCCATCTCAATATAGGATGTAGAATTTTTTTTTGATCTGTGGCATTGACGACATTTAATAATCAATGCTACAATCATTTTAATTTTTTCAGAGATTGAAAATAACTTTCTAATTGTTACTTTTATATATTTTTTAAATAATCAGATTTGCACTTTTAGTTATGAGTAGAAAGTAAGATACATAAATATTATTTGTTTTCTAGAAATAAAAATGACTAATCATTATTTTCCTTATTTATTTTTCAAAATATAAAATATACTTTTTTACATATAAATAGAAATTGCATTACATAACTTTATTTTGTTTTTTTTAAACTAAATGATTAACTGATACATTCATTATTCATTTTTTCAAATATGAATAATCAATTTTACACTTTTAAATATGACTAGAAAGTGACACTCACATATAACTTTATTAGCAACATACAAAAAAAAATATTTACAAAATATTTATTGGGGGAGATTTCTCGACACGATTGCTCTGAATAATACAGATATGAAAATAATATAGAAAATATTATGATACATGAATTGCAAATGTATAGGGAAAGATAAAAATTTTTACAAGAGATGTAAGATGGAATTTTCATGTATCTCCTTACTGAAGATTTCCAATTGTCGAATTTTGGGAGAAAGTTTTTTCATGTGAGCAGATCTCTCTCGTTGAGCTGCTCTCATTTGTTCACATTCCACTTTGAGGAGAGAAACTTGCTCTTCCAGTTCAACAAGTTTTTCCTTCTTCGCTCTATATTCCGTTTCGAAGCCATTGTAAGCGTGATACATCTCTAGAAATTTGTCTCTCCTGGATCTCATAAATGAAAACCAATCGTCTGAGTTTTCGAGGTCAATCGTTGGGGGAGGCGTGCTTCCAGCACTAACATTATCGTATTCAGGAACCTGTGGAATGAAAGGATATGATGAACTAACATCTTGTCGTGTTTGAGTAATGATAATTACCTGATGGAGTGATGTAGAAGGTCCTGCTATGACTTCCATCTCTCTCACTTTTATCGACTTGACTTTATCCCTTTTTTCGTGTTTCGCCTTGTGTCTCCTTCTAGATGGCGACTTCGAGGTAGACTTTTTAGACTTCTTCGCCTTCTTCATTATTTTTTCATCACTCTCCATTTTTTTTCTTTTTCGTCTCTCAAGGTCATCATCCGAACTGTTCTGAATGATTGAACTATGTGGAGATCCCATATTCTTCGAATATGTTTCCTCCATCTCTAATATGTTACTCACAACAGTTTGTGATAAGTTCGGAAGTGACTCATCAAGATTCTGGGTGTGAGTCGCCATCACATTATCAATGTTTGAGGGATTGTCATTCATCTCCACATGGTTTGGATTGAATCCATTTAAAAATGATTTAGCATTGTGCATCTGCTGAATGGAAGTCATCACCGGTTGTGGTATCTCCCCGCCTTCCTGAATGATCACGTTCTGGTGGACAATTACATCCCTGCGCTCTATTTCACACATTTCTGATCGGTTCACAGAGCTTGATGGTTTTAATAAAGCTTCTTTCAACAAAGACATGGTTCTGAAATCAAAAAATAATAGACAATATAATATGATTAAATTTAATTAGCTAACAAAAAAAGTTTTCATCTTTTCTTTTCATCACCTTGATACAAAACAGTGGAAATCTTTCAGAAAAAGCAATTTCAAAAGAGGTAACTATATACGAAGAAGTAACTTTTAATCACAATGTACCCTTTCTAAAACAACTACTTTCAAAAAAACATTGAATTACATGAAACAAAAATTACATTCAAATCAATTACTTTCATATGAACACTGAATCATACAAAAAAAAACTTTATAGAAAAACAAAAACCGTTCTTTACCAAAATTATTCTCATCTTAAAATATAACCTTTTCAGTTTGATATGAATAATATATTAGGTTGTACTTACATCGAGATGAATTTTCAGCTGCTAAGATTTGAAGGCTTTGATGGAGTTGCTTCACCTGCCTGCTTTATTGAACTGAAAGGAAGGAATCAATTTCAAAAAAGAATTCCATATAACATCATCAAAATCTCAATGACCTTTTAGAAACCTTCAAACTTGTTTCACACTTTTCAAGGTTGTATTACGTTCACATAAAAACCAATGACCTTTTAGAAACCTTCAAACTTGTTTCACACTTTTCAAGGTTGTATTACGTTCACATAAAAAACAACTACTTTCATAGAAAACAATGAATTATATGAAAAAAAACTCTGAACTGATAATTTGATATGAACACTGAATTATACAAAAAAAAAATTTTGAAACTGAAAAGAAGGAAGCAATTTCAGACAAGAATTTCATATATCATTGTCACATCTCAACTTCCTTTCAGAAACATTCAAATTTTGTTCAGAATATTCAAGGTTATAGGTATTAAGTATAAATAACCGTTCTTTACCAAAATTATTCTCATCCTAAAATATAACCTTTTCAGTTTGATATGAATAATATAGTAGGTTGTACTTACATCGAGATGAATTTTCAGCTGCTGAGATTTGAAGGCTTTGGTGGAGTTGCTTCACCTGGCTGCTTTATTGAACTGAAAGGAAGGAATCAATTTCAAAAAAGAATTCCATATAACATCATCAAAATCTCAATGTCCTTTTAGAAACCTTCAAACTTGTTTCACACTTTTCAAGGTTGTATTACGTTCACATAAAAAACAACTACTTTCATAGAAAACAATGAATTATATGAAAAAAAAAACTCTGAACTAATAATTTCACATGAACACTGAATTATACAAAAAAAAAATTAGAAACTGAAAAGAAGGAAGCAATTTCAGAAAAGAATTTCATATATCATCGTCACATCTCAACTTCCTTTCAGAAACATTCAAATTTTGTTCAGAATATTCAAGGTTATATTAAGTATAAAAAAACTCTCTTTCGAAAACATCTACTTTCATCAAAATCAGTTGATTTACACAAAAAAAAATACTTTTGGAATAGATAATTTTATATGAACACTGAATTGAATACAAATTAGAAATTCAAAAAACTAAACACTCCTAAAATTATAACCCTTTCAATTCGAAATGAATAATATAGTACACTGTACTTACATTGAGATAACTTCAACTGCTAAGAATCGTTGATGATTATTGGGTTGCTTGAGTCAACTATATCACTTGACTTGAGTGTGTCACTGCAAGTTAGTTCGATGGGTAAGATATACTAAAACAGAATGATGTGTCGTCCCTTCTGATTCTGTTCTGCTGTTCGGAAAGGTCAGCCCTTTCTGGTGGGGATTGAATTCGAGTCTTATGATTTGTCCCAACGATACAAAATTGAAAATGGAAGAAAAGGGTAGTAACAGTTTATTGTTGGTAGAAACTAATTTGAGATTTTACAATTGTTCAGAGTGCAGGGTCATATAATCACAAAATTGTTAGAATTCCGCCTTTATCACCCTATAAAAACTTCCCGAATATCCTAATGGACATTTCGACGGTTTCTACCTCAATTATGTCAATGCACCTCTGAACGTGCTAATGAATTTTACGATCAGGGTTTCCTACCCGAATTTTTTTTCAAATAAACCATTCAACCTCTTGCATCCCTTCAATAAAATAATATTGTCTAGACACGCTATAAAAGTTCCTGAATGGACTCTTCGAGGGTTTCTATCTCAAATATGCCAATGCACTTCTGAACGTGCTAATGGATTTTACGGTCAGGGTTTCCTACCCGAATTTTTTCTTCAAATAAACCAATCATCCTTTGGCATACCTTCAATGAAATAATGAGATTGAGTAGAATACTGCACCATATAATCATAAAATATTTTCTCTCCAAAAATAAACCAAACAACCTTTTGCATCCCTTCAATAAAAGAATGAAAATTGTCTCGACATCAACAGCATATAATGATAAAATATTTTTTCTCCAAATAACTAAACATCTTCTCGCTTCCTTTCATTAAAATAATGAAATTGTCTAGACTTCAGAGACATATAATCATAAATTTTTGTTTGAATATCGATATTTTCTACCCACAAAGTTACAAAACTTAGATACTAAACATCCTTTTTTCCCAAAAATGGCGAATACGCGCAATTGTCAGTTTTTGGAATAAAATATAATAACTGAATATTTTTTCTAAATCATATACTCGCGCTAAACTAATTGTGACTCAATCACTTATGAACATGAAATCTTAATTCTAATTTATAGTGACACCACAAACGATTTGAACGATTCTTTTCGTCAAATATGAATTTTCCAAAATGTTAAAAGCAAAAATTAGATTTGTAAAATTCAATTACTCGATTGCTCTTCCAATAATGCAATAAGGAGATCTAGGTTTTCATCGATGGTATTGTTGGAATCTTTCATTACTTCCAAAAGAATTCTCAGATTCTGTTGGGAGCTTGTTTGATAAAATTCAATATCGGAATGACCCCAAGGTAATGTTTTGGTAGTATTCGGAATTATGAATCTTTTATCATCGTTATGCGACAGAGCGACTTTATTACACATCAAAGTATAAATATCATGTAAATCACTTCTGAATACATTCATCTTTCGCAATATTGTTCCACCTGTTTCAACAATCCTAATGTAATCGTCAATTGAAATCCGATTTTTAATCACGGATTTTTTGACACCCTTAGCCCTTTTAATTTCATTTGACACACTTTGGATGTGATATGCTTTTGCTCCAGTCCCATGAAAACTAATAATAGTATCGTTTGGAAGTTCGTCTTTCATATTTCCAATTACCGACTTCGTAACTGGCACATGGAACTTATTTTCCAACGGATAGTTGGAAGTGTCAAATTTATCAACATTCTCAATGATAAATTCATAAAAATTATCTGTCATTATTTTCAAAATCAAAGAGTCTGTGTCGGTGTAGAGAAGAGAAGAACGTGATCCGAAATGTTTTTTAATAACATCATAGAAAAAGTCGTAAATGACAGTTTTCGACATATCCAATATACTAAACCCCAGATACAATGGTTTGTTGTAACAAACCTTAACTTTATCCATATGTATGACTACAAAGTCTTCTGCAATTATGGATAATGTTTTGAAATTAGGGCGAGCTATCAAAGCGTTAGCACCCATTCCTCCCCGTATAGATTCCCAATGTGTAACAATTCGAATGTCTCTCCTGTTGTAAACATTTTCCAAAGTTTTCCCATAAATAGAGTTCACATTTAATTTGAAGTAATTCTTCTCAAACTTATTGGTGGCTTCATTTCTCAGTTTAGTATTTAAATCGATATATTTTTTCAACCATTGTGACTGATCGAATCTGAGAACTCTATGGGTTCTAATCAGCTTTAAACCATTACGAAGCGCCTGTTTCAAATTTCTATAATGAACGATATATTTATTTTTATCATTCAAATTAGGTATAAGTTTGGCTATTTTAGACTTTGACCCAGGCGGTATGATACTTTCAACCAAAAATGGTAAGTCTGAATGTAAATCGTGCATTTCAACGGGGTAGTGAATATCAACTTCAAGAATGTATCCTTGAGAATTTTCATCTGGAATACTGACGATATCTAGTTTACTTATTTCATCGGAGGTCAACCATGTGAACCCTCCAAAAGGTAGTGATTGAGACATGCTATGACCATACAGATTTGTTGCATCCAAATACATGATAAATGATGAAGCTTCATTAGGATTATAATTCGGAAGGAATTGATTATTTGCAATGTGCTGTCTCTCCGAACATTGACTAACACCGCCACGAATACCTTTTTGAAAAAAATGCACCATGTCTATATCAGTTAATAATTCCAACTTGATGCCTGTATATTTCAACATAGCGTCCCAAGAAAGTCCTGGAGATGTGAAATAATGTGCAGGATCCAATTTATATGTACTCAAACTCATGTTTCTGAAATTTTCGAAAATATCACACAGTAATAGAACATCTGATTTTAAGTAAATATCAGAATATTCACCCAAATCACGACAATTGAATGTTTTCCATACCTGCTTCACTCTATCATATTCATTATCAGAAATATGTCTTTCATTCAGTTTGTCAAAAAAGTCCGCCTTTGATGGTATAGATGAATAATTCAATTTATCTAAAGAATCGATGAAACTGTATGGAAAAACACCTTTCTGTCTCATAAGTTTAAATTTATCATTTTCTGGAAAATGTTTTCTCATTTCCACAAAATGTTTCTCATCTAAATTATCGCCCAACTCTTGAAGAGATGCACTCATAAATTTGAAACTATCAATGAACCTTAATTTCAAAAATACTTTTTTCAATTGCCCATTTCGATTTAATTTGTTTTCCATAAATAAATGTTTCGTGAAAGAAATATATTTCTCTTTAGTTTGAGCGAGGACGTCAACTTTACTTTTATTGGTGCATAAATCTTTTATGAACAAGTGACAGTCATACCCACTGAGATTATGGAAAATGATCGGAATGAAATTGGGCAATTTGAAATTGAGATTACATATGGAATGTGTTGCCCCAATATTTTTTTTTCCTGTCAGGTGACAATGATCACGGATTTTAATGTCATTCTCTTCGAATGTCTTTCCACATATAGCACATGTAGTGGCATTATTGAAATCATTTTCTTCCTCAACAGTCAAAGGGTTCATTGGAACGATATTTTTCAAATATTTGTGATATATATTGGTGACGTCAGCCTCCAACTTTGAAATGAAAACTTTAGATGCATCAGCCCCTCTATACAATACGAATTTTGAAATTGAATCATCAAAAGAGCACTTTATGAAATATGAGAAAGCGTATGGTTCATGAAGATAGGTTCGATTTGTGAAAGACTTAGCAGGATTTGGCTCATTTGTGTGCAGTGGTTTAAGGATTGATTCAAAATCTCCATACACCGTGAATGGAACCCTCAACTGTTTCTCAATATTTTCAAATTTCAAAATATTCTCAGGTACGCATTCACCGAATTTATCAACTCTGAATTTAGGGGTTGGTGTTGTTGTCGATATGTGATTACAATCATTCAATTGATGTCGCAATAAACCCCGCTCATTACTAAAGTATAATAAACAACCATCACAGAAATATTTTCTATGTTCATGTGCTGATATTTGAGATGATACTAATCTCGATAAATCTTTAATCCAACAATAATGACTGTTACCAGAATCATCCATTATATTAAGCAGATTCACATGACTATTAAGTCTACGTTTCGAATAATGTAACGGGCCTACAACATCATATGAATCTTTACCGTTTTTGAAACATTTTTCTAAACCATAAACATTGATAGAGCAATCATTCATAATCTCAAATTTAGGAATATCTTTCAACTTTACTGGAAAATCCATACCTGCTACATTCAACACGGTAGAGAAGTGAGGATAAGATGAAATTTCACACACTCTCACACTGGCAGGATACAAAGCTGAAGTTACAGCCCATGCAAAACAGTATTGATCTTGATTAATAACATTCACAACACTTTTCTTCAACTCAATGAATTTGGGTAACTTGATATAAGAAGAGCCTCCAAGGGGACTATACTTGTTGACATTCACTTCCATAAACAGAATTTCCTCGATAGTCCAACCTGAAAATTTATTTTCTCTTCACATCTAATAACCAATTTTGTGAATACATCACTTACCTGAATCTCGATGTTGAAATTCCATTGCTTGAGCAGTTAAAGCATCAATAAAAATGTTATAAATCACATTCAAATCCATCGATTGATCGACAACTTGATTGGTACTATTGAATGATTTTACTTCTAAATTCTCCTTAGTTTGAAGATAGTAACGTCCAAACACCTCCATATTGACTTTCACACTTTTATGGATAACTAACACTTCTTCGAGTAGTTTAAAAACTTTTTGCTTCAATTCATTGAAAAATGTTGGGTAATCAATGTGACGGTTTTGACTATCCACTCTATAGCTCACAATTCTACACTTGAATGCTGTGCGTATGATTTTAACACCGTCCCCATATTGAATACATGCATTTGTTCTATGTTGCAAAGTCCTCCGATGAATATTCATCTGATCACTTGCAATATTCAAATTGCAACACAAACAGGTTTGCATTTCTGGAGATAATGGAGCGTTTAACCTAGGCCTCTTCGACATTGATGGTCCTTCATTATTTGCAAGAATACATGATTCTCGCTGATGACGACGCAAGTTATCACTCCGAGTGAAACTATTTCCACATTCACTACACGTATACATCTTTTATATAATACCACACGATTATGATGAGAATACGGACAAAAAAGAAACATTCACAACACACATGTTATATGTGCATAACCCCCCACTCCAATGCAAGGTAAATCTACGTCATTTTATTAAATATCACTCAAACTCAAGGTAATACATCAGTAATATCGTTCAAAATTTTTCCCAAGGTCATATGACGTGTTCGAAGCTCGAAATCGCTTAGGAAATTTCCAAGGTCATGTGACCATGCAAGGCCAAATCATAGCTGTACAGTAAAAAGCGGTTCACGGTCATGACATCACACAAATCTCAATGCCAGTCATGGGCGGGGAGTAAAAAAGGGGTTTCACCTCATTACACATCTCAATGCCAGTCATGGGCGGAGAGTAAAAAAGGGGTTTCACCTCATCATGTTACACACAACTCAAGGTCAACTCATAGGCAGAGAATAAAAAAACGAATCAAGGTCACAGTCAGTGGTGTGTATCTGGGGGGGCATACCCTTGGGAGGAGGTCCAGACCCGTCTTTTCCCCTCTACTTACTCATTTACTTGCTGCAATACCCCACTATCCAATAGTTTTTATTCTTAACTAGTCAGCAACGACTACCCTTCCTCCTATATATATATATATATATATATATATATATATATATATATATATATATATATATATATATATATATGTATATATATAGGAATAACGAAGGGAATGAATCGGGTATAGCAGTCAGAGGCAGAAAGATTGTACAGTTCACTATTGAGGAAGAGGATTCCAACAGAAGTGTTCCCTTCTTAGATTCCCGACTAATAAGGCGAGAGGACAATTCCTTAATAACTTCGTGGTATAGAAAACCAGGATCATCTGGCAGATTCTTACACTATAACTCTTTCCATCAGGAAAAACAAAAAATAAATTTAATATTGGGGATGAAAAATCGAGTAGTGTGCACTACTCATAGCAGCCTTCGTTCACAAAATTTAAAAAAACTTGCAGAAGTGTTTCTTCAAAATGGCTATCCAAAATCTCTCATTTATAAACTACTCTTCAACAGATCTTCCGTTAACACAATTCTAGACAATAACAATTTGTATCAAAATAATAATTTGCATAATAATATTAATATTACTAACAATAACAATTCTCCACAAATGACATTCTATTTCTCGTTACCTCATCTAGGTAGCCTTTCATACAATCTTAAAAAAATTTTCAGTCAATTTGAACATGTGAAATTAGCTTTCAAAAATCTGAAGACTATTAAGAAACTTTTTTCCAACTCAAAAGACAAAGAAGATATAATCAATCTATCCAATGTGGTTTATTCCATCCCATGTTCCAGTTGTGAAAAGATTTACATTGGACAAACTAGTAGAAAATTAAAAGCCAGAATCACTTCACACAAGAGTAACATAAGATGTAATAAACCGTCATGTTCCCTTTCTAATCACACCATAAATTTGGATCATGCTTTTTCTTTCAAGAATGTTGAAATTTTAGACTCAGAAAATAATACTCAAAAAAGAACTTTCTTAGAAATGTGTCACATAGTTGAAAATTCAAATACTATTAATTCCAGGACAGACATTGAAAGTCTCAGCCTGATTTATACCTATCTCCTTTGCTTAAATAAAGAAAATAATTTTGATAATACTTAATAATTTCAGAACAGAAACCCCCTACCTTCACTCTCTGTGATTCATCATTTTACAGTTCTGTGAAATCTCATTGGCAGCAACGCATTGGTCAGAACAAGAAATTCTGCCAAACTTATTGTTTCGTGTCAATCATGTCTGACTACCTATCGAGTTCAATTTTCAAATTCATTGTTTCATATTATTCGTGCAATCATCTCCTATAGGGCATCGTCAGTCTATATATATATATATATATATATATATATATATATATATATATATATATATAACATTATGAACAAATGGTCATACTGGTTGCATCAATAAAAAAAATATTGTAATTCATAGTCGTAAAAACTACTTCAATTTTCATACTGTTCCAATAATACTTATGTAAAGGAATCGAATATATAAAAAAATCGAATTGAATTTCGATGTATTCACCTCTCCATCACTTCTGGAAAGTGTCAGTCCGGGAAAAAGTAATTCACCTATCAATACCATGGCAGACATTCGATTATATGCGACAGACACAACTGTAAGTGTGACCTGCACATATTCCATCAATACATTTCATATGGGAGACTAAACATATGAATACAACGGGCTACTGACCGATCCCATTTTTCAATCTGAAGTTCAAATCACGCAGTATCTTAGTTTGTTTTATGTTGGGCTTGTTCAGAATCTGTGTTGATATAGGTTTTTTTTTTCAGATTGTAGAATGTTATAAACTCAAAAACATCATATTAGTACTTTGCGATTATATTGAAAGGGTTTTTGGGAGTGACTAATTTTTGGGAAAGGAAGTGAATGAATGTCATTACGATGTCATCGATGACATAAGTAGATCGAACTTATTCCGTAACATAAAAAATTGTAATTTATGAATAAATTGTGTGGTTTTTTCTCGTAATATTATCCAGAATGGTACTGAAGAGCCCTAAGGCGAGTGTCTCACGCCGAAACATCGATGTCTACTAGGAAGGATGACAGTGTTTTATGTAAGTGGAATTTCTACCTTTCATCCAGTATATTGTGTAGAAATCCTATGATTGATGTCTGACTCAATTCCATAATGAATGTATGGAATACAAACTGAGTAGAGAAAAGTGTTTTTCTGTAATTCAGTGTTCAAATGAAAGTATTTCTGTTCAAGAATCTGTTTAAAATTGGTTTCAAAAGATTTTTTTCTTTCGTTTAATTCAATGTTTATATGAAAGTAGCTATTTCAAAAGGAATTTTTCTTCTGGATTGTGTCTGAAAGTTACTTCTGCGCATAATCTACACATCTACGTATATAGAGTCACTCCTTTTAAAATTGATTGCTTCCTTCTTTTCTTTGAAAGATTCCCACATTTTTTGTATCTAGATGGAGTACTAGAAAGCGTAACACTTTATGTTTGCATGACCACATCGGAGAAAGTTACTGTTTAGTGTAACACGTGTTACTGTTTTGTGAAATGTCAAAAATGATAATATCACGATGAAGTGGTACTTGAAAACACAGATTTATCAAGTAGTGGCAGAATTGGATGAAGGATCTACTGATTACGCCTCATTTTGTTTGATTAGAATGTTTGAGAGTATCAAGATAGGCAATAAATCGTTCAATAAATCATAATTGTTGAAATGATCCGCTTCGATTCTCATTGAAGCAGTTCTAATTGAATCGCTCCAGTAACACTTCAAATGTGCTTCACTTCAGATGCAATTAACAGTTATTGCGATTTTTTCCTTGATGTGAGCCCTCTGGAAACTTCTTGTGGAAGTGTCCTTCGGGAAAAATAATTAAACAGAAATGTCATATGAGCTCAAGTTGAAATATTGAATCGGGTTCAATTACAGAACCTCTATAACGATATGAAACTCATTGATTCTTATGCGTTTCTTATTCGTATTCTTATCGTTTGGCCTAATAACTCTTTCGAAGTGCAAAACTCTTCTGGAAGAATATTTCACCAACCAAGTTCACGACATAAGGATACAAATTATTTCGTCAATATCGATGAAGAAGTTTCCGCCAACATCTCAGATATAAACCGAATCGTACTGATATTCTTCATGAATATTTTGTGAACTCGAAATTCACCGGAAAAATGTCATGACTGATTTCATTTTCTCAGTCCCTCATTTAGATAATTGGATTGAAAATGTTTCCCCGCCTCATATGAAATGGGAGAATTTATCAAATTGTCTATCTATCAAATGAGATGAATAGATGGAAAAGTGACAAATAGGTACCTAATCAATGGTGATTTCTCTATGAGTCAATTATCTTTCTAAAGTCATTCTTATAAATTTTTCAGAAAAAAAAATTCTATACTGCATGGAAAATTTGTAATTTCATTTCGAATGATTTCAAAGTAATGAACATTTCTAGAAGTATCATTCGATACACCAAAAACGAATACACTAGATCAATATTATCCGAAAAGTAAACAATATACTGAACATAAAAACCTTCAAAACTATCTCACACTAATCAAACTCAAGAATATTGATGAAACAACGAAACAGTATGTTCGAAATGTAACTTATTACTCCCCAGGCAAAAGTTATACTGATGAAATATCAGGACTCCTATGTCTACGATAAAATAAAAATATGAAGTACATGATGTGAAATCAGATAAAAAACTTGGAAATAACAGAATAACATTTTTAAAGTCAATAGTGGTTACACAATGAAATGAACAACAATTGTATCAAGAAACCACACAAACAACTCATAAACATTTGGCATATTTTCATTCGAGATACCAAAACAAATTTTTCAT
Source organism: Leptinotarsa decemlineata (assembly GCF_025532065.1). Classification (NCBI taxonomy): domain Eukaryota; kingdom Metazoa; phylum Arthropoda; class Insecta; order Coleoptera; family Chrysomelidae; genus Leptinotarsa; species Leptinotarsa decemlineata. The sequence continues at coordinate 207,871 of NW_027412545.1, read as the reverse complement.
TGTAGCGCTTCTCAAGAGAAAAAAAAATGTCAACAATCAATAGTGAATAATAATAATGAAAATAATATGTGTTTATTCATCATTTTCACCAAACCTCCCAGTTAAAGAGTAATAGATAATACATATAAATGAACAGGGGGGGTTCAGCTGCTTTCAAACCCAATTTTGTAGGAAGAGTTCATTGTTCAATAGATTTATTCAGCTTGCCCTGTTTGTTTGTTTGTTTGGGTCAAATTAATGAAGTTTGACCTCCTTTCTGTTGATAAATTATTATGATATTTGGTAAAATCCTGAGGTACATATTTAGAAATCAGATAAAAAACTTAGGAAGAACAGTTAACGTTTTGAGATCAATTGTGATTACACGATGAAATGAACAAAATTGTTTCAAGAAACCACACGAACAACCCAAAAACATTCGGCATAATACAAAAAACAATTTTTCATTGTAGCGCAAATCAAGCGGGATTTAGAGAATGATAAAATCTAATACAGATTAATAATAATAATAAAAGTATTGTCTTTATTCGTCATTTTCACCAAACCTTTCACCAAAAGAATAACAGATAATACATACAGTGCATTTCTTTAATGTCGTCCCCCTTTCATTTTTTGAACGGGTCAACTCAAAAAATTGAAATTTGGGGTGATGAAATCAATGCATGAATACTTCATTTTGAAATGAAATTGACAAATGAAACTTTCAAGATGGCGACTGAGCGCCGTCTGGGAAAAAAAAATAAATGGAAAGGGGATTCTTTTGAAGCTCCTGACGAATTCTTCTCAACCGCAGAATATGAAGTCAATATATTTACCTACCTACTACTAAATTACGAAACATTTATTGATTTCCTGAAGACAAACACAATAATATCGATATTTCTAGAAATATTCCTTTTTTTCTGCCATATGGCAATTCCAACAACCTGATAAGGTTTGTTAGGTTATTTTTTGTTTATAAAAACGACAAAAAATATCGGTACGACAATGAACATCATTGTTCAGCTAGAATATTCTCATTTAGTTTTCGGTTTTCCCAATATCCAGGAAGAATTAACCTTTTGGCAGAAATATTGGGAAACCATATTGTGGGACATCTATTTATTGATCAAATTTTAACAGGGGAACTGTATTTGAATAAGCTGGAAATTACTTTTGACCCTTTCATCACTGAAATTGCCGAAGCGAATCCTAATGAATTCGAAATGGATATTGTATTCCAACAAGATGGAGTACCACAACATTACTCCAGATAAGTAAAAAACTAGTTGGATAGTACTTTTCCCGGTCGTCGGATTGACCGTCGAGGTCCTACAGCATGGCTACCCCGCTCGCCAGATTTGACACCTGGCCTTATCTGTCAAGAATCTGTCATATGTCAAGAAGTTCAAGACAACCATCTCGAGCATCTTCTGAACTGACCTCGAGCTTATTACCTCATATTATGTAGTTAAATGCCGATGTATTCAGGCAATTATTAAAAGTTTCGCCATTTTGTAGTAGGTGAAAATATTGACTTCATATTCTGAGGTTGTGAAGTATTCGCCAGGAGCTTCAGAATGATGTTTCACAAGACCCCCCTTTCCATTTTTTCCCAGATGCCGCCCGGTCGCCATCTTGAAAGTAGTAATTGGAGTTTGACTGTTTTGGTGTTGCATATTTTTCCACAACTTCCGCAATATGAATATCAAATGACAGAGCTTGACTAGTAGAATAGTACAACCGTTTGAGGAAGATGCAAATTCAAGATGCCTGCAACTACAAAATGGCGGATTACATATGTTTTCACAAGTACCTTAATATGGTTATCAAATGACAGGGTTTGACTGATACTATAGTAGTACACTATGAAAAAGATGGAAATCCAATTTAATATATACAAAGAACTTTGTCAACTCAGAAATTAAAAAAATTTTTTAGGTCAAACGGTTTCATTGAAAAAAAAGATAATAATGATGTAGATAATGTTCTGACAATTGAAAAATTACTCGAAAGGACCTAGGTAGCAGTCATCGCACCACACTCACTCAGCAATCTACTGTATTGAGTGGTATGATAACTGCTACCTTCCGAATCATTTTTTAGTTTTCAGTACATTATCTCGGTACATGTTTATTATTTTTTTTTTCAATTGAACCGTTCATCATAAACACTTTTTCACTCAATTTTTTTCTTGAGTTTGTATTTGAGAATAGCATAGTGTAAGAAAATATAAAAAAACAAAAGTTAAATAATAGTATTAAAAGTAACTAACTAAGTGGACAAATCAAATTATTCGCGTGAGACGTGATGTGGGGATAGCCTAAATATATATGTCGCGCCATGATATCATTGTCGTGCAAAAAATAGACTTTTCAACCTTTTTCCGAAGTTTTTCACTGGACTCTCTTTGTATTCCTTATGAATCGTATTTCCGCATTGTAGAAGTAGCTAGGAGTATAAATTGCTGTGGCATGTCTGGAAATGAATACAGTGTGTTTATTGCGAGAAAAACAACAAGAAGATAGCAAAACCAGTTTTTCACGTACATAGAAGAATTTTGTGTGTGAAAGTGATATAATGAAGTTCTCTCAGATAGTTCAATGCAAGTAGTGTTGTATTTCACAGCGGTAGACGAAATCATGAAAGTCGCTGATATGAATTACAAAAAGGAGAGGTCCACGAACAGAACTTTGCGTCACACCAAATTTTTTAGGAATTGAGGCTAAAAGATTATCATCCAGGTGAACACTTTGGGTCCTTTCAGAAAGCTTTTCATCAGAAATAGCGCACTATGGTTGGAATCAACCCATTAAATGGATCCCCATTGGATACAACGAGACTGTAGAATGTATTACTGTAGTCAATCATAGTTTGGCAAGTTGAAATTCCTGCGTCAGTTGATTTGAAAATATCATCCGGGACCAGTCTTAGAGTAGTAGTTGTGCTATAGAATAATCAAAATTTTTACTGAATGGAAGTGATCAAATTTGTTTATATATCATTTCAGTTTGCATTTTTTATACTCAAGCAGATTCTTTGTTGATGCACATTTTTTTTCAGCGTGTGAAATACTAGAAACCTGAAAATACCGAGAAATACCGAGATATTATGTTTCCAACTGAAATATCATCAGAATCTCCATCTGACAGGATTCACTTGAATGATTGGTAACATCTCTGCTGATTATGTTTCAAGATTCAATCTTAATCTTCCATAGTTTCACAATAGATAAAATAAAACTCCTGCGATGGATCATAATTGTCGAAATGATCTGCTTCAATTCGCTAAAAATACTCATTGAATTCCTCCAGAAACACTTGAAATGAGCTCCACTTCAGATCCAATCAATAGTTATCGCATTTTATCCCCTTGATGTGAATCCTCTCAAAACTCCTTCATTATGGATTCGTCCCCGAACAAAATATCTCACGTTTCCTTTGGAGTTTGTTTTTCAACTGGGTATTCTTTTTCACTGGTTGTTGACAAATATTACGATAGGACTACGGAATGGATTTGAAGCGCTATAAGTAATTTCAGTATCCTATTAGGTTTCAGAACTGAAACCTGAAAAAAAAAATGAATATAATTATCAACGTACACATAAGTGCACTCATCAAAGAATATTTGTTTGAAGGTGATTGACAATGTTTCGTGATGACTGGGTCAGTCAGTCATCACCCGAAGACGATTGTAGATACCAAAAATCGAAACGTCGTGAACTAACGTGACTTGGAATCTCTACACTTTTTTATTTTTATTATTTTCTTTTTGCATTCCTTTAATTTTTATTTATTCAATTATTATATTTTTACTTGTAGGTTATTTTACTATCATTTCATTTCAGGTTTATTGTTGCTTAATATAATTGTTATTTTCAACTATTCTTTTTTAATTATTCTTTTTTACTTGTTTCAGGGATTTCAAATCATTTTATATAATAGACAATGGAAGTCCGAACTAGTGAAATTCATCAAAGAATATATTCAAACAAATAATAAATATTTATTCAATTTGATCCGGAATTTTGGTTTATTGAAATTTTTTGAAGCATTCGGTAGCTCAATGTAAGAATTTTGACTAATATTTCTTCTCATTTTCATTGATTTTAGATTTCCTGATTAACTTGTTGAATGGTTGTAATGATAACATCAATTCTGTTAGTCAGATTTGAATGTCTGAGCTCATTTTTGACCAAATGAATGGAAGTACATAATTTGAATTTGAGGATGCCAAATCTTATGTTTTTTTGATTTATACAAGTTTATACAAGACTGTAGGCTCCTTGAAGCTCAACTTGAATATAAACCTCATAATTTTGTTCTGAGATTTTTTACTGGTTTCAGTAATATCAGTTTGGGCAATGAAAACATTTCCCATAGGAATATTAGATATTGAATTCAAGGTATTTCAGTGGTACATTTGTTATTTCGAATAAAATTTCAATTAACGTTCATGTTGTCTTCTTAATACATTTCCATCTAGAATAAGATAAAGAAATTTAGCATTGAAAGAGTAGATATTTGATATTTCCATTGTGGAATTTAATTTAATCTTATGAAGCAATTGATATAGACCTCTTTGATATTGACATAGATGACATAGTGACATTTCATGGCATTGAAACCATAAAGATATTTGATCAAACACTTTTTAAATATTGATTTTAATTTCTTGTACTTACACTATTTCTATCGTGAATTAAATTGGTGTCATCAGCAATTTTTTGTGAATTACCAAATAGATTAACCGTAGTCAATGAATTGAATGGAATGAGAAACAAAACAAGTCCAAGTGTTGATTCATGCGCTAGCCCACAAAATCTTTTCAACTTATTTTGTCGCCTATACAGACATATTTTTTTTTATTCAATGAATATTTTCGAAACTTATCATAAATTAAACTTGGAATACTTATATTATGCATTATTTTCAGAAGACTTGTTAAAAAAATCTGTTTTTTCCGTTAACCAGCTGTCGCACCCCTACGAACGATAACTCTCAGAAGTCGAAACTTGTGCGAGCTAAGGATTAACGAGGTCTTACCTTCTAACGTGTGATTCCTAACACGGGTTGGACGATAGCAAGTGAAGATTGATCGTTCAGACTAGGGCTTGAACCACCGACCAACACGGCAGTCATTTCTAGTGAGTGAACAAAGCACCCACGCCGAACCGCTTGGCTACCGACTGACCAAGAAGACTTTTATGATCCCCATTATCATATGCTTTCTTTGAGTCTAATAAACTGGTGAAAGTTAAATTGATTTTCAATTCGTCATTTGGTCTTTTGTATCTACTTCAATAATAATTTCAGAATGTGCTGAATTCTCAATAATTTCAGATAAAACTGGTAGAACTGAAATTGGTCTATATTTCGTCTATATTTCAAATAATTATTTTAGCATTATCAGGTACCAAATCTGTAAAAAAAGGTTTATCAGTTTACTTATCAGAGATGTTGATTCTGATTCAAAATTTTCAACAATTTTTATGGTAATTCCGTCGAATTCTGGACCTTTTCTCTTACTAACTATTTCTTTTGGTTAGGTAGACCCGAGATACGTAGACGATAATTTGAATTTAACTGCTCGACTATTTTGAGTAGAAATACTAGATGATATATTTGTACTATCAGTAACGATATAATTGTTTGAACTTTGACAAATATACTATAGATTTTCAATTTCATTTCCACCAAATAACTATAGACCAGACGCTTTGCTATCATTGTTATCAAAAATCGTAGAAAAAGCCGTAAACCATATTACCCTTAAATATTTGGAAGGCTTCAACATCTTGAGCGATCATCAATATGGCTTTTGGAAACAAAGATCAACAGGTATCACCCATATTTGGAATAACTCAATCGAGGATCATGGAGACTCAAGAGCTGTAGCACTTGACATTTCTAAGACCTTTGACCGTGTGTGTCTTGAGGGTTTGCTGTACAAACTTCAAAGCTATGGCTTGTCGAATCATTTTTGTGTTTGGCTCTTCAGCTTTCTGAAAGAATGTTTCCTGCAAGTGGTCATCAATGAATATCTTTTGAACACCATTAACACTGGTGTTCCTCAGGGATCTACATTGTCTCCAACTCTCTTTTTGATGTATATCAACGTCTTATTGAAAAAAAATCAATACATTGCTTTGCTGACGGGAGAAGATAAATGTCTTCAAACCGTTTAATGTCAGGTCAGACAACTACACTTTCTGCTTCGATAAGTTTGTTGGTGGTTAGAATGGACACCAATATGTTTTGGCACAATCATGTCCCTGGAATTGCAAAGTCTGCTCCTCAAAAGATTGGAACACTGTTCCTAACCAGAAAACTGTACACACCACAGCAACTATTGATGCTTCATAAAGCTCATATCAGACCTCCTTTGGAGTATTGTTCTCATGTATTGAGCTCCGCCTCTAAGCATACCCTGAAGATGCTGAATTCCATCCAGAAAACAGTCATAGGCTTGATTGGAAACGCGAATATCACTTGCAATCTTGATGGTCTGGATCAACGAAGAACGGTTGGAGATTTGTCTCTCTTCTACAGATACTTTCACGGGAGGTGTTCAAGAAACTTAGCACATTTGATTCCACCAAAAGCGGTACATATCAGTCATACGGGACGGACTGTGGCTGCTCATCATTTTGAGGTTCAACTCAGTACACTTCGAACTTCACTGTTTGAGAAGTCTTCCATCCTGTAGTGTCGTATTTCGTCTTGAAAAAAGTAAATATATTCAATAAATTGATGGATGTAGCCGTTACTACGTGGTAGGAGATCATAATGAAAAGAGACAGGAAAATTTCCATATTTTTTACCACTTTTATTTTTAACTAACGTTACTGCAGTTTCGTCCTATATGGACATTCTCAAACTTATAGAATAAACTAACAATGATTCATTACATTCGCCAATATATACTATTCAGGTACTTGATTGAGTACTTGATTGAGTACCTGAATTTACAGTTCACAATGCGGATGTACCAATTTAAAAATCCATTTGATCATTCAATAGGTTGCACCCGCATTGTTTATGCTTGTGAATTTCCAAGGATTCTGAATAATTGAGTTTGCAACCCTTCCTTGAATAGTGTAGAATTTCCGTATCGTTTAGATTCGGAAACTTGTGGTTGCATGCCAAGGAATGGTTTGAAAACGTTGAATCATTTTTTTCTGGTCTGAAGGTCCTTTCAGGTTCAGCATACCGTTTTTAGAAATTTCGTCCGCATTGTCCCACATAAACACTATTTCACTCAGGACACTTAAGCTTATAAACTCCAGATTTTTCCAACTTGTCGACCTTATCTTTGGCATTGAAAAGGAAATGAGATAACCTGGCATGTGGTCTGAATACTATTTCCACATTGTTTTTTCTGAAGAAACCTGCGATTATTTCTGTTCTTTTCCCAAAATATGTTAGCGTTACCCATTTCTTGATTTCTGGTTGTTTGACCTGAAGATATATTACTCTATAAGTGAATTTCCTCATATCAAGGATTCGTCTTATTATAAAGAATTTCGTTTATTGATTTCCATACGCACTTTGGAGCAAGGTTATATTTATTTTCGGCAATTCGAACACTTTTTAAACTAATCTATTACAGTGACTATATGATTCTGCAATGAATTGATTGTCAGGATAACGTATTTTTGCGGTGGAATTTGTCAGGTTGCTTAAATAATCTTAACAGATCTTCACTGAACCAGGGTTTGGAATTTTCTCTCACATGTTCTCATTTCTCTGACGCAGAATTTCTCAAAATTTTCAGATCATTTGAGCAATTCGTATCATCAAATATATCATTTTGAGTCAGTTTCAAAATCTCAACCATCTGAACCCAAAATTATATAGGAAACTAATGCAGCAACTGGAAATCAGTTTGATCTTGCACAAGTTTGGATTGACTGTGACTATGAATTACAACAGAAAATATAATTTCTTCATTATTTATAATGGATTTTCTTCGAGCATCGACCAATTTCATCACATGAAGAAAAACTTTCATTATCATAACTGTATTGATTCATAGTTTGCTGAATATTTTTATATATTTCTATTATTTCATATCTCATTCATACTGCTCCTATTTCGTTACATTGATATTTCTCAATAACTGTTTTAAACAATTGATTCATGTCGTATGTATTTATTTAAATGTTCATGGTCCTATAAATTGGATTTACCAATTCACTGTAACTAGGGACTGAACCCTACCCTCAAATACCAGTTTTTTTTCAAAACGAATCGAACCAACAAATATATATCGCAGTTTCAGAAAGTGATTAGGGAAATCAAACAAGAATACCTAAAGTATGCTACAATAATGGTATGCTTTGATTTTCTCCGATTTTCAGGTACAGCTTCTCAAACGAAAGTTGAGTTCAACTTATAATTGTTGAAAAACGAACGAATTCAAAATCCAACATTCAGAATGTACTCTCAATAATCTTAACTACTCTCTGAATCTCAAAAGGAATTCATCATCCACATTGTTTACCCGACATAGGTGTATTTTCAGTCAGCTAATGTGTGTATATTAATTCAATTTATCAAAACTTCTGACTGTTCACAGTTTGTGAACGTGATAGTGGGTGGATAAGTTCACCCCTCGCGATTAGAGGGAAAACAGAAATTATGGGCTACGAAATGAAATATAATGGGATATCATTTCATAGAATTCTGATCTGAACTAACTGTGGTACCAGGGTGTATGAAATCATTCTGGAAATGCTTCAATCCAGTTTTTTCTGGGTGGCGGAACAAGAATTCAAATATTTTTTCACTATCGATTTCTTCGAACAAAAAATGAAACAATCGTGAAGTTCAGTCCAGAAAGCACCAGTTCCTTTGGGGCCTGACTTATAGCTCGGACCGTCTATAGATGTATTGAAAAGAGGCACTCAAACTGGATAAAATATATCTCGGACAACTGGAAATTACTCATTTGGAAAAATGTACTCTTGAAAAAATTTGAAATAAAATTTACTTCCCAATATTCGACCATCGAAAAATATTTTTTTAATGACTCTTGTTGATGCTTTGACTTACTAGTTAATGAGATAATAATTTGACATGTATGATGAACAAACTGACTAAAACTTTTGATCCAAACACCCCATTGGATTTGCATTTTTTATTAACACGCTTTTATCAGCTTCACCTGTATGTACCCAATTAACAATTTCGTATTTTATAATAGTTGCGGAAACGTTTCGGAGAAACAAATTATAAAACTGCATTCCTCACAGAAATATTTTCGAAGTATTTATAAAACTGCTATAAATAGGAAATTGGCACCGTTTTATGAAGCATTATAGTAATTATCAATATTTTGTAAGGCCTTTTACAAACACTACAAAACAGTTTTATAAACATTTTGGCAGTTACTATAAAATTTGTCTAAAACTCATAATAAGTAGTTTTATAAAGACTTCCCTTATTGCACTTTTGCAACATATTTAAGCGACACATAAAATAATCAGGAGACAATTTTATAGGAGTTTTTTAGTAGTTCCAAGTAGGCGTTATAAAATATAATACAGCCGAAAATGATAAAAATAAAATAAAAAAGTGTTAACACTGTTTTCTTGAAGACGCAAGAAGTAATTTTGTATTGGACACTAGGAAAATATAATAGATATGTCACCAACTGAAAACTAACAGATAGAAAGGTTGAAGCCATTTTAAAATTTCACTTCTGCACTCATAAAACTCATAAAGACATTGTTTGTGTTTCGAAGATTGATATTTTTACTGCAAATGAAATTTAATTGACAAATATATAGCCTATTATTAGCAAAATTTAAACGCGCTACTCATTTATAAATGTTGTCGGTAAAATTATTAATTATACAAAAATTCACTCTGTCGACGTATTAATTTTCTGGTCGCAAACTCAACTCACTTTATTCTAAATAATATAATGTTATAATATTTATGTATTTTTCAGCTGTAAATATCACTATATGTGCGGTATTTCATATTTTCAACTCATCTAATTTCAGTATCCCTGATCGCTATCATTTAAAATGACGTCGTTCTATGAAATGAATTGGTATCAGTAGCAAGCATTTCAACGTATTTTAGCTACTATGTCACCCCTATAAAATTGTTTCAAGAAACACTCAGTTCTGGGAGTGAAGCTATTGCGGCAGAGTCGGACTACTTTTAAAGCTGTAGGTTTCTACAAAAGTGCTTGTATGAATGAAGGATTTCTCACATACAGTTTGGATAAATATTATCTGTCGGAATGTTTTGGCTAAAAAATTCCTTTCATCGATTATAAAGGCTAAATGACGGGCTTTAACCATTATAATAACCTTTTCCTGTTTTTCGCAAAACAACTTGAAGCACTAGGTTAAGTGGGATAGTTTTTAATTGTTTTTTTAGTATTTCCAATATACAGGGCGACTCAAAGCTTCCAGAAAGTTTTTTTTATTGAACACCAAGTCATTTCTTCGTCAATTTGAAGCACCTCGAACTGAATCTAAAACTATTATATACCCCCCAATAAATGTCCAAGATGGCCGTCATTGAGTTATCATTTATTTTTATTTAAATATTCGGGATACATACAGAAAAATCCACTACAGTATCCACACAATGGAATTATTATCAAATTAAAAGTATAACATATATATACACATATATATGCATAACATAGTGTCTAAAATTAAGGATGAATTGAAAATATCAAATTCACTTATGAGGTACCTATACTCAATAAAAATCAATTATTTAGAAGTTGCTGAACAATTAATTTCCACCACGATATCGATGGTGTCCCACTAGAATAAATAAACAAAAATATTCTTACTAAACATAACTAAAATTTTGAAGAATTTTTCAAAGCTGTGATTAGGAATCGATGTCAGCTGATGATTCTTGAATGCTGCATTTTATTATTGGTGGCAGCAAATATATATTAGCAAAAGCAATTCAATTTTATAACAGTTATATTGGTGTTTTTGAATTGTAGTTAATATACTATACTATAAAATAGTTGGGAAATTATCATTGAAGTGACAATATGGTAATGAAAATAAAATAGTATCTGAAAGCATTCCAATAAAATACTTTCATCAAAGCTACAGGAAACAGTTATAAAATAAGCTTGAAATAGTTTTATAACTATCATAAAAATCTCGCAGAAAAGTATTATAAAACTGCCACATAACAATTTAATTTTATAGTTTTATAAGTTAGTTGCAAAAACGTTTCTGTGATAACTTCGTGACTATTTTATAATGGTTTTTTAATTTTATTTCATAAGCGATTCTATGACAAATTTATAAAACACTTTTATTGCCTACAACTGTATTGTGTTTACCGATAATCTAATATAATCAATTAGCATTTTGGAAGTAATCATAAAATACTAATGAAATAAAACTGTTGCAACACCATGGAATTATAAAACAACTTTGCTGGTTGGGTACCTATGTATGTATGTATGTTTGTTTGTTTGTTTGTAACTCTCAAGCTCGGGATCTGTATTTGACATAATTATCGACATTATTGCTTGATCTATTCGCAGACAGATGGCGCTGTACGTAACCTCCTTGGTATTTCGACATTATTGCTTGATCTATCTGCGAGCAGATGGCGCTGTACGTAACATCTTCGATATAATTCGAACTCACTTTACACGTATTCCTTCATTTGAAAAAAGTATGTATTTTCATCAACACGCGCGCCTGCTGCCTTATTTTTTGCTACCCTTCTTTGCGCGCATTCTGCCTTGGGCTTGGTAGCTGATTTGCAGCCTCCCTCTCCGGAATCGGAAAATATCAATGGTTATTTTTCTAAGCAATATACGGCTGATTGATCCCGAAGTTTAGGTGAAATAAATATAGTTTAAAAAGACTATAAAACACGCCTTTTATCACACGAAACTAAAAAATAAAAAATAAATGTATTTGAAAAAACTAAAAGACACGCTTTTAAAGAACATCGAACTAAAAAGTTGAAACTATTTTATTTTAAATAAGGTTGAAACAATAACGAACGAAAAATACAAGTATTATTGTGAAAAAAGCGTGGGCGCTTTGTGCCGTATTTTTTGTATATCAAACGCCCGTCGCTTTTTTCACAATAATACTAGTATTTTCTGTTCGTTACTGTTTTGAGCTTATTTAAAAAAAATATTTCCAAGTTTTAAGTTCGATGTTCTTTAAAAGCGTGTTTTTTTAAACTATATTTATTCAATAGATCTTCCATTTCTTCCAGGTCACGTTTATTGACAAGAATGCTGATACAAATTTCATTTTCTGGAGAACAGCATGAAAATTTTTCCAATGGGATTGGGGTCAGGTGATCTATTAGGACATTTCATCGAACTGGAAAAGTTCTGCTTACAAATTGGTGTTCAATTGCAATTACTTGTGGTGGTGCACCAACCTGTTGTAGCAACTTTATGTAGTCTGTAGTATGGGGTATTGGGAAATGACTGGGTTCAATCGAGAATTGATGTATTTTGTAAAAACAAGAGATACACTAATTTTTTGTCAAATTTTCACCAGATAAATATGAATCAAGAGTCCCACAATATGTACACTTCGAACTCTGTCATTGGTGTGTGAGATATTTTTGCATTCAGTTTGACTATTTTCCAAACCAATGATGTTTTGCCTTGTACGAAAATGAAACGTTAGCAATGACGTTGTTACTTGTGCTTGTACTCTTGCTTCAGTATCTTATGATATTCTCTCAGAAATCATTTCTTTGGTCAAAGTTGTCAGTCATATCATGGTGAGATGTACTATTTAAGACTATCTTCCGTTTCAAGAAGTTTTCCTTATAGTGTGGCTTTTCACCCGCCGAGAGAATTGCAATTATTATTTCAAGCAACTGCAGGTCTACGCTGCTTTGTTATTATAATATCCACATTTATTCAAACTATAGAGAGTGTTCAAGATGAGAAGGACCAGGATGAGGAAATCGAAAACTGTATGATAAAAAAATCCTATGACCTTGGAGATAGTTCTTCACTTTGAAGCTTATTTGAACGATAATTTGAAATTATCCAATTGAATGACTATTGTGATTCTCCTTTACGAACCATTTAAAAAATTGAACATGGTGATGGTTTCTCGGTGATGAATTGCCGGATTGAAAAATTGTAAATGCCATCATTTACAGTAAACACGACGACATCTTCCCTCGTGGAGACGACATCTTTGAGGTGGACAGAAAACTCAATCTACAAATGTCAAGGACGAACGAAACTTCTCCCCAAGGCGGTCTGTTGCCAAGCCAAGCTCTGACATCGACCGCCGAACGAGAATTGTTTTCTGTTTTGCACTACAACTTCCACTGAAAGGCAACTACATAAGCTCGTGATCCATCACCGAAAAGAGGTCTTCCGACCCGTCAAGGTCTCGTCAGTGTTGCTAGGCTAAACGACTCGACAGCTAGTAACGGCACTTCAAAAGGTTAGACCTCGTTTATCTTCAGTTCGCACAATTTTCGAGAGGTGTTGTTCATGAAGGGGCATCAGCTGATTGACGGAAAAATATATTCCAACATATTTAATAGTCAAGCCTCAAAGTAAAGACGATGACATCTTTACCTATGAAGACTCCATCTATGGGTTCGACTAGACTCAAAACCATAATTAAAGCAACCTCGTTGCACCACTGATGAGACTGTAGCGGACCGAAACCATGCTGTCTGGTGTTAGATCACGAGTGCATCTAGTCTAGTTCACATGTACTTTTTTTTGTAACATTTTTCAGCCCTGTCCAAAAATTACGACCAAGGTGTCATTCGATTTGTATTTTTGCCTAGAAAGTTTGAGCAAAGGTCCGAAAACGCAAAGATTAAAATTACAAAAGTTATAAACGATTAAGTGAAAAAAAAATGAGGCTTTAGTTTTTTCTTAATATCTCGGAAAATTTTCTAAATTTTGGAAATTTGAAAAAAGATTTGAAAAGATCAATGAATTTCTTTGTCGCTGAAAAATGCGATTGTTAATTAACAATTGTTTTTTGCAACTGAATATTAAAATTAAGGAACCGTTTTTTTTTAATCATAAATTCTATTGTTCTTCAAGGTTTTGAAAAAACTTTTTTTTATCCTTTTTTCAATTGTTCATTTAAAAAAAATGTTATAAACAAATTTTTTTTTTATTTTTTTTTTCAATACTTTGTTTTATAATAAAGGTAACTATGTGTTTTTTTTTATTTATTCTATTTTTTATAAAACTTTTAATATTGTGATACCTTGATACTTGTCTTTTTCATTCGCTCCTTCGCTTTTATAATTATAATAACTTTTTTCGGCAAAGGGAAAAAAATGCTGGATATTATAGATAAAAATCCTCAGCTGATGCAATACGTGGAAGTCTTCTACAATCCCGATGCCTCTCGTCAAGATATCGAAGTAGCTGGAGAGCGAATTATGCTGGCCTTGTACGGTCAATTAGATACTAATTCAACATCAGGCCAGGGTCGTGTTTCTCGATTTTTAAGTATGATTGCCAAATCAAAGACTGCGATCAACTCAGCAATTTTACCTCCAACAACAATAGCAATACATTTACACTCATTTAGGACGTATTACCAAGCTCAGTTTTGGATTGGTAATTATAATTTCAATCCAAAAGATTGGGGTTGGATCAAATCTGAAACAATGTTCCTGCCGATAAAAACAACGGAAAAACTGGCGCCTGACGACTTACTTGAGCTGGCTAATTGTGCCTGCATAAAAGAGTGTAATAATCGATGTGGATGTAAAAAAGCTGCGCTTCCTTGCTGATCTTTATGCAAAAATTTAAAGGTGAAACATGTTCTAACAGTACAAGGCCATCACTTGATGATGACAATGATGATACTGATATCATGATCGATCGATTAAATGCTATCGATAGTAATCCCGATGGAAATGAAGACGACCTTAATGATTATTAAGATTTTCCAGTAGGAGTTCAAGAAAACTGTGAACCGATACTTGAAGAAGTCGAAGAGGAGGAGGTTCAAGGAACATCACAAACAAATTCAGAAGAAACCACAGATGATGAGCCACCGCCACCAAAACGATCTGAAAGATTACAAAAAAAATAATAAAAATTATAAAAAAAACTTTTAACTGTACTAAACATGATTCAATAAATTTTAAAAATAACTTTCAGTATGTTTTTGATTTAGTAAATTCCCTGAAAACTTTAAATTTTTTCCTAATAAATAACGATCAATAATTGAATAAATGATAGGACTACAACTTTAGTAAATGACTCAAATAGTTAATAAATTTATAATGAACAAAAAAGACTTGAAGCATATTTGTCATAACTGCAATAGTTTGGAAGTTAATATAATTATATAATTATAAAAGCGAAGGAGCGAATGAAACAGACAAGTATCAATGTATCACAATAATAAAAGTTTTATAAAAAATGGAATGAAATAAAAAAAAACACGTAGTTACTTTTATTATAGAACAAAGTATTGAAAAAAAAAATGTTTATAACAATTTTTTTTTTAAATAAACAATTAAAAAAAGAATAAAAAAAAGTTTTTTCAAAACCTTGGAGAACAATAGAATTTATGATTTAAAAAAAAACCGTTCCTTAATTTTAATATTTAGTTGCAAAAAACGATTGTTAATTAACAAACGCATATTTTAGCTACAAAGAAACTTTTTCAAGAAAAGATTTTTTTCTAAATATCATGAGTTTTTTCAATTAACATAATGCAAAAATAATTTTGAATTACTTGTAAACAGTGTATTTGTTTATAATAAATTTATTAACAATAGCTGTAAAAAATCAAAAAAAAAATTTCAATAATTAGTTTTTAGCCATGAGACATTGAAATAATAAAAAATTTGAAAAATAAATTTTGTAATGTATTTTTTATAAAATTATAATTTTCAATTGTTAATAAAAAATAGAAAATAACAATTTTTTTATTTTGGCAACGGTAATCTATTTTTTTGCCTATTAAGGATAACTTCACCAAAGGAAAAAAATGCTAGGGTTTTAGTTTAATAATTATAGGGATTTTTATATTAACTTTCAATTCAGAAAAAGTTATTAATTAACAAATTTATAATTAACGTTGAAATTGGGGAATATCAAGAAAAAACTAAAGCCCCATTTTTTTTTCACTTAATTGTTTATAACTTTTGTAATATTTATCGGCGCGTTTTCGGACCTTCCCTTAAACTTTCTAGGCAAAAATACGAATCGAATGACACCTTGGTCGTAATTTTTGGACAGGGCTGAAAAATGTCACCAAAAAGAGCTAAATCGAGTACATGTGAACCAGACTAATCACCTTGTATATCTTGGAGAGTGGCAAGGGAAGTGTATTTTTAGTTTTTAAAACAGTAGATACAATTGAAACGAAAATGGCGAATTTCGGCTATTTTCGAATATCTATGGTACTAATTGGAATTTACGGATTTCAAAAAGTAATTTTTCACAATTCACTTTGTATCACTATCGGTTTCCGATTTTCTCATGCTGGAACGGACACGGAGTATATCCATGGAAATTCATTTTTATATTTGTATGCTTATTACATCACAAATTTACTGAAGTTAGTGAACCTACATAGAATAAACCAAGATGAATCCGCCTAAAGGAATGAATTAAATTACAATATGTATATTTCACAGATGTTTCTCCATGTGGCAGTAACTAAACTATAATGATTTGCATACAGCGCAAGAAACTTGCTGTCTTGTTCCTCATCTGCTTTGAAACTGCCGTGAAAGTTCAGTAGGAGATGAAATGTAATACTTTTCTTCGGAAGTTGAAGAAATGAATGTTTCAGTCTCGTTAAGTTTCTCATGAACTAATATATCATGATACATGTCAGAGTTGGAAGTGTATATTTTTTTTTGGAGAAGGAAAATGTGTACACGACCATGGTTTGTCAGTATCTCACCAAATGAAATGAAAAACGTTTTCATAATCACCTCATGCACAGTTTCATTTAATAAACACTTTTGGGTTGAATTTGAAATATTTAAATATTCAATTAATTTATAACTGTAATCCAATTTCAGAAACTACACCTTACGATTTGATCTTCTCAAACTTTATTTTCAAAAATATATGTTTTGCTATCACAATAGCTTTTACGTGGTGATTTACATACTGAAAGTTTAATTCTATTATATACTCTAATTTTTATATACCTCACGTAATCATAAGTGAGAGATACTTACTCCGGTACTTCGATCAATTATCAAAATCATCTATTAATTTTTTATATACCTGAGGTATATCCTCAAATTATGATTACCTAAAGCATATTATTTCAATTATTCATCGATAATACAATGTCGGTTTCTAAGAAAACAAGTTCAGTAATGGTGATCTATTTGAATACAATTGGTCATTAGTGAAATGTTGCTTTCGAATAATTCAGCTTTAAACCTTCATTTCCTAAGTGTAAAATTTCGCAATCTCCGTTGAAAATATGCTTTTCTCATGAAAAATGATGTGAATATGTTGAATTTGTTTTCTCATTTACATTACACTGTGAGTGTAAAATATCACGAATATTACTCAGTCAAATCAAAAGTACTTTCTTCTGAATTAATGCCCACATGAAAAAAATTGTGCGCCGTCACGGGACGCCTGACAGTTATGAAACATCAAATAATGATATTTTGCGACCTCTGTGATGATTGCTGGGTAGTTAAATATTTATTAAAAATATGTAATCAACATATACATGAAAAAAAGTCGATGTGGCTTCAAAATACTACTAAACTCAACTCAGCTAAACTGACTTTATGTCTCCAACTGTCAACTACGAACTGCCTTATACTGGATCCTTCGGGAAAAAATATTAAGACCAGATAGTTATTGGTTCACAGATTTATCAAAAACACCTTCCGGTTCTGGTGCAGGTGTTATCAGTCGCAGACCTAGGACAGATATATGAGCCTGTTTAGGAACCTATGCGACTGTATTTCAAGCGGAAATTCATGCTGTTGAATTGTGTGCAGAGAAATTGGAAAAATTCAACCTCCTACACAAGTCAATAAAACTATCCTCGAACAGTCAAGCGGCGTTGAAAGCTCTTGGCTCCTACTGAGCAACGTCTAAATTGGTAGCAGATTGCCAAAAACGACTCTCCTGGATAGGAAGACTCAACATATTGTCTCTGGTCTGGATTCCCGGCCCTACTGACCTGGAAGGCAATGAGGCTGCTGACTCCCTTACAAAGGAGGGTGCTGCAAGCAGCTTCATCAGACCAGAACCTGTCATTGGCATCGATGTAGGCTTTGCCAAACAATCATTGAACACCTGGATAGCAAGAAAATGTATGGGCTTCTGGCAGAATATTCCAGGATTGGCTCACTCCACAGCGTTCATTCACCCTTCGAAGCTTGATCCCAAACAGTTGTTGGACTGTAATTGGGATGAACTACGATGTCTAACAGGCCTTCTTACTGTCGGTTGAATCATCATATGCAGAGACTCGGACTCATAAGACTCGGAAGAAAGTGTGGCGCCTCTGTTTGGAAAATGATGAAACAGCAAAGCACATACTTTACGCCCGCCCTGCTAGGGACCGAATCAGGTTTTTAGAGTTCGGCAGAGCCATACTCTTACCATCTGACCTGAAATACCAATCACCACACAAACTAATCGGCTTCGTTAAGAAGCTGGGTTTATTTGGTCGAGTATGAAGAGGTGTGAGCCACAATAAACCCTTGCGGGTTGCGGTGGAGGGTCGCATGGACCAACTCACTTTGAACCTTACCTAACCTAACTTAAACTCAAGAATCTTAGCAAATAACTGTTATTGCAATATATTACTGAATATGTTGAATTATGAATATCAATAGTGACTGTTTCAAAATAAATGTCACTATTGAATCAATTAATTGATTATTTTTTTGATATTCCTGTTAATAACAAATAAGGAAATCATTCCTGCGATACTCGCTATCAGCTGATTTTGAAATACAATTTTGTCACTTTTTATGAAATGTATTCTTCAAGCAAGGGTTTCAATTTTTTACATAAGAATGGAATTAACAATTATAAATTAATTGGAAAATATTATATCCAATGGAAATTATATAAATTTTAATCTACCAAGAGAGTATATATTACATTAGCTGACCCTTTAGACAGACCAAATATACGCCAGCTCAATCATAGATAAATGCACAGTCTAATTATGAAATATAAAAATTTAGGTTGTTTGCTAACTGCTTCAGAGGGTGATTCGTCTGGTCGTTTTGAGATAAAAAGTTTCATGAACATATGTTTGGAATTTCTTAGTTTCTGAGATACAGGGCGTTGAAGTTGAAAAAAACGGTATTTAAATATCATAAATACCCGTACACTGATTTGTACAGTCATTTGAAGTTATAAGGCGCTTATTTAGCACGAACTAGATTGAAATTATTAGATCCAGTGGTATCTCAGTGAGCACCAGAGCCAACAATACTGAGAAAAAGGAAGTAGGCCACTGACTTTTTTATTTCTTTAGGTTAATCAACTGAAAATGCAACTTTTTCTTGCTTGTTTTCTCTTCATACCAAGCTTTGTTTTTGGGAAAAAAATCACTTCTGAAAACTATCCATTGACAGCATAAAATAAAAACATAAAATGAATAGTAAACAATTTTGACCTTGAAGTTAATGAGCAAAATGTTCACCTGATTGCAATTGTCAGTTATTCGATTCCTCAAGCACATGAGCCTTCAGATGACCTCATGAATAGAGATCTAGAGGATTCATATCAGGACTGCGAACTGGACCTAATAATTCTAATCTATTTGGTGCTGAATTAGCGTTTCATGACGTCAAATCACTGTGGCAAATTTCAACCAGATCGATGTAGGAGTATTGATGATATTTTATGAGTACCGTTTTTTAAGATTTCGACGCCCTGTATCTGAGAAACGAAGCAACTCCAGACATATGTTCATGAAAATATTTTTTTTAAAACGACCTAAGGAATCACCCTCTGAAGTTTCATACCGTAGTTAGGAAAGACCTTGTATTATTAACTTACTGATGACTTGATAGTATGACGTAGTGTGATTTTGTTTTCTGTTCAGGAGGCTGCTCACTTTCGATTCTTAAATTATTCAATAATTTAAAAAATCATTCATCTAGTAAAACACAGGTTATGTATACTTTAGATAACACAATTGTATACACTATAGGCATTCAAGCTCAGTGTGGCGACAGCACAGTCACTTGCGCAGGGCGACCCGTCGCCAGGACAAGCGTCGCCAAGCAAGCAATCGGTTTTACGTGCGGCTATAGATGTTTCATGTGAAAAATTTGGCTATTGAACATGACGTTATATCATATTTGTATACTATACAAAGAAAATGTGTTCTGGTGATTTCATAGAAATTATGTGCCTCTGGATATGAAGGAATCATTATTACCACTATTGTTTCTTCCGCTCATCGAGAAAGAAATATTTTCTACCAGGATTGTAGAACCAAGCAACTGACAAAGTTTGTGCATGTATACTATTAAAAAAAGGGTGTGGATATTTTTTTCTACAGTACTGAAACACAGTGTCACAGCAGCTATCCGTTGAAAACCTTGTTTTTTATTGCATTAATTCATAAAGTGTCTTGCCTTGAATGTAAACTTGAGTAGAGTGAACTCACATAAATTTTCATTATGTGCGAGAAGTGAAATTACGATATGTATATTTTGCAGGTGTTTCTTTATAAAAGGGCAAGTGAACTATCCCAATTTGCATATCGCGAAACAGATTCATTGTTTCTGTATCTCATCTCTCTGCATCAGAAAATTGAAAATTCCTAGATTAATTGTAAAATATTTTGTGCATGCTCTTTGAAAAAAAAAACATTCAGACAAGCCGTACAAGTATACTGAAATATACAGGAAAGGTATCAGAGAAGATGAGTAGACTACCAAGTAAACCGAACAAAACATACCATTCAGGACTGATAACACCTTAGGTGGACATAGGAAAAATAACAAATTCAACTTTTTTGGGATGCATTGGATGCTTTCGGATCTCATGTGGATTAGTATCATCTCAAATTTGACAATTTTATTCGATCATGTATTGAAGATGATTTTTCGATGAAAATTAGGATCCGTTGCCAAATGCTCCAGAGCCAATTCAGCGAACACACGTCGTTGTCTATGGTTCTTCACCTTGAATTCCTAGGTCAGTTGAATTTTGTACGGGTGCAGGCCTAAGTCATGACGCCAAAGTCGCCAAGTTGTGGTCTGCGAGAGGCCAAGTTTTTGTGAGCGACGCGAAATCGACTGCGCCGGATTCTCCTGCACACTCTCACAGACAGTGGCGATGTTTTTGACGGATCTTGCGTTTCGTCGACAGACGGGTATAGGTCGATCATTCACTGAACCAGTGGACTCAAATTTATTCACCATATTGCGAATAGTTCTCTCGGTAGGACGATTATGGCGACCGTAATGTGAACGAAGCGCGCGGAATATTGTCGGAACAGAACACCCATTTTGATAAAACCATTTTCATCATCTGCACGTGTTGTTGAATATATTATCGGTCCATGGTTGTTTGGCAAATCAGACTGAAAGAATAAAAACTAATTTGACAGATGTAGCTTTCGAAAGATGGCCGTCATCAGTCCGGAATCCCTGTTGAAAGACCCTTATATACAGAATATAAATGAAAGAAATTGGACATGCTGGAATCCTTGGAAATTATTGAACGTAAGCAACCAAATTTCTTATTGAACGACAAACAAAAAAATAATTTTTCACCACATTCAATTCCATTTTCATTAAACATTTTCTGTAATTAGTCGAATCATCAGTAATAATAATTTACCTGCTTTGTACCTGCTGGATAACTGTCCTTTAAACTACTTGTTTACCAATTACTGATCTCTATTATTTAAGGTAGATTATTTATATAAATTGCATGAAGTAGTGTATCAGTCCAACTGAGAAAAGTATTGTCTGAAGGTGATAGACAATGTTTCGTGATGCATTCATCAATTCGGAGTTCCATTTTATAAAATCATATAAATTGATGAGAAATCCCTGAAAGAATCTGTATTAATTATAAAAGATCAGCTGAAAAATAACAATTATATTAAAACTGAAATTACAATAAAATAAAATACAAGCAACAAAAAAAATAAAAAAATTGAACTATTAACAAGAGATGAAAATCAAAAAAATTATTAACAAGGAATGGAAAAATGAAAATCGAAAGATTCCAAACCAAGTTACTCCAGGACGTTTCGATTGTTAGTATCGACAATCGTCTTCCGGTGATAACTTTCACCTATCCCCTCTTACCTCTTTCCGCTTCATCGGTTTTTAGCGGGAGCTGACCGTTTGGCGAGAGTTGGTCATGTTCCGCTTGATTAGAGGTTTCCATATGTTGCGTATCTCTACGCTAGCTTGGCCAAATGCATTGTTTGACAACATATATGCGGCTTCTTTGAAATTTCTCCTAAACCAGTGTTCCTCCTTGTGGATGATTTCAGCTTGAGCCCACTTGTTGTTAAGTTAATGAGTACAAACATGCTCTGCTATTCCTGATTTGCTGGTTTCATCTAGCTGTGTGTGCTTCTTGTGCTCGGCAATGCAATCTTTCAATGGTCTCTTAGATTCATCGATGTATGATTCTCCGCACTCGCAGGGTATCCAGTAAATGCAATTCTTGGAATATCAGTCCGCAATTGGTGATCCTCGTTTTCGTGGGGCTGCTATGGATAGTGTTTCCAGATCTGAACCGGCTTCTGATGTTGTACTTGGACCCAAATTCTTCTCATTCTTTCTGATGTAGGGAAGTAAAAGTACTGAATTGACGGGGTTATATTTTTAGGATTGATTGATTAATCAATTAATTAATCGTGAATGAATTGTGTATATTTTCTATAATGTTAACCAATTTGCTACTGAAGAGCCTCAGGGCAAGTGTCTTAAGGCGAAACTTCGATGTATAGCAGTGAGGATGACAGTGTTTCATGTAAGTGCAATTTGTTACCATTCATTTAAAGTAGTACTCATGTGAATGATATCTGATTTTTATTCCACAACGAGTGTTTGAAATACAAACTGAGTGGAGAAAAGTATCTTCTGTATAATTCAGTGTTCATATAGAAGTATATGTTTCGAAATTTTTTTTTTTCGTATAATTCAATGTTTATATGAAAGTAGCTGTTTCATGAGGCTCTTGCTGTCTTCTAGCTAGAGGCTGTTCCACCATCACTTTGGAGAAAACTATTATTGTAGTGAATCCCGTATTGGAAAAGGAGGTCTCTGTTGTGAAGGTTCGTAATTATTATGAATAACAAACAAGTAACACACTTTTGTCGCATAAAAATTTCCTGCTGAGGTGAAGTGAAAAATATTTGAAATAATAATGAACTTCTGAATAGTATGTTTCAATAAGGGTGTTATTCTTTAACATTGTTTTCAACTGTGGTGGCATAATATACCGTTTCCATTTTCTGCTCACATGTTCAAGTTGATTGTTCAGGAAAAGTCAGTGAACAATGTGAAAATTTTGTCGAACTATGTTTCCAATAATTCTATAGTTGAATAATTCAAAGTTTCATCTGTTTTTCTGATTGATTCGGCCATTACTTGGTGAAGATCCATAGCAATTTCAAAAATTGCACCTCACGATTTGATCTCCACAAACTTTATTTGAAAAATATACATGTATTTATATAAGCAAGCAAATAATATTGGTTTTCAATTAGCACTGAGCTAAATGCTCAATCTCAGCTATGCATGTTAGTATACATCCCTTATAACGGAAACGTATTCGAAGACATTATCAGAGATGAACTATCTGAAGGATAAAATGGGTGCAAATATAAAATAATAATGAACTTCTGAATAGTATATTTCAATAAGGGTGTTATTCGTGAACGTTTTTTTCAACTGTGGTGGCATAATATTCCGTTTTAATTTTCTGCTGACATTCAGGAAAAGTCAGTGAGTGAAGTAAAAATGTTGTCCAACTATTTTTCCAATAATTCTATAGTTTAATCATTCAAAGGTTCATCTGTTTGTATTCATTGAATTTATACATTTCAATAGTAATAGACCCCCGCGAAAAACAACATCATAACACATAACACAACAACATCAAGACGCCCACGAATTCCTTCGATATCTTTTATAAGGTTTACATGAGGACCTCAACAGAATTACTGAGAAACCTGAACCGATCTTAACGGAGATTAACGAAAAATTGAACGACAGCAGAAAAGCACAAGAGTCCTGGCCGAGATATTTGAATATGAACAACTCTAAGATTGTAGACTATTTCGTTGGTCAATTAAAAACTACTATGAAGTGCACATACTGAGGACACTCATCAGTAACCTTCGATTCTTTCTGGAATTTGTCTCTTCCCATACCACAAAGAACTGGCCAATTGAGTTTGTCACATTGCTTGGATTCCTTCACAAGAGAGAAAATTCTGGATGGAGATGAAAAACCAATGTGTTCGAGGTGCCAGCAAAGAAGAAAAAGTTCAAAGTCCTCATCAATCTATAGGTTTCCCCGTATTTTATTAATTCATTTGAAAAGATTCTCTCCACCGGAAAGATTCAGAGGCAAATTGAATGTTTCCATTGACTTTCCTTCAGATGAATTAGATATGAGCAATTATGCAGCAGACAATGTGGCTCCTTGTAGTTATAATCTATATGCACTTTCAAATCACAGTGGGACTTCTTACAACGGGCATTACACAGCATATTGCAGACACCCATATAGTGGCACGTGGCATGAATAAAACGATTCACACGTGTTCCTAATTTCGCCAGAATCACTTGTGAGCGATGAGGCATATGTCCTTTTTTATGAACAGGAGGGAAAGAAGCAGCACCTTTGAGGTGATTTTTTTTCTTGTTTCTTTTTTTTGATAAGCTTAGATCTCTGAATTGATTTGTACTTCATGATTGTTTCAAATTTCATTATGTATTGTAATATATAGAATCAAATAAAAATGCTTGGTCACTTATTATCATTTGATGAAATTCAAAAGATATTTTAGAGTAGGAAGGTTGTGATATTTCAGAAATATTACCATCTAAAGAGGCAGAAATATTATATTTCCGTCGCTTCGAAAAGCTAATAGAATTTTCAGTGATCATCCTTCATCTTTTTCAGTTTAACTTTCCGAGTTCATTATAGTACATACTCTCAAGTTTTCACGATGCTTTATCCCGGTCATCAAAAATAAATCCTGATTTTAATCCCTCTTTACGTTGCTGGCTTTGATATACTGATGGCAAAATACGTTTCACGAGATTTCTGCTTTTGATGTGGCGTAACAATTCTACTTGCAATGTCTTCCCGGAAGAAGTAAGAGATATACGGTGAATTAACCTCAATTCGTCAACGCGATTACCACATTGCAGGTTCATCTCCAACTGAGCTTGAATTCATAGCATGTCGTTCCTGAACATTTCTGCCATCGAATCGTCGGAAATATTTATGGCTGATGAATGTCGAGTCGTATCTCAAATATGAGTTCTGATTTTATTCCTTGGATACAAAACACTACAATAATTTTATTGTTTATCATTACCTTCAAAAATGGAATGATTCGTCATCACATTCGCAGTATTTTCCAATGCAGTTTCTAACTTATAAGAAGATCATTGAAAAAAAGTCATTAAAGAAATTACAGTTTTGCTAAAAATATTGCTAAAAATAAAAGTGGCAATTTATTTGAAAACTATGGATGTAGATAATATTTTGAATCGAAAAATAGTTTTTCAGGCAATGAAACTTCAGTTTATTTTTCCAGTTTTTTTTGATATTTTTTAAATAAGTATTCAAAATAATTTTTCATTCATCGTTTTTTAACTTATGATTCTGACAGATATTTTTGGGGAATTTAAACCACATGTTAACGGCAAATGTCATCAAATTGAAACAGAAGATTTTGAACACGAGTTTATCAATATTTAATAAGTGATTTTTTTTTAATATTGTGTTTGAAATCAATGTTTTTCAAAAGTAGCATCATATTTCTAGCCATATTCAGTGGCTCACAGAAGGGATAGCTAATTCTTTTTATACCCCATTTTCATGTCATTGGTCTAAGATCAACTTTTATTACATTTCCTGTTCATTTTTGTTAAATGATTTATTGCCTATGATAGAAAATTTTTTTTTTTGAGGAAATGGCAAACAACAAAGATGATATTATCGTAATGATAGTTTCTTTTTGAGTCGATTTGCCACTGAATTCTCAAGTTAATCAATGGCCATATTTGAAGTTCTCAGCGAACTGTTTGTGACATCTGGTACATATATTGAAGTGAATTTTTGGAATATTTGCAATGCTGAAACATATAAGATGAAGATTTGAAATGATGGTGAATTTAAACATAGTCGATAAATGATAAACAGAAATCATTACAATATTGTTCGTAGTTATGTCCTTCTGCCCAAATGCAAGCATTCAATCCTCTGAATATCTTTTCATTTGTATCTTTCACAAAAGATTTTTCAATGAAGTATTGAGGTGGAAATACGGTAAACCTGTGGTATGGGACTTTACTTGCGTTGACACGGTCGCGGCTTCCCATCTAGCCGAAAGTTCCAAGTCTGCTGAAACTGCAGCATTGTCTGGCGAGAAATTGAAAAGGAAAAAATACCAAAATCTTGAAAACAACTATCTGTTCCATCCAGTAGCGGTTGAAACTTTTGGTGTTTATGGCCCGGAGTCTCTGTTATTCGTTCATGAACTCGGAAGGAGAATAGGCCAAGCAACGAAAGATCACCGTTCTACTTCTTTTTTGATAGAAAGAATTATTATTGCTATTCAACGTGGCAATGCTGCTTCAGTACTTGGAACTATTCCTCCTTCACATAATTTTGATGAGATCATGCATTTCCCTAATTTCAGTACGGAACTGAGACCTCTTCGAAACAAGCCAAAATATGTGGATATTTATCAGTCTCCTATCAAGGTTAATTCACAAGTGATTGATCCACCTTCTTCTTTTTCAGTGCGGTCAGTGGACTCAGGTCATTCTTGGCCCCAAAAAATTCCTCGTAGAATTGGTACCATTTCAGTGGAAGCGCTTCTTGAAGCAAGGGCCGAATCGATCCCTCTACGAAACCCTTTTTCGCTTGGAAGGATCGATCGCAGCTTGAGAAATGGTTCTTATGGAGATTCTGTGAAACGTGTTCTTCCTTACGAATCAGTAGAGAGTTGTCCTGAAAATCTAGAGAAGAAAATTGGATTGGATAATTTAGGAAACACTTGTTACATGAATAGCATTTTACAAGTGTTGTTCATGACGAAGAATTTCAAGAACGAAGTTTTAATGATGAACGAGAACGGGAATGTTTCCTGCTCATTCATCAAACTCAAACAACTGTTCATGCAGCTGCAGTTTCGTAAGAAGGTATCATCTTTTCCTTCAACCGATTTCCTGGAGTCTTTGAAGTCCACTAGATACTCGTTAGGACAACAAGAGGATTGTTCCGAATTCTTGGGGTTCTTGTTGAATACTCTTCGTGAGCAAAACAATAGCAAAATCATAACTCCCAGCCGCTCTGGACTGAATGATTCCGTACAACCCATCTCGTCTTCTGTTCGTAAATCTTTTGCTGAAAAAATCCTCACTTGTTTACTTTGTGGTAAATGTTCAAGAAGTACTGAAAACTTATGGTGAATTTCTGGAACTTCATCTAACTTTTCCTAATACGACTAATTACCAGTCCGTGCAAAGCTTATTGTTAAATCATCTGGAAATGGAATTTTTAACAGGTGATGATCGACTGTATTGTCAATCATGCGCCAAACTAACTGACTGTTATAAGGAAACAAGTATAGCTGAGGCACCAGTCAATCTAATAATAACACTGATGATTTTCAAACAAGACTCAACCTCTAACAGAACCAAGAAACTCTTTGGAAGGTTCGAAATAGATGAACATTTCAACCTAGCAGACCACTGTTATAATATTCATGCAGTCATTGTTCACTGTGGTTATGGCGTTGAATGTGGTCATTATTACGCCTTGGTCGAAGAAGAAACGGACTGGTTTAAGTTTGACGATAGTCGTGTCACGAAGTGTTCTGGCGATGCATTGAATTTATTGGAGCCTCTGGAGACACCCTACATTTTGTTTTATGAGAGAGAGGACATTGTTGGATCAAGATCTTCAGATGATGTGGTGCTGCAGGTTTTTCCGGGTTTTCCTGCAGTTGAAAAAGCAAATGCGCCACTGGAATCAATGAAGTCGCCCCGAAGCGCCAATTAATTTTTATTGTTGTATTTATTTAATTTTTTTCGTTGTTCTAACACATTGTAATGATTTTATAAATATAATTATCATTCTTTAATTATATTGAGTCACATAGTTCTGGAAATCCGTCATTTATTTTATGGATTTTCCGTTTACTCTATTTTTTAAATAGCCGCACGGTGGGATCATATCGGATAATCTTGCAGGTCATTCTAGTGGTCCATGTGATTCAATTTACTCATTAGAAAAAGCTGTATTCAAATATTCTCTGAAAATTCTATCGTTATGCGCAGGTGTACCATGTTTATCTATAGATCCAAATATTCTGTCATCCTGCTAGACGGATTTTCTTGAGAATCTAAAAAATCTGTTGAAAACCCGTTTTTACGTTAACCAGCTGGGTAGCTGGGTAGCTGAAGTAGTCTTACCAAGTTTTTTTCGAATAAGATTATATTTGATTAGTTTGATACCTTGATTCACTTTCTTTTATGTTATTATACTAGGAGAGTTCATATGAATATCATATAATTATAGTAATGATCATGATCAAAGACATCCAAGACAAAAATAAAAACATCGTATTTTTCATTTTTCAGAACTAAATAGATAATATTAACAAAGAACAAACACAAAACTCACCCAAATTGAAAAATTGTTCACTTTTCAAACAAAACTTAAGACTTAAGTGAAAATGGAAATGAATGTTTTTTCCTAGTGGCGTAAAAACAAGGAAAGAATACTTGATTTCATCAAGTATTTACAAAAATATCTTCTTGGTCATTTGCGATTTTAACCTGTTTGAAATACACATTTCAGCCAAAACAGGAAATCAGAAAAGGTTGAGAAATTTGACCTTGGACCAGTGGCATGATAAAAATAGTGCTATGAACATTGAGGTGATATCTTCAAGATGAACATCTACACCTTCATAAACAGCTTTTTATTATCTTATATTATTATATAACTAACACCTTTTCTTATGGATTCTCAATGAAGGAAATGAAATTTTCAAAAAGTTCAACAAACACTGTGAAAGCGTTTCACTATGTTTAACCATATTGCAACTTGAATAAATTGCAGAGTATACATTACATATCTGTTTTGGAAAATCTAATTGATATTGTTCCTTTGGCTATGCTATCCAATATGCCAAGGTAAATTCAACCACTCTGATAGTTGTTTGATAAATATGCGACCCTATCCTCATTCTAAGTAACATAGCTAAAATTAATGGAATTTTTTTCTATTGTTATTTCAAAGATTGAATCGTGTTTCAATTTGAATAACGAAATTTGTTCGTGACAAGTGCGACCTTTTTCCATTGGAATTTTAATCAATCGGTATTTTCACTGGCCTGTATTGATATTGATGAAAATCTGTTACTGAATTGTTTGAAGGCAGGCTTTCAGATTGAATTGGAGTATAGGAAAATTTGTGATAAAACAGTGACGTTGATTGCAAATAATGAGTAATGTCAATTAAGTTCGTTCCAGAAAAATACTTGCTTCAGTTTCTTTTCATGAATATTAATATCTTATGAATCAAAAGTGGGTGCTACAATTCTTTTTAGAAATGTTTTTTCAGATTGTGATGATCCATT
Source organism: Leptinotarsa decemlineata (assembly GCF_025532065.1). Lineage (NCBI taxonomy): Eukaryota > Metazoa > Arthropoda > Insecta > Coleoptera > Chrysomelidae > Leptinotarsa > Leptinotarsa decemlineata. The sequence continues at coordinate 178,081 of NW_027412545.1, read as the reverse complement.
TTCCATCGAAAAAAAACTTTGTTGTTGTAAGATCATAGTCTTGAATTATATCCGTCTCACTTAGACTTGATGACGGTTAACATATGAATAATAATAATAATAATATCTTCATTCACAACCTATACAGATTAGAGTACAATTAAAACAAAATATGTGAACTAAGTGTTTTGGCGATAAGAGCAGAGCTTTTGTTTCGCAAGAAGTTATAAAGGATATGTAAGTACATAAACATTTGTATAAAAGAAAGTATGGCCTTCATCGAGTAGAAATTACAAAGCATTTTATTAAATTTGTGGATTTGGTGTTATAGTTCAGCAAATTATATTTCGGCTTGAGGTGAAATAGGCCGATTAAATACTAGACAAACAAAAAGTAAGAAAAATAGATAAAACCTTAGACAAATATTACACGTTCTATAAGAATGAAATATTAATGTACGAATAGATAAAATCTTAGGCAATATGGATAATATTATGCTACTTACAATACAATATGATACAACTTTGGGATAAATTTGACTAAGACTAACTTATTTGACTCTAACAGATTTTTTTAAATTGTCTATATTTATCGAGAATGTGTTTTCTCATTTGTTTTTTGAATATTGGTTTGGAATAGGAATTTTGTATTTTATGAGGTTCGGTGTTATATAATTTGGTTGCCATGAAAGAACATGATCTTTGTGAAATTGACTTTTTAACAGTAAGATAGGTTGGTTGGTCGCGATGTCGTATGTTATAGTCGTGGTTTCATGATGATGCTTCATTTTTGCTGAAATTATATTTCACGTTTGTACAATAGTAATATAATTGTCTCATATCCATAACTTCACACTCTTTATACAGGAGATTCGACGAGAAACGTGAATTACTAGACATGATTAACTTCATGAATTTCCTTTGTAATACCTCTAACGAATTGAGGTGTACACGCAGAGCAGATCCCCATGCTGTTATACCATATCTCAAATGGTTCTCTACTAGGGAACTATATAATTGATTGAGTTCTTTGTGAGGTAAGTCATTTTTCAAGGAACGGAAGTTGTGAAGTATTGTTTGCAGTTTTTTCATTGTATATTTTATATGAGAGTCCCTCCTTAAGTTTCTATCTATGTATACGCCAAAGTATTTGATTTCTCTCAGGGAATCTATTTTTACTATTTTTCCTTGTTCGCCGACATCAAGAGTTTGAAATGAACAATCATTGGATAGATTGCAGCTGAAAGGAAAAAAATTAGTTTTTTCCAGATTTACTGTCAGGAGCCTTTGGTCAAACCATTTTTTGAGCAAGTGGAAATCTGTTTTTAAGTTCTTTTTCAAAACAAGCCTCATAGAATATCGCAGTATTGTCTGCATATCCAATTATTTTCCCAACGCTGTCCAAATTGAATAATTCATTCAGATATGAATTGAAAAGCTGAGGACCCAGTACCGTACCTTGTGGGACTCCACATTCTGTTTGTTTTGGACTCCTATTCGTATCTGCAAATCACACAACTTGCATTCTATTTCGAAGATAGCTTTCAAAAAGCTAGCATTATTTTCTAAAATTTGTAGGAGTATTTGATAATCGATAGTATGGAAAGCCTTCGTTAGGTCTATAAATAGACATAAAGAATGTTTTCCTGTCTTCAAAAATTTATGTATCAATTCTGTCAGTTCAAGAATCGCGTCTTCGGTTGAGGTTTTTACTTTGAAGCCAAATTGTCTATCTGAAATCAATTCGTATTTGGTTATGAAAGAGTTTATTATTTTCTTTAGCAATTTTTCGAAAATTTTTGACAGGTGAGATAAGCGAGATTGGTCTATAGTTTGTGATTTCAGTTTCATCTCCTTTTTTATGGATAGGAGTCTCTACTGCAGTTTTGAATGAGTCGGGCCATACACCAAGTAATATACATCATTAATAATAAAAACTAAAGGATCTAGTATATAATATGATATTGATTTTAGCAGTTCTGCTTTTATTTCGTCTTTTCCTACCGCCTTTTTGTTTTTGAAATCGCAGATTGAAGCGTTTACTTCATTTTTATCAGTTATGCTTAAGACAAAAGAGTTTGTTGAAATGTTTAGTTAAAAAACGAGGTTATTATTCTTGACTATTTTATTTGCCAATTTCTTTTCAGGAAACATTTATAATTATACAAAGAAATATCTAGCAAAAGTACGTAATATTATAACCAGAAATTTTTAGTCCGATGATTCTGGATTATAGGGGTTCAGGGTAACAGTTGAGTTATTTGGCGAAATACGGAAACCCTAATGTTCAATGAGCCAATTTTATTGAATCATAGATTTCAATGAATGATTAATTCTCAAATAACCTGACATCAACATAAAATTTTAATAGCAACATCCTATATCAATTCTAAAATGATTTTTGTCATACTGAACATTTCCGAATTTAGTGTTGATGATCGAAAATTATTCACCAAGATTTGTATAAATGTTGTTGATCAAAATTTTGTGATACAGTTTGATGAATAATCCAAATCTTCAGCGATTCCACAAAAAAAGAAAAAGTCCCCACTGACAGTGGTATATGGAGCAGTGGTAGCATGAATGCATTTTTCAGATTGTCAGGTTGCATTCTATACCAGAGACGAAAGAAATGAATTCAGTGTAGAGATATTTCAGTAAACCCCAGTTTCTCCAAATGAATATTTCATCAGGCAGCAAGTAAAGCTGTTTATTATTTAGTCCTCTATTGAAACTCTTAGACAGGCATCCGTTCCACTCAAAAAACACTCACGTTTAGCGCTCCCTAGCTTTCAGGAAGTTTCTGTGTCAGTAAATAAGTTTACGTGGGTTGTACAGGAAACATCAAAAAACTTTTTCATTGATACCTGCTTATTTGTTCGAGAGTAGGTAATTTCGATTCAGTGATATTCTCAATGTATTTTTATCTGTACAATTTAGTCTGAATTGATCTGAATCTGAAAAATCTGAATGAATCTCAATTTCCTCTCATTAATTGTTCTGAAGAAAGCTGCAGCCCTATTACACTAACACATAAACGAAGGGATAACTATCTTCAAATTGTTTTCCAGTATGAGAATTTGCTGCTCACCTTTTCAATTTTGTTCCAAAATCTGTGATAGACTCCGTCTAATTCTTCCTTCACAAGAAATATTTTGACGTGAGATGAGTTGGTTCTTGAGTTTACAGTATCTTGGAGGTTCCTTCACTAATTACTAATGCTGCTTCCATATCTTTTCAGATCAAAAAAATTACTTGAATTATGTACAATTACTGACACTTTTTTGTGACGTATCCCCTTAATAGCTTACACCGCAACAAAACATGATTCATTATACTCGTACAATAGTTTTCACAGGTGTGTCCACACTGTCTTAATTCTACCTAATTGATACTTCATCATATTTCTTGTACCGGCACGAATGCCGATCGATATTCCGACAGGAAAACTCGGTATGGAAAAATCACACAATATGCCTTTCGACTGGATACAAACAATCATCCTAATATATCATGGATGTTTTTTGAATTGGAAGTTTGAATATCCAAACTAAAATCTATACATTTCAGATGTTTTTTCTTTCATACATCATTTTACTCTTGTGTTCACTTTCAACATTGCAATTTCATAGTGAAATGTTTTTCCAGTATGATAGTTCACTAACTCGAAAATGGAATATACATATTTCAGATAAATTCTGCTCTCACCGTTACATTTCTTCAGATTGTTTCCAGTAACAAATCGAAACAAATTTGGAAGGAAGTCAACACAAAATTAGGCAGAAGTCCAAAAAATAAAAGCGGTATAACACTTACAATAAATGGTACCACATTTACTGATCCCGTCTCAGTAGCTAATTGTTTTGGCGAACATTTCTCCACTAATATAAAAAACAAAATTGACGAATATTTTGGAGTTGATATGTCTCAAAGCTGCACCACTGGTGAAATGCAACAAAATACCTTTTTCTTCGAACCCGCCACAACCGAAGAGGTCAAATCAACAATATTCAACCTCAAAAGTAAAACGGCATCAGGACCTGATAGTGTACTTCCCAATGTTTTGAAACTAGTTTCCATTAGTGTGGTGCAACCCTTAACTGACCTAATCAATATGTCTATTGAAAGAGGTGAATTTCCAGATGTGCTGAAACTGAGTAAAGTGATCGCCACACATAAAAGTGGTAATAGATCAGAAATTGATAATTATAGACCAATTAGTCTTCTCAGTATTTTTTCAAAAATTTTAGAAAGACTAATGTACAATATGAATTTTTTAATAAGTCATAAAATTTTATCTGATTCTCAACATGGATTTCGCATGGGCAGGTCAACTGAATCTGCTACTACCCTTTTTGTTGATTTCATATCTAGGAATATGGACAATAGGAAGCACGTGGCAGGAATTTTCTTTGACTTGTCTAAAGCTTTCGACTGTATTGATAAAGTGTTTATGGCTTCCAAACTGTATAATATTGGCATTAGAGGAAATATTCTTGACTGGATCATTTCATTCCTATCAAATAGACAATTCTTTGTAGAAATAGATAGTGTTGAGTCAGAAAGATATTCAGTTGATGTTGGAGTAGCGCAAGGTTCAATTCTGGGACCATTGCTTTTCTTACTATTTCTCAATGACCTCCCAATTAATGTCGATAGGCGCTTTTATCTAATCAATTTTGCTGATGACACAACATTTGCTATAGCTGAGTCATCTATGGAGGATATGATTTTATCAGTGGAACTCTGTATTAGTGAAATGACAAAGTATTGTCATTCCAATAAACTTATGCTAAATGCACAGAAAACAAAAATTATATATTTCAATAAGAACAATTTGATCGATAGTGAAGTCCTACAGACACATAACTCCACTAAGTTTCTGGGTGTAATGATTGATAAATCACTCTCATGGTCTGAGCATATTGAAGGTTCATCTAAAAAACTATCCAAATCATACTTCGCAATTCTGCAATTGAGGTATGAACTTCATGAGAATATACTTATCCAAGTTTATTATGCATTAGTATATTCTGCACTATCTTTTCACATCACGTTATGGGGAAATGCTACAGAAATAAATAGGATATTTGTTACTCAAAAACGAATTGTTAGAATGATGTTCAACATGAAGCCACGTGATTCTTGCAGGGAAATTTTTAAGAGTAAAAAGATTATGACAGTTTGCTGCATTTATATTTATAAAAGTTGCTTACACATTAAAAAGCATGAAAATGAGCTAATAAAAAACAATTACCACCATCAATATTGCACTAGAAATGCTTCAAATTTAATAACAATGACTCACAGAACATCCGCATTTGAAAAATCGACAACTTATGCTGGGGTAAAAATATATAATAAACTCCCTAATCTAATGAAGGCCAGTAATACTATCGAATTAAAAAAAACACTGAAAGATTTCTTATTGGCTAAATCTTATTATACATTACAAGAGTATTTCGCTGATTGAGCTTTTGTGGATATCTGTGTGTAAATAATCTTATTCTTTTATATTTTAATCTTACATTTTTACACTTGTAAATCTATACGTTTATACATTTTTATTTATACATATATGTATATATATATATATATATATCTGTATTTTATGGTTCTATGTTTATATGTATTGGATGTATATTTACATGTTTGTTTGTTTACATATTTATAAGTATAAGTTGACATGTTCGATACCATGTAGTTGGTCCATGAATGAATAAATTTCTTTCTTTCTTTCTCTTTCTTTCTTTCTTTCTTTCTCATTCATTGAATGAATTTGTGATATTGAAATTTCAAATATTTCATATAAAAAATGATAGTTTGCAAAATCGGAACTAAAATATTCGTGATGGAAATATTCTTCACACCATTTTATTTTTCCAATGTATTGAATTTTGAAAATTTCATTCATCCATGAGAAAGTTCATTTTCCGTAAGTAATGGAACATTCTCGCAAACACTCGATCATTTCCACTAATACCAATATTTACTATATTTTATTCAAAATAACGAACAACGTCATAACGTATATTGCCAAATTCCCAATAAATCACATTCAAGTCCATCAAAGGTATTCATTTGGAATATATTTTATTTCATTTGGACATATATCTTATTTCATTTAGAAATATATCTATTTGAAATTTCGAAGAGTTCATTATTGGTTGATAGTATATAACGACACATTTTCATTTGGAAATAGTATGCAAATGCATCCAATGTGATTGGAATATGAGTGAGGAGTGGCTGAGCATACTGTTCAGATGAAAATTGTAATGCTTATCAATATATCTGAATAATATTTTAAAATTATGTAAAAATGTCATCAGTGTCAGTAGAAATGTATAGGTTATTATGTTAACAATCTGTTTTTCGGTAAATAGCTGTCGCTTCTTTATGAACGACAACCCTTAGACTGTGATAGTTGTGTGAGGTTAGGATAAATGAAGTATCACCTTCTAAGGTGCAATTCCTAGCACGAGTGTCACAATGGCAGTGTAAACCTATTGCTAGGTCTTAGGGTTCGAATCATGTTCTATATAGCGATCGATGGAAGGGTAAAAAAGCAAGAAAAATCTTTTGAATAACTATAGACCAGTCGCTTCCTGAAAGAACTTTCCCTGCAAGTGGTCGACGATGGATATCTTTCAAATACCTTCACCATCAACGCTGGTGTTTCCCAGGGATCCATATTGTCTTAATCCACCTTTTTATTATATATCAACGACTTATGGAAAAACCCAAGAATCAAATATATTGCTTCGCTGACGACACGTGTCTCGTCATTTCATTTGGATTCCAGGACATCGGCTACGGAGGCACATCTTCACCGGCAGCAGGAGGTTGCATACCTTGATGAGGATCTAGAAGTAATTTAGAATTGGGGGAAAAGTAACCAGGTTTAATTCAATGCCACAAATACCCAGGCATTGGTTTTCTCCAAAAAGATAAATTTTCCCGAAACGATTTTAATAATGTCAGGTCAGACAATTCCGCTTTCTGCTTCTGTTGGGGGTTGAAGTAGACATCAATATGTCTTGGCACAATCAAATCACTTGAATTGCAAAGGCTGCTTCTCGAAAGCTTGAAACACTGTTCCGAAACAGAAACTGTACCTACACACCTCAGCAACTTTTGATGCTTCATGAAGCCCAGATCAGACCTTCTTTGGAGTATTGTTCTCATTTATAAAGATCTGTCCCCGAACATATCCTGAAGTTGCTGTATTCCATCCAGAAAAGAGCCATCCGCTTGATTGGAAACGCGAACGTCACGTGCAGCCTTGATAGCCTGGAACATCGAAGAAAGGTTGGAGATTTGTCTCTCTTCTATAGATACTCTCACCGGAAGTGTTCAAGTGACTTGGCACATTTGATTCCATTAAGGGCGTTACATATCAGAAATACGCGACTGACTGTGGCTGTCTGTTTTGAGGTTCAACTCAGTACATCTTGAACTCCATTGTTTAAGAACACTTTCATCTGGAGAACTGCGTTTATGTGAAATAAATTTCCTGAGAGCGTTTTTCCAAATGGATTTATACTCCAGCGATTCAAATTCAATGTGAATCGTTACTTTAGTACAGGCACCGCTCTGAGAGCGTCTTAAAGATTTTCCTGTAGTGCTTGTGTTTTGTCCTTGAAAAAAATTAAAAAATCTCTGGCCGTGAAAGTTTATAATCTTTGATCAAAATAATAATGATGTGATTTTCTCACAGAAGAGGATGACATCTGTTAAATTAACACCACCGTATACACAGCCGTTTAATTGCTTCCCGAATCGAAAGGACGGAATCACATGTGTCTTGTATCCAATGTGTTAACAGGACGGCCAAGGCCGCCAACCAACGATGTATCCATCACAATTTGGAAAAAAGGCGTGTTGCTAACCACTAAGCAGCACTGCCTCAATAGTGGCTGCTAGTGGCTGCTAAGAAGTGGCTGCGAGTGAGACCCCAGGTCACGCTCCTTCCAAGAGCCTCCTCGTGTTGTGGATGATGCGCCGACCGCTGATCAGGTGGAATCTTACTGGAAGGACACCTATGAACACACGCAGCCACTCAAGCTAGACACTTCAGCCCTAGCGTAGTTTGAAGCTTTCAACCTGAGCCTAATGAACTGCGCAACCCTGGATGACGTTCGAGGAGCCCTCTAAAGAGCCTCAGACGATTCCGAATTGATATGTCAAGGAGCAGACTGTCCTCATACTCAGAAGCGGAGATTTGTCAACTCCTAAGAAGTAGAGACCAATAGCATGCTTAAATTCTTATTATAAGTTGTTTATCAATACTTATACACCAGGATACTCACCGCAGTTGTTCGAGTGTTCGAATGGATGGATATTAGATCGGAGAGGGTTGTAAAAACAACCTGCTCATCGATAAATATGACTCTATGGCCTGGATCAATTACCGCAAGGCATTTGACATAACATCGCATGAGCTCATTTTGCATTTGCTCAGATTACTTGCGGTACCTGACAAAATAGTGAAATGACTTGAACAACTGATACCACTCTGGCGAACTCGCTTCACCATAATATCTGGTCGAGCTAGATTCCAAACAGGGTGGACCTCACTATTGCCATCATCTGTTGCGCTCAAAAATACTCGAGGGTATTACTGTGGCACCTACGAAAACCGAAGGCATAAGGTCACCCATTTCTTTTATAATAATGATCCGAATGTTCTCGCCTCTGGAAAAAAAGATCTTCAGTAGTCATTGATAGTGGCGGAAGAGTACAGGCATGTTATCGGTATGACGTTCGAGAGACAAGTGTGTCACGGTCCATCTCAAAAGAGGAGAATGTGCTCAACTGCTCGCAAGGAAGTGAAGATTCGAACATGAAATTCATATCAAAAGTGGTCCACTCCGAAATAAATCTTGATGAAGTTTTCGATTTTTTTGAAGTTGAACATCTGTAGCCGCACGAAGAACTGATTGCTGGCGTGGCGAAGCATGATGCTGCGACGAGTAGCCATACGCAAGCTACTGTGCAATTCTCTCTTCCCACTGGTTCGGTGTTACGCTATCTTCCTTGCCACAATGAGTTCGACTACTTATTGTGTATACAATTATGTTGACTACAGTATACATAAGATATGTGTTACTAATTGAATAATTTTTAATAATAATTAAAAATGAAGTCTTTCTGCCAGTGATAATTCAGAAAGTGAAAGTGAGCAGCCTTCCCCACTAATGTTTTTCTTATTTTTTATCAACAGTAACATCAAAAAACTTATTTATCGATTGACGTTTTTATGATGGTGGAATTCATATTGAAACGTCCATCATTGATTTTTATAATTTGAAATTTTTAGTAATGTATTGCTATGCTATAAATAGCTAAGACTCTTGAGTTCACTATTATAGTATATTGAAGCCACACAAAAATTTCATGTATATTTCAATTGCATATTTCAGTATCCAACAATCATCACAGCGGTCACAAAATATTATCATTGATGTTTCACATCGGCCAGACGTCCTGTGACGGGTCACAATTCTTTTTCTGGATAGCAGCGGTTTTTGTTGGAATTCCCTGTTCAAGTCAAAATTTAATATTTTCCGATATATTCTTTCTGGAATTTCATTAAAATCTATGTCTGAATTTGTTATTTTCTGAATTTATTAAATCTCATTCGATATTTCCAACAACCAACTTCGGCGGGTACGAACTATAAATTCCATCCACGATAAGCCGAGTAGCATTGTTTCCTGAAATTGCCATAATTGTAATCAATATTGGGCTATATTGGACACCAACTGAATAGAACTTTCAACGCATACTATTGTACTCGACCAAAGATATACATACACCTGTTTGTCCCATTGTTCTCAGATTTATTAAGTTAACGTCCGCATCACATAAAGCTGAAGTATATGCATTACATAATGATGAATTGGTCAATTATACAGGCAGCTTCAAATTGAGTACGAATCATATGGAAACTCTTTTCTGAGTTTGCTCCCTGTGATTTTCATTTCGTCTATACCTATGGTGGACATTTTCAACTGTGATTTGTTCACTAATTATATTTCATATCCTAGCAATATACTGAAGCGAATGCAAAAATTTTCAAAGAAAAATATTCTTGAGAGCATAAACATAGGTATCATACAAGAAAAGCACATCTCGAGAAAAATGAATTGAAGTTGATCCAAGATACCTACTGTTGCGGAAGAAAAATATTCATCATAAATTATGTGTTTTGTTGATTTAATTCCTTCAGATGTCCATTTTCATGAGAAAGAAGTCAGTTGATTGTCAAATTAAAAACTATAGTTTGAGCATTTGTCAGTAACTACAAAAATACAATTTCATATAGAATATTGGCTCTGTACAATGAAAATACAACTTCTATGAGTATTTACATTCACAACACAATGTCTGTGAATATTTGAGTTCACAGGTACAATGGGTAAATTTTAGAGACGAAAAATGATTTTTCATGATTTTATCCGAAAAGACCTCATATTGAAAAAAGTTCAAAGAGAAAGTTGAAGAAAATATAAACAACCACTAGCTGTTGCCAGCTGCTTCGCCCGCGTAGAATTCGGTTTGTTACATTAGGTTTCCTGACAGACCATTTCATAGAAACAGTTTCAATATTTTTTATTAAACCAAAACTTCAAGTTTTCAACTTCAAAACTGACGAAATTCAATACAATCTTCAAACCCCTATATTTCCCCATTAGTTGTGAAAACTTCTGATTTCATTTCTTGATGTTTATTTAAGGTATACAAATAATCTACCTGCATATTTCAAGATCATAGGTTCAGTTGCTCCGGCTGTACGTTAATATAGGAGTGTCAGACAATCAATAGGTACCCACTCATACAATATTGAAGACCATCAGCAAAAAAAATAACTGAAACGATCAGGATGAAAAAAATGTGTAATCCTAGTAATCCCACTCCTACCAATATTATAAATGCGTACAGTTTGTGTGGATAGATGAATGTGATGAATGTATTACGACTATAGATAGATCATGAGCTAGAATAACACATAGGAAAGGTTCCCAAGGCAATGTGGATGAAACAGTGAGAAACAGCTAGTATTGTATAAGTGGGCACCTATTGATTGACTGACACTGTTATATTAACGCCAAAGCTACTGAACCTAGAATCTTGGAATCTGCAGGTAAGTTCTATGTATAGCGCGAATGAGCATTAAAAAGAAAATCAGAAATTTTCACTCACAAGGAGTTGAAAGATTTTATTGAATTTCGTCAGTTTTGAAGTTGGGTTGATAAAGAAATATTGCAACTATTTAGTCAAAATGGTCTGTTACTAAACTCAATGTGGCCAACCAAATTCTACGCTGGCAAATCCGCGGGCAACAGACAGTAATTTATATTTTTAATTAAAAAATTCACTAACTCAAAAAGTAATACCAACTGCATTAAGTAATGAATAGCTTCTACAATTGAATTAGGCTACCTATTAAGAAATATCGCAAAATTAACCGTAGCGTTCGGGTCGCCTTCTCGGTGATGGCGCTTCATTGCTAAGACCGCCTCCCTACCCCCGCGCGTCGTCTTACAGCAATCTTTTCTGGATGAAATCAAACAGCTTAAGGGTATGTTTGGCGGCGAAGCTCCATACATGAGAACAATATACCAAAACAGATCTGGTCTGAGCTTTATAAAGCATCAAAAGTTGCTGAGGTGTGTACAGTATTCTGGTTCGGAACATTGTTCGGAGCTTTTGAGAAGCAGCCTTCACAATTTCAGCGATATGATTGTTCCAAGACATATTGGTTTTCATTTTAACTCCCAACAAACTAATCGAAGCAGGAAGCAGCTTCCGTCTTGTCGTTTCGGGGAAGACAAAGGACTGGCTTTTTGTTGTATTAAATCGAACCGGGTTTCTTTCACTTCAATTCGAAATAACTTCTAGATCCTCAATAAGATATACAACCTCCTGCTGCCGATGAAGATGTGCATCCACAGTCGATGTCCTGGAACCCAAATGAAATGACGAGACAAGTGTGCTGTCGTCAGCAAAACAATATATTGTGTTCTTCATTTTTTCCAATTAGTCATTGACATAAATGAAACGATATCAAGCGCAACAGCTTTTGACTCTCGATTTCTCGATTGCGTTATTCCAAATCTGGGTGACATACGATGAAAAGTCGCCTGTTGATTATTTCTGGAAGCCATATTGATGATCGCTCAAGATGTTAAAGCGTTCTAACTATTCAAGTACGTTGTGGTTTACGGCTTTCTCCATAATTTTTGATATCACTGATAGCAAAGCGACTGGTCTATAGTTATTTGGAAAAATTTTCTTGAGAATAGGCTGAAAGCGAGCAATCTTCCAACAAGAAGGAAAAACTCATTTCTCATAAGACAGATTGAAAAGTTTGTAGAACACTGGTGCGAGTTCATTTTCGCACTTTTTAAGTACGGTGACTGGCACTTCATCAGAATCAGACGGCTTGTTGATATTGAGCTGTTTCAAAATTTGCCGGACTAGATGTTGTCGAAAAGTAATTTCCGGCATTGTGAATTCAAGTGCGAAAAAAAGGTGGTACCTTTTTCAGAAAATCGACTGTGAGGCGCAACTTGTTCAGCTAGTTCAGCTATCCATATGAATATACATGTCAAAATATTTGTATATTAGGGTAACTCATTGAAGATCAGTTACTTTTTTATATTTATTGCCTCTTTGTCTCTTGCCTCTTGTCTCTATGTCTCTTGAAACACCTGAATATACAGCCAATTCTTTCACTGTAATGATTTTCCTTCTTGAAAATCATCTTTCTGCCTCTATCATAGTGTTTTCTCGTCATCTCCTGAAAGCCATCAGTATTTCCATCATTTTCTCATGCACCAGCTCCTTCTTGCCTCTCTAAACTTCAAACTATGTTCTTCTGAATAACTTGAAATGTTTTCACTTATTTGAATAGTTTGACAAGTTTCTGAATATTTTTGTGGGAATATTACTGAAGTTTCATTCCAACAACAAACCATTGTTTTCAACAACCTGACACGTTTTTCGATCACCAAAAAGTAATCTTCATTATTGATGTTATACTTCCTCTTGAAGATGATTACTTGGTGATCGGAACACGTGTCGTGCTGTTAAAGATAACGGTTTGGTGTTGGAATAAAACTCGAGTAATGTTCATTACTACACCAAAGTTTTCAACAGTGCGTCACAAGTACATTTTTGTGGGGTTTGAATTTCATTTTGAATGACTCATTCTCTCTCTAGGTTTTCTTGACCTCTGCTTCCGTACTGCGCATTCAGCCAAGAATGACTTATTTTCTCAGTATGCATATTGTATTCCAACCAGATGGGGCACGACCACATTACTCCAGTCAAGTAAGAAACTATTTGGATACTACTTTTACCGATCGTTGGATTGGCCGTCGAGGTCTTACAGAATAGCCAGCCCGCTAGCCAGATTTGATACCTTTAGACATTTTTCATAGGGCTATTTGAAGCAAAAAGTGTACGAAACTGAACCTACTTCAATATTGCATATACAGCGGAGAATAATCAATATTTGTAGAGATATTGACGTTACTGTGTTCGAAAATGTTCAGCGTGACATATCGGATAGCCTGTTCATATGTCAAGAAGTTTAAGGCAACCATTTCGAGCATTTTCTGAACTGACCTCAAGCTAATTACCTCATATTATGTAGTTAAATGTCAATGGATTCAGGCAATAATTAAAAGTTCCGCTATTTTGTAGTAGTTGAAGATATTCACATTATATTCTAGGGTTGTGAAGCATTTATCAGGAGCTTCAAAAAAATGTGTCGCAAGATCCCCCTTTCCTTTTGAATTTTTTTCCAGATGACGCCCAGTCGCCATCTTGAAAGTTTCATTTATCAATTTTACTTAAAAATAAAGTATTCATGCATTGATTTCATTATCCCAAATTTCAATTTTTTGAGTTGACCGGTTCAAAAAATAAAAGGGGGGGAGGGACATTGAAGAAATGCACTGTATGCATATGGAAAATTTAACATAGCCGCGTAACATAACATAGAATTAGTCTTGACATTTCCTGATGACGATATAACGCGTGCTGAGTCTGTTGGGATACAGTATTTTTATTTTTGTGAGTGAAAAGTGTTTTCAATAGAATAATTTTACTATGAATGAAAGCTTTCCTTGCTCAGCTTGAATATCAGCAATGTAATGGTTTGAGAAAGGATGCAAGTCAAACGTGAGTTCAATGATAATATTTTCAACCGTAAAAATGTCGAGAACAAAATGACAACCGCAAGCTCACTTGAACTTTTATCTGGTAACTTATGGCTTTTTTGATAACGTCCGAACTCTCATAACGAAGAATATTCAAAGCTGAATTATTCCAATGAATTTGTGCATCGTGTTCGGAATAGCAAAGCCTCAGCTCTGCTGGAGCAAATCAATATTGCCACATATTTTTCCTAGGCAAACATGAACGTGAGTGTTTTGCCATTAGAGAGTGCGTTCAGGTAAATACTATCTCATCGAGCAGTTTATCGATTGGTTAATTCATATAACCTTTTACGTAAATATTTGAAGCTGTTTTGTTAGTTATCATATTATGCTGATGCTTCAAACTGCGAAACTCTTTCACCATTGATTCAAAACAAAATGAAAAATAATCCAAGACATGAATTCCAAAACTTTCCACTCTAGATATACTCCTTTCAAGGACTGATACTCGAAAAAGAAGATGTGTTTCACTTTCAAGAGGAATAATTTCGCAGGTACCTCTAAGACCTCGTGATTTAACCTCTACGTTCAACATTTTTTTCAAAGAAAAAACACTAGCACTACAAAAAAATCTTTAGGCGCTCTGAGAGGGTGCCTGTGCGGAAGTGGCGATTCACAATGGATTTAATTCGCTGCAGATTGAATCCATTTAGGAAAACGTTCTCAGAAATTTCATTTCACATAAACACAGTTCTCCAAATGGAGAAGTTCATGAACAGTAATATTCAAGATGTACTGAGTTGAACCTCAAAATGATGAGCCCCCACGGTCCGTCGCGTATTTCTCATATGTACCGCTCTTGGTTGAATCAAATCTGCCAAGTCTCTTAAACACTTCCTGTGAAAGTATCCATATAAAAGAGCAAAGCACCCCCTAGTTTCCTCCGATGTTGCAAACTATAAAGGTTACAAGTGATGTTCGCCTCCCCAATCAGGCGGATGATACTTTTCTGGATGGAATCCAGCAGGGAATGCTTAGGGGCGGAGCTCTATACATGAGAACGATACTTCAAATAAGGTCTAATCGGAGCTATATAAATCATCAAAAGTTTCTGAGGTGGATACAGTTTTCTGGTCCGGATTATTATTTCGCTTTGAGCTTTGAGAAGCAGCCTTCGAGATTCCAGCGAAATGATTGTACCAAGACATATTGATGTCCATTTCAACCCCCAACAAACTTATCGAACCAGGAAGCGAAATTGTCTGTCTCGACATTATCAAATCTGGTTTGGAAACATTCATCTTTCTGGAGAAAACCAATGCGTGGGTTTTATTGGCATCGAATTGAACAAGGTTACTTTCACTCTAATTCGAAATCACCTCGAGGTCCTCATCAAGACATGCAACCTCTTGCTGCCGGTGAAGATGTGTGCTAACGTCAGCAAATCAATATATTGGATATTTGTTTTATTTTTTCATATACATCGACGGCCATTTGCAAGAAACCTTTTTTCAGGAAGCTGGAGAGCCATACACAAAAATGATCTGACAAGCCGTTGCATCGAAGTCTGACCAGCAAACCCTTATGTCACACACGGTCAAAGGCCTTAGAAATATCGAGCGCAAAAGCTCTTGACTCTCCATGTTTCCCGATTGCGTTATTCCAAATAGAAGTTAACTATACACTGTTTCAATAATGATAACATAAATTGCATTGAAATAGATCAAACTGCCACGGGTTTTTTCTGTGTCACGTTTTCTACTATGTTGATATCGTAGTATGACTATGACAATAAAAGTGTTGGTTTGCAATCAATGAAATTGTTAGTGGTATTCATATATGAATGAAATCTGGTTTTCCTAAAGGTATGGTTTCGCTGGCACGTCTGGTGGCGGCGACTCACGACTGCGTCCGGACGTATACGACTGATTCAATAGGATTGTGTTTGTTTGGTTCCGCTGGAGCGTCTCCGTCGCAGTCGCTATCACGCCAGCTGCTGTGTCTGCGTCTCAACTGCTGAGTAGACCAGTCAAGACGTGCTACCGTGCGACCGAGTGTACAGAAATGGCGAAATTCTCCACAAGTGAAGACGAGATCTTAATTGAAGAAGTTCAGAAATATTCAGTCATATGCGACTACCAAAGCGAAAATTATAAGAACTTCTTAGTAAAAGAAAATGCATGGAAAAAAATTGCATTTTCAGTAAAGAAAGATGGTAAGTGAATATGAATACATATAAATTTATTTGGAATATACAGGGTGGGGCACATACATGGTTGTATAGGTATGAATTAAGGGAATAGACGGTACACTTCTGGATATATGTATATGAAATTGTATGAAGTATGAAAATATTCCTAATTAATGTTCTTTTGAAATGTAATTGTCTTGCCAATCTACAGCTCCCTCCTGGTTGAAGAAATTCACAAATGCATCTTTAATGTGAAAACCATCAGAATTTTGAAATCCACCTGGCCTAGAAAAGTTCTGAAACATCTTGCTATTGGATGGTTTTTCACTTGAATCATATACATAGTGTGGACTTTGGTTTGTTTCCAAATATCCTTCTCGTAATAAATTGTGTAGGCAGCAAGCTGCAATTATTAAATTATCACAGACCTCAGGTTTTATAGCTATATGTGTATAAAACACTCGAAATACCTGACACATCAATCCAAAGGCATTTTCACTTACTTTTCGCGCTCGACTCAATCTGTAGTTAAATACGGCATTCCTCTTGCCGTAAGTTTATTGAAAGGTTTCATGATGCGTTTATGCAATCGAAAAGCCTCATCTCCAACAACTACATGTGGCAATTTTTTGGTTGAATTCGGTAAAAATTGATCTTTTGGGAAAAAATCTTCGGACGTTAATATTTTTTTTCCTAAAGCTGACTTATTGAATATTGAACTGTCACCTTCTTTTCCGTAAGAACCAACATCCAAAACGACGAATTTGTAATTTGCATCAACTAGGGCAAACATAACGACAGAAAAGTATTCTTTGTAGTTGAAATATAAAGATCCAGACTTGGCAGGGGCGAAAATTCGTATGTGCTTGCCATCCAGAGCTCCAACGCAGTTTGGAAAATTCCATCGCTGCCAGAATTCCTCTGCATTTCGTTCGAGTACGTCCGTAGATGGCGCTGGTATAAACATTGGTACTAAATGCTTACACATACTCAATAAAGTTTCTTTTACTAAAGTGCTAATATAGCTTTGCAAAATCCTGAAGGCAAATGCTAAAGATCTGAACGTCTCGCCAGTTGCCATAAATCTGTAAAAAAAATGTATCTTATAGAATTACTATATGTGTCATTAAATTTGCATCATTTTTTGTTCAAATTCAAAAGACATGCCCAAAACTGAACAATTTCTTTCTTTTTCAGTTGACGCATGTAAAAAGCGATGGAAAGGTATGAAAGATTTATTTTCGTCATAGAAGAAACCACAAAATGGGAACCGGTTCATCTGCGTCAGACAAACCAGTAAAGTGGAACCTTTATGAACGCCTCTCCTTTCTAGATAGAGTTGTACAAAAAACACACTGAATTTTGATGGAAGCCAATTGAGCGAGATCGAAAGTGAATCTGTCGACAACAACGAATCAAATTTATCCGTCGATGATACTGGTCCTGAGGAATTGTTGGATCCCTCAAGCTCCAGTGCATTAGATTCTGACAACCAATCTTATTCAAATGTTCGAGAAAGCGATACAATATCTACCACTACTGCCAGTCGTTGTTCTTCAGCTGCTACTTCCACCGCTATATCAACAAGACCAAATATGAAGAGGAGTCGCAGCAATGATCCCAAGGAGGCTTCTCTTAAACGTTTTGAAGACAGGGCTCAGAAGAGAACTGAAATTTTACAAGCTTTGCAGAAACGGACCGAAGCACCAGAACTTGATGACTTAGATCTCTTTATGAAAAGTATAAGCTCAACAGTTAAGACACTACCAAAACCATTAATAAATGAAGCGAAATTGGGTATTTTAACTCTCGTGACTAATTTAGAGTCTAGAGCAAAGTCTATCCATACAAATCAAGCACATCAGTATAATTCGAGATATAACTTGAGTGCAAACAATCGGTTAGGTAACTACTAACAGTCTTACAATCCACACACACGTTATTATTGGAATCATTGTTACGTTTCATCATAATTTCTGTTTATTAGTTTATTACAAAATGTAGATTTGTCACTTGTCCAAAATAAATTTATTTCCAAATATCGAACACATAGTATTTATTATGTTTTGTATTATCTACTTACCTTAATGTTAGTGCCAGTTTTTCCTCCGCAGTAATCGGCAGTGGAACTGCATTTGTTCCTGGTTTTGTAAGGTCGTCTCTTATAAGTGCTACAACAAAATGGAACTGGTCGAGATTTAAAGGAAAACACTCTCTGAATTTTGAATCGTCCGTCTTCAAATGGTCAATGAGTAGCTTGAAATATGCTTCTTCTCTCCTCTTGACAAATAAGTTTTGGATCCCACCCCTTTTCTGGACGATATGGTGAAGTAACATATGCTCTTCATCCTCTTCTTCCTCTTGTATTAACATTAATTGTAACAAATTATTCTTATCCATTTGAACACCTGTTCTTTCTGCCGTGATAGCCAGGCCGTAGTAGCTCAAAAATGCGATTCTGGGCGCGCCAACCAAACTACTTGCCGCAGCGACCGCCAACTGCGACTGCGATTCCCAGAGACGCTGCTACCAGTCGCCGTCGCCAGACGTGCCAGCGAAACCATACCTTTAAAGTGAAATTGCCTCTCTACGCTTTTTAGATAGATAGCACTTTATTTCTAACAGGTGTACACCAAATTATAGGAAATATTAAAGAAAATATACTAAAAAAAATAACAGTCAATCCAAATAAATTCACATATTACATATTGAATTGACAAATTGCAAATGATATTATTAATATAAATGAAATAATATAATCAGATTCAATTGACATGTTATAAATGAATTAGCCTTCACAAGGTTGACGTAAAACAAATGAAAGTTATATAAAAAAACTATAAATGAAAGATTTTATGTAAGATACAGTCTTTGATAAAGTTCAAAGAGTTTTCATTAATGTCACACATGTTACTTGCTAAATTAAAATTATAATACATCAAATGTACTGGTGTTTTCAGATTCACATTTGTTCTACTACTCTGACAATGGAATGTTTTCTCGTATCTTGAGTTGAGGCATACATAAAAATGTATTTTTTGTAGGAGCGGAGTACAGGAGATGTTATTATTTATTGAATTATATAGAAATGTGACCGTAGTGAAAAGTCTACGTGTATTCAGTGATATAATATTGAATTTGTCCAAAAAGGATGGAATAATCAATTCCCCTTTGGGGGTAAATACCTGTAGTGCGCTGTATGTGAGATTTATGAATGGAATACCAGATCATCGCCCCATATTCTAGTTTGGACCTCATATAAGCATAGAATAGCGTGATTATCACCTAATTATCTCAAAATTCTCTGGTGTTCCTCATTATGAAGCCCAACATTCGACTAGCGGACGAAACAGCTTGGTCTATATGTGAATCAAAAGTGAATTTCTGATCAAAATTAATGACAAGGTCTTTCATTCTATTAACTCGACTTATGGTATTGTTATCAATTCCGTAGACTTCCCTTTCTGGAAGAAGACAATACATGACATTTAGCAATGTTGAGATTCAAAAGATTATTGGAACACCAATCATATATCAGATCTAATTCATACTGTGAGTCTAAGCAGTCTCCATAATTTTTTATCACCTTGAATATTTCAAGGTCATCAGCGTAGAGCAGTTTTGAATTGTTTATTATTTTAGGTAAATCATTAAAAACATCATGTTATGTTAAAGGGAACATGTGAACCCTAATCAACCCGTCTCTGGGAGAAGATGTACTTCAATGCTGAGAAAACAAATTCACTTCAATTTCATCATAAGCTGTTGATAAAATGAAAGGTTAAACTGGAACCCCTGGTTCAGGGGTTCCAGCACAGACTCCTGGTGCAGGATATACCCCAATCACCAGAACATCAATATTTTCCATGACACGCGTTTCACCAACCAGGTCCATCTCTTCAGAAGATGAGGAAAACTGAGTGTCTGGGTTGATTTGTTGGTTTCCATAATGACAAAAAACATTGTCTTTCTCTGCTCCAAGCTTCATATTTGAAACCTTGAGGCCGTATTGACTCAGCAACAGCTATCCCCATAAATGATTTATTTCAAATGTCACTTAGTATAAAATCATCTCAACATTAGCGTGAATAAAGATTTCACATTTGAAGTTGAAAAATCAATACTGTAACTATTTTGATTCGTTATGATCCTAATTTTATCTCGAAAAAGCATTTGAATCACCGGCAAAAAATTATGAACGATAAATTTTATCCAACTCCATTTAAACATTTGGGTATGCAAACTAGTTTCGGCAAAACATAATAATTTTCCCACTCAATTAGTATATGAAGAATATTCATTAAAGTACATGAAATTCAATTCCGGTTATCGCGTATGGTAGGTATGGTACATCGTGAATGGTCTACGCTACGCAAATAAACTAGGCAAACAGCATATAACAAACAATGTATATTTACCACGACTTCTGTTTTTGGTTGGAAAAAATATAAACTGTTGAGCGAAATGGCAGGCAAATCGCATAAATTTCCTACGAACGGCTAAGCGTACGAGTTGTGAACGCAAAATAAACACCAATAATTCATATTTTATTGAAATACCTTTTAAGTCATGAATTAACAAAACACTTGTTCAGAACTGAAAACTACAATAAATGTCACTATGTTAAGGTGAGATTTATCACTGAAACCCTTGTATCCTAAATAATCTTCTTTTCTTTGGTCACTAGTTGAGGTTAATTTCAGTGATATTCAGTGAAAATGGAAAGTGTCTAACTTTCTGGGCCGACAAATTAACTGATATAATATTTCATTTTGTGTTGAACCAAACTTGCATCATGTAGTATCCATTTTCCAATCCTCATTGATAATCAATGGAAAATCAATTGCGAATCTGAAAGTGAAATTCTCTACAGGGAAAAACACTGGTTTAAAAAAGAATGAAGAAGCTGTGTAAATCAAAATAGAATGAAAACGGTCCCTGAAACGGAAAACCGGAAGAAGAAACAGGGGACAGTAGACATCACGCCAGTTATCACCTAGATACAATTATCTATGGTGGTAATCGAAATGTTTCTCATTTTCACATTATTTTTGTTATCTCATTCGTTGCTTGAATCATTCATTAACTCATTTTCATTTCAGTCACAATAATTTATTTGATTTGCAAAAAAGCTTTCTCATTTTTTTCCATGCTCTTTGCTTACTTCTCAATATTTCATGATATACTTTTTTCAATAATTTGATGAGAATTTTTAATATGAATACTTCATTACCTGTTTGTATAACGCCACGCACTTATGCTCTTCTGTGAAAAAACATGAATTTGTTTGTGTGTCACATTACCATGACAACTTTTTTTGTTTTCAGTATTCAAAGAAATTACACTAGCTAACAAATAGAAAAAAAATTGCGACTAATATTATAATGGCTGTACATGGGAGTTGAAAGCATCTTGACTGCGACTTCAACATCAAAAATTTTCCATCACGTGAAGATTTTGAATTATAGTTATTTTTATTCTGTACAAAAATTTTCACATATTATAGAGAATTACAATATCGAAACAAGAAAAAAACAATATATTTTGAGGATTGCAGACTTTATTTACCATACACAAAATATTCAAATGAAGTCTTTTGTGAATAACCTTGTTGCAAATGTTGACTTTCGTTTATATGTTTCATCATTTTCCCTCATAAGGAACCAACAATAATCCCTCATCATTGCTGCATCTCATCTGCCTTGGTAACATTGCTCCATTGTCAGTATATCTTGATGGAACCTGTTCCCTTATTTGTCACTGACAGCACCCAAAAAATTGAAATGGGAGTGCAAGAAATAGATTTTGAGAAACATGCGACATCCCATTCTGGAGTAGTTTTCAAGTAGTTATTCTACTAGTGTTTTGTAATTTTCTACTTTCTTGTTTCCTAAAAACTTCGAAACAATTCTTTTGAAAAAACTCCACGCAGCTTATTCAACATTACTTTATTTTTGATAACTTAGTTGTTTTCTAATTTGTAGTCCAACAAATATATCTTTCTTGAGCTTTGCTTCACTTAATTTTGGAAAACGTGTTTAAGATATTTGAACGCATCACCTTCTTCATCTAATGCTATCACAAAAGTTTTCATTAACTCCAGTTTAATGTGTAATGGAGGTAACCAAACGTTTTTGGGATCAACAAGAGGTATGTTCTTCAGATTAGCTTGACCTGCAATATATTTATCTCTCGGAGGCCATTCTTTTACTTGATAATGGCACTGTTTTGCTACACTGTTCCAAAGGCGAAGAAAACAACAAAACTTCGTAAATTCGCCCTGAAGACCTAGTAACAGTCCTATGACTTTTAGGTCACCACATATTTGCCACTTATACGTATTATAACTTATTGCATTTAGAATGAGTGACATACGTTCGTGTGTTTCCTTCATGGCAACTGCATGTGCAAGAGGAATAGAGGTTATTTTGTTACCATTATGGAGCAGAAAGGCTTTTGAACTTGTTTTAGATGAATCTATAAATGAACGTCATCCGTCCGGGTTATGTGCAAATCCTAATTTTTCCATCACACCATTTGGATTTACATAAACACACATTTTATCCTGCATAGTAAAAAACGAGGATAGCTCATGGTTACGGTTCCTAAATATTGTAACTTTGGATTTAGGTGCCAGTAAATTCCATTGTTGTAATCTAGACCCTAATAGTTCAGTATTCTCTTTGGACAAGTGGAGGTCCCGAACGAGGTCATTTAATTCAGGTTGTTCGATTGAATGGGGTGTTCTTATTTTACTCTCGGGAAAATAAGGACCGTCATGGTAACCTGTCTGGTCATCATACATTTTCAAATCTTCCTCCCAATTTTCCGGGGGTGTTGGAACTGGTAAACCTTCTCCATGAGGAACCGGCCTTCTTGAAGAAGGAATATCTGGATATTCAATTTTGTGGTTGCTCTTTCATGAAAACCCAGACAAGTTTGTCATGCAGAAGTAACAGTCGTTGTAATGATTTGATGTTTCGCGCCAAATCATTGGAACTGCAAAAGGTATAGAAGATCGTTTGCCATTCAACCAGTTACTTAGATTTGTTGCACAGGTTCGGCAACAGACGTGAGGAGCCCAATCCCCATCTTGATCACCAACAACACATGCAAAATAATTATGGTAAGCTACTTTGGTCATTTGATTAATTGGCCATTTCTGCGATTTATGAGTGAACTGACCACATATATAGCAAAAACTATCTGCGGGATTAATGCAGCCACGTTTCTGTACTTTGGACATTTTTGTACTGTTGCGTTCGTCGAGTTCAAATGTCTGATACTGCGTTTACAGTAGTCAACTCATATTATTCACAAAGGTAACAATTATATAATATTCTTAATATTTGCGTGTTTGCTCACCTCGCTTCTCTAATACTAACTCACCACTACTCACGTTAAACCAATATTGACGATCTGTTACTTTTATAGCGGTTCCGTACTTTTGGTATTTTCTGGAAACTTCTAGTATTGTGAATTTCGAGAGGCGGCGTTACAAGTATCATATACAGCGGAAGCAGATTCGAATACTGGGTAGAGCCGCTGTGTTGCCAGATTTTGAACAATTTCCTCAATTTATGGAAAAAGCAGTTTTGGAATGTCGTGTTCATTAAATTTCTGTGACAAAAATCATAACTCGAAAATCTTACGTGTTTGGAAATTTTCACTATCATTTTCGCATTTTAGGTTCAAAAATTGACAATGAAATGCATTACAGTCGTAAATTTGCTGTGAACTACTGTTATGATGAAACACAAATCCTCATTTTAAAACACAAGGAGTCTGCTACAAAATTTCATGAAAGAATTTTAACTCACTCAGTGTTCTTAGAACAATTTGGCTTCTCTCCTGATTAAGATGAATTTCTCAAAACCTATGAGCCCCTCTGATACTAGTATGTTGAAATTGAAACGTCCTAGAGGTCTCAAACCATTCCGCGTGGAATAACCTAGAAGTTATTCCACGCGGGGAATTGATTACTTTGAATTGTATGAAAACAATTGAGGAATCAAATACAGCCAACCATACGCTCGCGAATATTAGTATTCTGCAAAGGTAAATATGATGGACATCGAGATCATATTGGTTATAACGTTTGGTTCAATCTGTTTTTATGATGAAAATAAGAAAAATACTGGTTCCTGCCAAATAATATTCCAGAAAGTTCGAAATGATATCTTCATTTGATCAGTCATTTTGATTGGCAAAACGCCAGTAAACAAACGAGCCTAAGCCCGGTAATATTATTCGCGATTTCCGAGCGGTTTTTTCCAGCGCGGTTTCCGAGCGGGTTTTTAGTTTTATGCCAACACCTGCATTTGAATGGAACATGATTGTGTTTGCGATTTTCAACAGCGGCGATTTTTCACAGTCGACTGGTCGTCAGATTCCGAGCAACAATAGGAGGGCAAGGGCAACCAAGTAGAGGGATAACCCAGGTAAACGAATGGAACAGTGTTAGCTATTTTCGAGCGGTTTTGCTGTTGCGATTCGAGCATGGAAGTAAAATCTTCAATTCCTAGCATAGGAAATCACCCTTGTTTGTGGGACAAAAGCGAACATGTACTACAAATATGTATTTTGTTTTTATATATTTTCAAGTTTTCCATAAAATAAGTGTTGGTAATGTCTCTCGCTAGAAGAAATATGTGATCAATACAATATTCTATGATTTTGAACTAACGCTGATAGGTATTCTTCTAGTGCAATCTTTCTGTGGCAAAGATCGAATAATTGCCACGAGTTCATCGAAGAACTTTATGGACATTTGATGAAATAGGTGAAATACTTGTCTGCATGTTCTCTGATTTTTTTTGTGAAACCTACCTTTCCAGTTCCATTTTCAGTGATGAGAGTGCACGTCATACCGTCTTCCAGCAAGAGCGCCATCTACTTTCAAAGCGCAAAGGAATACCACCATTTGATTGTGAGATATCGCAGCAGCAGCAGCAAACTTCATAGTTGCAAGGCAATATTTCTCCACCAGTCTTGAACCCGGACTGCCAGGAAATCGCGGACGCTGTCAGGCACTCCCTGTAGTGATTTTTACCCAGGAATTTTCGCTCGGAAACCATGCTGAAAAAAACCTTCACAAACCAAGTCGAACATTTTATTCACACGGTTGAATTCATGACAGAGTTTCCAAACGTTCAATTATACCTTGATTATTAGTTACATAATTTGTCGAAAATTGTTATCCACCTTCTACTGACTTGTTTGTACCTCGTCTCGATTCTATCCATCAATTCATTTATCTACCCGAAAGTGCTACGAAAGTCAACAAATATGCTGTTGTGTACAAACTCCATCTCAACCTACCACGCTCACTGATACTCAGGTTTGTTCTTGTAGGGCAGTTGAGTTCCACGATACATGACCTATGGCAGCCGGTATTGTATGAAATATTTGTTAGAATAAAATAATAGTGTTTCTAAAAATTTGTATGTAATGTAAAGTAATTTTCCTACTGAAAAACTTCAACAAAATTTGTTATTAGTTCTGGATAAAGTATAGTATTCTACTCACGTATGATGGCTTTTATTCTCTCGGTGATTCAGGCCTCTCACCTGCGGCTCGTGGCCGTAAACTCCACCTCGTGAATAATAGCAATCATTATTCGCTCGTTTAATAATATACTGTTATCGTACTATGCTTGCTGATTTACTGAATTATCTACAAAATGCATTCACATTTGAGAAGAAGATGTATTTGAAAGAAAATATCCACCTCCATCTCATCAAAACTTCATATTCATTCAATAATTCAGAAGAGAATGGAGTACATGATGTGAATTTTATATTTTCAACAATTATTGGTGTGAACGTGATGACGTTCACAGACATGAATCCTTCATGTTTCCCATTCGACACGCTTTCAATATTCAAAACATCAAATATCGAAAACAATGGAGATTCTTTGTCGGACAAGCAAACATTCACTAATGCCCATGAAAACTCTTATGAAAAAATGGTTTTACAGAAGTTTCTCTCGAATACAAACTATAATAAATAGAAGTTTAAAAAACTAAAAAAAAACACGCTTTAACAGCAATACAAACTGAAAAATTAAAAATAATTCGGAACTACTTAACATTGTGTTTAACATCAACGGCTTCATCAACAGCTTGATGTAACTAATAACTATGAAGAGTCTGAAATCAGAATAAATCTATTCACAAAAAAATTTAATTTGTTGTGAAAAAGAGCGAAATGCTTTAAATTATATTTTTATTGTGGCTTTAATCTGGCAAACAGCTCCTAACCAAGTATTTATAACAATGGATATTCAACACCCCTCGCTTCTTCACAACAGAATTATTTTTTTTTAAATAGATTTATTTTGATTTCAGACTTTTCGAAAGTCATCAGTTACATCAAGCCATAGGACTTAAAAACTAATGAATACAGTTTATTGTATGATTTCCACTATAAAAGGTTTTACAAAAACCGCGACACGTGTTTCGCTATACAATAAATTGAAACTTACTTCTAAATTACAACCATCTTATACTCTAACCTACTACCTACTCGTATGTCTGATTTCTAATGAATGAATCTATCTGAAAAGATGAGGTATGAATTCATTAACTATATCAATAAGTTTTTCGAATGTACTGTGAATATAGCCAACTATTTTTACCAGAAAATGAGCAGATTCAATAATGGACTTGACAATAACAAAATTCAACAACAAACATGGTTTTTCAATTCATCGTAAACCGGCATGTACAGATATTCTCATTCATAATTCATCCACCCACACGTATCAGCACAAAGAAGCAGCTTTCAACAGTATGATCCACAAACTGATGAATGTGCCCTTGTCAGAGGCCAATTTCAATAAAGAACTGAACATAGTAAAACAAATAGCCGTCAACAATGATTACGATATCACTCTAATACATTTTTCATTATCAAAAAAGTTATACAGTCAAGCTTCATAGGAAGTTTACCCAATTCGAAATACAAATATATCAGATTTTTTGTACAGCAAAGGTGTAACTATTGCTTTCAGAACAAACAACAACTTAGGCATGCACTTAAGAAAAACAAAGATAAAAGTTCGGTTTCAGAAAAATTGGGAGTGTATAAATTATCATGTGGGTCATGTCCGATGTTTATATAAGTCAAACTGAAAGAACGGTCAAAGCCCGCATAGAGGAACACAAATATAGTTTCTAGAATGGAAAAATAAATGCCACTTATGCCACTCGTTTAATCACAGAGAGATATGAGTTCAACCATGAATACAAGCCCCTTCATTTCCAGAAGACGTGTTTGAAACTTAACCTGTTGGATAGTATGGAAATGAACAAATTCAAAAACTCTCAATATCTTATGAACGAATAAACTGAATTGAATAATTCGCCATTATTGAATCTGTTAATTTCCAGGTAAAAATAGTTAAATATATTTACGGTACTTTTGAAAAATGTATTAATATAGTTAAAGAAGTCATGCCTGACCTTTTGAGGTAGATTAATTCATTAGAAATTAGGTATACGAGTAGGTAATAGGTTAGAGTACAATATGGTTGTAATTTGGAATTAACTTTTAGTTTATGCTTGAGAAAGTTATTGTATAGCGAAACACGTGTCGCGTTTTTTGTTAAACCCTGTGTAGTGAAATTCATACATTAAACTGAATGAATTAGTTTTTAATATGGATTTTCAGCAAGTATCGGCCAGTTCTATTCAATTTTCAAATTAGTTATCAATTATTTTTTCATTTGTGTTTCTATTATAACGCGTTTTTTTTTTGGTTTTTAAACTTTTATTTATTTTCCACTTTTCATTTTGGCTTGCTATTCCAAGCCCATTTGTTTTCATATAAACTATATACGCATGCGCAGACATTGTGGTTGTCTCACTGGCTCTCTTACAGAGACTGTCACCGATTCTTGATAAATGTACAGAGTTAAAAATACATCTGTCAATTTAAAGTTAGTCAAAGTCGAGTCCAAAGAAGTAGGTTACAAACAAACATACAAATGAAGCTAATGAAAGGGCGTTAATTAAAAAGCTAGTCTGAGACAACCAATTAAATTGAAGGTAAAACTGGAATCTTCAGCTAGAAACCCAGTAGTCCCAACTACCAGAACAGCAATACTGTACTCAACGCGCTTTTCTTCGAACAATTTGGCGTCACTAGGATTCCATTCAAGTAATAACTTATTTTTGACGTGCTCATTCGAAAAACACACTTTGATATGACATTTCCACACAAAATTTCACTATACCATGGCATCTCGAGTGTTAGATTGATAATGTAATTCAACTGTCTGAATTCTCATACGTGGGTTTTTGAAAAAATATGGTGAATGTTCACATTTCGCGTGCTGCGTATGTTAGATTAGTGATTTTTGAGATTTTTCATATTGGTACACTCATCTCGAATATATGTTCACAGATTCAGCTCTTTAAAATGTTCAGTTTGTTGGTGAGAGGAATGAAAGTCATAAGTGTTTTGCATATTTGTCGATTTTCTGCAATCTAAAAAAATTGATTCCAGAATTTGCATTCAAATTTTTCTAAAAAATGAAGTTGAGTATCCAGAAACAGTTATAATATTGACAGTGACATACAATGATTGTACTCCGAATAAGAATAATGTTTACAAGTACAAGCTTTTCACAGAAGGCCCAGAAAATGTGAAAGATAACGCTTGCTCTAAACTCCCCAGCACATCAACAACCGATGAAAATTTTGAGAAACCAAAGAAAATTGTTATAGAGGATCGACAAATCATTATCAGAGAATTTTCTGAGGATGTCGTCATATCGGTAAGGTCGTACCATGCAATTTTTTTGTAAACAGAGGGAGAGCGAAGGCCAAAAAAGCACGTCAAGTTCGATGAAATGTCAAAGTTTTGCTCACCATTCTTGCCACATAGTTGTCAGGTCGATATGGAGTACTATCTTGAAGTTATATGCCGCTTCCGAGAAGCAATACGACAAAAACGTCAGGTGTTGTGGATAAACAATGCATGGCTTTTGCATCACAATAATGTATCTGCTCACTCGTCATTGTTTGTTCGTAATTTGTTTGCCAAAAATATTAACATTATCATGCTTCAGCCACCGTATTCACCAGATTTGGCCACCGTTACTTTATTTTCTCTCAAGATTGAAGGACCCAAGAAAGAACTGCGTTTTGAGGAGATGAAAACCGAATCGCTGAAAGAGCTCATGAACAAGGACTGCTTCGAGGATTGGAAAAAGCGCTGACAGGGGGACTGCTTTGAAGGGTACAGAATAGAAATTGATTATAAATGAATTCATTCATATTCATGTTATTATTTGAAATCTTCAATTAGTTGGAAATTTCTTCAGTGAAATATAAATTTCATGATGTCATTGGGGAAATTCTTAATTCATTTTCAAGCATTTCAAAAAAAAAAGTTTTGAATGAATGAGAAGGACGATTCAGCAGATTTTTCGGAAGATAGGCATGAATTCGATTATGCCTATGACGTACTACATTTGCAATAGAATGGTTCAAAATTAAATATTTTGGAATGTTTCGAATAGATTCATTTGAAAATTTCTGAGGACCCCAACTTGGTTGGGAAAAGAAAAGTAGTTCTATTTTTTGATTGATTCGCCCATTACTTGATGAAGATCCATAGCAATTTCAAAAACCCCACCCCACAATTTGATCTACACAAACTTTATTTGAAAACTATCGCTATCACAGTAGCTTTCTCGAGTTCAAGTTGTTCTTTCATTAATATTTATATACTACAGGTAACTATAATTGGGACTACCTCCAACGAATTACCTACACCTCTATCTAAGGTGCCTGTTCAATTATGATTACCTGAAACGTTCCCCACATTTACCTCACACCTACATCAATAATAATTCTTTTTCGGTTTTTGAGGAAACAAGTTCAATAATGGTGATCTGTTTAAATCTAATTGGTCATTCATAAGAATGTTTGAATTTTTAGGTTCATTAATTTCCATTGCTTCCAAATGATTCAGTTTCAAAACTTTATTTTCTATGTGCAAAATTTCGAACTCTTCGTTGAAGATATGATTTTCTTCTAGAAGATGATTTGAATATGTTGAATTTGTTTTCTCATTTACATAGCTCGTAATATGTTCCTGGATTCGATTCATACATTTTCTGCCCGTTTGACAAATATATACATTGGGGCACGTTCCTCACTTTAATTTATATTCTCCTGATTCCTTTCATCTGAATGTGTTGTCTTTATTATTTTCAACTAACTTTCCCAACGTATTACTTGTTCTATATTCAATTTTAATATCTTGTCTCCTCAAAAATGAAGCCACTTTTTCCATTGGTTGTCCAAAATACGTGAAAGCTCTATAATTTTGAGTATCTACCTTATCAACAGAAGAAACGTCTCGAATCGCTTTTGCGTAGACTTTCTTGGCAAGTATTTTGTTTAATAATTCGGCTTCAAACCCATTGTTAACCGCAATTTGCTTAATGATATTAAGTTCTTCATTGAAATTATCTATTGAAAGAGAAACATTGATTATTCTGTGAATCATGATATTATAAGCTGCTACTTTGGGTTGATAAGGATGGGTAGAATCGTAATGTATAGTAATATTCGTATAGGACAGTTTGTGATAAATTGAGAAATCATGTTCGTTGTTCCTTCTACTTATTGTTAAGTCTGAGAAATTGATTGAGTTGTCTGCTTCTATTCCAATAGTGACTTTAATGTTTTCATGAATTTTTTTAATATCCCTATGAAAAATATCTGATTGCCTCTTAATACCTGTAAAACATACCAAAACGTCATCAACATATATATGCCAATACAAGAAATTCTTAATCAAAGGATGTTTAAAAATCGACTTCTTTGAATTATCCATGAAAATTTCTGAAAGTGAGGGGCTTGGTGGATTTCCCATAATCAAACCTTTTGAGGAGTGCGACCTCTTCCTTGAAAATAATTCATTACGTGAAACGAAACCAATACAATTGCATCCTCTACTCATCATGCGAGGAGTCGAATCGGCATGTGAGGTTGCTTGAATTTATTTTGTCGCGAGATAATTCAAGTAACTTCTGATAAATTACTTTGAATTGTTTGGTTCAAACGGCACTTGTGATTTTTGTTTGAAGGTGATTGACAATGTTTCATGATGAATTTCACTAGTTCGGACTTCCATTGTCTACTATATAAAATGATTTGAAATCCATGAAACAACTAAAAAAGAAGAATTAAGAATGAATAGCTGAAAATAACAATTATATCAAGCCAAAATGAACCTAAAATGAAATAATAGTGAAATAAAATACAATAAATAAAAATGAAGGAATGAAAAAAGAAAATAAAAATAAAAAGTGAAGAGATTCCAAGTTACGTTAGTTCACGACGTTTCGATTGTTAGTATCTACAATCGTCTTCGGATGATTACAGTCATCACATCAGTTATTTATTCAATTGTTCTATTTTTACTTGTAGTTAATTTCACTATTATTTAATTTCAGGTTTATTTTGGATTAATATAATTGTCATTTCCAGCTATTCATTTTTAATTCTTCTTTTTTAGTTGTTTCAGGGCTTTCAAATCATTTTATATAGTAGACAATGGAAGTCCGAACTAGTGAAATTCAGGCACTTGTGATGTTCATATAAATACTATAATTTGAAAAGGGTAAATATCATAACCGTTCGAAGGCAACTAACGTATTTATTTGATGGTGATTCATATCATATCCGTCTGAACTGTTTTTCAATTACCAAATTGTATGTATCTAGATTTCAAACATTGGAGTGGGTATAGTAAGTAAGATATTAGAAGATAGATCTTACTATCGAAAGCTTTTGTGTAGACTTATGGAAGAAAACCAAGAATAGTTGATTGTTTTGATAAATTTTGAAGGAATTGGGCGGCCATTGAGAATAAAGTTCCCCGGATTCACAACTTCGCACGGATAACATCGTCATATGTTATAATTATACGCTTTATCCTTTCCCTTGATTCATTCAGTCTATCGTTCATTAGTCTTTGGGTTTATCGCAGTGAGATACGTTGAGAGATTCGAAAGATTTTTTTCACGTATCGATGAATTCTATCACATATCACATTTATCAAATATTAACGAAGTCTCTCAGGAACTTTTATCATTAGTAGCGTGCAGAAAGACCTCAGTAATTCGATAAATGGTTGGCGTAGACTCGATCTTCATTTTCATTTTCAAGAAACACTTCAACTTTATTTTCGAGAAACATTCGAACCAGAAGGTAACTTGGAAAGCTCAAACGTGATCAAAACCTAAAATCATTATTTTCTTATCAAACAGTATATTCGCCATGATTATATTGAAAACACGAAGTTTCCGGAACAGTTAGCGTTTCTATCCAATTGCTTCGACGAACTGTTATTACGAAATTACATTATTCTTCATCAACAAGTCTTTGAAACTAGTAAGAGCTGGAATAACAAGGAACCGGAATCTACCACATCAGTATTCCGCGTATATTTCTTGTGAATGTCCTGGATGAGACTCCACGCTGGATGTGCTACTTCAAACTTCAGAACTTTGATAATCCCGTCTATATACATGATGGTGTCTGTCTTTATATTATTCATGTATTAAGGTTGATGTGGAGAGTTTTTGAGGTATCTGGTGATGTTTCCGGTGGTTTCAGTCTATGCTGATATGTTTGGAAGATTTGTGTCTTCCTCTTTCGACAGTTCAGATAAAATCTCGATACGAATTGTGTAGGATAACTAGATCTCTTTCACTAGGTATATTTCTAAGAAAACTAGACATACATCATAATTATGGTTGGACTGACCCGTTGATTGATGATATCATAATCATAATGTGATCGTTGTTGCAAATCAATACTTCTTGAAGGATTTTGAAAAATTAAAGAACAATTCGAATGAGAATTTGAAAAAAAATTCTTCCGGAAGCAACTTAACGCAATTTAAGTGAAATTGAATGTGATGTGTTACAGGGCCCAACCTTGATTCAATAGTCTCTTATACCATTTGTTCCAAGTGTATTGATGGATAAGTAGTCAATGTCTTGAATTACTGCGATAAAAGCGATCTTTTGTCTGAATTAAGACAAAAGTCAGTGACTGAACTCCTTCGTCAACTGTATTTTCACACTTACGCGGAAGGTAAAAAATACCCAAAAAAGTCGATGATAAATATCGAAACACTTTTTGCATACCAGAACATTTTTTTTTCCAATTTGAGTTCGCTTTGAAACTAATTGCTTCCTTCCTGTCGCCACAAGATTTTCACATTTTTTGTATAAAGATGAAGAAGTAAAAAACCAAAAAGCCCTTCTTCCTTTGCCAAAAATCGTACTCTCTTGAAAATATATACATCCCAATTTGAACAAATTTGCTATGACTGGGATTAGGTCAAATAAGCAAATGTTGTGTTGATCTTACATCAGGTAACATGCTTCTCCAGATCAATTGACAGCAGGGTCACTATCACAATATTACTAAATCATAACACACATATCGAAAACTGTATCAGTCAATTGTTGTCTATTTTTAGTTTTCACAGTTGCTGTCGAATAGCAGAATTGTGTGCAACTATCATAATTTATGATGGATATTCAGCAACAGATTTTCCATTCAACAAATAAAATGGTTCTGACTGAATTGGACAGTGTCTTTTCTTCGGTATATGATAACTATCGATAACGGAGCAAATATTGCTTTCTAATTCCATCTATTCATTTGATTTGAAATTCAGTCAACTATTGAATTTTCTAATTTCTTGCTATTGGTGCATAAAAAGGCTCTACAAAATTGGCAAAACTGGCAAAACTGTTACGCAGCTCTTACTGATTGTCGTCTTGTGGTTTTCTCAATGATTGTGAAAATTATGTGACTGAAAAATAAATGTGTTCTCATCATTATTCTCGGACAGTCAAGCGGCGTTGGAAGGTCTTGGATCTTAGCAAGCAACGTCTTAGTTGATAGCAAATTGCCAAAAACAACTCTCCTCGATAATAAGACTTGACAAATTGTCTCTGGTCTGGATTTATGGCCACACTGGCCTGAAAGGCAATGAGGCTGCTCACTCCTTTGCAAAGGAGGGAGCTGCAAGTAGCTTTATTGGACCTGAACCATGTTATTGGCATTGCTTTAGGTTTTGTCAAACATTGAACACCTGAATTGGCTCACTCCAAGGCATTTATGCACCCTTCAAAGCTTGAAACCAAACATTTGTTGGACTATAGTAGGGATGAACTTTAATGTCTAACAGGCCTCCTTACAGGTCACTGTCGTCTGAATCATCATATGCAGAGACTCGGACTGTTGAAAGATAGTGCGTGTATTGCCTCTGTTTGGAAAATGATGAAAGAGCAGAACATATACTTTGTGCCTGCCCTGCTGTGGACCGAATTAGGTTTTCATAAATTGCTAGAAACACACTTCTACCATCTCGCCTGAAAGATCACTCACCGTGTAAACTAATCGGCAAGAAGATGGGTTTATTTGGTCGAGTTTGAACAGGTGTGAGCCACAATAAAGCCTTGCTGGTTGCGGTGGAGAGTCGAATAGGCCCACTCACTTTTGACCTAACCTAACCTAAGCTTATGATCAAATTCGAATGTGTTCTCTATCACTCTCCACGTTGAAACATATAATATTCATTCTTGAATTATATATCGAATTGATCGATACAAACACATTTCATTTTTCTTGTATCTAAAAATATGTTCAGAACAAGCAATATGTTCAACAATGAGTGAATTATATCATCCTCATCAAATGTATTTCAGCTGGTTGAACAAGAAATCAATTTTCGGAGAAATCCTTCTGTAATAAACCTCTTGAATTGTTTTCATGATGGGTGAACATATATATCAATAATTCCACAAGCTGTGCGCAATAAATGAGTTCTATTTTCAGGAGTTTACAGTTGCTGGATATATTGATCTGCTCGAAAGGTAAATGCACTGCAAATATTTATTCGCATATAGGTATGGTTTAGCATTTCAATATTCAGATGTGCACATCAGGGTTTGAGCTGACAACTGTCTCGCATATTTCAAATAGACAGTTTTGTTTCGAATATGTATTTTCTGCACAAAAATAATTCGCTGATCAGCCATGTGAGTATACTCAAATTTGATTTTCGAAATGTATATTTCTTTTATCATTTTAGAATTCGAATCGTTCAATTCTTAATTGACCTTTTTTGGGACAACTCCATTCATCTGGATTAACTCCTCTTCATCTCTACTCTGATATTTATACTTTATCCCAGAGTTCTTCACTTTCACTTGTTGAGACATTTTTTAAAACTTATTCTGCAAAATTCATTATTCCTAACAAATCAATCCTTACAGAAATCGCTTTTCTGGATGATAAAATGGTTCAATTAGTTTCATTCTCCCTATTGTCTTCCTTCTTTTTTCATGTCACCCACATTTGGAATATTTTTGTCGTTTTTATTTGTCCATCATTGAAGAAATTCTTTGAAAACTACCGAAGTAAAAAGAAATAAAAATGTTGAGGTTTACTCGAATGAGTCGAGTACTCTTCTATTTTTGTGGGAATGTTTTTGTATTTGCCTACAGTTCTTCATATCGTTTGTTCCACCTATTTTATCGGATTCCCTTTAAATTTTTCGTGAACATTCATTATTGTGAATGGTGGAATCTCTATTGTGTATTTCACGTTGTCTCTTTTCCCGATTGCTCTAAATCATTTTCTTATTCATGAGAGCCCATTATAACTGTTGCATTACCCTTGTAGGTGTGAATAATTTCAATATTCCTGTCGGTTTTGAAAGATTGAATGCAATACCTTCGAATTCACGTAGGTAACTTTCAATTCGATATGGTTGAGAAAGATCAGTTTTGGCGATCAAATCTGAAGCCACCAGCAAATTCTTTGAGTGGATTCTGCGCTGTTGATTCTTTAGTAATCTGAAGTTGAAACTATTTTTGGAGAAACTGCAGAGTTGAATCTCTTGCTAATACGAGTTCCTCGCTCATTTTCAATTCTCTAGAAGACAAATGACTAAGGTTGTTTTTTACAAATGATTTGCATATTCAAGATGGAGCGACTTCGTTTTCCGTCAAATAGCTTCAAAAGTTTTTAGATATAGATATGATAAATGGAATAATTTTGAATGCAGTTTTGGAAAAAGATAAAAGAAGTTGTCGAATCATAGATTGTTCTGAACTACTGATTATTATTTCCAAATAACACTTTATTGTAACGATGACGCTGTATTTATTTTGACTTTTATCATTGCATAACTTGTTCTTTCCAAAGTATTTCTGTATTTTGGTGCTTTTTTCTTAGCCTGAGGCTCCTCGGAATATTTTCTTTGTCCCTACATCTGCTTGAAGAAGTTGAACTGTAAGAATTTGAGAGTATTTGATACAAATTCTCCTAAATATCTGATTTCCTCAATATAATGCAGCCCATAACGTACTTGTTAATGTTCTTTGAACGTGGGAGAATCGATGTTCCTCATTGTTTTTTGGGTGTGAAATTCTCATTTCTTGTTAATTGTTCAAATTTCAATCGTTGCTTGTATTTTATTTCAATGTAATCTCAGTATTTTTGCTTGATATAATTGTTATTTTTCAGCTAATTTTTTCAATTTTATTGATTCTTGGAGGGATTTCAAATCATTTTATATCAAAGCAGACAATGGAAGTACGAACTACTGAAATGCGCCATGAAACATTTATAACCACCTTCAAACAAATAATGAATCTCCCGAATTGAAATGAAGGCAAACTGTCAACCCTTCATTTTACTTCAGCAGATTCCCTACTGATTCAGAAATATGAGGGATTTGTTGCTGATACTGCAAGATTTAACCTTCGTCCTCACAATCAACGCATATTCCCCTGATGTCTGCCACAGAAGCAAACGAAACGTTTGTTACTTCAACCCAGATTTTTTTCTCCTAATTTCTGTAACTGTAGAAGATGAGGTATCCAGAAGACAGTAAAAAA
Source organism: Leptinotarsa decemlineata (assembly GCF_025532065.1). Lineage (NCBI taxonomy): Eukaryota > Metazoa > Arthropoda > Insecta > Coleoptera > Chrysomelidae > Leptinotarsa > Leptinotarsa decemlineata. The sequence continues at coordinate 140,786 of NW_027412545.1, read as the reverse complement.
ACTTTTCGACAACGTTATGTCATACTTCGAGTCAATGTTATCGAGTGATTGCTTTCATTACATCTCATTCTTCAGTTGACAGTCCTTGCAGGTTCTGAAGATCTTCTGGCATCACATTTCCATATCTGATCCTTCAGTGATGGTAGTTCCAAATATGATATAAAGGGTTCAAGTCTGGACTGCATGCTGAGCAACCCAAAACTGGAAAATGTACCTCCTGAATACACGGTAACAACTGTCGCGACGTGAGTGCGTGTATTATCAATATTTTGAACGAAGTTATCGCCAAGAGTCGAGGGTCCTCTATCTACCTGTATCATTAGCGTTAGACATTGTCTCGTCTACAAAGCAGTGAGAGCCTCTCGGGCTCATACTCAGGATACGTCTTACGGTTTCTACTCTTCAACGAAGCTCAACATAGACTGATGAGGAAACGAAAAAAATGTAAATGTAATCACATTCTCCTGTTGAAAATTGAATTGTTTTCACCAATTTCTTCGGAGTTTTTATTGAAGAGTTCAAAAAAAATATTTAAGCCAAATATTTGTGATTTCATATATGATGCAATACTCTTATGGCAGAATGTATTTTCCACTCAATTCGATTTCACTTGATTTATTATTATTACCATTGCTAAGAAATATCACAATGATAAAAACTTGAACAATTCCTACTTCAAAATCATCTGGACTTATTTAATTAATTTTTATTCATGACCATATATATATAAATGGAATCCTGCTACAATTTGCTTACTCCAACTCTATACTTATCGAAATTGGACAGAAGTTGGACACATACGGTAAATAATGTCGATTTGTTCCTAACGTTTCTATAAATCACCTATAAATATACCCTGGTCCGCATGATACAATGCCTTTTCCCCTAATACGATTGGTCAATATAACCTTGGACAATCCCAACAGATATTATGACCCAATGATAACGATGTTATAAGGGTGAACACTGTTTGCCACAGAAGTTTGGCAATCAAAGTGAAATAAACTGATGCGAGAAGGGATCAAACGTCCGTTTATGGGGCCTGTTAGCCGCATCTGCGGAACTAAATTATGTTGATTCTTAGTTAGGTTTGTTGTTATTATAAATTGTTCTACGATTTGAAAAGCATTGCTCTCTATCAATGAAATAAACACTGAATTACACAAAACGTAGCTCGGTTTTTGAGATACTGGAAAACTCTGCATATTTTTTGTTGAATCATGAACATGAAATTGCAAATAATTATAAAGTTTTTATCAGCCAGAAAACTCAAAAAAAAACAATCAGGTAAGAGAAACCAGGAAGTTAGAAACGTCAGATTCAATTCTGATCCAAATGGTATAAAACTGAGTTTCCTCTCAAATTATCAACAAGGGTGATTCAAAATGAAGTTCAAAGAATCCGCCTACATATGGAAAGACCGATGTGATTTCGTTCAGATCAAACAACGTTACACTGAAATGAAACTTGCGCATTCAGAAAAAAAAAAAAAAGAAAAATGCTCATTCAATTGAAGTTGATTAAAATTCGTAAGTACTAGTCAGTGTTCATTGAACGACGACTATAGATATTTCAAATGTCATGAAGGATCAATACAGTGAAGTACAAAGTGTTTCAGACCACAGAAATACAAACGTCTATGTATGTTTTTTCGACAACTAGCTATGTCCCTCTTACGAACGACAACCCTGAAAAGTCAAAACATATGAGTGGGGGATGAACAAGGTCTTACCTTTCAACGTATATTTCCTAGCGTAGGTTGAATGACATCGAATCACATACGATAATCAACAGTTCTCTATCTAACTCTACCATTCAATTATGAGAAAAAATTCATAAAAGCATAAGCACGAATCTTTGTATTCCTCAATGTTTTGAATCTATAGCCGTTTTTGTTCCTGATAATGATTCATAAATGATAAGTTTTTCTCGTAATCATTTCAAATAAATTTTCCGATCAGATCAATTTGAAATTATACTCGTTTCTCATTCATTCACAAAAACAGCGATAAAGATGAATTGTTGACAATTATATTTTCCACATGAATGCGTAATAGTATATTATGCAACGATCATGTAATGATGGTTATTAAGACACGAGCATTAACCGGGATACGAAACGAGCCGAAGGCGAGTTTTGTATGGTATATGCGAGTGTATTAATAACCATTACGCTATTTTTTCTAAACCCGATAAATAATGAAAAACTATAAATATTATATTTGTTTCGAACACATTTATAGTAATTAACTCATATTTTTTAAAAAACACAAACTTAATGGTATTATCATGGATATATGAAAACTATAAAGATTCTAATTATATTTATATTGAATATAACAAATGTAATTAATCTGATCTTTTAAAAATATTGGAGTCGATGGTATTCCTTCTATATCGCTGTTTTCAGACATTTTGATAATATAGGTAGGTAATATGAAAACTGATTTTGACAAATAAAGCAATTAGTTACTTAGGTTAGAATCTAGGACAAACAAAGGAACAGGATTCTTGATTGAAATATTATGGGTTTCTATTGGTTGATAATCTGTATCATTAAGAAAAATCTGTATCATAATGGATATCATTATGAAACGGATTATGGTCATATAAGTGTATTGTTAGAGTACGGGTGTAGAAAAAGTCTTTTTTACCTCAGTGTAGTTTGTCCAGACTCCAGAGATCCAAATGAGCGACCAAATTTATGATAAGTTGACCATTAGATCATGAATTGATTTCGCTAAGTAATATATTATCCTCAGTGTCCACTAAATGTGATCCTTTTCTTGGTCGTCTGACAGTTTATAGCTTCCTTCCGAATTTCGGGTGGAAAGCATTTGCACAAACGGCACAATCCACAGTGAGCATATTTTTGTAGGCTCCTGGATCAATCGATCTCATTCAGAAATATCATCCTTCAGATAACAGGCAGGTCTGCATAGTTGCAGCTCTATAGTGATTGAGTCTATCTTTGAAATTAGAAAATGTTTTCTTCATTGGTGACAAATAGATTGTTTATATCAAAATAATTTTGATGTTGTGGTGTTGTCAGTGAATATTATTCCTCTTGATTTGAACATCAATATCATTATTCCTTTGGAACTATGCCTTTCAATACTCCCGAGAATGTATGATTTTCGATTTGTATGACGAACCATTTATGTTTAGGGATGCAAGAGGTTGATAAGTCGCTCAATGCTGACTTCATATTCTCACAGGGTTCGTTGAAATTCTCGATTTTGCTTCTCACTTCAGTTTACTGGGATGTTCTGGAGCATAATGATAACTTTTTTTCAAAATAATTCATATTTTTTTTCCCTTTAGTTTGAAAAATATATCTTTACGCTACCACTTTGTTTCTGGTTGTCGAAATATGCTTCTGATTTGGATTGAGAAATAATACATAATAATATTCGAAAACATTGTAATGCCAAACACTTTCATCTGAAGCTGAAACTAAAAGATAGAACACTACAATTTATTAAGATTTTTTTTCTGAAATTTTCTTTTTTGTAATATATTTCAAGAATTTGTTCAGATCTTTCTGATATTTCATCTGTTACCATTATTCAAATATTTATTTGAAACTATATTACATAACAAAAGTGTGACTCATTTGTATGTTTGTCTGTGTTCATTTGAAAAACGGCTAGATCGATCTGGATGCGGCTTTCACTAATGTAGGTATTATGGCATGCTTTCAATAAAATACATTTTTTAAAACATTTGTATTGGATAATTAATGAATTGACTATGTTGATTAGAAAATCAAGTAGAACATTCGTTGAGAAAGATATTATACATATAATTGGAAAAAAGAGGTTTTGAAATAAAAGCTGTGTGGCTTTCTACTTATGTATTTTTGAAAAAACAAGTTGAAAAGAAAGGAAAAAAGCAAATAATTTCGATATAAACACTTCACCAAAATGTGTAGATCATAGGCAGAAGTGCCAATCAGACACAAACCGAGGGAGAAAGTCCTTTCCAACCCAACCAGCAAAGTTGTTTTATAATTCCATGGTGTTGCAACAGTTTAATTTTATTAGTATTTTATAATTACTTCCAAAATCCTAATTGATTATATCAGATGATCGGTGAACACAATATAGTTGTAGGCAATAAAAGTGTTTTATAAATTTGTCATAGAAACTTTTATGGAATAAAATAAAAAACCATTATAAAATAGTCAGGAAATTATCACAGAAACGTTTTTGCAACTTACTTATAAAAGTTATTTTCCTATGAAAGTAAATTGTTATGTAGCAGTTTTCTAACACTTTTCTGCGAGATTTTTATGATAATTATAAAACTATTTCAAGCTTATTCTATGACTGTCTCCTGTAGCTTTAATGAAATTATTTTATTGGAATGCTTTCAGATACTATTTTATTTTAATTACCATATTATCCCTTCAATGATAATTTCCCAACTATTTTATAATATGGTATATTAACAACAATTCAAAAACACTAATATAACTGTTATTTAATATATTATATATTTGCTGCCACCAAGAATAAAATGCAGCATTTAAGAACAACCAGCTGACATCGATTCCTAATCACAGCTTTGAAAAATTCCTCAAAATTTTAGTAATGTTCAGTAAGAATATTTTTGTTTAGTTATTTAAGTGGGACACCATCAATATCGTGGTGTAACTTCAGTAACTTCTAAATATTTGATTTTTATTGAGTATAGGTACCGCATAAGTAAATTCAATATTTTTAATTCATCCTTAATTTTAGACACTATGATATGCATATATATGTTATACTTGCATGGATACTGTAGTGGATTTTTCTGTTTGTATCCCGAATATATAAATAAAAATTAATAATAGCTCAATGGCGGCCATTTTGAACATTTATTGGGGGGTATATAATAGTTTTAGATTCAGTTCGAGGTGCTTCAAATAGGCGAAGAAATGACTTGGTGTTCCATAAAAAAAAAATTCTAGAAGCTGTATATTGGAAATACTAAAAAAACACTTAAAATTATCCCACCTAACCTAGTGCTTCAATTTTTTTTGCGAAAAACGGGAAAAAGTTATTATAATGGTTAAAACCCGTCGTTCAGCCTTTATAATCGATGAAAGAAACTTTTTAGCAAAAACATCCCGACAGATAATATTTATCCAAACTGTATGTGAGAAATTCTTTATTCATACACGCACTTTTGTAGAAACCTACAGCTTTAAAAATAGTGTTTCTAACAGTTTTATAGGGGTAACATAGTAGTTGAAATACGTTGAAATGCTTGCTACTGATACCAATTTATTTTATAGAACGACGCCATTTTAAATGATAGCGATCTGGGATAATGAAATTAGATGGCTTGAAAATATGAAATACCGCACATATAGTGATATTTACAGCTGAAAAGTACATAAATATTATAACATTATATTATTTAGAATAAAGTGAGTTGAGTTTATGACTAGAAAATTAATACGTCGACAGAGTGAATTTTTGTATAAATAATAATTTTACCGAAAACATTTATAAATGAGTGGCGCGCTCAAATTTTGCTAATAATAGGCTATATATTTTTCAATGAAATTTCATTTGTAGTAAAAATATCAATCTTCGAAACACAATGTCTTTAACAGTTTTATGAGTGCAAAAGTAAAAATTCTAAATTGGCTCCAACTTTTCTATTTCTTAGTTTTCAGTTGGTGACATATCAATTATATTTTCCTAGTGTCTAATACAAAATTACTCCTTGCGTCTTCAAGAAAACATTTTCAACACTTTTTTATTTTATTGTTATCGTTTTCGGCTGTATTATATTTTATAACGCCTTCTTGGAACTACTAAAAAACTCTCTGTCTTCTGATTATTTCATAAGTGCAGTAAGGAAAGCCTTCACAAAACTTCTTTTTGAGAGTGTTAGACAAATTTTATGGTAACTGCCAAAATGTTTATAAAACTGTTTTGTAGTGTTTGTAAAAGGCCTTACAAAATATTGGTGTTTTATAAAATGGTGCCAATTTCTTATTTATAGCAGTTTTATAAACACATTGAAAACATTTCTGGGAGAAATGTAGTTTTATAATTTGTTTCTCCGAAACGTTTCCGCAACTATTACAAAATACGAAATTGCTAGTTGAGAAATAACTACTTCCACTTGAACATTGAATGACATAAAAAGAAAATTCTTTCCGGAACAACTACTTCCATATAAATATTGAATAACAAGAAAATTTCACTCTCCGATTCAGTTCATATCATGGATATTCCTTATTGAATTGAAAGAGACATTATTCACAAAACGTGATAAATGTAAGAGCATTGATATTCAGATATCACGTTGTAAACTTTCTTAGGAATATCGGTTTCAATTCCATAACGAATATTTGGAGTGATAATGAATGTAAAGAAATAGTTTTTTGTAGTTCACTATTCTTGTGAAAAAACTACTATGCATGATCTAAATACTTTGCTGGAAATGTATCTTGGTTAACTATATTTATAGATTTAAAACGATTCTATCATGAATTGAAACATGTTTCCGTTAAAAAATCTGGAAAATTTAAAAACTAAATTTTCCATGCGATCGAAGTCGCGGCCAACACTTAGCCTAGACTAGAACATACTTTGAAGTAATACTTCTCTGACTTTTATGTTCAATAAATCCATTCCAGCGACATACACAAATTGCTATATTCCACTCACGGGATATTGAAACTGAAAGTTTAACCAATTGCTGGAATCCGCAGCTTATTTGCATAACAATCAATGAAGGGAACGATATACGATGCACGTGCCTAGCCCAATATCAGTAAAGGGCGATTTATTCAGCGTTTCTGAAACCCTTTCTACAGTAAAATATGTACTTTCTACTTTGAGGGTTGAGAGTCATAGAGAACGTTGAAGTGATCAAAAATCATCATCAGGTTCTTCAAATGATGGAAAATTGTAATATAGAAACCTGGCAGAATAACGGATATATAATAATCATAGAAACCTAGACGATTCTCCCATAAGGAGTTTGATTGTTCAATTGAAAACGTAATTATCAATGATAATAATTCTGTTTTGTTATAAATGGAAGACTCCCATACATAGAGAAGAGCAACTACATGAAATTGTTGATTATGTTAGATTCTTCAAGTGCCATGGAAAAAATCAACCAATTATACTCAAACTATCCCATCAGTCGTCATATAAGAGAACTGATCAATATATTTTATGGAAAATATTATATGGGTCCCTAACGTATGTATGATAGAAAACGAAACGGCTGACCGATAACAGTGCTCTGAACAGTACAGAAAACAATGTTGTTCATAGAAATATGGAACCCTACTGCAATAAAATCCTCACCAAGTTATGGGAAGATCAATATAATGGGTCAGCAGTAAATTTTCCAAAGTAAAAACAAGTATACTTCCATGGATACATCTCCCGACAAGTAGGAAAACTCAGGTCATAATATCTCGCCTTCGAATAGGCCACACTCGCCTCACCCATGGATACCTTATTGCCGGTACAGAATCAGACGCTACAAATGCAATAAGCAGGGTACTCCAGATCACTGAGCCTAAGGAATAAGTGGGATATGGGAAACAATAATAGCGTAGTTCAAACAGAACTGGCTGGTATACCAATCGCCACAAAAGAAAAGGAATTTCTGGCAAAAACATAACAATCTGCACTGATAGCAGACACTCCCTATTAGCCTTAAACAGACAGCAGGGCTAGTATTAGAGTGCCACCAAGATTTAGCCTAAGCCTCGGAAGATGATAACAAAGAATTTTAGGATCCAGTGGCACCTACAGTGCCACCTCCACACCTCCACAATATGAGGCTAGTGGACACACCTCTATGCAGGATGTGTGAACAGGAAGATGAAACTGTCAGGCATGTCCTATGCGAATGTGCGGAGTTATCGTTAATGAGAGAGTCTGTGTTCCGCGAGTCTTGGCCTACGCCTGCCGGTTTGAAGGAGATGTCTCCCAGAGATCTGTCCACCTTCATGTAAACGACAGGATGGACGATAACCTAGGAGGACAACTCTTTTGGAGGATGTACAATGGGTCATAGGTGGCCTTAATGCTATATTCCAACGAAAAACTAACTCACGGCATCCCGCCGACAATTAACAACGCATTAGGACCTAAGTGTAATATTGAAAATATTGTAAAATTTTAAGATAATATCAACTCGTTCAACTTTATATAACAGCCCTGAAACTCATGCATTGTTCAGTGGCTAATGATCCTGAAAGTAGATGCGATTTCAAATGAAGTAAATTAAAAAAAGGCTACCGCCTTGTCTGCTTGTGTGTCTGTCAGAACAAGATAAATTGACATTATACCGAACGAATGTTCGTGCGGATTTCTTCAAATGAATGGAGTTATCCACGAAAAAGGTTTGGCCGTGTGATTCATCAATGTTTTGTATGAATTGATTGAAATATGACATCAACCATGAGAAATCTGGGTAGTGGCGCTACCCATTTCAACAAATTATATACAGTTCAAAATATGAATCGATAAAAATGAAAAACGATTGAACAACTGGAAAAATAAAAGAAAGTACTTGATTTGAATAGCGGGGTTCTGATTGTCCACTTCTGTTGGATAAAAATATCTTTTGATTTCGAATTCAACAATCATCTTTCACCGAATCATACTGATTACCGTTCCAAAAATATATTCAGTTACGACGAAACATTAAGGATCTTGGAGATGGTCAGATGTCTTGTCAATATCAATATTTCATGATACAAGAGCGTGTTTTTCGAATTTACTATAACGCTTTTGTGAATAAAATCCAATATCGCTCAATTTTCCAGTTATTCATAAATCATTGTATTGTTGTTATGTGATGTTGAGGTTTGAGTTGCTTTCTATTGTCCGAATAGTATGATCAATTCATTTCGAAAAATCAGATCCACTTCAAAATACAAATCGATGAATAATAAAAACCAATTTTTCAACTGGAAAAATAAAAAAAGGTATAGTTTAACAGCTCCACTTTAATAATACATTCAGGGAGCTAACTAATTTCGTTATTCAATAATCGTTTCTGATTATATAAGAATCAAAATAATTATATCAAATATGTATGTATATACCTGTTTACAAAAAATCTGTTTAAAATCTGTTTTTCCGTTAACCAGCTGTCGCACCCCTACGAACGACAACCCTCAGAAGTCGAAACTTGTGCGAGCTAAGGATTACGAGGTCTTACCTTTCAACGTGTGATTCCTAATATATATATATATATATATATATATATATATATATATATATATATATATATATATATATGATGTGTTGTTTTTCCGGGTGTTCATCCGTTGTGTACTATTCGATAGTCGACGTTTCGCCATCATCTCAGATGGCATTATCAAGACGAGAAATACAGCCCATGTTTTTGGCTGATAACGGAATACGTTTGGGTATTTTTTCATGTAGATATTTTACTATACTCAAATAATTTAAAATTCCCTTTGAAAATATTACATTATTTCATTTCTTTTCCATGACAATTCATTCCTTTTGAATAATCTTTGAATAAACTTATTCAAGTATTCATTGTCCTTTTAGAGCTGAAGTCATTTTTTCTCCATTCAACACAAATTCAATTCATGTCTGACTCGCACAAAAAGATAAAATATTATCATTTATATTTCTTTCGACCCTGTTTCACCGAACCTTATATTGAACCATATTTTCAATGGTGTCACTCACACACTCTGAAAAAAGAGGAATCATAATGGAGTAACAGCTTGATTTTTGTGGTGAAGTAAGGAATAACCCTTGAAGTTATTTGATATTCAAGAATGCTACTGGGGTATGTGAATCGAGCTTATAGCAATATATTTGTCACCGTGGCTGTGATATCGAATTTATTTCTGCAGATCTCGGAATACTACAGTGGTTGGTTAAACGTGATGGCACACGTCTGGGGAGAATGAAAAGAATATACATGGATTTATCGCTTCTCTTCGGGACTAGGGGGAACGTTTTTTTATTGAATATAAATACCGACTACCTTAAAGTCTATAGCTTTGTGGCCGACCGACTAGTGGAAAAAAAACCAAGAACTATTTTATCCCAAGTCAAAGAACATTGAACATTGAAACTGAGATATATATAGTCATCCGAACTTTTATCGGTACACGGTGAAAAATGATTTTATTGGGGAGATTGATGTTCGAGAAAACAGTTTATTGAGCTTTCTACTTCTTCATTTATATAAAGGACTGAAAAAATCCCTAGGAAATTGAAAATCAACTGGTATCGAAAAAAAAAAAAAACAAGCACCCCAGAAAAATAATTTTTATAGATTTACTAACTCAACTTTATATCCAATGAGACCAACACTGTTTATATGGCTGAATACGCAGTTCTACTTCTCATGAGTAGATAGACAAGTAAGCTAGATATATTTATCAAGAGAAACTTCTAGAAATGGAAGTGGAGTTGTTACATAAGCAGAGATATTACAGCACAATCTGACTTTCACTTGCTCACAGGTGGTTATTAACTCTGCATTGAAAACAAATTTCAGATGCATATATATATATATATATATATATATATATATATATATATATATATATATATATATATATATATATATATATATATATATACATATATATATATATATATATATATATATATATATATATATATATATATATATATATATATATATATATATATATATATATATATATATATATATATAGGTAGGTTTTCAGATGCATATATATATATATATATATATATATATATATATACATATATATATATATATATATATATATATATATATATATATATATATATATATATATATATATATATATATATATATATAGGTAGGTTTTCACGGATGGTAGAATATGATGTGTTGTTTTTCCGGGTGTTCATCCGTTGTGTACTATTCGATAGTCGACGTTTCGCCATCATCTCAGATGGCATTATCAAGACGAGTTACTGCTTCGCTTATAGGAAGCAGATAGGAATCTAATTTTCTATAATATTACCTTATTGCTTAAGCTCGACAAAATAAAAATATTGGCGGTCACACAGGGTGTTCGATTTTTTCTGGGCGGATCCCAACTGTGTCTTTTTAAATGGCAACCTATATTTTTTATCGCTTTTTCGGTTTCTTCATAGAAAATAAAATAAACTTTATGTATATCTGCACTTCGAAAATATTGACGGTTTTCGAGATATCTAGCATGACAGGTTTTTTTTTCCAATATTCGTCACTCAGAATATTTGAAATTATAAAGTGGTGCCAAGTCCAGTTGAAATTTTTTTTTGGTCGAATATTCTACATTGGTAACTCTCTCAAACGATATATCTGAAATCGACCTGTGATATACAGGGTATGAAAAACCGCTTGCCAAATATTGTAAATGAAAATTTGCAAAATCTTCCTTATATTAAATGGAACACCCTGTATATCATTGATCCATAAGAAGCGCCAACGAAACCTCTACAAATTTCATTGAGTATTCCCTATGGCTAAGTTCAATAGTTTTTCTTAAATGAGCATTTCTTTCGAAAAATGGTCATTTTTTCAAAGCGAAATCCATTTGACGACTGATAAAAATATACGAAAGATATCTTGTTTCAATTTTGTACATTAGAAGGTGTCCAAACAAATATTTTTAACGAAATAAATGTATGTACCTATCACTTTTTGCTAAATGGAAAATTATTTTTTCATTGGATGCAGAATTTCACTCATAAATCGTGCAATATCAAACCAAACAAGTTAAAAGGAAGAAACATTATAAATAACTATTTTTTTCATGTTATTATATTCATTCAGAGCTTGAGTTCTAGATATTCAAATTTGTCAACTGGCAAATTACAAAACTACAAAAGGGAGAGTTTAATTAAGGTTGATAATGAAGCTTTTATAAAATATGTTCAACATGTCTTCCATTTTCTTGAATGCAGAGCTGAAGTCTATGTTTGAAAGACTGTTCTACCCTGCGCAAGACAGCTGGTGTAATGCTGCGAAAAGCATTCGTTATTCTAAGTCGCATATTTTCGCAACGTAAACCATATTTTTTATGTATCCCCATAAGAAAAAATCTAGTTTCGTCAAATCTGGTGATCTAGCGGGCCACCGTACAGGCCCATTCCGTCCTATCCATTTATTGGGAAATACTTCATTTAGATGATCTCTCACTTCTGCCGAACAGTGAGCAGGTGCACCATCATGTTGTAACCACATTCTATTGCGGAGGTCAAGAGGAATATCATCTAACAAACCTGGTAAATCATTTCGTAAGGAATTGAGATACATTGCACCATTCATATGTCCCTCAAAAAAGTATGGACCAATTACATATTCTCCAATGATGCCTCCCCAGACATTTATCGACCACCTATGTTGATAATCCACCTGTCTCAATAAGTGAGGATTTTCTGTCGCATAATAATGGTAATTATGTCGATTTACAAATCCATTTTTATGGAATGTCGATTCATCCGACCATAAAATATTATTGAAAAAATATTCGTTTCGACGAATTTTGTTCATGGCCCAATTGCAAATTCTCACTCTTTTCTCGAAATCAGCATACAGTAGTTCTTGATGTAACTGAACGTGGTATGGATGCAAGCGATGTTTCTTCAATACTCGTTGCACTGATCTCTCACTTATATCCACTATTTCCCCAATTTGTCGTTGACTCCTACTAGGATCTTCTTCAACAGCAAGAAGAACTTGCAATTCATTATCTTCATTAGTAGCTGGCTTGATGCGCTCATGTTTGGAATAATTAATAGATCCAGTTTCAACGAATCGTCCCAAGACCTTTCGGAAAGATCTTTCATCTGGATGCCTTCTATCTGGATACAGTTGTGAATAAATTCTACTTGCCAATAAACAATTCCTGTCTGATTCACCTAATATGAAAATCATATCAATCAAATCACTTTTTGATAACAACATTCTGATGAAATTATACCGACAGTTCAACTTCACGATTGACTAAAAATTTCAATATTCATTTGCAGCCAAATATTTTGTTCTGTCATTTGCCAGACTACTTGATTTCCAATAAATATTTCATTCGCTGAAAGGTTGTTTTAGACCGAAAGAATATGGCACAAATTCCGAGATTTTTGAAATTATTGTAACTATTCAAGAACGTCCATTTTGTGGTGTAATTCGCAACTTGTTTATCTAGCAACAGGTAATTTTAGGAATGGGCGATATTTCAAGGAAAGGGTATTTTTTGTATATTCTTATCAGTCGTCAAATGGATTTCGCTTTGAAAAAATGACCATTTATCGAAAGAAATGCTCATTTAAGAAAAACTATTGAACTTAGCCATAGGAAATACTTAATGAAATTTGTAGAGGTTTCGTTGGCGCTTCTTATGGATCAATAATATACAGGGTGTTCCATTTAATATAAGGAAGATTTTGCAAATTTTCATTTACAATATTTGGCAAGCGGTTTTTCATACCCTGTATATCACAGATCGATTTCAGATATATCGTTTGAGAGAGTTACCAATGTAGAATATTCGACCAAAAAAAAATTTCAACTGGACGTGGCACCACTTTATAATTTCAAATATTCTGAGTGACGAATATTGGAAAAAAAACCTGTCATGCTAGATATCTCGAAAACCATCAATATTTTCGAAGTGCAGATATACATAAAGTTTATTTTATTTTCTATGAAGAAACCGAAAAAGCGATAAAAAATATAGGTTGCCATTTAAAAAGACACAGTTGGGATCCGCCCAGAAAAAATCGAACACCCTGTGTGACCGCCAATATTTTTATTTTGTCGAGCTCGAGCAATAAGGTAATATTATAGAAAATTAGATTCCTATCTGCTTCCTATATAGAGATATGGAACACCGCGCCACTGTTGCAGGACCCTGTATATATATATATATATATATATATATATATATATATATATATATATATATATATATATATATATATATATATATATATATATATATATATATATGACGATATAATTCTCTGAGAGTGAATAATGATTTACTGAATACAAATCTCGTTGGTGATCTATATTCATATGAAGATGACACTATATAGGTAGTAGATGGATGAGACCATATCAAAGGCTGAAGTTGGCATGTCAATTTTGAAACATACCTTGAGTTATGACTTACTCACACTTGGTATCACGAAAATGGGTTCGTTACATGATTTTTGGGTTATAGTTCACTTGATAGAAATTTCAAATTGAAAAACAGTGCAATTTTTTAGCTCTTTAAGTACCGTAGTTTTTCCGTAATTGATTATTAAAAATCGAATGTGATAGGGCGGTAACGTCACGGCCCTATTCTTGCTTCTTTTTCGATTGACCAATAGTAACAATAGAAATAACCAACATTGTCAAATCGTAAAATTCGAGAAGCCTATGATTATCAATTTAATTATGGAAGTATATATTAACCCGTTAACGTTTCAATTAATGAAAAATTTCCACATGAAATAAAATGTACCTACACAGAAAATCATTTTTGGAAATGAGTCCTATATCTAAAATCAGTACAAGTCGAAAGATCTCAAAATATTCACCCAAACTATGATTTTATGCATTATTTAATAATATACAGTTATGAAAATCAAAAAATCTAGCAAACTGGATTAATGAATCATTTCAAATATTCAATTTATTCTATAATCTTCAATCTGTACAACTACAATTTATTATAAAAAAAAGATCCCAACATACATATCTCTTTCTAATATTGCTACTAAATTCAAGCATTATAGGCTCGCTTGGGTAATCTGTTAAATCTTCCAAAACTTGAGAGGAAGGTTGAATAAGGCCAAGTAGAGACAGAATTTATTATATTCGAACTGATTCAACAAAAGCTTCTGAGGTAATACCATTAATCATATGATGAAATTTAATGAAGTGAAATGTATTATACTTTCAGCAACAGTATTAACTCCAGATAATACTTTCTGTGGAGATTATTGAAGTTGAAATAAAAACTGTGTCATCGAATTCAATATTTTCGTCCCCCTTTCATTTATAGTCACTTTTTAAATGATTTTCATAAAATTTCAAAAGAGTAGAAGGATTGTAGTTCTTTCTTTTCAAAACTTCCACCAATTTTTTTCTCATAATTTTATCCTTTGGGAAACTAAACTCATTATATGAAATAACTCATCTATAAACCAATGCGTTTTCTGTTTTATATTATTCCCGCACAATTAAAATCAGCACAAGAATGCACCATATTATTATTCAAATATATCTCTAAACACTTTTGAAACACACACAAACTGAACTCGATGAAAAAACGAGTTGTTCCTACGCGAGTTGTCAGATAAGAAAAAGTTGAAACTCAATGTTGCAAAAACAAGCAGAATGGATCCGATATGATATACATTTTTAATGCCGAATAAACCAATAAATTGTGATATGGGTACTCCATTTTCCTGAGAAAATGAACGATCAATTAAAATTTCCTGTAAGTATTCATTCATTTTTGTTAGGAATAAAGCCAGCAAAATAATAAATATACAATGATGAGATCGCTCGCATCCACGAATTAAGCATAAAAATGGATAATACCATATAATTCCACGTGAAATTAAAAAGTTGAAAACAGCAGCATTCAAAAACACATTACACAATTGGATATTAGATAATACTGAAGAATTGAAAATGTGCTCACATTCTAATAATTCGGTTCCAACACATAATTTATTGTTTGAAGGTGGTTGACAATGTCTCGTGGTGTATTTCCTCAGTTCGGACTTCCATTGTGTAATTTAATATAAATTGATTTGAAATCTCTGAAAGAATCTATGAAAAATCAAAAAGATTAACCGAAAAATATAAATTTTATTGAACGAAAAACTGAAATTATAGAGAAATAACATACAAGTAACAAATAAAAAATATATAAAAAAATTTATTGTTCTTGTCATCTTCGTGTTCATCAGGTTGGAGCCCAGCTCCCTCACCCTTGTAGCTGAGTTTTGTCAGAAGGACAAATGAGCTTCGTGACTGAGTAGATAGGAAAAAAAAGTTGTTCATCCTTCAACGGAATACATGAGGGCCTTATCCGACAGACTGTGTCGGATCCTTGTGTATCGGGGGGGGTCGTCTACAGCATAATCTATAGCTTCCCTAACTAACGGATTGTCGTGAATTTCTGCACTATCAAAAACTCGCCGATTACTCGACTAAATGGACTGCTGAATGGAAGACAGCTGCAAATTTCTGCGGATGGCTTCATTCCGCACGAACCCAGGAATATTGACAGTCATCCGTATCAACTTATTTTGTGTTCACTCCAAGATGGAGATGTTTGACGAAATCGCTTGCCCCCAGACGCCTGAAGCATACATGATGACAAGTCTGAACATCGTGTTGTAGATGGTATCTTGTTTTTCAGACTCATTTTTGATTTTCTGTTCTGATCAGAGAGTACAGACTAGCTATCCGACCCTCGATCTTTGTTTCAACGCACATAATATGCGGGTTCCAGGTAAGTCTACGGTCTATTAGACGGCCGAGGTACTTTACCCGCGCTTGCCAGTCAATGTCCCTTTCAGAAATCCTCACTTTTCTGGCCCGAGAAGATTCCAATCTTCCCATCATTATCGCCTGAGTCTTATCCAGGTTCACTCGGATTTTCCAATCGAGGTACCAGCGCTTGAGGTCGTCCAATGCTCGTTGCATGTAGATGACGACGAGCTCCCGACCCATGGAAGATGAGAGGAGAGCCGTGTCGTCGGCGTATAGAGATATATTCACACGCTCGGGACTCGGAAGGTCGCTAGTGTGAAGAGAATACAGCGTGGGAGAGAGCACGGCTCCCTGTGGCACTCCAGCGAGGATCTCTCTGTTGTCAGACAGAGAGTCCTCTACTCTTAGCTGAAATGATCTGTCTCTCAGGAAAAACCCAATCCACCGGATCAGGCCCCGAAGCAGGTCGAACTCGATTAGTTTGTGCAGAAGACCTTCGTGCCATACACGTGTTTAGTTCTTGGATGTTGTTTTCGACCAGACTTAGAACCTGTAACTCAGTGGAGTGTTCTCTCCTGAAGCCAAATTGTTCATCAGGCAGAACATTTAGGTCCTCAACTTCCTCGTTGAGTCTTTGCAGGACGACTCTTTCAGCCATCTTAGCCGCCGAAGAAAGTTGACTGATCGGGCGATATTCTGTGGGAACAGCAGGTTTTGACCCTGTTTTGGGATCATGACGATCGCATTCCACCTTCTGGGTGGTATCTGGTAGTATCTTAGAGCCTCGGAGAGCCTCTTCAACAACTTGTTGGTTATTGAATCGACCCCCGGAGCTTTCTTGACCTTTGTGGCCCTGATGTAACCCTTCAGTTCTTTCACAGAAGCTGGACGGATGTTAGCATCGTCATCTTCTCTGAGGATACGGTGAACCCGATCTTCCAACAGCATATCGCGGTCGATGTCATCATCGTCGTCAACGATAAGTTGAAACTGATGTTCGGCAAAGGCTAACGCTTTGTCGGCGGTGGAGTAGCACACTCCGTGCTCTCCGTGAATGGGTGAGGGAGCATTATTCTTTCCCCTGAGCCTGCGGGTGACTCGCCAAAGCTCGTCATCCCCAGTTTCAAAGGATTCCAAGAGCTCCTCCCACCTTTCGTTTCGGTGATCAATGATGACCTGTTCAATTTGATTGGCCATCCTGTTTGCCACAATTTCATCTGCTGGGAAAAAGGTTCGTTGATAGATCCTTCTCGAGCGATTTCTCTCTCGTATGAAAGCTTTGATTCACAGAAAGCGCGAAGCGTTTAACTGCCGCGTCGAGTTCGTCGTGAGAGCGAGGTGCCTCAGGAGGGCGTGCATCTCTCCGAGCTGGTTTGTGAAGATATCCCAATCCGTCTTAAATATCATGCGGTTATCAGGAGAAGGAATATCATCGCCCAATACCAGGATTACTGGATTATGATCAGAATCCAATTCCGACAGAACGTAAATTTCGCTAGTCAGAGAGACGTTTCTAAGAAGCGCGATGTCTAATACGTCAAGCCTAGTCTGCCCGCGATGGTACGTATGCTTATCTGATCCCAGCACAAGATATTCATGCCTGTCAATATGCGCATGAAGCGCTTGACCGTTTCGATTTGTGGATCTGCTCCATATGGTCTGTGCTTAGCATCAAAATCGCCAACAGCAATTGTCAGAATGTTGTTTCCCATCAGCAGTTCATCCAGTGATTCTGGGAGCAAATGATTGTTCGGAGGGTTGTGAACCGAGATTATTCTGTGACAACCCATGCTCAGTCGAATTTCGACCCCCACGGCCTCAGTTGCGTGTAATCGAGCACTGTCAATGCCGTATTGGACACACTGGAGGGATCGTTTGACAAAGATACCAGCTCCTCCTCCAGCACGTCCAACACGTTCTTTGTGGTAGAATCTGTAATTTGGAATGACAATGAATTCGTTTCTCAGTGTCTCTTGGACAAGATGTTATGGTGTGTCAGACTTATTCCTCCGAGATCTGACTATTTATAGGTCACTCGAGTGCTTTCGCCTGTCTCCTCTTCCCTCTCACCGCTTCATTTGTTTTAAAGGGAGACCGTTTGGCGGGAGTTGGTCGTTTTTTGCTTGATTACGCTAGCTTGGCTAAATGTGTTGTTGGATAATTCATTTCACCCTCATTCATAATAAAATACCATTGTTGATATAGTTCTTCTTTTCAATTCATTTTCAATAAACAATATCTGTTTACAGTTGACACAGTTTTCACTAACCCATTCAAACACAAGTGTTTACTCTCAACAGAATGTGTTAAAATATTATGCATGAACTATCAAATTTTTCAATATTTAAAGACATCCATTTGATATTTTTATATTTGTTAATAAATTTGAATTTGAAATTTGATAAACTGGATTTAGAAAGCTACAATTTTCATTACGGAAAGTCAGCAATAACTGAAACATGTTTATAAAACAGCCACTGGAAATTATATGTGGACAAATCAGGTAATCCATCAGTGAATCAGCAGTAGTTGGAGTACACAGAAATGAGATTAATCCTCTTAACAGTATCGCTTTCAACGAGTGGAAAAACTGGGTACAAAACACAATCAGAGCAATCCTCTTTACAGTATCGCTTTCAACGAACGAAAAAACTGGGTAGGAAAAACAATAAATCAAAGTATGGTTTGGAGTTCAAAATATAACATCACCAACCATTATCTACAAACAATAATTCAATTGTATTTTTTACCAAAACAACGTTTACAATGAAGTTTTGTTTGTCGCTCTCGCAAAAATTCAATAGCCCTTGTCCAGTCATACAAAATGAAAGATCGAATTATTGAGTTCCGAGTGGATACACGTTTAATCGATTAGAAAATTACGTTCGTGCATTTGGTCACGCAGCGTTGGAGTTATACTGAGCACGGAAAGTAATATGCGGTGCATGGCAATATAGCTGCGAATGTTGTTGCTTTTGCTGTTATATGGAGTTCGATTAATGCTCCCGGGAAATCACACAATTTGACGCACTCTAAATTTTGAAAAAATGAAACCTATACTACCTTATCAACAACTGGGAGCAGTTCTTCGAATTTAAGAGGAGAAGCAAATTTCATGTCATAGTGTCGAATATGGAAAATAATCATGAAATAATTCAAATCCATTTAAGCGAATACATGAATTGAAAGATGTTCCAACCTCAACTTCAATATCATAAAACAAAAACACTCAGTATCCAGAATTCCATCTTATAATATTCCAAGTTCATAAACATCGAAATTGATATGATCACAGGATATAGAAATATAAAACAATCTCCAAATACGCAAACTTTGCACAGATTGCATACTGAGCATTCTACCTTAGTACAGTAATCGGATCAAAATTGCAATGTCAGCGTATAAATCTACATAAATATTGAGGGAGATCAAGATCATTAATAGACATTATTCAGAAATTCATTCAGTATCTATTGATCTTCAGAAAGAGGTTCCAGCCACGCAACACATCTTCTTTTCTTCGATCCTGCTGGGTGGCAGCATAATGTGAATTTTTGGTGAATTATTGTATTTTTGATTAAAATTTTGAGTGTGAGTTTATTCCTGAAGTACTTTTCACGTTTCGTTACAATAAATATCGAATTAAGTTTTTAAATGAGTTCTTTCATTATTTGAATGAATGATGAATGAGTTAAAAAGCTAATAAAATCCTCTCGTTAATAAGCCAAGCGAGTACAACAATAGTGTCACATCGGCATGTCAATGAAAAAAGTTTACAATTCCACGTGGTGAGCGGGTTTTAGAAGATATAATGGCTGGAAGTTTCGCCCCTAGAAAGTTTTAGAACAGGTCCAAATATTCGAGAGTGTTCAAACCCTCCCAAAACGCTCTGGAACATGGTGGAATGCTTGAAAATAGTCTTGTACGTTAAGAAAAACCTACGAACATCCCAGATCATCGTGTAACGAACCA
Source organism: Leptinotarsa decemlineata (assembly GCF_025532065.1). Classification (NCBI taxonomy): domain Eukaryota; kingdom Metazoa; phylum Arthropoda; class Insecta; order Coleoptera; family Chrysomelidae; genus Leptinotarsa; species Leptinotarsa decemlineata. The sequence continues at coordinate 120,344 of NW_027412545.1, read as the reverse complement.
TGGAGTTATATTTGTTTGAAGGTGTTTGACAATTTTTCGTGGTGAATTTCATTGGTTCGGACTTCCATTGTCTAATATGATATAAATTGATTTGAAATCCCTAAAAGAAAAAATCGAACTATTAACATGAGCTGAAAATTGAAATGACGTTTTCATGACGTTTTTATTGTTAGTATCCACAATCGCCTTCTGGTGATAACTGGACCTATTTCTACGAGATCTGACTATTTATAGGTCATTCGAGTGCTTTCACCTATCCTCTCTTCCCTGTCTCCGCTTCATCTGGTTTAGCGGGAGCTGACCGTTTGGCGGAAGTTGGTCGTGTTCCGTTTGATTGAAGGTTTTCCATATATTGCGTATCTCTACGCTAGCTTGGCAAAATGCGTGTTTCTCCTTGGAGATGATTTCAGCTCGAAACCACTTAATGTTATGTTGATGCTTGGCAATGCGAACTTTCAATGACCTCTTAGTTTCACCGACGTATTATTCTCCGCACTCGCAGGGAATGCGGTGAATGCAATTCTTGGAATCGCAGTCCGCGTTTGGTTGCCTGGTTTTCGTGAGGCTGCTTCGGATAGTGTTCCCAGATCTGAAGCAGGTCCTGATGTTATACTTGGACTCAATTCTTCTCATCCTTTTAGACAATAATCTGATGTAGGGAAGTACAAGTATTGGTTGTGGCAGCTTCTCTTCCTTGTGAGGCTCTTGCTGTCTTCTAGCCGAAGTCTGTTCCACTATCACTTTGGAGTAACCATTTCGTTGAAGGTCATTTTTGATGATGCCTAGTTCTTTTTCAAGACCTTCCTTTGTATTAAAGAGCCTGAAAGCACGTTCTACTAGAGTTTTGATGATTCCCCTCTTAGTCGATTGATGGTGGTTGAATTCCTGGTTCGGATCATGTGTGAGTTTTCGGTATACAGATGTTTTCATTCAGTGTCGGTCCTCTTCCTTTTCCATTTTGAAAGTGATGGAAGGACTCATGTTGTTGATGTGCTTCAGAAAGTTGTCTAGTTTTGCATTCCCATGATTTCATATTATGTAGGTGTCGTCAACGTATCTCAATCAGACTCAGGGCTTCTTGTGGGCTTCTTCAAAGGCCGGAGTTTCAAACCACTCCATATAGCAAGATAAGGAAATATTTTGCTGTTTTTCATTTATTAATTTGAGAGAAATTATTATTGTATGAAAGTCAATGGAGGACAATTTGAACATTGGATTCAAATACGCAGATTTAATTTTTTTGATCGTAAGCATGATGATAACACAATGTAATTTTTCGAGAATGTAATTTTTTGATGATTGTTTAAGTTTGTGAAAAGGGCTTAATGAAAATGGACTTGTACATGTAAAAATAACCAAATTATTCAAGGTGGCTCATTCGAGCTGCAAAATAGATTTTTGGCAGAAACAGTTCATCAAATTTACGTTTTTCATACACCGTTGTGAAGAGGCTTCCACGACCTTTCAAATAAAGTATCACTTAACCCCTTTCCCCTATTCAAGTTTGAGGGGTTGAAGAGCCCCCTATTAGGGGGTTGCTCGTTCAGGCCTAAAATATACGTTACAAGATGTACATCAAACAAAATCATTCGACGTGTTTCGGGAAATGTTTCCACTCACTATGGGATAAGAAATATACGGGGTGGCTCGTCTGAGATGGTGGCTCGTTAGCTGGGTAAATTGTTGTTCTTACATTATCTATCAATCATTTATATGATCATTCCAAACCGGAAGAACCTGGCCCATATTTTAAAAATACGTTTACTCGGTCCGTCATTGTGGTATATTTTGTTGCGCTATTTAGTTGAACATACTTCCGATTTTGCTAACTGTGAGTTGGATGACGATGGTGTTCAAGTACTTTTTGCAACAAGCAAACACATTTTCAATGAAAAAGTCCAAAATAATATTTTCTGTAATTTATTTAAACAATGTGTAGAGTATGTGGACTGGAATAGGTAATCGTTAATCAAATATTTTATATTTCTATAACGAAATCAATTTTGTTTTCAAATATTCATGTCATATTATTTCAATGTAATTACAATTTCATTCAATATTGACAGTTAGATCAGTTGGTTTTTGATTATAATTGTGTGAATGCATTTGAACATAGGTGGGTTAATTTACAGAATTCAATATTTATATTGCAATATATCAATGTAGAGTCTTCCAACAGCGGCTTCCGAACTTTGACAATTGATAACGGCCATTTTGTTGAAGCTACATGTTTTAAATTGGTTGTCATTTTTTCAGTCTGTCCACGATGGATGGAAATAAAAACAATAAACTTGTTTTATCAAAATGGGTGTTTTATTCAGGCAACGTTCCATGCGCTTCGCCCATTTTGCAGTCGTCATAATCATCCTACCGAGAGGACTATTCGCAAAGAACCAGTCCACTGGTTCATTGAACGATCGACCAACACCCGCACGTCGACAAAACGTCAGATCTGCCGAAAATATCGCCACTGTCTGTGAGAGTGTGCAGGAGGATCCTAGGCAGTCGAGCGTCGCTCACAGGAAGTCGGCCTTTCGCAGACCATAACTTGGCAAAATTCAACTCACCCAAGAACTGAAGGTAAACGACAACGACATGTGTTATCTTAATAATAATGATAATAATAATAATAATGTTGTGAATAATCAGCCGACTGCTGATCAGGTGGACCACTTCTGGGAGGATATCTATGAACACCCGCAGCTATTCAACTTAGACACTCCAGCCCTAGCGAAGTTCGAAGCTTTCAACAGAGAGCTTCGACAGCCTGAGCTCAATGAACTGCGCAACCCAATAACCCCGGATGACGTTCGAAGAGCTCTTGTGGAATCCAAGAACTTTGCTGCTCCAGGCCCAGATGCGTTGAACACTTATTGGTGGAAAAAACTACCAAGCACCCACCACCATCTGGCCCGAGTTTTCAACTCATAGCTGGACGGAGAGCTATGGATTGTCGAGGGTTGGACCGTTCTTATCCCCAAAAAGCTGAGATTTGTCGATTCCTAAGAATTACAGACAGATAACGTGCTTGAATTCGTTTTATAGTTGTTTACAAGCATCTCATACACACGAATACTCACCGCAGTTGACCGAGTGTTCAAACGGATATATGAGCAGAGAGGGTCGAAGAGAAGAGGCGCTGGATATAAAGAGAACCTGCTCATCGATTTGCTCAGATGCTTCGCGGTACCCGCCAAAGTAGTGTGATGCATTGAACAACTGATACCACTTTGGCGAACTCGCTTCACCATAACATCTGGTCAAACAAGAGCCCAAACAGGGTGGGTCACTTTCAGAAGGGGTGTATTTCAGGGTGATTTCCTCAGTCCTCTTCTCTTCTGCATCTCACTATTGCCATTGTCCGTTGCGCTCAGAAACACTCAAGGGTATAACTGTGGCACCCCTAGAAACCGAAGGCACAAAGTCACCCATTTGTTCTACATGTATGATCTTGAATTTTATTCCTCTGGAGAGAAGGATCTCCATCAGTCCTTGGGGGTGGTGGAAGAGTACACGCATGCTATCGGTATGAAATTCGGGACAGACAAATGTGCAATAGTCCATCTCAAAAGAAAACGATGCGGGGACTACGGAGAGGATGTGCAGCTCGTAGATGGAAGCATCCCACACCATATGGATGCCGGAGAGACGTATACCTACCTCGGGGTGAAACAACGACACTCACAAGAGTTTCAGCACAAACTTCGACAGATCTGGTCATCGGAACTGTCGGGGAAGAACAAAGTTGCTGCAAGAAATATGCTTGCCGTTCCAATCTTACTCTACGTGTTTGGAGTAGTGAAGTTGACTCTGGGGGAGCTGTATCAACTCGACGTAAAGACCCGAAAAATGATGCATCTCTATAGGAGTTTGCATCCCAAATCGTCCATTCCACGGTTGTACTTCCCCCTTCAACAGGGAAGTCGTGGAGTTTTGAGTTTGGAGTGTCTACATGACAGAATGGTACCGGATACAGTCTGTAAAGTCTTCAGGAGTTCGAATCCCCTTCTCTGCATGGTCCGTGACCATGAGAGAGCAGGAATTGGAGCATTCCTCTTAAGGGCAGCTTCCCGAGCAGCTGATGAACTCGATAAAGTTTTCGACACTGAACGAGGTGACCACAACTCTGTCATTGAGTTGCAACCCGTTCAGCAAAAAGCTCAGATAGAAGCTGCAGAGATCACCTTACTTCTGCGGAAACACAAGGATAAGCCAATGCATGGGGTCTTCTTCAATAACATAGGAGACCTTGGCTTATCAAAGCGCCTGACGTTCGCTTTTCTCAGGTCCAGTGGGCTGTAGTCGGAAACTGAGGGGTTCATCATGGCTTGCCAGGATGGAGTCTTCAACATCTTAGTCTACCGCTGTCGCGTGATGGATATAGAGGTTTCTGACACAAGGTGCACGGCCTACCGCGAGGCGCCCGAGGCCCTAATGCACTTGCTATCAGCATGTCCAGCATATGCGGTCTCTGCCTATATCCATCGACATTACGCGGTCCTAAGAGTGCTATATTACCATCAACGGCAGTCTTACGGTATTGACGAGACACTGGTGTTGCCCTACGCTCCGGGTGATATTGAATCCGTTGTGGGGAACGAGAAGTGCCGAATTTATTCGAACTATTCATTCCCTACGCTCAGGCTCATACAAGCTAATAAGCCTGATGTAGTTCTTCTCGACCACCAGCGCAAAACGATATTTGTCGTGAATTTTTCAGCTCCTGGCGAGACGAATATCGTCAGAAAAGAGGGGGAGAAACGGATAAAATATCGAGATTTCCTTTTCGAACTCCGCAGACTCTATCCAGATCACTCTGTCAAGATGATTGTTCTAATTATTGGAGTCCTTGGTGGAATTTTTACAGATTTCAGAGGAAGCATTTTGAAGATACCTAGATACCATTTTGATACTACCTAGAAATAAGATAATGTTCAGAAACAGTTGCTCCTAACTCTTATGCCTGTAGGCATAATTTCAACATTGGTCAAAATACATCCATCATTACTGTATCAATTAGGAGTAGGAGTCTAGCGATACCTCATTTCTCTTTTGAAAGCTTGCTATTTTCCATAAAGTTTATCTTTCTTTCATTAGTTATGTAGTTAACAGGACATTGATCAAAAATTCATCTCCCTTCTGTCCCTTACGACTAATATAATTTTGAGCAATCGAATCTACGCTTGTGAATCGTGCAATACCACAATGATCCGTTTTGAAACCACTCCTTTCCAAAATTTACATAAATGATCTGTTCTATTATCTATTTCAAAAAAGTCATTAGGTATACAGATGACGCTACTTTGATAAATAAAAATCGGGATTGGAAAACTTCCAAACCAAAAGAAGAAGCGGTACGAAATATAATCGAGAATTGCTATGAAAATTATCTATTTTATCGCAGTTATAACAAACCTCAAAAACCCATCATTTTTCACGATTCACACAACAACTAATGGTTACTCAGCTATTCTACGCGGTATCGCAATGAATGGAAATCTAAACTGGAAACATATTGAAAACGATAATTGAAAAAGTTCGGCATCACAAAGTCTCGATTGAGGGCTACTCATGCAGATTCATAATTCAGTTATTATATTATAATTTAAGCAATTCACTTCACAACCAATAATAACAACCAATAATACCTGGGCTGAAAAGTCTCGAGCCTAGCACATATGTCTTATTGTATTCACCGCTTTTTCAGTTAGTGGTTATAGAGACACCGATGATGCAGAACGCTGTGAACGTCCAACTGAGACAGTAACACCAGAAAATAAAAATAAATCCACAAAATCGGTTTTAATTGTCGAAAAGTGAAGTTGCGTGAGTTAGCAGACATTATATAGATATCAAAAGAACGTGTTGGCTTTATATTGGCTATGAGAAAGCTCTGTTCGAAGAGAGTGCCACACGAGCTCACTGTTGACCAAAAACAAGAACGTCTTGATGATTCTGAGCAGTGTATGGCCATGTTTGAACATTACAAACCAAAATTTAAGTGTCGATATGTGACAATGGATGAAACACAGATTCATCACTTCACTCCGGATGGAGAGCAACTCGTGAACCTCGTAACAAAGCCCTCAAAAGCACAACACTCAGCAGTGTGGTTATGGCCTCGGTATTTTTGGATGTGCGTAGTGTTATATTCATCGACTATCTTGGGAAGGGAAATACCAGTGAATATTATATAGCGTTATTTGAGCATTTGAAGTCCGAAATTGCAGAGAAACGACCGCATATAGCGAAGAAAAATATTGTTTCATAAAACAACGCAGCGTGTCAAAGTAAAGAACATTATCGCGATTTAAAGAAATCTTGCTCTCCTATATTCATGAAGAAATATTTTCATAAACTGAAAAATATATGGACTAAATGAACGCTTATATCAAGTAAAAAAAATATTCCAATATTGTGCATACATTCCAATAGAAATCATCACATTTACTCAAGAGAAATAAGTATGCATTCTTTACTCTGAGCAAAATTAATCTTGAAGCAAAACTTTTTTGTGTTTTGAAAGAATAATATGTTAACTTGGAACACTATTTAAATATCTCCGTAGGATAAATTAATTGTTTTCCTTTGAAAAGAAGCATTTTTCATTCAAACGCTTTCATTTGTATAAATCAAATAAACTCATTTACTTCATCAAAGATGAACTTATGCTTCTGTTTATAAACTGTCCCTCTCATATGGATGTCTTTAGTAACTTGAATCCAAAGTATCTCATCTGTAATATGAACAGCAATAAGTGGTAAGGAAAGAAATTAAATAATACATCATATATTATGATTGGTTTATTTGATGCAATTGCAAATCATAAATATTACCCTGAAAAAGCATATGATGAAAAACAAAACGTAATAGACAACTGAATTTTCTTTGCTAATCTTTGCTCAAATGTCATATTCCATTCGCACAGTATTGAGAGATCATTCAGTTATACAAATAACACAAATGAATATTCAATCCGAAAACATACATAAAAAGTGTCATATTCTTGACAAATTGCAAATTAACAAAAAAAATAATAGAATCGAAGCCTATAAACATCACAACTCAGAAAATGAATTAATTTATCAGTAATTTTACACAAATAAAGTTTTCAAAACTAATTGCCATTCTGGTAAATAACATTAAAAAAATCACTATCGTCTATCAAGTTCTGCATTCTGCTTTTGTTTATCCCCAATTGCCGGAACATCACTTGGATTCTGAAATGAAAGAAGAAATCAGTACATCGTCGTTAGCCACTATTAAAAATATCTAGAAAGGTAAAACTATGAAAACAGCTGCCACTTAATAAAAAAACTATATCTTTTTTTTAATAAAAAACTATATGAGTGGGGTTTATTCCGTTAACCAACCCAATTGTTGTCTGCATACGAACGACAACCCTCAAAATTTCAAACTTGTCTGAGGTCTTATTATTTAACATACGATTCCTGTCAAGTTGAAAGGTGCTTAAACATTCTTTATCAGAAATGAATAATCAATTCAAAAGACGTACCCCTTTGAAGTGGACAGAAGTCTTTACAGAAAAATTGCCTTTCAAAATAATCATTTTGGAACCGTTATAGGAATTCAAAGTGTTGTGTGAGCATTATTTGAGAATCAATGGAAAATATAAAATGTTTTATTTAAAAAATTCAACTCATGATTATACAAACATACTAAAAGGTATGTGATTCGCCATTTGAATAAAAACATTCACTGTTTTCACGTTTTTGGAAATTCTGATTCCTCCTCTACCTATTTCTTACATTCCTAAAGAAATATATTAAATAATTTCAAACTGAGTAGGTTATATTTGTTCCCAATGAATAAAAACTTTTCTGAGGTAATTACAGAATGTAAACACATTTCGGAATTCAACAAACATTTACATGTTGAAATCAGAAAGTGACTGTCATATGTAAGTGCTTTTTATACCTACTGGTGCGTATTTTGGTATTTTTTGTATTATAATTTATTGCCGAAACTATAAGTACCTCTCTCGTTCACTGAAATATGAATTCGTTCTTAGAAAAAATCAAATTTTATTTAGAGAAAATACACTTATTTTAAACAAAATAAAAGATATGTTCAAAACAAGAGATTGGCGAATTTGAATCAACGTGGAGGATTTTTGAGTTCAAATTAATATACACTTGCAGAGCTCGGCAAATGTAATAATGCATGTGTGAAGCATTGATATAATTTTCGCAAAATGAGGGCAAAAAAGAGTTGCAGTCAAAGTTTACCACTTTTTCTTCAGTACTAGGTATACAACGCAGTACTTACTGATATAGTGGAGTTTCTTTCTCAAGTAACCCAAACACCTTAATTTTATTCAATTATAATACTTACCCATGAAAATATTGTCCAACTGTGTAAGACTCCAGTCGTGTAAAATCTGTTTCATTTTGGTAGATACAAAATAATCGGAAAAGAATTGAACTACCTAGAGACACATAAAACACTTCCTGCTTAAAATCACAACACACCCACTTCACTTTACAAACCATACGAGCGCGTATGTTGTACATTGTTAGTTTCTTATAATACTAAATTTAAATTCTTTTCAATAATATCTCTGTTCAAATAAAACAGTTTCTTTTCAAACTGAAATGAATGAAATACTTCCTTAAAAGAAATCCTATTCATATGCATTCTATACAAAATTCCTGTTATGTTCAGTCGATCATAATATAGTTTTGTATATAGATTCACAAAACTCTTGTTATAAACGAATTGAGTTATTTGAAGGGATACAGTTTTGAATTCAAACAAACTACATGTTTTCAGATCAGGTTGATATTGCTTTCCATTTGAAACAGTTTATTTTTCTCTTTTAATAGGCGGTAGATTTCGAGATTATATTTTCTTGATTCGAAATAGATCATCTTCGCAATAATATAATCAAACAAATGCTGTCGTTGAAAAGCCAAAAATTTGATTTCTTCGTTAAAAAAATTGTGTTTTTCTTGTGGAACATGGCGCTGTTGGAATGAAGTAATGATTTCTCCAATAGAGATAAAACTTTTGAAGCAACCTATGATCTTTTTTGAAAGAAATACTTTTTACTGTGTACATGAATTGAACTTTCAATTGCTCCCACATCCACCGTATTCACCAGATTTGGCTCTACTGGCGACTACTGGCTGTTCGCAGATCTAAAAAAATTCTCACCAATAAGAAATTTCGCTCGAATGAAGAGGTTTAAGAAAAAAAATCTGTTTTTCCGTTAACCAGCTGTCGCACCCCTACGAACGACAACCCTCAGAAGTCGAAACTTGTGCGAGCTAAGAATTAACGAGGTTTTACCTTTTAACGTGTGATCCCTAACACGGGTTGGACGGTAGCAAGTGAAGATCGATCGTTCAGACTAGGGCTTGAACCACCGACCAACACGGCAGTCAATTCGAGTGAGTGAACAAAGCACCCACGCCGAACCGCTTGGCTACCGGTTATTGTTGAAAGTGAGGCATATTTCGGGGCAAAGAATGAATCGTTCTTTAGAAGTGGTACCGACATGTTAGAGCTGCGCTTGGATGATTGTGTGGCTCTTTATGTAGATGACGTTGATGAATAAAGTCAATTTTGAATAGAAAAAAGTGTTATCTTTTTTAGACCCATGTGGTACCCGATGAACATTGTTTTTGCATATGATGATTTGTGCGAGATATTTGTAGATGAAATAAAATTGTTTTCGAAAAGTACATTCATAACGAGATGGTCGCAGATATGATTCATAAATTACATATATAGGAACGTCATCTTGATGACGTTTGTAATGATATATCGTATACACATTTTTCATGATTGAAATATCTGTTGGAAATTTGAACATCATTAATATTTAAACCCGTCTGTCCCATATGGTCGCACATAATTCAATGTGGGTGGCTTGATGAAAATATTATTTGCTTTGAATATTTCAGAAATGTTGGCAATAAATTGAAAGTTAGTAGATCATTTTTCATTTTTGGTGATTTGTATTAATGCCCTGTAATGTATTAGATATGTAGGATTTTCCAAAGTCAATACTGAGAGTCTTGTGCAAGTGTGTTTTTTCAAAGCTATTTTTGGGATCGTGCAAGGTTGGAAACTTAAAAAACAAAATTAAATATGAGGGAGATATTCCACAAAAACTATTATTGTTTGATATGAAAAAAAGTGATATATTCAGTTCTTACAAGCGGATTATGACAGAAGAGGATGATTTTCAAAACCTGAATCTGCTTGAAAATCTGAAAATATCTATATTCAATTCATGTATCCCTCTACTATTCTGAATTCACTATAGACATATGCAGGTTAAAATCTGAATGTAACATGTTTCGAACGTATTGAATTTGAAAATATTTTTAATTGTGGTCTGACCAGATCGTGACTAATTTGGATTGGCAGACTATGAAGCATTTTTTTGTGTAATGAAATTCAAACAAATTACGAGAATATATCTTGCACGACGTTATACAATTCCGCGTGTAACTGACGTTGTTCAAATTGGTTTGTGTACCCCATACGCAAATGGCAATCCGCATCTGCTATTGGGTTGAATTTTGAGGGAGATTGTGCCAGTCTTACCTGTTTGTTAGTTGAAAATGTGATATAAAGTTACAAAAATATACTAGGTTCTAACAAATTGGTCCCACAATGAGCAGCTTAGTCAGTTTCATTTACCAGTTTTTCACTATTTGATGAAAGATAAATTGAATGTATGAATTGTAAAAGAACATTCAAACGGACTAAAGCAGAAAAAAAATTGGGATATCGTTCTCCTGATTATACATTTACTGTTACAAGAAAGATTCTTGAAAATTGGAAGAATCTACAGTTCTTCTATCTACATTATTCGACGCACTATTGAAATTTGAAATGTCAATCATTCACACCTATATTTTTTTTAGAGTCAATATGCATTGTATTTGATATTTCGAGGACAGCAATAATTTGTGCAGCAATTTCAGTGTGCATATTCGCAAACTGAAATTATTGTAGGTATATCACTCCATCACATTTTTCACATTTGGCTGTCACCAATAAGAAAATTATTTTTCAAACATTAATTCAATAACACATTTGGAATTTACACAGGCGCAGATGAATGCTTTTTCGAAGCCTCCATTGCACCGCAATATATGATCATTGGCGGATACAGAAGGAAGGCTGAGGGGCTGCAGCCCCCTTTGATTTAGAATTTTTAAATTGTTCTACATTGTTTTCATACCGTTATTTAATTAAGTGATAGAAGAATTCCGGGTATCACCTTATTAACGCATGGAAGTGAGAAGAATCCAAACAATATTTTCATGAGTTATTGTTATCATTTGGTCAGCCTCCCTCTTTAAAACTAACTGGATGTGCCTATGTACATGACTGATATTATCATTACTCAAAAACGCGAAGCACCAACGTTGTAGACAAATCAAAACCTTCAGGCAACACTTTCTCATTTTAAAAGACGAATTGCTTCCATTGAAACATCAACGCAAACAAAACTGGGGGAGCAGTGAAAATAAAACGCACAAAAAGAAGAAAGTCGAATAATGGCATCAATAATGAAACACAACGGAGCAAAATCGTTACCAAAGAGCTAGAAAGTTTCAAGAATTCCAATTCAGCTTTTTGACAGTTAACAAGTGCATTCTCTGTAAACAAATGATGTCTAGAAGTCGCTGTTGAGGTGAAGGGTTTTCACTTTGTTGGTTTCAGGTAAAATACGACAATATCTCCTAGTCTGCCGTCTATGGATGGATTGATCACGAATATTGAAGAAAACCGGTCATCCCAGAGGTAATCAGACAGACAGGTGGAAACAACGGTACGAAAAATAAGAATAAGCTATACTCAGACTGCAGCACTTCCCGTACCCGTTCAAAAAGGCAGCGGCTATCCACATCCCGAAGCCCAAAAAAAACCACCTGTTTTCAGATAATCGTAGGCCAATTAGCTTACTGCCTTCCATTATCAAAGTGGCGGAGCGTGTCATCTTGAAGAGACTCGAAAATCAAACCAGAGAGCTAGGAATCCTCCCGGATGAAAAATTTGGTTTAAGATCAGAACACTCACCAGAGCTACAAGTCCTGAGCGTGATAGACTTCGCGACCGAAGGCTTCAACCTCGGCAAACGATACAACACCGGAGCTATCTTCTTAGACGTCCCCAAGGCGTACAACAGAGTTTGGCATGACGGACTACTTACTGACCAAGATTAGCGATTTTAGATAAACAAAACCAATGGTAAGATTGATTCAGTCTTTTCTAGCTGACAGGCGATGCCGTTGCAGAGTAGGGGACGAATTATCAACAATTCGACTACTGGAAGCAGCGACAACTTTAACAAGTTGGCGTTCTACGCGGACGGCACGGCCCGGCTGGCGAGATCTACGAGCCAAGCGCATGTCACGAAATATCTGCAGCAACAGGCAGACCGATTAGAGGAGTGGGTCACCCTGTAGAAGATCAGTATAAACCGTGACAAGAGTCAGGCGATACTATTCACTCGCAGGCTTGTACAACCGGAAGGCAAATTCACCTTCAACGAACAAGAGATTCCGTGGACCAACAAAGCGACATACCTAGGGGTCAGGAAATTAACATTTCAGTCTCACGTACGGCAGAGAATCGGAATGGCCAGACACGCCAGAGAACGGCTGGCACCTATTATAGGACGCAGAAGCAACATGGGGTTGAAAGTAAAGTTGCTGATGATTAAAACCGTTCTCATGCCCATAATACTGTTTCAATTAAATGATCAGAAAGAATAGCACCTGAAGACTGACTTTCGACCAAAAGAGGTCAGATGTCAATCTTGCTGAAGTGCCCATAAGTAAGTTGAGGGCCGCTTGGAGAGCGAGGGTGGATGGAGTGAAGTTTTCCTCGCAAATAAGTTGTAGGGCAAAGTTTTTACTTCAGGTCACTCAACCCGGGAGGGGGCATGGGGGAGATAATCAGTTGTTCACCTTGGAGAGCCTTGTGTTCCTTAGATATTCGGTCGATCTCATAGGTGGCGTTTCCGTGAGGGCAGATGCCACCACTCAGACTTGTTATCCAATGACAGATGAGTCCAACATTGAATCCAAAGTTCAGCCTAGCAGCACTGATGAAACGTTTGGAAGGTCAAAACAGCGCTATCTTGTATTGAGTCGCGAAAGATACGTTTTTGGACTCTGGTACCTTGAGTTTCATCTATAAAAAACTGGTATGTCTGCAGTCGATACAGGTTCAAAAGGGTAACCATTCATTATATACTCATGATGCACTATTTGGAACCTTTAGTGTAGTAACGAATACTACTGGACCGTTATTTTGAACACGTCGACACGTGTTCCATTCACTAAGTGCTCATCTGCAAGGGGAACAAGAAGATGGTGATTGAAACACGCGTCGAAGCGTTAAAAATAAGGGTATAGTGTTGGGATAAGAATATGGTAATATTCATTCATCATATATCAAAGCTAAGTAGAAATATTAAGTTTTCCAGTAATTTTTTGGTTATTTGACAGAGTAAATCCAAACATGAAAGTTACTGACTGAATATATTTTGTCTTTAGTAGTTTTTGATTATGATATTTCCAGTTAGCAAGGTATGAACTCAACTTGTGTTCAAAGCTCACTCCTCGTCATCCAAAAAAAATCAAAAGACATACATTTACCTCACAATAATTATTTTCTACACTATAGAATGTTTCTGGGGTAATTTGTTGCAAGCACCTCTTTTACACCAACGAAATCTGAAATGAACTTGGGTTGTGTATCGTACACTTCACATGTCACGTATCCCTTCAAAACATTTAGGAGCAACATATCAGTTGACCTAGTGGTGTCTTCTGAGGGGCTACGCCTGTTTGTCTATCAGTTTGTAAAATTGACAAACTGAAATGTGTTTTCAACTGATGTTACGTATCAGAGAGATAGGGTACCTCTTCAGTACAGACTCATTCAGAAGTCAATAAATCAGACCGTTGATTGGGCAAACGTGATCCCTGACAATGATCCGCTAGATTACCTGATATAATACCTTCAGATTTTTCATGGACATTCGTGAAATCGGAAGTATATATTACACAATCGCAATCTGATCAGAGCTCATTATTGAAATAAGAGGTGCTCATGAGGGAATCTCCAGAAACATTTCCTAATGTAGGAAACGAATTTGTAAACAGACTAAATTATTCCAGGAATTGAATGGGAAACATTTCAAACACTTCTTGGAATGAACTAAAGTGGGTGTTCAATACATCACTTTTAAATTACTGTTCCGATTTTGAACAACATCAAAGTGTTGGATAATAACATACCTATCAAACGAGTCCTTCTTCATTGAAAAAAGTTGGTAGGTCCTTCTCAGTGACAAGTGTATTGTCTCTTTCACGAAAGTTTTGTCGATATTTGATATCTTGTTCTCATTCAAAAGTTAGGAGAAGGGGGAAATATTTACGTTCGCATTGTATATGGGGGCAGATAAATTGGAAATTATTTCGTGCGGAGACAGTGATCTGCAGCAAATACAATCTTCTCCACTGAAATTCTTCAATAATTTCCGATTACTTCGATGGAGGTTTTGGAACAGATTTATGAATTGAATAACATATCAACACATACCTTGCTAACTCAATTTTTCTCCTGTGTGACGACTGACTGAAATGTCAACGGTCATAAATCGATATTAGAATACGAATTAATACTAATACTATGAATACGCTTGAAAAAGCTATCGTTTAGCGAACCACGTGTCGCCGTGTTTGTAAAAACTTTCATAGTGAAAATCATACAATAAACTGTATTAATGAGTTTCAATACTAGAAAATTGTCATTCCATTGTGAATTATTGTTCATTGTGGAATATTCATTTTTGATTGGCAGATAGAAAAGATCAATATGATTGTTTGAGAACAGAAAATAAATTAATATTTGAGTGAAGTACTAGGGAAGATAGTATGATAGTGACATTTCATTTCTCAACTTTATTTCAGTAACGATATTCTTAAAATTGTAACGCGAATACAGATGAAGGAACAGAAATTGTTCATCTTCATAAATGTCTCTAAATTTTATAGTATGGTAGTGATACTCAATTTTTCAATTGATTTCAGTAACGACATTCCAAAAATTGTCACGCGAATACAGATACGAAACAGAAATTGTTCATCTTCACAAATGTCTCCAAATTTTATAGTATGATAGTGACATTTAATTTTTCAACTAGATTTCAGTAACGAGACTCTAAAAATTGTCACGCGAATAGAGATAACTAAACAGAACTTGTTCATAATCACAAATTTCTCGAAATATCCAACATTTCAATTTCATTGAAAAGTTGTATGATTATTATCATGAATGGTGTTCTGAGGAAGATGTGAAAAATGTTTCATAGACCCGAAGTTGTGAAATTGGAAGAAGGACCATGGAATAGGTGGTTGCTTGCTTTGTACAAGATATTCTGTACATAGTAGCGCATTTCCTTGAATCCCTGGAAATCGATTTTCGTTTTCCAATTCTGTTCACAAAAATGAGTTTTCCCTCTGGCTTCAAGCATCTCCAGAGACTACTTCGCCGTCAACATTTTCAAAGTCCTAATTTACTCATAGCCAAACCTTTGTGATGTTCGTTTCAAAAACTTTGTATTATGCTCTGCAGATGAAAGTTTGTTTTTTGTCGATGCAATCTCAACACAGTTACGAACTCTTCAACTTCCAATAGCGAGTAACTTCTAGAATTTCAGACTTCAAACATTTAACAACTGTTTTATTTATTTAAAATGTTTTCAGCACTGTGTCAGAATCGTATATGGGTAAGTAGCAATCTGAAAAAGTTTGAAACTTTTTATATCATTGTATAGTGAGTAGTCTGAGTCGAGTGATATACACAAATTAAAATTTTTTTCAAGAAACTGCCAACACGAAAATCAAAAATATTATTCATATATCTGATACTTGCACGGTAATATGAAGTCCTGAATCATGAAAATAACTGACAATAGCTCGCGGAGTGAATGGGGTTAGTTTATTGAAAAACTGTTTTTCCATTAACCAGCTGTGAACCCCCTACGAAATAAAACTCTCAAAAGTTGAAACTTGTGCGAACTAAGGACAAACGAGGTCTTAACTTTCAACGTGAGATTCCTAACACATGAAAATGAATTAGCCCTGAATGTTTAATATAGATTAGGGTTATATAAGTCGACTTACAGTTTTTCACTCATCTGCTAAATATAACCTCTCCTTCATGTCTTGTCATAACTTGAATTATTCCATATCTCATCGATCAATGGATATGAATTGTATATTTTCAGGAGTACCAGTCACTAGAGGAATAATCATAAAGGTCCAGCCGCGAAAAAAGTAGATTGAAACAAGTAGAAGATTGTTTTTAGATTGGCTAGAGAATTTCCTTTGTGTTTTGCGGAGTATCTTGAATTACTTTGAATTATGAGCAAGGCTGAAAGTAGATTCGTATCACTGGACTTGCTTCTCGCATAATTTTCAAAATTATACAAGACTAAGAAAAATGTGAGGTATGTTTCTGCAAATTATCGTTATCATATAATCTGTATTTTTTTAGTTCATCAATCAGTTAACAGTGAACAATTTCAGGTCATTTTCATTTTCAAATTATTTCGTCTTTCAGGAGAGTAGGACTATTCAAGTATTATTTTTTCGCACAAGAGGCCAGTACCTGTCAACGGTGTGAATTGGAAAATCAAATCATCTAATTCTCTAACAAGAGACGATAGAATAGACTCATATACTGTGTATCACCTCAACTAAAGTAATTCAGTAGTAGGAGCAGCATAATCTGTGTCCAATGGCCACATGACTATATCAAACAGATAAACATTTTGCATGCACCATCCCCACTTTCTTACTTATAGTATAAATTTCTTTCTGCTTTTGTTTGAGCTTTATATCATCTCAAGTTAGGCATTGCCTAATCCAAAGACAACAAGAATGACCTGTCTTACTTGATTACGAATACTTCTTCGAGAGAGAAGTGTGATTGGGTATATACATATATATTATGTGTGTGATTGATACCTTGTTTATTTTGTAGAAATTCATGATCACTTTAATGGAATGAATAAAAACACTTTCGTTGTAATTTCCACTAGTTATTTTGTTTTTACGATCGGATTCGGTATTTACGCCATTATCAGGTATGAAACTAACATGTGAAATCTGAAAATTAGGTTATATAGGGAGTACAGCTGAATTCATCGATTTCCAAACTTCCTCAACAGTCTGCATAACAAAATTGAATTCACATTAGAAATCGAACAAAAAAATGAGCTCAACTTCCTAGATTTGAATATTTCAAGAGTTTATAATGGTTTTCAGTTCAATATCTACCGGAGAAACACATTCACAGACTGTACAATTGATTCCCTTTGACTCTTTCAGTCCACTCCCACATAAATTATCTGCGGTTAGTTCAAAGATACACAGAGCTTTCGCAACCCTTGACCTCTAAAAAATTGTCAGGATAAACTAAACATTACTCGAACAAATTGCAAGTACTAGTTTCTCTGATAGAAAAAATAATATTAGATGAAACCTATTGAACACTTATAAGTACACAATACATGTGAATATCGTAGAATCAATTACTCAGGTGAACTTTCAGAAAATATTCAGAATTACTTCTTTGAATACAAAATAAAAACAGCTTTCATAATCAATAATAATTCAGGAAGAACTCTGCTCAATGCAAAACCTAAACAAGATAGAATGAAAAAAATCCGGTATATAGAATGCTCCGCAGTATATACAGGCAAACCGGCAGAAATTTTGACATGCGGCTCCGTAAACACGTCTGTTTGGTCAAAAAATCTACAATGTATATTACAAGAATCAAAATACAAGATGAGTTAAGATCACCTCAAAATCATACACATTAGTAAAGGGAAGAAATTGTATTTGTTGGAAGCCATAGAAATTAACAAATCATTTAAAAACCCGAAACTTGAATTTATAAGTTTGACAACCCCTATAATCTTCAGTGTTGAATTTTAGTTGAAACTCTTGTTTCTTTCACTACCTCTCCTTCTAGTTTACCTAAGAACTCCCTATATAATCTAGTTTTCAGATTTCACATGTTAGTTTTATTCTTGATAATAGGGTAAAACCCAAAACCGGTCGTGAAAACAAAATAACTAGTGGAGATTAGACAAAATTTTTCCATTCAAAACATATATATTTGAAGAGGTCAGTTGATCTGAGATTTTTAGATATCCATAAGTCATCATTCACGATGTCAATGGTTCAAACCGCATTGAAATCCCTGTTATTTCTCACTGTTATTGTTATAATTTCTCATTTTCTGTTATTGTTTGTGTTTTACTTTTGTCATATTTGCTCTTCTATTTCAATAATTGTGATCAGCAAAACGCATTCTTGTCAACCAATAAAACCTCAATTATCGGGCATAGAATTTACTCCTAACAGAACACAGTCGAATACCAAGTCAAAATCTACGTTTTTCAACACTAAGGTGATGATTAGATTTATAGTGAACATATTCATCAGCATGTTTCATTTCGAATAGCTTCATAGAAAAGAATCATACTTTGTTATTATTGATGAACCTAAACTGAATTTTCGGAAACATCCTGTATATGTTTTCATATGGACTTTCGAATTTGACATCTGGACATTTTATCCTTTTGTATCGAAGTAAACATACCTGTGTTCGTCTGAGGATTGATTTCAAGTTTTTTTTATTTTGAAAACGTTCAAACAAAGCTTAGTAAATTAATTGTTTTTTTTTTTCATAGATGATGAATTTGTATGCAGAATTTGTGTAAACAAGTTGGTGAGTGATTGGACTCTTCAGAAATTCAAATTGAGCAGTAACTTTGCAGGATGGACTTCTCTCTTCATAACATTCTGTATTAATTCAACTTCGTTTAATTTTCAGATTGAGAAATGAAAAGAACCCAAAAAAAACAGCAAGAATCATTGACTCCTCTTTCTGTCTATTTGGGGAGAAATCTCTGTCAATTTCTTGATTTTCATCCATGACATCAAAAATAACATTAGCCTCCAATAATGGTTTGTTCCTCAAAATTCCAGAGGCAAGCTTTGAACTAAAAAGATTGGGATTGCTCTGCATCACAAAAACGCCTCGCTACATTCTGCTCATTACAGAACAATATTCATTAATTATTAATTTCACAAAATGGTGCGACCTTTCCGGGAGCCTTGACTCAGTTCCATTTCCCACAAAAGAAATCAGTGAAACGGAAAAATCGCACAAAACTCCAGCAAAAAAAAAACGTTCAATGATGAGACTTATATTACTTTCGGTGGATGACTTTTAGAAAGTGAGGAAAGAAGGTTTGTTGAATCTTAGAAATTCAGTTCTCTTTGTAGATTCGTCAAATGGAAAATTTAAGAATTGTTACCATGAATTTCAATTAAACAATCAGTTGTATGCCATAAGATTCATTGGAAAGAATTTAATTTTTCACCAAAGAAAAATAGGTCGGACATTTTTGTCATTTACTCAATAGTTTTTTTTCTGAGAATGTTACAATAATGAAAATGATTCCATACAATTGATCTAAGATCTCATGATTGGTTTATCGTCCAGTTTTCTCAGAGAATTTTCATTCTCAGTAGAAGTTTTTTTCTGAAAAATATCAGATTGATGCGAAAAATAGTAGAAAATATATATCAAATATTTACCACATGCATGGTGATTTCTACTGTTTACAGACATTTAAAAATCATTATAGAAAGTGAACTGTGTCATCAGTTGATTTTTTCATTCTCAAACAGTGTAACAGTTGCTGGGGGCCAAAACAACACTGCACCACTGGAAAAAGCGCTTCTCTTGTGTTATTTTTTCTTCGTCTGTGGTAGATTGACTCACAATATCCAGCAGTCGAACTGAATTATGGCTTCCTTGTTGAAAATTCCTATTTCGCAGCTCGTGAATAATAATACATACCTTAACAACTGTCATAACTCAACAAACGTCATCAATTTCTTCACTTTTTAATTTTTTTGTCGTAGTTTTGCAAATGTTTGGAAATTCATGTGATCATAGGATTCTTCGGCCGGAGTATCGATTGAAGGAACTATCCGTAATTTGCGATTAAATTATTTGTAGAAAGTTTTAAAAATCATAGGCAATAATTTTTCATCAAATCAGATAGAACTGGGCCTGTGATTCTTATGACAGTAGGAACATGTATATCACAATACAATTTGTGTGGCAATGATAGAACGTGATATAGAACATGGAGTAGCAAATGTTTGGTCTGCTACTGCGACATACATCATCAGTGGTATGAGCGTTGACTGCAAGGACAGAAGTTTTATCCAGAAGTTATTAAATACGTGTTCTGCAATTTCCGGGCATAGACAAATACAATAAATTAAAAAAAAAGAGAAGTCCAGCCGTTTAACTGACAGAATTTTGTGACATTTTTATATACATGAAATATACATTTCATACTCTGCAGTTCAACAATCATTATCGGTGGTGTATATATTCCTCCTTCTGTAGTGAATACTTATATGAAACATACTGCTACCGTTGATTATATTTTAGAAAAATACTGTACTAGCAAGATTATCCTTTGTGGTGACTATAATACACCCGACGCATTTTGGTTTAATGGAGAGCTTGGTCTGAATGTTGATTGTCCAGAAAACTCACCTGCACTAGCTTTATTACATTCATTTAGTTTCCATAATATATATCAAATCAATAATATTCCATATTCAAGAAAAGTTCACTTAGATTTAATTTTTTCATCATTCATAAATATGTCTGTTCAAAATCCATCGGACCCAATTTTTCAAAATACATTACATCATTCTTCGGTATGTTTTGGTTCAAATATGATATGATAGGAATATCTAAAATATGATGAATACTTTTATGACTTTGTAAATGGAGATTATATGGCCATGAATGATTTCTTGGCAAGTATCAACTGGGATACCGAAATACTGAAGGATGAGGATTTAAATATTGTAGTTACAAATTTTTACAATATTCTCTATACAGCTCTGGAGTACTTTGTTCCACTAAAAAAATATAAAGCTTCTACTTCTCCAATATGGTTCAATTCTGAGCTGAAACAATTTGTTTTCAAGAAGAAATCGGTTCACAGAGAATACAAAAATGGAAATTTTTATAAATATGAAGAATTTTGTTATTTGAGAGATAAGTGCAAAACTTTGAGAAATACTTGACATTAAGCATACATGAATAAAATAGAGGAAAACATCAACAATAATCCTAGAAGCTTCTGGAATTATATTAATAATAAAAAAAATAAACTCTTTACTATCTAAAATGTATTATGATGACTCTGTCAGTGAGAATAGAGATGATATTGTGAATTTTTTTGCAGAATATTCCTCATCAGTCTACAGTGATGAAACAGTTAACCAAATTCCAAAATATAAATTTAGTAAGACGGTTGATATATGTAGTTATAGCGTTGATATTGAAAAAATATTCGATCTAGTCATGTCATTACCTGAGAAATTGTCTACAGGTCCTGATGGAATTCCGCTATTCCTAATCAAAAAATGTATTTTTACCCTGGTCAAACCAATTCATATGATGTTCAATATTTCCTTGAAATCGTCGATCTTTTCAGATTATTGGAAAAACAGTTTTTTGAAACCTATTCATAAAAGTGGATCACATAATGATATAAAAAATTATCGAGCAGTATGTAATCAATCAGAATTACCCAAATTATTAGACAACCTAATAACAAAAAAACTGACATATGATTGTAGACATATAATCATTAATCAACAATATGGACTCAGTAGTGGTAGATCTACCAGCACAAATCTACTAATTTTTCAACACTGTATAATAAACGCCTTCGAAAATAGACACCAGGTGGATTCTATTCACACAAATTTTTCAAAGGCATTTGACCGAGTAAACCTCAATTTGTTGTTGCATAAACTGAACGCTTTGGGTATTCAAGAAAACATTCTGAAATGGATTGAAAATTATCTAGCCTGCAGAGTACAATTTGTAAAATATGGTAACTCAGTATCTTCTTCAATCACAGTTTCATCTTATGTACCACAGGGTTCTCATTTAGGGCTATTGCTTTTCAACTTATTTGTCAATGACTTGAAAGATGTTATTCTTTATAGTGAATTTCTTTTGTTTGCTGATGACCTGAAGATGTTTAAAGTTATTCATGACTCAACTGATACAAAATTATTACACTACTATTTATCTAACTTTGTTCGCTGGTGTGATATAAATCTACTGCAATTGAATATAGACAAATGTCAAAAATCTACTCTTTTCCGAAACAAAAATCCCATAAACTGAACATACAAAATCAATCAATCAGAACTGAAAACAACAAACACAAACAGAGATTTAGGAATCACTCTAGACCTAAAAACGTCATTTAAACCACATATTGCAAATATTACTTCTAAAGCATTAAAAAAGTTAGGTTTCATTCTTAGATCTGCAAATGAATTATGTCTCACTTCAATAAAAATCATATATTGTTCAATTGTTAGATCAATAATCGAATACAATTCCAGAATTTGGTGCCCTTCATATCATGTGGATATTGATATGCCTGAAAGTGTTCAAAATAAGTTTTTTAGGTACTCTGCATATAAACTGGGATATCATATTGGTAAATATGACTTTAAAATTATATTGGACATTCTTAACTTGAATACTCTGGCTCATAGAAGATTAGAAGCAGACCTTACACTAATTCATAAAATAATCAATGATAGCATCAATTCCCCGGAACTTGTCGAACTTATAACTTCAAATGTGAATCCAAGGAGAACAAGAAATTCGGATATCTTCAAAGTACCCTTTTGTCGCACCGACTATGGTCGGAATGAATCTGTAGGTAGAATTTCGAGAATTGCAAATACATACAATGTTAATTTACAATTTTTCAATTCTTCTTTGAAAACATTCGAAAAGACTGTGAAAAGATTGTAATTCATTATTTTTACGATTTTTTTATTTTATTTTATTTTATTTTATTTCATTTTATATATTTTTCCTTAAACCTAGCTCATACTACTGTTAAATACTTATGTGTGAACTTGTTAATTATCTTGTGAAAAATAGGCATTGCCGTAAATAAATAAATAAATATATGAAAAAAAATTTTAACAAAAAAATTAATTCAAAATCTGTTAACGCCTTATGTTCGTGCTTGAAAACAGAGCATCTGTCCTCATGTGCTATTCTAAACCTATCAAATTAGATACATTTTTCAAAAATTTTTGAATATATATATTTTTTTCAAGGACAAAAAATAGGCACTACAGAAAAATCCTTGATGCACTCTAAGAGCGGTGCCTGTAAGAAAGAAACAATTCACGTTGGATTTGAATTGAAGGGGATTGAATTCATTAGGAAAAACATCAGGAAGCTCTCCACATGTAAGAGTTCTTCAGCAGTGAAGTTCGGGGTGTACTGAAGTGAACCTCAAAACGATGAGCAACGACAGTTCGTCACGTATTTCTGATATGTACCGCTCCTGGTGTAATCGAATATGCCAAGTCACTTGAACGCTTCCCGTGAAAGTATCTGTAGAAGAGAGACAAATCTCCAACCTTTCTTCGATGTTCCAGACTATCAAGATTGCAAGTGATGTTCGAGTCTCCAATCAGGCGGATGCGTCTTTTCTGAATGGAATCCAGCAGCTTCAGGATATTCTTAGGAGCCGAAGTTCTGGCTTGAGCTTTATAAAGCATCACAAGTTGTTGAGGTGTAAACCGTTTTTTTGTTCAAAACAGTGTTCCAAGCTTTTGAGAAACAGTCTTTGCAATTCTAGCGACATGAATGTGCCAAGACAAATTGGTGTCCATTTTAACCCCTAATAAACTTATCGAAGCAGAAAGCGGAATTGTCTGTCCTGACATCATTATATCCGGTTCGGAAACTCCTTTTTTTTTGAGAAACCGGTGCCTGGGTTTTCGTGGCATTGCATTGAAACACATTACTTTCACCCCAATTCGAAGTCTCTTTCAGATCCTCATTAACATATGCAACCTCCTGCTGCCGGTGAAGATGTGCTTCTGCAGCCGAAGTCCTGGAATTCAATTGGAATAACGAGACAAGTGTGATGTCGTCAGCAAAGTAGTATATGCCTCGAAAAAGTTGCTGCTCAGTTTCCAATTTTATTCAAATTTGAGCTCAACAACAAATTTTTTGAACATTTCGCTCTATTCGAACAATATATAATTCAAATTTCTCAATTTTGATGAACACGAGACTTTGATGTCATTTTTTTGTCACCTTCCTGACTTGACTTCGCTTTTGATGATACGCAAGGTTAGGGGAAGGTGATTGAAAATTTTTTTGCCCTCAAAAATTGGAGAGTTGCGAGTTAAGGTTGAGGAGGGAATTGGAAGCGAGATCAAGTGAGAGGAGCGAGTGTTATAGGTTGACTCAGAAGTAATTATAGCTTGGTATTTCTTGTGGATGAGGCAAGTCATTTCCAAAATGTAGATACAAACCAATGTCAGAACTCCATGTTGCATAAACAAGGGACGACAGGAGTCACGGTAATCAGAACTACATAGGTATCTAATTGCCCTTTTTTGGAGAGAGAATACTCTTTGAAATAAATACTGAGCACAAGCACCCCAGAAGCAGATTCCATAACGTAAATGAGATTCTATTAGTGCGTAGTATACGTTCTTCACTATATCCAAATTCAACTCATTGGCAACGACACGAACCGCAAAGCAACCTGAAGCTAATCGATTGCATAGTTTTGTAATGTCGTTACCAAACTTCAATTTCCATGAAAACATCATGAAAACATCATGAAAAATCTCTCCAACTTCCAACCCAAATATGAATTTTTTTAAACAAATTTCAGAAGTCTAATTATCAAATTCTCATGTAAATTCAGTCCAACTGTGAGGTCGGACTGAAGGGGACTTTTTACGTCCAGAATGTTTTCTTTGGCAAATTGCTTCGAATTGAACATTGGAGAGGGTAAGGACATTCTTCACTGAAGTGAATGTACAGAATGGACTCCCAATCTTCTATTAGTGACCTTTCACCATTCGTGCATTCTCCAAACCTCCATATTGTGACCAAGCAACCATGGAAGGATATTCTAATGATTTTATATTCAATTGATAATCAAAACTGATTTTCGCATCTTGATTTGTTATATTTTACTAACTTTCAATCTTTCATAAAGGTATTATCTAAACCAAATATGATAATTTCAGTAGACAATGAGATCATGAAATTAACTCATTACTTTCCTTTCCATCTGACACTCGGAATACCATACGCACCAGAGCTCAAAGGCATCACACGGAATTATCGTGACAGGTTCATTTCACGTCAACGACGGATAGAAATCGTCAAAACACATTCACTGGAGAATTTGATGACTAATACGTCAGTCTGACTAATTGTTCTTGATTACATTTTGGGCCTCACCGGTGGATTGGACGTGTTAACTCAAAGTTAGTGAATCAATCGAACCATATCTGCATTCCAGAGCTTCTTTGATATAGTGTTGAAGTTCATTCAATAAGACTGCTGAATATGAACTGTTGATTGGTTTTCAAATAGTAAAACATGTTTTTCCGTATCCTTGCCGTATCTCCTGAGTCATTTTTCTATGATTCCAATTGAAAGATCCACTAGTTTGAATAAAACTTTTTTTTAACGTCATGGTAACTGAGGAATATTTTTACCCGGATACAAAGAATTGACGGCAATGACTGACAGTCCATGCTTCAACAATAATTGAAAAATAATTAATGAATTATCCATTACAATTTTTATATTTTTCAGATTGTGGAAGGTGAAAATGACCAAAGAAGGTAGAAAATGTGTTGAATTCTTTGTTTCACTTTGCAATGGAAATTTTCGCAACAGCATTCAGTTCAGTTTTTACAGTTTTTATGAGAATTGAATCGCACTTTCTCATATCTTTAGAATGCGATTCACAGATCTCGCAGAACTTGCATTTATCTAGTCAGTGCAGATAAAATCATGGAAAATACATTTGATATTTCGAAGGTACTTAACCCATTAGTGCATAAGGTTATACATTTTTGAAAAAGTTAGTTTTTTCAGTGGAAATCGTATGTTGGGAGGAATTCAAACAACTTTTGTTGAAAACATTTTTCAATAATTTCTCTATTTAAAAAAATACAGTGTTCGATTTATCGAACGTCATGCTCACAGATCAATATAGGTGAATGAAAGCAACAAAAATAATATCCATCTCCATGGAGTTTGATACTTCAGGAAACATTATTTCGGGTCAACAGCATTTTACGTTTTTTCCACAGCCAGCACATCTTCTTTCCTTTTCAATATACTATGGCAGATGGTTGATTTTATCAAACTTGACGTTGGCAAGTGGTGCTGGAGTGATTTGCCTTCTTTTTGATGCTTGGCCGTGAATTTCTGGAATCCTGAATTTCAGCAGAGCAGACAACAATTCATGTGAGGGGTAAATTTTATGGAATAGCAGCCAGGCATTGACCACCGATACAGTACGAAAATACTGGCCACCACCATTTTCGCTGCCTCATTCTTGTCCTATAATTTGCTACTAACCCATCCAATTTATCCACTCTTCCTATGCTTTCATTAAAATTATCGAATATTTTGGGTTGAGGCACGGATATATTCGATCTGCTTTCCCTGGAGTAGCAAGTGGCACTCTTGATTTCACAAGACTCGAAATTCGAGGCGCAGTGACAACTTTATTGTCCTTCCATTGAAAGACAATTACTTTCTCACTACTTGAAAAGGAATACCCACCTCTTTTTTTCTCACACATGTTTTTTTGTTGCTTTCTGAGTGGGGATGGGAAAACTTTGCTATATAGTTCTTTTGGTGGATTTTTCTTTGGCACTTCTTTGAAGTGGAAGGTGCGTTACCCTTCGTTGGACTACCTTCTTCAACATTTGGTAATAACTTTGCCAAAGGTATATCATCATTTGGAGCATAATCTGCATCATTAAAATGTCTAATATTGGAGGTTCTAGGTGGAACAAACTCAATTTCCACCTGCGGCATAGCTGGTCCAAGGTGATCATCATCTGATAGATCACCATTAATATCATTACCTTCGCCGTCTTGAGGTGGTGTAATGTATATATCGCCAGTCTCTGTGTCGCTATGTTCCAACATTTCAATCAGTTCGGCAAGGAACAATGAGACATGTGAATAAAAACTAGCACTTTCTTACTAGCATATGCTAGGTCTAGTAAGTATTTAGTCTAATCAGTGTGAATAAAGATTTGTAGAAAATACTAGGGCAAGTCTAGTAGAATCCGGAAAAAACCCAAGCACTTACTCGCAGGGTAGTACATGCTAGACCAAGTAAATGCTAGGTTCTAACGTTCCTGTCACGACACGTTCTCCCCTCCACTACCTTTCAGTCTACTCCACATCGGCGGCTCCTCTCTCACTCTGTTCAACCACATGCTAGAAGATGTATTCATTATCAGAAGAATCTGACAATGATTTTAATAAAATAGAAAAAAATGATCGCACTCTGTTTGTACGTCTCCTTTCGGATCACATTGTCTTACTTAGCAAATCAAAAACCCCTGCTGTGATGAATTCTAAGAAAGAAGCTTGGGAAACCTTACGTTCTGACTACTGTGGTGCATTGGGGAAACAAGTTACTGTAGGCCAACTAATAAAAGCATTGAACAATGTGAAGTCTACCGTCAAGAAGAAGACTGACGTAAAAGTGACGGGAAACAGGAAAATAAAACTACAACCGTGGGAAAAAAAATTCTTGGAGTTGATAGAAGATGATAACCCAGTATTCCATAAAATCCCGGGTAATATTTCAGTTGACACAAATGCCGGGCCCCCAGTTCAGCAACCAACCATTGATGACATCCAAGAAAGTTTTCCGAATACAGAAACTGAAGGGAAACTGAATAAAAATAAAGAATCGAAGAGCCAAGAAACAAAGAATCCGATGAAAACTAAATCTGATGCAGACCACCACGAAAATAAAATCAGAAAAAGTGAAAAAATTGTGTCGAATCATGAAGCAGATGGAACTAAACACCTGTCCATACCGCAGTTGCAAAGGATTGTTTTGTTGCAACAATACAAACTGAATAAGATCAAACTGGAGAAGGAAACTATATTGTTGGAAACCATGAAGAAGCAATCCGTTGAAAAGTCTACTCAAACTGATGTAACTGTTGATGATTGCCATACTCTATTCACATTGTAATTAATTGTAAGCTACATAAGTTGTATTTTCCTTTGGATTGTAATAATGTAAGATTCTTAGGATTATAATTCTTACCATTCTAATTAAACTTGTGATTTCAAATAATTCAATAATGGTATTAATAAAAACTAGTATATAAAATATATGGATTTTATTTAGTAAATGAACAGAACCCATAGGTATCCCAAAAAAAAATTTAAAAAAATATACGAAATTGTGTGCAAGTAGGTTCTTGCGTGAGAAAAACATGAAAACGTTACTAAGTTCAATTTCACAAAAAAAAATTCATCACTGAATATTCAAATACGTCATCATAGTGGCACGCTTGTCTTTGCCTCTTAATGTTGTGTCGGGATTTTCATAACGAACCACTCCAGGTTGGTTATCTTCATTTTGGACGTTATCAAGATCCTCATACTCAAAGTCATCCTTTAGCTGCTTGGCAATGTTGTGTAGCACAGCGCAGCTGACTACCACTTGTGGAATGTTGTTCAATGCAACTCTAACACAGTTTCTCAGGATTGGGAATCTCCTTTTCAACTGGCCAGAACACCTTTCTATTAAAACCCTTTCTCTAGCATGGATTAGATTGATTTCTCGTTCTTCATGCGTTCGTGGAGGCTTGAACAGTGTAATCAACCACGGCGATAAACCGTATCCTGAATCTCCTAAAAGACAAACTGCTCCATCATACTGTGACACGATGTCTCTGACATGACTATTCCTCTACACTCTGCCGTCGTGAACACTGCCGGGTCACTCCGCACTAATACTTGTAAACTGTTCCAATGCATTGCATGTTGCCTGGATATTTATACTAGGATATCCTTCTCTACAAACATACTCATCACCGTGCAGCCCAGGCTTTTGTATCTCAATTTGAGTACAATCAAGGGCACCAATTACAGACGGCAAACGAAAATGTCTCTGCCACAAAACTTTAGCCTCGGTCATATCTTCAGCTGTAGTTGGAAACCGTATCCAATTATATGATTGTTCAACTACTCTACTCATCACGTACCTCATAGTCTTGTTAGCAGTAGTACGATGTACACCCACATCTTGAGCTACACCAGACTGAAAGCCAGGATCACCCACAAACCTCAGAAATATTTCCATTTGCTGTCTTCTGGAAATACCACCGCCACGAGTATCACTTTCTTCAAGAAACTGTGCCGCAAGGAAATCAACACTCCCACTGTTAAACCTTAACAGTTCTTTACAATTACGTTCGTTTATTCCAGAGCGAACAGAATAAATTTTACGTTGACGAATAGGCATAAACTCAGCCATGATCAACAACAAACTGTGGACTGAGCAGACACGTAGTAAATGCTAGGAAAAAGTCTAGCAAGCCCCAGACCAGGTTTGAAAATATCGAAGCATATGCTACAGAACAATCTACTTCAAAAGTTTCATTCACACCATTTTTTAAGCATTTACTACTCGTCCGGGAAAACTCTAGAACTTACTACCTCTAACAAGTGCTAGTGTGTTTATTCACACAAAACGTAGCATTTACTTAAGAAATCCCTAGTATTTGCTTATACTAGTTTTTATTCACATAACTGAATATGTGACAAAACAGACGTACAATAAATAACCATGGTGCATCATGTTCGATAAAACGAATGTAAAGAATGAATGTAAAGACTGATTTTAAGAAAAATAAAGATAGACGGGAGTTATCTGTAATACTAGTTGATGGTATGTAAGTTCATGTAAAGGCATTTTCATTACTCTTGTATTGCTTGAATAAAATTGATACATCTCCAGAATGAACTATTAGTTAGGATTGATTATAGTTGGCGATAAAATAGCATATAAAACTTTTTCATAAAGCGTGATTGAAGCAATTGCGAAATGCGTTCATGGATCACCCATCTGTATTAAGAACTTTTCCTATGAGTTAGGTATCAGACATAAGATGGACAAAACCATTTTTAAGGCAGAACAACAAAACATCAACAACTTGAACAATTTCTACACAGTATTTCGATATAACAATGTTTTCGTTAGAATATGTCATCAGAAGACCAAAACTGGCCGAAAACAAAGGCAATGAAATAAAGTCAACAATAAATGCGTTGTTAGATTGTTCCGGGAATCGTTTTTCGACGAACAACAAATATTGGCGGATCGAGAGAAATGGCCCAGCGGCGAATACGTTGTGATTGAAAATGTAGAACAAAGCGGACTATTCGAAATGGCTATCAGGAGTTTGTGGTTTGAAATTCCAAATTTCACGTGTCCAAAACAGCCGTACATCATCAACGTCTAAAGAGTTTTTCCAAATACTATATCTTTACAAAGATGATAACTTCAAAAATCAAAATTGTTCAACCTACAGAAATTGTATGAATAGTCACAAAACTATTGATTTCAACTCCGTTACTGAATATTGTAATGACGTGACTTTAATTTTTGTTGCGGATACCTTTTTTTTAATTTTCGGTTAAACTTTCTGCTCCACAGAGAGATTAATGGAAGTATCACTGAGTAACAGAGTTCATTTGTAAATTTCTCAAGAACATTTATCGACTTATAATCAAAGATTCGCATCAGAATTTTTGGAGTCATTTGCCAACTTCTTGAAAGTTTATTTTTTCTCACCAATTTCCAAAATTGAAAGGTCCAGCGTGTAAACAAATAACAATAACAAACTTGAGTACGGAACAATCTAATGGAAGCCAATCAGAAAAACCGACTTGGAAACTATAAAGACATAAATGCATTTCATTAGTTCGGACTTTTATTGTTTGATATGATATAAAATGATTTGAAATCCCTGACAAAATCATTAAAATTATAAAGATTAGCTGAAAATAACAATTATATTAAGCAGAAAGAAAAACGAAAAACTGAAATTACAATGAAATAAAATATAAACAACAATGGAAAATTGAACAATAAACAAGAGATGAACATTGAAAAGAATTCAAGCCAAGTTTCTTCACGACGTTTCGATTGTTGGTATCCACAACCGCCTTCGGGTGATGACTGGACTTATTCTCGACAGCTCTTGATTTCGAACAGTTTGGATCCTGGCCCCTAGCCCTTTCGACTGGCGGTTGTTAGAAGGACAAATGGTTCATAACTGATCATGGGATAGCGGCATGAATGTCCTCAGACATTGGTACCGCCCCTCACGGTGTACCCCTACCTGGGTGGGGTGGAAAATTGTTCATCTGTTAACGGAGGATATGAGGGCCTCATTCGACAGAGTGTCAGGGCCTTCTATATCGGGAGGGGTGGTCTGCAGCATATTTTCACGGATTATCGTGAACTTCTGCGCAATCAAAAACTCTCCGATTCCTCGACTGAAAGGACTGCTGAATGGAAGGCACCTGCAAATCTATGCGGATAGCTTCGTTCGTTCCGCACGAACCACAGAGTATTCACAATCATCCGTATTAACTTATTTTGTAATCTCTCCAGAATGGAGCTGTTAGACGGAGCCGCGTGTCCCCAGACGTCTGAAGCATACATGATGACAGGCTTGAACATCGTATTATAGATGGTAATTCTGTTCTTCGAACATTTGAGGGAATATTGGAGTGAGGAGTGATGATGTGATTTCAGTGACATAAAATTGAGAAAGTGAGTATAGTAAGCTATCCTTTAAAGATAGACATATTACAAGACGAATTATTTTGTAGACCTATATACAAAGAATAGTATACAATGCATTTTTTTAATGTTGAATGGAAAGGGGGATTTGTGACACATCATTTTGAAGCTCCTGACGAATAGTTCACAACCCTAGAATATGAAGTCAATATCTTCACCTACCACAAAATGGCGGAACTTCAAATATTTGCCTGAATACATTGACATTTAACTACTAATATGAGTTAATAAGCTTGAGGTCAGTTCAGAAGATGCTCGAAATGGTTGCCTTGAACTTCTAGACATATCAACAGCCTATCCGATATTTCACGCCGAACATTTTTGACCACAGTAAGGTCAATATTTCTACAAATATTTATTATTCTCTGCCGTATATCCAGTACTGAAGCAGATTCAGTTCCGTTCAGATAGCGTTTTGCTTCAAATAGCTTCATAAAAAAAGGCCAAAGGTGTCAAATCTGGCGAGCGGGCTGGCCATTCTGTAGGACCTCGACGGCCAATCCAACGACCGGAAAAATTAGTATCCACATAGTTTCCTACTTTTCTGAAACAATGTGATGGTGCTCTATCTTATTGGATAGCACTAGCATATTCAAATACAGTTTCCCTGTTGAATTTTTATCAATTAATAGAGGTCCTACAATATGGTTTCCTAATATTGATAGATTGTTGACGTGGTACCTTTCTACTAGTAAAACCGAAAACTAAATGAGGATATTCTAATTGAACAATGATGTTCATTGTGGAACTGACATTTTTTGTCGATTTTATAAACTAAAAATAACTTATCAAACCTTATCGGATTGTTGGAATTACCATGTGGCAGATAAAAAGGAATATTTCTATAAATATCGATATTAATGTGTTTGTCTTCAGGAAATTATTAAATGTTTCGTTATTACGTAGTACATGAATATATTGACTTCATCTTTTCGGATTGTGAAGTATTCATCAGAAGCTTTAAAATGGTGTGTCACAAGACACAGATGGCGCTCAGTCGCCATCTTGAAAGTTTCATCTGTCAATTTCACTTTAAAATAAAGTATTCATGCATTAATTTCATTGTCTCAAATTTCAATTTTTTCAGTTGACCCGTTCAAAAAATGAAAAGAGGAGGGGGGCTTTAAATAAATGCACTTAATAATACTATATAGTGGAAAAATAGCATATTGCGGTCTATATATTTTGATATCTCGTTCATTTTTTAACTAGTTTTTTCGAATATATCTCACATCATAGATTCTCATAAATATATCACTCCATCTTGTATCTTTACTCAACTTTGGAATCAGTCGAATTATTTCGAGAAAGTGTTTTTATATATCAAAGGATTCCTTTGTTGTTGATCAACCTTTGAACTGATTGGCATCTATAATTGTATCTGTTGATCAGATATTTAACATATGTAATCAGCTTGAGGTACGGCATTCCAAAGGATGTCTATCCACTTGTGGCATATTGAGGTTTGTCACTCATGCGAATTCACTACAATTACATTCAAACCAGACAAATGGTTCATTGAACTTCATGATAAGAGGTTCAAGATGAAAGTTACATATTCCATTTCATTTATTAAAGAGTAACTCTTATCCTGAAGTTATAGACGAGAAGATACTGTTTACACTTTCTGTGACATACAAAATTTCAATTGATAATAATATAAATTTAAATAATAATATAGATGATAACGATTCCTATCTTATTAAGTTTTATTCCACTACCGTATATTGCAGACACAAGTAAGTAATGTGGAATTGAAAAGGACATTTAAAAAAAAAGAATTGAAAGAAAGCACTTGAGCATCAGTTTTGAGATGTTTTGAATAGCAGTATAAAGACTTCAAAAATGAACAGACATGGCAGAGTGAGGGTTTTGAGTTCTACCTAATAATTTTTACAACTGGTTGTACTCGATACGCCAGCAATGAAACAATTTTTTTTCCGAAAAAACATCAATAAATTTTGATGACATTGATATCACACCTTGTACAAATTTGAAAAAAATTCAATAATTTTAAAATAGCTAATAAAACAGTTCTTTCAATAAATTTAATGTTCACCAAAGTTAATAATGAAACCCCTATCAGTCATCAATCAAATGTAATATACTATATCCCCTATTGTCATTGCAATAAAAATACACTGGGTAAACGTCCAGGACAATCAAAAATTCTATAAGATCACATGGGAGTGATTGTAGATTGGCTCCCCAAAGATGCTCCCTAACATGTTAACCTAACTGGACATATCATGGATTTCAATGATACAACAATGATATCAAAAGAAAGAAATATTGCAACTAGGCTATTTCTTGAGATGTCTTCCGTATCAGAATCAGATCAGTGCCTTAACGAAAGAAGTGACTGAAACCATTTAAGTGAAATTCATTCAATTGTTCATTACACAAAAATGTATATAATTATTCATACATTAATGATACAGAAATAGTATCAATATATATTATCAAAAGTATTATCATTAATAAAATTATAACATTCAATGAAATTTTGACAATCCTGTTTAGAAAGGGAATTGGCAATAGTGCTCAACAAGTACAAAAATAGTTTTCAAATTCCATTTTCATTCTGTTTATATCAGTTCTATGCAACCTCATGGTATAGTACATATAACTTGTTGAATCTCATGTGCCGACTATAACATTCAAAATAGAAAAAAACTATTTGGAAATTTAACAAAAGCATCGATGTATATTAGAAACAGTTCACTGTTTCCACTCATACTATGTCTCCAGTCTTTTGTAGTATGATTAATCATCTGATATACACATAATTTCTGTGTATTCTTTTAAAAACATTGCGTTTCAACACCAACGTTATACCTTCTTCCAATTATAAATTGCTTCCATATATTCGCTAATTAACACCAAAATTGACTAATGTGTTCCGAAATAATGACCTTACAATCTCCAAAACGAATGTCACTATCATATCTGATTCAAACAGTGAGCTACAAGTTCCAATTCCAAATAATCAAAAATCCAATCTGATATACAAAGTTTCTCGTATGAATTATTCTAAAACATATATAGGACAAACAGGACAACTATCTACTGATTCGTAAGGAAGGACATGTTTCACAGAATCTCCTTAAGAACCATTTCTCAAGCTGCGATCGATCCTTCCAAGTGAAGAAGGGTTTCGTAGAGGGATCGATTCGGCTGTTGCTTCATAAAGCTCTTCCACTGAAAGGGAACCAGGGACTGTAACTCATTTTTTGGGGGCAAGAATGACCTGAGTCCACTGACCGCACTGAAAAAGAAGAAGGTGGATCAATCACTTGTGAATTAACCTTGATAAGAGACTGATGAATATCCACATATCTCGGCTTGTTTCGAAGAGATTTCAGTTCCGTACTGAAATTAGGGCAATGCATGATCTCATCAGAATTATGCGAAGGAGGAATAGTTCCAAGTACTGAAGCAGCATTGCCACGTTGAATAGCAATACTTCTTTCTATCAAAAAAGAGGAAGAACGGTGATCTTTCGTTGCTTGGCCTATTCTCCTTCCGAGTTCATGAACGAATAACAGAGACTCCGGGCCATAAACACCAAAAGTTTCAACCGCTACTGGATGAAACAGATAGTTGTTTCCAATATTTTTGACAAACATAAATCGCGTAAGAGCGACTGTACACGAAATGTTAATTCAGAATATGTTGGTTTGGAGGATTTTAGAAAAAAAAATTTGAATCCCACATATTTCAGATAGAGAAATCAGTACAACTTAAAGAATATTTTTAGAAATGATACATATCAATCACGAATTACACTCAATGAAGAAAATAAATGATATTGAAAATTCACATCGAACTCTGAGGAAGAGCTTGTTTAGATTTTGTAATTAGTTTTCACAAATCTGGCGAAACCTGGTGATCATGAAATCACTTCACGGTAGGTACATATTGTATATTTGAAGGTGATTGACAATGTTTCGTGATGAATTTCACTAGTTCAGACTTCCATTGTCTACTATATAAAATGATTTGAAATCCCTGAAACAAGTAAAAAAGAATAATTAAAAAAGAATAGTTGAAAATAACAATTATATTAAGGAACAATAAACCTGAAATGAAATGATAGTGAAATAACCTACAAGTAGAAATATAATAATTGAATAAATAAATATTAAAGAAATGAAAAAATAAAATAATAAAAAATAAAAAAGTGTAGAGATTCCAAGTCACGTTAGTTCACGACGTTTCGATTGTTGGTATCTACAATCGTCTTCGGGTGATGACTGGACTGATTCCTCCGAGAGATGACTATTTTATAGGTCGTTGAAATACTTTCACTTTCTCTACTTTCCATTTTCCGCTTCACTGATTCCGTGAGAGATGACCGTTTTGGCGGGAGTTGGTCATTTTTCGTTTGATGATGGGTTTCCATATGTTTCGTATATCTACGCTGACCTGGCTGAATACGTTGTTAGACAACATGTATGCGGCTTCCTTAAATTTTCTCCTGAACCAATGTTCCTATCTGTGCAAGATCTCAGCTTGGGACCTCAGCTTGCGATAAATTTCAGCAAGATATTGGTTCTTTTCTTGAATAAAAATCAACAACCAGCCAATTTCTGTTCCCTAAGGGAATGGCATTTGATTTCTTTCTATGTAGACAGTTTTGAATTTTGGAATTTTTAAAGTGAGTACTATCGTTTTATAGATCAATATTCCCTTCAAACTCGATGACATAAACTTTAATAATTCTAGATATTTCCATATCTGATTTGACTATTCAACTAAGTTTCAGTTTTTACTTTTTATACAAAATTGGGCACATCTATGAAAAGCACGTTTTCAATGTTTAACGAGTCGAATACTTGGAATCTTGGACACGGTCTTCTCCATTATCCAAAGTTAACGAGGCGAAGTATGACTGGCATAGCAAAAAAATAAATATTGAATCCTATATAGAACTTTTTTCATGATTGATGTTACAAGAGATGCAGAGGTGCGACGAACTGAAATTTAGAAATGTTATTTTGAGATTGTGTATCAATATTCATCAATCAATTTTCCAGTAAGTTCTGCTAGGAGACAAATAAATGAAGACTTTCAGTTCTTGAAAAATAAATCCGCCTTTACGAAAAAGTAAAAATTTTCTTCTCTACAGGTGATGCATTCCTAGTATATCATCGTCCACTCACCCAAAAGAAACGGACATAAGTCCGTTAACCACTGTGAAAAATTTCTATTGATTACTGTCAAGATAGAGGTGGAACATGACACCAATTGATAAAAAATAACTAATACAAATTTCAATGAACGAAATAGACACAGTTGTTTTGTTTTACAATTTTTTCGGTTAGTAGAACTGTCTAAGCATAATCGTTCACATGGAGTTACTCAATGAATTTGAAAATGGAAAGCAATTCTTCTTTGAGAAGTTATTTGTAGCATTGGCCACATCGTAGTCATACTGCTAGAAATATGTTATTTCTCAGTCAGGAAAATATTCAAAAAAATATCAATAGTTTGATTTAAGGAACATTACCAGATGCCATAAATGCGTCTGTATTACTGAAATTCACTAGGAACTCGAAGATTGATGCTGGCAAAGTTATCTTCGGAGTGAATAATAAGTAAAATATCCCTAATGATGTCCGTCTAAGTGCCAATATGACAGGATATTATTTCGATATTTCATTCCATACGTAAGCAACCTTGTCAGACGGTTAGTACCTTGGGAATATAAGAATATCATTTGGAACCCACTGGATTAACCCTTCACAACTACCGCGATAGAGATTTCAGCCTTTCTGTTCAAGAAATCAGACGCCTAACTCATTCAAAAGTTCATTTTGGGTCTTGATCCGAAAAACATAATGTGCAGATTTCCTCAGGAACTGGAAAAAATCAAGCAGTTGAGTAGATAAAGTGGAAAAGGATTACTGGAGCCGCACTAACAATGTATCAACTTTGTTCCATTTCTCTTCAGGTTCAATTATAGATATTCGTTGTATCTATAGAGAAATTTTCACAAATTCTAATCGGAATTTTCAAAACAAGTTCTCTACAAGAGGCTTGTACAGACTAACACAAGGTGAAGAGCTTGAATGGACCTGTCAGATATTGCGGTACCATGGACATATACTTTATCTTTTACTACGTTCGTCGAGAACGAATGAAAGCAAAAAAATTTAAAAAAAAAGACCTAACGAGCGACTTCCCACAGAATGAAGTTTTGTTTTCTCAACAATATGGGGAGACATGTTAATGGCAAAATCTTGCTTGACAGTTGGAAAACTGGCTTCTCACTGATGGAGAAAACAAAAGAGAAAGAAATATGCTGACTTTTCCTCCAGACAAAATATTCTTCAGAGTTGAAGAAGAAAAAAAATCGAAGCTAATAGACATTTCTCCCGAGAAACAACAATATATAGATAGATCTAAAGAAATGAACTTTAAATATTCAAGCCAGTCTCGGATATACCTACACAGTAGATTGAATGGACTGACGCCTATCAGAAAACAACTACTCCCCTGGCTAATACCACGAAGGGCATTGGATCATATACGACAGGCGTCAGTGCAGGAATCTTCACAGAAAATTTTCTGCATATGCAATTGGCAATAAAAGTGAAAGAGTCGACCTTCAATTTTGGAAAGGGCACACTGGCCCGTTGCCAATTGCAAATGCAGGAAATTTTCTGAGAAGATTCCTGCACTGACGCCTGTCGGATACAATCCAACGCCCTTCGTGGTATTATCCAGGGGAGTAGTTGTTTTCTGATAGGCGTTAGTCCATTCAACCTACTGTATAGGTATATCCGAGACTGGCTTGAACATTGTTTACGGCCAGTCTTCAAGCATAGCCTACTGACTAATGAGAAAATATATAGATATGTTGAAGACCGACATGAAATGAGAAATGTAATATACTAGGCGTTTCGAAATCCACTCACAGTTGAACCATAAGCTAGCTTCGCTTCCAATCTTCAGGAATCTTCAGCGTGAAATGAATCTTTCAAAAATAATTTGTCCACGCCACAACAAAATACTGTTTCTCAACGAGCGTTTCGCTTACCAAGTCAGCATCATCAAGAGATGTATCAAATGATAGGCAAACGGTTCAATTACCTGTTACATTCAAAATGTTACGTGAAGATGATTAAAAATCTTGGCGCTGGATATATTCTATTCAGAAAATATCTAGTTTGTTCGTTTGACAAAAACACTCACTCAGAAATGACTCACTTTTTCAGAGATGAATGTTAATTTTTCAAAATTTCGTCATTGTCTACACTTGATTGCGTTCCGTTAATCAACAGAAACGTTATTTCTCAATAAAAAACAACGGTAACTCTCGACATAATGCAATATTTCATTTTTCTGGAAACAAACACATCGTGACATCGTACAGGAAATTACAACAAAGGTCGGATAAATAGCAAAACCCACTTGGTGAGAGGGTTGGTTAGTATGATTAGTGGGATCATCAAGCAGGCGTACGGAAACCATTAAAAGTGCCAATTTATCAGTTTGAATTGCTTTTATGGCAACGATTAATTGCCCAAAAACTCACGTTGTACGCAGAGGCGACTCGTCAAAGAAACAAAAAATAATTGGATAATAGGTAGACAAAAATATCAGTCATTTTTGTGAACAGTGAATGAAATGTGACGATCATATCTTCATTCAGGAAAACTTCATCTATGGGATCGATACAAGACTCAATGTATGTCATATATATCGGAAAGCCCCGTTTATCCATGAAATTTGTTGACCGAGTATTTTGTCTTCTCTTCGAAGGGATAAGTGCCATCGATATCACTTTCTGGCTCATTCTTTGTGAACAGTTGAGTGGTTTAGCCAACACCAAACCTCGACACAAGTGGAAGATCAGACTGGTCTTCATCTGGAAGATGAAGGTGATCAAAACACGTGTCGAGATGTTGAAATAACGGTTTGATGTTGGTAAAAAACTGCAGTAATATTTTTTAGCATCACTGATGCAAATCAAATCAACGCTGTTCGGAATTGGATTATGAGCTTTTGGGCTCATTTTCATCCTTGTGAAAATAACAAAACAACCCTGTAATTGAACATACTGATGAACTGGTGCAAAAAGTTTAGAAACTATGATTTGATAGAGAATACATTAGTTGTGGCCGTAGATCAAACCTTTGATCCACACAGAAACGATCTTTTCTTGACATATGCCTACTCTTTCTATAAAAAAAGCTTCTCAAAAAGTTTCCGGCTCATCTTTGAATTGAACCAAAGTTATCATAGGGTTCTTTTCTAGATGAAAATTCTCACAAAGTCCTACATACATTTCTCTTCGAACATAAATTTCCCCCCTCTTCAATTTTTCCAAATATTCAACTCCTGATCTTCAAATAGAGCTTCAACACGTTGATTCCTTTAAAACGACTGAAGTAGTAGTAACCATTGTGAGCATAGATGCCAATACATAGAGGTAGAGAATGCGTTACATTTGAAACACAACAATTCTGCGATAGATAAATAAGTGAAAAT
The DNA here is from genome assembly GCF_025532065.1 of Leptinotarsa decemlineata. Taxonomy (NCBI): domain Eukaryota; kingdom Metazoa; phylum Arthropoda; class Insecta; order Coleoptera; family Chrysomelidae; genus Leptinotarsa; species Leptinotarsa decemlineata. Next base: position 79,996 of record NW_027412545.1, on the reverse strand, counting down.
ATTATTTTCAATGCTTCTCTCAATTGAAGTTATAGGTATTCAAAAATTGTACTCAAATGATGCACCTATTTTACGAAATGAAGCTGATCTAGTTTAGTCAGCACAAGCTTGTGAACACATCGGTTCCTTTATATTTTGGAATCATGTGTTATAAAAATGCTATGGCAACAGCTCGAGAGGATACCACCAACTCCATTCATTGACAGGTTAAACGATTACCATATCATCACATCTGCTATGAAATTGAAGCGCTCGTGTGTTACAAATAAAAACGTAAATATCATTCCAAAATGGTCACACACCACTTGGGACATTGGTCCTGGGACATACTGGGAAATGGTACTAGTACTACTAATACTAGTAGTGGTACGGAGTTTATTTATGTAATGATTAGGTAATTGACTAATGAAGTAATAAATTATAAGAAATAAATTATCCAAAGAAACGATTTTTTCAGGTCAGTCTTCCATACCTACCTATATACGTGGGAAAAAGTCCACCGATGAAGCTTGACGCTAGTTCATGAGGTGAACAATATATTGGTGAAAAATGGTAGTATGTAGTCATTTCAACAAATATCACATTATATGAATTTTACTGTAGTTTTTTCCCAACACCAAACAGTTATTTTCAACACCTCGACACGTGTTCCGATCATCAAGTGATCATCTTCAAGAGGAAGATCAAAACGAAACACATGTCGAGGTGTTGAAATAACGGTTTGGTGTTGGGAAAAATCTTTAGTAACATTCATTTCTACACCAAAGGTTCCAAACAGTGCATCACAAGTAGCACAAGATATAGTGAGCCAGTTCAATCGATCAGACTATGGATGAATTTTCGGATTATACGAAAAATAATTTAATTACCCTCAAATATTACTTCATTATTGATAAGTTGAACCTCCATGAGATTGTACACTTCCGAAGTTTAATCATTATATCTTAGGTAGACTATTATTTTTTAGGTCCTCTAGAAGAATACTATCCCCCGGCATTGTTCATATGAGTCAGATATCAAATACCCAAAGAAAAATATGAAAGTGGATCATTGCAAGGAACCATTTGTTAATTTATTTTTATATTGGTGTTGATAGCTGTACTTCTTATAGTGCAGTTATTTCATCTATTGAAGTATCAAACGTATCGTGAAGCGAGCGGAAGTTATCAGATGTGGTAGCTCCCATTCACCCATTCACCGGTTCACACAGCGGTCGATTGATTGAGTGAAGCAAACCACCCACGTCAATCCACCAGGCTATCGTGTTTCAATAATCCACAGTGGGGCATTGGGAAGTGAACAGTATTGGTGGAATGGTTTCGTGGAGTCACATAAGTATTAAATAGTGTAAATTTTTACGAAGATAACTATGTAGCAGCTTTTTTCCGGGTTTGTTGGTTATGTTCTGCAGATTTCTATGCCTTGAGTTTCATTTGCGAATGCTGCAGACATTGTTAAAAGCTATGAGGTAACGAACGAAGTGCTTGGGTTTTCCTCAACCCAAGTACCACATTTTTATAATATTTTTTCTGTTTTTTACCATTTGTGGTGAGCGTGGTTTTTTTCGACTGGATTGAACGGACTCAATCAGGTGAGATGTTCCCTATGTATCATGTGGTATATGCGGAACATGCCCCAATCAGGAGTCATTCTCCTTTTTTTCAGCTATTGACACGCAGTTTTTTGCAACAATTCTATAAAAAAGTTTGAAATCCACAGAACATCATGAACTGAATCTTCTCGCGACAATCCATCAGTAAAGAATGAACAGTCTCTCGAACCATGACCCTACATAAAGTTATATTCTTTTCGTAGTGATCTCATAAATATTCCACTTTCATTCACGGACGGACTAAAGGAATTTTTGAACTGACACTATAAGGCACTCGTCCTATTGTAGCTATAGAGTAATTCCTCCGGTTCGCCATATTGCCCGCCAACAAAGCCTCGTGTCAATTTGAATTTTCTGTATGATACATGTTACTTTGCAACGGGAACGTTGTTCCCTTTCAAAAATGCTGGAGGTAATTTTTTGTCAAAGTGATATTTTGAAGCGCGTCTGCTGTTGTTACGATGATGGAAAAATGTCATCAGGAATTGATTAGGTAACTGCAACGCTGACCAGAACGAAATTGAAAAAATGAATTGGTTGATTGTGTGTACGTCAGCGTTATCAGAAATATGGTTAACGAAGTGATTTTGTTGAATACATTTAGGAATATTATAATTGATTGGAAACAAGTTTTAGATACTCTTTGTACGATTCCTCATCTCTTCCACTTCTCTTGGAAATATTTATTTGGATGAACAAATCGATTTTCTATCAAATATATTTCAAATAGAACAGAAAATATCGCTCACAGCATCATCCTATTATCTCTCGCGTATTGATCAGTTTCGAAAATCAGCACAACTTATCAACCAAACTGTTGTACCTGAAGTATAGGTGTGTATTATTACCGTCTTCGTTTCAATTCACGAACACCAAATTCAGTCTTGAATTACCACCACTTGCTTAGGAGAAACATCCAAGAAAGTAATTGGATCATAAATATTACCCCATGTACGTGGGATACATATGTGCCCAACCACTGTAATTAACAAATTTCTCAGTGAGATGCTTCCATTCCGAAGGAAGTAAGTACAATAACTTTCTGTTCTGGTTATCCATGAGTGAAAATGCTAATAATGGCAATAATATATAATCAACTATCAGAAACAGGCTGCAGTATAGGGTTGCCTTTAATATTTTGGGATTAAAAATATTATTAATTGAAAATAACTTTATTGTTTTCTTAAATATTCCCCATGAAGATCTATACACTTTTGCATGCGTTTGAAGCAATTGTCGAAGCACTTTTGCCACTCAGATTGAGGTATCTCCAAAACATGCATTTTGAATGCAGCAACCGCTTCTTCAGGGGTCGAAAAACGTTGACCTCTCAGTTTGTTTTTTACGAGCGAGAATGAAAAGAAGTCATTCGGTACCAAGTCAGGACTATATGGCGGATGACTCGTCGAATCGATGTTTTGGGTGCTCAAAAATACACTTGTTTGAGCCGATGTGTGAGACCTCGCATTGTCTTGGTGAAAAGTGATCCGTCTTCGGTGGTTGGTTATCCTGATTTCTTGGAAGACAACCAAACAGATGGTTGTGTACCACTCTGAATTGACTGTTCTACGTTGTTCGAGTGGTACGATTGCGACATGTCCAGTTTTTTCGAAAAAACAGGCGATCATTTGCTTGGAAGTGCTTCGTGCGCGAAAAACTTTCGTCAGATTTGGCTCATATTGAAACACCCATACAGTCGACTGCTGTTTACTTTCGGGCTCATACGCGTTATTCCACGATTCGTCACCTGTCACGATATCATAGACGTGTTTCAAAACACCGCAATCGTATATTTTGAGCATTTTCTATGACCAATGGACCTGATTTTGAGTGATTGACAAATTGTGTGGGATTCAACGCGAACAAATTTTTTTGACAGTCAAATGTTTATACAATATTGAATGTATGCTGGTCCCACTAATGCCTATAAGGTTGTCACAATCTCACGATAGGTCACATGATGATCTTGCAATATTAGTTCGCGCACAGCATCAATGATTTTCGGAACAACAACTGATTTTGGACGACTTTCACAAAATTCTTGGAGTGAACTACGACCACGATTGAATTCACCATACCATCAATAAACACTGGTCCTTGATGAAGCTTCATCGCCAAAAATTGAATTAAGTTGTAAAAAATAATTGCATGAAAATGTTCACGATTTATTTCAATTTTCGGGCCGAAATGAATCTTTCAAGTTACTGTAAACAAAACAAATAGCACGCGTATGTCAAAACGTTCTGTGTACGTATTGCAACACTAGGGTTGCCAAATCCCGAAATATAAAAGGCAACCATTATTAAAAATGCTTAACATGAATGTTCTTAATAATTATAACTTATCATACCTACATTGTTGCCGCTGATTTTCAATATTTTTCTATCTCGTAACAAGATCTCACAACAAAAATCATGATTCTTGTGATCTGTGGAAAAATAATGACAGGAGGAGCAGTATCATCATATTATAATTTCTATATGTTGAATCTAACTCATAATCTGTTTCAGAAAAATCTGTTTTTCCGTTAACCATAAAATACCTAAATTATTGTTAATGTATGCATTATTTTCATACTTATGATTTTGTAAATTCTTCAGTAGCGATTTTACTGACTCTCTACCACTTTTTATTTCAAACATATTTTTCAATTCAGGTCCTGAAACTGAAGTTTTGTCCCTTTTGGAGGACAACTCATTAACTAATGATCACTTCTTGTATCGTGAAATTAATGATAACTGACTTCAAAAATATTTTTTTCTGAGAAGACTCAGGGAGTCACGAATGATTCCTTTTTGCATTTTCCTGACCAATATTTCTGCTGATGTATGGAACATTAAGATATTCGTGAGGTTTGAGAGTGGGACTTCATCCCAACAAAAAGAGTCGTTTTGACAAATTACTCAAGAAAGAGTCTAAGAGTTCGAAAAAAAATCCCGGTATTTCATCTCCTATTCCTTTTGGTTCTAAACGATATTCATCTCACCTGGAGCCGAAAACTCCATGAAAAATAATTACTTACTTTGATCCAGGAGGATCAAAAAATTTTTCAAATGACTATAGACCAGTCGCTTAGCTATCATTGATATCAAAAATCATGAAGAAAGTCCTAAACCACCATATCCTCAAATATTTGAAAGGCTTTAAAATCTTGAATGATCATCAATATGACTCTCGGAAACGAAAACCAACAGGCGATCTTCTGTCGTATGTCACCCATATTTGGAATAACGCAATCGAGAAACATGCAGAATCAAGAACTGTTGCGCTTGATATCTCTTAGGCATTTGACCGTGTGTGGCATGAGAATTTGCTGACCAAACTTCGATGCTATGGCTTATCGGATCATTTTTGTGTAAAGTTCTTCAGACTCCTGAAAGGACGTTTCCTGCAAGTCGTCGGCGACGGATATCTCTCGAATACTTTCACCATCAATGCTGGGGTTCCTCCAGAATCCATATTGTCTCCAAGTCTCTTTTTATTATATATCAACGACCCATTGGAAAAAACCAAGAATCCAATATAATGCTTTGCTGCTCGTCTCGTTATTTCAATTGGATTCCAGGACATCGGCTACGAAGACATATCTTCGCCGGTTGCAGGAGGTTGCATATCTTGATGGGGATCTAGAAGCGATTTCAAAGTGGACTGAAATTCAGTGCCACAAAAACCCAGGCACTGGTTTTCTCCAAGAAGATAAATGTCTCCAAACTGGATATAATGATGGCAGGTCAGACAATTCCGCTTCCTGCTTCGATTAGTTTGATGGGGGTTGAAGTGAACACCAATATGTATTGTCAAAATAATGTCACTGGAATTGCGAAGGCTGCTTCCCAAAAACGTGAAACTGTTCCAAACCAGAAAACTGTAGACATCTCAGCAACTTTTGATGCTTTATGAAGATCAGATCAGACATTCTTTGAAGTATTGTTATCATATATGGAGCTCTGCCCCAAAATATACCTTGAAGTTGCTGGATTCCATCCAGAAAAGAACCATCCACTTTATTGGTGACGCGAATATCACGTGCATCCTTAATAGCCTGTAACATCGAAGAAATGTTAGAGACTTGTCTCTCTTCTATATAAGTGTTTGAGTGACTTGGCACATTCAATTCCATCAAGAGCAGTACATATCGGACAAACGCGACGGACCGTGGCTGTTCATTGTTTTGAGTTATCCTCGAACTTCACTGTTTGAGGATTCTTTCATCCGGAGAACTTCGTGTATGTTGGATAAACTTCCTTGAGGCGATCTGAGAGGGCCTCAAGGAAGCTAATGACAAACTAATCTAAAGCAACTGAACTTCAAACGTTCAAGCCAGTCTCTATATACTTACACAATAGGTTTAATGGACTGTTGCCTATCAGAAAACAACTACTCCCCTGGCTAATACCATGAAGGGCGTTGGATTATATCCGACAGGCGTCAGTGCAGGAATCTTCACAGAAAATTTCCTGCATATGCAATTGGCAATACAACTGAAAGAGTTTATTGAGAAATTTCAGACGGAGTGCTACAGCTATGGAATATAGAATTATGTGAATTCTGATAATTATGATAATTCGAATCAACAATTCATCATAGCAGAATATATTCGAATTTTATCAGATCATAGAAGTCATGAGTTTTTGGGTATACGCTCTTTCTACCTACTTCTTCATAAAATTTTGAAGAGCTGACAAATTCAAAAGATCCATGAACAGGAGTTTTCACCGAAAAAAAAATGAACTCAAACATTATTATTACGATTCACTCAATCTTTGCAGAACCTTCGCGGGATTGGGATTGAAATTGAAATTTTCAGTTTTATGAATGGTATTTATGTATATTGTGAGTGGAATGAGGTAGATTGTTTTCATACAGTGTCATAAGTCGTGAACATTCTGCAAAATTTGAGTTGATGATCTTTGAAAAAAATCGAAAAAGATTGAGAGCTCATATTGTATTTGAAATTTATTTTTTTTTTCCATTTCGTATAACTTTTCTGTATACTGTTTCAATTCAATTGGAAATGTTTAGTGTGGAAACTGAAAGAGAAAGAGTGATTTCCATGTGATAAGGTATTAATAAAGGAATTGTTCTAGTTACGTTCTAGTTATGGATACGTTTTTGTGGATAGCATTAACTGACACATTTTTTCTTCGAGCAGTCTCTTTATATATTGTTGGACAGAATAAACTCAAGAAAAGTTCTTTTCAAGCTGAGGAATCAGGATTATCAACAGAAAACAGAGCTTTCAGTTAAAAAAAAACTCATCATCAACTATACTTTCACATGCTACAGAAAGGCATTATTGAATTGCGAAAAACAAGGAAAGTACATCAATCTACAAATTTTTGAATTAACTTCATCAAGTGGTGATATTCAAATAATCAGTGGTGATAATGAAACACTAGACTATTATATCACACATCACATTCAAAACCTTTGTAGCGATCATTATTCATTCATAGAATAATATGGTCACGTATCAACGAGACTATTTTATGATTGAATGTTATAATCCGAAATATATGTGGGACGTATTGTTGCAAATATGAGAAAAGTGGGACAATAGTTAATCACAAAATATTCCTTAACAAGGTGCATAACCACTCTAAAATCAATTGATCCCCACCAAGCAGATGGAAATTGGTAAAATCAGTTTCTCTGTCAGTGGTGGCACAATTGTCTAGCATCACGATAACCAATCAGACATTCAAAATTGATTACTGTAGCAAAGCAAACTGTCAATTTTTTTTATATTTTCGATGACAAATTAGATCCATACTGTTTCCATAAGAAGTAACATACCGAAACCGACCTCTAGTTGATGAATAAGCTAATAAAATGTGTGATCGGTTCAAGCTGATGGTTCCGTGCTTTTGTACTCTTTGCCCATCCACACCCATAGTTACCTGCAAACTCAGACAAGTGTCTATGGTTTGCCTTTTTTGACTGCTATATCCAATAAAAGTTGGTCTTCAAGACAATTGATAGTGCACATATATGTATGATTTCCTGGAGCCGGATGTCACGCAGGTAGCTACAGCTGCCTCCTGAGAAATTTTAGTAGTTTTATCGTAGACACGAGATCTAGCATAACTAGCAATTAAGGATATCATACTTATTCCAGTAACGAAATTAATAAACAAATGCATTTCTCTGAAAAAGTTTCCTCATGTTCTGAAATTATCCAGAGTGTTGCCCATATATAAAAAAAGAATCCTATACAGAGCCATCAAATCATAGACCAATCTCGATATTTCCTCCAAATTATTCGGAATCATCTCAAAAATACAAACGACATCTCATTGAATCAGAAATTCTCGTTGTTCAATATCCATTTGGTTTTAGAAAAAATCATTCAACCACATCGGCTATTGGTAGACTATCATAAATAGTAAACAAAGGTTTCGAAAACAATGATTTTATCTATGCAAATTACCTGGACCCAATAAAGGCGTTTTACAATACAATATTACAATATTCACGAAGAAAGTATCAACTCGATAAAATCTTACCTAGAGAACCGAGTTCAGTTCGTTCTCTTCTAGAATAAAAAATCTTCTCTACTCAATATACAATATCGTATCTCTCAAGGGTCCGTTTAAGGACCAATGCTTTTTCTTGTGTTTATAAATGATCTGCCCTATTCATCTCCACTATCAAAGTTTATACTATTAACTGATGACAACATTTCCATACATTCAGAAAAACATTAAATAACCTGATTTCCACAGTTGAAACTGAAGAAGAACAGAACGATGGATCTTATCAAATCAACTTAAAATCGATGAGTCGAAAACAGAACATACGTCAAAATATCCAAGCCAATTACATGATACTGTCAAGAACACGCGACTGAATCTCACCCAAGCTATGCAATGCTGTCCCTGCGAAAGCCAAGGAATTAGAAGTCAATAATTTCAAATCAAAACTCAAACATTTTCTTTTATAATATGCCTTTTATGACGTCGATGAGTTTTTCAATGGTACTCTTACATTTCAGAACAACTCAATAATACCAATTTTGACGTAATTTTATTGATTGTCACACTTTTATTGTGACTTTTCATCTTCTTTTCCAAGCTCTTTTGTGCCTAATGTTTTTGTATATGTTTTGTATACAACTTGAAAAGGCTTGTGTAAACACTATTGTGTCTTAGCACCAACAAAGAATATGAATTAGAATGGTTACTAAGCGAAACCACAAAAGTGTGCCGGGCTCCTTGTGATTGTACTTATTTGGCAACCAAGTGGTGCTGGACGTGAGAGACAGCATCCATTGAATTCAAAACTGTTATTGTTCAAATTATAAAATTAACTTTCCATAAATAATAAACCAAACATTTAGATGTTTGATTTATTATATATGTATATATGTATAGCTGTTTTCCACAAATATGAAAACGTGGACTTCAGTCTATTAGATCTCCCAGCAAAAGTATGAATACAGTTAAATTATACCCATCCAACAAACGAAGTAACCCAAACAAAGATAAATGCGCGATCAAAGCAAAACCTCCTCACGCTGGCCAATAAGAAGTAACTGCAATCGGCTGGCGGAATTCATGTTACAGTATCGAAGTGGTCAAATATGTTTCGGTACGGTATTTTGAAGTTTTGAATTTCTGAAATGTCAAGTACTGATACGGCTGAAGAAACTGATAATTTGTGTCCCTACACTTCAACTGATTTTTTTATACCCAGTCGTATATTATTGAAAATAAATTTCAGTCGTTCCACTTTGTACAAGCAGCCTTGTCTCGGAGATCACGTGCACTATGCAGGAAACTGTTTTGGAGCACTCTGTTCATTTGATGGACAGAGTATAGTGTAATAACTGCCATTGCGATAGTAATGGCAGTTCGGTTCTTTGGTGTCGATATTTTCCCAGCTAAAAAAAACGCTTGAACTACTTTACGACTGTCAGACCTTTGACCGTCATTGAAGTCATGTAGAGTTGGGCTAGACTGAGCAATTACATGTTGCCGATGATCATACACCTGGGAAAGTTGAAAAGAGTGGGGTGAGGTTTTCATGGCTAGCGTTGCTGACACAAATCTGAGAAATATTTGACAAAGGTGTCAGGTTTTGGGAGTCTTGCGAGAGCCACGAAGGTAGTCGGACACGAGAGCACGTGGAGGCGGGTTCAGGGTGTCATCCCTCAGCCTTCGAGGCCGAGGATGGTGGCCGAAATAGATATGTTATTTTGTTTATAAGCGCGTGGTGAGAAATTTGAAGAAAATCGGTATTGGAAACGGGGAATTTGAAAATAAAAATGTTGGTGTTGAAGACACACCGGGTCAACAAACCAATGGTTGACCATGAACCACCAAAGAGGCGTTATATATTTGTTTTTATATTAAACAGTTGATATTGAGAGAGTTCACAAATTATTTTGTCTGAGTTCACTTTCTATTTGCAAAGAGTTCATATTGTTGGTTTCCTAGTGTGGATTGTTTAGCTAGAGTTCAGATTCCAATTGAAAAAAGAATATTAAAGTTTATACACCACTCTCACTGAAGTTAAAGTGAAACAGAAAGTATTTTGTACTGAGCCAGTGAGTTTGTAGTTGTTCAAGAAGTAATGTTAATGGTAAATAGCACAGTCAAATCGGCGGCATTTTCTTTGTTTTATTTTATTTTATAAAATTTCACTTTTTTTTCATAACATTTCACACGTGGTTTTGTTTATCCATGGAACTATTGTTCAACTCATTTTCTTTGCAACCTGTGACTTTCATTTTCACTTGGATTGAGAAAAATACCATCTTCGTAGAGTAAGATGAAGTTAAGAAAACAAAATAAAATTAGAGACTTCTTAGTCAATCTATCAAGAGGTATTAGTGAAAATTATTTTACCTAAAATTAAAATTCAGTTAGAGTATATTTGGCATCGTTCTGAAACCATATAATGATTTCAATTTCAGAATTGCCCTAAATCTAGAATTTGATGTGTAGAAATCCAGCAGCTGCCAAATGAATAAGCCAGAAAGGAGCATTTATTACACTGGTGATATGTTAGTGGGATTTTACGAGGATTTCTCGGTTAAGAAATGTAATTACACTATTCAAATTGTGGGTAGATATTACAATAGGTTGGATCTAGTTAACTGAAAATTCAGGAAAATTCCGTGTCAACAGTCTTTAGTAAACACGGTTACTATAGATTTTATATGAGTGATATCTCTTTCAATTCCAAAACGAAAGGTCAGTAGAGAAAACTAAATTCTCCCATTGAAAAAAGTAGTTACGAATATTTTTCTTCTTCTCGTTTTCATTTTTAACGTGTGATTCCGTGTTAGGAATCACACGTTAAAAGGTAAGACCTCGTTAATCCTCAGCTTGCACAAGTTTCGACTTCTGAGGGTTGTCGTTCGTAGGGGTGCGACAGCTGGTTAACGGAAAAACAGATTTTTTTTTTCAAACAGTATGCATTTATATCCCACAATTTTTATGTATTCACTACAAATGTCACTTTTTTAATATCAAACTCTGTTTCATATCCTACGATACTTCTCTGCAAGGTAGTTGTGAAAGGGCTGCCAATCGATTCGTAATTCCTACTATATTCAGATAAAGGAGCTTCTATCTCGTAAATACATTTGTTAGTTACACCTTCCTTCTGAAAAGGCATTGTGTCATTAAAACAGAATCTCCAAGTTCAATCTACGATCTGTCACTTTCAATCACAACCTCAACTTGAAAATTATCAAATTAGTATAGGAATTCTCTTTCGTTGGTACTTGAATTAACTGAAGCGAAATCTACCTGCACTCCTCTAATTGGAGTTAATTTATTGTCGGATCGCGTGGAGCCCCGGTTCATTAAGGTTGTTGTTAATTTGGTAGTATTTCGTTGATTGCAAGTAATTAAAAATCATTCGAAATTGTGAGCAGCCGGCTCTCAAATATCTCTCCCCGAAATTTATTAACATTTAAAGGTGAAAAAATTTATTTTGAGGTCATACATGAAATTATTAACAATCTTGAGAAAATCATAAGCAATGGATGATCAGCTAATTCGTGGAAAAGCCATTTACAAACCTGATGAATTTTTGAAAGGATTACGGTTTGTTTTAGACATTTTCACACTCATACCAATATACAAATAGTTTGACTTTGATGACACAAGCAGTTTTTAAATTAGTTTGAAGAAATAGACAACTGATTTGAAACTAATAATTCACTAACTGAAACACAGTCAGCATCTAAATTCAAGGTTTGAATAGCAGAACAGTGTATCAGATTTTCTTGTTTTAGAATATGGAGTTCCGCAGGGTTAGGTTTTAGTTCCTGTACTTTCAAATGATGTGACTGGCAATATATATTTTAAAACTATTTCAATGAAATGCTTTCAACCATTATCTTGAAAGAAAACGTTGATAGATGCTTTCAGTCCATTTCAATGAATGGTAAGCAGTAGGTTCCGGAATTGAGATAGCAAGCTGTTGAGGAGATGATACATATTTCCTTGTTTTTCAGCCTTATGTGTAACAACAAGGTAATTTTTGGTTCAGATATCATGATTTAACACATCTGACTGCTCTAAGTATTTATTAATATGCTTCGAAATGTTGCTGAATTTCTGGTATAGGTATAATAACTGCGTGTCTTTATTATGTGTTATTATTTTTATGGTGTGAAAAATTCGTTCACCGCTTGAGTTTCACTTAGCCTTCATAATGCCCTTTTCTACTACGTTCAAGCTGAGTCAACCCAGAACAACAGTCAATAAAATATAAGTTGATGGAACAGGGAAGAGTACGTAGTAAGGGCTACTTGTTTCTGCGTAGCGGTGCATTTTCAATGGGTCACTCTGTATGTTTCTAGTTCTGTTTTCATCGTGAATATTGATGAGAAATTCCAATTGAATATAACAGCTAGACAGGCTATTCCTTTTTATCGATGAAAACGTACATGTCTTCTGGAGATCAATATATTCATAAAAAATGTTTTTTAACAATATCTGCTCTGAAATGCTACTAATTGTTCTAGGTATTATTTAAAAATATGAATTCCAATGAAAATCGTGCATTTTCAGAAAAAGTTCAACTCACCAACTATTATGTCTATCTTCACACTTATGGAAGTAGGTCTGGAACACCATACTCTATAGCGCGGTAATATTAATTATCAAAAAATAATACACACAATAACGATTTTGCAGAATTTATTGTTTCGAAGCAGTGGCGGTGACAGCCCCATTATTCTCGCTCAATATGTTGCGCGTCTGTTTGTTACATGTTACAAATAAGTAAGAAAAAAAAGGATTGGTAATAGGACATACATATTCAAGAAAACATCACGTCATAACTCAATTATCAATGAATATATGTTTCATTCCTTTACGAAGATTGATATCGCTGTATTAGGAATAATTCATTTTATTTCTGATTATAATAGAAGAATGACAATCACAAAGAGCGGTGGCAATGGAGATATATAGTACTGGAAAAAAAAGAAATGAGAAGAAAATTTTGTCATACCACAAACATTTGACGGAAAATAACTTATTAACCGAAAAAATCGTCTAAGAAGCTGGAAATATTGTAAAAGCGAGGTAATAGTAGCCAAGAGGAATTTGTGGTATGATTAGATATGTAGGAGAAACTATGCTACAACAGTATAGTATTGTTTCTTTGAAGGTGATTGACAATGTTTCATGATGAATTCACTAGTTCATACTTCCATTATCTACTATATAAAATGATTTGAAATCCCGAAAACAACTAAAAAGAAGAATGAAAAATGAATAGCTGAAAATAACAATTATATCAAGCAAAAAAACCTGAAATGAAATAACAGTGAAATAAAATACAAGTAAAAATAGAACAAAAAATAAATAAAAATAAAGAAATGAAAAAATAAAATAAAAATAAAAACTTGAGCCACTAACGTGGCTTGGACCACGTTAGTTCACGACGTTTCGATTGTTGGTATCTACAATCGTCTTTGGGTGATGACTGGACTGATTCCTCCGAGAGATGACTATTTATAGGTCGTTCGAGTACTTTCACTTATCCCCGCTTTCCATTTTTCGATTCACTGGTTCTGTGGAAGATGACCGGTTGGCGGTCATCTCCCACGGAAAATTGTTTTCTCTGTATTCTGGAATGACAAATACCAAAATATCACGATGGGTCGAAATGTTTTGCTTTGAAAAAGTATATTTTTCAATAACTAAAGAAAACTTCCAGGATCTTTCACTCATGTATCATATGTCTATTTGTCTTCATAAACACTTGTGGTATTTATACACAATCACGATCATTTTGTTTGATTGTGTTATCATAACATACTAATTTTTTATGAAATCGAAATCAACGAGGTAGTTTTCAACATCAAAAATGTTTTTCTGTACTCTGGAATGAAAAATACCAAAATATCACGATGGGTTAAATTTTTTTGTTTGAAAATGCATATTTTCCAATAATATAAAAAAACTTTCAGGATCTTCCACTCATATATCATATGTCTATTTGTCTTTATAAACACTCGTGATACTGATTCATACATAATCACGATAATTTTGTTTCATTGTGGTATCATAACATACTATTTTTTTATGAAATCGAAATTATTGAGACAGTTTTCAAAAAGTTTTTTTTGCATTTCCTATGCTGCATTTTCCATGAAATGGAAAATACCAAAATATCACGATGGGTCAAAATATATAAATTTTTGAGAAAGAAAGGAAGAAAGGAAGGAAGAAATCAATTTGAAAATAATTAACTCTATACTTGGATGTGTAGATCATGCAAAGAAGTAACTTTCAGACACAAACTGAAAGAAGATCCTTCTGAAACAGCTACTTCCATATAACGAAAAAAAAATCTTTCGAAACAAATACTTTTATATGAACACTGAATTATACAGAAGATACTTTTTTTCACTCAGTTTGTATTTCAAGTATTCGTTGTGGAATAAAATCAGATATCATTCATATGAGTTCTACTTTGAATGAATGGTAACAAATTGCACTTATATGAAACACTGTCATCCTCACTGGTATACATCGATGTTTCGCCGTGAGACACTTGCCCTAAGGCTCTTCAGTACCAAATTGGATAACATTATAAAAAATATACACAATTCATTATTGAATTACGATTTTCAATGTAAGTACTTTTTCAAGAAAACTAATACTATTTCCAAAAATTGTTATTCTTGACATATATTCTTGGTAAATTTTGGATCTAGAATATATCACAAACACTTTTTTCGCAAACTGTGTCAATACAAGTTGAAAATTTATAACCAACTGCTGATCAACTTGTCACTAGTCTGCATCACTAGTCTTATATCTGTGTATGATATTCTTAGATTATGTAAAAATTTGGAATATAAATTTGTAAATTAGTTCACCGGCTAAGTTTTGCGGCAACATTCTGTTATTCAAAGCATATTAGGTATACCATATGTTTTGAAATGATCCAGCGAACTTCTTGCGGAAATCTTGTACGTGGTCAAACTTCTCCAATACTCACTTTGATGTGGTTGAAGTTATTCCGAGTTAAGGTTTCTATTGAAATAACTTTACCGTTTAACAAGTTTTGACGCCAGACAACCTCAAGGTTGGTTATATTGTGAGAAGCTCTCTCATTAACTGGGAATTGATAAGTCTCTACTTGCACTATTGGAGATTCGAAATTGAATATTACAATTTTGGAATCAATCCAAGAACATGTTACGGTTGTAAAATTGTTAACTTCAAATATTTCTGGTTATAATCTCGAAATGCTATTTATTGTCATTAGCATGACTAGTGTTTAACAGGACACACAAATTCTTTGTATTGGCGCAGTTGGTACTATGTTATTTCAACCAAATAAACAAAGTCATCGGTTGAACGGTATTCGCGAAGCGATAGAGGTGTTTGTAGAACGTACCTTAACTGCAGTGTAATCAGTTGGCAGAACTGCGCTGTAGTGTCGAAGTCGATTGTTGAGACCATCAGAGTGGATAAGGTTCGGACTAACTCTTGATGGAGTGATATGTTATTTCACATGTGATGAAAATCATATTTAATGAGATGTTTCCTGATAGGAAATTGTCAGTAGGAAAAGGTTGTTCAGTTTATTGTAAATAGGAATCGAATCATAGACTGAATGGTATGATTTAGAATCGTTTTGGAAAATAGGTTTTCTGATTTGTCGCTGATTACGTTCCTGTAATTTGTGAATATATACATTTTTAGTCTTGTCGTTTTGGTAGGCACTGACGGAAAAACGTCAGGGTTAGAGATCACTTCCGGGAGGATTGCTTGATCTGAAGGGAAAAGGTGGTGAAGATATAGGTCCCATAATCTAAGAATATCATACACATATATAAGACTAGTGATGCAGACTAGTGATATATAAGTCGAAACATGGATGAGCCGATGAAAGATGATATACCTTCAAGTTGATCAGCAGTTGGTTATAAACTTTCGAATTGTATTGATACAGTTTGCGAAAAAATTGTTTGTGATATATTCTGAAAAATGTTGAATGCCCTAGATCCAAAATTTACCAACAATATATGCCAAGAATAACAATTTTTGGAAATAGTATTATTTTTCTCAAAAAAGTACTTACATGAGACGAGTATGTCATTTAGAAATAGTTTTTCGATAGTTATTTATATATTTCAATGATATTTTGACCCTTCGTGATATTTTGGTATTTTCGATTTCCGAATACAAAAAAAACTTTTTTCATGTTGAAAATTACCTCAATGATTTCTATTTCATCAAGAAAATAGTATGTTATGATACCATGGTATCCATGGTTTGGTGGGATACCTATTTCTTCCCCCCATATAGTCATCCCTAATCTGGAAGGTAAGAAACTTTTGACATCTCCGTCCAGGTCTAAGTTACCAAATACAGGATAGAAAGGTCTGCTGAAATGATATCTCGATACATGTATGTTCGTTCCTTGTGAAGATTGAGTTAGCCGGAGAGTCTTCTACAGTAACAGGTTTGATAATACCCGCAGGGACGTAGCAAACACTCTTTTTCAGTAACACAAGGTCTGGCCTTTATTTATACCTATCGTATTCCAGCCAATTACAAGAATTTAATAAGCAATCATTGTAAGACCGCCGTGAGTCCTCGGAAGTAATCTTTGTTTTCAACATTCTTAGAACATTGAATGTACCTGCAATTGTCTACACCTAAAATTTTCTATTGATTTTATTGTAACTGACATAAAACTGAGAAAGAAAGACAATCTATTTGGTGTCTCGAACAATTTGTCTCCTCTTCAACAATGTCTGGAAACCGTTAACAAAATGGTTAGGAACCGTGAACTGGATATACTTATTCAGTATCACAGGAGGACAACTCCTTTGAATGCTCAAATGTGTCTGAATTTTTTATGGTCATTTCATTATCAATTGCATTATATATTATTGCACTCAATGAATATTATGTGTAAGGAATTATAAAAAAAACCATGCATCATGTAAGTGGAAACCATTCTGTTTGTTATTCAGTATAAATAAATTTATATTCTATAATGAAAAAGGAAATCTTCTAATCATCATATTCATTGAGAAATCAATTACGACAAAATAAGTAAAGCTAATAATCTAAATAAATTCCTTTTGTTATTGAAACATATCGATTTCATATGAACCAATGAATGTTGTCAGTTTGCGATTGAAGGTTCGATCTACAGTGGAACACTTTTTTTTTATCACAGCAGGATGTGAATAGATCTCGGTAATACATAACGCGTTTGTTTTCTGGGCATTTCAATGGTAAAATATTATTCTTTGCTATGAAACATCTTTTGAACAGGCTTTGTTGAAGCAGTCTTATGTTTGGTTTTACTCTTTTGCTCTGAGAACCTGTGTAGTTTCTCAAAGTAATGACAATTATTCCATAGATTATTTGGATTTCTGGTTTCACAGTAAAAAAAAAAACACAGAAAATAATTTGAACGATAGACCAATTGCAACACGAAATTGTGATTTGTTCGCTGTATCATAAAAAATATCTTGCAGGAATGTCACATGAGCTTCTGAAGGATATACATACTTCTTTTTACTCATTAGTTAGGTAGACAAATATACAGAATCAATCGTCAGAGGGTTATTCAGATGTATTTCGAGAAATACAACGATTGAAATTTCGAAAATTTTGAAAAGGAAATAATTGATATTGTTCTATTGATATCCACAACCGGATAACTCCACTTTTATGAACTGCGACATAAAGACAGTATCTATTCTTTACCCTCGTCAATATCTTTCATGAACGTTTGAATACAGTCAAAATAGTTCACAGAAAGTGGCGAACCGAAGTATGAGGGCCATTTGTGACACATCATGAACTACAATGAAACCCAGTCATGGAAATTTTCCGAATAAGGAAATATTCAGTGGAATATGTGCACGTTGTCTCAAAATACATTTATACGTGCATGGGTATTATAAGAGGTAGAAGACAAAACCTAATATACCTATATGGACTGGAAATCCTGTATTCATAGGTGATCGGTTCACAGACACGAACGTCGCTTTAGTTCAAACAAAACATCCTAGAGTGGAGAGGGTTACGTGTTATTGTGTTCAGTTGACACATGTTTTTTTTTATTACGTTGATATCACAGAATATGGGATAAAATTTTGATGATTCACATATCACAGCTGTTGTTTGCGGTTCTTCCGAAAACCATTTCTTAACTTATCAAAATTGATGGTATTAGGAATTTCTAAAATTACATTATACGAATATTGACCCTTTAGTCAGGATAGATGAGATGATCAGGATGAATATTGCGCCCTCTTGACTGTCAGGGACCGATCAGCGCAACCTGAGGGAATGATAATATTGATGAGAAAATAATAATTATAATGATAATAATTTAGTTTTCGATACTGAACGAAGTGACCACAACTATGTCACCGAGTTGAAACCCGTTCAGCAAAAGGCTCATATAAAATCCGCAGAGATCAAGTCACTTCTGGGGCACCACAAGAATAAGCCAATGCATGGGGTCTTTTTCAATAATATTGGAGACCTTGGCTTATCAAAGCGCCTGACTTTTGCTTTCCTCAGTTCCAGTGGGCTGGAGTTGGGAACTGAGAGGATCATCATGTTTTGCCAGGATGATGTTTCCAACACTACGGTCCACCGCAGTCGCGTGACAACTATAGAGGTTCCTGACACACGGTGCAGGGCCTGCTGCAAGGCGCCAGACACCCCAATGCACTTGCTATCAGCATGTCCAGCATAGCATCCTAACGTGGCTCTAAGAGTGCTATATTATTATCTACAGCACTCTTACGGTATTGACGAGACACCGGTGATGCCCTACGCTCCGAGGAATGTTGAATCCGTTGTGGGGAACGGGAAGTACTAAATTTATTGGAACTATTGTACCCCACCCTCATGCTCATACAAGCTAACAAGTATGTTGTAATCCTTCTCGATCACCAGAGCAAGGCGATATTTTTCGTGGAGTTTTCAGCTCCTGGCGAGATGAATATCGTCCTAAAAGAGGATGAAAAATGGATGAGATATCGAGATTTTCTCTTTGAACTCCGCAGACTCTATCCAGACCACTCTGTCAAGATGATTGTTCTGATTATTATAGTCCTTGGTGGAATGATGCCCTCAGAAGGCCGTCATTCTTGGCTCACAGCGCTTGCTCAGGGCACATGATTCTTGAATCCAGTGATCACTTACCCCATGGTGTGGGGAGTGATCGTTGGTTGATAATGCTGGCGCGCCCTCCCGAATGTATCGGGGCTTCGGGAGATAGGGACTGACCAGCGCATACTACGGTAAAAAAATAATGATAATGATGATAGTAATAACAATAATATAAAATGATATTGTTGTGTCGATCTACGCTCCGGGGAATATTGAATCCGTTGTGGGGAACGAAAATTGCCTAATTTTTTGAAACAAATCGTTTCCCACCCCAAAGCTCATGGGAGTTGATACGCCTGATTTCTTCTCGACCACTATAGCAAAACGATTTTTGTCATGAAGTTTTCAGCGTCTGGCGAGGCGAATATCATCCGAAAAGAGAATTGAACCAGAAACTATATTGAGATTTTCTTTTCGAACTTCGCAGACTCTATCTAGATTACTCTGTTGAGATGGTTTTTCTGATTATAGGAGTCCATGATGGAATGATGCCCTATCTTCCCTCAAATCTCAAAATTATGCTGGCTTGCCGCATTAAGGCAGAAATCTAAGCTAGAGAAATGCAGAAATGGATCACTGCGTTTGTTCAGGGTCCATGAGCATCGGACCTAACGATCACTTATCTCATGGTGTGAAGGGTGTTCGTTAGTTGATAATGCTGGAACAACATCCTGAATGTATAGGAGCTTCAAAGTATAGGGCTTGACCAGCGCAAACTTTGGTTAAAAATTAAAATGATAATTTATTGTTTACGAGCTTCTCCATACACACACGAGTACTCCGCAGTTGACCAAGTATTTAGAAGGAAATATGAATAAAGATGTTCATAGAGAAGAATCTCTGGCTCGAAGGTGAACTTGCTTCGATACTTAATTCGATACAGTAATAGCGTAACATCTCAATGGCTTGGACCAATTAGCAACAAACATACGATACAACATCGTATGGACCTACTCTGCATTTGCTCAAATGCAGAGTTTCAAATAGCTGATACCATCCCAAAGGACTCGTGGCACCATAACATCTAGACAGACTAGATTCCGAATAGAGCGGAAACTTTCAGGGATGCATTTGACGGCGATTCCCTCACTCCCTTCCTTTTTTGCATCTCA
Organism: Leptinotarsa decemlineata; assembly: GCF_025532065.1. NCBI lineage: Eukaryota > Metazoa > Arthropoda > Insecta > Coleoptera > Chrysomelidae > Leptinotarsa > Leptinotarsa decemlineata. Next base: position 59,639 of record NW_027412545.1, on the reverse strand, counting down.
CTGTTGTCATTATCCGTTACGCTCAAAAATACTCGAAAATACAATTCTAGCATAAGGACATCCATTTGTTCTTTATGGAGAATCTTCAAGTCTCTCGAAGAAAGGATCTCTATCAATTCTTGAGGGTGGTGGAAGAGTACACGAATGCTATCGGTGTCGAAGACCAAAGCATTCTGCACCATCTGGCTGCCACTTGGATACTTGCGTCAGGTGAAACAATGTCACTCACAAGAGGTAACAGCAGTGAAGAACTCTTTACACAGGAGGTAGCAGCACAAACTCCAACAGATCTGGTCATCGGAACTGTCGGAGAAGAAAAGAGTTGCTGCTACAAATATGCTCATCATTACAATTTTACTCCACTTCTTTGCAGTACTGAAATTTACTTGGGAGAAGCCGTATCACCTCCACGTAAAGATCCGAAAAATACGGAATCTCAATGGGAATTTGCTTTCTGAATCGTATATTCCACAGTTTTATTTTCTCCGACTCGTGATGATGCAAAACATTCCTTTTCCCTTATCTGAATACTTGATTTTCTATAAGGTAACAATCTATTCCAATCCACTAAACAGATAAATTGCTTCCCTTTCAATGATTATTATTTATCAAATCAAGAAATAACAGTTGAGCATTTGAAGCTCGGACCTCACAATCTAAGAAAGGATATGTCCTGACTCATGAACTACAGCTTTTCAGTGACAGTCATTTATTCAATTTGAAATGAAGAACGTGATTATGAACTTGAAAATGAAAAAGCACAAATGATTATTCAGTTTTACCCTTCAGTCATGCCTTCAAGTATGTATATAATAATAAATGGTCATCCTCCTAATAATTTACTGTCGAACAATTTACTTTCAATAGCTTTCATGAGTGGAATGCCATTATTTCTCGTCATTGACATCCATTTCTAACCCTACATTTCCAAGTCGATTTAAGCTATTGAGGTGGATATAATCAGTAAAACTTCATCTGGGAATATCATTGACAAAATTAATTGAAAATATTTAGATCACCTGACCTAACAACTCCTCGTGCCTTGCTAGATGCTGTAAGTAACATCCTCATACTAGTTCTCCACTCTTAGTTAGATACATAGTTAGAACAAAATAGGAACGTATTCATCTTTGACTCTGGATGGCACGATTATCGTTTGAAAAGAAACCAATTGAGAAATCGCAATCCACTTTTCAAACTTCACTCACTCGGAATGGTACCTTTTTTGCTACTGGATCTCGAGAACATACTAGATGCAAATAAATGCATCATATACGTTTCCTTGGATGTAATGAAATTTTCAAATGAATTTACGGATAGTATTCATAATTGTATCACAGTAGCTGGTCGGCAAATGTATCCAACCAATAGATCGAACAGAGTGTATTCCACACTTTCACTTTGCTCACTGCTGCTTCAATGGTTTTTGAAGATTTTTCTGCTTCTATAGACGTTTGAATCTCCAGAATAGCAAGTTTTTTTTCAGTTTCATGTTCTGAATGTTCCAATTCTTTATTTGTTGTTCCGAATCTAATTTTTGTTGTTCGAATTTCAATTGCCTATTTTCTAGATGTAATTTTCAGCCTTCAAATTCCTTAATTTCAATATTTTCAATTTACTCGCAGTTGAGCTACGTGACTTGGTAGATTTTGATGACTAAACTGATCCATTTTTGTATATTTTGACAGCGGGATTCCAGTAGTGGCTCTGTTAGTTCTTCGAACAGCACCTTCCTCTCGTGACATCATTCAATTGGGATTTTACAAATTTGACAGCGGCTGATATATTCCTTCGTAGAATGCGGCTTCAACTCGTAAATGTACTGAACAAAACTCGAAGGGCCAAAATGTTTGGACAAACTTCTTATTTTTGGCAAAATTAGATTCAATTTGACTTTTTTTTTCTTCAAAAACAAAACTGACAATAATAATTTTAGTACCTATATAAAACAATTTCAACTTCAATACCAGATGTGAAATTAATTCACAACACAGAGGTCCGATTATTTGGGTAGTATGATACAGAGAGAAATCCAAACTGAGTAATCCTAACCTTTTTCAGTATAAGGTGACAATTGTCACTTAACTTTTGGATTTCATTTGAACAAATCTTCGAAGTACATTATAAGAACTGTTTTTCGTCTGAAAGAAAGAAGCTTTGTTGGGAAAGTAAATACAATTCATCTACACAATTCTCTTCATTCCTGTGACAGATATTTTGAATTTACCAGCTTTTTTCCTAGGAGGTTTGGATATACGAAACCTTCATATCAAATCATTTGAACTATAGTAGCTATGTAAGCGGAAAATTCCTGCGCAGATAGTATTTTGCGTAGTCCTGTGCGACAGTTCATACCACAGCTCAAACCTACGCTTTCACCTACGTAAGTTGTATTCACCTGTATCTGGTATCGAAGTTTTAATTTTTATCGACAATTTTTTTATTCTGTTCATTTTACAGAAATAATTTTCAAAATGATTCAAGTATAATGAAGATTCCAACAGAAATATTTTTGCAGTGGAAAGCTAAAAGCCAAGGATATACCATGATATTCAGTAAAACTCATGAAGCTATAGGGAAAAGGAACACTTTTGGAAAAAATCAGGAGTTTTCAGTGGAAAATGGTCCTTTCATTAACGTTTATACGAATTCGTGAGTATACGTGATATAACAGAAAGGTTATATTAATTCCTTCCAAAATATTACAGAATGAATATAAGAAATCTTCGAGTTTGTTCAACATCAAAGATAATTCTACGAGTCCAAATTTCTTCAAGGAGTTTATCTAGTACAAGCAAATCATCAATGACTCTATGCATTTGTATACAAATACGTTTTGTGAATCCCTCAGAGAAGTTATAGTCAGCGTTTTCCACAGAATTCAAAGGAGTAGTTGTAATGGTGACGCCAGAAAATCTATTATTTTATGTAGTTCAATGCTGAAAATAGACTCGAGGGATTCGTTGTAATCAAAATTTCATTGGGTGCGCTATCTCATTCCAGAACAGGAAGATAATGGGCCGACTCTAACACTGTTCCAGTTATCTACTCATTTGTAAGATCTCTTTCACAAAATGAAAAGACCAAGATTCCATTTATACTGTTCCAATGACAACGCTCATACATTTAATGTTTTGAATCGGCATTTCGGTTAAGTTTATGGATGAAAGATTATTTTGCTAGTTATCCTGATAGAAAAAACCGAACGCCCCGAAATAAACGAGCTCGAAAGAAATCGTTGGGTGTCTGATGAGATAACAATTACCGAGATCCCAAGAAACTAAAGTGTTTAGACGCTACCAGTAAATCCGTTCAGAATTGGAGGAAGAAAAATGGGGAATTAGTCGATAATTCGAAAAAGCTTACTCAAAGAAAAGTTCCACTTACAAAAGATTGTTGAATTTTAGTTTGAAAAATGAGCGGTTCAATCAGTCAAATTCATATATTTTTCAAGTATTAAGCTTTTGATAGAAATTTTGAAAAAGGTCGAGGAGTTATATTTTTAAATTTTCAATTGTATTTGAAAGTCAAGAGTTTTGACCTATTCAAATAACGACTGGATTTTCATGTTTTTCCATGTTGTGTGTAATAGTAATCCAGGTGATCATGGTGATCAAGATTTAATTCCAACTAGCAATTTAATATTTTATAATGGTTGTGAAAACGTTTCGGAGAAACAAAATATAGAAGTGTATTTCTCAATGTGTTTATAAAAGAGCTATAAATTTTTTTATAAAACATTATAATACTCTTTATTGATATTTTGTGAGGCATTTCACAAACACTACTAAAAAGTTTTATAAACATTTCTGCAGTTACTATGGAAATTTTTCAACACTATTCTTATAAAATAATTGCAATAAAATTTTATAACAGTTTTTTAGTTATTCCAAGTAAGCATTATAAAATATAATGCAGCCTAAAACGATAAAATAAAAAAGTACCTATTCAAAATGGTTTCTTGAAGGCGCCAGAAGTAATTTTGTATTGAACACTAGGAAAATATGATAGATATGTCACGAACTGAAAACTAACTGGAAAGGTAGGGGCCATTTTAATAATTCAATTATTGTATTTATGAAACTGTTGAAGACATTGTTTGTGCTTCAAAGATTGATATTTATTTTAACTGCGAATGAAATTGTATTGACAAATATATAGCCTTTTATAAGTAAAATTCAAGGACGTCACTCTGCCATTGAAATTTTTGGAAAACATTATTGATGATACAAAAATTAACTTTGTCGACGTTTTGATTTTCTGGTAGCAAAATAACTCTGTTTGTACTAAACAATGTAATCTTATAATATCTATGTACTTTTCATCTGTTAATATCACTATATGTGCAGTATTTCATATTTTCAATTCATCTAATGTCAGTATTTCGAATTACTATAATTTTTGAATGGCGTCCTACTATGAAATGATTTGTTATCAATAGCAAGAGTTTTAACGTATGTTAGCTTATATGTTACCCCTATAAGACTATTAAGAAACACTTGGTTCTAGGAGTGATGGTATTGCGGCAGAGTCGGCCTACTTGTAAAGCTATACATTTCTATAAAAATTAAGATAAAATTTCTCACGTACTGTTCGTAGAAACATTGTTTGTCAGGATTTCGTTTCGTTTCGTTAGGAGTTTTGCGCTAGTGGTTTTTGAGTGTATATAAACATGATGCTTCACTCAAATCGACGAATTTTAATCATCAATAACCTTTTCATGTTTTCAGCACGAACAAAATTGAAGCACTTCGTTACGTGGGTCTTCATCTGAAACAAACCATTTTTCTTAATTTTTTTCCAATGACCAATATTACACGACGTTATTAGGTATATAGTCATCGGGACGCTAGTCAAATAAAACTGACAAATTATACTCCACTACACGACCTCTAAAATCGATGTCAGCTGGTTTTTCTTAAATGCTCAATTTTATTCTAGGCGACAGCAAATATATATTAGCAGAAGCAATTTGATTTCCTAACAGTTATTTTATTGGTGAAGAGGGCCGACACTAAGTGGGAATCATCTGTATACCGAAAACCCAGTCACAGGACAGTATCTGAACCACGAATCCAATCGACTGAAAGAGGAATCATCAAGACCATTAGACAGTGCTTTAAGGCTCTGTAATACGAAGGAAGGTCTCGAGAAGGAACTAGGCATCATCAAAAATGATTTTCAACGGAATGGCTACTCCAAAGCGATTGTAGAAAAAACTTTGCCTAAAAGACAGCAGGAGCCTGGCAAGGAAGAGAAACTATCACAACCAGTGCTTGCACTTCATCAGAGGATTATCGCAGACGATAAGAAGAATTGGTTCCAAGTACAACATCAGAACCTGCTTTAGATCCGGTAACACTATCCGTAGCAGCCTCACGAAAACCAGGTCATGAAACGCGGACTGCGATTCCAATAATTGCATTTACCGGATACCCTGTGAGTGCGAAAAATCCTATATTGGTGAAACTAAGAGGCCATTGAATGTTCGCATTGCCGAGCACAAGAAACACACACAACGAGGAGAAACCAGCAAATCAGGAATAGCAGACCATGTTTGGATCCATCAAACACAACATCGAGTGGTCCCAAGCTGAGATCATACACAGAGAGAAACATTGGTTTAGGAGAAAATGCAAGGAAGCCGCATACATGTTGTCCAACAACGTATTCAGCCAAGCTAGCGTAAAGATACGCAACATATGGAAACCATTATCAAGCGAAAAATGGCCAACTCCCGCCAAACGGTCATCTCTCACTGAACCAGTGAAGCGGATAAAACGGAAAGCGGAGATAAGTGAAAGTACTCGAACGATCCATAAATAATCATCTCTCGGAGGAATCGGTCCAGTCATCACTCGAAGACGATTTTACATAATAACAATCGAAACATCGTGAACTAACTTGGCTTGGAATCTCTTAACTTTTTACTTTCATTTTTATTTCTCTATTTTTATTTTTTGTTCAATTGTTCTATTTTCACTTGTATTTTATTTCACTATCATTTCATTTTAGATTTTTTTTGCTTAATATAATTGTTACTTCCATCAGCTATTCATTTTTAATTCTTCTTTTTTAGTTGTTTCAGGGATTTCTAATCATTTTATATATTAGACAATGGAAGTCCAAACTAGTGAAATTCAGTTTTTTTATTGTTTTGGAATTGTAGTAAATATACTATACCATGAAATATTTGGGAAATTATCATTGAAGTGACAATATGGTGATGAAAACAAAATTGTATTTGAGAGTATCCAATGAAATAATTTCATTTAAGCTACAGTAAGCAGTTATAAAATAATTCTGAAATTGTTTTATGGAGAACATGGAAAACTCACAGAAGAGTGCTATGAAACTACTAAAACAATTTACTTTCATAAAAAGTATGTTTTATAAGTTAATTTCAAAAATGTTCCTATGAAAATTTTTTGCCAAAAAAATTATCGTATCAAATTTGTCTATTTCTAGTCATGTGTGTCGAAATAACCAATGAAACCATCATTACACTGATAACTACCCATGGATAGTTTTCACGGGTAGGTATCACTTATGTCATGACATTGCTAAGCAACCAACACAATAAAGTTGTTTGACATTTCAGTAATTCAATTTATTTCGAAAATGTCACTTTCTTGCTTTGGTGTTCAAAATGATGCGGCAATTGACAAAATCATTGAAGAAAATACATCAAAAAACACTGTCAATAGTAAAAAATACACTTGGAAAATATTTATGGAGTTATATCATTATACGAATTGTTCTTTTAATAACTGTGTGTTCAATAAATAATTTTGTTCGAATTGCAAAAAATTTTCTCACCGAATATCCCTCGAACATTGATAAATAACTCATAATTTTATCACAACTTCCTCAAGCACGTTATTTTAGGTAACATCCCTCCGCCTTCGGCGTCGGGATGTTACTAAATAACGTGCTTTCGAAAACTGTGATAAAATTATTTCGTTAGTTATCAATGTCCTTGGGATATTATAGCTGATAATTCCATGATTATTTATTTTATAATGGATTTTTAATTTTATTTTACAAACGTTTCTATGACAAATTTATAAAACACTTATATTGCTCACAATACTGTATTATTTTCACGGCTCGTCTAATATAGGTAATCAATTAGCATTCTGGAAGTAATTATAAAATACCAACAAAATAAAACGGTTGCAGCACCATGAAATTATAAAACAATTTTGATAGTTGGGATGTTATTTCAGGTAGAAACCATAACACTGTTATAATTACTGATAAATGAAAAAAGCCTTTCAAAAAGTATAGACAAAGTAATGCACAAAGGATTGAAAAAGATGTAAATGGGAAACCGTCGAACATTTTAAGTTCATCACTACTAAATATTTACTGTTAGAAGGAGATCACGGTATTCAATTGAACATAAAGGAAAATTCTTTCATTATTCACAAGTTTATTTCCAATGCAATACTCAGAAAGAAACAAGGCATATATTCACAGAAATTTGATTTTCTGTTTTGCATGTTCAGTTTGTTGGTGTTCAGCGATTATTTGCTATCAAAAAAAATGTATCAGAGAGTTTGCATAAAATTTTGTATAAATACTGCAATGGAGTTCTCCTTGGTCCGTTACTATTCAGCTTATATATTTGCGACTTCCACCAGTCGGTAGAAAAATGCAACATTTATCATCACGTATATGACACTCAACTGTTCTTTTCTTTCCAGTTCCCTGACATTGATTCCACTCAAAATCACATCAATCGTTTTGAACTCCAAAAAGTCAGCAGTAGTGATCTTTGGACCAAAAAAATTCCGAAATAGTCTCCATATTGATATCAATGGTGACGTTCTGCCTTTTGTAACTGAAACAAAAAACTTAGGCCTGTGGTTTGATTCTGAACGGCGCTTCACAAAACATAGCTATTTGATCCAAACGTCTTTTAACATCTTGAGGCAACTGTTTCCAAATCGAAACTTACTCACCAAACAACTCAAACTAAAATTATGTGAGGCGCTGATCATTATGAAAGTTTCATATTGCGATAACATTTATGGCCCTGCGTTACTTCAATATGATTCTCTTTGTTTTCAACGAATCCAAAACAGTTGCCAGTCATGGAAAAATCAGGTTGGCTGCAACTAGAGAAACTCAGGATACTGCACCTACTCACAAACACCTACAAAGTCTTGAACACCGGAATGCCACATTATTCACTAAAAAATTGGATTCTTTCTCGAGTATCAACAGCTTTTTCACTAAAAACAGGTCGGTGCTGGTTATTCCTGAACACAGGCCTTCTGTTTTTAATCGCAGCTTCTCATACAATGCAGATAAATTTTAGTATCTCCTGCCCAGTGATTTCAGATATTTTTTTCGAATATATGTATGTTCTGTAATTTCCTTATATTCATTTGAAATTTTAGTCTTTTCTTTTTTTTTCGAAGGTTGACTTTAAAAGCAGCTTTGCTGACACTCCGCCCACTCAACTCAATGTTTCCTCCGTATATTCTGTATGTTCCTACTTCAGTTGATTAAAGATGTTTTATAATTATTATTATTATTTTTATTTTTATTTGATGTAAGCAATTCACAGAGGTACTGAGTATAGTTTGACAATGTCAAGTTCCTACTTCTATTTTCAATGTTATTCATATTTTGGAATAAATTGATATTAGGTGGACTTTTTTCCACATTATCGTCCATAAATTAAAGATCCCAAAAAAATATGCACGACAGATTTATCTTCTTGCACCATCTATGAAAATATGTACAAAGTTAGAATAGTCTCATTTTTCGCGTTGAGAGTTTTTGACAAAACAATTTGCTAACAGTTGCTGAGTAACACAATAATGAAGTATTATGACAAACATGTCATTATCAAATCATAGATTATTCATCATGGAGAATACAATATATACCTTACACGTTCAGTAATGTCATTACCTGAAATGATAACATTAATAATGAACGTGTAAAAGTAAGAAACTGGAATGATCGCGAGTATTGAAGCGATATTGAAGCGTATCCGGATATTTTGATATTCGAGCAGCATTCTCAGCAGAGGAGGAGATATTGTCAGTATTAATGTTCGTGTAAAGCGAGGGCATCATTATTTCGTCATTACTCAGTTCAATACTTCAGTGCGTGTGTCTGCAAAGTATGGATTGACTTCGATATTTCCAAAAACTAAGATCGTTTTACAAAAACCTGAAACAGTTCGATTTTTAATTTTGATATTCTACATTTTACAACAAAATTTCATTATACTGGGTGATCCATATTAATATGATGACGTCATCGGTAATTTTTTTAAATGCAACACCCTGTATTTGGTGTTAGTTTTAGATTGATGCATAAAGAGCTGATCCCGAAAAGGTATGAAACTTGGGGTCTAACGGATAGAATTTGGAAGATGTGCGCTCAGAAAATAAATTTTTTTGATATCTATTTGAATTATTTTTTTCTGGCATTGGCTGGCAATGTAAGAAACAGGATCATCGGACCCTACTTTTTCGATGGTACTTTAGACGGATCAACATACCTTCAGTTTTTAAAGGGATATTTTGTACCTACTTTAATTGATTTATTCCCCAGTAGAATTAATCCTGGAAGTTTTGATGAAAGTTTATGGTTTCAACAGGATGGTGCACCTCTAAATTATGCTACAGATGTCCGAAGGTACCTCAACCAAATGTTTACGAACATTGGTAGACGTGGACATACTGAATGGCCAGCGAGGTCGCCAGACTTAAATCCGTTGGATTACTTCATGAGTGGCCTTCTGAAGAATGTTGTTTATAAACCGAAATCAACAAATATTCAAGAATTAAATGGGAGAATCCGAACAGAAATGAACAATATTTCTCAATGAACCATAAACAAGGTTCAAAAAGAATTTATTCAACGTTTAGTCATGTTTTTATTACTGGATTACTTTCCCATTTTTGAATTAATCATAAGAAAACAATATAAAATAATTAATTAATTTCTACTTTCATTAGATATCAATAAAATTTATTTTCTAAGCGCACATCTTTCAAACTCTGTCCGTCAGACCCCAGATATCATACCTTTTCGGAATCAGCTCGATACGAATTAGGTATCTAAAACTGACACCAAATACAGGGTGTTGAATTCAAAAAAATTACCGATGACGTCATCACATCATTATGGATCACACTGTATAATGAATTTTTTTTGTAAAATGTAGAATATTAAAATTAAATATCGACGTGTTTCAGGTTTTTGTGAAACGACGTTTGGTTTTGGATATATCGAATTTATTCCATACTTTGCGGACACACTATATAAGTACTTCACAGATATTAAGAATAGCTGTACTCACTGAAGCCGGTGACCTTGCAACTGAAAACTTCAATGCCTCAAAGTTTCTTTCCGTGGCTAGGTATCTCAGTGTTAAATAAAGCCAATCTTTCACTAACTGAATAGGAATCACACGGTAAAAAAGTGAGACCTCGTTAGTCCTTAGCTCGCACAAGTTTCGACTTCTGAGGATTGTCGTTCGTTAGGATGCGACAGCTGGTTAACGGCAAAACATTTTTTTAAATTTTTTCAACTGGTAAACTGTTCCGCATAACCGTATTTTCTCGTGTTAGAAGTGCTTGGACCATTCGCAATAATTGATTGAAAGCGTCTTCGTCCATACGAAAATAATTTTAATAATCACTCATTTCCTTCGTATCACTTATTTTCTTCAGTAACACTAAACGTGAATAATTTTCACGTTTTTCTAACCATTCCGTCATCCAGTAACTACGTTTAACAAAACGGTTCACACTCAATGCAACAATTAGAGCTAAACGTGTTAGGAATCACACGTTAAAAGGTAAGACCTCATCAGTCCTTAGCTCGAACAAGTTTCTCAACTTCTGAGAGTTGTCGTTCATATGGGGGCGACAACTGATTAACGGAAAAACAGATTTTTTTAAAACATGTTTTTTTCAAATTCATAATCGATAAAAACACAGTCTATGTGATTTCTATGCCACTCGATACATAATAATGATGAAAAAATAATGTCAGTAATAATGAACATGCTAGGTACGGAAAATAATGACAGGCAATGACAGGACACCTTTTAGCAATAATGATGTTTCTGTAATGATCTGCTGGAATGATATTATTACTGAACGTCTATAAGGTACCCATAATGAATGACCTTCAAGATTTGTCGATCATTACTTCAATCCAAAGCAACTACTCCATCAGCGGCTTCTTTTGATGTTTCGTATTCGGGACTCGAATACCTAACCTACTTGATAAATCATTCACACATTCACTTCCGCTACACGATATACTGAAATTGTACAAGCCATTAGTGTCGTATATATGACGCTGTACAATTACTTAAACAAGGGACGTATCACAAATTGAATCAAAGCCTGAATTACTTCACAACGAAATGGAACTAGAGATATCATCTACCCTTACGCATAATTACCTGAAGGGTTTCTGTAATCGTACACCTTGTTCACATTTACCTAACCATGTCGAGAGAAGGTAGAAGATGCATTCAGTTATTTCAGTGATTTGAATACTACAAGAGTGGGGGTGGAAACCACTTCAGTTATAATCTGAGTTGAATAAGGGAATTCTTAAAATTTTGTCTTTTTATTCATCAACACATATAAGGGAAAGTGTAACTGTCTGTACGTTTGTGCGATATAATTACAAAAAAGGTTTGATCGATTTGGGTGTGGTTTCTAATAATATATTATGTAAGCTTCAATTTATATTTAGTGTTTGAACAAAACCAAAACATTCGCTGAATGAAGATATTATGAAAATAATGTTGAGTTGAATGAATATCTTCGCTATAATGAAACGATGTGGTGAACAGGGTTTTTCTGATCCAAGGAAATGGAAGCTGCATAAGTAGAAGTCAGGAGTACTCTTCGTACGGCCAGACTCGCAGTAGATGCATTCATTGCTTGGTACTTGAATGAAAATATAGGACAAATGAAGATCCCATTAAAATCAGTATTCAACAAGAAATGAAGCACATGCAGTTTTCGTTCCATATGTGAACAAAATTCTTACTCTGAAAAGTCATTTCCTTTTTGGACCAATAATGTACAACACGATACCACAAGAAGAACGTAACATATAATATTCACCAGAAAAATCTAAAAAAAATGGTTGAAGGATGAGTATTGAAAAAGTCAAATATGATCAATCTCTGCTAAACTGTTGAAGTTGAACTACCATTACACATCACCTCTGGAGTTCATTGAATGTCCCACCCATGATATAGTAATTATTTCAATAATAATTACGTATAAAAACTAATGAATACAGTTTATTGTATGATTCACACTATGAAGGGTGTTATAAAAACCGCGACACGTAGTTTAATCAAGATTTATCAAGTCGGAGATTGAAGTAGAGAATTTGAGCTGAAATATATTCATTTTTCGAATGTTGCACCATCAAAAATCTCACATCTGTGAACCCAGGCATGAAAAAAAATTATTTTTTTAATTTTCAATCATTGGCAGCCGGACTCCTTCTACCCAGTTCAATATTCAATACGAAAATGTATTCATCAATGAGAGAAGATTACAAGTAAGACTTATTCGATACACAAGATGCTGAAGAATTGCTTTATCGATGTATATAAGAGTGAGGCAATTGCTAGTGAACTAACTTAGACAACTCCACAAAGTATTTCATCATCGAGTATAAAATTCTACTTTTCCTACAGCACACATTCTATAAAAAATCAAATCACAAATATTTTGCTAACTCTGAAAAGTTTCAATAATGAAAAAAGTTTTATGTCTCCGTCGAAAAAACTGGATAAAACGCAAAAAATGTTATGCGACAAAGAAGAGGAAGACATGGAGTGAGAAATTAAACTGCCTTCCGAATTAGAGAAGATAGCTCAGAAGCTTTCAAAATTAATGATGCGGAAGTCAAGAATATTTTATGAAGAAGAATACAGAGCATTCGATGAATGGAGAAAATACAGAAATCGATAGGACAAGTGAAGAAGTGATTTTGGCATATATCGCTGAAAAGGCGAAGGAAGTCAAATCGTCATTAATATAGTCATATTATTTGATACTGAAGTTAATTATACAAGTAATCGAGGATTGTTGTATTTCAAATTGGGTGTGTTATTATTGATGAAACGTGAAACATTTACATATAGTATTCAGGTAACATTTTATTGAAATGAAATATAGTAAAATAACTAATTTCTATCAGTTATTTTATTTTTACGACCGGTTTCGAGTTTAATCCCATTATCGAGTATAAAACTAACTAATATATCTGAAATCTGGAAAAGAGGTTTTATAGGAAGTTTGTAGGTGAGCTAGAAGGGAAGGTAGTTAAATGAACAAGGGTGCAAACCATAAAATTCAACACTGGATATTATAGAAATTACCGGGGTTGTCAAACTCATAAATTCCAGAGTGGAGACCTACATAAATCGAGTTGCTCTTTAGGAGTATATACTTCGGGTATTTAAATTATTTAATAATTTCCATGGCTTCCAACAAATTCATTTTCTTCCCTTCATTACATATGTGTAGGATTTTGAGATTATTTTGATCATGTTCAGTTATCTTGTGCTTTGATTCTTGTAGATTTTTTGTCCAAACAGACGTATTCACGACGCCTTATGTCTAAATGTTGGTTTGGCCTGTATATAATGCAGGCCATGATGTTTATCTTATATTATCTTTTCTGGTACCTGATTGTTCACCGCAATTTGTATGATTATTTTCAGTTCATTCTTAAAATTCTTTTCAAGTAAAGGAATTGCGAAAGCTTTGTGTATCATTGACCTAAAGAATGCGGATATTTTATGTGAGATTGGACTGAAAGTGTCGAAGGGAATTGTACAGTCTATGGAGGTGTTTTTCCAGTCGATATTGGATAGAAAACCATTATTGATTTTTGAAATAATCAAATCTAAGATTTGAAGCCCCTAGTTTTGTTAAGCTTCTACCGTGAAATTATTTTGTTAGGCAGACTATTGAGGAAGTTTAAAAATTGATTAATTTGTTTGTTTGAACCGTCAGAACCCACCAGGCATATGTAAAATAGAGTGTGGCGAATGCTCTGCAGTATATACAGGCCAAACCAGACTAGGGCTTGAACCACCGACCAACACGGCAGTCAATTCGAGTGAGTGAACAAAGCACCCGCATTGAACCGCCTGGCTACCGACTGACCAAAGTGATAAAGTGAAGAAAATGAATTTGTTAGAAGCCATGGAAATCAATAAATCAATTGAAAACCCGAAACCCCTTAACGAGTAAATTGATTTATGTAGGTCTCCATTCTTGAATTAATAAGTTTGACAACCCCGGTAATTTCTACAATCTCCAGTGTTGAATTTCATAGTTGGTACCCATTTCAACTCCCCATCCAGCTTACCTACAAACTCCCTATAAAAATTCGTTTTCAGATTTCAAAATATATCAATTAGTTTCATATTTGATGATGAGATAAAACCTTGTCGTAAAAATAAAATTACTAGTGGAAATTAGACAAAAGTGTTTTCATGCATTTCATTAAAATGATGAATTTCCACAAAATGAACAAGTCACTAATTACACAGATTCAGGTTACACTTTATTGTGAAATTTCCACTGGATACTTTATAAAACTGCAACACAAATCAATTAAACTCTAGGAATGCAAGTCAGTTATTCAAAAATTTTGAACTCTTTATAAATATAGTTTTTAAAGGTGTTAATAATGAATGGTGTCTATGGAAGTCTTAATTATATTTTCATACCTTATAATAATGGAAAATGTTGTAGGACGAGGGACCTCGAAGAGAACCATTTAAATATTCCAACAGACTTACCTGAAAAAAAAAATTCAATTGAACCATTGAAATATTTTTTACTCGGTAACGGTTGAAAACACGATGTTGGTTAAATTAATTGAAAAAAGTACTTTTTGAAATGCAATGAACCCATTCTGAGATATCTATAATCGTGAAAAAAGTTGAAACATTCGATTTTGAATTTTCTGGTTTGGTATCTTCATTTTAGAAAGTAGAAAAAAAAATAAACATTTTTTGATTGAACTCCTTGAAGGCAACTCATTTTATTTTTTGTACGACTTAGGGCCACACTCATCATTTTTTTTTCAAATGGTATAGTTGAGTTTCTTGATTGATGAATAGCTGGTTTAAAACACTTTTATGATTTTCATGTGGAAGAAGTATTTCTCTTGGATTCTTTCTACGCCTAAAGTTCAATTTTTTGTAATTTTTCATCCTTTTGTACTGAAATATTCTACAGTGAGAGCTGGCCGTATGAGTAGATTCGATTTCTTCTCTGATTTATCAGTTCGTCCAGAAAAATAAAGATATTCAATTATTAAAAGAAATTTGTTTTCAGGCATGATTTCAAACACGACATCAACTTTATGTTGCATTTTTCATGGTGATCACAACTTACAACAAATACTAGTAATTGCCGGCGACTTGATTCCCTAACCAAGTTGTGGCATCTCTCTTGAAGAAAATGTACAATAGTTGTTCATTCATGAACCGATTAGGATATAACAAACATAAATATTGAGTGAAGCTTACAACAATACATTAGTCAAAACCGCTCCGAAATCGGGTGAGCCATTTTTGAGGTAAGTACGCAAAACTTCTAACAATCAATGTTTTGTTTTCTATTAACTTGATGAAAAACCCCATTGAAGTATTCCATACAGACAGCGATCAGCTACACTTCCAATCTATACACTTCCAATCTATGTAAAGATTCAAACGACGATAAATGAAGATTGACAATATTGTAGTTGATTCCACTGTTACAAAATTCATAACGTTTTGTAGATGAAGGTATAACTTGAATCTATTTTTGCAGTTTATGTATTTTGCGTTAGTATATCCAATTGACGTGTTCCTGAAACAATTTTAAGAAAATAATTCTTTAGAAAGTTGTGTCCGGAAATGCTTCGTTCTGGAAATGTTTAAAAACAACTTTTGCAAAAAAGTATTTGCACGACATGTGGTACACGGACTTTTTTCAACGTGGGAAAACATAATTCACTAATAATTTCTATGTAATATCTGAAGAGCACTGCGTGCGCTGTCATTATTCTTTTCGAATTGCCCTAACTTTTTTGAATGTCAATTTCTGGTACTTTTCATAATAATAATAATAAGACTGATGGAAAAGGATCTCCATCAGTCCTTGAGGGTGCTGGAAGAGTACACCCATACTATCGGTATGAAATTCGGGATGGACAAATGTGCAATGGTCCATCTCAATAGAGGACGATGCATGGATTACGGAGAGGATGTTCAGCTCGTAGATGGAAGCATCTTACATCATCTGGATGCCGGAGAGACGTATACTTACCTCGGGGTGGAACAACGACACGCACAAGAGGTAACAGCAGTGAAAAACTCTCTCCGCGGCAAGTATCAGCACAAACTTCGACAGATCTAGTCATCGGAAATGTCGGGGAAGAACAAAGTTGCTGCAACAAATATGCTTGCCGTTCCAATCTTACTCTACTCGTTTGGAGTAGTGAAGTGGACTCGGGAGGAGCTGTATCAACTCGACGTAAAGACCCGAAAAATGATGCATCTCTATCGAAGTTTGCATCCCAAATCGTCCGGTCCACGGTTGTACTTCCCCCGACAACAGGGATGCCGTGGACTTTTGAGTTTGGAGTGTCTACATGACAGAATGGTGCTGGCTACAGCCTGTAAAGGCGTCAGGAGTTCGGATCCCCTTCTCTGCATGGTCCGTGACCATGAGAGAGCAGGAATGAGAGCATTTCTCTTTAGGGCAGCTGCCCGAGAATCTGATGAACTCGGTATAGTTTTCGACACTGAACGAGGTGACCACAACTCTGTCACCGAGTTGGAACCTGTTTAGCAAAAAGCTCAGATGAAAGCCGCAGAGATCATCTTACTTCTGCGGTAACACAAGGATAAGCCAATGCATGGGGTCTTCTTCAATAACATTGGAGACCTTGGCATATCAAAGCGCCTGACCTTCGCTTTTCTCAGGTCGAGTGAGCTGAAGTCGAAAACTGAAGGGTTCATCATGGCTTGCCAGGATGGTGTCTTCAACACCTTAGTCTACCGCAGTCGCGTGATGGGTATAGAGGTTCCTGACACAAGGTGTATAGCCTGCCGCGAGGCGCCGAGACCCTAATGTACTTGCTATCAGCATGTCCAGCATATGTGGTCTCGGCCTATATCCATCGATATAACGCGGCCCTAAGAGTGCTATAGTACCATCTACGGCACTCTTACGGTATTGACGAGACACCGGTGTTGCCCTACGCTCCGGGGGATATTGAATCCGTTGTGGGGAATGAAAAGTGACGAATATATTGGAATTATTCGTTCCTCACCCTCAGGCTCATACAAGCTAATAAGCCTGATGTGGTCCTTCTCGACCACCAGAGCAAAACGATATTTGTCGTGGAGTTTTCAGCTCCTTGCGAGACAAATATCGTCAGAAAAGAGGAGGAAACACGGATAAAATGAGATTTTCTCTTCGAACTCCGCAGACTCTATCCAGATCACTCTGTCAAAATAGTTGTTCTGATTATTGGAGTCCTTGGTGGAATGATGTCCTCTCCACTCTCGAATCTTAAAATCATACCGGCTTGCCGCACTAAGGCAAAAATCTTAGCCGCACAGATGCAGAAGGCTGTCATTCTTGGCTCACTGCGCTTGCTCAGGGCACATGATTCTCGGACCCATAGCCTACCCAACGGTGTGGGGAGTGGTTATTGGTTGATAATGCTGGCGCGCCCTCTCGAATGTATCGGGACTTCGGAGGATAGGGCCTGACCAGCGCACACTATGGTGAAAAAATAATAATAATAAATGGTCTTTATTTTTATCTTGGCGGAGTTTAGCCTACGCTATTCCACCACTCAACCAAGAATATTTTTATACATGAGTGTATTAATAGTGATACAGTAGCATAACTCAAAACTAGGACCTAATCTAGGTTTTAACATCATATGACAAAAGTATATAAAGGTAAATTAATTTGAAAAAAATAACATGATGTAAAACGCATTGGATAATTAATTTAGGTTTCATTTAATTTAATTTGACTCAATTCATGCAGATTCATTGTTTAACGAAAAGAATAGCTTTCGTTTTATTTTCAAACGCAGAAAAAGATAATGATTTCAGTTCGTCAGGATATGAGTTGTACTTGGTTACAGCGCTATAAGAGAAAGAACGTTCAAAAAAAGATAGAGAATAACGCGGGAGGGTAAGGATATTGATGTTACGAAGGTTTCTAAAGTGGTACTGGTGACGTGGGGTAATTTTGGAGTAAAGGTAATCTGGACATTGGTTTCTTAATAACTTATGAACGAAGCATACAAGGTGATGTTTCCTTCTATTTAACATTTTCAGCTACCCAAGATTGTTTAAAATTGTTGTTATATGATCTCTTCGTTTCAGCGAAAATATTAATCGAACACAGGCATTCTGAACTTTTTGGATCCTGGAAGAAGTTTCTTGATCGAAGTACAGGCCATCGACAATATCACCGTAGTTGGAAATTGATAAAATAAGTATATCACATAGTTGAATTTTCAAATGTTTATTCAATTCCCACACCTTTTGCAAGAGATAAAAGTACACTCACTTCCTCAACAACGCTGGAGGTGGATGTTTTCGAAATATTTACAATTTTCTATATCGATGCATATCACTTAGCTCCTAGGGCGCTAAGTGAAGTTGCTTAGAACATTATTCAAAAACTAAGTATGTGGTAGGTCTCATCAATATGAACAATTTTTTTCAAATAAAATATTTATCGGAAAATCATTTATCTTTGAAATAACTAAAATTCCAAAAAACTGATAAAAATCAACCATGTTTTGAAAAATTTGAACAATTATTCAAAAATAGATTTTAATGTGGTATAATGTTGTTTTGATGAGATCCACCACATACTCACTTTTAATATTGTTTTCAGCAATTTCACTTAGCGCTCTAGGAGCTGAATAATATGCAACGATCATCTTCAGCGTTGTTGAGGAAGTGTACCTTTTTTTTACTTGGAATTAGGTTTTTTAATAAGAAGTACCAAAAGTTGCAAAAGAGCAATTTGAAATTGATTATGACAGAGTACGCAGCGCCCTCTAGATGTTACATGAAAATCAATAAAAAATTATGATCTCTCACGTCATAAAAGCGTTTGAGAAAATACCTTTTTTTTGCGAAAGTTATGATTGAAAAACGAAGAAAAACATTCTATTTGAACACCCTGTATCTCCGAAACGAAGCATTTCCGAACACAAGTTTATATAGTTTTAAGTTTTTAATTGTCCCAGGAATACACCCTGTATTATTTCCCGATACATTTCGTTACTATTAATTTAATTTCGATTCCAAATTGTTAAATAAAATATATGAACACCTAGAAAGTCGATTCCCACATAAATTTCGTCTTTATAACGATTTATACACCAAGTTCGAAATGATTCACATTTTCTAGTCACCACCGGTAACGGCCCTAGAAACTTATTAAGGTGGAACACTACATACATATTTTCATGTATTCATCTCAGAATATCATGCCGGTATACTAATGGATATAATCGATTGAGTTACACAGCTTGCTTTGTTGTTAGGGTTCATGGCAATGAATCAGAATAACGCACTTTGCTTCCTACTCCTGTGAATAGAACGGCAGCAATTATTCGTGATATATTAAGCACTCTTCTCATTACAGAGCATGTCTCGTACTGAATTTTTGTTTCTCAAGGAATGAATGTCACTCACTGTTGATTTCGGAATGGATACTTCTTTGCTCTGATTTTTTTGAACATAAAATGTATTTATATGATATACTTTCTAGGAAAAAATTAAAAGTGATTTTCGTTGATTAGATCTCTACAGATTCACTACATTCTACCTGTTCATTTAGAGTTTTGATTGTTTTAATAACTCAAACTTTCCGATGAATATAAATTCCTTAAAGGGTACAAAACCTCAACAAAACAGAACTGTGTCTCGGACGATTGTTTTTGTCAACAACAATATTCAATCGCAGGCGGATAGATCAAAAAGTTTGCGTGTTTTGCCTGTGGTTTTGTGAACAGAGTTCGCTAAATAGAAACGGTCAGTGACAACACGCACCTTTTCAGATATAGCATCTCTGTAATTTCTGTTTCAAAAAAATCTCAAATTCGTGATTGAACTTTCTTAGAAAGTAGGTATGGAACGATTCTCTATTTATTCTCTATTCATTCCTGTGTCACCATTCATCAAGTCTACCTTGATTTTGAAGTACCTAATCACTGAACAGCCCAACAGGTACAACTGTATGAATAATATTACCACATCTTTCAAATTTGCGTACCAATTTTTTACCTGAAAACAAAAACTTTTTGCAGCAGAAAAAGCGAAAAATATGGCTATCTGTACACTTTCTGCGATGCGAAATAAAAATTCAGCTTTTACTAAACACAACTTCACTACCATCTACGTTTTACTTTTACACTACTCTTTGATTTAAATTAATTAAAGCTAGTAGCTGATTTCACCCTTAGTAAAGGGTTGGAACGGTAGTACCTAATGTTTTTACCAGTTCTGGTCAAACCATGCATCTCAGTATAGGTAATATATAAAGATTACTTTTGTTAGTTCAAAATGCTTTCTTTCAGAAAATGCTCATCAAGAAATAATAAGTCAGGGTATAACTGAAAGCATAATTGAAGGAAAATTGAAATGACATACCACTTGACCCCCTTCCCATTTGACATTCTGAGAGTAATATCATCCCCTTCTAGGGGTTAAATCACGAGGGCTACAAGTAGTCCTTGAAAGTGCCCCCCTTGACAATAAAATTGACCTGTTTTTTCGTTTCCTCATATTGTTTACTGGAAGGAAGATATAAAGGGTGGGAAGTTTTCGAATTGACACCCTGCGTAGCGAAACACGTGTCGCGGTTCCCCAAACTGTCCAGTGAAAATTTCAAAATAAAGTTTCACTTGAAAACGTTATGGTTTTCTATCAAATATCGGTCAATTCCATTACATCGTTTTATTGTAGTTTGTGATTTCTAAAAATAACCAAAACAAACTTATCGCATGCCGAGCTAACGTGACAACCCTCACTAATTGACTTTGGCTACAAATTGTTATCAAAAATATACCTCACTTCATGAAAATCTGCAAAATGCAACGAACATGAATGTTTTTTCAGATAGAGTAGAAATAAATGTCCAAAACAGCCTACTGAAAAAAAAATGTCAAGAAATCAGACTCTTTTACTAGACTTGCAAACTGGCACAGTCCAAAATCAGTATTCAATCAGGAATAGGAAAGGGGAGGTACACTTCTGTTATCTTTTCAGTATTTTTGATTCTCAATCATCAGTTTTATTGGCTGGTTCCGTTATGGAAAATGTTCCTATGAGTATCTGCTTAGGTAGATAGAGAATTAATGAATAATCGTTACGGAAAATCTCGATATCAATATTATTATTTATCCTTGGAAGAATGTGAATGATTGATCAAAAATTTTTCTGAGAACTTCTGAACCAGATGATGATTTTTTTAAAATCAATCTGTGAATCACAGTGTTTTCCCTATTCCCTACCCTGAGTTCAATGCCACTTCATTACGAGTGATTCCAAAAATTATGGAAATATCAAGTGACTAGAAGAAGGCTGAAGAGCTTAAAGTTTCAAAACAGATATCTTTTCACATGTCAATAATATGACCAGACATAAATCGAATGGTAGTGCTTCAAATTTCATGCCTGCAAATAATATTTGGGTACCAGTTGAGAAAATGTTTAAATGGAAATTAGATACAAATAATAATAATATCATAATGATAATAATAATAATAATGATAATGTGAATATTATTAATGAGATGGTTGTTCTGATTATTGGAGTCCTTGGTGAAATGATGCCCTTTATACTCTCGAATCTTAAAATCATACCGGCTTGCCGCACTGAGGCAGAAATCTTAGCCGTACAGATGCAGAAGGCTGTCATTCTTGGCTCACTGCGCTTGCTCAGGGCACATGATTCTCGGACTTAATGATTATTTACTCCACGGTGTGGGGAGTGGTCAATGGTAATAATGCTGGCGCGCCCTCCCGAAAGTATCGGGGCTTCGGGATATAGGGCTTGACCAGCGCACACTACGGTGAAAAACAAAATAAAATAATAGAGTGATAATATTTATATAGTATAGGATACAGCAGTAATACATCAACAGTAATATTAGAACAACAATTATATATTTAAATATTTACACACGTACTATTGAACTAATTCCTTTTTTTTATTATCATTGTCACGGTAGGGTTTTGGTGTCGTATTTTGGTAGGTAGGTTGTTATAGTCAGGTATATGTCGTATTTGGGTGATTTGGAATGTAACTGTTTATTGTAGAAACTTTAGGTTTATAAGGTTATTAAATATGTCTCTATCTGTAATATTCATACAATGTTTTACATGGTATTCAAAAGAGTTATAACATTTGATAGATTTGAGGTTTTGTGGCAGTAAATTGTATATTCTTGGTGCAAGATATTCTGCTGAGCGTTGACCGGCTGTTTTTTCGCAGGTTGGAACTTCCATGTTTTTATTTTCCATTCGAGTTTCATAACGGTCGTCGATGGGTGTTAACTTGATTTTATTTTTATGAATATATGACATTTATATGATATATGGATTTATGACAAAATATTTGTATTATATCAAGAAAATTGGTCTCTGAAAATAGCTTGTCTCTGGGATACCTTATGTTCTTCTTTTACATTATTTGCAGAATCCATTTCTGTATGATACTCAAATTATGTATAATATTTTCTGCCTAAGATTCCGTAAAAAACCTGAGATTACAAAAGTGCATAGTACAGTTTTTTTAAGTTTTTCATATCCAATAATTCCACTAAGTACTTGAATTTTGTGAGTAGACCTCTTAATTTTTCAAATCCATCAATTTCTGTACCATTGAGTGAATAACAAAATTCATTTTAATCTTTTCATAGTACTTATTGTACCATAGTACCAATATTTACCAAACTCTAGCATTTACGGGAAAACTGTGTTTTGCTAGCCTTCACAAGAGAGATGGAAAAAATAAAATGACATCTTCCAGTGGCGCTCTGAGAGAGGTGCCTATGCGAAAGTAGCGATCCACATTGGATTTGAATCGCTAGAGATTTAATCCATTTGGGAAAACGTTCTAAGGGAGTTTATTCCACATAAACCCAGTTCTCCGGATGAAAGAGTTCTTAAACAGTGAAGTTCGAGGTATACTGCGTTGAACCTCAAAACGATGAGCAGCCACAGTCCGTCGCGTATGACTGATATGTACCGTTTTTGGTGGAATCAAAAGTGCCAAGTCACTTGAACATCTCCCGTGGAAGTATCTATAGAAGAGGGACAAATCTCCAACCTTTTTTCGATGTTCCAGGTTAGCAAGATTGCACGTAATGTTCGCGTCTGCAATCAGGCGGATGGCTCTTTTCTGGATGGAATTCAGCAACTTCAGGGTATGTTTGGGAGCAGAGCTCCATACATGAGAACTATACTCGAAAGAAGATCTGATCTGAGCTTTATAAAACATCAAAAATTGCTGAGGTGTGTACAGTTTTCTGGTTCAGAACAGTGTTTCACGCTTTTGGGAAGCAGCCTTCGCAATTCCAGTGATATGATTTTGACAAGACATATTGGTGTTCACTTCAACCTCCATCAAACTAATCGAAGCAGAAAGCAGAATTGTCTGGCCTGACATTATTATATCCGGTTTGGAGACATTTGTATTCTTGTAGAAAACCAATGTCTGGGTTTTTGTGGCATTGAATTGAACCTCGTTACTTTCACCCCAATTGGAAATCACTTCTAGGTCCTCATTAAGATATGCAACCTCTTGTTGCCGGTGAAGATGTGCCTCCGTAGCTGATGTTCTGGAATCCAAATGGAATGACGTGACAAGTGTGCTGTCGTCAATAAAGCAAAATATTGGATTCTTGTTTCTTACCAATGAGTCGTTGATATATAATAAAAAAAGGGGTTGCAGACAATATGGAACTCTGCGGAATACTTGCGTCGATTTGTTGAAAAGCTTCTATGGAAATTTGTGATTTTAAGAAAACTTTGCATTTTCCTAATTTTGAACCATTTCATGAATATACTCTAGCAAATAAGAGAAACTTCGTTTCCTCTGAAAACAGAAAAGAGAATAATAGGTTCTTTCAATATTTTCAGTTGAGTTTTCAAGTTGAATAAAAGTTGAAATTTGTAACACAATTCATCTCACGACAGATATTACTTTTTTCATACGATTAGGTAGTTGTTCTATGTTGTGTTCTATGTTTTATGAACATTTTTGATAATTCCAACCCTTTGAAGGCAAAATGTATTCACTCAATTTTGTACCGACATTTTCTGAAATATAGAAATAATAAAAAACAGTAATGAAGTATTTTGTTCATTTTCAAGAAATTGAGGAAGAAGGTAATAAACACTTCATAGTCATGTTCACTTCTCAGTTGTTTCTCGTTGACTAATTGTGGCAATTTTTGAAAAACTGTGAAAGAGTGTGTTGTTCGTATCTTACTAAGAATATTTGTTGTTAAATTTTTTGAGGGAGATATAATTGAAAATATTGGACCCCACTGGATGTATACCCGGATAACCTCAATGGTTATTGGGTTAGCCAGTTCAAATTTCATTCCTCTCAGTCGTATGGGGGTGTGAGGGAACTGATGGTCCATTGATGAATATTTTTGATATCACGTAATATTATAAGTAATATAACAATTTTCTATATGAACATTCTTGGTATTTTTAGTACTTTTGGAGTTATTCGATGCAACATGTTTCCGTGAAATTACCAGAAAAACCACTTGTATTCTATCGAATTTTCTTCGAAAGCAATAAGTATATAATGTGCAGATACCTAAATAGTTTCCATTTTGAATAATTTCACCATGCACTATTGAAATTCTTCATCAGGATGTAGGAATATCCAACCTTAGCAAGTAAATATTACTTATAAAGAATAGTTGCAAAGAACCTGTTGAGTGGTAAATGTAATACGTACCGTAAAACCTATTTTTCAACAAAAAATTCATTTTCTTCAATCATTTCATGAAAAATTTGAAGTTCAAACTCGGTACCTGACATGCCTGAAGCATTCACTGATTACTTTATACTCCCTCTCAATCTAAAACGCCAGGCGAGGAAAACGAAAGGGATTGACTCAATCCAAAGCCTTTCGCGCAATGTCATTTGGCGTCGTGTTATATGAAATGGAATGATGAACATTTTGCTGAGACCTTATGAAATTAAATCCATGCGCATTCACTGAATTAATTTAACGGGTCTCTAGAAACCGGCGGTTTCAGTTTTACTACAATTGCATGCTCAACGTCAATTCGGTTGAATTTTTACCAATTACACGGGGATTGCTACAGTATTTTCTTTCATAAACGCATGAAATGATAGGGTCAAAGGAAGGTAATAACAGATAATAATAAGTTTAGAATAGGACGCTGCAGTTATGCTGCTGGACTGAATATTCATGAAAATGAATAAGCAAATAACTTCAAATTTTTCACAAAATGCATACGAGTTAAAATCAACCTGTTTCAACAGATGATGACGAATCAGGGAATACTGAACAACTTTCACCCATTGACAGCAAATAACTTCTTCAGAAAGCGTTGATCTCAGCCATTTTTGGGACTACCGGATTGAAATATTGCTATCTAGATTATCTGACTTGAATGACCCACTTATGATTAATTGATTAGATAGAATTCGCCAGTGTATGAGAAGTTAGTATCTATTTCAATTCATAATGTATTGAGAACCTTGAGAAAATCTTCGTAATAATAATTCATCTTGTTCCTTGATGTTTTTGAGTTCCACGTTCTGAAAAATGAATAGATCTGACTCAATAAAGAACCTGCTCAAATCTACTGAAAATTTGAAAGGGTTATATTTTTGAAAGTGATTGATTTTTGAGAAAGATGGGTTTACGTTTTCTACTACTCTATTTCGTCACAAAAAAAATTAGGAATCTTTCGAAGATGTAGTAGTAGAAGGCCAAAAACTTTCTTTCCCAAAAATTATTCACTCCTAAAAAATATAACCTTTTCAGTTTGAAAGAAATTCCTTTCGGTGTGATTCATTCAAATATGCTGATTATTGTCATTGAGAAGTCATTAATATAAAGTTGTACTTATTGAATGAATTCTGTGTTTTTTATTACAATGTTATCCAGATTGATACTGAAGTGCCCATAGGAAAGTGTCTTCGGCGTAACATCGATGTCTACCAGTGAGAATGACAGTATTCGATATAAGAGGAATTTTTACCTTTCATTGGTCGGTCGGTAGCCAAGCGGTTCGGCGTGGGTGATTTGTTCACTCACTCGAATTGACTGCCGTGTTGGTCGGTGGTTCAAGCCTTAGTCTGAACGATCGATCTTCACTTGCTATCGTCCAACCCATGTTAGGAATCACACGTTAAAAGGTAAGACCTCGTTAATCCTTAGCTCACACAAGTTTCGACTTCTGAGGGTTGTCGTACGTAGGGGTGCGACAGCTGGTTAACGGAAAAACAGATTTTAAACAGATTTTTTAAACAAATTTTAGTATGTTGTGTAGGAATCCTGTGAATTATATCTGATTAAATTCCACAATATGAATACAAACTGAGTAGCGAAAAAGGTTTTTTGTATAAATCATTAAGTTTTCACACGAAAATATTTGTTTCTAAATAGCTTTTCTTTCATGTAATTCAATATTTGTATGGAAGTAGATGTTTCAGAAGGGCTTTATCTTCCAGCTTGTGTCTAAAAGTTACTTCTCTGCATGCACAGAGTTACTTCTTTCAAAATTTTGTAGCAAGATGGAGTAGTAAAAAGTCAAAATCTTTTTCCTAAAATTCATTCACTCCTAAAAATATAAACCAATTTAAACAAGATTCTTTTGGATACAATTTAATCAAATGATAAAATTAATGTCATTACGATGTCAACGATGACATGAGTAGATCAAACTCATTAAGTAATATAAAATCGTAATTTGTAATGAATTGTGTGTTTTTTCTCTCATAATGTTAACAGATTGGTGAGGTAAGTGTCTTACGGCGAAATATCGATTTCTACCAGTGAGGATGACAGTGTTCCGTGTAAGGGAAATTTTTACCTTTCATTCACTGTATTGTGTAGGAATACTGTGAATTATATGTCAGCAAGTTCCATAAAGATTGTTTGCAATACAAATGGAGTAGAGAAGTGTTCTTTATATAATCAAGTGTTCATATAAAAGTATTTGTTTCGAAAGATTTTTTGTTTTTCGTGTAATTCAATGTTGGTATTGCATGATCTACACATTTATGTATAGACTTTCTTTTTTGAAATCGAATACTACCTTGCTTTCTTTGCAAGATTCACAAATTTTTTTGTTTCATGATGTAGAAAGTCAAAAACTTTCTTTCCCAAATAAGTAATTTAAAACAAACATATGAAAATATACTGCCTTATACCAGTATGAACTTCTAAAGTGACTAATCATAACTAATCATATTAAAATAACACTTCATTATGAGATGACCAGTAACCAGTTTTACAAAATCAAAAAACGTGTTTCGCCATAACAAATCTTCTTCAGACGTCTTTGCACTAATTGAAATCTACATATTCAATCTATGGTAAAGGTTTTTCATCAAGTATCGGCCGATACCATCACATATTAAAACTACTCGTATTTATTGATTTTGCTCAGCAAATGACATGAATTGATGGAAAAAAACAATTCATATGAATATTTTTTCATAACTAATGGCTAACGTTTCCGAGTTTACGGAGTTGATTATGGTAAGTTCTAAGTGCCGTGACTTCCCCCTCGTCAACAGGCTTTTCGGCTGAAAGAACTTGAAGAATTTCTGAGAGAGCCTCCTTATATGTTGAGTGAACGTCTCAACTTCAGCCAGATTTGACAGATCAACCAGTGAAATGTATCTGTCACTATTGTTGCAAATACGGAGCACCTTATTCTGCATCGTCTCGAGTCTCCGTACAGGAGTTCTCTGGAGGATGCAAAATAGGGGACATGCGTACAACATATTCGGTCTTATCATTCTTTCATAAATAAGCAACTTGTCAAGCTTGAAGTTTCATGTAATGAGTAGACACGTGCGTTTCAGCGCTGCAGCCGCTCGTTGGATCGCCAGGCTCAAGTATTCATGAACGTTCAGGCGTCTATCCAGGATAACTCCCAGATATCGCGCGCTTCTCTGCTCATCAACGCTTCTGCCTTTGATTCGCACCTTTCCGATCTTTGCGTTGGTGAATTCTTTCTTGAATTTGACGAGCCCAGTTTTCGATGTATTCATCTCAATGTTGTTCTTGTTAAAGTACGGCACGACCATCTTGTAAAGGTGGATCTGCAGTTGCTTCTTAGCCACCTCCCTCGAGAACTAGTGTGCGTAAATTGCTGAATCATTCTGGAAGATACCTATATTCGTTCGCGAGAACATAGGAAAGTCGTGCGTGTACAATGAGTACAGGTACGATGATATGCAGGAACCCTGCGGGACACCTGCTTCAATGTGCAGATGTGGTTTGATAACGTTTGATCCACTCTAACACAAAAAATTCAACTGCACAGGTAGGATTCAAGAATCCTAGTCACGAATAAACATATGCCTGCCGACTACATTTTGGCGACTCAACCTTCCAGCAGGATCATAACCGTCTTCTTCACCTGATAGAAAGATTCTTGTGATTTGAACTTCACAATTGAACACTTGTGCAGGATCAAGGAACAGTGACCTGCTCCGTTCAACATGTATTTTGAAGAATATGTCCATCTTGCCTTTCAATGGAAGACTGGTGGAGAAATAGTTTCTGTTCTGAATTAAATTCAAGGTCAGAAATCAAACCCTGCCATTTGTAATGTTATTTTGTAGTAAGCAATCTGCATTCATCATTATTTTAATTTTCATAGTACTCTAGTACTCAGTTTGATTTTTTCTCGAAATCAAATCCGAAATCTGCAGTTGAAACAATGAAAGTGAATATTTCCAGCTCAATTGACCAGTTTTCATAACTCGTAATTGCTTTCTGATACTGAACATTGGGAAACATCACAAAGCATTTCGGTTTAATGGCAAGTTAAAATGCCCTGGGGGCTATTTTTCGAAGCGCTGCGTTTGCTGAAAGTAGTCTCACATGTGCTCACTGGGGACTTAATTAGCGGGAAAAGTTTTCACACACTCACATAATTCTCTTGAATGTGTAACCTGATGCTCCCTTTTACTGGTTTCTGAATCCAATTAGAGATAAGGGAACAAAATGATCAGATATCAGTTAACAAACCGGAAAAATATCGAAACGGATTAATAAAGTTTCAAAAGTTCAAAATTATCGTGTCAAAATATGCTATATATTTTTTCGTGTAATAAATTTCTCGTTGTTTGGCAACGGGGGTCTGAAGTCGAAAACGACTGGGGGTTGGAATAACAAATACTATTGTTTTTTGAAGTAATAATTGTTTGTAGATAACCATTATGAAAGTAAACAAACATTTTTGTTGATGATATTGTTAGTAGTGTGTATGAAATATTCAAACAGAAACTGTTTTATGTCAAGTCACGAAAATATCGGAAAACGCTTATAGAACAAGGAAGTATTTTTATTTGCTTCGTCAGATATTGAGGATGATTTTGATATTACGTATTGAGTATTAATCATCGAGAAGAAGAGGAATCGACGAAGTAAGTTACAGGTGAATGGACTGAATGATCAGGAAAATATTAATATTGGCGACCATCATAGAGAAAACAGTGGTGGCATGGAAAGAGATGTTTTCAAACAATGTAGTGCAATGTAGTGATGTAGTGATGATGTGTAGTGTAATGTTATGCAATGTAGTGATGGAAAAATTGCTATTACTTATATTTCCGTTTGTTCAGGGCAAATTTTATAGCGAAGGGTTCATAAACATTATAACAAGATGAACCAACGAAGATCTCTTGATTGAAATCTGATCTGAAACCAATATTTAGGCAGGTTAGAAAAAGGCAAAGACATTGGAGATGAAACAGTACATAATGTATCTACTACACATTTTGGTTGTGGAAGCTATGGCAATATATTCATCGTCAGTTTGAAGGCCGATAATAAAACAAATGAACATTTTCTACGAACTAGGTAGTGCGAAGGTATTCCTCATTTTGAAATGATGGGCGTGGTGAGAACAGAATTGGACACACTATTGATTCATTTTATATTTCTTGATACAATTCACACCAAAAATGTATTGAACTACAAGGGTTATGTAAGATAATTTTCATATACGGACCTAAATGTGACATCCAAATACCCTTTTGATGTAAATTTCACGGTCGAAATCACAAACTGTGAAGAGGAAACGTTCAATAATCATTTCAAAATCATGCTTAAAAGAGATACACCAGTTTTATAGACGGGTCAAAAAAGGACATGAAAGGGGAGCTACAACTATGTTCGCTTTGTCACATACTGTAAGGTGAATTGCCCAGAAATGGAATGTAAACTTATTACAATCATTGCATGAATATAAAAACCTACTAACAATAAAGGACTTTAAATCTGCAATGAAGCAATACAATTAGATACCTCCCAATAATTTTATGGAATGAAATAAAAGCTTTCACATATGTATAAAATTTGGACTTATGATGACATAACGACAAAATACAAGTAACTATATCAGCACTAGGAAAATCAAGAGAAAACTTGAGGAATAATATCAACTGACCACACTCCAACATAAACACCAATGCCTGTTTTATACGTTAGTTCACAAATTTATGTACTATTCATTACGAATCAATAGCAATTTCACACCGACTGGTCACTTTATCCTAGTCTCTTGTATGTGGGAATACTCCATGCTGCACAAAAAGACGAGGCATCCAGGACTCATGATCATTCATCGACTGGGTATATTCAGTCTCCTGTTTGAGAAGACCAACCAAATTTTATGAAATTCATTATAAATATTCGAAATACAGATGAAATCACTCCTGATGTTTTGAACGTCAAAAATAGAAATCGTCAATATGAGTCACAAACTTTTTGGATGCCTACTTCTTCATCAATACAATAAAAGTGATGAACTTCCAATAAAGTAAGAGAAAAATCGATATGGAAACCAAATCTGTCAGAAATTCACACAGAAATTTCTTTTAAAAGCAATCTGCAGAGAAAAATTCATGGAACGAACGAAAAATTGAATGAAGTGACAGAAAGTATAGACCTTCTGATGATGCTATATTTTTTAGCGAGACACACGTCTAGAGAAAGTGCTCTGCTTCTGAGCAACCAAGTGTTTTTGGTATCGTCGAAGGTTCAAATTCTATTTGTCAAAAATCTTGTTTTCAGTAAAACCTCCCTTAGTTCCACTTCTCTTCTTTCACGGGAATGTAGACTGTCACGGCTGGCGTCAATTTTTTCGTTGGTTTCTATATTATGCCGTTTGGTTTCAGTCTATAAACGTTTTAACTGCAACTACGACAGTCATCTGAAACTGGATACGTTGATACGTCGAGAAGAGTACTTCGACCACGCCACTGAAGATGACTGCCTCAGTTGCTGTTGAAACGTTTGTAACCAAAGAAGAGCACGGCAAAACTTGGAAACCAACCACAACAACCTTTCCTTCTTTTGTTCGGAAGTTTTTACTCCCTTTTTAATGATAGTTAGGTGAAAAGTCACAAGTTATTTCCCAGGAACTCAATAGAGTAGTGATGATTACCGGTGTTTCCTCATTCTTACGAAAGCTATAACTTCTTACCTGACAAAAATTCTTGACATTTATCGAATTTCCATTAGAGAACAAGTCTTATGATATCAAAATTTCAGAATTTTCTAATATGTACCTATAACATTTTCTGGTTTATAATATATTAGCAACTCATCCAGATTCGATGCAGCACTTTCCAAATATAAATTGTACATAATTCATTCACCCCATCGATAAAAATGAAAGAAGTGAATCTCATAAATGAAGTCAATAAGGGGATGGTAAAATAAGTGAACTTTTTTTCTGTTCTAGCTTTCGAGTCTTCATTATCTCTTCATCAGGAACTCTACAATGAATTGATTGATTTTAATATTTATTCAACAAATTGTGAGTGAGGTTAGTAATCCCTTTCACTTGCCGTTATTTCTAAACATAACATTTCCCAAACGATCAAACACTATTGGTAAAAAACAACATGAAAATAGAAACTTTACATTATGTAATGATTGATTAGATCATTTGAAATAACCTCAGTATTTATTAAATCATAGTCTCCCATCATAGTCTATGATGTGAAGTTGAAAGTTGACAGTAATGAAATCATTGACAGTGATTTTTTTTTATCTTATTGCCAACCTACAATGAGAGATCACAGACCTGATTATGATAATGTAACTATCTTAGAACATGAATCCAATTAAAAGAAAAGGAATTTTCTCAAAATGACAAAGATTTTTGAAGAACCAAATTCATTCAATTATACATAGAACTGACATAAATCATCTTAGCACAATTTACTCATATCTACTGAGTCGCCCTCTACCAGGGACTTCCAACAACCGATATAACCCTTTCAAAGATAATATAATATTGGCAACCCTAGATAGTTGGTGTTTTTCTAGTTTTTATTTTTCATCTCTCATTGTACGTTGGCAATAAGATCAAAAAAAAACCTGTCAATGATTTCATTACTGTCAACTTTCAACTTCACATCAATCATTACATAATGTGAAGTTTCTATTTTCATGTTGTTTTTTACCAAGAGTGTTTATCGTTTGGGTAATGTTATGTTTACAAATCGCGGCAAGTGAAAGGGATTACTAACCTCATTTTCGTAAGTGTCACACATTTCACAATTTGTTAAATAAATATTGAAATCAATCAATTTATTGTAGAGTTCCTGATGAAGAGCCAATAAAGACTCAAAAGCTAGAACAGAAAAAAGAGTTCACTTATTTTACCATCCCCTTATTGACTGCATACCCGAAAATTATGAAAGATCCTATATATATATATATATATATATATATATATATATATATATATATATATATATATATATATATATATATATATATATATATATTGACATATTGAAACATATTGAAATTGTTCTGAATTCGTATAAATTTCATGAGGTTCATTGGCGGTAGATTCGGATACATTTCATTGAACTTTCTACATGTTCTGCTGATAATTTTGTCACACTGTCCAAAAATAATAAACAAATTCATAAGAACTTCGTTTGAATAGTTTTGTTCCATCATTTTGAAGGTATTTGCAATTTCTGAAGTGACGAAAATGTCGATATTATTAGGAGAATGTCACAACGCTACTGTCATATAGTAATCATGGCCTGCTTACCAAATACCGAATGGAAATACCATTCTGAAGGGACATTTTCACAAATAAATGTTCATAAGTCCGAAACTTGACCAGTTAGGTGTAGGTATGATATACATAGAAAGAAAGCAAATTTCAGCAGCTTTCCGAATTTTCAATAATATACAGGGTGTTCCATTTAAAATAATCAAATTTCAGCAACTTTTTCAAGCAAACGAAAAAACTGTATTTTTTTACCACCCTGTATTGAAGTAACGGAGATTAGGCTGACGTGTGGGAAGTGTCCAAGTATCACCTAACTCCAAACCAAATTTCGATATCATAGTACTCCTTAACTAAAAGATATCGGCATTTTTAGAAGTCATGATTTTCGAAGAAAAAAATTGAAATTAATTTTTATTTCGAAAACGGTAACAGATAGGTATAGGAAAATATCGAGAAAAGGTGTCGGGCAATTGTTGGAGATTCCAAAAATAATATTATATACAGAGTGTTCCATTTGAAAAATCAAAGTTGCTACTGCTTTCTAATAGAAGCGGCAACACCGCATCGTCGAAAATATTTTAGTTGGCTAGAGAATGTCCGAATATGCCCTCCAATAAATTTTCAAAGTGATCCGTTGTCTGGTTCACCAGAAACGTCTAATGTGCCATCCACCGTGAATCAGCTTATATATATATATATATATATATATATATATATATATATATATATATATATATATATATATATATATATATATATATATATATATATATGAAATTATATATATATATATATATATATATATATATATATATATATATATATATATATATATATATAATAATTTTCGGGTATGCAGTCAATAAGGGGATGGTAAAATAAGTGAACTCTTTTTTCTGTTCTAGCTTTTGAGTCTTTATTGGCTCTTCATCAGGAACTCTACAATAAATTGATTGATTTCAATATTTATTTAACAAATTGTGAAATATGTGACACTTACGAAAATGAGGTTAGTAATCCCTTTCACTTGCCGCGATTTGTAAACATAACATTACCCAAACGATAAACTTTCTTGGTAAAAAAATGTCACTCCATCTAGTGAACGAGGTACTAAACAACTGCATATTCGAAATTTGCCCGATTCCTTTGAATAAGAAAGAAGAACTTTCTTATGTTAGTCAGTCAGTAGGCTATGCTTGAAGACAGGCAGTAAACAGATCTAAAGGAATGAACTTCACGAACGCCGTTCGTGGTATCAGCCAGGGAAGTAATTGTTTTCTGATAGGCGTCATTCCGTTCAACCTTCTGTATGGGTATATCCGAGACTGGCTTGAACATTTAAATTTCATTTCTTCAGATCCTATTATTTTTGAACCATTTCTGCCAGGTCATTTGGGATGATTCAATATCTTTTTTCGAAGTATTCATTTTTGTCTTTCGAAAAATTAATCATCAGCATTGTACAGACTAGTGTTTCAGCGAAAATATGGATAATCCTTCTATTTACCTATTCAATGGAATATTTCCTACCTCAGTTCTCAAAAAATATATAGACAACAATAGTTTTCCAGCAAAAATAGGCATTCAGCATGGACAGGAGAAATTGCTACAGGAAAAAAATCCAGTTAAACAAGACAGACATCGTCAACTTCTACCTCAAGTTAATGCATACAGAACTAACCCACAGTTTGCATCTCGATGAATTTGACATTTTTGTCACCATCATCAGGAAAGAAGTTGAATTCATCAATTATAAGTAATGTATTACTCAGAAACACAAATTAATTTTATATATTGTTTCTTCTGAGTTCATATAACCTTCCATAATCTGAAAAAAATAAAAGTTGGATCAATAGAAAATTTGTGTTGAAAGAACTCAGGCCTATCACAGTTTGAGGCGAAATTTCTATAGTGGATTTCAGGTTCCGAAAAGGGAAAAGGATTGTATCAATATTGAATTTTTTCAATTGATATTTTTCAATTCTCAGATAAAATTTGTGAATACGACAAGTTTCTGACTGATTGGACTCGTCAGTAGTTCATATTACGCAGTAACTTCTCGAGGTGAACTTTCCAGTTTGTTCTTCAACTACACTTCAGCAGATTCCCTTTTGATTCAAATTTTATTTTTTTTCAGATTGTGGATGGTTATAAACCCAAGAAAACAATATAAAACATTTAGTCCTCCACAAAAACATGTCTTTTGAAGAATACAGGTCAAATGAATTTATTGAATCTAAATACTCAAATTACCCCGCAACATAATTTTCAGGCCACCAGTGTTATGATAGATTTGTTAATCCAACCGATACGCAATCCACCGAAACAAAAATTCAATAACTATATGAATTTTCCAAACATGACATAAAAACACCGGACTCAACTAAGAACCTAGAAATTGTACTCAAATTCATAACCATTAATATCATCTCAAAACATAAAGCAGCAGACATCATCTAAAATAGTATTCTTATTTTAGACCACAATTCCGAACAAAGAACAATCAAATCAAAGAAACAAAAAATTCATTACAACAACAACATTTACAAAAGTAGATTGCCATCCCCATGGGGATTTATATAAACAAAACACTTGAGTTCATACAAACAACTGCTGCGGTAATTGTACCAAAAAATCCGATCAACAAATTTCAAACTATAGTTGAAACATCATCCAACGAACTACTTCACTCATCAAATCTGAAGATAATTATAAATACATCATGTCCAATCCACAAATACCACGACTATATTCTTTCATTGAACTTCATAAACAACAGCTTTCTGTTAGACCATTTGTCTCTCTTCTAATAGCACTATCGTATAAATTATCCAAATTCCTGATATTATCACATTAAAAACTACACCTACTGTAAAAGTATAACGAACTAATCAAAAACATCTCCAACATTCATGTGGCAGGTGATATCGTTCGATATCACAAATTATTCTCAAGCGTTCCTTTAGAAGATCCTTACAAAGTTATAGATGAAATGCTTTTCAAAAATCACACAAATCTTCTAACATGAAAGAAATTTTAAAGTGGACAAAATCAATTTCACCAATGCGTGTCATCTTTTGGAGAACGATCATGATTTCAATCCTGTACGACATACTCCATATAGAAACTAAGGAAGAGAAGTTAAACCTGGTGGAGTCTCTGGAAATTATTGAAAGAAAGCGTTCGAGTTCCTTTTTGAACGATCAATAGGAGGTTGGCAACTCACCATTGTTCAATGTTTTTCTGTAGTAGCAATAAGATCAAATCTGATCAAAAATGTACTTATTGTCCAAGAACTGAAAGGGTTTTCAATTTACAAATTCTACCTGGATTTGCTTTCACTCTGCCTACCAATCCCAATGGGTCTGTATCCTTCTGGTCGATAGCTAAAGATAGCTGAGAAAGGCACCACTAGATTCAACAATGCTGAAAACTACTTTTTGACATCGTCCAGTTAGGAGAATTTTGAAACAGCTCATTGTCAACGAGGCGTCTGGTCCTGATGAAGTGCCAGTCATCGTAATTAAAAAGTGTCTCAAAAACTCGCACCAGTATTTTGAAGAATTTCAAACTTGTCTTACAAGGAATTAATTTTTCTTTCTTGTTGAGAGATTGCTCGTGTTCAGCCTTATCCCTAAAAGGGCAAGAAAAATCTTCCAAACAACTATATACCAGTCGCTTCGCTTCAGATATTAAGAAAGCTTCAACAACTTGAGCGATTATTGCTCTGGCAAACAAAGATCAAAGCGGGCGACCTTCTATCGTATGTCACCCATATTTGGAATTACCCAATGGAGAAATATCTTTAGAGTCAAGAGCTGTTGCGCTTGATATTTCTAAGGACTTTGACCGTTTGTGCATGGCATGTAGGTTTGCTGACCAAACTTCGATGCTATGGCTTGGCGGATCTTTTTTGTCAATGTCTCTCCAGCTTCCTGGAAGAACGTTCCCTGCAAGTGACCGTCGATGAATATCTCTTTAATACTTTTACCATCAATGATGGTGTTCCCCAGGAATCCATATTGTCTTCTTTTTATTGTATACCAAGAACTTATTGGAAAAAAACGAGAATTCAATATAGTAGTTTGGTGACAACAATACACTTGTCTTGCCATTACATTTGGATTTCAGAACATCGGCTGCAGATGCACATCTTCACCGGTAGCTTGGCGTTGCGTATCTTGATGAGGATCTTGAGGTGATTTCGAAAGTAACCAGGTTCAATTCAATGCCACAAAATCTCGGGCATCGGTTTTCACCAAAAAGATAAATGTCTGCAAACCGGATATGATATAAGGACAGACAATTCCGCTCTCTGCTTCGATAAGTTTGTTGGGGATAGCACGATCATGTCGTTAGAATGGCGAAGGCTGCTTCTGGAAAGCTGGGAACACTGTTCAGAACCAGAAAACTGTACACACATCAGCAACTTCTGATGTTTTTCAGAGCTCAGATCTTCTTTGGAGTATTGGAGTAAAGCTGCTGGATTCCATCCAGAAAAAATGTAACCACCTGATTGGAGACTCGAACATCACTTGCAATCTTGTTAGTCTGGAACATCGAAGAAAGGTTGGAGGTTAGTCTCTCTTTCACATATACTTTCACGGGAGGTGATCAAGTGACTCGTCACCTCTGATTCCACCAGGAGCGGTATATATCAGAATAATACAACGGACTGTGCCTGCTCATCGTTTTAAGGTTCAACTCAGTACACTTCCAACTTCACTGTTCAGGAAGTCTTTCATTTGAAGAACTGCGTTTATGTAGCATACATTTCCTGAAAATGTTTTCTCAAAACCTACTAACCAATCAAGTTAGGTATTTATTGCTGTTCTATATAAAAATTGTAGTCCATTTTCTAATATTCATTCCTACCGAGGAAGCTACGGTATTAGCGAAACGCGTTTTGAAATAAAAAAAAATTGTTAAAATTGTGTGATCATTATCATGGATGTTGTCATCAATTTTAAACAAGTAACGGGTCAGTCCATTCATAATATTCCAATATATTATTGATTGTAGTTTCACATGACATAATCCACTGTAATTGGACACTAGTATCTATTGCTTCAATTTCTTTCATTATTTGAATAAAACATTCATACTAGCAATCAACTAATTGAAATATTTCGCGTGAATGAGATCCAACAGATCAAAAACCGAAACCATCAACGTCATGACCCCATCATCATCGTTATTCACACATAAAATAAACAATTCGAAAAACAGAGGTACGTTTGAATACAAAGGACATTTACTGTACAAAGCGACGTTATTTATTTTTCAAATTATTCACGTCGGCAAACACACTATCGAAAATGAAAATAAACAAATAATTGACCCTTGCTCTTCAATGTAGATTAGTTAGCAAAGTCCGTCAATGAAAAACATTGAATATTCGTTGCCATAAAAAAATACCAAATATAAGTCATATTCTTGACATTTTCTCATCTACATCAATATTTCAGAGTGCTTGATAATTTGAAGGGTGTGTTTCCAGATATTTCTTATTGCTTTCACTATCAAAAAACTAATAAATACAGTTTATTGTATGATTTTTACTATAAGGGTTTTACAAAAACCGCGACACGTGTTCCGCTATACAATAGCTTCTTCAAGCCTAAAACGTTTTTAGTGAAAATCATACAATATACTGTATTGATTGGTTTTTTAATATGGATTTTCATCAAGTATCGGCCAGTTCTCTTCAAAGCTTTCACTATTGACAGGAGTCTGAATGAAAAAATTGAAATCTACACAAACGGTTAGATAGAGTACGATATTTTTAGCAAATGAAAGTTTTGGCTTTCTGATTTTCCATCTTCACACAAAAAATGTGGGAAATTGCGAAAGAAGGAAGAGAGCAATCAATTTCAAAATGAACTTTTCAAAAAATGAGTGAGCATACTTGGAGACTGGCTGTAAATAAAATTATCTAAAAAAATAATTCATTACGGCCAGTCTCAAATCAGAAAACAACTCCTCCCTTGGCTAAGGGAGGAGTTGTTTTCTGATTTGAGACTAGGCCTGAATGAACTGTGTGATCTACACACAGTTCATTCAGGCCTAAACTAACCTACCCTGTAGGTTAATGGACTGACACCTTTCAGAAAACATCTACTCTCCTGGCTAATACCACGAAGGGCGTTGGATTATATCCGACAGGTATCAGTGCAGGATTCTTCACTGAAGCATTTGCAGGAATAAATTCAGTGAAGAATCCGGATACAATCTAACGCAGTAGTTGTTTACAGCTGATTCTCGGCCTCCCCCCACCACTATGACGTATTAATTGCTTTTTTTATTGGTTGTTGTTTGGTGAAGTTTTTTTGTTGTGCAGTGAAGTCAAGGCGTTGTGACCTTGAAGTGTCTGGTGCATGGATCGTTCAGATTTTTTTTTCATATGAGATTTTGTGTGTTTATGTGTGTGTGTGTGTGTGTGTAGGAGAATGCACGGTACAGGGTTTCATCATGTGCTTGTTTGTCTATGTACAAACATACGTCTGCATACTTCGAAGATCCTCCAAGTAATAAATGCTCCATCGGTGTTAGGGCACCAAGTTAGTAGTGGAGTGACGTCACAGCAATAACCGTTCAACGGCTAGAGAGCGACATGTTCACTCCACGACGTGTGGCAGAGTAATGCGTATTCATCGGTCTGCCCTCACCTCTCCCGAAGCGATGAAGGTTCGCTCTAGCCCCGCTATCGATGGTGACACAACGGCAGCCGAGGACCGTTTGCCTAGCGTCTACCCTCTCCGAGACCGCAACGACCACTGCTTGCTCGTATATCGACATCTGTTATCGCATTCAGTTGGGAGGTAATCTTGGCGCATGTAGTTGAGAAGTGGGGTTGGCTATGACGTCTTGACGGGTCCTATCAGAGTGTATTTAAGAAGCGTACGAGTGTTGGCTATGTCAGTTTACATCAAGTGAGTTAGTGAGAACTATTATATAAAATGTATTCCTGTGACTGTGGTAAATCTTTCACTCGTAGTGATAATCTTCGTCGGCATCAGCTCCAGAGTTGCCAAGGAGGGCCTGCAGTGAAACGGGTGAGAGTGGATAATGCAACACCTATGTATACGTGCAATTGTTGTAATGTGACAATTCCTATGAGCCAAGTGAATTCTCACCGAAGAACCATGAGTCATAAAAATAATGCATGTGTTCAATTGTCTGACGGTGTTCAAATTATAACGAATGCATTCAATTGCCGCATTGCTACATACAGGGTGGAGAGTTCGATTGTAACCAGTGACTACATGTCATTTTTCAATAAGATTAGGCAGAAGGTCATTGAATTACTGGAATCAGCCATCAGGATCCATAAAAGCATCAAGGTGAATATGGAAGTTTTTGGGAATTATATTCTTCAGACTGATGATTCGAGGGACACGAAGTCATTTAATTCCCAAAATAAAATAGTGGACCAATCATCAGATTTGAATGCTGTTTTTGATGGATTCCGTGATGTAATTGTGGCTCAAACGACTGAGTTCCAGGATCGTGACTCAGGTATTTATTTTTTAAAAATTTCAATAAGATTGAATAGTAATATTTTTTTTTTATAATTCAGGTTGGACTTGTGAAAAAATATTGTTTCTCGAGGTCAACATTAATAAATACAGTCCACTGGAAGGACGTTCATATGTGAAGCTGCCTCAATGTATTCAATGGAAGAAAGCTGTTGTGAATGTTCGTAATGAAGATCAATATTGTTTTGCTTGGGCTATAACATCAGCATTATATCCTGCAGATAGTCGAGTGTCCGAACTTACGTCATATCCACATTTTTCCACTGTTTTAGATGTCACAGGTATGGATTTTCCGGTTAAAGTTAATAATAAGAGTATCGAAATATTCGAAGATAGGAATGATATTTCAATTAATGTTTACGGTTTAGAGAGTACATTTGAGAAGGGTAAAATGAAGTATGAAGTGATTGGTCCATTGCGATACTCACAGAGAAGACTCCGGAGACATGTCAATTTGTTGTTTATAACTGATGACTCCGGTAATGGTCACTATTGTTGGATCAAAGATCTTTCAAGATTAGTTTCTAATCAACTATCAGCTCATAGACAGAAAAAATATTTTTGTGACGGATGTTTGATATATTTTTCTGATGAGAGATTGCTTTTACGTCATAATATGTATGATTGTAATCACATTAGTACCACAACACCAACTACTAATTTAAAGATCAATAAATATGGTAGAATGGTTGCGGAAAATAAACTAATGTTTGAAAACTTTGAGAGGCAAATGAGGGTGCCATTTGTAGTGTATGCTGATTTTGAATCAGTGCTTAAACCGATTCATGTGAATGAGCCAAATCCTGGAAGTTCATACACGATTAAAACATTCAAACATGCCCCATATTCATTTGCTTATTTGATAAAGTGTTCATATAATGATGATTTGACAAAATTTGTTACATATAGGGGTGTAGATGCAGCTCAGAAATTTGTGAGTAGCATTGAAGATGATTTGAAAGAGATACATGAAAATCATCTCAGAAACCCTAAACCAATGGATACACAAACTGTCGAAGAAGAAGAACAGTTTGCTGCAGCCAGAACTTGTGGTATATGTAATAAAGCATTTACTGATGGTGACGTCAAAGTAAGAGATCATTGTCATGTCACAGGAAAGAAAAGATCACATGCCGCTCACTCGAAATGTAATTTAAATTTCAAAATACCAAACTTCATACCTATCATTTTTCATAATTTAAGTGGTTATGATTGTCATTTATTCATAAAAGAATTGTATAGGAATAAAGAGAAAGTTGATGTTATCCCGCAAACTAAAGAGAAA
Organism: Leptinotarsa decemlineata; assembly: GCF_025532065.1. Lineage (NCBI taxonomy): Eukaryota > Metazoa > Arthropoda > Insecta > Coleoptera > Chrysomelidae > Leptinotarsa > Leptinotarsa decemlineata. The sequence goes on along the minus strand of NW_027412545.1, from coordinate 17,461 downwards.
TATATATCTTTCACGAAGCATCTCTTTACACACAGCTATACCGATAAAGATGGTGTGGTTAGGAAGAATTATCTCAAAATGAGATTTATCGATAGTTATAAATTTATGACTAATTCGTTGGAGAAGTTGGGTGCAAACTTGACCTCCGATCAATGTTTGGAGATGCACAAACATTTCCCACAAAATTGAGAAATTCAATTTGATGAGACAGAAAGGTGTATTTCCATATAGTTTTGTTGATGACATTGACAAATTGAATTATCCATTACTTCCGACAAAAAATCAGTTTTATGACACACTCAATTGTGAACATATATCGGAAACTGATTATGATAGGGCTAGAAATGTTTGGAATTTATTCGAGTGTCAGAATTTGGGGGAATACTCTGATTTGTATTTGAAGTCGGATGTATTGCTACTATGTGATATTTTTGAAAATTTCCGCACCACAAGTTTAGAGATATATAACTTAGATCCGGCACAATATTACACTGCACCTGGATTATCATGGGATGCCATGTTGAAGTTCACTAATGTTGAATTGGAATTACTAACTGACATTGATATGATTCACTTTTTTCAAAAAGGTATACGAGGTGGAATTAGTCAATGTAGCGAGAGGAAACATATAGCAAATAATAGATTTTTACCCAATTATAATCCCAATGAACCTTCCACATTCATTACATATTTAGATGCAACAAATCTATACGGTCACAGTATGTCACAACCTCTACCAACAAGTGAATTTACATGGTTGACACCAAATGAAATTCTTAATCTTGATGTGATGGATGTGAGTACTGATAGTCCGTATGGGTATGTATTTGAAGTGGACATTCATTATCCACAAGAGTTGCATGATAAACATTCTGACCTTCCATTTTTAGTCGAAAAAATAATACCACCTCGTACACAATCGAAAATTCCCAAATTAATTCCAAATTTGAATGATAAAAGAAAATATATTGTTCATTATAGGAATCTACAGCAAGCTGTCAAAAATGGATTGATTGTAATGAATACACATAGAGTATTGAAATTCAAACAATCATGCTGGATGAAACCCTATATAGATCTTAATACTGAAATGCGTAATAGGTCTAACAACAAATCTGTTAAAGATTTCTATAAACTAATGAATAATGCGGTGTATGGAAAGACAATGGAGAATGTAGATAATCGAATTGATGTTAGACTCGTTACACATTGGGAAAATATAAAGAAAAATATAGGTGCCAGCACTCTCATAGCCAAACCAAATTTCAAAAATTGTTCAATTTTCACTGATAATTTCGTTGCCATTCAATTGGGTAGAGTGAAGGTTCATTACGATAAACCATTATATTTGGGATTTTCCATATTAGAATTATCTAAAACAGTCATGTATGACTTTTTCTATGGATGCATCAAACAACACTTTGATGAAAATGTCTCTTTACTTTACACAGATACCGACTCGCTCATTCTTAAAGTAAACACAGAAAATTTTTATGAATTCATAAAAACTAACATAAGTAGATTTGATACATCCAATTACAGTATAGTTAACCAATTCAATATTCCAGTAACAAGTTCAGTCTTGGGTAACTTCAAAGATGAATTTCCAAATGATCCAATCATGAGTTTTTATGGTACAGGTGCTAAAGCATATTATGTGAAATCTGTTGATGGTGAATTTAAGAAAGCCAAAGGGGTTAAACGATCTGTAATAAAGAATGAATTGACATGCGAAGATTATCAAAAAATCGTCGAACAAGGTGGTATGATATTCAGAAAGATGAATTCATTTAGAAGCGTGTTACATGATATGTATACTGAATTGAAAAATAAAGTTGCATTATCATATCACGACGATAAACGATTTATCATTCCGAATACTACCCACACTCTTCCTTGGGGTCATAATGATATTGAATTTTATGAAAACGATCCAAATGAGAACATTCGTTGGATAAGTAATATTATTCAACAATCACAATCTCAGGAGACTCCATTGGATCAATTGATTAATTTATTATCTGCCGAGATCAATGATTGAAATATCATTCAATATCTTCAAAACCGGAAAATTCAATATTGATATTTATGTAGCCATTTATAATTAATAATATATGATAGAAGTAAGTGATATTAATGTATTATGTATGTATGTATATGTATTACTGTAATGAATATAAAATGATTAAAATTTTATTTGTATTATTTCTATTTCCCTAATCAATTACTGCAATATATAGTATAATGTAAATGACAGAAATATCAGTTTGAAGAGAATCATCGTAGAGTGCACAATGTCTAAAACAATCGATAAGTTTGGTAGAAAAAGAAAATGGGGTGGTAATGTCATTCGAGGTCCTCCTGGGAATGGTTTTAAATTAACAAAAGATGGTCATTATGACATGCAAAGGAAAATATTGAAAAATACAAGTGAACCAATTGACAAGAGTGATTGTGTAACTGTATCATATCTTGAGGGGGAAATTAATGGAGCAAAGGAAGTTATACTTCTAGCCCTACAAGCTGCAATACAATCCACAATAGGCAATATTGCTCGGGACGCCCGGCAAGCATTTGACGATAAAATTGCAGAGGCTCGGATAACTTTCACTCGTAAATTTGACAAACTTACAAGTGATGTAGACATAAAAATGTCTGACATAACAGCGTCTACAAATAAAAAATTTGATGCTATGTCAAACATAACAGGGACTACAATGAAAAAGTATGATGTACTGGAACAGAGAGTTGAAGTATTGGAGAAAAACCATAAGAAGTTTTGGAGAGAAACTATAAAGTCAAGCCATCATCATCAGGTGGACTGGGATATCCAGGACTGAACATTAATCCAAATCATAGAATAATACAACCAAAACCAAAACCAACTGATGATGTATTAATGGAACCAACATGGTGAATGTATTCCCTCGTTATGTTAGGTTAATAGTTACGTTAGGTTAGCTGCATAGTTACGTTAGGTTAGGTGTTAGGTTAGTATTCCCTCGTTAGGTTAGGTTAACAGTTACGTTAGGTTAGCTGCATACTTACGTTAGGTTAATAGGCGATCGCGAAGCGATCGCTTCGCGATCATGAAGCGATCGCTCAGCAGGCCGCTTCGCGGCCTGGGCGCTCAACATCCGCCACTTGCATCGGCCCGGATGTAAGTGGTGGATGTTGAGCGCTGAAATTCGGCCGCTCCGCGGTCGAGCGGTCGCTTGCGGTCGCTCGGCCGCGGAGCGGCCGAATTTTAGCGCTCAACATCCACCACTTGCATCCGGGGCGCGTTTTTTGCCCCTTCTCGAAGCCCTGCCCCCTTTCCGAAGCCCCGCCCCTCCCCTCCCCGAAGCCCCGCCCCCCCCGACTCCCAACAACATTTGCGCATGTACACCCCTACCCTCAACGCGCATGTGCGCTCCCACCATTTTCCCACCACTCACGCATCGAAGTCGATACCCTCCGGAGAGCACTACACAACATTCAGTTCGAGAAGTCATCTCATCGAGAGCAGTCCACTCCACTTCAAGGCAGTAGCTTCCGACGACTAACTTGACATTTGAGTAAGTAAATTAAGAATGTTATTTTTTTTATATCAACTAACTTTGTATTATTTCTTCTTTTTCAGAATGGCAACCAATACACAGGAGGTGAATAATGCTGTGGCGTCTATTCTGCCGGTGTCCGCTGACCAGGAGGAGGCAGCATCTTCGAGAGCGGTGACGGGTGACCAGGCAACCACTTCGCGTTCGCGAGTTAGGTGTAGATCTTCTAGCCCTGACTTATTCGAGGAGGAGGAGGAAGTCAGGGCTGTGAAGAAGGTTTGCCAACGACCTGCAGCAAGGGTTGGTCCTATTTCAAAGTACCGAGCTACTTGCAATAGGACTAATCCTTATGCAGGTAGTTTTTCGACCTCTCGTAAGAGGGCCTCCATACCAGCAGCAGCACCAGCAGCAGTGGAAATTCCGAGGAGTCCTTCTCCGGAGTTGGTGATATTGTCGCCGTTGGTGACGCGACTACCACCGCTGCCAGCGACACCGGCGGATCCTGAGGTGTTGGTGCCACAAGTGCGACAGCCTATCGGAGAGGTGAGTGAAAAGATGAATACTTTTCTACAGAGATGCAAAGAAATAGAACATGCTGCCCGATCTAGTGAGGCCGCGTTGACTAACATGAACCGCCTAAAGGGTGAAAAGGTTAAGCGACGTAGGGAAATAGAGAAAGAAATGGCCGAACTAGATCGTGACATTGCATCTCTGGAGGAAAGGTGTGAAGCGGCAACCTCTTCGATAGAGCTACACAAAAGGTTATGGACAGCTATGGACCCTTTTTGTAGATTAAGTATAAATATAAGATTAGTTTTAGGTTAGTTAGGAATATTTAATTATGGTAGTTTTAAGTTTATATTTGTTAAGTTTATATTGAATAAAGGAAAAGGAAGTGAAATAAAGGGTGTACACTGTTTTTTGGTTTGGTACACATTGAACAATGCGATGGTTGGAGCATTTTTCTTCACTTCCTCTTATTATTATTATTATTTTTTGATTTCAATTCCAAGTTCTTCTAGACAAATACCTCACATCAATTTTTGTGTTCTCTAATCACTTGTAAATAATTCCATGTGAAGAAAATTTAAAAAATAAAAAAATAGACATGTTTCATAGTGAAATCAACAAGTATATTTCATTTGTATTTTATCCATTCAAGTATCTCTTTCATTGAATATGTCTTATGTCACTTTGCAATTTACCCCTACTCATTGAATATGTCTTATGTCTCACTGCAATTTACCCCTACTCAATGTCCCACTCCTCTCCCACTCCCTCTCGAAAGTATAAAAGTAGAAATCATCTGATGAAACATTCAGTTGATCAGCTAGCATCGAGATGGAACCCGATTCAACCTCCGAACCCTATAGCTGCCCGGATCAGGGGTACAACTTCAATTACTGGGATAACAGCCAGGTACAGGTAGTCTCTTCCACCACGGAACCCCACAGTCCGCCATATGAATACCAGGATCACGACATCAGGATGCAAGTTCAACATGTCACTGGCAGTGACGAAGGACACTTGGACGATTCGGAATATCCAGATCCTGACGGATGGTGGGACCCTGCTTATGATGACATTGTCCCAATGAGCAGCGACGACGACGATGATGACGACGACGACTCTGGCGATGATGCTGATGACGAGCTTGACGTTAGACGTCCTCCACCATCCCCTATCCTCATCGAGGATAGTCCTCCGCCATCCCCAATCCTGATCGATGATGATGTCCTCAATTCCGATGATGACATATAATCATCTACTCGTCCATCATTTCCTTTCCTTTCCTTCCACGGAGTACACACTTTTTGGTTGGTGTACACGAGGCACTGCGAGGCTGGGGCAGTGTCTTCCTCCCTTCCTCTCCCTTCCTCCCCCTCTTATTAGTTTTTTTTTCCATAATAATCACTAAGAATTTCTCCTAATAATCGCTCAGAGTTTCATTCTTGATGTTTTCGAATCTCAAACACTGTTCTACATTTCACCCCCTCCATTTCATTTCTTCCAATATAAATATAGCAACAATCCCAGTTCTATATCATTCTTCCACAATGTCGAGTACAGGACCCATCCAAGTACATGAAATAGATTCAACGTCTGATCATTTGAGTACAACCTTCGCTCAATTTCTGCAGCGAATCTATGATCTTCCTGATGATTTCGCAGAACGAGTGGAACAAGGTATTCAGGACGACATAGATGCTGTTGACGATAATAATGCGGATGATGTGATTAGTATATCATCTGATTCAGCTGATTATGACGACGACGACATCATGAGTATATCATCTGATTCAGATGACTACTATGAGGATATCATTAGTATATCATCTGATTCAGATGACGATACCATAATTATTGTTTCTGATGATGAGGAGCGTTAGTCCATATCATTGCATGGATTAATAAAAAAATAACAGCCCTTTTCAGGGCTACAATTAAAGACTGAAACAATAAAAAAAATAGCTCTTTTCAGAGCTACCATTATACTTTCAAACAGAAACAGATTCATACCATTGTTAACATTATGTTAACATTATAATCTCAAACGAAATATATGTATGTGAAAGTATTCATCATTATATGCATATGAATGATTGACAAATGCCAACTTCAACTTTCATTTAAAGTAGTACTCATCATATGCATAGATATTCAATGACTATCAAATTCCAAATTTCGACTTTTCAGTCAAAGTAGTAATTTATTTGTCATATAATGTATAGATATTCAAAGACTAACAAATAGTAATTTATTTGTCATATAATGTATAGATATTCAAAGACTAACAAATTTCCAACTTAGACTTTTATTAGTCAAAGTATTCATTTGTCACATAATCTATGAATACTAATACAACTAACTACTGTTTGTGTGAATAATGTAGCCCTGAAAAGGGCTGTTGTTTTTTTTTGACCAGTTGGTCCACGGTTATTGTGCCACAGGTTGGACATTATTACATATAATACATGTAGATACTCGGGTGAAGTTTGTTAGTGGCCTCTCGCAAGCTTCACACCAATTCTGTCCCATTTCCATAATTGAGACAGTGTTGTGGGTGTTGACATGGGCATACCACCCTCCATTATTGTTTCTATGCGAATAAAACCGAAAGCAGCACCAACATAGTTTTTTGTTCTCTCCATCTATTGTGCTGATCAATACGTATGCATCCAATGCACAATACAAATCCAAGGGATCTTCCAGTGTCTCACTGACATTGAGTGTTCGCATACCGATCCTCATAGCACCATCACCTTCAGTTGTGTCAGCTTCTATCCCTTCATCATCTCCTTTCTTCATCCATGACCCTCTCAAACTCCATCACGTCATCATCTTCGTCGCTTTGGTTGGCCTCGTTTTCAACTTCGTCTATCTCATCTTCATCGACTCCAACATCTTCTGCTTCAACTATTACTTCCTCTAGCGGAACATTGACATCCTCATCATCTGATTCGTCTATCCAATTGTTTTCATCAACAGCAGCTATTCTATTTAATGCAGCATTTATTTTTGCAGAATTCATCTTGTTGTTGTTTGCTCACAGTTGTAGAGAGTGAATGAATGAACTCTAGGTTTGCAAGTCAACTTATATAGGAGGTGATGCGACTCCCACTTGACTCGTTTAGAGTGGAATAGTAGGAGAAGTTATACCACTATACTTCCACATGATGTTGATTTGTATAAATAGAGATCGTAGGTATAGGAGAGAGCATTCAGAGTTTCTGTAAGTCATCTCTTAATATTTCTAATCGAATTAGTAAAATGCCGTTTCCAAAAGAGTGGAATGAAAAACCAAAAGTGTGTGTCTACCCAATGATGATTGCAGGGGCTATTGTGTGCTACTTTTGTCAAATAAGTAGACCTAAGGATTCAATCAATCCATGTACTGGTATGTGTAGTGATTGCGTGTTGCGGATTCAACTATCGCCTCCTTCTCATCCACCGAAGCGAACAAAATCGGATTATCGTCAACAACAGTTACAGTGTCTGAAGTGTTCCGAACCTATAATATTTAACAATATAGGTATCTGTAGAAATATTTGTGGTACCTGTGCTGCCGTTCCAACTCCACTGCAACGTTGTTTGCGTTGTGATACATATTCCATGAATTGTTGGAATCATGTATGCAATGCATGTAGAAGTACTTGGGATCTGTGTGAGAAGGTTGGTCAACTCTACCCCAATAGGAGAATCCATTTTTTTCAATGTTGGTGTTTGACGCACGAGCAACAACTATTGAGGAATAGAGTCAAAGAAAGTTCCACATCCACAGAGACATATTAACATTTTTCATTTTTTATTATCGTTATTGTCCTCTATTATTAATAAATATATATATTTTGAATTTATTTATATTATTTTCTAACATTTAAAAATACATGCATGCAACACAAAGTTTTCCTCTTAAATGACAAAGATTGTTACATGCGTGAATAGTTTAGTGAGAGAGCGCATGTGTCAGTTGATGAAAGAGCGCATGCGCTAGTTTATTTTCTTCTATAAATGGTGAGGTCTCAGTAACATCATCACCTTTCCTATCCACATTCTATTGCTATCACATATCATTCCTCAGACCTTAATAATCATGAGCTCTATGCCGCTATTGATTGCTGAAGATGGTTCACCACTTGTTGATATCGATCAGACTGATTTTGAAAATATTCCAGTATTACATTTATCGAGTCAAGATTCGATAAATGATTTTGATATTAACGACTTCGTTAACTTTGCAGATGTGCCAGAACCAAATGAGCAAATTATTATTGAAAATCCGATCGTTTCGCAATTATCATCACTCAAACACTCTTCATCTACCCTTCCTCTTGGTGTTGATAAGAAATCTAGAACAATCAAGAGGAAGGTTACTAAGGCATCTTCATCGATTGTCACTGACTTTAAAGAAAAGAAAGAATCCAAAAGTGTTGTGCGACAGAAAAAACCCGCAACGAAAAGTGACAGATCGAAGAGGAAGCCAAAAGGTACTCCTAAAGAAATGAAGAGTGATTTGAAAGCTGAACCGTTATCTTCTTTCAGCCCCCTCCATCGGTTTGGGGAAATGAAAAGGAAAGCAAAATGCCGTCTTGTAAAGGCACAGATGACTATTGCTGAACTTGAAAAGGTGAGCGAGCTATTAATGCTAATAATGAAACTCTTGAAGCATTAGATGCCAAGATTGCATTAGCGAAGGTTGAATTGGCTAGAATGTCTAAAGATGCTGATGAACTCCGTTCAAAAATTGGTAAAGATAAGCAATTCCATCAACGTTCGAGAATGCAAGCTCAGGCTGAGCTTGAGGAGTCGACTAAGCTTTATGAGACAGCATTATCAGTGAGAGATAATTGGCAAAAAGAGTTGGATACTGCATTTCAAAGTGACGGCGATTAGTTTTGGGAATGATAATGTGTTTTCAATATCGTGAGTTGAAAAATATAAGCGGGAATGGAGTATACAATTAATTTGGTTTGGTATACACAGAACATTGCGAATGGCTGGGCAATGTTTACCGCTGCAATATTTTTCAGTTCACATACTTATAATTGAAATGAAAACAATAATGAACTTTAATATTACTTTATTCATAAAAGTCACTATTATATACATTTAAACCATATTTGATTCATCAATCCAAGAATTTTGTTCGCTAGGAAGGCCTAACCACTTTACATATACTTTATTTTTTCTTCTCTTCAACACCTTCTCAATCAGATATACGTCAGGATTCTCGGTTCGTAATAACTCTTCTTCGTAAAAACATCCTCTAATCGGCTGTTCATTCATATCTTCAAGATTATAAGTCGTTGGGATGGTTTTATTAATTTTAACAATCTTGAATAGCTCCGTGGTAAAATTCGCAGTGTAAGACTTTTCAAAAATATGTTTGTATTTACTAATACGTACAATATCATTTAATTGGAATTTGGGTTTACTTTGTCTTCCTCCAATTCCATTGATACCCTTGAATTTTAATTTTGTTGTTGAATCAACATTGATGGGTGCCATACCTATTGTACGATGAACTTTATTATTATATCTACTAGTTATAATTGGAAGAATATCAAGCCATTTGTGGTGACCTCTCATCGAAAATTCCTTGTAGAGCCATGCCTTTATTGTACGAATCACTCTTTCTGCTATAGCTGCCTTCTTTGTGCTAAATGTTGAATAATGATTGATATTATATTCTCGCATGAGAGATGAGAAGCTTTTATTGAAAAATTCTTTCCCTTGATCGCTTTGTATGTGTTTGGGGGAGTATTTGGCTTCTTTCAGTACATGTTTCATTGCATTAGTTACTGTACTACCTGTTTTATCTTTAACTGCTACAGTCCACAGATATTTGGAGTAACAATCTATCACTACAAGTATATATCGGTATCCTTCATTACTTTTTGCATAAGGTTGCAGTTCAGCTAAATCTATTTGCCATAGATCTGCAAAACCTTTGATGGTGGTTATTCTTCTACGAAAATTACGTCTTGCAGGTTTATGTAATTCATTAACAACTTGTCGTTTGACATCACTTATTTCATTAGTCATTCTATTTCAATATGATTAAAGAGAAAAGTGATAATGTTACTGCATTGAATGATGATGTGACAGTGATCATTACATGTGAATATGTTAATATATTATACCTTCTTCACGTAATTCTTCAATTATTGAAATTATTTCATTATCATGTCCGGTATGTCCGGCTGACTTTGAAGCTACCAATAGTCGTAGGCGAGCAACTAACTCTTTCGGTGAATTCCAGTACACATAATTCACAGGTTTAGAATTATATATTTTCTCCATTTTCACTCGTTTGAGTGCTCCACCAATTTTACTTCTACTTCTTATTGGATATTGTCGTGAGTCTAATAGAGGTTTGATAACTTCACGAAATTTTTTAGAATTTGTATTTTTAAAACCATTCTTCAGATGATATTGTTTATATGGAGCATTCGTTATTTTCAATATTTTGGAATATACTTGACGAGTTTCTTCATTATCAACATCTTGTGGATTCTTCAAAAAATCATATCATACAGTTCTGGACTACCTGCGCATTCATATTTTTTCACTTTATTAGCATCCCAAATGAAATGTTTCCATCTTTGAAATTTACCACTAGACTTCCCATTTTCAGCTTTTGTGTAATTGGATCCATACGTACGCCAAATGTTCCATCATATGCTGGATTTCTAGATTTTATATTATTCAAATGTTTCATCAAAACATCTTCACCACTTTCATTCATAACAGGTGAGATGTCAGGATCCGAGGAATCGATGTGGGACGATGATGGTGTTTCGAATAGAGTTGTTCTCATATCGTCTTGAAGTGTGCTCGTGTCACTATTCACAGATGATACACTACCAAAAGATTGTTTTCTTCCTATTGGAGTACTCATGGGATAATTTGAAGTAGATTGAACAGTTCCATGATTTGGTGATAACACTGGTGATTTAGAAGTAGCGTTTGATGATAAAACATTCAATGGTTTCATTATGGGCTCATACAATCTTTCAAGTGTCGTACGATTTTCAATATTATCATTCTTGATAGAGTTGAATTTCTGCCTGACAGCTTCTGTTGTCTCTACTAGTTGACGTTTCAAATTTATTTCATTGTTTTTATTTTCAGGATCTTTTTTTGTATTCATAATGCCCTTTTTTTGAATTAAAGCTTAATTCGTTGGTGAAGTGACCACTACAATATTCAGTGATCGAATAAGTTCCAAAAACAAGATCATGGGTATATAAAACTATCGAATCCTTTGCGATATCTACCTTCATCTATTTTTCTATCCTTATCAATGACTAGAAATCCATATTGGTCCTCCCAGCATTTAACACACATCAATTGGAATTGTTTGAATGTTACATCGGGTGAAACATGATCTGAATAAATGTGATGTAAATTCGTCTCATCTTGTTTGAACATTATAATGAAATTGGTATTGTCACGCACTAACTGTTTGGGTACCCGTGAATATGTCTGTGCTAGATAAAAACAATCAACATCCTTATGACGTCCCATACAGAAATATGATCTAATAATATCTTGCTTTTCACATATCACATCATCGAAAATGAAAACAGAATTAGGCTTAGCGTCGGAGGGTTCCACTATTTCTGCATTATTGCTGAATGTATAAAAACCTAATCCTTTTATAGGTTCCAAAACACTTCGCAAGTACTGATATTTAGGTTGATTGAGTGATTTCGAATAGAGATACACATTTCTAAATCTCAGTCCTGTGGATGTGTTAATAGTGATATCATTGCATTCGTCTTTCCACAATTTGAAGGTCCTATAATGAGTCCTCGAACTGATGATGGAAGTAGTGGACCATGTCTGAATACCCTTTGTCCATTCAATCCACAACCAAATTTCTCATCTAGATTATCTACAGCAAACTTTTCTTTCTGTTTTACAATGCGCATCGTGCCGTGGTTGGAGACTATATAAATGTTATTAGCTTATTCATTTCAATGTGTACCATCAAACGATACGGACGTATTGAAAGTGATCGTAAAATTAAAAGAGGTTGTGGTTTTGTTAATGATTTAATAAACAAACTTCCTTTCGAATTACATCTACCGGAGGTTATCAATACTGTGGACCGGGTACAAAATTGAAACAACGTTTAGCTCGTAACGACCCTGGAATCAATAAATTAGATATTGAATGCAAAAAACACGATATTCAATATTCTAAGCATCCATCCGATCTTGCAGCAAGACATTTAGCCGACAAAGAACTTGAATACAGCGCTTGGGATAGGGTTAAATCGAAGGACGCGAGTATTGGGGAAAGAGCAGCTGCATTACTTGTCACCAACATTATGAAAGCGAAAAGACATATGGGCATGGGTTGTAGTACCAATAAGAAAAAATGTAAGAGGAAACAAACGAAGAAAAATAAAATTAAAAAAGTTGCATTTGGTGCTGGGATAGTCCATAAAGTGCGAAATGTATTGAAGAAAGCTGGTGGGAATCAATTTGTGACGAATAATAGCAAAAAAGCTATCACTGTGGCATTGCAGGCGGCACGTAAATACCTTAAAGCTGCCGGTGGAAAGAAGAAAATCCGCACACCACGCATAATTCCTGTTCCCAAGATCGGTGGACTTTTACCATTGATACCAATTTTTGCTGGACTATCCGCACTAGGAAGTTTGGCGGGAGCTGCTGCTGGTATTACCAAGGCCGTGAATTCGGCAAAAGCCAGCAGAGCGGCTTTAATGGAAGCCAATCGTCACAATAAAACCATGGAGGCTGTAGCATTAGGCAAACGCGGAAGTGGAATATATCTCAAACCATACCGTAAAGGTTTAGGACTATATTTAAAACCATACAAAGCCACAAACAAAACAAAAAACTAATTGAACCCCTACCTCAGAGGCCTCTTACTGATCTCGATCTCAGTTATTATGCACAAAAAATGAAAATTCCACATTTTCGTGGTGTTTTTATGCGTGATAGATTACCATCTTCAGGTCCAAAACAAAACGAGACAGCTATTGTTAATTTAGATGGAATAAGTGGACCAGGAACACATTGGGTGGCATATAAAAAATGTGGGAAAGAAGTCACATATTTCGATAGTTTTGGAGATCTACCCCCACCATTGAATTGACTCGATTCTTTCGAAAATGTTCGAATGTAAAAATCAAATATAACTATGATCGACAACAGAAATTTAATACAGTTCTCTGTGGTCACTTGTGCTTGCAGTTTCTCTCTAAATAATTTTCCAAATAAAAATGGATTCAACACCAAAACTGGATCGGGAGGCTATCAAGGGAATGGGGTTTTCACTTAGAATGTTTTCAAATATGGTACCTTGAAAAAAATGGATAAAGTGATGCTTGCAAATATGCCTAAGGAAGTGATACTTGCATGTGTTGCACATGAGATTGCATATGTTTGGGAAAAGTTGCCTAAGCATCTGCAAGATGACATCGATATAATGAAACATAGATATTGTTATGAGCACCACCACCACGATCAAAATTCAGAATCGGATGTTAATGACGGTCCTATACCTCGGAAATCTATGTGTTGTATTTGTAATATAGAGGATGTGAATATTGGTATCAATAAAAATGATACTTATTACAATACAACACCTTCCAAAAAGTGTAAATTGTCTCAAATGTGCTGTTGCTGTGTACAATAATAAATTGAAATGTGTTTCAAAATATTCATCAGTCATGTCACGAAAGTTCGAGCTACAAGCTGTCGGGACAAGTGTCTTGAGTGCGGATTTTTTTCCACACCAATTGAATTGGATAGGAACAGTCGTTATGGATTAGGACTTTTGGGATTCTATGGGTGCAATACAATCAATAATATAACTGAAGCTAATAACTTAGTTAGTTTTAGAATCAGTAATGACAACTCATCGATACCCCAAAAGTTGACAATTGAAATTCCATGTGGTGCTTATGAAATAGAAGAGATCAATGCCGTCATACAGAAACATATCATGTTCAGATTGTTTCATGATAAAAAACCAAATGATGTCGTTGCAGATGATATTTTCTATCTACACGCCAATAATAATACATTCAAATGTGAAATGCGATCCAAATATGAAATTGATCTGACACATCCAAATTCAATAGCAGAAATGATGGGGTTCGCTCATGAAATATTTCCACCAAATCAGATACATGAATCATCATTACCAATAAACATTACAACTGTGAGACTTATCCGCTTAGATTGCAATATAATATCTGGTTCATATATAAATGGTGAAGAATCCCACATTCTTTTCTCATTCGATATTGATGTTGAACCTGGCTACAATCTCACTAAAGAACCACACAGTATTATATATATGCCTGTCAGTCCAGAAGGTCGTCAATTGATTCACAACATTACAGTGCGTATTTTGGATGAAAAAAATAACCTTATCGATTTTGGAAGTGAAGAAGAGATTTTCATTATTTTGGAATTGAAGAAAATCGAATAACTGTTGTTATGGGTTTCATTTATAATAGACAAAATCGCATTGAACAATCCCAAACGAGTTGCACTATCAAAAAGAAAGGTGTGCATAAAAGAAGCTCATTCCACAAGTGTATGCTAAACAGTTAGCACATAACGCTCTGTCTGTGAGTGATCTTAAATTTTTGAAATCGATTGGATTGAAAGTGAGAAAATAACAATGGTGCTCGAAACAAACAATGAAAAGTTGAATATATTCAATGAACCAGTGCTCGATCATTCTCTCATAAGTTTACATGAGCACACATATAAGCCCTATGGATCACCGCTATTCAGGAATTCGGATGAAATCAGAATTGCAATCAATAATCAAGATGTTATACTAGATATTGCCGAGAGCTTCATTTACATAGAAGGTAAATTCACCCCCAAAGATGTAGCGAAAACATGCTATCTCTCGAATAATGCAATTGCATTTCTCTTTGACGAAATTCGTTATGAAATGGAGGTGAACAAGTGGCTGTTGTTAGAAAACCTGGGATAACATCTACAATGAAAACCATGATATCATTTGGACAATCTCATGCTAACACATTATTGACATCTGGTTGGGGACTTTCACAATTGAAGCAAGATATCTTGGATACAAACAGTCATGTTTTAGTGGAAAACTACCACTGAAATATTTGATGGGTTTTGCTGAAGATTACAACAAAAGTATCTTGAATGCCAAACAGGAATTGATTTTGATTATCGCTCGATCATTCAAAAACTCATATATAGGTGAGGTTGATGCTGATTTGGAAATAAATAAAATCGAATGGAAAATAAGGCATATTGTACCAGATGATAAACACAAGCTCAAACTTTTGAGTAGAATAAACAAAAGCGGTCTGAATGCCAAAATCAAGTTGGCGTATCGTATGTGGGACCTCTATGAACTACCATCATTACGTGGGACTTCTTCAGACATATGGGCCATCAAAACAACTAACGCATTGGAAACTCCTCGTTTTGTCATCATCGCATTCCAAAGTACTACCACATCTGAAGATAGAACACAAGATATTACAAATTCACAACTGCTGATATCAATAGTATTCGAGTATACTTGAATTCTGAAGTTTATCCATATGAGCGTTGGAATTTGAATTTCGATAAAAAAACTTGATGCTCCTGCTTATTATGCTTTTGAGAGTTTCCAGCGAAGTTATTATGATAAAGATATGAGTGAACCTCTGATGGACATTGGACAATTTAGAGAGAATCCACTATTCGTCATCGATTGTTCCCATCAACCGAATGCAACAAAATCATCAACTATTGATATAAAGATTGAGTTTGAGACGAGGAAGACCAAGTTTCCAGACAACACTAAGTAGTATATGCATTAATTTTGCATGATACAGTTTTAACATACAATGCATTGGATGGTTCAGTTCATAGCAGATATTGACCTTTTTTTTCACTCTATCATGTACTGTTTTATGATCTTTTTTTTTTTTTTTTATTTGTAACATGACTTATATCATGTATTGTATTTTATTCATATTATGTTTTGTAATCATTTTCTATTGTATTTCATACAGATTTAAATAAATAAAACATGAAAATAATAC